>NC_090930.1:228297203-229497203 GCF_040938575.1 Ambystoma mexicanum | reverse complement strand
CTCTTACAACCAATTGACAACCCTCCACCCTTACCGGCCAGCCCGTCAACTCCATCCTCTACTCAACCAACATTTGAATCCTTTAGTCCGATATCACCAGAACAATTTCTCAAACTTCTATCTGCCCGCAAACCATCCAGATCCCCTCTGGACCCCTGCCCAGCCTCAACCCTTAAAGAAATCTTTGCATCCACCAGCGCAGGAGAACACGCGAGATCTATCATAAACGCCTCCCTTTCCTCCGGTATTTTTCCGGAAGCATTCAAAACAGTACACGTCAAACCGCTAATTAAAAAACCTTCCCTCGACCCTCTCGAGCCCAAAAATTATCGCCCAATCTCAAACACCAGATTCCTCGCCAAACTCATTGACCGAACCGCATACTCCCAACTAAACGCCTTTGTTGAAGCCAACAATCTCCTTGACCCTGCCCAATCTGGTTTCAGAACACGTCACGGAACTGAAACCACCATAACCTCGATCTGGGACGACCTTAAAATGACAGCAGACTCCGCGGGATGTGCCGCTCTAATCCTTCTTGACCTATCCGCTGCCTTTGACACGATCAATCACTCAATCCTCCTAGACCGCCTCCACTCCCTAGGAATCCGTGGAACCGCTCTTAAATGGATAGCCTCATTCCTCAAAGACAGGCACCAAATAACGACACTCTCCAGCTTTACCTCCCAAGCCCGACCAGTCAACACGGGAGTCCCTCAAGGGGCATGTTCATCTGCTCTCCTGTTCAACCTCTACCTGATCACCCTCCCACCAATAATTCGTTCACACAACATCCTTTGTTACAACTACGCCGACGACACTCAACTGATTCTACAATTCCTAAACTCGAAACCCAACCCCCAACCTGACCTGGCATCCTGCCTCATAAACATAGAGCGCTGGATGACCCAAAGCCACCTCTTGTTAAACCCCTCCAAAACAGAAATCATGGTTTGCGGCAACTCCGACCTTCTTCCGCACCCGCTACCCTGGCCACCCGCCATGGGCAACTCACCTACACCCTCCAAAACAGTAAAAAATCTTGGATGCACCCTAGACTCCGACCTAACACTCTCGCGCCAAGTCAACAATGTCTCAAAGTCCTGCCACTACCACCTTAAAAACCTCAGGCGCGTCTTTCCATACCTCTCATTTCCCAACAGAGTCTCCGCTGTCCAATCAATCGTTATATCCAGACTGGACTATGGAAACCCCCTATACCTCGGAATCCATGCCTACCAACTGAATAAACTCCAAAGAGTACAAAACGCAGCAGCCAAATTACTACTTGCGCTCAGTCCAAGAGACCACATATCCCCAGCCCTTAAAACACTACACTGGCTTCCTGTAGCCCATAGGGTGCCTTTCAAAACCTTATGCCTCTCGCATCGAGCACTGCATAAAACTGGACCGCAATATCTTCAAGACAAACTATTTCCTTATCATCCCACTCGCACCCTAAAATCAAGCTCAGTCGGCCTCCTAGTAATTCCCAAGACAAACTCAGTCAGACTAGGCGGATCATCATTCTCTGCCCTGGCTCCAACCTTGTGGAACTCACTCCCACCCCACATCCACCTAACTGAAGACTTAACGTCCTTCCGCAAACTACTGAAAACCTGGCTCTTCCCATAAAACCAATCCAGCATCATCACAATAATACCGACTCAAACTACCTGAAGCGAGAATGACAGCTAAATAACCTCAAATGTAAAGTAGTAAGACAAGCGGGCTTAAACGAGTAGAGGAGATCAAAACAGTGAAACAGAAAATACGAATAAATCATTGAGAAACGTTGGAGATCTGAACCGATCAAAAGGACTTAATGAATTGAGAAGGGAATACAATGAATGACATAAATGAAATAGTTAGAATGAATGAAGCGTACAGAACTGACGATTACACTAAACGGAAGCGTGTCGATATAACTGGAGAGCAGATAAGTTGTGGAAAGTGGTTGAGTGTGGAAAGCGGTTGAGTGTGGAAAGCGGTTGAGTGTGGGAAGCGGTTGAGTGTGGAAAGCAGTTGAGTGTGGAAAGCGGTTGAGTATGGAAAGTGGCTGAGTGTGGAAAGCGGCTGAGTGTGGAAAGCGGCTGAGTGTGGAAAGCGGCTGAGTGCGGAAAGCGGCTGAGTGCGGAAAGCGGCTGAGTGCGGAGAGCGGAGGTGTGCGGAGAGCGGAGGTGTGCGGATAGCGGAGGTGTGCGGAGAGCGGAAGTGTGCGGAGAGCGGAAGTGTGTGGAGAGCGGATGTGTGTGGAGAGCGGATGTGTGTGGAGAGCGGATGTGTGTGGAGAGCGGATTAGAGCGGATGTGTGTGGAGAGCGGATGAGTGTAGAGAGCGGATGAGAGCGGAGAGCGGATGAGAGCCGAGAGCGGATGAGAGCCGAGAGCGGATGAGCACGGATGAGCGCGGAGAGCGGATGAGCGTGAAGCGCGGATGAGAGCCGAGAGCGGATGAGCACGGATGAGCGCGGAGAGCGGATGAGCGTGAAGCGCGGATGAACGTGGAATCCGAATGAGCATGGAGTGCGGATGGGTGTGGATGAGAGCAGATGAGCGTGGATAAAAGCGGATGAGAGCGGAAAGCGGATGAGAGCAGAGAGCGGATGAGAGCGAGGGTGTAGTGCAGATGAGAGTGAGCGTGGGGTGTGAATGAGTATGAAGAAGCCGATGAGTGTAGAGAGCGGATGAGTGTGGAGAGTGGATGAGTGTAGAGAGCGGATGAGTGTGGTGAGCGGATGAGTGTGGGGAGCGGATGTATGGGGGGAACGCGGAGAGCGGATGAGTGCGGAGAGCGGATGAGTGTGGGGAGCGGATGAGTTGTGAGGAGTGGATGAGTTGTGGGGAGCAGATGAGCGCAGATGAGCGCGGGGTACAGATGAGTGCCGAGCACGGCTGAGGATGTAGAGCGGTTTACTATGAGGAACCGCAGAGAGCGGAAGAGTGCGGAGAGCGGAAGAGTGTGGAGAGCGGATGAGAGTGGAGAGCGAGAGTGGGGAGCGGGTGAGAGTGAAAGCAGGTGAGAGTGGAGAGCGGTTGAATGCGGAGAGCGGGTGAATGCAGAGAGCGGGTGAGTGCGGAGAGCGGGTGAGTGCGGAGAGCGGGTGAGTGCGGGGAGCGGGTGAGAGCGGAGAGCAGGTGAGAGCGGAGATCGCATGACTGTAGGGAGCGGGTGAAAGAGGTAAGCGGATGAGAGTGGAGAGCGTAGGAGTGTGGGGAGCGGATGAGCGTGGGGAGTGGATGGGTATGGGAACGCATGAGTGTGGGGGGCGCATGAGTGTGGGGGGCACATGAGTGTGGGGGGCGGATGAGTGTGGGGGAGCAGATGAGTGTGGGGGGCGGATGAGCGGCGGGGGCGGATGAGTGTGGGGGGCGGACGAGTGCGTGCGGGGCAGACGAGTGCGTGGAGGGGCGGATGAGGGCGTGCGGGGCGGATGAATGCCAGGAGCGGATGAGTGGCGGGAGCGGATGAGTGTGTTTGAGTGTGGAGAGCGGTTGTGTGCGGAGAGCGGTTGTGTGTGTAGAGCGATTTAGTATAAAGAACCAAAGAGAGCAGAGGAGTGCGGAGACCGGAGGAATGTGGAGATCGGATGAGTGTGGAGAACAGATTAGTGGGGAACCGATGAATAAGGAGAGCCGACGAATGAGGAGAGCGAAAAAGTGAATGTGCAATGTGGATGAGCGTATGGAGTAGATGTGTATATGAACCGAATGAGTCTCTGGTGCAGATGAATATATGGAGCGGACGAGTAGGTGTAGCGGATAAATGTGTGGTGCGCACAAGTGTGTGTAAAAGACGAATGCATGGGCCAGACAAATACATAGAGCAGATGAGTCTGTTGAATAGATACACATAGAACAGACGAGTAGTTTGATGCGCCGTTGAGTGGGTGGACCGAATGACCATTATGGACTGAACGAGTGTCCTAGCTCTATCTAAACCAGTATGTAGACTGGACGAGTGGATAAACTACACGAGCATGTAGTCTGGACAAGTGCAAGTGTCTAGACCTGACGAGTGTGCGGACAGGACGAGTGCGCGGTCTGGACGAGGGTACGAACCAAACATTGGCTGCTGACTGGTCGAATGGTGGAGCGGTCAAGTATGAGGAACGGACGATTATGTGCAACGGACGATTCTTAACATGCCTTGGAATGAAGGAAACGCGTGAAAACATACATCATACCACACCACCACTCATCTAGAACACAGAGATACTATGACACCATTCGGTATAACTGTTCTCATATCTACATCTCCCGCTTACTCCACATCACTCTAAGTAAACACTTGCTGGTTTCTCACCCCCCAGCCAGGCATTCTGGGGGCCAGGCCATTTGGCCATGCGCCCAAGACTCTATGCCCTGGCCACAACCACCGCAGCATCTCACACTCTTATGCCATGCACCCAAGAGTCTATGCCCTGGCCACAAGCACTGCAGCATATCACACTCATAGTGGCTTATAAGTTTGGGTCAAAAACTAATTTATAAGGAACAATGTTATAAGCCAGTATGGGTGTGATATGCTGCGATGGTTGTATTTATCATGTTGTACTTACTATTTGGTTTAGTAACGGGAGTCAATGTTTTTCCTGTTCATTTCTGTGATAAGAAAATAGCATGTTAGTATTAGTATTTTATAAAGACTTATTACATTGTACAATCAATTTTTTGACCATCATATTTAGTAGATGACAAACTAGAGTACTGTGCAATTTGCTCAGTTTCTGTATTTGTTGCTAAAATCATTGGGTCTGTGGGAGAAATAAAATCCATGTTGGATTAAAAAAAACCTTTTTGTGTTATGCTACAGTTTGTTTGTTTGTTTTCAGTGTTTACTTGTTGTTTCTGGCTAATGCTTTATACATTGGATTGTTCCAGTTTTTGGGAGCAGTAAGATATTAGGTATTTGTTTGGATATTGTACAATTTTGGAGCAGTTAGATACCAGTAGGCGTATTCTAACTGTTTATTTTTTTATATAATTTCGTGGTATTGCTTTATCTATTTGGATATTTCTAAATTTTGGGACAGTTAGATACCAATTGGCGTATTCTAACTGTCTATTTTTTGCTCTATTTGAGTGGTATTAATTTATCTGATTAGTTGTTGTAGCATCTTTGGGCAGTTAGATAGCTTTTGGAATATTGTGACAGTTTAGATTTTTTTACTACAAGTGTACATAAGGTTTAAGTACAGTTTAGTTATCAAATTTTGGTTTTAAGAACATTAAATAAGCATTTGTAAGATTTGCTGGTAATCTCTGCTTTAGAGTAACAGTACTATCATTACATTCAAACCATCCACATTTCTTTTTTTATATATGCAGTGTAGTGCCCTGAGTTGGTTGTGGCTCCTGCGTGGTAGAATATACCTATTGTTGTGAAGGTTTTCCTACTAAGTGATATTTGACCATGTGTGAATCCAGTCAGCTTGCAGTTCTTTTTGGTACCATCTGTATTGTAACGTAGAAGCATTAGTATTGCGTATTTACTATGTGTTTGTATTACTAACGTGGAGCGATTATCTGAATTGCAGGTCGAACATAATCTACCGTGGTATGCATTTTGTACAAGTTGCTGAAATGGAACAGATTCACAATTAGGTATTGATATATACACAAAGCGCTCATTGGGGATTTGTTCTTGTGTCACATTGTTGCAGAGAGTGCATGTATGTTTCCACATGTATGAAATCTGGAAGATTTCATTTATAGGTATGTTTTTGTTTTCCAGTACTAATAGTAAGTACATTAGACATTCTTGTGGATCTTCCTGTGAGTTTATAGTGAATTTCACCATTTCAGCACAGTAGTCCAATTGTTGTCTTATTCCATAAACACTATACGTGTTGTCAATATTGTTTGCTGCGTTTCTGTGAAGTACTAACATTTGCAAACACAATGGGTCTGTACTGTGTAAGTAAATATTATCAACAATTGGTGGTAATTGAAATAGAATATTTATTGCTACATTTGCGTAGCAACTTACACCAACTATATTTGAGAGTTTAAATGGACCAGGTAGTTCTGTATCTGACAGCTTTTTTTGGAGTGTGTCTTCCTTCTTTGAAGAAGTATATGGTTTACTTTCCCTAATTGATTTTGTGGCACTTGATGAAGTATTACTTTCTTTTACTCTCTTTGGAGGATTTGCAGTGACATCCTGTTGCTTTTCTGTTTGATTTATTTTTCTTTTATAATGTTTTACTTTTTGTGGACAGAATATGTGTTTAGATGGGGAGTGTATAGTGAACAAAGTCTATTGTATTCTAAAATGTAAGGAATATCAGCGTTTATTTTACTTGCATCAAAGTTGATTATAAATAGACCCTCAAGTGTACGTAAGCGTGATAGTGCTACGTAGCTCATGCCTTCTTTTAAGACTGTGTTACCAATGTCTATCATTGCTTTGTCTAGGGTAAGACCTTGTGATTTTTGAATGGGGACTGTGTATGCAAGAGTTAGAGAAAATTGTTCTCTGCGTAGATACACGTCTTCGAAGAGAAGGAATCGAGCTGTTGAGCGTCCTATTCTTTTTACTTCTGAAAGTTTGTCAAAGAGAATATTGACAAACTTACTTTTGTTGTCACGTGGGTATGTTTGAAAGCCAACAACTGTACTTAGTGCTCCATTAACTAGCCCTTGGTCCACGTCAAGGTTACGTTTCAGCATTACTCTCCAATTTAAGGATAATTTTAATATCTTTTCCAAGCCTGCTGTGTTTGAGATTGATTGTCCTGACGAGCTCGATCCGTCCTCCTATCCTGAAGACGATGATCCAACTGAATCGTCAGATCTATGAATTCTGTGAGACATTCAGGCGGATTGACAACTTGAGCGAGAACATCCTTCAGCTCATTGCGCAGACCACGATAAAACAACGTCACTCTCTTTTCTGTAGGCCAATTTGTTTCTGCCACTAATAGATTAAAAGTGGCTACATATGCAAGCAGATCCTGATTGCCCTGCTTAAGTGACAGTAAGTCCAATGCC
The DNA here is from genome assembly GCF_040938575.1 of Ambystoma mexicanum. Lineage (NCBI taxonomy): Eukaryota > Metazoa > Chordata > Amphibia > Caudata > Ambystomatidae > Ambystoma > Ambystoma mexicanum. The sequence continues at coordinate 229,490,208 of NC_090930.1, read as the reverse complement.
TGACCTTGGGAATGGCGAGCAAACAGTTTCTCTAACTCTCGTTGGAATTCTGAAAAGTTCTGTAACACAGGATCATCCCGATTAACCAAAGGAATGGACCAATCGGCTGCATGACCACCTAAATAAGACAACACAAAGGCAACCTTTGATTGGTCAGTGGAGAACACGCCAGGTCTGCACAAAAAATGTAGTCTGCACTGATTTAAAAACACTGCAAACCTTTTTGGGTCCCCCGTGAATCTTTCGGGAGGGGCCAAGGGAATATTCCCTGGAATCACCACTTGGACTGGAACTGAGGGCGATGTTGATGAGGAAGCTTGGGCATTACTTTGGGGAAGGGGAACCTGTCCCGCCTGATTCTGTAATAACTGGCGAGCCAATTCTTCAGTTCGTTCCCTATTGATTCCCAGTTCCCTTCTAAGAGCACCGGTTTCGGTCCGGGCTGCATGGACTTCAGCTCTAAGTTCTCCCAATAGTTGAGCTAACTGGTCTACCTCAGAAGTTCCCATGATGCCCAGGCGGAGTATTTTTTTATGTTGGCTTCGCGTTCTGTAACGCTTACCTTAGACTCCTCAGGGACACCACGTGATATTCTGAACTTCTCAGGGTGCGCAGTTATCTTTTGTTCACTACCCCCAACTGGACTCTCTTTCTATACCACAAAAACAAATTACCACACGAAATGAATGAAAAGAGTTCTAATGTAGTGAAAATATTAAAAGGTTCAAATCCTTAAAACTGTGTAGTTCCGTTACCTTAGTTGGTGATTTGGTTAGCTCTCCATCCTGTTTCTGTGCAGGGGTGCATGTTCTGAAGAAGGGTCAAAACTAGGGAAGATAGACTGCCCAATATGAATTTTCGGTTATAAATAAATGCCTATGGTGAGGGTGAAAGAGAATAACCTATTTTCAACAACACAACCGTGACTGAAGAGGAAGGGTTGTTCTCTGGAAATCCTAAAAATATCTCAAAGGTGCTACTCCTAAAATATACCCAGTCAGGAATGGTATTGCAACAAACTACTTACAAGAAAAAACCTTACTGTGTCTAAAACCGAATGTGCACAACCCTAAACGTTTTATGTTCCTTAATGTGTGGAATTAGTGTACCTAACTGTGACAGGGAAAAAAATGGGTAACGAATACTTGCTGTGGAAGGAGACCGAACAGGAATGAGTGCCTCGAAAATCTCCTCACAACCAAACACCAAAAGGAAATGCGTCTCCGCCAGCTCACACACTGACGAACGCAAACTCCACACAGAGTTCACAGAATTGTTGCCGCGGAATGGAACAGGAAAACAATGACCATGGCACTACAGAGAGGGTATCTATGGATTACAAGGGAAACTGAGGAATTCCTGTCAGAGGGATGAACCGCGGTAAGCGTCCGCTGACACAGCTGAAGACGCGAAGCGCCGTTGAACAAGGGGGAGGGGCTTAAGTACTCCAGAGTGACAGAAAACTAGACCGCTTGCCCAATCTAGTGGTTGTAACATCAGGCGGCCATGTTGGTTGATGAGGAAGAGCCCCACCCTACCTATTCCTTGACCAGGACTTGTAAGCGGCCACCCAGGAAATTTTGGAATTTCTTTTGAGAGGGAACCCCGTAGTCATGACAGTATTCCCCCCCAAGGCCCCTCCTAAACTGAATTCCCCCCTCCCTGGTTTGGACGGTTGGTTGCGGTGAAAGGTTCTGAGTAACCTAGGGGCATGAACATTCTCGCATGGTTCCCAAGTTCTGTCTTGAGGGCCATAACCCTTCCAATCCACTAAGTAGAATAGCTTATTAAGCACAATATTAGAATCTAAGATGGCCTTGACGTCATATTCTAGTTGGTCATTATCTACAACTACAGGGGCTGGTGCTTCGGAAATTCGTGTGTTTGGATTAACAGGTTTTAAAAGAGATACGTGAAATACTGAATGGATTTTCATGGTTTTTGGAAGGGTTAGCTTCATGGCCACAGGATTGATGATTTTTTCAATAGCAAAAGGTCCCAGGAAGCGGGGAAGGAATTTTCTAGATCCCTTCAAGGTCAGATTTCGAGTGGCTAACCAAACCAAATTTCCCACTTCATACTCTGGTGCAACACATCTTTTGTCATCAGCAAATTTCTTCTGGGATTCTTTAGCCACAGATAATTGTTCTCGAGCTTGAGCTATGGCAGTGGTGATTTTTTCATGCAGAGATTTTACTGCTGGCATTTCTAACGGTTCCGGTGGATCGTAAACTGAGGTACGTGGATGCCGACCATGCAAGGTGTAAAAAGGACTCAAACCAGTGGAGGAATGGACAGAATTGTTATATGCATATTCAGTTATCCACAAAACGTTCAGCCAGGTGTCTTCTAGTTGATGTAACATACATCTAAGGTACTGCTCCAAGGTTTGATTGGTTCGCTCAGTTTGACCGTCAGTTTGGGGATGATGACTGGTGGACAAACGTACATCGATTTTAGCCAATTCACAACATTTTCTCCAAAACTTGGAGACAAATTGGCTTCCTCGATCAGAAATTATCACCGTAGGAAAGCCATGCAGCTTCACAATATTCTCCAAAAAGGTTTTTGCCAGCACTGAGGCTGATGGTAATCCTTTCAATGCTATAAAATGCGCCATCTTGGAGAACAAGTCCACCACCACCATGATCGTGTCAAACCCTTCACAAGGAGGCAAATCTGTGATGAAGTCCATGGAGATGGTGTGCCAAGGGGTTGGTGGCACATTCAACGGCAGAAGCAAGCCAGCAGGTTTCTTTTTTTGATTCTTGTTTTGAGCGCAGTTACCACAAGTTTTCAAATGCTGAATGATATCTTTTCTCCAAGTAGGCCACCAATATGACCTCTTAACCTTCTCCATGGTCTTTTTGATTCCGGGGTGACCTTCCAAAAGAGCGTCATGGTAGTTGGTAACCACTTTTTCTTGCAGATGTGGCGTGGGCAAGTACAACCGTTCCTGATAAAAGGGAAGGCCCTCCTGCACAGTAAAGCCTTCTCCTCTGGATTCCCAGTTCAACAATTCATCCTGCGTAAGGTGGTTTTGAATTTCCTTTTTTAATTCTTCAAGGGCAGAGTCTGTCGTGTTCATTACTCCCAGGATTTTTTCTCCAGAAATTATCTCCACAGGATTCACCGGCACATAGGCTTCTTCCCCGTTACCCATTCGTGACAAGCATCCGCCTTTCCATTTCGCACTCCTGGTCTGAAGGTGATAACAAAATCATACTCAGCGAGAAAGAGAGCCCATCGTAACTGTCTTGAAGATTGTGCCCGTGCAGAGCGTAAGTATTGCAAGTTCCGATGGTCGGTGAAGATGGTCACAGTGTGTCGTGCGCCCAGCAAGTGATGTCTCCATTCCTTCAAGGCACAAATTATAGCCAAAAACTCCTTATCTGTGATGGTGTAATTCAATTCTGCAGCGGAGAATTTTTTAGACCAGAAGGCTACTGGGTGCATTTCTTGGGTGCCAGGATCACGCTGAGACAACACAGCTCCCATTGCTACATTTGAAGCATCGGTTTCAACCACAAACGGAAGATCAGGTCTCGGATGTTGTAGAACAGGTGCAGCAGTAAATTGTTCCTTTAGTTTCTTAAATGCCTCATCAGCTTCATTAGTCCATTCAAATTTCCTGTTTTTTCTAAGTAGGGAGGTGATAGGATGAACTAGGCGAGAGAAATCAGAAATAAACCGCCTATAGAAATTTGCAAATCCCAGAAAACTCTGGATTCCTTTGACAGAAGTTGGAGCAGGCCAAGACAGGATGGCATCAACTTTTCTGTTATCCATTTTGATTCCACTTGAAGATAGAATGAACCCCAAGAATTCAATTTCGGGGACATGGAAATGACACTTCTCCAATTTCACATACAGAGAATTTTCTTGGAGCCTTTGAAGCACCGATGTGACGTGCTTAACATGATCCGCCAGGTTCGCAGAGAAAATTAGAATGTCATCCACATAGACCACCACACAGATGTCCAGTAGTTCTCTAAAGATATCATTCATAAAGGACTGAAAGGCAGCAGGAGCATTGCAAAGCCCGAAGGGCATGACTTGATACTCGAAGAGCCCGAATCGTGTTCGAAAAGCGGTTTTCCACTCCTCACCTTTCTTAATGCGAATGAGATGATAGGCACCTCTAAGATCAAGCTTGGTGAATATTCGTGCCTGCTTCACCTGATCCAGCAAAGTCGAAATAAGGGGAAGAGGATAGCGGTTCTTCACAGTGATTTGATTCAGTGCTCTGTAATCTATGCAGGTTCGCAAATCCCCTTCCTTCTTGGGCACAAAAAAAAGAGGAGATGCCACCGGTGACTTGGACGGTCTAATAAACCCATTGGCCAGGTATTGATCCAGATAAGACTTCAGATGCGCGATTTCTTTTTCAGTGAGGGCATAAATTCTGCTGCAAGGAAGCTGAGCCCCTGGAATGAGATCGATTTGACAGTCATAGGGTCTGTGCGGGGGCAAAATTTCCGCCTGCCGTTCTTCTTGAAAAATAGCCTGGAATCTTTTGTATTCTACTGGTAACGAACCGATGAGACCTAAAGTGGTGTTGCTTGTTATCTCAAACTGCCTGGCGTTTTTCGAACCTTCTGCAGAAAAACACATACTCTGACATTTGGAGTTAAACGTCAATGTCCGAGAACACCAATCGATCACAGGGTTATGCTTCTCCAACCAAGGTATTCCCAAGATGATCTGGAATTGAGGAGCTTGAATCAGGTCAAAAGAGATCCTCTCCCTGTGTCCTTCCTGGCAAAGCATCATGAGGGGGTCAGTGCACTGGGTTACGGGGCCTGACACCAAAGGTGTGCCATCCACCCCGGAAACATTTTCAGCTTCCAACTTATTCCTCAAAGGGAATCCCAATTTACTAGCCAGATGTTGATCCATGTAGTTGCCAATGGCCCCACAGTCTATGTATGCAACTAATGCATGCCTCTCTGTGGGGATCTTCTGGCAAGAAAGGACGATAGGACACACAAAGTGTGAGGTCGCTGCAACCTTTTCCATGCTCGACAAGCGGACCTCTAGACTTGTCGGGCACTGGAGTTTTCCGCCGTCTGTTCTTTTTTATCCGGATTAATTCCTCCTAAAGGCTTCCGTGAAGGTTTTACTGGACAATCCTTTAAAAAGTGACCGGCCTTGCCACAATACAAACACAACTGTAGTTGTCGTCTCTTCTCTCTTTCTGCTTGGGAAATAGGGCCTCGAATTCCGCCCAACTGCATGGGTTCATTGGGAACATCCAATCCTGACTTCGACACTGGTTCTCTTGGACGGACTACAAAGGGTCGACTGTCCTGACGAGCTCGATCCGTCCTCCTATCCTGAAGACGATGATCCAACTGAATCGTCAGATCTATGAATTCTGTGAGACATTCAGGCGGATTGACAACTTGAGCGAGAACATCCTTCAGCTCATTGCGCAGACCACGATAAAACAACGTCACTCTCTTTTCTGTAGGCCAATTTGTTTCTACCACTAATCGATTAAAAGTGGCTACATATGCAAGCAGATCCTGATTGCCCTGCTTAAGTGACAGTAAGTCCAATGCCTGACCTTGGGAATGGCGAGCAAACAGTTTCTCTAACTCTCGTTGGAATTCTGAAAAGTTCTGTAACACAGGATCATCCCGATTAACCAAAGGAATGGACCAATCGGCTGCATGACCACCTAAATAAGACAACACAAAGGCAACCTTTGATTGGTCAGTGGAGAACACGCCAGGTCTGCACAAAAAATGTAGTCTGCACTGATTTAAAAACACTGCAAACCTTTTTGGGTCCCCCGTGAATCTTTCGGGAGGGGCCAAGGGAATATTCCCTGGAATCACCACTTGGACTGGAACTGAGGGCGATGTTGATGAGGAAGCTTGGGCATTACTTTGGGGAAGGGGAACCTGTCCCGCCTGATTCTGTAATAACTGGCGAGCCAATTCTTCAGTTCGTTCCCTATTGATTCCCAGTTCCCTTCTAAGAGCACCGGTTTCGGTCCGGGCTGCATGGACTTCAGCTCTAAGTTCTCCCAATAGTTGAGCTAACTGGTCTACCTCAGAAGTTCCCATGATGCCCAGGCGGAGTATTTTTTTATGTTGGCTTCGCGTTCTGTAACGCTTACCTTAGACTCCTCAGGGACACCACGTGATATTCTGAACTTCTCAGGGTGCGCAGTTATCTTTTGTTCACTACCCCCAACTGGACTCTCTTTCTATACCACAAAAACAAATTACCACACGAAATGAATGAAAAGAGTTCTAATGTAGTGAAAATATTAAAAGGTTCAAATCCTTAAAACTGTGTAGATCCGTTACCTTAGTTGGTGATTTGGTTAGCTCTCCATCCTGTTTCTGTGCAGGGGTGCATGTTCTGAAGAAGGGTCAAAACTAGGGAAGATAGACTGCCCAAAATGAATTTTCGGTTATAAATAAATGCCTATGGTGAGGGTGAAAGAGAATAACCTATTTTCAACAACACAACCGTGACTGAAGAGGAAGGGTTGTTCTCTGGAAATCCTAAAAATATCTCAAAGGTGCTACTCCTAAAATATACCCAGTCAGGAATGGTATTGCAACAAACTACTTACAAGAAAAAACCTTACTGTGTCTAAAACCGAATGTGCACAACCCTAAACGTTTTATGTTCCTTAATGTGTGGAATTAGTGTACCTAACTGTGACAGGGAAAAAAATGGGTAACGAATACTTGCTGTGGAAGGAGACCGAACAGGAATGAGTGCCTCGAAAATCTCCTCACAACCAAACACCAAAAGGAAATGCGTCTCCGCCAGCTCACACACTGACGAACGCAAACTCCACACAGAGTTCACAGAATTGTTGCCGCGGAATTGAACAGGAAAACAATGACCATGGCACTACAGAGAGGGTATCTATGGATTACAAGGGAAACTGAGGAATTCCTGTCAGAGGGATGAACCGCGGTAAGCGTCCGCTGACACAGCTGAAGACGCGAAGCGCCGTTGAACAAGGGGGAGGGGCTTAAGTACTCCAGAGTGACAGAAAACTAGACCGCTTGCCCAATCTAGTGGTTGTAACATCAGGCGGCCATGTTGGTTGATGAGGAAGAGCCCCACCCTACCTATTCCTTGACCAGGACTGGTAAGCGGCCACCCAGGAAATTTTGGAATTTCTTTTGAGAGGGAACCCCGTAGTCATGACAGGTAGTGTCAGTCCATGTACATCTAGTTTGTCTGTGGCGCTAATTTCCATTATTGGTTGCATTTCTTTACTTAACATTATTTCATTGAATTTGAAACAGCTTGCAAGAGTTGGCATTAAGGCCATACAATTGACATTTTTGTGGGCTAATTGTTCCATAACATCTGTAGCACATGCATTATTACCATAAAGTGCATGAATGTGCCGGGTTTTCAATATTGCTTCTGCTTCTTTAGAAAGTATACCAACTCTGATGCTTTTTAAGATGTTGGCATAAGTGAGATCTGCAGATTGGCGCATGTTTTCTGTTAATTCTCTGTATTAGAAATGTTGCCAAAAGTTGATATTTCCAATGCTGCCAACAGTTTTACGGCAGAGTTTGTGTCCTAATGTTTTAAAAATAGGCTCACCTTTTATTGGTGTCAATTGAAGAAGATCTCCGAAAACAATAATGTGTTTTCCTGCAAAGAGCTCTTCATAGTTTGTTTTGAGTTTTTCTTGTAATCTGAGGTGAATCAAAGCCAACATAAGGTTGGACACCATGCTCACTTCATCTATTAGCAGCATTTTCATTTGTTTCAATACTCTGCGTAGTTCCATTGCAGCTTCTGCAGAAAGTTTGTAATAATCTAATTTGTTTTGGTGTTCTACTGGCTAAAGTGACACCACCTATGTTGTAGGCAGCTAAACCTGTGGGGGCAGTGACAACAGCTAACAGTTTGTTGTTTGTCAATTGTTGAAGGAACTTACTGATGATTTTGATTAGGAATGTTTTGCCAGAACCAGCTTCACCACTGACATACAATAGTATAGGTTTGTAATTTTGACAGGTGCATTCTTTGTTTTCATGTTGTACACCATGTGCAATTTCTTTTGTTACTTCTTGAAAAATGCTACGTTGCTCATTGTTTAGCTTTGATTGTAGTATAGTTAAGTCTTCTTTTTCTTCATACTGACACATGGTGTTTTCTACTCCTATCATAGCTAATTCTGCCTCATTTGTTATTAGTGGGTCTCCCAGTGGTTCTTGGCTTCCTGTGATAGAAGGTTGACTACTGTCAGGAGTGTCCTTATCTAGTTGGGCCTGGAGTTCTTCTTTGTGTTGCTGTTCATTGTGCAACATTGTTTTGTACTGTGCAAAGTTTACATCAGTTATACTGCTTTCAATTGCTTTAAAAGCGTCTTCATACTAGTTATCTAGTATTTCTTCTTCTTTCCTCTATGGTTTAAAGAGTTGTAGCAGGGACATGTAACATACTTCTTTATGTTGAGGAGTCTTTAATGACAATTTGATATGATTAATGAAATTTGGTTTGGTGAGTTTTACTAAGCTGCCTTCACAGTTTGTCACTTTGTATTTACGGTTTTGTTCATTAGGTTTTATATTATTTTTGTATGTGTAGTTTTGGGCTATGTGGTATAGGCTCATGGTTTCCAAAGTGGTACTCCTGTTTGGGTAGTATGTGTCCAATAAATTGTTTTTTAAAATGTCTTGGCTGTTGGGATCTTGTTTGGCTATTGTTTCTATATCTTTGTGTGATTTTAGAACTCTTTTTCTAGATTTAGCTGGACCAAGACTTCGCCATACTACATTTGCAGATTTACCATACAATGCAGTACCAGTTAATCGATCAGCTGCTTCATAGGATCCACATTCTCTATGGGACAGCATTTGTATGCCCAAGCTGTATAATTTCTGAGACACTGTTTTATCTGATGACAGGTCATTCCAGTGGTCTTGGAGCTCTGTCTTTTATGATTTGGTTAAGTATGCTGTGACATATCGTGCAACTGCAGTAGAATTGTCTGCAATGTACTGCATGTCTATGTTTGCATTCCATAAGTGGTCAATGTTTGAATTGTAATCATTGATATAATTCTCTTCTTCTTTTCTTTTTGTGCAATATGTATTTTTAGGTGACTTACCTTTAACACTATGTATAACTGAAGACATGAGGATGTTCATTTGACCTGTATTTATACCTGGTCTAGGGAAACCAAATCGGCATTTGGTGTAGATTTTCCCTTTGTTTTTGTATTTGCGACGACAATATTTGCCACATTTGTGTCTGTGGAATTGTAACATTTTTGCATAAAGATCACTATTTGTGGATTCTGATGGAATTTCACAAGTGACATATTTTTCAATAAACTGTAAAACAGTGGCATCACTGTCTTCACCAAATTTAGGAGCATCTTTAATCCATAAAAGCATGTAGACATGTGGTGCTCCTGTGGCTTGGTATTCTTTTCTCCAAAAGAAGTGTTGCACTTCTCCAAGGGGAGGAACAGTTTTGTTACAAATAAAATGTAGTATAGCAATGAAGCGATGGAGAAAATATCTTGAAACATTAACAGGATCCTGTGAACAAAGTTCTCCAGGTGTTAGTATATCTATGTTTGTTTTGTTTTCGTTTGATATGCGTAGGAAAGCATGTAAATCTTCCCATGCATATTCTGCACAACTTAGTGTAACAAACCAAGTGGGTGGGCCAAGGTTTCTGATCATACAACGTACATCTCCAAGACGTCGAAACCAGTACTCTTTAGTACCACGCATATTTGCTAATAGGTTTGTAAGATTTGCTTGTAAAACCTCATCTTTTTGTTGAACGTTTTGTAATAATTGTGTAGCTGTCATATTTTGAACAGTGTTATCCTGTTTTTAATATGTATGCAACTACGTAACATACAGTTGCTAGTTCAATTTCAAAGAGTAGGTGGAATATGTATTCCACATTTTGTCGAAATCTGGGATCTTCAGAATACATTTGTAATGAGAGATATTCTGATGCTGATATTTGAATAGGTCTATCATCGTATCTTCCTCCTTTGCCAATAGGAAAGAGTAGAGGCAAAGCACGTGCTTCTATACTTTTTTCCCATATGCTGATTGGTGATCCTTTTGTTTGACACATTTGGTACGTTTCCAGTGCATCTTCTATGGTGTCATTAGAGTGCAATGGATTAATTGTATAATGGTCTAAAGTGTTTGATATTGTTGCATGATCTAGGAGCTCAAATTGACCAGCTTCTTGTGTCTCTTGAATTATTTCAGTTGTATCTTTCAAGATTTCTTCAATATTAATTTATTTCTAATATTCATTATTCTCTTTAAGATATTGCAGGGCTTCTCTAACTTTATGTAAATGTACCAGTTGTTGCCAAATTTTTTTGTCTTTTGTAGGTACTCCATTTACCAAGATAATTAAAGATTGCTGCATTGGACGTTGCACTCCTATAGTGTGCACATTTTCTTTTAGATCTAATGGTAAATACACTACTTTTCCACGAATACCTTTTACTAATTCAGAGGGAGGTAATCTTGCAGTTTTTGTTTGAAGGTGTATTATTGCTAGAAATGTGTGCACTGTTTGAATTATGATGCTCTCATATAAATTAAGTTATTGAAGGGGTTTTGGTAGTGGATATAATTCCAAGTTATTTGTGATAGCACGTGAAGGAGTTTGGTTGTTGTCAAGTTTTGTAGTGCAGTAACTGCAAAGTATTATGGGGTCAGTTATTTCGTATTTGTTTTCTGCTATAAGGTAGAAAGCTAGTTCAAACCATTTAGAATCTTCATTGTCTTCTATTTTGTATGATAGGTCTACAGTTTTTGTGTTACTTTTATAAAAAGTTCTGCGGCAACATACACACACGGGGTCTGGTACTTCAGCTGAAGTACTTTCAAATTGTATTATTTCTTTTTTGTATGTGTGTAGTGAAAGGTTGCCATGTGCAGATTTGTTTTGAAGTTGTTTTACAGATAATTCATCTTGTAAGTGGGTTTCACTTCCAAAATATTTTGTCTGGATATAGTCGATTTCTTCTAGTAGGTCTTTTGCTGTACCATGTAGAAGATTGTTATTTAAATTGGCTAGTGCTAAAGCAGGACTTTTAGCATAGTACAGTTTATAAACTCGATTTCTTAGACTTGCATGATATGTTGATATCCTTTTGGTATCATGTAAGGGTGATTTGCAAGTAGGTCATGTAATGCTGGTCAATAAATGTCCTTGTAGTCCTGTGTACTTGTGTACTGGAAAGCATCCATTTTTTGCAGTAGTTTAATTTTGATTTTGTCTTTGCTTTTCACATATTGATTGAGGAATTGGCGTAAAGACTTGAACATTTTTTTGGGAATGTTACACATTGACATGCATGGCCAGGGCAACGTTTTGTAAGGAGTACTTCTTGTTCCATTATGGTATTATTAACTTTTTCATAACCTCGACCACTGCTATGTATTGCAATTGTATTTGTTTGATTTTGTTTGTAGGCTTCTTCATTAAAGTATGGTTCTGTGCTTGTAGTGTGACTCCATTCACCTCCACAGATATTTAAGAAGTTATCTCTGTTGACATTTCGTTTATTGAGAAGTCTTTTTTGTAATTTAGTTATTAGTTTTGTTAGTGGTTTCATTCTGTTTAACACTGAAATAAATAACTTTCTTTTGAGAAGAAGTGCACCGTCTATCAACGCTTCTAAGATTACTTTCCTACGATAGGTTTGAAGTGTTGAACCTGGTTTCACTCCTGTTTTTATAAGATTTTGAAGGACTTTGTGACGGAACATTTTGGCTAAAATACTTTTCTTGGTATGCTTACTTTGTACTATATCAAGATTTATAGAAGAAGTTTTATATGTAGTGATAGTTGATTTTCTGTTCATTGTTTTTTGGGTTGTTTTACTTTTTGATAGAGGAGGCAAAGTGTTTGTACTAGAAACTTCTTCTGTTTCACTACATGACTGTATTAGTTGTTGTGTTTCAACTTTTTTTTCACAAATTCTGCTGTAGATGGATGTTTATGTTGGAGACTTTTCTTTTCATTTGCTCTACTTCTGCGTTCCTTTCTACGGAGTTGCTTTTTGGTAGGCATGCTTTAGGGTCTGTTGAAAAATACAGAAGGTATGGGTTGGGGTGTTCTGCAATGCATGTGTGTTGTGTGCATGAGTGTTTGAGTGAGATGATAAAGATGTATGTAATGGTGAGTGATTGTGCATTGGGAAGTACAACTACTAGGGATGGGTATTCTTGAATTAATGTGTTAATAAACTGGGGTTCAGATGACAGAAAAAAGTAAGCCAGTGGTGTGGAGACGTATAAATAGTATATCTAAAGCTATACAATTAAAACAGTTGTTTCTTCTACAACATCTAAATTCTAGTAGCTGAGTTGGGTAATTTGTGTGGCGAAAAATAGGAATTTGTGGGCCATTCTGCCAGTAAATCACTGTTTAAGATGGGGGATTTTTGGTCAGAATGGTGCAGAATCTCTATTTTTAGGCACAGAAGTAGCATGAATTAACATTAGAGTGTGTTTGAGTAATAATTCAAATATTATGGTAACATACTTACTGTTTTTCTAAAATGAGCAGTTTCCTTCTTAGTTGTTCTTTGTAATTCAAATTTGGCTGCTTATTTTCAGGAGAATGGTCTTCACTGCAATTGTAAAAGAAAGAAATGAGTAATGCGGTTTGTATATAGCACTGTTTTTAATTTAGACATAGATTTTTTAAATTGAAATGCTCAGCGTCTTCTTCAAAACCATTAAAACTATTTTATGACTAACTGTAGGAAAGAAAATATCTTTACTATGGCTTGTCAAAATCATAATGTACCACTGCATACCACTACTCCTGTAACTAAGCTTTTCCACGTAATAGTGAGTCCATGTGATAGCCTGCTTTTCCACGTAAGAGGGAGTCAATGCCATAGCCTGATTGCCCTATATAAATGTAAGTAATTATATAAAATAAAAATTAAAACCAAGTATGTGTTTGTACAAATATTATTCTTTGAGATTTGATGATAGAGTGTGCATGTAATTTTGTTTGATCATATGTAGTCTATATATTTTATTTCAAAAATGGTAGTTTAACATTATTTGCGTGTGTGTGTGTGTGTACAAAGAAATTAAACAGTATAAAGGTTTGTAAGTCACAGTTCATTTTAGGAGAATGAAAAAATGATCGTAGATTAATTTTACAGATTATACAAGGTAAAAGTCGGTTAGAAAATGTGTTCATGTACTGTATAGAAAATATGCATACCTGTAGTTTGTGTTCATGCATATGGATATGGACGAAGCTGCAAGTAGAAATCTTGGAGACTTGTCTAGTATTTCTCGTAGATCGTGCTTGCCAATTGTATCAGAATTGTAGTCCGAGAGATTCACCGTACATTTGCAGTGCTGATCTATGATGATGCAGTTACATGTAGAGGTCTTGGATTTGATTGGTGGATGGTCATGTGATTTCTTAGCTACATCCAATGAGGGAATGGCACAGAGAGTGAAGTGGAAATGGTAGAAGGGCTGTCCATGTTACCATATGTTCGCGGACATGGCGGTAGTTCTAGGACACCGCGTATTACATCTGGGGAATTTGGGGTGGGGAGACATGCAAATGAGATTGAATGTAGCAAGGGATTGGTCAGTAAAGTTTAGTGAGTGTGTTGTGCTAGGAGAGGTTTTCTCAGATATTTTTTTTGCTGAGTGTTTTATAAAACAGATTGTGTGGATTTTGGGAGAAGGTGCATGCAGAAAGCTGGGGAGTATCTATAGATCTTGGATTCCCACATGTGGAAGTGCACTGGCATGGAGTCGTGGAATGAAGTGGCTGGACTTGGTACCTCCATGTGCAACTTTGAAGATAGAGGAACATCCAGACATAATTGTAATTCATTGTGGAGGTAACAGTTTAGGACATGTGTATGGAATTTCTTTGCAATTTGCAATGAAAGAAGGACTTCAGAAGATCATGGACATTTTTCCAAACTCCAAAGTAATTTTTTCACGGATTGCGCAGAGACAAATGTGGCTTTGTTCTTTCTCATATGGTCCACAAATGGAGAAAGCAAGGCGTAATGTCAATAAGGCTGTTTGTGCCTTCCTAAGAGATTTTGGCATGTCCTCTTTTCACAATGAAAATATTATGTTTCGTAGTACATACATTTTTCACAGAGATGGTGTCCATCTTACCTGTGCTGGCAACCAGATTTTTCTGAGAAATGTACAAAACGCATTGCGACCTTATTTAGAAATGCAGCATGCATTTCGAAGTAGGTGTTAAGTATTTATAATTTTTGACATACAAACACCTCCCAAAGGCTCTATTCAGTGCCACCACTTCCTCCCAGAGAAAAATGCAATGGTTACAACAGGGTAGCATCCCAATTTTTTTTTATGTTCGCGAACTGTCCGCAGACTTTCAAGAAATAGAAAGGGCCATGCGTTATTTATCTTTACTTCTGTTTTTTAACTGTGAAAGGCGGCTCTGAAAGGAGCCTTATTCTTTTTTTGATTTTTGTTATTTTGTAGTTTTTTTGTTTTTTTACACACAACACACTAGGAGAGGAAGGGAAAGGAGGGTAAAGCCGGGGACACCAACCACAGGGATAAGAAAGGGCAAGCTGAGAGAGGAAGATGTAGAGTGGGTTTTATGTGGGTAGTGAGCAGGTCTTCTCGTGCTCTGAGACGATAGTCTCAAAAGCACTGCAAAGTCGCTCCCCACTGCAGATTACTGTGTCACAGTACATACATACAACTGTGACCCTCGAAAGGTAAGGGTTATCAGAATTCTGTATGGCCTGTGAGGCAGCTTGAGGAAGACGCTGTCCCAGATAGGTGTTCCTTGTGGTGACAGGATCAGAAACGGAGGATGAAGTAGAGGCAATCAACCTACTACGCTCTTCGCAAGGTACAACCTTGCGATTGGCCCCAGTGTGGAATGAGTTCAGGTGTCGCTTCATGGTCATAGTCCCAAAGCTATACGAACCATGCCTCCCGCAACTGAGTACCATTTTGCACTCATTGCAGGTGACATGGTTCACACAAACCTTAGGACCATTCCCATGAATGGTAAACAACCAACCGCCACACCCAAGAATCACACCGAGGGCGGGTAGTAGGGTTTCCTCTATCTCATTCTCATCATTCTCTTCTTCCTCCTCTGTATCCTCACTCCTGTTCCCCTCTTCAGGCCCTTGGGAAGGTGGTGGTGCTGGAGGGGGAGGGGGTGGTGCTGAGGCAGATACAGCACCAGGTGGCAGCAGTGGAGCCACAGAGGCCATCAGGTTGAAGATTGAAATCTGCAGGTTGCAGCAAAAATCTCTGTGCTCTGTAGAATAGCCAGAAACACAATGAGAATGAGCTCTAGGGCGTGGTCTTTTATAGGGGTGCTTGTCCACGGTTCGCAGACATGCGCGCCGTCCGCAAGATAGATCGAACACCAAAAAAGGTTCAAAAAGTCACAAAAACTACGTGGAAACATAGTATTAGTATGAGGGATTTGTGGTATGTTGAGTTTTTAATGAGAAATATTGTGGATTACTTGGAAATGTACTTTTAAAGTGTTCGCGGACACGAACAGTGTCCGTATTCAGAACACGCGATCAGCGGGGGCGCGGTCACATGATTGTTTCATGAGCATGTTCGCTAAGGTAGCAGCCGTCCGCAGGACACCCAATGTACGGACATTGTTTTGCGCATGCGTGTTGATGTTCTACGGACAGTGTTCGGGTCCTGAACTAATTAAAAGTGCGTCATACGTAAAACAAACAGTTACGGACAGCCGTTTGTTCTTAGCACAGTTTAATTTACTTGTGCACAATACGAACAGACATAGCGTCTCAAGCACACCTCCATTTTCGTTTATTTACAAACAATTCAGGACACCACGAGTGTTCTTAGAACAGTTTCAACTTGCTAGTGAACACTACGAACAGGCATAGTGTTCTTAAGGACACCTCCATTTTCGTTTATTCACGAACATTTCAGGACACTACAAGTGTTCTTAGAACATTTTCAACTTGCATGAGAACATTACGGACAGATATAGGGCCTCATTACGACCCAGGCGGTAAGGGGTTTACGGCGCCGTAAACAGCGCCGACCCTTACCGCCTGAGTACGAGGTCCCTTAGCGCCATGGCGACTTTAACACCTGCTTTTAGCAGGTGTTAAAATCCATGGCGCTAAGGGACCATGGAGTTAATTACGCCACCGTAATTTACGGTGGCGTAATTAACGCCTTCCCCACTCCCATTATGCCCTATGGGGCAAAAATGGGAATGGGGAAGGGTAAATGGGGATTGGGGACTTACCGCCCTGCCAAGGTCGGAATGGGGCGGTAAGTCCGCCAACCACCATGGCGTAAATGTAGTTTACGCCATGGTGGTAAAGTCACGGCCCAGGCGGTAACTTACCGCCTGGGTCGTGATGAGGCCCATAGTGTCCTCAGGACACTTACATTTTCGTTTATTTACAAACATTTCTGAACAACTGCGCTGTCCGTGGACACCTTAATTGGTTTTACCACAAAGAACTGAAAGTAATTACAACACAATATAAAAAAGTTACTTTATTTAACATATATAAACAATTTATGACTGAGAAGGTGGGGCAGAAACGGAAACAAAAACAGGAGAATTAGGGTTTTCAATATAAGTGGGATGAGGTGAAGAAGGGATGGAAATCTCATCAAAACGTTATGGTCCATGGAGAGAGTTTGGGGTTAAATGAATGGGATGTGGTGAGGGGGACAAGTACAGGTGGGACAATGGTATGTTTTTGGTGGTTTTAGGTGATCTTTCACAAAGTTCTTTAAATCCGTAAAATTTGCCATAAATTGGTCCATTTTGTGGGTAATGTGTTCAAGAGTTTTATTCACTGCTTCTTTTTCTTTGGAAGTTGCAATTTTAATAGGGTCTGTAAAAAAAAATGTGTATGTTGAATGTATACAAAATAATATTTATTAATTGGTTTATATAGTAAAGTGTGTACCATTAGGTGGACTATCTTCTAACATTTCGTCTCGTGGGAAATGGTCCTCTAGCCAGTCCAGAGTACTACACATTTCTGTGAGAAAACAAAGAAGTAATATGTTTTTTTTTCTAATATAGAAAGTTTATAAATATATGAGTAAAAAGAAGTGCACTTACTATTTCTGGTAAGATATGTAATCAGTAGTCTATACGTCTGGTCTTGCTGTTAGTTTTGGAGTGTCTGTGAGGTAATTATGTTGGAAGCCACTTTATCTTCTTTTGGTATATTCCATTTTAGAACATATTGGGCCTCATTAGGACCCAGGCGGTAAGGGGTTTACGGCGGCGTAAACAGCGCCGACCCTTACCGCCTGATTCCGAGGTCCCTTAGCGCCATGGAGGTTTTAACACCTGCTTTCAGGTGTTAAAATCCATGGCGCTAAGGGACCTTGTTGTTAATTACGCCACCGTAATTTACGGTGGCGTAATTAACGCCTTCCCCACTCCCATTATGCCCTATGGGGCAAAAATGGGAATGGGGAAGGGTAAATGGGTTAATGGGGACTTACCGCCCCACTCACCTCGGAATGGGGCGGTAAGTCCGCCAACCACCATGGCGTAAACCTATAGTGTACGCCATGGTGGTAAAGGTACGACCCAGGCGGTAACTTACCGCCTGGGTCGTAATGAGGCCCATTGTATTTAAATGAATGGTTAGTGTGTTACATATATGGGTTACATTTCCTAAGTATTACTACATATACTTTGTATGTGTGCTGCTTTGTGAATTTGTTAAATGTTCCTATGTTATGATATAACAATTACACATACCCCTCCCAGCGTTTTTAGGTGCTGGTACTGTTGTCCAAACATGTCCGCGGACCGTCAAATTCAGTAGAAAAGGTTCAGTATGTTCCATATTACATGTACATAAAGTCAAAGTTATTATTGTTAAGTTGTGCTACTAAAAAACTATAAAATTCAGTAAAAGAAACTTTGTTAAAGGGACGTTATGGTTACGTTGTGCTACTAAAAACCTATGAAATTCAGTAAAAAAACTTTGTTAAAGGGACTTTATGGTTAAGTTGCTCTGCTAAAAACCTATGAAATTCAGTGAAAAAACTTTGTTAAAGGGACGTTATGGTTCAAAGTAAAACTGAAAAACCCCTGAAATTCGGCAGTTATGCTAAGATAAGCAACCATAACTCGCGCCACCGTGCACTGCTAACACTAACACCCAGGACATCAAAGATGACATCACAAATGTCATTGAAGACATCACTGATAACATCACATTGCTGGCTCTCCCTTTTTTCTCCTTTAATGACATATCTAAGCCACATAGTTTTCTTCAGTAACAGTCAGGAAGTAAAAATTGAAAATGTACTATATTTGTAGACTTAGGGTCAAGTCATATCATATGAAACATACATATAGCGGAAGACACAGGCTTGAAAGAGAGCAATCCTTTCTGTGCATGAAGATAATCATTAGAGTTATCAGCACTTTCTCATAGTTTTATTTGTATTACCATACCTTCCCTGTATATGCTCATATTGGTATACATTGTACTCACACTCCTTTCCTTAGGGTTCACTGACATCATTTGATACACATAGATACAGTAAGTAGCAGCTTTGAAACAGAGCGATCATTTCTCTGCATACAGATAATCAGTTAGGTTATGAACTCTTTCTGCTACTACTTCTGCTTTTTTGCTTACTTCTCTGTCCCTGTATATACTCATATTTGTATGTGTTGTTGTCTCTTTGTGTTTTGTCTGTAATAATGTAATTATGTATTAAGTTGGTTTTATTAGCTACTTATTACATGTTTCACAGTACGCAAAACTCTAATAAGAAAGCAGTTATCATTTCATTATTCTACATGGCAAGATTATGAGTATTGCACCTTCATCATGTATACTGCACATACTGCCTATGTTTCTGCATGAATAGCTTAGTATACTGGATAGAACTTCATAATAGAATGCTATTTATATCAATGCATTGCTTAATGCACTAATTAGCTCATGATATTTTTCCCAATGATCCTTGACAGTTTTTGGTCAGCATTATAAGAATCCCTTGTACAGAGTTTTTATGAAAAGTAAATGCACATGTGATGTCATCAGTGATGTGTCATCTTTGAAGTCCTGGGTGTTAGTTTTAGCAGTGCACAGTGGCGCGAGTTATGGTTGCTTATCTTACCATAACTGCCGAATTTCAGGGGGTTTTCGGTTTTACTTTGAACCATAAAGTCCCTTTAACAAAGTTTTTTTCACTGAATTTCATAGGTTTTTAGTAGCACAACTTAACCATAACGTCCCTTTAACAAAGTTTTTTACTGAATATATATATATATATATATATATATATATATTTATGGGGTTTTGGGCGGGTGTAGGTTGGGTGGGGGTTGCGGGGGGTTTCCCCCCACATATATGTTACAATTGACCTTCACAATTCGGTAAATTGTGACAAGGTCAATTGTCATTCGAACAGTTGTAATACGAACAATTTGTATACAATCCTTTAAGTCATGTTTGAGGAGAATTATTACACTCGTTTGAGGAGAATTATTATACTTGGCTTGTACCAGGATTTTGACATGTTTTACTATGGGTGCTGTTACCCTCTCTGTCCACTGGAGACTTGTTCGATCTAGTCTTCTCTCAGTATTAGCCTTAATTGATCAGCACCTTGTCCTCAAAGGTTGTCTGTTGCTGAGCAATATGTCTTACACGTGGGAACTGTGTATCTCGTTTATCTTGTGGTCTCCTGTGTACGAGTCTGAGCGTCCCTTTTCTTTTAACAACCTCGGCTACTGTCCGATTTGTTCATGTCTGTTCCTTATAGCAAATTCAGTGGGTTTGTTTTTCCTGCAGCTTTGATGGTCCTTCAAGCTCTCCCATTCATTTGAGCATAACAGCGTCTTCAATTTCTTCCAAAATGTCTGCTCTTCACTGTTTGTTTTTCTGCATTGAACTAAGCAAGCATTATGTGTGTTCTATTGCCTCTTGCATCACAGCAGATATATTTGAGTATATGTTGCAATGTATTTTCTTCATGAATAAATGCAGGTTGACCTAACACGAAATAGCCTTGTGATGAATGCATATCTGCTTCATGTCATGTCTTGCGCATCTACATGTGTCAGAAGTGGGATGACAGTACTTGCTTTCATTATTCTTTAGCTACAGCATGTTCATGTATCCCAGATCTTGTAAACTCATCTCTTTTTCGATCATTCCAGAGTAAGGCCAATAGTGTTGTCTTGGCAAATAGTGCCTTTCTTGTCTGTAGTATGGCGCTGGAGGGGTCAGTTGCCAAGACTTATACACTTCTCTCATTTCTGCCGTGTAGAGGCAGGGGAGGGGCCAATGCCATGGATGACACATTCATATGTCTCTCGACACAAGCATTATAAAATTTAAGTTCTGCGAATTGCTGTGGGTTGTTGCACTTTATACAATATACAATATTTGTAGTCAGTGTTGAGGGAGTTGTATTGTCCTGCACTTTATACAATATATGTAGTCAGTGTTGAGGGAGTTGTATTGTCCTGAAAATGATACATCTAATGTGTATGATAACCTTAACCATCCTTGTCACTTTCCTTTATTGTACTTCAAGTCATCTGAATAGCATTTTTGACTGTCTACCTCAGGCCGATGGAAAAACAATTCATCACATCTAAACTCTCTGCTGTCCTCAATTTACCAGATTGCTACCACAAAGTACTATAGACTGTTTGGTAATAGAGAGGCTGTGTTAGTTTATGAAGACATTGTGAGGTTAGGCCAATATTTTCAGTTATGTAAAGGTTCTTTTAGGCTCTGCGCATAGCTGCAGCAACCTATGGTGACAAGATATAGCATATATCAGATGTTAAGGCCTAGTACACAATGAACATAATAGCATGCAGGCCCTGATGCGGAGCAGCAGCTCTGTTAGTTCAGTACCAAAACAAATCCCTTTTCCATTCCCCAGGAGAGAAGCCAAGGTCAGTGGCACTGTGGTACACAGATAAATGCTAATTGCATCCAGCTGCAGGGCCTGAACATTGTGGGAAACAAATGTTTACTGTGAGGGGAGCAGGAAGGGATGCAGCCTTTGAAGGACAAAGTCATGAGAATAGCGCATGGGGTATTTTGATGTGAAAGGCCCAAGCAGAGATGTAGAGCACTACTGCCCTCACCCAAGAGCCATGTGAGAAACCTGAAGGTGTCTCACCTGCTAGTCAGCAGTGATCTGTCATCCGTGTGGACAGGACACAGCCATCGCTTTTGGATCCAGTTCCTGGGGGTGGACCAGGGAGGGAGGATCACCTGGATGAGGGGTCCACGTGGAGTGAAAATGGGACACTAGAGCGTGAGACACAGTATCCCCTTCCCAATAACACCTTTTCCCCATCCTACCAGGTAGGATTCCTAGGAATTCAAACCCTCCCCCCTTTTCCAACACACACTCTTTCTGACGGGCAGTTCACTGTGAGCAACAACAGACGAACACCAGAGCTGTATACCTGACATGTCCAAACAGAATGGACAGGCAAGTTCAGGCAATTACTGATTATTACACACACACCTGACTTCATCACACTTCCCCATGGTTCCATGTGTTAATATCCCCACACAAATATCACCTTACACGAATAGTGCCATCTTTTTGTGGCAATATTAAGCCATGGAACCTGCAGGGGTCACCCCTGCAACCCTCATCATTTTTTTCATGGAGCGGGGAATACCCCTGCAACCGCCGGTCCTAATAACCCCATAAATGATCCCCACTAATAATATTGTTTATGGCCTTACACCACGACCATATATATGGCAATATTATTGGTGGGGATAATATTACCCGATACCTTCCCCACACAGTTAAAAGTCAGAGCATGAAAGCACACTATGAGTGAGGCAAACCATAAGAGGAAACAGCAGTTCCAAGCTGGCAAGTTCAAGGAAGAAAGGGGCGAGACCGCTGAAGACCATTATTTTCATAAGGCTTGGAAAGTAAGAAACCGAATACCAGGATCTAAGGCTGATCAAACCTGCACAGTGTGGCGAGGTACCTGGGGTTCTCCCACATAGATAACAAAGGCGGGGAGGAATGATTGCTGCTGTGGTACTGTCCTTGGCTCCAATAACAGAGCGGCCTCAGAAAATGCAGCACAGCCAGTGAGTTGGAGAGACTGATACCAAACCAGCTTGTGTTTTGAACCAAGGTTTCACGCAGCAATATTGGACAAAGAGAACAGTGTGTGAGGCATTTGTAAAGAGCGATGCAGATATGAATGAAAACCAAAAGGAGTAATTTAATGTTATAATTGAACTTTGGTTGTTAAAAAAAGATACCATACCCAGAGTGGTCCAGCGCCACATGGGTGTTCATTCAAAGGTCTCTGTTAGGTATGCAAAATATGCTGAGTGTAAGAAAAGGAATATTGAGATAGAATGTAGTCATGCAATGAGTCAGGCTAAATCCTGTGCACATTTGAAAGTCTTTGATAGTTTAAAGCACATTACATATGGTACAAGCCCAGCTGAAGGAGATTTACAGAGTGAAGGAAAAGGATCTGAGCCCGGCTGAGTGGGATCCAGGGTGAACCATGAGTCAGCCGAGAAATAATTTTCAGAACTTTTGTTTTGGAATGATCTAAGACTGTCTGGGGGGGTGGGATTCCAATGTTGAACTTTGGTTTTGGAAGGGATCTGAGCCCGTCAGGGGCATCGAAGGTGAACACCCAAATTGAATACTGGAAAAGGAAAATAATGCTTTCATTGTTGTTTATCTGTACTAGGCCCTCTGAATTAAGAGACTTGCAAGAAGTAAAGAGATTTTAACACAGAAGGTCTGGATCTATGAAAATGGAACTGTAGCCTTGTGCCGCATAAGCCAGAGTGTGTGGTTTGCTTGAGTGATCTGCCTTGTCCCGTGCTTACAACATGCTTAAAACATGGGGAAGGGAGGCCAACGGCCCAAACATCGTGACTTATCATTTTGTGAACACTTTTTTCTTTTGCCTCAACATCACCCAACTAAATTAATAGTAAGTATTGGAAATATTTTCGTTTTAGTATAGGCCTTAGGCCCTTTTATGTTGACAACACTCCACTAGGACTGCATTATTATTATTTGGTCATAGCTTGCTCACATTTGTAGATTTAGGTTTAGATAGGCATTCATCCCACCCTTATGAAGGTTCAATAAACACCCTTGAACTGTGGTCATTTGTGGCTGTCTTACTGTTGATAACATGCCTTCCTTACATGTGGTGTCAGAGTGGGATGTGACTCAATTGAAACAAATAGGGGAACCCTACAATTCCAGAAGCGTAGTCATAGAGCATCCAACCCCTATGATATATGTAGCAGTAGAGAGGCTACTATCCCTCCTGGCAAAAGAGGAACGATTCCCACAGACTTAGTTTGTTGATAGTTTTGATACCGCCACCTGGGTGTTATATAAGATTAGCCCCAAAATCTGGCCTGGCCTGGCATGGACGTTTGGTATAGATGTTCTAGTCGGTGTCCTCGATCCTGAATTCGGGGGAGACATAAAGGTTCTCTTACAGAACGCAGGCGAGATCCCATTTGAAAAACATTGTTGAGTCAAAAATGCTCAAGGGATCCTTGAAAATGCTCTATTTCCCCATTTTAGAGAAAGTAAACCAGAAGAAACAGAGAGAGGTACCTTAGACTTTTGGGAAGCTGATGAACCATCGAACACTGAAGAGAAAAATTGAGACAAGCCTACAATCTATTCCGACTTTGACTTCATCCAGCAAAATGACCAAGCCCTCGCTGAGGTTTTTTGCAAGCAATTCCCGAAGGAGAGGGAGCAGAGAAGGGAAGCCCTTTCTTCTTCTTAAAGCAAGGATTGCTAATACAAAAGAAATATTCACAGAAGACTCGAGTAAAACTCAGTTGGTGAACCCCAAATACCACCGAAAGATTGTGCTTGAGATTGTTCATTCCCATCTGACTTGAATTTAGGACAATCCAAAACACAGCCACACAACAGCAGGAAGTTCTACTGGCCAAGTATCCATGCTGATATAAAAACCTTTATTCAGACATGTGAAATATGTCAGAAAACCAGTACACACATTACATTGTCTGCCCCTCTGAATACTTTGACAGTCACAGACGTCCCTTTTTCAAGAATTAGGATGGACATCATTGGACCTCTAGAAACATCTAGATTGGGCAACAAATATGCCCTTTTAATTGTCAACTACGTGACCAGATACCGCGAGTCATTGCCTATGTGGTACAACACCCACTAAGCGAATTCTAGAATACCACCTACCGTATTTTTCCAGGGTTGGTGTTCCTAAGGAAATCCTAACAGACCAAGGTTAACATTTTATGAGCACGATCATGGGGGAAGTCAAGGAACTACTCCATATTACCACCTTACGAACTTCAGTGTACCATCTCCAAACAGATGGTTTGGTAGAGAGAATCAATAAAATGCTTAATATGATCCTAAGAAAGTTGGTAGATAAGGACGGGAAGGACTGGGGCTGTATGATCCCCGGGCACTGTTCACAGTGAGAAGAACCACTCAGGCCTCTACTGGATTCTCTCCTTTTGAGCTAATATACGGTAGGGAACCCAGAGATATCCCGGACATGCTCTAGGAAAGCTGGGAAGAACGAGAATCAGCACATTTTTTCACCCTTTTGCAGATGGCTACCAGACTGTGAGAACATATGAGATTTGTTCGGAATCTAGTCTGTGCTCATATGCAAAAGGCCCACAGACTTGCAAGAAGTAAAGAGATTTGAACACAGAAGCTCTGGAACTGTAAAAATGGAACTGTATCCTTGTGCCGCATAAGCCAGAGTGTGTGGTTTGCTCAAGTGAACCACCTTGTCCCGTGCTGAAAACATGGGGCAGGGAGGTCAACAGCCCAAACATCCTGACTTATAATTTTGGGAACACTTCTTTCTTTTGCATGAACATCACCCCACATTTTTTGTAAATTTAATAGTACGGATTGGCAATCATTTTTTTTTTATAGTGTAGGCCCTTTTATGCTGAGACGACTCCACCAGGACTGCATTATCATTATTTGATGGTCGTAGCTTGGAACCATTTGTAGTTTTAGGTTTAGATAGGCATTTATAACCCACCCTTGTGAAGGTTCAATAAACACCCTTGAACTGTGGTCTTACTGTTGATACCATGCCTTCCTTAAAGCCGTCATCCCATTTCAATTGCAAGCAAATGAATAAGAAAAAGTAAATAAAGCCCTGAAATTCAGACTCAAGGGCGGTGCCTCATTCATATCATTACTGGACACATGGGGTTTGAAGGAGATAAGGAGGAAGCCATGTATGCAACATTCTGTGATTGGGGATAGTAGGAGCAGAGGCAATGCCAATACATTTAATACAAGGTCAGAGGTGCAACTTGTGTGTGCTGCGGCGTCTGGTATAATGAGAAAGCCTGATGTCTTATCAAAGCAGAGTTGGCTTCATCAGTTTTCTATTGAATATGCCTGGATTGTAGGAGTGCACATCACGTCACAGTCACAATGGGCCTCATTAGGACCCAGGCGGTAAGGGGTTTACGCCGGCAAAAAACCATGGCGCACCTTACCGCCTGAGTACGAGTTCCCATAGCGCCATGGTGATTTTAACGCCTGCTTTTAGCAGGCGTTAAAATCCATGGAGCTAAGGGACCTTGTTGTTAATTACGCCACCGTAATTTACGGTGGCGTAATTAACGCCTTCCCCACTCCCATTATGCCCTATGGGGCCAGAAATGGGGAAGGGTAAATGGGGATTGGGGACTTACCGCCCCGCCAACCTCGGAATGGGGCGGTAAGTCCGTCAACCCCCATGGCGGAGTTGGCAGCTTTGCGCCATGGACCATGGTGCAAATAGCGCCATGGTCCTCCGCCAAGGTCGTAATGAGGGCCAATGTATTAATTTGTCTTTATGATCAAACAATGAATCCAATACCTGGATTATATAGTGATGATTTACAGGGTAAATTATTGTGTGCTGAAAATGGGGGCGCAAGCATGAAAATCGCAGTGCACACGTGCGCAAGCCACGCAAGCACCCGTTTGGTGATTCATGGAAGGCGCTGCACGTGGCTTACCTGTGACCTGCACCCAATCTGTGTGTGGTGCACACATCATTGCGACATCCTGAAGGCTGTGCGCGTGACGACCAGTGAAGGCGCACACCGCCCAGTGCACACACCGATAAAGGGGGCAGGCCATGCGCAATGGGGAACAACATGTGGGCGTTAAGGGGGAAGTATCACTGCCAAATCCTCGCAACGTCCACAAGTGCGCTAACAACACGTATTCATGGAATTGAACAGGGGAAACCCATGCACCACAAAAGACGCACTAAGCCAGAAACACGTACGCCAGGCGAAAGCTGGCGTAAGCGCCCCAGCACAGCATAAAAGTGTGTGCAAACAACAAACAAGCTGATACCGCTAAAATGAATGTACCGTTCCTCGCAGCAGTGGTCACCGCAGGAGGAGGAGGATAGCCAGGCACCTCATTTTTTACCCAGGACCAGCCTTTTTGGGATGCCTTATGACCAGGCCTATGTCAGGTACAGGTTTCCACACCATATCATCCTAGGCCTGGTCGCTGAGTGGGAGGATGACCTCACATCACCCACCCTGTGCTCCCAAGCAGTGAGCCCCTTGGAAAAGGTGCTCAATGTACTGAATTTCTTGGCCACTGGGTCTTTTCAACAGACAAGTGCCATAGTTGTGTGTGTCTCACAGCCCACGCAGTCACGCTGCCTAAACCAGGTGTTGGCAATCATGACTGCACACCCCTCAGTCCGCAGGCACATATGCATGCCCAGAACACCCCCAGAAAGGCAGGCCATGGTCCAGGACTTTTACGGGGTGGCAAACTTCCCCAAAGTGCTTGGTGCCATTGATTGCACCCATGTGGCTCTACGTCCACCTAGGGCCACCGAGCACATCCATCTCAACCCCAAGCACTGCCATTCCATTAACGTGCAGGTGGCATGCGATGCCAAGGGAATAATCACCTCTGTCTATGCAAACTATCCAGGGGCCACCCATAATAGTTTAATATTCAGAATGTCACCCCAAAACCCGGACCTGGAAGATGGGAGGCATGGCGACACATGGCTCATTGGTGAGTACAAATGCATGTGCACATGCATGCATGTCACACACAGAGAAATGGCAAAACCCAACTAATCACAACCATTATCACCTCTGCAGGGGACAGTGCCTACCTTCTGAGCACCTGCATGATGATGCCAATATGGAACCCCACCACACCACCCGAGGTAATATACAACGCAGCCCAAATTGCAACCCGGGGCATAGTGGAGCGCACATTCAGAGTGCTCAAGTCATATTTCCGCTCCCTTGACCACCCTGGTGTCCATCTGCTATATGCGCCCCCAGTAGTGTGCAGGATCTTTTTGGCAGCATGTGTCCTGGATAATGTTGCAACCCGGTGTGGTGTGTCTGTGCACATGGTGTTGCCCCCACATTCCCAACCCCATGCATGGCCACTGCGCATGGGAGGGGAAGGGCATGTGGTGAGGCAGCCCATACCCAGCTTATGGCTACATTTTTCACCTAAAATCCCACCCTTACGGAGTGCACACAGGCCTGGCACATACCAGGGGACAATCATTGATGAGAAAGGCACAGTCAACTGTCACAACCCTACCGCCCTGAGATTGTTTCCCTGAAAGTGCTACATTGTGTGCAGCCCTAGCTACATAAAAAAAAAACAATGCAGTGTCAGCAAAAGGCACACATTCATGCTGCATAAAGGACTACCCCCTTGCAAAACAGCACACCCAAATACTGGTATGTCACCCAACCCCTCCCAAACCAAATGTCAGCTGACCGACACACCATGGCATGGCATGCATGGCATGCAATGTGAAAACAACCAAATAAATGCACAACACATGAAACAGTGGTCACAAAGTGCACCGTCACAAATGGAAACAGGCCACAGGTAATTCCCTCTCACATATGGAAAAGAAACTGAACACATGAACATATTCTTACCTGCATGACACATCATGAATACAGGACCCAACAGTGGCAACATCTGACAGTGACCAATCACAATAGCCCAAGTGTCACAATCTGAAAAAGGCACCACATCGACCCCTCCCTCCTTCAGTGTGTTGCAGGTAGGTAATTGTGGCAGAATACTTCATACAGCATGAACTGCATCTGCAATGGAGACAGGCAAGGTGACACATGAAGAAGCAACATATGCATAATGAGCAATATTGAATACAATATACAAATCAACCATCCAGTGTAGAAACCATCATTAATCCCCACTAGGGGTGTATACACAGTTTGGACTACAGACTGGCCACACAACTGATGGAAGCCCAATGTCTCTGTGTAAGTTACTGTCACACGGTGCCACCCTTGCAAGCCCATGGAAAGGGGAAGCAGGAGTGCCATATGTGTCTGGACCCCAAGCCTCAAACACAAACACAACACAAGCATGTATGGGCCCAGCTGGAACACACAGTAGATGCCTATGGGTGGCACACAAAGCAACACACTGTAGCATGAATGCACAATAGATAAAAAAGAATAAAAATAAAAATAAAAAACAAATATAAAAAATGACCATGGGCGACAAGGGGGTGGACCACCCTGGAGGGATGAGGTGCAGGGTGCACCCCAACACCCACATGTGTGGATGTTGAGTACAAAAAATTCCCTCCAGAGGCTCATGGCCTGCACGACTACCCGATAGTGGGAGAACTGCTGTCGCTTTCATCACCCGCTGGTGCTACAAGAGAAGGTGTGCGTGGTACATGAGGCAGACCATGCAAAGCCCTGGCATGCTCCTTCATGGCAGCAAGCATGTGGGTTTGAAAGGTTTGGTTCTGCAGGATGATGGTCCGGAGGTCCCCATGCAGCACCTCACATGTAGCACAGAGTTCTGCCTGCAAGGCCTCACGTGATGCACAGATCTCCTCACAGGTTGCCTGGAGCTCAGCTGAGATGTTGCATGTTGCTCCAGTTGCTGTTCTGACAATCTACTCCGGGACACCTAAAGTGCACCCAGAGTAACTCTGAGCTGTTATCTTCCCTCAGGGCATCCCTGTGGGCCTGTGCCTCTGCAGATATGGCTGTGTGCAGAACCCACAGTGCACCCCGTCGGTCCCATGTTGACAACATGTCCTGCCTTTGTGAGCAGCACGTGGACTGCGTTGCCTGCTGCTAGAGCTCCACCTGCCTTTTGGGGAGAGATTGGAAGTGGCCACC
This sequence comes from Ambystoma mexicanum, assembly GCF_040938575.1. NCBI lineage: Eukaryota > Metazoa > Chordata > Amphibia > Caudata > Ambystomatidae > Ambystoma > Ambystoma mexicanum. Next base: position 229,460,981 of record NC_090930.1, on the reverse strand, counting down.
CTATCCACGGCCTGAGCCATCATCTCACATGATGCCCCCTGTTGTTGTGCAATTGCATACATGGAGTTCTCCCACACAGTATTGCCTGGTAGCACACGGCCACCGCGTTTCCGGACACACCTGTCGGGCCCAAGGTGATGTGCACCTCGCTGTGATGGTGCTACCTGAGGCTGCAGGACTGCATTCCTCCTTTGATCTGCTGCCCCAGGAACAGGAGCAAATAGTGTGAAGTGTGACCCTGCATCTGTAACAGCCACAGGCAGACATTCCAACACTGAATGGCCCATTGAGGGGTCTACCCCCAGTGCAGGTGCATTGGACAGAACAGCATCCCTGCCAGAAACACTCACCTGCGATGGGATATTTGTGTCAATGTCTGATTCAGCACGTGAGCCATAGAGATCCTCGGAGGTGTATCCAGAGACACCCGTGGACAGGATGGTCTGTAGGAGCAATGGAGTCTCATGCAACACCACCCCCTCGTCCTCCACTGGTGCTTGGTTGGGGCTCTGAGTACTCCTGCCCCTGCGCCATCTCCTCCTCCTCCACACCATTTAGTGCCTCATCACCTGCACAAAATGAAAAGAGAAGTCATGAACACACACACGAACAGCATAGCCCACACACATAGGCATCACAATGTTCACATCCAATTCATTAATCAGGCATGTCACACATGACACAAACTCAGCCGTGCATGCAGAAGCAATAAATTGAAAAGGGAACCAGAAAGCAGACACTGATTACTCCAAAATGGAAAAGCAACACATGTGCTGCATGGTTCATAGCACCTGCATCACGCATAAGCCTGTGAGTGACATGTACCATCCACAAACATGACACATGGCAGCACGCAGATGGAACGTAGCATAGCCATGGCAGAACTGACAAGGACACCCAGATGGGAGTTAATCACTATTGTCCCACATCCATGTAAAACGCATTACAACAAACAGAGCATGCAAAAGAGTGGAACAAAACAGACATGCGTCACACGCTGCAACAACGCCTGTGTGTTCAAATACTGTGATGGGAGGCACATGGATACATCAATGGTAGTTCTCTTTGACATGACACAAGTCAATTGTCATGTTGAAGGTTGAAACAGGGCTCAGAAGTGAGCGCAGGTGCAGTACATGTGTAGGTGCTCAGCAGTCAATCAGCCTGATTCATGGAATTATTTGTGTGAAAAACGTAGATTTGCACGCCTTTCTGCCCGAAAATCCCTGTCTGAAGAATGGTGTGTTTCAGGCAGAAAGGTGCGCAAATCTGCGTATTTCATGCAAATGATTCCATGAATCAGGCAGAATAAAGAGAAAAAATGTAATAACAATGTTGTGGCATGATGGCAGTTTAAGGGCAAGTTCAGTCATCATGTGCAAAGTGTTTGCAGTGGTTAGTAGGAATACAGTGACCACCAAATCCAAGGGCGGGGGATATCTGGTAGGTTCTACATGGGTCACATATGGCAGTTATGACTACACAGCCTGACCTGGCACTCTATCACAACACATCACCCAAGCAACATACACATGGTCTGGACACACACGCATAGACACTCACCGGACATTGTCTCAAGATCTGGGAGGTCTCCCACGCCCTGGATCTGATCTTTTGTGATGAACCCTCCAGCGATTGCCTCATGTTCTGTGAGTTCATCCTCCTCTGGTGGTGAACAACTGCCAGAAACCAGAGTAGAGGCGTAGTTAGAAGCCGGCTTGTTTTTTGCTCAGCGTTTGAGGCCATTCCAACGCTTTGAGAAATCATCATCTGTGCGCTTCACAAGTCCCAAGGAATTAATGTGGTCCGCGATGCACTGCGGGTGGGCCCTACACTGAGCAGGCGTAGTCTTGCACCCTGCCGTCACCAGCATGTCGCGGCCATGTTCTGACACATAGCCCACAAGTGTGTCCAGTTCCACATTATTAACACTCGCTTCCTTGATGTACCGGAGAGCCGAGCTGTGTCTGGGGTCCCAGCCTGTTCTGCAAGAGCACGCTTCTTTCTCTTGAGCGGTGGTGCAAACCCTGAGTGGCTTACGCCACTCCGGTCTGTAGGGGCTGAAGCGCAGGTGGACTGGCCACAGGAAGCAGGCAATGGCACGATGACCAAAGGTCTCACTGCAGGCATTGGCTGCATGGTGCTGTTGCCAGGACCAAGCAACACAACTGCCTTGGTGTGAGGGGCGGGGACCAACACTGTCCTGGCTGGGTGATTCACAGCCGGTGTGGTGTCAGCTGTAGCTGCCCCTGCAGCCTCTACAACCTAGCTGCTCGGGACAGCAGATGACATTGCTGCCCCAAATCCAGGTGGCCTGGTGACAGCAACTTTCACCGCCACACGTGGCTTGGACTTCGTGACACAGAAGTCAGCCTGTGAGTCATCCCGTGCATGTTCCGTGACCAATCCGGGCCAGGCTAGCAGGGATTGAGCTGGGATGGTGTCAGCTGCATCTCCCTGACCCACTGGAGAGGGGTATAGGTGTCCCTTAATGGTCCTGGACACACTGCCCTCTTGGCCACTCTAGTCATCCTGGCCATGTCCCCTACCGTGGACACCTCTTAGAGGTTGGCCACCTTTGCCTCTTGCCTCCACTTGGTCACCTCCCAACTATGGCATTGATGTACTTGTGCAAATGGGAGGTGTAGAAAACAATTGTCCTGGGAAATTGGTGTGAAGGGGTGCAGGGTACTAGATGGAATAGGTATCCCTGTGCTCCTGCAAGGCTGTATGTGACCCCTGGGGAAAAATGACAGGTCACGCAATGCTCAGGCACCCCAAAAACAAAAACAAATGTGCACACGACTCCTCAGTTGCCCACGTGCGTGGAATTAATGACCCACAGTACGCTGTGGCACCCAGAAACACAAAAAATGCATACGCGTGGAACACGCAGGCTACAATGAATTCTGAATGGGTGCGCGACACACGTGGGCAACCACAGTGTCAAGGACATGCGCGACTCACCGTCTGCCTGGAAAATGTACAGAAAAAACAATGTTGGCAACACCCCTGCCAAAACAAGAAGTGAGCTCTGCCGCAGTAAACAAAGAGTACGCACTTCAACCGTTGTGAAGTAATCACGTGTCAACCCGCAAGAAGTACAAGAATCACACGCTTGCTCTCCACAAAAAGCATGTACAGGAAAATGGCGCCCTACACGGACCTTTAACCCCTGTACATAGCAACGTCTACGAGCGCCATGTCACTTACACGCTTGGGGCCTTTCCTCGAATTACACGCACATGTGCTGATTTTTCACATGCTGAGTCACTCTGCATCAAGCTGGCCACACGCCAACACATGGAAGACCATGCTACTGCGCAGAAGGCCATTTACCTGCCCCCCGAAGCCCCAAGCAGCCTCCTACAAGCCATCTGCTGCTGCCAGACTGCCTGCTGCCAACATGCCCTGCAATTAGGCGCCTGCACATCAGCCATCACCAGGGGTCCAGTTGCTGTGAGCACCCCTGCTGGAACATAAGACTCCCGACTGGTGTTCTATCGCTCTACAGCCCATGCCCAGGACCCCGTTGCCCACCCACACCTGCCTGTGCCCACCCACACCTGCCTCAGGGATTTCCATGTCCGACACAACACCATCTGGCACCAGTGGCAAACCCCCGGCAGAGGGCTGCCAGCTTCAGTGCAAATGAAGTTGGCATCCTGGTGGAGCAAGTCCTGGGGCATTATGATGCCCTCTTCACACCAGGTCCTCGAGAGGCAGACCCGTCCAGAGTTGAGCGGTAAGTGTCAATGCGTTCTCAATCGACACAGTGCATGATGAGGTGTGGCAGGAGTATGCAGCTTGGACATATGTCTGACATGGCCCATGTATGGATGTGTATGTGCAGGGACATGACTGTGTCGCATGCAAGTCCAGTCATGTGTGCCTCACATCAATGGTTTATGTGTACTGATGCATGATGCACAACTGAATGTGAAGATGCACACATGTTTGCATGCCTGTGTGTAGACTCAGCCATGCTTGGGGTGTGACACATGGATGCTCGTCCCACCTTCATGATTGTGCACGGTGTACATGTGCGTGTGTCTGTTTGGTGTGTGCGCCATAGATGCATGTGACATGGACATGTAGGTACCCGATTGGCATATGTGACATAGTGGACGATGATTGCACTGTGACAGGAGGTAGAGATGGCCAGATGCATGTCTGTCTGGTGGCATGTGTGCATGTGAATGGCATGCTCCATGATGCTTGTGATGTCATGCCACCCTTAGGATGTTCATGCAGTTTCATGTGAATGGATGCAGATGCCTGTTGCACATTCACTGCTTGTTTGTGCATGTGTGTGGGTTCAATTGGCCTGAGTGATGGGGAGTGTGATGCCATCTGTGATATTTGACACTGCCACTCATGTGCTCTAGTCATGTGTCTAGCAGGCCATTGTACGGTGACCTGATGCCTGTGTTATGACTCTCCCTGTCTGCAGCATTGACTGATGAAGAAGGCGGGGATGGCGCTGTGGAGCCCAGCAGTAGGGATGCCACTGCCTGTCGGAGACGCAAGGCCCTGTCCCACTCCCAGGTAATAATATCTTCTGGGAGTGAGGGGACTGGTATTGCGTCCATGGCCACAGCTGTCGAGGGGAGGTCCAAGAGGCCAAGGCTGGATATGGACACCTTGGCAGATGAAGTTGGCAGGTGAGCCCCCACAGGGGCATACTACAGAAGACGGTACAGAGTCATCCAGGTTGGTGGGGGGTGTGGTTGAGGAGGAGGCCGTATCACACCCACACATGGGGCCTGGAGGGGGTGGCTCCACTGGTGCAAGTGGTGCAGTCCAGGGGCAGGGACTGTGGAGGTGCCTGTGTGTAATCCTGTTCCTGATCCTGAAACTCCTTGTGCACCCCTCTGAATATGCGTGCACCCCACTCGTGCCGACCAAATTGCGTTTAAAACTCCTCACGTATCCCTCAGAATACATGTACCCCACTCGCGCCAGTCAAATCACATGTAAAACTCCTTGCGCACCCCTCAGAATACGCATACCCCGCTCGCACCAGCCAAATCGCGTGTAAAACTCCTTGCGCACCCCTTGGAATAGGCATACCCTGCTCAAACCAGCCAAATCGTGTGTAGAAATTCCTTGCGCACCCCTCGGAATATGCGTACCCGTATTCCGAGGGGTGCGCAAGGAGTTTTACCTGCAATTTGGCTGGCGCGAGCGGGTTACGCAAGCGTTTTTAGAGCAATGTCATTGTTGGGGAGCTATATGCTGATCCACTGGCCTTTGCACCATATTGTGGATTTGTGCAGCTGTTTTTGGCACAAGGGGTGGTGTTAGTGTTGTAACTGGTGCTGTGGAATTTAGCACACGCGGCAGGAGCACATTGGTTCATGCTCCCTCTCCGTGTTACTACGCGTGCACTACTTCTGCGTGAGAATCTATGAATTACCCCCTTAGTGTGACAAGTGTCTATGGGAATGGATTTAGGGACTGTAGGGGGCATTAGCTTGTTATATAGGTGGTAGCCAATGACGGTGGTGGGAAGTGATGAGCTTTTTTGTCAGTTCAGTTCTACAGGAGTGTCTGAGACCTTTTTGCATGTAATAAACATTGTTTCCCAGTGCAAAGAGGTGCAGTGATTATTTGGCTTTTTGGAATATTTGTATCGTTCAGTTTTTGGATTACTATTCTCTTTACAAATTAGTGACCTTGACGTGATCCCAGACTCTCTGTGAAGTTGGGGTATCCCAGCCAGGCATCCTTCGGTGCAGCATCCATCCTCAGTGACCAGTTCCCTTTTCACGATCTGAAGAGGTTCACGGGCACCATGTTGCCAGGAAGCCTGCCAGATTGTTGATGGGACCCCACATAGGAGGAAATCAGGAGAACGCATAGATGTAACTGCACCTTTGCGGAAGAAAACAACAAGAGGAGAGTGTGCATGGAGTGCGTTGAGTGTGAGTGTGTGGATTGTAATAGACTACAAGGCAATATATAGTGGACATATAAAGATATATACATGTATATTAAGGTGGCCAGAGGGATCAAGGTGATGTCACGATAATATAGAGTGAAAGAAAGAGAAGAGAGAGGAAACTGTATCTCTGCCATTCCGGAGGCAGTGCTGCAAATAAAATAGATATGGGGTCCAGTATATGGAGAACCCAGAGAATCCAGTTGGCAAAAGGGAATGTGAGGGGTAAATTTCCTCATCCCAAGGCAAGGGGACAGAGAAAGTGATAAACCATTGTGTGAATAGGTGTGATGTTTTATGTAGAACCATTATCAGGTGGGCCTGGGATCCCTTAGCCGGGGGGTGTAAGGATAAGGAGATACATTCCCTCATCTCAAAGAGGAGACTGAGGAAAGTTCTAAACCATTGTGTATATAATTGAGTTTTATTGATTTGTTGTTTAAGGTGTTTTTTGAATTGTTATAGTGTAGAGTGATGGTTGTGAAGAGAGGTGTTGTATAATAAGTGTGTGTTGTGTGGGGCAAAGAGAACGGCGAGTGCATACAGTGTTTAATCGGTGGGGTATATTGGAACTGCTGGAGCGGTATTCAGGAAATAAAAGATTGTTATTTTGAGTGCAGGATTAGACCTAGCTATGAATTCCCTTACCCCACTCTAATACATGCATACTGTGCTCCCTCTGTACCAGCAGAAAATTATGAGGCATACTAGGGAGCGGGTCACTGAAATGAGGGGAGGGATGTATAAAACTAGACCTGAAGAAGGAACACATAATACAGACATTTAGTGCCATATATACACTTATTTAGCTGCAAAATATAAGGGAAGAAGGTAAAAAATAGGAAAAGTATTCTTGAGTTTTGGAGAAGGGTTTTGTATTTGGAAGATGTTCTTGAGGCCCCTAAAAGGGGAGACATTGTAATACAAGCACCATGTGTCAACCCTCACCTTGTGTAACCCCCACAACCTGTGATTCACCTACAACCCCCACAGCCCTGCCATACCCACAGGGGTGTGCTTCCATCCAAGCAGCAGCAGGTTAAACTAATCCTGAGTATGTGCCCAATGCAGTCCTGTAATAGAGAGCCCTCACAACCTATGAAAGCATTTTGCAGCCCCCAGCAGCGAATGCCCCTCGCGACCCATTAGTTATGGAGACAGAGCACAGGGCCCAGAGAGATTTAAAAACAGTGTTGCAAAAGAAAGAGTCAGACCTTGCGCAAGTAAAGTTAGAACCGAAGAAGGGCGAAGAGCACCAATAGGCCCTGATGAACAATAGAACTGCAATAAGGGATATACATTTTGAAACAAAGGATGATGGCCGCAACAATGAGAGGTGTCAAGATGGACGACCTTGGGCAGATAGTTTAGACTATGAATCAATCAGATAAGATGCTGATGGAGGAGTCGCAGAGGAGGAGAGATGGGGAACAGATGAGGAACAGGGAAATGAGTTGCTTCCCAGGGTGACACCGAGAGTAGAGAGTTTGTGGGGTACACAATTAAGAGGATGGCCTGGCCGCATTGCACTGGTGAAGGGAAGTGAATAGGGAGAAATGTACTAGCTAAGCAGGTAGGAACACAATTTCCATTGTTACATATAGTTCTGGAAGGGCACAGTGCATGCCCTGGCAACACATGGATGGAAACAATTTGATGAAGGGACTGCCATTGCTCGCAGCAGGAGAAGGCAAGTGGATATATACAACTGGAAAACAGACAGCAGTCATTACACTAGTGGTAGGAGATGTGAAAAGCTTGCTCACCGCATTATTAGGATACCAAGCAAATGATATTTGGAAAAAAAGAAGGTTACCCAGGGGTATGAATGGACAATGACAATCATAATGGGGTGCATTTTAACGATTGTTAGGATACAGTGTGGGCTGCCTTAAGAGCAGCATACCTTGACACACCATACATGCTTTCAATTATGGCACATACTAAGAAGTAAGACGAAAACCTGTCACAATACATACTCCAGATTCAGGAGATATGGAGTGCTCAGACAAGTGAACAACGGGATATCAATATAGCAATATTCAATCATATTTGAAAAAAGGGACTTCCAAAAGAGGTGCAGAAAGATTTGATCAAGGTAGGGGGATCGAGGCTAAGGTATGGGCAGAGATTCAGGCACTTATAGTACATCATTGCAGACAAAGGCAGGAGAAAGAGAAGGACATGGTGGATAATGCGCAGAAGGCTGAAGCAGAGTTAGTACAGAATAAATGAGTGATGTTGAGCATATAAGGATCAGTGATTACAGGCCCACCAGTAGGGCAGGTAGAACTGAGAGTGGTACTTGAGTAGATAGAAGGGTATCAAGCCTATCCAGATACAGAGATTATCAGGTTACCAAAGAGGGAGAGGGGGATTTCAAGGAGGACAAGGAGGTAGAGGAGGAGCATTTGGAGGGATGGGGCTGAGATTTACCAGACCAGGACCATGTTGGTCATGTGGGAGAATGGGCCATTTCACGCGTAAGTGCAGAAGCAGGCAATTGTATGCAGGAGCAGGCAATTGTATGTGTATGATCCTTGTGAATATCCAAGCGGGCCGTGACCCTGCTCGATATCAACAGCAGTGTAGAATGATGCCTCCAAGTTCCCCGTATGATACAGGGCCCACAACGGTGCCTCAGCAGGGACAACAGCCCCAGTATCAGGCACTAATACCACAACAGATGCAACCCACAGTGCAAAGTAGCACATATGTGGAGCAACAGGCACAACAATCAGCACTTCAGTTGTGGGACAAAAATGCTTTACCACACAGCACAATGACACAATATACGGGGGCGACTTTGGGTTGAAGAATGCACCTGCCACTTTTCAGAGGCTTGTGAATCATGTGTTAAACGGGTTGGATGAATTCTGTCTTGCATATCTGGATGATATAGCAGTTTGCAGCACCACCTGGGAAGACCATGTGAAACACCCGGAATTGTGCTACAGGCTCTTCAGAAAGCACACATGACCATAAAGGCTAGTAAATGCCATATTGGACAAGGCTCGTGGTTTACCTTGGACATGTAGTAGGCGGAGGGAGGATACAGCCTCTTCCCAGTAAAGTACAAGCAGTACAAGACTGGCCTACCCCCACTACACAGACCCAAGTGAGAGCCTTCTTAGGACTCACTGGGTATTACCGCAACTTCATGGCAGACTATGGTACCATAGCTGCCCCTCTACTGCTCTCACTACTCCGAAGAAACCCAAGAAGGTAACTTGGACCGACGAGTGTGAGAAGGCATTCAAAGGATTAAAAGACTCCTTGTGCCAGGCCCCTGTTCTCAGGGCCCCTGATTACTAAAGACCTTTTATTGTGCAGACAGATGCCTCTGACACTGGGATAGGAGCTGTACTATCGCAAGTAGATGAGAAGGGTAAGGAACACCCTATTGGTTTCATTAGTCGCCAGTTTAAGGACAGAGAGCTCAGATGGTCCACAATAGAGAAAGAATCTTTCTCTGTTGTGTGGGCCCTATGGAAGCATATGCACCCACTTCACTGTGCAAACTGACCATAAGCCCTTAAAGTGGCTAATAAACTTGAAGAAAAAGAATCCAAAGTTGCTTAGGTGGTCCATAAGTCTGTAAGGCTTTGACTTCACTATTGAGCATAGGCCAGGTGTCCAACATAGCAATGCTGATGGGTTGTCCAGAATGTTTATCCGACCTGAACAAGAATCTCATCCAGGGGTGGATTAGTTCCCCCTGTCCTTAGTCTGGGAGGGGCGAGTGTTAGGAAAGATTTCATAATTGTAGGTAATTTTCCTTCCATGTGGCAACCCCCAAACTTTTTGTTGTTGTTTTACACCCTGATCTAGACTTTGCCAGAGAAGCACAGCCTTCCGCCACAATCCTCTGGGCTTTCGCTCCATTCTTACGGGGAAACTGACATGCCCTTAAGACAGTCAGTACCGGGAGACTCGTTTCCCTTATTCCTTTCCTCATGTTGCAGCTTTTGAGCAACATGAAACAAGAGTGCACCGTAAATTACATTACCACGCTCTTGGGTCTCTAGTCATTCCAATGGCCATAGAAACTCTCGCTGGACTTATCATGAAATGTGCAAGTGTGTCACGGACGGGACTGGTGACAGCTATCATTTCTTTGTGTTTTGAACCCCTTTTTGCCATGTTAACCGTGCTTCCCGCGTTTGCCCCAAATGGGTGGCCTGGCCTCCAAAATGGCCATGCCACGAGGTTCTTTGTCCTGTCTGCTGACCATCTTGCCCCTTCACCTTTCCCCTTCAAGTGCATGAAACTTTCCTCAACTACGAAGGCTTGTCCTTCCCTAAACATTCGTCAAACTTTTTGCCCAGCCAAATCCTTTGAAAATCTGTGGCAAAGACTTTACCGATACATTCCAGACCTGTGCTATCCTATACAAGAGATTCTGAACCATTGACTTTGGCCCGGGCCTATTCAGAAGAATTGCTGGTTGTATTTAACTGAAACCCTTTGCCCTGACAAAGAATGTATTATTCTGTCTATTCTTATAACCTTGTCTTTTCCCTTCCTTCTTAAGTATCTGAAGTGCCGTTTTGCTCACACATCATTTTTGAGCTAAACATTTTCAATTACTAACCGGTTGGATTTGTGGGGTATATTATTGTGTAATATTGAGCTGCTTGTGCTAGTGTAAGGTTTTAAACATGATTGAGTAAATACATGTGTATTCTTTTACTAAGAAACCTTGAGTAAGTGTTTACTTGAATAACTGTATTGGTTGGTATGAACTAGAGATGAAAAAGTTGTCTGTTGAAACTGGTTCTCTCCCAGAGTCTTCTATGCCTTCCAGTCCTAGGTGCCTTGCATGCCCAAAGATGCAGTAAGTATGTATGAGGTTAATATTTTGGATTGGTTGGCTGCTTTTGAAAATAACAATGGAATTCAAGACATTACAAGGAATCAGTTGATTCCTTGGCTTTTTTATAGGCTACCCCCTGTTGCAACTAATGTGATAATGGAGCTGGGGGATATAGACAGAAAGGAGTATGAAACTGTGAAGCTAGCTTTGATAGCTATATTTGGGAAGACCCCTTCTCAATATCTTAAGAGGTTTAGAATCCTCAAAAAGCATGACGGTACCCCTTGGGCTACTCGGGTTACTGAATGTTTGGAAAACTGAGATGGTTGGGTTAAGGGTTAGAGAGTGAACACTTATGAAGGTATGAGGAATTTGTTTATGTTGGAGTCTATTTATGATGCCTGCTCTCCTCAGCTGAAACAACACTTGGCTGACTCTAAGGAAATTGATCCAAAGAGGTTAGCAAGGGCTGCTGACTTGTGGGTTGCCAACAGGGCTACTCACATGGATTCTGGTGTAACTTAGAAGAAGGATGAGTGGAAACAGCATAAAAAGAACAACAAGGAGAATTCTAATACCTCCAATCCAAAAGAGGGCCCCAAACATAACAAGGGTAAGCCACAGGGAAAACCAAATCAGGCTAGTGTACCTTCTGGGGACAAACCAGAAGGATGTCAGAACAAACCCCCATTCATAAAGGCATTTGGTAAATGTTATGCTTGTGGATCAACTGACCATTTGAAAGGGGATCCCAGATGTAAGGGTAAACCTTCAGGGATCCACACTTTCTCCTTAGCCTTCTCCCCAGTGGATGAAGTACCAATGACAAGTGGAAACTTTCACGTACTGGCTGAGGAAACCATGAACGTCTCCACCAGTGTCGCTTTAGTGTACCTGGGTCTGTGGGAACAACATCATTTAGATGTTTACAACTCTATTCCAGACAATACTAAAGAGTATTACAAAGACAGTGTTCTTGTCAATGGTCAGGAGACCCCTGCCATTCGAGACATAGGGCCAGCATAACTGTAGTTGATGAATCATTTTTCAAGGTTGTGGATGCTGCTAAGGCACCCACAATCTTAACTAAGCTTGCTAAAGGCCCTGTTCAATGCTTCCACAGTTATCAGCTCTCATCCTGTGTAATGATATGATTGTCAAAGTACATGTAAGTGTGCAGAGTGAAGTACCTGGGAGAGTCCTGTTGGGGAATGACTTAACAAGTCTTGGGGCCTCATTACGAGTCAGGCGTTAAGGGTTTTGCGGGATGGTGATTTTCATGCCTGCTTTTTGCAGGCGTTAAAAACCATGCCGCAAAGGGACCTTGGTGCTAAGTACGGTGCCGCAATTTGCGGCACCGTACTTAGCGCCTTCCCCATTCCCATTATGCCCTATGGGGCAAAAATGGGAATGGGGAAGGGCCATGGCAGAAGGGGGAATTACCACTCCGCCAACCTCGGAATGGGGTGGTAATTCCCCATTCCGCCATGGCGGAGTCGGAAAGTTACCGGCATGGACCATGGTGCTACTAGCACCATCGTCCATCCGCCAGGATCGTAATGAGGCCCTTGGAGTTGTATCAGGTACCCCCAGGCCTCCCAGCAAAAGGAAACTGGAGCAGACTAGGAAGGCCAGGCAGAGTACCTTAAGGGGCTCTTCAGAGGAGATTATAGAGGAAACTATAACTCCCAGTCCACAGGACTTACTGACTGCAATTTCTAGGAAGAAGGGGGAAAAGGGGCAACCTAAAACCTCCAGGAAGAAACCAGCCAGTACTCCTGTGCTACCAAAAAGGACATCCCCGAGAGGACTGTCCAAGATCACACCTGTGATCTCTCCACCAGCTGAGGCTGAGTGTATGGAACAACCTTGTCAGAGCTGAGGAGTCAGAGCTAGAAGAGGACCTTGCTCCTGTTGGAGATCTGGATCCTGCAGACCATCCTGAGCTGCAGTCTTTACTGGCAGAAGGTGGACCCTGTAGGGCAGACTTCAGCAGAGATCAAAGAGAGTGTCCTACTCTTGAAGGTCGTCGCCAACAGGCAGCTTCCCAGCTGGATGGGCAAGAGTCAGGGAACCGACTGAGTCTATCCCAGGGGACTACAGAAGACTTGTAGTGCCTCTTGAAAGCAGACACCAGTACCTACAATTATCCCATGAGATACTTTTGGCTGGTCACTTAAGTTTTAAGAAGACCAAGCAAAGGCTCTCTTTATATTTCTATTGGCCTAAATTGGGTTCTGATGTAGATAAGTTCTGTAGGAGCTGTTACACTTGCCAAACCTCTGGTAAGAGTGGAGCCAAGAATGTGGCACCCTTGATGCCTCTCCCAATGGCGGGAGTTCCTTTTGAGAGGGTAGGAATCAACATTGTTGGTCCCTTAGACCCTCCCACATCTTCAGGGAACAGGTTTATCTTGGTTGTAGTAGACCATGCTAATAGGTATCCTGAAGCTATACCTATGAGGACTGTTACAGCTCAGGCTGTTGCTAAGGCCCTACTTGGTAGTTTTCACCAGGGTAGGTTTTCCTAAGGAAGCTACATCTGACAGGGGATCCAATTTTATTTCCCACTACATGCAGGCAATGTGAAAGAACTGTGGAGTAATTTACAAGTTCTCAACTGCCTACCATCCTCAGACAAGTGGATTGCGAGAGAGGTTCAACCATACAATGAACAGCACGATAGGTGCTTTAGAAGAAGCCCTTAGAAGAAATTGGGACCTTCTACTGCCATGCCTTCCATTTGCATATGGAGAAGTCCCCCAGGATGGAGTTGGATTTAGTCCCTTTGAACTTCTTTATTGCCATCCAGTTAGAGGCCCTTCGGCTCTAATTAAGGAGGGGTTACAGAGTGTTCCTTCCCTCATGCCAGTGAGAGTCACTGAATATGTGATAGGTCTCCAAAGGAGAATGTCACACATGATGGCAGAAGCATCTGATAACTTAAAACCAGGCCAGGCTCTGGTCAAAACATTGGCATGACCAGAAGGCCAACATGGTTGAGTTTACTCAAGACCAGCAAGTTTAAGTTATGGTACCTACAAGGCAGAGGGCCTTACAGGACAAGTGGATAGGACCCTTCAAGGTTGTGGGTAAACTTGGAGAGGTCAACTACCTGGTCGATTTACCCAATCCTAAGGAGTCTCCCAGAGTCTTTCACACCAATCGTTTAAAGGCTTATGTCTCAAGACCAGAAGTGGGAGCTTTGCTTCTAGCTTCAGCCCAAAAGGAGGAGGAGAGTGAACCTCTACCTGACTTACTCAGAGGCCAGCCTTTAGATGAGGAAGTAGAAGGTGTTAATCTCTCTTCTAACTTGACACCTGAACAGCAGGAGTGTAAGTTTCTGTTAAATCAGTTTGCCTCCCTGTTTTCACTATCACCAGGCTTGACCCCTTGGGGCCAGCATGATATTCAAACTGGTGACTTTTTACATGTCAAAAGAAGAGGTTACAGGACGTCAGATCATGTAAGATCCCACATAAAGGAGTAGGTCAACAAGATGTTTGATCTCGGGGTAATAGAGCCCTCTACCAGTCCATGGTCTAGTCCAGTTGTTCTAGTACCAAAGGCGGGATCCAAGGAGTTGAGATTCTGTGTGGACCATAGAGCTCTTAATGCAGTCACCAAGACTGATACCCACCCTTTACCAAGGACAGATGACCTGGCGGATAAACTTGGTCAGCGCCAGGTACCTCAGTACCTTTGACCTCGCTTCAGGCTGCTGGCAAATAGCATGGAGAGACCATGCCAATAAGAAAACTGCATTCTCCACCCCAGCAGGCCTCTACCAGTTTAAGGTAATGCGTTTTGGACTAAAGAATGCACCTGCGACATTCCAAAGGATGGTTAATCAAGTTTCTGAACGGGATGGAGGACTTCTGCATGGCATACTTGGAGGACATTGCAGTGTTCAGCCCTACTTGGAAAGAACTTGTTGACCACTTGGGATATGTTTTGCAGGCTCTTGAGCAGGCCCATCCGACCATAAAGGCTAGTAAATGTCCAATTAGTCAGAGTAAAGTGGTCTACTTTGGACATGAGGAAGGAGGAGGTAAAATCAGGCCATTGCCTAGCAAAGTACAAGCGTACAAACCTGGGCCACCCCTATTACTCAAACCCAAGTGAGAGCCTTCCTAGGCCTCACTGGTTACTATAGGAACTTCATGGAGAACTATGGGACCAGAGCTTCTCCCTTGAATGTGGTCTCCTCTCCCAAATTCCCTAAAAAGGTAAGGTGGAATGAGGAGTGCGCTCAAGCATTTGAAGGCCTAAAGAAAGCCCTTTGTCAATCTCCAGTCTTAAGAGCTCCTGACTATAACCAAACCTTCATTGTGCAGACAGATGCTTCAAATACAGGTATAGGTGCAGCCCTTAGTCAACTGGATGAGAAAGGTTGGGAGCACCACATTTGCTTCATCAGCTGGAAGCTGAAGGAACCAGAAACAAGGTGGGCAACCATTGAGCGTGAATGCTTTGCTATTGTGTGGTCTCTGAAGAAGTTTAGAGCATACTTGTATGGATCTACCTTTGTGATTTAGACTGACCACCAACCCTTGATGCAAATGAAAGGGGAAAATCCAAAACTATTGAGATGGTCAATCAGCCTGCAAGGGTTTGATTTTACCATTGAACAAAGGTCAGGGTGCCACCACCAAAATGTTGATGGTCTCTCCAGGAAGTTTGACTGGAGTAAGGAGATTCATCCAGGAGTGGATTAAATCATCCTGTCCCTTAGTCTGGGGGGGACGAGAATTCTCCAAATGTGCTAATTTCCCTTACCTTTTGATACCCCCAGCAACTTTGCTGGATTTCTAGGATTTGATTTTTTACCTGGGAAGATTGTGAGCCTTTTTTTCCCACTCTTCCATGTATTTTGCGTGTGTTTTGCTTGTGTGTTCTTTGGTAATGGAGTTTTTAAAGCAAACTCCATGGTATCATCTTTTTCTGTGTGTCAGTTGTGGATTTATTAGTGACTATGTAGTGTCAAGTGGAATGGGTTTCGATAAGGTGTGGTCTAGGGACTTCAATGGGAGTATTAGATAGTTCATACAACCAATCACATACCTGGATTTATTAGTGGCTATGTAGTGTCAAGTGGAATGGGTTTAGATAAGGTGTGGTCTATGGACTTCAGGGGAGTATTAGAATGTTTATGTTTAATATTTATGTTTAATTCTTATAAAGTGCTGCAGCCCACAGGCATCAGGGCGCACATAGAACATGAAAATGAAAGACCACTCACAGCAATGACAAACAGATGAGCAAGGGGCATCAAAGGCCCACCCTCTGATGATTTCGGGCCCAGGACCCTTCCCCGCCAGTAACACACACCTGCACTGCCTGCATGGCAACCCCTGCACTTGGGACTGTCCTGTGTCCCTACAGTCCCACCTGCAGCACTTGACACCTGATTCCTACACTTACCTTTGCACTTGCCACCTGCTGGCCGTTACTTACTGCACTGTACCTTCCCCCTCCCCTGCACTTTTCCCTTCCCCCATCCCATGCACTTGAGCGATCTGAATGACAGCTGGCCTAGTAGGATCGTTGTCTGTCCTCCTCCCTTTGTTCCCACGTCCTTGCCTCATTGCACCTTGAAACACTTGTGTATAGGCGTGTTATAATATCATATCATATCATATCATATCATAACTGGATGGTGTATCTAACTGGTCAGAAGGCATAGCCAATAATCAGTGACAATTCTAATTCTAATGTTCTGTAGGTGGTAGACAATGAGGGTGGTGGGATAACATTGGAACCTATGTATTCAGATTTTGTGGTTTGCTACTATGTAACCTATAACTTCTTGGGAAGTGATGTGGTCTGTGTCAGTTCAGTTCTACTGGACCGTCTGAAAACGTTTTGCATGGAATAAACATTGTTTTCCCTTGCAAAGAGGTGCAGTGATTATTTGGACTTTTGGAAAATTGAATGGCTCAGCTTTTGGGATACTATTTGCATTATACTATATACTCCCTTCCTGCACCCCCCTTAGCCTGCCATGTTAATCTCATGCCCTGCCACTCAGCAGGGACAATGTGCGCGCCCTGCAAGCAAGACGACACAAAGCAATGCAGGTTCGATCCCCGCGTCCGCGCTTAGAAACCTCTAGGTGTTTAAGCACTTTATAAATACGTAACTAAGACAAGTAACTAAAACCCAACAAATTCCTGTAACAGCGCCTCGATGCCTGCAGGCTGTGTGAGCGCTTTAAAAATGTAAATTAAATAAATAAATAAATCCTTTCCCTCCTTTCTCACCAAATGTGTAGCCATTAAGACAAGAATTTCTGAAGCCTGAGGACAGTGGAAGTGAGCCACAAT
This sequence comes from Ambystoma mexicanum, assembly GCF_040938575.1. Classification (NCBI taxonomy): domain Eukaryota; kingdom Metazoa; phylum Chordata; class Amphibia; order Caudata; family Ambystomatidae; genus Ambystoma; species Ambystoma mexicanum. The sequence continues at coordinate 229,443,896 of NC_090930.1, read as the reverse complement.
CTTAGCTCAAGACCACTCCATGGTGCACCACAGCGAACAGTGATGGCATAATTCATAATCGTGTGATCCTAGACAGGCCTATTATTTGCCACTCTCAAAGAAAGACAGCCAGACAACCCAGGTAAGCCTCAGACCAGGGGCTAATTAAAAACCTTTTTATACTCCCATGTTTCGAGAGTGCATATATATATATCAATATTTTCAGTTGTGCATTGCATACCTCTAGGCCTTTCATAGTTCTTTATTACATTCCCCCCTTTTGAATCATTACATTCTTTTTAGTGTCCCATTCCTTTCCCAATGCCTGCATGTTTTTGCAGACGTATTTATGTTGTTATGCCTTCCAAGCCTTTAGACTGCCCATGTCTTTGGTGCCTTCCATGTGTTTACTGCATTCATTGACCTTTATGCATTTCATGCCCGACATACCATCTTTTCTCTGTAACTCATCTGACTCTATGATTACAAGACCCTGGACCAAGAGGCTGCCCCAAAATGACAGAAGCTGAACTTGTTAAGATCCAGTTAGATAACATATCTTATTCCAATGGCATAATATTATTGTAGCATTTTGGACCCTGTTTAACATCATAGAAATGCCCTTAGCTGTCATCAAAACAACATGGGTAAATTTGCTTGTTAAGGGAGTTTTCCTAAAGTCCTACTTTAGTAAGTTATCCCAGTGGTTTTAGATCCCCAACTCTTAGTATCAGTCTGTACTAGCTCAGGATCTTGGCAGTATGGCAGAGCAGTCAGGCTTATCTTAAGAGGAAGATGTGAGCTGTAGATAAGTACTCTGAATATTATCTAGAAAGGCACAGCAAAGAAGCACTTACACGTATAATTATATAAAAGATATATTATGCCGTGTGCGGTAGTGGCCGTGTAGTTATGGTCAAGTTGCTTATCTCATAAGAAGAGTACTTTTCGGTAGGCTTATAACTTTGCTCCCCCTGGACAAATCCTCACCAAACTTTGCAAAAAAGGTATATGGCCCGTTCTGAATTCTTGTGGCAAGTTTGTGAGGTTTTGTCAAGGAGGGGCAACGTTATATAGGAAGTGCCAAACGTTTTTGTTTTTTCCATAGACTGAATGCAAAAAAACTTTGCTTTAGCCTACTGGTCAAACCGCTGGGTGGATTTTCACCAAATTTGAGGCGGGAGTGGCGGCTCGGTCCCAAAAGCATGCTTTTGTAAATTTTGTGAAAATCCATCCAGTAGTTTTATTTAAAAAAACAGGCAAAGAATGTGTGATATCTGGCTCTGAGGACCCATTTCCCTGTTCGCTCCACATTTTTCTTTCCCTGATTGGCCTGGATGACCGTGTGATATCCGCGGACACTCAACGTGCCCACTGATTGGCTGGACGGAAGCGTGATGAGCATCATATTTTTCTGAAACGGCTGCCATGTTGTCTCTGCGGATATTCGCGGAGAGCCTGGCAGCATATTTTTGGGGATCTGGTGTTGGGAAGAGGTGCTGGAAAGGGGGGGAGAGTGAAAGATGGTTCATATGATGTATTTGTTTAGGAGAAAGAAGACTGTGTTGTGTTTGAGGTGTTCACAGACAGTACAGCAGTTCGCGGTTAGGTACTTTGGAAGGAGGTTATGTGGTGATTTCAGGCAGGCTGTATTAGGTTGTGGTGATTGTGACCAGCTACAATACTCCGTAAGTAGTGTAATAGTATGTGTAGAAACGTGGACAGGGTGTGTGGCAGGTGGCTTGTTGGACTTTCCTGAAATTCTTGGGTGTATGATATTCTGTGCAGTGGGAGGTAATTGTGGCCAATTGCTCAGGTGGCTGGCTTACTGCACCCAAGAGTGATCTGACTGGTTGTATGTAATGGAAAAGTATGTGTACAGAAGTGGTTCGGGCCTCTGTCAGCTGGCTTATGTGTATAGGTGGTTGCCAGTGTACAGATAGTTGGGTGCATGGCTGTATTATGCTGTGGTGATTGTGACTAGCTACTAGATTCTTGAGGACATAGCCAAGAGTCTGTCCACTGGCTGCAAGTAGTGTAATACTATGTGTACAAACGTGGACAGGGTGTGTGGAAGGTGGCTTGTTGGGCAGTCCTGAGATTTGTGGGTGTATGATAGTCTATGCAGTGGGAGGTATTTGTGGGCATTTACTACAGTCTAGGGTGCATGTACCCAAGAGTCCAAGAGGCTGTGCACTGGTTGAAGTACTATTATAGTATATCTAGAAAAGTGCACAGGGCCTTAGGTGGCTGGCTTATTGGATCCAAGAGTGTGCTGAGTGTTTGAAGGTACTGGAATAATATGTGGACAGAAGTGGACGGGGCCTCAGGTGGTTGGCTTATGTGTGTGGGTTGTGGAAGTGTATAGATTGTTGGGTGCATGGTTGTATTATGCTGTGATGATTGTGACCAGCTATAAGACTCTTGAGTGTATGGCTGGAAGCCATACACCCAAGAGTCTACCCACTAGCTGTAAACAGTGTAATAGTATGTGTACAAAAGTGGACATGGTGTGCATCAGGTGGTTTGTTGGACTGTCTCGAGATTCTTTGGTGTAAGATACAGTATGCAGTGGGAGGTAATTGTGTCCAGCTACTATAGTCTTGGGTGCATGGGCAGAGGCGATGCACTCAAGAGTCCAAGAGTATGAACACTGGTTTAAGTACTGTAATGGTATGTGTAGAAAAGTGGACATGGCATCAGGCGGCTGGCTTATTGGACTCAAGAGTGTGCTGACTGGTTGCACGTACTGGAGTACTATGTGTATAGAGGTGGACAGGGCCTCAGGTGGCTGGCTTATATGTGTGGGCTGTGGCCTGTGTACAGATTGCTGGGTGCATGGCTGTATTATGCTGTGGTGATTGTTACCAGCTACTAGAGTCTTGGGTGCATGGCAGGAGGCAATGTACTCAAGAGTCCAAGAGAATGCCCACTGGTTGAAGTACTGTAATGGTATGTGTAGAAAAGAAGTGGATATGGCATCAGGCGGCTGGCTTATTGGACTCAATAGTGTGCTGACTGGTTGCAGGTACTAGAATACTATCTGTATAGAGGTAGACAGGGCCTCAGGTGGCTGGCTTATATGTGTGGGTTGTGGCCTGTGTACAGATTGTTGGGTGCATGGCTATATTATGCTGTGGTGATTGTGACCAGCTACTATAGTCTTGGGTGCATGGCGGGAGGCAATGTACTCAAGATTCCAAGAGTATGCCCACTGGTTGAAGTACTGTAATGGTATGTGTAGAAAAGTGGACAGGTCCTCAGGGGGCTGGATTATTGGAGTCAAGAGTGTGCTGATTGGTTGCACGTACTGGAATACTATTTGTACAGAAGGGGAAAGGGCCTCAGGGGGGTTCCATGTCATTTCATCGTGGATGATTTTTTGCAGGGTTTTTCACAGCAATTTTTTTTAATGAAACAACCCATGGAATTTCTCCCCACCCCCTATTTTCTTTCATTTGTATTTATTCCCAAACAACCACACTCCATATATATAATTTACTAACCTCCTAAAAAATTTGACAGGCTTTTTCGGAAAGAAATTCGCGGCCAAAAACCCTGCGAAAAAACATCCCATGATGAAAGGACATTGTACCCTCAGGGGAATGCCTTATGTGTTTGGGTTGTAGTTGCTGGGCAGATTATTGGGTACTTTACTATATTATGCTGTATTGGTTGTGGGCAGTTAGTAGAGTCTTGGATGCATAGGACATACATCAAAGAGTCTGTCCATTGGCAGGAAGTACTGTAATAGTATGTCAACTGAGGTGGATAGGACCTCAGGTGGCTGTGTTATGATTGTGGGTTGTGGTAAGTCGGCAATGTTTGCATGCATGGCTGTATTATACTGCAGTGGTTGTGGAAAGGGCCCAGACTCTCGGTTGCAGGGCCGGTGGCCGTAGGCTGTAAGCCATGCATCCAAGATTCTAGGCCCTGACCACAATCACCACAGTATAATACAGCCATGCACTCAACATTTTGACAGTGGCATATATATCACATAGGAGGCCATGCACCCAAGAGTCTGTTAGCTGGCTGCAAGTAGTGTAATAGTATGTGTACAAAAGTGGACAGGGTGTGTGGCAGGTGGCTTGGTGGACTGTCCTGAGATTCTTGGGTGTATGATAGTCTATGCAGTGCGAGGTAATTCTGGCCAGTTGTGGGTGCATGAACCCAAGAGTCCAAGAGTCTGCCCAGCAGTTGAAGTACTGTTATAGTACGTCTAGAAAAGTGCACAGGACCTTAGGTGGCTGGCTTATTGGATCCAAGAGTATGCTGAGTGGTTGTATGTAGGAATACTATGTGTACAGAAGTGGACAGGGCCTCAGGTGTTGGCTTATGTGCGTGGGTTGTGGAAGTGTACAGATTTTTCGGTGCATGGCTGTATTATGCTGTGGTGATTGTGACCAGCTACTAGACTCTTGGGTGTATGGCTGGAGGCCATGCACCCACGTGTCTGCCCACTGGCTGTAAGTAGTGTAATAGTATGTGTACAAAAGTGGACAGGGTGTGTGTCAGGTGGTTTGTTGGACAGTCTCAAGATTCTTGGGTGTATGATACTGTATGCAGTGGGAGTTCATTGTGGTCAGTTACTATAGTCTTGGGTGCATGTCCAAGAGTGTGCCCTTTGGTGGATGTACTGTAATGGTATGTGTAGAAAAGTGGAAAGGGCATCAGGCGGCTGGCTTATTGGACCAAGAGTGTGCTGACTGGTTGCAAATACTTAAATACTATTTGTATCGAAGTGGACATGGCCTCAGGTGGCTGGCTTATATGTGTGGGTTGTGGCCAGTTTACAGATTGTTGGATGCATGGCTGTATTATGCTGTGGTGATTGTGACCAGCTACTAGAGTCGTGGGTGCATGGCCCGAAGTGATGTACGCAAGAGTCCAAGAGTATGGCCACTGGTTGAAGTACTGTAATGGTATGTTAAGAAAAGTGGACAGGGCCTCAGGCGGCTGACTTATTGGAGTCAATAGTGTGCTGACTGGTTGCACATACTGGAATACTATGTGTACAGAAGTGGACAGGGCCTCAGTTGGATGACTTATGTGTTTGGGTTGTGGGCAGTGGGCAGATTAGTGTCTACTGTACTGTAGTATGCTGTATTGGTTGTGGAAAGTTAGTAGAGTCTTGGGTGCAGAGGCCATGCATCCAATACTCTTGGATGCATGGCCTCTCCAAATAGGGGGTGGGGAGAAATTCCATGGGTTGTTTCATTAAAAAAAATCGCTGTGAAAAACCCTGCAAAAAAAACTCTTGGACATGTCTATTGGCTGGAAGTACTGTAATAGTATGTCAACTGAGGTGGCTAGGGCCTCAGGCAGCTGTGTTATATGTGTGGGTTGTGGTAAGTGGGCAGATGTTTGCATGCATGTCTGTATTATGCTGCAGTGGTTGTGGACAGGGCCTTTACTCTTGGGTGCTTGGCTGGAGGCCATAAGCCATAGGCCCTGCACCCAAGAGTCTAGGCCCTGGCCACAACCACCGCAGCATAACACAGCCATGCATTTAACTTTTTGACAGTGTCATATGGATTTCATAAATATGTGTATAAAATGCAATTTGCAGATTACAAAGAAGTATGACACCAATAATTGTATACTCACTGTATATATTGTTAAGGTCCTGTGCACCTTTTCTGTATGCACTGCAGAATACTGTTCAATAGCAGATTTCAGTAATGTGGTATATGGAAATGCAGGATAAATAGTTGTTTCATTGTCTGTGATAAAAGAAAACATAACATGTAAAAGTAGGTATTTCATAATGTTGTATTGCATTGCATTGCAGACATTTGTGTACTTTCTGGACCCTCATAATTAGTACTTCACAAGTAATATGCTTTAAACAAGTGTACTGTGCAATGTGCTCAGTTCCTGCGTTTGTTCGCATAATCATTGTGTCTGCGGGGAAAATAAATTCATGCAGGATTTTTTTAAAAAAACCTTCTGATTTAATTTGTGTTACGTTGAACATGAGCACTGCCTACAGAAATGTTTAAGGTGCATATCTATGTGGTATTCTGGTTATAGGCACTGTTGCAGTAGGAGGAATTTGAATGGTTCATCATTTTCCTTTGGAAGTGGTGGTTCTATGATTGCAGTTAGATACCAGCTGATGTATTCTAAATGTTTTTTTTATTTTCTCTTTTTAGCAGTATTTGTTTATGCATTTGCTTGCTGTTGATGTTTTCTAAGTACTGTGGTATTGCAGAGTAATATTGCAGGATCGTGTGGGCAGTTAGATACCTGTTGGCATATAATAATCTTTGGTAGTTTGAATGTTTTTGAGGGTATGTTTATAGTACTTTGATTGCTGAAGGTTTATTTTGGCAGTTTGACCGCTGGAAGTAATATTGTAGTACTGCGGGTGTAGAAAGATACCAGTTGGGGTATGCTGGTTGCTTATACTTAATAAGTGTTGAAGGGTTTCCTCAGAAGAAGTTTCATTTTAGGTGGTGGATTAATAGAAAGTAATATTGTAGTATTATGGTTGTAGTTAGATACCAATTGGCATATTCTAACTGTTAACAGTTCCTCATATGTGATGGTGGGTATTGGGCAGTAGATCAGTGAGAACATTTTGGTTTGAAGAATATTAAGTAGGCATTTGCAAGATGTGGTAATCTCTGCTTCAGAGTAATGGATGTATCATTGCATTCAAACCATCCACATTTCTTTTTAATGTATGTAGCATAGTAACCTGCAATGGTTGTGGTGCCCGTGGGGTAGATTATGCCTACTGTTGTGAAGGTTTTCTTGCCAAGTGATACTTTTCCATGTGTGAAGCTAGCAAGCTTGCAGTTGCTTTTGGTACCATCTGCATTGCATCATAAAAGCATTACTATTACGCATAGGCTATGTGATTGCATCTGGAAGGTGGAACGATTGTTGGAATTGCAAGAAGTACATAATATAACATGGTTTGTATTTTATACGAGATGCTGCAATGGAATGGATTCACAGTTAGGTATAGATACATACACAAAGCGCTCATTATGGACTTGCTCCTGCACCACATGGCTGTCGAGAGCGCATGCATGTTTCCACAAGTATGAAATCTGGAAGATTTCATGTATAGGTATGTTTTTGCTTTCCTGTACTTGCAGCAAGTACATTAGAAATTCCTGTGGATATTCTTATGTGTTTTTAGAGTGAATCTCACCATTCCCACACAGTAGTCCAATGTCTGCCTTTTTCCTGAGACACAGTAAGTGTTGTCAAGATTGTTTGTTGCATTTCTGTGAAGGAGTAGCATTTGCAAACACAACTGGTCTGTGTCGTTTAAGTACATTTTGTCAACAATTGGTGGCAATTGGAATAGAACATTGATTGCTACATTTGCATAGCAATTTACACCAGTTGTATTGGAAAATTTGAATGGACCAGACAGTTCTGTGCCTGACTCATTTGATGGAAATCCATGTGGTTTCTTTGAAGAGGTAGTTCTCTTTGTTTGTGCAGTTGGGTATGCATTTGCCTTGTCATACATCCTTCTGTGGTTGTGGTGATTTATGGAGTACCAGCTGTTTTTAATTCCTTTGGTATTACTGTTGGAAGATCATGTATAAATTGTGTTTGGTCTAGTTTTCTTTTTAAAAGTTTGCCTTTTTGAGGAACAGGGTACATTTTGAGATGGGGTGTGTAGAGTGCACGCAGTCTATTGTACTCTACGATGCAAGTAATGTCTGCTTTGACTAGAAATAGCCCTTCAAGTGTAAATAGGCGTGACAGTGCTACGTTAATCATGCCTTCTTTAAAGACTGTGCTGCTAATGTCAATCACTGTTTGATCTAGGGTTAGACCTTGCAATTTATGAATAGTGACTGCGTATTCTAGAGACAGAGAAAAGTTTTCTCTGCGTACATACATGTCTTTGAAAAGAAGGAATCGGGCTGTTGAGCATCCTATCATTTTAACTTCTGAAAGTTTGTCAAAGTGAATATTGACAAACTGAATGCTGTTGTCAAGTGCGGATGTCTGGAAGCCAACAACTGTACCAAGCGCTCCATTAACTAAACATTGTTCCACATCAAGGTTACACTTTAGCATTACTCTACAGTTTAAACACAATGTTAACATTTTCTCCAAACCAGGTGTGTTATAGATAGAGTTCTCTAAGGTATTTAGTTGTGCTGTGGCTTGTTCACACATAGGTACTGTCATACCTTGTACGTCCAATTTGTCTCTGGAGTAAATTTGCACTATTGGTTGCACTTATTTTTTCAACATTGTTTCATTGAATTGTGCAGAGCTTGCTAGGGTTGGCATTAAGGACATACAGTTTACATTGTTGTGTGCTAACTGTTCCGTGACATCAGTAGCACATGTGCTATGCCCATATAGCTCATGGATGCCTCTACCATTTAAGATAGACCGTGCTTCCTTACAAAGCACACCAATGCGAATGCTTTTCAAAATGTTGGCATAGGTGAGGTCTGCAGACTGAGGCATTCTTTCAGTTAGTTCTCTGTATTGGAAATGTTTCCAGTGATTTACATTTCCGATGCTGCCAAGTGTCTTACAGCACAGTTTGTGTCCTAAGGCTTTAAAAATAAGTTCACCATTCACTGGTGTTAATTCAAGAAGATCTCTGAAAACAATAATGTGTTTTCTCTAAACAGTTATTCCTAGTCTGTTTTAAGGAACTCTTGTAATCTGAGGTGAACAAAAGTAAGCATTAGGTTGGAGACCATGCTCACCTCATCTATTAGGAGCATTTTCATTCATTTCAAAACTCATTGCAGCTTCTGCTGAAAGTTTATAGTAGTCTAATTTGTTTTGTTGTTCTACTGTAGAAATTGGAGTAAATTAACACCACCTATGTTCTAGACAGCTAAACCTGTGGGGGCAGTTACAACAGCTTAAAGCTTGTTGTTTAACAATTGTTGGAGGAACTTGCTGATCATTTTTATCAAGAATGTTTTGCCTGTACCAGCTTGACCACTTACATAAAGGAGTACAGGTTTATATTTTTGACAGGTGCAAGTTTTAGTTTTGTGCTGCACACCATGTTTAATTCCGTTAGTTACTTCTAGGAAAATGCTACACTGATCATTGTTTAGTTGTGATTTCAGTAGAGGAAAGTTTTCTGCAGATTGCTCATACTGACACATTGGGCCTCATTACAAGTTTGGAGGTAGCCATTACCTTAACAAGTGCATGGCTACCACCAAACTTGGGTCCGGCACCGGGTCCTGCGAAAGGGGAATAACCTGTCCATTCTGACCTTTGTGGGCCCGGTAATTTCTCTTGCGCGGGACCCGGAGCCGGTACATCCCCATTCCCATTTGAGCCCCCATAAGGCTCAATGGGAATGGGGAGGATCGTAGCAGCGGTACCATTCATAATGGTACTGTTGCTATCATCCTGTTCTGCTTGCGGGTGCCGCTCTGCACGCCTGGTCAGACTAGGCGTGCAGAGCAGCCCCCTTCGAGCAGAACTCGTAATGTGGCGGCATGGTAACAACATCGCCGGTAACACTACCGGCACCGTTGTTGCCTTACCGCCACAGACGTAATGAGGCCCATTGTGTTTTCTACTTCGGTCATGGCTAATTCTGCCTCGTTTGCTAAGAGTGGCGGTCCAAGTGGTTCTTGGCTTCCTGTAAGAGAAGGTTGACTGCTCTCAGGAGTGTCTAAAATTAGTTGTGCCTGGAGTTCTTCTTCTTGTTCATTGTCCAACACATTTTTGTACTGTGTAAAGTTTTTATCTGTTATAGTGCTTTCAGTTGCATTGAAAGCATCTTCACAGGAGGCATGCTTCTTCAATAAATTGTCTTCTTTTCTCCATGGTTTAAAAGGTTGCAGTAGGGACATGTAGTACAGTTCTATATGTTGAGGAGTTTTTAACAATAGCTTCTTATGATTAATGAGGCTGCGTTTAGTAAGTTTAACCAGGCTGCCCTCGCAACTTTTGACTATGTATTTATCTTTTTTCTCATCTGGATTAATATTATTTTTAGATGTGAAGTTTTGGGCTATGCGGTATAGGCACATGGTTTCCAAAGCAGTACTCCTGTTTGGGTAGTATGTGTCCAATAAAGTGTCTTTCAAAATGTCGTGGCTGCTGGGATCATTTTAGGCTATTGTTTCCAAGTCTTGGTACGATTTGAGAACTCTTTTTCTGGATACAGCAGGGCCAAGGCTTATCCATTCTATGTTTTCAGATTTTCCATACAAGGCTGTGCCAGTTAAACAGTCTGTGGCTTCGTAGCAGCCACATTCTCTATGAGAGAGCATTTTTATGCCAAAGCTATACAATTTTTGTGACAGTGTTTTGTCAGATGATATGTCATCCCAGAGGTCTTTCAGCTCTGTTTTCTCTACTTTGGTTAAGTAGCCTGTGACATACAGTGCAACTGCAGTGGAATTATCTGCAATGTACTGCACATCTATGTTTGCAGTCCATAGGAGGGCAATGATGCATTATAATCATTGATGTACTTTAATGCTTCGGTTCTTTTTATGGAATATGTGTTCTTAGGCAATGTGCCTTTCACACTTTGTCTAACAGATGACGTGAAGCTGTTTACTTGCCCTTTTGCTGAAAGAGGTCTAAGGAAACCAAAGAGTAATTTGCTGCAGTGTTTACCTTTGTTTTTATATTTGAGCCAACAATACTTGCCACACTTGTGTCTTTGAAACAACAACATTTTTGCATGTAGGTCACTATGTGTACTTCCTGAAGGGATTTCGCAAATGCCATATGTATGAATGAACTGCAAAACAATTGCATTACTGTGCTGGCCAAATTTAGGAGCATCTTTTATCTACAAAAACATGTGGATGTGTGGTGCTCCTCTGGCTGGATATTCCTTTCTCCAAAAAAAGTGTTCCACTTCTCTGAGGGGAAGAAATCGTATAAGTCTTCCCATGCATAATCTGCACAACTTAAAGTGACAAACCATGTTATGTTATGTTATATTACTTGGCATTTATATAGCACCTTATATATTATTGGTATGACCGCAAAGCGCTGGTAGGTTGAACGCCCTCAGGAACCGCAGTTCTAGTCAGTAGAGAGAGTGTCGTATGGTGCGTAGGTGCACCGGATATGTGTGCAGCTGGTGTGGTTTTTGCATGATAGCTGCTTCTTTGCGGTAGGTGTGGTGCAGAGGAATCAGTTGTCTGTGTTCAGACAGGAAGGTGGACACCCAGACTGAGTTCTGGCTGCGCTAGGCCTGAGGAGAACGCCTAATCTAGCCGGTATGTGCTCAGCTGCTGTGTTTTATTAGGATGATGAGGTGTTCGTGGGGTCATGTTAGTATGAGAACAGCTAGGCCGAATTTTGTTATAGTATAGCTATGTTCTATTTGAATGATGGTATATAGGAGAGAGTGAGCGTAGTAGTGTGATATGGTGGTTATCAGTAAACTGCCTGCGACCAGGCACGAGAGCAGGACAGGGGGGCATACATAGTGGCATATGTATATAAAGCGACAGGATGGATAGGGGTAAACATGTGATACAGATAAACATGGGGATACAGTTATTTAGCATATATACATTTTGGACTCTTTTAGTCACATTCAACGATGTTTGGAACACTATCTAAATTCAAACTATAACACAGTGTCGCTATTAGGCACACTTTCTAAGTTCAGACTATACCACAGTGCCGCTATCAGGCACACTTTCGAAGTTCAACTTTAACACAGTGACACTATTAGGCACACATTCTAAGATCAACTTAACACAGTGACGCTACTAGGCACACTTTCTAGGTTCAGACTTTAGCACAGCAACACTATTAGGCACACTTTCTAAGTTCAACTTTAACACAGTGACGCTATTAGGCACACTTTCTAAATTCAGACTTTAACACACTTTCTAAGTTCAGACTTTAACACAGCGACGCTATTAGGCACACTTTCCAAGTTCAACTTAACACAGTGTCGCTATTAGACACACTTCCTAGGTTCAGACTTCACCACAGTGATGCTATTAGGCATACTTTGTAGGTTCAACAATATTAGGCACACTTTCTAAGATCAACTTAACACAGTGATGCTATTAGGCACACTTTCTAGGTTCAGACTTTAACACACTTTCTAAGTTCAGACTTTAACACAGTGACGCTATTAGGCACACTTTCTAAGATCATCTTAACACAGTGGGCCTCATTACAAGTGAGGCGGTAAGGCGTTAACGGCACTGGTAAAGGTGCCAGTGCTGTTAACCCCGTATCGCCTCACTATGAGGTTCCCTCGCGGGACCCGCTCTGGACGTCTGGTCCAGACGTCCTTTGCGGGTCCTGCGAGGGGACCAGCATTATAACAACAGGCCCGTCATTAACACGCCTGTTGTTAGCATGCTCCACATTCCTATTGAGCCCTATGAGGGCTGAAATGGGAATGGGGATGGTCCGGGTCCGAGTTCCCTTAAGGGCATAGCTGCCTCCAAACTCGTAATGAGGCCTAGTGACGCTATTAGGCACACTTTCTAAGTTCAACTTTAACACAGTGACGCTATTATGCACAATTTCTAAGATCAACTTAACACAGTGACGCTATTAGGCACGCTTTCTAAATTCAACTTAACAAAGTGATGCTATAAGGCACACTTTCTAGGTTCAGACTTTTACACATAGACACTATTAGGCACACTTTCTAATTTCAATTTTACCACAGTGACGCTATTATGCACACTTTCTAAGATCAACTTAACACAGTGATGCTATTAGGCACATGAGGGTGGGCCAAGGTTGCGTGCATACACATACATCTGCATGACGTCAGAGCCAGTATTCTTTGGTACCATGCATATTTGCCGAGAGATTTTTAATACTTGACTGAAAAACGTAATCTTTCTCTTGCACCTTTTGAAGTAGCTGTGCAGCAGACATGTTCACGAAATTGGAACCTGTTTTTAATGTGTGTACAACTCCATAACATAGAGTTGCTAGTTCACTTTCAAAGAGGAGGTAGAATATATATTCCAGGTTTTGTCTGAATCAGGGGTCTTCATAATACATTCATAAAGAGCACGATTCGGATGCTGTTATTTGCGTGCATCTTTCATCATATCTTCCACCTTTTCTAGTAGGAAACAGTAGAGCAAAGGCGCGTGATTGTATACTTTTATCCCATATGCTGATTGGAGGTACTTTGTTTTGCCACTTTTGATATGTTTTTAGTAGGATCTAGAAATTAAAATTGGAGAGTTTATGAGGAATCCTGAATTATTTCGGTAGTTTCTCTTAGGTTTTCTTCAATGTTTATTTCTTTGTTGTATTCATTGTTATCTTTAAGATATCACAGGGCTTCTCTAACTTTGTTTAAGTCTTCTAGTTACTGCCAAATCTTTTTGTCTTTTGTAGATACACCATTCACTAGGATAATCAAATATTGATCTGTTGGCCTTTGTACTCCTGGAGTGTCTATATTTTCTTTGAGATCTAATGGCAAAAAAACTACTTTGCCACAAATGCCTTTCAGTGTTTCAGTGGGAGGCAATTTCGCTCTTTTTGGTTGAAGGCGTATTATCACTTGAAATGTGTGCACTGTTTGGATTATAATGCTCTCATTAAATGAAGCTGTTGGAGTGGTTTTGGCAGTGGGAATAATTCCAAGTTATCAGTGATAGCCTGTGAAGGCATTTGGTTATTGCCATGTTTTACAGTGCAGTATGTGCAAAGTATTGAGGGGTTAGTAATTGCGTTTTTGTTTTCTGCTTTAAGATAGAGGTCCAATTGGAACCATTGGGATTGCTCATTGTCTTCTATTTTGTATGTTATATTTACAGTTTTGGTGCTCTTTGTATAAAATGTCTGTGGCAACACACACATACTTGCTTTGGTACTCCAGCAGATGTTATTTTAAACTTGGCTATTTCTTTTTTGTACGTGTGTAATAAAGTTACTGAATTTGGTAAGTGCTCTTCAGTTCCAAAATATTTCTTTTGGACGTGGTCTATTTCTCCAAGCAGTTCCTTGGCTGTACCATGTAGCAGCATGTAATTTAAAAGCTCCAGTGCTAAAGCAGGACTTTTTTAAATAGTACAGTCTGTGAACGAGATTCCGTACAGTTGAATGGTGTGTTGCTACAATTTTGATGCGCTAGAAGGTGCTTCTTCAAGCAGGTCCGGAAATGCAGGCTACTGAATGTCTCATAGTCCTGTGTATTTGCGCACTGGACAGGAGTCCATATCTTGTACTATTTTAATCTGTCTTTGGCTTTCATATACTGATTAAGAAACTGCTACAAAGATTTGAAAGATTGTTTACGCATGTTAACCATTGATGTGCATGGCCATTTGTAGATGGGATGTATTGGTTCGGTGGAATGGAGAGTTGATTTAAGTTTGTTGAGGATATTCTTGCAAGCAGCTTTTCTTCTTGCATAATGGCATTTCATTCACTCGCCCACTGATATGTATGACAATTGGGTTTGTTTGTTCTTGTCTGTATGCCTCTTCCTTGAAATATGGCTCTGTGCTGGTGGTGTGAATCCACTCAACTGCATAGATATTTGCAAAGGTATCTATACTGATATTGTGGGCCTCATTCCGAGATTGGAGGTAGCCATGGCGCTATTTGCACATTGGCTACCTCCAATACCGGGACTGGCACCGGTCTTGTTCAATGGGGACTTACCGGTGCAGTCTGACCCTGGCAGGACCGGTAAGTCCCCATTGAACAAACCATTCCCCATTCTTATTTGAGCCCCCATTGGGCTCAATGGGAATGGGGAGGGCGCTAATAACGGGCTCGTGACTTGCAAGCCCGTTATTAGCGCCCTGGTCCCTTAGCGGGACCCATAAGGGACGTGTGGTGAGACCACACGTTCCTTACGGTCCCCGCCAAGGGACCTTGGAATAGGGTGGTAAGGGATTACCGGCACCGGTCTCCTTACCGGTGCCCGGTATCCCTTACCGCCCAAGTCGTAATGACCCCCTGTGTCTGTTACCAAGTACTGTTTGTAGTTTACTAATGAATTTTGTTAGTGGTTTAATTCTGTTTAAAAATAATAAAAATAATTTCCTTTTGAGGAGCATTGCACTGTCTATAAGAGCTTCCAGGATCCGTTTATGTTGAGCCTGATTTCTCCCCTATTTTATAAGGTTCTGAAAGATTCTATGGTGGAACATGTTTGGGAAAATACATTTTTTGGAATGCTTACTTGTGGCTATGTTACCGTTGGTAGATGTAATTTTGTTTTTGTTTTCTGCTTTAAGATAGAGGTCCAATTGGAACCATTGGGATTGCTCATTGTCTTCTATTTTGTATGTTATATCTACAGTTTTGGTGCTCTCTGTATAAAATGTTCTGTGGCAACACACACATACTTGCTTTGGTACTCCAGCAGATGTTATTTTAGACTTGGCTATTTCTTTTTTGTACGTGTGTAATAGAAGGCTGACATCTGCAAAGTTGTCGGTACTCTTTTCTAAAGTTACTGAATTTTGTAAGTGCTCTCCAGTTCCAAAATATTTCTTTTGGATGTGGTCTATTTCTCCAAGCAGTTCCTTGGCTGTACTATGTAGCAGCATATCATTTAAATGTTCCAGTGCTAAAGCAGGACTTTTTGAAATAGTACAGTCTGTGAACGAGATTCCGTACAGTTGAATGGTGTGTTGCTACCATTTTGATGCGGTAGAAGGTGCTTTTGAAGCATGTCCAGAAATGAAGGCTACTGAATGTCTTGTAGTGCTGTGTATTTGCGCACTGGACAGGAGTCCTTATCTTGTACTATTTTAATTTGTCTTTGGCTTTCATATACTGATTGAGAAACTGCTACAAAGATTTGAAAGATTGTTTGCGCCTGTTACACATTGATGTGCATGGCCATTTGTAGATGGGACGTATTGGTTTGGTGGAATGGAGAGTTGATCTAAGTTTGTTGAGGATATTCTTGCAAGCAGTGTTTCTTCTTCCATAATGACATTTCATTCACTCGCCCACTGCTATGTATCACAATTGGGTTTGTTTGTTCTTGTCTGTATGCCTCTTCATTGAAATATGGCTCTGTGCTGGTGGTGTGAATCCACTCAACTGCGCATATATTTGCAAAGTTACATATACTGATATTGTGGGCCTCATTCCGAGATTGGAGGTAGCCATGGCGCTATTTGCGCCATGGCTGCCTCCAATACCGGGAACGGCACCGGTCTTGTTCAATGGGGACATACTGGTGCAGTCTGACTCTGGCAGGACCGGTAAGTCCCATTGAACAAACCATTCCCCATTCCAATTTGAGCCCCTTTAGGGCTTGATGGGAATGGGGAGGGCACTAATAATGGGCTCGCGACTTGCAAGCCTGTTATTAGTGCCCTGGTCTCTTAGCGGGACCGTAAGGGACATGTGGTCAGACCACACGTTCCTTACGTTCCCCGCCAAGGGACCTTGGAACATGTTTGGGAAAATACATTTTTTGGAATGCTTACTTGTGGCTATGTTACTGTCTGTAGATGTAGTGCTAGCACTACTGGCAGTTGCATTCTTCTTAATGCATTTAGTTTTCGTTTTACATTTGGAAAGAGAAGTCACAATTTTTTTCCTGGTACCTGGCTCTGTTTTGCTTAGTGACTGTACTAGCTGTTTTTGTACAAAGTCTGCTAGAGGTAGATGGCCATTTTGCATGACTTGTGTTTTATCTGCTCTGTTTCTGTGTTGCTTTCTACAGAGTTACTTTTTGGTAGGCATTGTCTTGTGTCTGTTGGAGAAAAAAGGAAAGTAGGGATTTGGAAGTTGTGGAATCTATTTGTGTGTACTGTGCATGAGTGTCTGAATATGTAGGTAGGTATACGTAGAGGAGTGTGATTGTGCAAATGGCTTCATTTTGGTTGGGAAGGTTGTACTGTTACGTGTGTGTGTTCCTGTGAGAAAGGTGTTCTTTAGTGTGCATTACAGTGTAATGTGTTTGAAGAAGTAAGGACATTGCAATGTTTTTATGAAACTAGTGGGTGGTAACATAGTGGTTTTCTGATGACAATAGAAACAGTGGACCTCACAAGGTGGAATGAGACTTTTGGTAGGCATTGTCTTGTGTCTGTTGGAGAAAAAAGGAAAGTAGGGATTTGGAAGTTGTGGAATGTATTTGTGTGTACTGTACATGAGTGTCTGAATATGTAGGTAGGTATACGTAGAGGAGTGTGATTGTGCAAATGGCTTCATTTTGGTTGGGAAGGTTGTACTGTTACGTGTGTGTGTTCCTGTGAGAAAGGTGTTCTTTAGTGTGCATTACAGTGTAATGTGTTTGAGGAAGTAAGGACATTGCAATGTTTTTATGAAACTAGTGGGTGGTAACATAGTGGTTTTCTGATGACAATAGAAACAGTGGACCTCACAAGGTGGAATGAGTAAGGGTGAAGCGATTGCTAGGGGTTTGGATAGCATTGGCTAGGCTACAATAGAGGAACACTACACTGCCCGAGTATGAAGAGTAGGTTTCTTCTGGGTTCTATTCCAGCAGAGACATCAATGGCTTTTAGCGGGCAGTTCTTCATTGCAATTGCAAAAGAAGGAAGTTAGTGGGCATGTGTGTTAATGGTACAGAAATATCAATAGGAGAGCACATTGTTTTAGATTGTAGGAGGATTTGTTGGCAGGAAGAGTTAGTGTGTGTGTGCAATTGTACAGTACTGCATATACGTGTGGGCTTGGGAGTATTTACATTGTTGGTATGTGGGGGCAGTACTACAGTGATAACTGTGCCTTAGGGGGCTGTAATTCTGAAACATGTAAAATGTTTTTCACTATTTGTTTTGGAAATTGATTAATGTAAGTTATAGTACTGTGAGAAAAAGGGAAGAAAGATGTAGAGATTGGAAAGGAGAATATTACTGTCTAGGGAAGTATGTTAAGTTTCTAACACATAGATGCTTGCTACATGAATGCAGACATTCTTTCCAGTTGTTGAAGTTATGTATTCAAATGTACAGATAGCACTGTTTCCAATGTATACATGTATTTTGTGGCTTTCTTCCCAATGGTGCATTTTGTGAACTGTGCAATGCATGTGTTTAGCATGCTTTCCGAAAATACATGCAGTTTCCTTTTTGTGTGTGCATTGTGGGCATTTCAGATGGGATATGACAATTGCATGTGCTGTGGAAATGTACCCAGTCTGGTTTTCTATATAAGGAATCACAGGCAGTGGTGCTGAAATTGAAATATGTGGTTTGCAGCTGTTATTCTAGTGGGCAGTACAAGAAAACTTTAAAAGCAAACAGCATTATAAGTAACTGTCAGTTGATGTGAGGAGATGGTACAAATGACAGTATGATTATTTGGTAGGTTTTACAGGACACGTGGGAGGCACCCTGTTCATATGCATGCAATATATGTACTTTCAATGCTTTGGTAACATACATACAGTTTTAATTTTCTATGTGCATTACAAAACATATGCATGCCTGTAGTTTCTGTTGCTGGATGTAGATGTGGATGAATCTGGAAGTAGAAATCTGGGAGAGTTTTACAGTACTTTTGAATGCAGCTGCTTGGGAATCATAGACACTGTTCTCTGAGTGTTCAACAGTACATCTGCAGTGTTGTACTGAGTTGCTAGAGTTAGATGTAGAGATCTTAGATGTGAGTGGTGGATGGTTGTGGGACTGCTTACCAGTAGCCAATGAGAGAGTGCTGTAAAGTGTGAAGTGGAATGGGAAGAAGGGCCGCTCCTGTGTTACGAGATCCGTGGACACCACGGTAGTCCGCAGATCACACATGCTGCATCCGGGGCTTGTCAGCATGCTTGGCATGGAAATGGCAGTGTACTGTGTGGATTATCCAATCAGGTGTTAAGTGTGTGCTTCTCAGGAGGGGAGGGTAATACCTTTTTTCATTACCGTGTTGGTTGCATGGTGAAGATGGCAGGAGTTTGTGTCTGGGTAATTGGAGATAGTTTTGTTTCTAATCTGGAGACATATGCAAACCCAAGAGGTGTTCCTACTTATTTTGGGTTTCCAGGAATGGAGGTTTTTATTGGTGCAGTGAGTCTGAATGAAATTTGAAGGCACTGGTTTCTCTTTGTAGAAAAATGTCTACTTTTGGTAGTCCAGCTATTTTGTTGGTGCACTGTGGAGGAGAGTATTTGGGGTACATCCGTGCCCCAAGTTTGATTCCTGTGTTGAAGTCCTCCGTGAAGAGACTAATGGTCATTTTCCCATGTGCAAAGCTGTTTTTTTTTCTCAAATATTACCGAGAGCATAATGGAACAAACCAAATGTGTCCAACTCTCAGCAAAATGTTGGAAGGTGCCTTGCAAATAAAGGCATGGATGTAGTTCTGCGGCGTGCTAATATGTTTCTTTTCTCCAATGACAATATTGACTCCCTTAGTGTGCAGTATTTTGGTGCTGATGGTGTTTTGTTGTCCATTCTGGGGAATGCTCATTTTTTTCAGAAAAGTTGTTTTGTTTTTTAAGCACCTTTCCCAACCCCTGTGCAATGCAACATATTTCTGCGAGCCCTGCGATAGTTCGCGGATCACACATGCCACATCTGGGGCTTTTGAGGATGGTAGGAATGAAATGGGGCTATGTAGGCAAGCGGATTGGTCAGATAGGTTTCTTGGGGGTGGTGTGCAAGGAGACAGATGGTCTATTAGCAGAGAGGAGTGCAGATTGCTATGGCTATGGCTGTGTCTTTCAGGAGGCAGAGTGTATGGATTTT
The DNA here is from genome assembly GCF_040938575.1 of Ambystoma mexicanum. Taxonomy (NCBI): domain Eukaryota; kingdom Metazoa; phylum Chordata; class Amphibia; order Caudata; family Ambystomatidae; genus Ambystoma; species Ambystoma mexicanum. Next base: position 229,424,298 of record NC_090930.1, on the reverse strand, counting down.
GGTGGACTCATGGATACATTGGTTGTAAGTGTATGCAGAGCACTTTGGAGTGGCTGCATGTCTAGGATTCCCTCATGTGTATGTGCACTGGTATGGAGTGTGTGGCATGTAGTGGCTGGATTTGCTTCCCCTCTGTGCCACTTTGGTGAGGCACCATCATTGTGGAGAGAACAGTTTAGACCATGTTACTGGAATCTCACTGCAGTTGCGATGAAAGAGGCACTTGGGAAAGTCATGGACATGTTTCCAAAGTCTTGCATACTTTTTTATGTGCATTGCCCAGAGACATATGTGGCTGCGCTCTTCATCATTTGGTCTGCAAATGGAGAAAGCCAGGTGCAATGTCAACAAGGCTGTTTGCACATTTTTGCAAGATTTTGGTATGTCTTCCTTTCACAATGAAAACATCACATTTTGTATATGGGATGTATTGGTTTGGTGGAATGGAGAGTTGATTTAAGTTTGTTGAGGATATTCTTGCAAGCAGCGTTTCTTCTTGCATAATGGCATTTCATTCACTCGCCCACTGCTATGTATCACAATTGGGTTTGTTTGTTCTTGTCTGTATGCCTCTTCCTTGAAATATGGCTCTGTGCTGGTGGTGTGAATCCACTCAACTGCATAGATATTTGCAAAGGTATGATATGATATGATATGATATGGTATTTGTAACGCGCCTATACACAAGTGTTTCAAGGCGCGACGAGGCAGGGAGGGGGGGAAACAAGGGGAAGACAGACAAACGATCCTACTAGGCCAGGTGTCATTCAGATCGCGCAAGTGCAGAGGTAAGGGGAAAAGGAGAAAGTGCAGGGGGAGGAGGTGGGGGGGAAAGTGCAGTACAAGGTAAGTAGCGTAATAAAATAATAAATAATAATAAAAGGGCCAGCTGGTGGCAAGTGCGAGGTAAGTGCAGAGCAAGTGCTGGGAAGGGGGCTGTAGGGAAAGTCTGCTAGAGGTAGATGGCCATTTTGCATGACTTGTGTTTTATCTGCTCTGTTTCTGTGTTGCTTTCTACAGAGTTACTTTTTGGTAGGCATTGTCTTGTGTCTGTTGGAGAAAAAAGGAAAGTAGGGATTTGGAAGTTGTGGAATGTATTTGTGTGTACTGTACATGAGTGTCTGAATATGTAGGTAGGTATACGTAGAGGAGTGTGATTGTGCAAATGGCTTCATTTTGGTTGGGAAGGTTGTACTGTTACGTGTGTGTGTTCCTGTGAGAAAGGTGTTCTTTAGTGTGCATTACAGTGTAATGTGTTTGAAGAAGTAAGGACATTGCAATGTTTTTATGAAACTAGTGGGTGGTAACATAGTGGTTTTCTGATGACAATAGAAACAGTGGACCTCACAAGGTGGAATGAGTAAGGGTGAAGCGATTGCTAGGGGTTTGGATAGCATTGGCTAGGCTACAATAGAGGAACACTACACTGCCCGAGTATGAAGAGTAGGTTTCTTCTGGGTTCTATTCCAGCAGAGACATCAATGGCTTTTAGCGGGCAGTTCTTCATTGCAATTGCAAAAGAAGGAAGTTAGTGGGCATGTGTGGGCATTTTGGTATGTCTTCCTTTCACAATGAAAACATCACATTTTGTAGCATCAACATTTTCTGCACAGATGGTGTCCATCTCACTGATAAAAAATAAAGTATGTCACTGTTTTGCAGACATGCTGGACAGGCCGTATGTTCGTAGGACTCAGGACTCAGGGGGAGAGAGGCACATGCCCCCCAGTGTCTGGCAGACATGGTTGGGGTCCCTGAAATTATTAAAGGTACGTCACTACTTTGCAGACATGCAGACAGGAGTGGAGTCCTCCATTTTGAATGAGGACCTTCCGGACGAACGCGGTGTCCGCAGGACACCTCCATTTTGATTAATTGCAGACATACCGGACAGACGCGCGCTCCACAGACTAATATTGGGGATTTATTTTTAAAACACACACAGAGCAACATTACACATATAGCACTTTATTATACAACTAAATACACACAATCAGGAAAGAGAAGGGGTAGCAGAAATGGAAACATATACAGGGGAATTAGGGTTTTCCACAGGTGGGGCTTCAGGGGAGGAAGGGAGTAAGGTCTCATTGTAACATATTTGTTTGCAGGGAATTCATGGGGATTGTTGGATTGGATAGGGGCAAGGGGTACAGGTGCACATGGGGCAGTGATATTTTATTATTATTCTTTAATGTGATGTAGTATGAAATAATTCAAACTTTACACATATAATTTTTACATATTACAAATCACAAATACATAACCTTATGCTCAATTAAGCTATATACATATTCTTGTTAAAAGGGAAATAGAAAAGTCAAATAAAAACTCATATAAAAACTAAAAACTAAACACCCTAACTAAGGAATAAGCATTGACATTCTATCACCCGAGTCTAATTGAGGCATTTGTATATGGACTATCAAACTTACTCATTTCAGTCTCTGAGTGGATTCATCATGCACCCCCTTACATTTCCTCCATCTTAGGATGGTACTAATTCACACTTCAGCTCCCGCTCGGCTTGTTGCCAGATGTTATATAGGGCGATAAATAAATGCATATTGCTGGTATTAGTGCAATATAACCAAAAGGACATTTCAGGTATAATAGCATGATCATGTGCAAAATCACCCAGATGTCGAATGATTGTCGCTCTCAATTTCAAACATTCCGTAAGTAGGTGTCGAGCTGTCTCTAGGTGATCAGGGGATTTACACAAGCGACATATACGTTTGTCGGACGGGATTTTTTCCCAACCCCCTCTGTTATGCAGGGTGGGCAATTGCTCAAATCGAAGTAAGAGAATAAAACGTCTAAGTTTACTAGAGGGACAGAGGGATAAATAGGTTTGTGGCTTCATAAAGCTAAACAAACGATATTTAATAAACTGATACGACTTGAGGTTGCGCATGTGATTGTAATTCTCAAGCCAATCCCATAGATCCACTTTTTTACCTAGGGCATATAGGATTTCCTTGGAGGTGTTAACCCTTCTATGTGTCCATCCAATGTCAGTTAGGAATGTAACCGAATCTTTGTAAAGGGGTGACGTAGTATATTTATTGGTCACCTCCTGATGGATCACCAATAGGAGGGGATTGATCGAATCATCAGTCATCTTGAGATGTAAACCAGCTCTTTTCTTTAAGACCATGGCTTTAAGGGAGGGTAGTCCCAGTTCTAATCTGATCAAGGCCATTGGTATCCCCGGGTGTAACCCGAGGATCCGTCTCCAGAACTTACCCTCCAAAACTTGTAACCATCCTAGGTCCATTGTATGTAGAGAATCAAGCCCATATATAATCATTGGTGCCATTACTTGGATATAGAGCTGACGCGTTCCCCAAAGGGTAAAGCCACCCTGTTTTTTTGTAAATGAGGCAATGAGTGAAGTGACTTGCATGGCTCTCATGGAGCGCCCCTGTCTGCACAATGAGTAATCCCCTAGGGGTTCAATATCCACTCCGAGGTAACGGTAGGAAGGAGCATAAGGGATGACACTTCCATGTACCATAAGATTCACCCTGGATGCTTTTTTACTCGTGAATCTCAGTACCTTCGTTTTATCTAGATTGATCTTCAATCCATTTATACTGGCGTAATCCCACAAAGCGGTAGCAGAACGCCTCAAACCGCTTATGGTATTATCAAAGATCACAAGATCATCCGCATACGCTAGTACCATACAATGTACCTCACCCACATTCGGGGGACAGTTATTTGCTTCAGCCAGGGCTGCAGGGATGTCGTAGACATAAAGATTGTATACTAAAGGTGCTGTCACACATCCCTGCTTAACCCCACTATCTTGTATCACATTACGTGTTGAATTACCTTCCTGGTCCAATCTAAGGCATGACGTTGTGTTATAATGGAGTAATTTTAGATAGTATAATAGGTTAGGTGGACATCCCAATTTCTCAAGTTTGGCCCATAACCTTAATCGCGGGATGGAATCAAATGCAGCCTGAAAGTCTATGAACAAAGCATACAACGGGGGCTGCCCCTTACTGAGTGCTCGTGTTCGAAGTAGTTCCATGACAAGTAGATTATGGGAGGTGGAAAACTCTCGTCTAAAACCGCATTGGAATCTACTAAGTATTTTAGCCTTATCAACCCATTGTTGCAATTCACTGAGTAACAGTGCCGCAAACAATTTACCAGAAATATCTAGCATCGATAATAGTCTATAGTTATTAGGCTCCATACGGTTACCTTTTTTGAACACAGGGATAAGGATAGCTGTTTGCCAGGTGCGGGGGATTATTCCTTGCTCTAGGATTTTATTAAAGAGCAAAGAGAATAAATCAGCCCAGAACAAGGGATGGCTCTTAATCACTACATTCGCCAGACCGTTGGGTCCAGGGGCTCTAGATGATTTGAGGCTAATTATTTTTTTCCAATATTGCCTCAGGGGAAACATCAATGGGCGGAGGAAAGGGCACCTCTATCCCCTCTTTATTTGGGGTTTCGATATCACCTCTGTTTCGGTCCAATAGACATTTTTCCCACGTCTTCTTGCTTATTGGGTTAATAAGGGGGCCCTTAACCTTCTCTCTATTTTCATTAAGAAGGGCCCAGATACCACGAGGATTTCTAGTGCAAATAGTTTGCACTAATTTTTGATACCTAGTATTTTTCTCGCGGGCCTTGATATTTTTAACCACTGTTCTATATCGATTTTTAATTTTTCTTAACTTCTCGCGATACCCGGTTCCATATACATTCCCCCATTTAACGCTCCGAATGGCCGCTCTTAAATCTCTCTTGGCTTCCCTGATTTCTTTGTTAAAATAGGGCGTTGCTCCCCCTGTTTTTAATATATATCCCTTCTTGGCTAAAGCATGTTTACGAGTGAATCTGGATATCCAATCCTCAATTTCATTTATAGTCATATGATCAAAATCGTGGAGGCCCAGAGTTGCAATGGTTTTAAGTGACTCCGTAGCCAAATTGATATTTTTCTCTGACCACACAATTCTGGAGCCTACCACGTTTGTTTGGATGGTACCCATGTTCAGAACCGACGAAGGGCATAAAGGGATATTAAATGAGCACTGCAGTGACGCATGATCGCTCCATTCATTTTGCCTCACACTCATGTCGACTACTCTTGTCTGGAGCTCGGGGCACATAAATATATAATCTAATGTGCTAACAGCAGTTCCATTAGACCAGGTATGTTTCCCCGGTCGATCTCCCAGAGTTCTGCCATTAATCATGGCCATGTCCCAAGCTCCAAACAATTTGAGCCAACCCAGACCCCCAACATCCCTCTTTCCATGATTCATTTCGCATCTTGTGTTGAGGTCTGGATTTGAAGATATGCTTGATTCATCAGACATATGGCAATTGAAATCCCCCATGATCATCACAGCAACATTTCCTGCTTTTAGCCACCAATCAGATAACAAATCCTGTATCGCCTCCTGCAGAGAGTCACATACCAAGTCTCCTGGTGGATTATATAGATTAATTAATAAGTACCTTTCCAGGCCTTTCTCACCATGTAGTTCAAGCTCAACTGCCAATAGCTGTTCCTCAGCTTTACACTGTAATTTGCGAGACACAATTGAATTCACAATCCCGATTAGGAGCCCTCCAAAGGGGTGCCCCTTACTACCCCGTTTAGCAGGCACTTGATGTATCACAAAGCCGTCAAATAATAACGGATCAAGAGACCACGTCTCTTGTAGGCAAATACAGCTATATTGGGCTATCATATGTGCAGAGCCTTCCGACCTCAACAAGTGAGAGAAACCTCTGCAATTCCAGGAGAGTAATGATAGACATCAATGGTTCTTAATCAATTGCGGAATTGCTTCTAGTAGGGACTTCAGAGCTTGCTGTATTTCCCTCAGCGCCGGGTTTTCCCCTCCCCTTATTGTAGGCACAGTGTCTACCACAGTTACTGGTGTAGAATCCTCGTATTCCTGTGCAGGATCCTTCTCCAGGGGGTCCACGTCAATCTCAATGTCCACTATTAACAACTCTTCTTTATATTTCCTGATTAATTGTGCCGTGGTTGGAAAAACACAGTGTATAGCAGATACATTGGGATTCGGACACCCCAGTGGTTCAATAAACAAAAAATCCTCCGATTTTAACACGCGCAATTGAGGTATATGATATAATCTTGCTAGCAACTCCGAGCGTGCTAACCAGGGGTTTTTGCCACTTGGGTATAAGTTCTTAATGAAGCATATACGCTGGGTAGATTTCTCGCTCCCAATTTTTTTCTGGTCCATTAAGCTAAGTTCATCGGGATCTTTCACCTGTATCTCAGGGACGTCTTCCCCATGTGTATGTATACTGGATTCAAGGTCAGGATCTTCATATATCACAGAAGCTTCATTATCGTCCACTACAATTGGCTTTTCCTCAGATGTCAGCCAGTCTGTCAAGGGGCCCTTAGTCCTAGCGGCCCTTTGGGCGGCTCTTACCATTCTTTTTCTAGCTTTTTTTGATCGTGGCTCAATCGCTGGTTTAGGGCTAGATGGAGGATGCTGAACTTCCAATGTAGCTGCTTAGTTCTTCTGTGCCTTTTTAGCCGATCTGCGTTGTTTGCGAGTGAGGGGAGACCGGGGACTGTGCTCCCGCTCCTGTTCGTCCCCTTCTTCTTGGAGTAACTCAGGTATCATATTATTATCAAATACCTCCGGATCTTCATTTCCCTCCATCGCCACTTCTTGATCATTCATCTCGTTACCTATACATAATGCCGCCGATAGGTTGATCTCTGCCTCTTCTCGTGGTAGATCTTTATGATCTAGCGCTAAGGTAATGGCATTCGTATTAGCCAAGATGCGTCCAGACATCTGTAAGAGTATCTTGATGGCGAATTGTAATGCCGCCACCGAAGATTGCAGCTCAATTATCTTAGAAGAGCTAGGGTGCTCATCAATGCTGTCTTCTATCTCGTTGTCAGGTTCATCCTCCATCGACGCCATTGCTAAATTAGGCGAGACAGACAGACGTTCACTCCTTCCCATAGTGTCTAACTCCCCTATGGCCTCGGTCATGCTGGTGTCTTTGGGGGTCGTTATATTACTTGAGGGTCTTGATGGAGTTGGAGCCCGCATTCCTCTCTGTATAGATAAGCATAGTTCCAAAAGGGAATTGTTGTCAATGTCATCGAAGTTAGAGGTGTTTAAAGAGTTATTACCCCTAGGATTTGATGTTACCATTTCCTCAATTGCTGTTGAATTGATGGGAGGGGGAGGATTCTTCGGAAAATACTCAGTGATAGCCCCTTGCGTCACTGGTAAAGTGAGTTTGACATTCTTCTTGATCTTATCCCCTTTTTTCAAGCATTCTTTAATTTCCTTAGTAGGGGGGCACTTAGATTTACGCAGATTGTAAATCGAATAGGGGGCTCTTTTGCCCCGCTGCATAACTGTGTAGCGGATCGCTAGAATTTCAGAGTCCCAAGGATGTCAATTAATCTCCACTAGTATTTATACAAGGGGACTGCAGATTAATAAGAGGATAAATTCCCCTGAAATTACACTGACGAGTAGAGACAGATTACCTCCTTAATCTGTACTTTCCACTTGTCCAGCAGTCTAGGGGGCTACAAAATCCGGCTCAAGAGCTAAAAGCCCACAGTCACCGGATAAGTACGTTGAGTTCCCCTGTTGTAGGAGCCACGTATTCACTCAATATATCTACGTAATGTGCATAGAGTGCAGGAGCGACCGTGGTGGTATCAATAGGTAGCTAGCGGTAAACACCCCCGGCTGATATATGAGTCACCGCACGGGTTGGATTCAAAGTCCCCCCCACAAAGGTCCAGAGGTACGCTCACCCTCCAGGCCCTCGTTGTAGCTCCCCGCTCACCTCTCTGGGCTCCTATATGCCGCCTTTAGCCGCTCTCCTTAACCTGCTCGCAGTCTGCGACTTCCTCCCCAGTCGCAATGTATGTATATATGCAGGGAGCACCGGGGCAGGCAGGTGGCAGGCAGGCGGCAAACGGCACTGAGGTAGGCACCTCAGGTACCTGACAGTAGGGACCGCACGATATGGAGTGGGCCTCCGCACATCAGAGGTCCACCCCAGCCGCCCAGTGCCAAACTCACGGGTCTGTACTTCTTCACGGCACCCCCACTCGTCACACGGCACTTTCAGCGCTCCTCCTGGAGCGTTCGGCAAATGCAGCTCCTTCCGCGGCCGCGCTGCACAGATTCAGGTTAGAGTAAGGGACCCTACGTCCCCGTGACCGTGACCGTCAAGCCGACGCTGCTCGTCCCGTACACTCGTCCCGCAGCCGCTTCCGACAGTGTAGTCAAAAACCCTTCTGTAATGGCAGTGATATTTAATTTTCTCCATGATATGTCCTTGTACAAAAAAGTGTTTAAGTCAGCAAAAGTGTTCTGCAATTGCTCCATTTTTGCGTCCAGGCTGTCTAGTTTATTTTGTACAGTGTTTGTTTCATTTTCTATGTGCCCAAGCACTTGTGGAGGAGCTGCTGCTTCTGGGGCATATCCTTCATTTCTTTTATGTACTGTTAAAGAAATAAATATCTGTCAGGAATATGTGAAGCAATTTGTATTAACTGTCTTACTTTTCATACTGTGTTGTGTACCAATGGAGTTTCTGTCTTCATTCATGTCATCCCGAGAGAAATTCACTTCAAGCCATTCCAGAGTGCTTGCCATTTCTGATTAAAAAAAGAAAAATCATTTTTCCTAGTATTGTACACTGAACAAATTGCGCAGTTATAGGAAAACATGTAGTGTCCTTACCACTTAGTAGTACGGTTCTGCTGTCAGTGCTTTGCAGTTGTCCCGCTAACAGTTGCTTATCAGTTTGTATGTAAAGCAGCACTGAGTAGGGTCTACTTGTAATAACCATAAAATGGATAGGTTATCATTAGTGCACAGTAACTATAACGTCCCTATAAAAAAGTGTTTGCACTAAATTTGATAGGTTTTTATTAGGGCATCTGAACCATTACATCCCTTTAACAAAGTTTATTCACTGAATTTGATAGATTTTTAGTAGCACAACTTAACCATAACGTCCTTTTAACAATTTCTTTCACTGAATATGTATCATATTTACACCAGAATCACTTTAAATTCTTCAGACGGTAATGGTAGAACTCTTAGGAATACTAGATAATACACTTCAAAGGGCCCTTTAACTTGTGTATGTGTTTGCGATTATATTTGTAGCAACGTTATAAAGGGAAAAGACAAGGTTATCATATCATCAGTATTTGCACACTCATGCGATTTTCAACAGTTTATACAGTAATGCATTTACTTTGCAAAAACATATAGAAAAATCACTTAAAAGGAGAAAAATATGTAGATAGTACAACATGAGCTTAGTTCAAGGTTCTAGAGACAGTTTCTTCGAATGTCAAGTTGATTAAGTCCAAAAACGCAACCCTAGGTAAAGGCATTTTGGCGAGGAGTTGAAGTCTTAGCAAACCACGAACAATGAAGAGCGAATGCGGAACAACTAAGAACATAGACCGAAAAACAGACTTGTAAAGGGGACATAAGCAGCAGCTTGGGTCAGAGGTATGAGGGGGTTACCCTGGACACCTCTAGGTGCACTCCAACGCTCTGGAGCGACTTCTTGGAATCAGGTAAACAATACCTTTTTCCTCACAGTACATTGAGTTTGAAGAAAGTGCTTGTGTTTACTGCTCAATGATGTGGCAGCTCTGGACCCGACCTCCAGTTTCCTTGGACTGGTGATGAAAGGCAGGACAATGGGTGTCTTCCAGCAGCAGTGTCAAGGGGGGACCTGTGGTACGACTTTCAGCAACTTCTTGGTTCACTCAGCGGTTTTGGCACCTTTTCAGCAACACCAACAAAGGACACAGATTGGCTGGTCATTCTTCTTTGCTTCCTCCAGTCCCACACTATGCTGGGGAGGTATTGGTGAGTGGGATCAGATCTCTGGGGTGTACGTACGGGCTCAGCAGAGATTTGCACGGATTCATCATTTCTACAAAAATGCACTCAAAATAGGCAGCAGGTCTCCTGGCATTGGCGTTCCACAGCTTTGGAAACTCCTAGGCCCTTGGGAGATTAGTTATTTCAAAATTCGTCTTGGGTGGCATTGTTCCCACTAGACAAAGGGAAGGAGTCCACCTCTTCGGAGCTCCTCTGTTGCATAGAAAACCGGGCAAGAGAACAGTTGTCACTTCACGGTGTTGCAAGCATCTCTGGTAATTTTATTCTTTGGTTACTCCTGTTTCCAGTGGTCTACTTGCTATACACTCCAGAAGCCTCACCTTTTATACAGTTCCAGCACACACTCTGCAATCTCTGTCAGCATTTTACAGAAAGGGGTGTTTGGCTGTCCAATTAGGACAGCCAGACCCCCTGTGGGAGCTGGTTCTATTCAGGAACTCTGGCAGACAAAGGACAGAGGGGTGGAGGTCTCCCCCCCTTCTTCCTGCCTGCACAGACTCTCTGGAGCCAAGGCTGGGATACCTACTGGTTTCCAAAAATATACAGGCATACCTCCCCCTCCCGGAATGGTAGAAGAAGGGCTAACAAAGAATAACCATGCTACTAATGCCACAAACAGAAGGGAGGCCTCAAGTTGGTACTTTAGTGTCCCTTTTTGACACTGCCGAGGCTATAGACATAGCATGCAGTGTAGAAAATACGCAAAAGTTGGTAGAACACTTTGACTGCCACCAGCCATAACTAGGTGATTGTCTATGTGACTAAAAAGTCACAGGAGCAGAGAGAAGGGGGGTACTAAGTATCCATTTGGCACCAAACTGAAGGTGGTATATAGCAATATCTCAGAATATGGAGTTTTGGGAGAGACATTAAATATCTCTCTATCCTTAAGAACTATAGTTAACTTAAAGATATAGAAAAAAGAGTCTTAAAGGAGGACCCAAAGGATCCACAGCAACACTGCCCATATGGAGTTGTGTGGTGCAGTTGCAAAATACAGATGTCTTTAAGAGCTATGGAGCAGACAGACTCCATAGTACAGATAGAATACAAAGAGTTCCAAAAGACAAAACCCATGAAAATGAATGCGTGGAAAAAAGGCTCCAATCATTCAGGTATGAAAGAATAATTCCAGAAAAAAGTGCTGGGGGTCTCACTAGGAGAGGGGATGAAGCACAATAATGATAAATCTGCCTAACATTGCTATATGTGTCTTTTCTAATTTGATGGTAAACAGGTATGTAAACTGCAATTAAAAAAAAGAAATTAATTAGTGAATTGGTTTGTGATATATAAACCTTTTTCGCACTCTGAAACAAACAATACACTCTGACAAGACAAGTAAAAAGACATCAGAAATACAAATGGCAACATTGAAATCCTCATTTTACAATCAAAATATTCACAATGCCATTTGAATGCTAAAACAGAATCTGTTTGAAATCCATACAGACTAGATCAATTCATGGAATCATTACTAACAAACAGACAAGCTTAAAACAGAATTCTCAACAAATGAAATGCATCCAATACAAACCATGCAAATGCTGCTTCCATATTTCATCAGTACTAACAGATTGATAGTTCCTCCAGTCTCCAAAGTGCTTATATCTAAAAAGGATTGTAGTTTTGCAAGAGGATACACAATGTTTTACTCTTTCTTGGCAAACCGATTTTTTGCACAGCCGACAAATTCTTTTGGTTTAGGTAATGTAATCCTAGGGCCAGAATTGTCTAATGTCAGTAGTTGGGTAAATTTAAATCTTAAATATATATTACAGGACCTAACAAACAGGAATAAGCTGATATACCTAGAAAATATTGTTCTCTTTCTATAGAAACAGCTGTTATCACATACAGTGAGTAGGAACTCAATTGATCCACTATTTCACACCAGTCTAGATCATAACATATTCATTTTTACGCAAGATGGGTTGTTGATCAATTCCATCTGATCAAGACCAAATCTTGATAAAGGCAAAAGCACATGTGCATTTAACATATTAACCAACATAGTGTGGAGAGGCTTCAGTAATTAATTAATTGGAGGAGATAACATTTTTTGAAATAGACATAGTTTGGTCCAGAGCACTACCGTGAACAAAGATATAAGTCCAAACCTGTGCATTATTACACAATTAGGAATAGAAAGCAAAAGCCCCAAACCTTTTTTCCAAATAGAACCCAGCAAAGAATATAAATACTGGCCAATATTGAACAGCATGATCTCCATTCCATATACCAATGCTAGAACCATCTTTGCCAGGTAGAACTTATGAAAAGGAATAAGGGTACAGCTTCATACTTTTCAACAGATCCTTTTTAATTTAGCTATAAGGGGCAACAATTTAAGTCTATACTGCTAATTAATGGCTGTTTGTGGATCGTTGTTCTCAATGGTAAAGCCTAGATACTTGATACATTGCACATGTTCCCAATGAGCCATTCCGACTGACCCAGACATAGGGCCTCATTACGAGTTGCCCGGTATAAAAATCAAATTACCGGCATGCTCGTGTAGCACTGCTGCTGGAATCAACAGTTGATTTGAATGAGCATGCACGTTAACGACTGCACCTGCATGCCGGTAAGGCCCTCCAAATCCCTGATAGTGGCATCATCAATGCCGTAGACACGGGCATTGGCATCATGGATGCCATAATGAATGGTACCGTTGATATTGGTATTGTAAATACCGGTACCGGAAGTGCTAGTACCGGAAGCAACGTAATCGAGCCGGAATGGGAAATGCACAGGTGGACATCTTTAAAAACACAATCAATTGCAATCCTCTGCCTACAGAACCTGGATTGGCAAACTGTGACTGTGTCAGTGAGGAGATGGCCAAGACAACCCGAAAAGGCACACTGCAGCTGCGGGAGCAACATTTTAGTGACAAGGAACTCAACATGCTCGCCGACACACTGGTCGAGCATGCAGATGTCATGTTCTGTGCAGACCCGTGCCGTGCGGCACAAACACGATCTGCGGCTGCCTGTCCGCAACATCCTCTCACCAAACCGCAGCCAGGCCCAGTCAACAGGTGGCAGAGCATCATCCCCTATAAAGCTGGCACACTGGGAGGAAACCTGCAGCTCCGTCATTGACATGGAGGCCACCGAGGGTGTTGGCCATTCCGAGATGGGAGTCCCATCATCGGACAACGACGGTGAGTGACCCTTAGCGTAATATAAAAGTCACCACACGCACTCAATACTCCAAGTACAATGGAGGAGTCCAAATGGCAAGTAGATGCCCCATCACCACCGACCTAAAGTCAGCCCCTACAAAATCCCAAAATCCCTGCCATGACAACACATAACAAACACCACTGACACAAACCACATGAGTCCCCAATAGAAGACACATGCACCATCTGCATGCACACACACACATATACATCATCGTTCAGATGCAGGCCTGACCACTGTGCCATCCCATAGCATGGTGCACACATCACCACGACCAATTGCATACTTGACACACCCACCATGAGCATGCATGAAGTGTATACACCATTGAACAATGCACATTGTGCAAGCCCATCTGACCCACATCTAGACACCACATGGCACACAGCCCCTGAGGCATGGCCACAACACGCAAGTCACAATACACCTGTCAGCCACCCAACAGACACCATGCCTATCATGGCTGCACCAGAAGGATGCCCAAACACTGCACCCCCCGCCCCTAACTCCAGTAAGCACCATGGCCGCCCCTCCAACATGTACACGAGAATGCACAGGACTCAAAATTAAGTTGCATCAATGTATGTAGAATGTACGTTGAACCATTACTGGTGCCCTGCCTCTCTCCCCCCACAGCATGTGATCAGACAGCAAGGCGGAACACACCGCAACACCAACAAAGAAACCTGCACGCCTGAGCCGAGGCCATGAAAACGCCTCCAGGCCCTCCACATCAAGGCGGAACACACCGCAACACCAACAAAGAAACCTGCACGCCTGAGCCGAGGCCATGAAAACGCCTCCAGGCCCTCCACATCAAGGGCTGGCCATAAGCAAACCACTGTTCCCAAGCCACAGCCCCCAGTCACCATGGCACACAAGCTGGAGAACCTTGCGAGCAGCCACCACCAACAACCCGGAAGGTGCACCAGCAAGGACACACTGCTGCCATGAGGGCACCCATGCCAAAAGGCACACCAGCCACAAATCTCCCCATCAAAAAAACATCAGCCCCACAGGAAACCCCCCAGGTGGAAGAGGAGGGATCACCTGTGGGCAGTGATGTGGAGGGGTTACAGTTGCCAGCCACCAGTGACCTTGGAATGGCAGCGCGGAGGAGGTGAAGGAGGTGGTGGAAGAGGACAATGCAGTCTATAGCCTGCCTGAGGACATGCCGGACACCCCAACCATGCTGACCAACCCACAGTTCTCACCCGAGCCTGGCTCCGGGTGGCACACCTCTGTGGATGACATGCCCATAGTACCACACAGCCCTGCAAACATGCACACACCACCACCTCCCGTGCAACCACCGGCTGCGCAATCCATCTGGGATTTGCAGGGGTGGTTGACCCGCATGGAGGAGCGCCAAAAGGCCATGCATGATATGGTCAAGCAATACGTAGTGGAAGGGGAAGCCACATGCCTGGCCATACAAGAGAACACCAGGGCAATAAGCTGTGCTGTCTACTGTGTGGCCCAGCACGTGTGTGAGGGTATGACAGCAATGATACAGGCTGTCACCCAGTTGGTTGCCACCAGGGCCCAACATTGTGTTGCAGAGGGCGACCAACAACCCCCACCATGGAGCAGCTCAACATCGGCAAGATCTACCTAGACAAGCCCGGTGTGGAGGTCACTGCACAGTCTGTGTCGCCCCAATGAACAACCCCCTCCACCTAAAAGGGAGCATCAGTAGCCTGACACACATTGATATGTCAGGAGGGGGCTAAGTTGAACTTGGAGTGGGTGCAGTGATAATGACCATGATCTGCTGACATCTGATGGGTGTGTTTCCTTTGAAATTTGTACTATACATGTGGAGTGCATCATGACATATATGCCTGATGTGCTTCATGAAACACAGTGGTTGGCCAATCATGTTTGCCACTACTTGATGTCACCATGTGCTTGTCCATCACTGCCTTTCCCCAAGTGACCAAGACCCGATGGCAATGGTGCTATAGTCCGCCAGTGACGGCAAACATTTATGGGATGGGGCTGGGTGTGTACTGGCATGGTGGGACAGAGGTACTGTGGATGGGTCCTGCGCCACTGGCTCATATGTGAGTGGTGGTAACTGATCAGTGATTACATAGTTTCCTTGCTTGCACCATTGCAATTGTAAGTGTCCCTTGAGGTGCCTGGGCTGGTATACTGGTCTCCGGTATACCTGTGGGGTGGATGCAGTGACAGAGATTTCCATGTGTTGGATTTTCCCAAGGCATGGCTGAATCCTGTGAAGGACTTTGCTCTGCTCATGTATTACAGGTATTGTGCCTGCAGGGTGGTGCATTGTGGTACCCGTGGTTCATGTGTTATGGTGTTCAAGGTGCATGTGCTGGGGTGGGTACTGTGTATGTTGCTTACATTAACGCACAGCTGTGTAGGCATGCCACATCTGCATTCATTGACTGCGTCAAACATTCTGTCGAGGTGATTGGGGTCACAGTTTTGCCACCCAGGTCGCAGTGTCCCTCCCCACCCCGAAAAACACCCCTCATGCCCCAGCCAGCAGACAGGTTGCCTATGCTTGTGTCCCCCCAGGCAACAACCCTCATACCCCAGACAGCAGACAAGTTGCCTATGCTTGCCCCCCCCCCGGGCAACACCCCTCATACCACAACCAGAAGACAGGTTGCCTATGCTTGTGTCCCCCCAGGCAACACCCCTCATACCCCAGCCAGCAGACAGGTTACCTATGCTTGTGCCCCCCCAGGCATCCATTGACTGTGTCCAACATTCTGTCGTGGTGATTGAGGTCACAGTTTTGCCACCCAGGTCGCTGTGTCCCTCCCCACCTCGAAAAACACCCCTCATACCCCAGCCAGCAGACAGGTTGCCTATGCTTGTGTTCCCACCATCCAGACAACAACCCTCATACCCCAGCCAGCAGACAGGTTGCCTATGCTTGTGTTTCCCCCACAGGCAAATCCCTCATACCCCAGCCAGCAGATACATTGCCTATGCTGTGTTTCCCCCACAGGCAATGCCCCTCATACCCCAGCCAGCAGACAGGTTGTCTATACTTGTGATTCCCCCCCAGGCAACACCCCTCATTGTCCTGCTGTTGGACTTACCCAGCAGCCAGGAACATTGTGTAGCAGGTTGTGCCAAGGGAAGCGTGGAGTTGCGCAGCACAATGGCATCATGTGTGGATTCCGGGAATCTTGCATAGCAATGCGTAATTAATTGGCTTGCATCGCACACGATCTGGACATTCAGGGAATGGTAGAGCTTCCTGTTGCAGTACACTACCTCCTCGCCATGCCGGACTACCAGCTCCACATGGATGCAGTCGATGGCACAATTAGGTTTGGCATGACTGCCAGTGCATAGAATGCAATTTTGGATGCATTCACCTCCTCCACAGTCCGTGTTAAATATATGTGATCCCTTCCCTGTTTCAGCACGGCATCTAGCACCTGGTTCAGCACACAGGAGAAACATGGTTGCGAGATGCCATGCAGCTGGCCCACGGTTTGATTGTAGGTGCCTGTGGCAAGGAAGTGCAGTACAGACACTACCTTCAGCAAGGGGGATGCCTCTCCGGATGTTGATGAGGCTTGCCAGGTCTTCATGGATGAGGTCCACTATTGTGCATATAGTGTCCCTGTCCAGGCGGTACAGCGTGTTGATCTGTGCAGGCGTTAGGTCAAATGGGCTAGCCCTTAGGCGAGGGATTGGTGGCTGCCTGCAGGGTACAACTGCCTGTCCTGGTGGTATGTGCTGGCCCTGTCTCACCCTCCTTCTCCTCCTGCGCTTCCCATGCATTGCCTGGTTCAATACCCCCTGGAGTAGTAGCAGTGCAGGCTTGTCCTCCAGCCCCAGTATTGCAACTGCTAATGGTAGTATTTTGGGTTTGGAAGGGGTGTGGTGTGTGGGTGTGATCCTTTTGTGCTGTGCCAGACTCCATTGCCTCCAC
This sequence comes from Ambystoma mexicanum, assembly GCF_040938575.1. Taxonomy (NCBI): domain Eukaryota; kingdom Metazoa; phylum Chordata; class Amphibia; order Caudata; family Ambystomatidae; genus Ambystoma; species Ambystoma mexicanum. The sequence continues at coordinate 229,407,244 of NC_090930.1, read as the reverse complement.
CTGTGCTGATTGTGTGCACCTGTGGAAAGTTTGGACACAGCAGATTGCTATTAATGGCTGCCCCGCGATGCCGGCGTTAACGGCATCATGGTACCCATTCTTACCGGCATCTGGATGCCCATATGTGCACTTCGGTGAACCTCATAATGTGCACTTCCTTGCGGCAAGCTGGTCTTACTGGCACGGCTGCCGCGTGCCCGCGCCCATTCCGTGGGGTGCTACCTGGTCACAACGGGTCTCTGCAGATGATGGTGGCACCTGCATCGTGGATCGTAATACACCAATCTGTTAAATGATGCTGGTATTCACTTACCGGTATCATTATTACCGGACCGGCAACCTTGTAATGAGGCCCACAGTTTTTGGTTTGTGATTGCTGGTAAAGATAATGATCCAGGACTTTCTCACGTTCACAAGGAGGTTATTTTCCTCTGCATAACCGGAGAACAAGGAGAGCTTTCTTTGCAATCCTGTGGGGATTAAATCAAAGAACATAAAACCATCAGCGTAAACCAACCAGTGTAATTCTAAAAGTCCGAGCCTCACCGGGAAGGAGATCAAAGAAGCGCCTGAGCTTTCAATATCAGATATATAGATGTTGAAAAGCAGGGGGGCGAATATGCTCTGCTGTTTGAGCACTACAATGGTTTTAATTGATCTTGTCAATGACCACTCCCAGGTTATCTTCACCGGCACATGTGTATCTGAGTACAGCATAGAAATCAACTTGGCCAGAGCCATTACAAAGTAATCACCATGCCCAAATGGAAACAAGAAGGTAAGGTGCAGAACAGGCAAAACATTATTTCATTGTTTAGGTTTACAAAATTGTATCCAATTTCCAAAAGGCACACAGTGACATTGCAAAAAATATGTAAATGCACACTTGTTTCAGACTGCCATTGCATGTTATAGATGTAGTCAGTTTCTGCGATATGTTGAATTTAGCATCAGAGATAAGTGATGTCATGTAAGGCAATTCAGAAAATTGTTTGGGAGCTCATCTACCGAGACCGAACACAGCCAAATAACCTGTTCTATGGCAAGGTGCCCACTCGCTAGTGTCTACAACCACGTTTTAGCTCACTGTACCTTTCACAGAGGAGAAATACCCATTTTCATATCAGTCTTTGTCCCACCCGCAAGGGCAGTCGAGGCACCAAAATGTTAGGCAATTCTCCTCTAAATAAGAGTACCAACAGCAACCCCAGACACATGTTTCAGCCTACAACCACAACCACGTTTTAACTCACTGTGCCTTTCACAGTGTAGCAATATTCATGTGTATATCAGTCTTTTTCCCATCCACAAGGTCATTCCAGCACCAAAATGCTGCGCAATTCTCCTCTGAACTAGAGTACGAACAGTAACCCCAGACATGTGTTTCAACCTAGTCGGGCCTCATCAGTGAGGTGATGCTGTGCTTCTCTAAGCACAGTGAGCAAGGTGTTCATGTCTGGATTAACCTGAGTAACGTAGGGTAAAACCACAAGCTCCAAAAAAAAAGGTCTGGGAACCCCTCTACCGAGAACAAACATGGACAAATAACCTGTTCTATGGGAAGATACCCACTTGGGAGGGTCTACAACCACGTTTAAGCTTACTGTACTTTTCACAGAGGAGAAATATCCATTTGCATATAAGTCTGTGTCCCATCCACAATGACAGTCAAGCACTGAAATGCTAGGCAATTCTCCTCTGAACAAGAGTACCAACAGCAACCCCAGACAGGTGTTTTGGCCTATTCAAGCCTCATTAGTGAGGTGCAGTTGTGCCTTTCTAAGCACAGTGAGCAAGGGGCCCACTTCATGTAAGGCAATATGTGCAGTTTTAATATCTGTATTGATGTAGGTATGTATGTATTATGGACGACCAGAAGGGTTGAATTATTTATGCTTCTATTTTTATGTTTTTATGCTGAATGGCAACTTAGTATGTGGTTGATTAACCAAAAAGCGAATCTACGATTTGACTTTGATGTACCCGATCTTCACCTGGGACCATATTTAATAATACATACATATAGAAATAAATGGCACCAAATTAACAAACCAATTGCAAGAAAAGCATGATTAAACATCATCAAAAATGATATGTGACAGACAGCAGCAGCAGACTGAAACATTGGTTCCCCAATGAGAAATCCGTAGCTGCTGACAATCAAGTGCTTCTTCCCACCTCACTGTGTATGCACATTTATTGACATTCCCTTATTTTGTTTTTCATCAGCAGCATTTGTCGTCTTCCTGGTGTGATTTATACCTTAGTGCTGCTAATCATATTATTTCCTTAGTAATAACATTCGGGTGTGACCTGAACTCCCACGATGATGTTAAATTAACAATGCGTTTATTCAGCAAAATTATAAATTTGGAAAAAAATAAAACAGTCTATAATGTCACCATGCATATACGAAACGCTAGGCTACCTGGCCACACATTCCATTCCATTCCAGGTTACTGTGACAAGAATCATGTTTCAAATAATGAAACATTTGTAATGTGACATGATGATTGCGTCCTTGCAACAGCAGCAACATCTGGAGTATTTGTAATATAGTGCGGTAACACCTCGAAAATTACAGAAGTGTTTTATGTCATCGTAACCAGTGTTTTCTAAAAAAAATAAAAATAAAGAACTGTCAAACAGATGTTGCACAAACTGAGATTCTACGAAATCTGCAATCAGACAGCACAAGGGGATACATAAATAAATAAATAAATAAATAAATAAATAAATAAATAAATAAATAAATAAATAAATAAATACATACATACATACATACATACATAAATAAATGGCCCATCTTACATTTTGCCTCTGAAAGAAATAAAGATGTTTATATTTGCCCAATGTGAAGCAGCCACAGTTTCAATCTGGAGTCCTATACATTAAAGTTGACAAAGGTGAGTATCACTGCTGGGACATATTACAGAGAGTACTTCTAAAAGACATCTGAGAGACAATGAAATTGAAGCTTGAGTTGTATGTGATGTCACTAGGTACTCCAAAGTGGAAATAACTCTGCACCTGAAAGATAGCCCTCTTAAATGTTATGTTGTGCATGGCCCACAAGCATCCGTTTTGTACACGCACTGTCCCCATGGACCAGTATTGCAGAGAGTGAAAAAGAGAGGCACAAAGCAAATATACAAAAGCAAGATTACTCTCTCGGACCCTACAGCAACCCAAAATTAAAAAAGAAAAATACCTGGAGGAGAAAATGCAATGTCCCCATGCTGTGATGTCATAGGATATGAATTCCATAATCATCAGGCATGACATCACAGCAGGCAGAACCCAGATTCAGAAAGGTGCAGATAGTCAAATAGCCAGTCTATTCGTTAGCCATTCCACTGACCTGAAGTTCAGGTTTGGGTCATGCCTCCTTACCTGGAGTCAGCGTTGCTGCTGGCTGACCCTGCCTGACTCCACCAACCACAATCCAGGAGTTTGTGCACTGCGTGCAACGAACGCGCGGGAGAAGTGCGGGTTTAAGTGCAGTCAGCAGTTTGCAGACTGAATATGGAACTGCCGAAAGAGCCCCTCCAATATGAGACTGGAGACAGACACTGGTGAGTAAGGGGCTGTGTGTTTTTCGAAAGCAACAAGGTAGGCATTTTGAACTGCCAGTTCTCCTATTCATCATGTATCTCTAATTGGAAGCCAGATCATACGCCATACCCGAATATACTGTTTCTCGCCATTCAAATATGCATCTTAACTTAAGGAGTGCGGTTAAGGATATATCTGAGGATCCCCGCAGGTACGCCCAGGATTCACTTCTTAAGGCATTGAATTTGGACATGCCTCTTAAAGCTCCAGCTAACCTTCCATCTGAGGGACGTGGAACAATGGGGGCACATGGGTAAATGAAAAGCAATGATTGCTCTTCTGGAACCTAGTACATTAACAACAGATACGGAGCCTACTAATTACAATGGTGATGAAATGCAGAATGCATAGCACTTACCCATTGATACCAACTCACAGCAGTAAATTTGGATTTGAATACAAAAATAATAACAATGTATTCAGCAACTTGAAAACTATTAGAAGACTATTGCTGCGTACAGAAAAAAAAAATATATATATATATATTCAACCAGATAATATGAAATATTCAGATAATAGCAATCATGATCCGATGCTGTAAGTAATTGAAACTACACATCAAATTGTGAGAGATTTCTTCATTGTATTGTAAGGTAATAGCCGACACGTGTTTCTACCCCGACGGTCGTTTTCAAGGCTATTTGTTGCCCATAGTACAGTACATTATTGAAAAACATAAAGAATATAATATACATCAAAATCCCCCCATGATGCAACAGAATATAAAAATGAAATAAGGTTGTAGTATACCACACCAGTTGGTAGAAGGATTGGGATGAGCAAACGTATATGAAGGAAAATAAGAGAGAAAAGACAATGAATTCATATTCGCTATCGTGGATACTTTGCTTAGACAAATAACATTCGTTATATGTATACATAATCCAAATAAATATATTAATGTTAGTGTATCCATACATAAAGAGCACATAGGGGGACATATGACCCGCGCCCACGATCACCCGTCTGTAGTCCATGCAAATCTAGCCCATGTAGAGGACTTTGTATAAAGTGAAGTCTAAAATTACAAAGTAAAATGCACCTCTGCCACTGTGACATAAATTATGTATTGAGAATCTAATGTGCAATAAAAGGTGGCTATTCCTTACTCTCTGAATGCACAAGTTGTTATTCAAACCTGTAATTGGTGTTGTATAATTGTAAAGTCCGTATTACCAATTATAAAAGACATATAAACGATATGTTATGCACACATATATAGTGTTGCCTACCTTAGATAGGATATTTTCGAGTGACCTTGAGTCAAGATATCGCCTGGTCAATTAGCACAAAGTCAATGGGTTAAATCCCTACGTCACTGAAAGCAATATATATGTATAATTAGTATGCCTGATGTTGAATTGGGGTGTAAAGCTCCTGTAGAGTTAAAATGTACCTTTCATGGGTAAGAGAATCCCCGCAATCAATAAGCTCGCTCCCCCGAGCCAGGACGCCGCTGTACAAATAGATACTGCGGACCACTGCGCTCGTGAGTGACGTGTCACGTAACGACATCACGCGCACAGATGCGCATGATTTCACAATGTTAACATGACACATAATAGTAAAAAGATGTGTTGTAATGACATCGCAATCGTCTAATGTTCTCTATATGTATGGTTATCAAAAATATAAAGTTAAATAACATTGTTGTTTGGACATTTAAATATAACAATTGAATATACCAGATGTAAAATAATGCAATAAATGTAGACTCAAATTTTTGTGAACATCAAAGCGTTTGTGAATCAATGAAATGGATTGCATGTCCCATGGTCTCCAAAGGGGTTAGATCATAAATGCGAGGCACAGGCCCCCACCCGACGCATGTAACGCTCACCTGATTCCCACGGAGGCGCAGGTCTGGCTTTGAGTGCTGATGCTTCTTCTATGGTGAAGCGCAGGACTCTGAAGATGGACAGGAAGGGCCCTCTACTCTGGTTTCTCCGGCTCGCAGGAATATTTCCCTGTGCGTGAAAAGGGAGTATTACCTACTGACTGAGTTATGCTCAAGCCTCCCACTCTCTTCCAACCCTCCACGATACCCTTCCACGATTCCCCGTGAAGTCTCACCTTAGGGTCAGGAAGGATGAGCTCTCCATCCTGCTTCTGATGCAGGGGCGCGTTGAAACCCACTTACTTCACTGGATTGAGGATTGATGGGAGTTCAGGTAAGCTTGACTATTCAGGTAAGGCTCTGTAAAAGTTCTGTTGCAAGTTCAAAAGTCCAAGCTTAATAATAATGTTCATTGTCTTTTTGCAGCAAGCGCTAATGCTTATGTCTTTTTTCCCTTAGGGGCCGGGGTTCGGAATGCCAGAGATATGGCACCGACCTGAAGTGAAACGTGCAGTTCCAGTTCCAGTAAATGGCAGGTTAGTTCTGGATGAGCGCTCGGGAACTGTCTTTGCATACGCTCATTCAATGTCTTTGTCCTTTTTCCCTATAGGGGCCGGGGTCCGGAAAATGCCTGGAAGCGGCAAGACCCGAAATGAAATGGGAATGACCCAACAGGTAAGTCTTATTCCCTTCCTTCTCTCACCTCTTATTCTTGTCTTTTTCTCTAGGCTCTGGGAAGTGGCTGTGTATCCGGATGATCGCTGCTGAAGATGGAGGAACCCAGGAAAGGTGAGTGAAATGCAGCGCTGCAGCGATCGTAACAAAATGCTTTTAAAAATAATGTCTTCCCTTTCAGGATCGTCGGTGATGTCTCCGTGGTGCAGATTTAGCTGGTAAGGTCCCTTATCTCCCTTTGCAGGTGACCCAGGATGCTGACAGGCGTGGCTGAAGTCCAGATGCAGGAGCTGACATGGTGAGCGTCCAGCTGCGAGGAGCAGAACAACGCGAAGCGTGAGTTGCTGATCGGGTGTGGTTTAAATAGCTTTGGAAGAAGTCCCAAGTGTGTATCCTTCCTCCGATCAGGTATGTATCCTTCCTCGACCACACCCGGGTGGAAAGTAGTCCCACAAGTAAAGTAGTTCCATTCAGGCCTCAAGAGGGCCTGGATGTGGCAGCATGGTCTGCATCAGGTAAGTGCACATTAAAACACTTGAACACATGTCTAGCTTTATGAGCCTGGCACCTAAGGCGCCAGGACAGAGGTCCAACATGAGCCTGGCGCCTAAGGCGCCAGGACTGCGTCCAAAGGGCCCCAGCTTGGGCCCGCTGGCACTCCCCTGGGGGAAATGATGCCTGCCTCTGGGGTCGCTGGGTCGGACCTGGCTCCTTGGAGGTAGGCATCATGACAGTACCCCCCCTCAAGGCCCCTCCCAAGGTTCTTCCCTCCGGGGGTTTGGGCTTGTTCGGAAATCTCCGGTGAAACCTTTGTACTAATCGAGGTGCGTGGACATGGTTACTAGGCTCCCACGATCTCTCCTGAGGTCCATATCCCTTCCAGTCAACAAGATAGAAGAGTTTCGACTTTACCACCTTGGAGTCTAAAATGTCTTTAACTTCGAATTCTAAATCTCCTTCAATTTGAACTGGATCTGGAGGCTTGGACAATCGGGTTCCTGGTTGTACTGGCTTCAAAAGTGATGCATGAAAAACTGGATGAATATGCATGTTGGACGGTAGATCTAGTTTAAAGGCCACTGGGTTGATTATAGCTTTGATGGGATAAGGTCCTATGAATCTGGGATTGAAGGTTCGCAGGCCCTTGAGGGGTAAATGTTTAGTTACTAGCCATACCTGGTCTCCTACTTGGTAAGGAGGAGTTTTACTTCGGTGCAAATCAGCGTTTTCTTTATACTTTTTCTTGGCTTGCTGTAAATGAGTTGCAGCTTCTTTGAAGGCTCGGGTTATTGTGGAATGCAGATGATTTACTGCGGGCATTTCCAGGGTCAGAGGTGGATCTAGGTCAGAGGTCCGAGGATGGTGACCATACAAAGTATAAAAGGGGGTTTGTCCGGTTCCAGAATGCACTGAATTGTTGTATGCATATTCTGCGATCCAAAGGATGTCGTTCCAATTTAACTCGGATTGGTGTAACATGCACCGAAGATATTGCTCGAGAGTCTGATTGGTTCTCTCGGTTTGTCCGTCGGTCTGGGGGTGGTGGCTGGTGGATAACCGCACATCTATTTGTGCTAGTTGGCAACACTTCTTCAAAAAATGTGAGATAAATTGACTTCCACGATCCAAGACTAATATGGAAGGGAAACCATGTATGCAAACTATATTCTCCAGGAATTCCTTGGCCAAGGTGGAAGCTGAAGGCAAACCCTTTAAAGGGATAAAGTGGGCCATTTTGGAGAATAGGTCCACAATTACAAGGATTGTGTTGTAACCAGCACAAGGAGGCAGATCTGTTATAAAGTCCATTGACAGAGTGTGCCATGACGCCGGTGGAATATCCAAGGGTTGAAGTAGGCCGGCTGGCCTTTTCTTTTGAGCCTTGTTTTGGGTGCAAATTCCACAAGACAGTACAAAGGACTTTATGTCTTTTCTCCAAGAAGGCCACCAGAAGTGGCATTTGATTTTTTCCTCTGTTTTAGCGATACCAGGGTGTTCTTCCATTAAAGATTCATGATGATGGGCAATAACAAGTTCTTGAAATTCTTTACTTGGCAGAAACAACCGCTCCTGGAAGTAGGGTAAGTCATCCTTAACGGTGTAATGAGGACCCTTTTGACTCCATTCCAGTAAGGTTGAAGAGTCTAGAAGTTGTTTTACTTGCGTTTGGATATCCTCAATAGTTTGCAATGAAGTTAAGCCTAAGATTCTTTGCTCAGGTATGATGGGCACAGGTTCTAAGCTCGAATTAGGTTCTTCCATGCCAATCCGGGATAAGGCGTCCGCTTTTCCATTCTTGCAGCCAGGGCGATAGGTAATTACAAAATCAAATTCCGCAAAGAATAGAGCCCATCGGAGTTGTCGTGAAGATTGAGCTTTGGCCGTTTTTAAATACTGTAAGTTTCTGTGGTCCGTAATTACGGTGATGGTGTGTCTTGCCCCGAGAAGGTAGTGACGCCAAGCCTTGAAAGCAGATTTGATGGCCAGTAACTCTTTATCGGTAATTGCGTAGTTGATTTCAGGAGGAGACAATTTTCTGGACCAAAAGGCCACTGGGTGTAGTTGGTTAGTTTTTGGGTCTCTTTGCGACAGGACAGCTACCATAGCCGAACTGGATGCATTGGTTTCCACTATGTACGGGAGATCTGGGTGCGGGTGCTTCAGTACAGGTGCAGAGGTGAATTTGGTTTTCAGGTCCTGGAAGGCTTGTTCGGCCTCAAGAGTCCATTCGAAGCGTTTGTTTTTCTTTAGGAGACCGGTGATGGGTTGGACTGTTCGGGAAAATTCCGGGATGAATCTTCGATAGAAATTGGCAAAGCCGAGCATGCTCTGAACTCCCTTCGCTGAGCTTGGAGATGGCCATTTGAGGATGGCGTCCACCTTTCGCGAGTCCACTCGGACTCCTTGAGGTGTCAGGATGAATCGGAGAAACTCAACTTCTGTGGTATGAAAAACGCATTTTTCGAGTTTTGCAAATAATCTGTGCTGGCGCAGTTTCTCAAGAACTGCCCTAACATGTTTTCTGTGATCAGATTCTGAAGAAGAGTACACCAGGATGTCGTCAATGTAAACAATGACACAGACATCGATAAGTTCCCGAAGAACATTGTTCATAAAGTACTGAAAGGCGGCAGGTGCATTGCACAAACCGAAGGGCATCACCTGATATTCGAGCCCAAACTTGGTGCGGAATGCAGTCTTCCATTCGTCGCCTTCTTTTATGCGCACCAGGTGATAAGCTCCTCGGAGATCTAACTTGGTGTACACACAAGCGTCTTTCACCTGGTCGATAAGCTCAGGGATCCAGGGCAGAGGATAATGATTCTTAATCGTTATTTGATTTAGGGCGCGATAGTCTATACACGTTCTAAGGTCGCCTTCTTTTTTCGGCAAGAAGAACAGTGCTGAAGAGACAGGAGACTTGGACGGGCGAATAAAACCATTGGCTAGGTACTGATCTAAATACTGACGCAAATGCAGGTTCTCAGGTTCCGTAAGAGCATAAATCCTACTACAAGGTAGTTGAGCATTGGGTACCAGACCGATTTGGCAATCATAAGACCAATGGGGAGGTAACGTGTTAGCCTGTTCTTTCTGAAAAACGTCTTGGAATTCTTGGTATTCTGACGGTAGCTGTACAGGGGTGGAAGTTGCTGAGGCTAGACCCATAGCTGGATTTCTTGGATAACAAGTTGGTCCACAATCAGGAAAACTTATCTTCTTTGCTCGCCAGTCAATTCTGGGATTATGTGTTTCTAACCAAGGAATTCCAAGAATTACTTGAAATTGTGGGGCCTTGATCACATCAAACACGATTGCTTCCCGATGTCCATCCTGACCCACCAGTGTCAATTCAACTGTGGAATGCGTTATAGGCCCTGAGGCTATTTCGGTTCCATCTACTGTAGTAATGACATCTTGGGTTACTTTCGGGCGGAGAGGAAGCTTAATCCTGGAAGCCAAATCACGGTCTATGTAATTTCCAATAGCTCCACTGTCGATGTATGCTTTTATAGCATGCAACTGCTGAGGCTGTTTTGGGTCCACGAGCACCATTGGCATGACAAAATGCGAGGTCAAAAAGTTAGTTTTCAAGCTCGGCAAGCGGACCCCTACGCTTGCCGGGCTAGGTCGTTTCCCGAATCAGGTGTCACTAATTCGTTATCAGTAGCTCCAACCACCTTCTTAAGTGGTTTAACTGGACAATTTCGAAGAAAGTGACCGGAAGTCCCGCAATACAGACAAAGTTGCATTTGCCGCCTTCTCTCTCGTTCTTTCTGCGTTAATGGTCCTTCAACACCACCGATTTGCATAGGTTCAGATACGTTGGTACTCTTGGAGTTAGCGTGGGTTTTGATCGGTGCTCGGTTTTCATACTTGAACCACCAAGTCAATGTAGTCTGCGCAGGCCTGGGGTGGGTTTACTATCTGAGCTAGAACATCCTTAAGCTCTCCGCGCAGGCCTCGATGAAACAATGTGATCCTTTTGCTTTCTGGCCATCCAGTTTCCACAACAAGTATGTTAAAGGTGGCTATGTAGGACAGAAGATCCTGATTACCTTGTCGTAAGGATAGCAGTTCGTTATCAAGGGCCTGTCCTTGAGAGTGTCGAGTGAACAATCTTTCCATGCTGGCCTGGAAGCCCTGAAAATTCTGGAGAATGGGATCATCCTGATTTACCAATGGAATAGACCAATCGGCAGCACTGCCACTGAGGTAAGATAGTATAAAGGCTACCTTGGTCTGGTCGTTAGGGAAGGCTCCGGGTCTGCATAGAAAGTGTAAACGACATTGGTTCATAAAGACGGCATATTTCTTGGGATCCCCCGCAAAACGTTCAGGCGGGGCCAAAGGCATGTGTCCAGGTAGATTAATTTGTACCGGGTTACTCAAACCCATTGATGTGGAAATGTCTCCGGAATTAAGTAAAGGAGTGTGCCCTGCCTGGGCCTGTAATAACCTTTTGGCTAGGTCATCTGTTCTTTGCTTGGATAAGATCAGTTCTCTTCTGAGAGCGTTAGTCTCCTGGCGGGCTGAGTGCACCTCTGCCCGTAAATCCCCCAAAAGCTGGGCCAGCTGGTCAGTCTCGGAAGTCTCCATAGCGCCCGGGTGGGAAATTGTGGGTAGGCTTCGCGTTCTGTAACGCTCACCTGATTCCCACGGAGGCGCAGGTCTGGCTTCGAGTGCTGATGCTTCTTCTATGGTGAGGCGCAGGACTCTGAAGATGGACAGGAAGGGCCCTCTACTCTGGCTTCTCCGGCTCGCAGGAATATTCCCCTGTGCTTGAAAAGGGAGTATTACCTACTGACTGAGTTATGCTCAAGCCTCCCACTCTCTTCCAACCCTCCACGATACCCTTCCACGATTCCCCGTGAAGTCTCACCTTAGGGTCAGGAAGGATGAGCTCTCCATCCTGCTTCTGATGCAGGGGCGCGTTGAAACCCACTTACTTCACTGGATTGAGGATTGATGGGAGTTCAGGTAAGCTTGACTATTCAGGTAAGGCTCTGTAAAAGTTATGTTGCAAGTTCAAAAGTCCAAGCTTAATAATAATGTTCATTGTCTTTTTGCAGCAAGCGCTAATGCTTATGTCTTTTTTCCCCTTAGGGGCCGGGGTTCGGAATGCCGGAGATATGGCACCGACCCGAAGTGAAACGTGCAGTTCCAGTTCCAGTAAACGGCAGGTTAGTTCTGGATGAGCGCTCGGGAACTGTCTTTGCATACGCTCATTCAATGTCTTTGTCTTTTTTCCCCATAGGGGCCGGGGTCCGGAAAATGCCTGGAAGCGGCAAGACCCTAAATGAAATGGGAATGACCCAACAGGTAAGTCTTATTCCCTTCCTTCTCTCACCTCTTATTCTTGTCTTTTTCTCTAGGCTCTGGGAAGTGGCTGTGTATTCGGATGATCGCTGCTGAAGATGGAGGAACCCAGGAAAGGTGAGTGAAATGCAGCGCTGCAGCGATCGTAACGAAATGCTTTTAAAAATAATGTCTTCCCTTTCAGGATCGTCGGTGATGTCTCCGTGGTGCAGATTTAGCTGGTAAGGTCTCTTATCTCCCTTTGCAGGTGACCCAGGATGCTGACAGGCGTGGCTGAAGTCCAGATGCAGGAGCTGACACGGTGAGCGTCCAGCTGCGAGGAGCAGAACAACGCGAAGCGTGAGTTGCTGATCGGGTGTGGTTTAAATAGCTTTGGAAGAAGTCCCAAGTGTGTATCCTTCCTCCGATCAGGTATGTATCCTTCCCCGACCACACCCGGGTGGAAAGTAGTCCCACAAGTAAAGTAGTTCCATTCAGGCCTCAAGAGGGCCTGGATGTGGCAGCATGGTCTGCATCAGGTAAGTGCACATTAAAACACTTGAACACATGTCTAGCTTTATGAGCCAGGCGCCTAAGGTGCCAGGACAGAGGTCCAACATGAGCCTGGCGCCTAAGGCGCCAGGACTGCGTCCAAAGGGCCCCAGCTTGGGCCCGCTGGCACTCCCCTGGGGGAAATGATGCCTGCCTCTGGGGTCGCTGGGTCGGACCTGTCTCCTTGGAGGTAGGCATCATGACAACGCATATGAAATATAATTCCGTTTTGTCATAAATCGCATAAACATAGTCATTTATAAAAAATACATACGTCTCGTGATCTGAATTCAAACCAGTCTCCATTGTTCTCAAAAGACAAATTGTTCTCACTCCCATTTTACGTAATTTCAATTGTGTATCACCCCCCCTCTTTCCTTTTTTATCTTTCATCAGACCCAGAAACCATATCTTTTCCGTATTATCCATTTGGTGTGTTTTTTGCCAATGAATAGCCAATGGTGTTTTAGGTTCAACATTCCTCAAACTCAGTAAGTGCTCACGTAGACGTATGCGTAGCTGCCTGCCAACATAATATTTACCGCATACACATACAATAACATATACAACATAACTTGTTTTGCAGTTGATATGATCTCTTATGGTAATTTCGTTGCTGCATAACTCTCTAAAGATATATGTTTTGTCCATAGCATATTTGCATTGGTTACAATGACCACATTTAGGAAAACCATCCCCCCTTGTGAGCCAACTTTGCGGTTCTATAGTTGTTATATTTAAAAAGGAAGGGCACAGTTTGTTTCTTAATATGGGTGCTTTGGTAAAGGTAAGTTTAGGCTTGTCTGTGAGAAATGGTATCAGATCTTTGTTCAATAGGAGAATGTACCAATGCTTGGCTGCCATGCGATATAATTCAGCACTATCTCTGGAATATTGAGTTATAATCGCAGCTGGTTGTGTATCTGTTTTCTCTTTCCTGCATTTATTAACTAATTCTTTCTGTGTGGTGTTTGTATATTTCTTAGAAGCTACATTAATAGTTTTGGGACTATATCCTCTTTCAAGAAATCTGTTATTGAGCAATTGACATTCTTGCTGGTAATCACAGTCACGACTGCAATTTCTACAAGCTCTATAGAACTCACCCCCTGGAATATTATTGATAGTTCCTCTTTGATGGCTGCTGTGAGAGTGAAGGACTGAATTTACCTCTGTAGGTTTGCGATATGTATTAGTTTGAATTTGGTTGACTGAAATAAAAATGTGCAGGTCCAAAAAAATCTATGCTCGACGAGCTGGCATATCCTGTAAGCTGAATCCCAAATGTATTGATGTTGGCATATTTAACAAAGTCACAAAAGATTCCGGTGTACCTGGCCATATTATAATAATGTCATCAATAAATCGTTTCCATCCAATTATGTGATGCAAGTATGTATTGTGTTGATATATGTGTTCTTCTTCGTATTTAGACATAAATAGGTTCGCTAGAGAAGGCACAAATTTTGCAGCCATCGCTACAGCAAGCAATGTTTATGCTTTACCAAATACTATGGAGTCGAATTCATAAGGAAATACTCATCTTGAAAATATGTCTGTCACACTGAATTCAAATACTAACATAAGTGTTTCTTCAATATATCCTAATATGCTCAATGAGAAACCATTTCGAGATTTGTATGAAATCCATAAAGTTTGCTTTCACAGTAATACAGGAAACACTAAAAAAACAACATGCCCTAAAAGAACGAATATTAGATCGAATCGATATAAATACAGGTACACATTACTCACATCCATCTATGTGGCAATCCAGTATGTTGGACGTCATTGACCAGCTACTGCTATCAATAAATAATTCTAACATGGAGGCTGAAGGACTACAAGAACAGCAACCTATTTCAATTGAAGAACCAGTACACCAGAAGTCTCCTGATGATGTTTAAGTATCATACTGTGATCAAAATAGAAAGGCCTTTTCAGTCATGTATGTGGGACAAGAAAGTACACAAGTGAAACAAATTAAAATAAAACTCGTAAAGTCAAAGAAAAAAATAAAAGTGGCACACATCAGTAAAGATATATCGGCAATACCTACTGTTGGGAAGTCGAGTGAACAAATTATTGTTGTCAAATTACATGATACATATGATCTTATAAATAAGAAGGTATCAAAGAAGAAAAGGAAAAGGGGTCAAGGAATACTAATAAGATCACAAAAACTTTGCACAAGTGGGTTTCGGTGACATAGAGTTACTAGTAATAACATGGCAGATATGTGCCTATCTTGCCCTCTGGGGGTAACATCAGTACAAGTATTGGACATAGATACAATATTTGAGCCGTTTTCATATATCTAAAGGTATTAACTGAAAATCAATTCAGAAAATGTTAATCGCCTGGATCCCTTGGCATTAATGGTTGTGGCATTATTTTCTACTTGGAAAAGGCATATTTCAATATCTCTAGTGTGTGTTGTCCTAATTTAGCTTCACACATCTACAACAAAAAGGGTTTAGATGTGTGACAAATGTGTAATATTCTCTTTATGCATGAATTATTTAAGTAAACACTGGAAAGCATTCCATATTGGCAGTTTCTATGGTTCAGAAGGCTTATAAAGACATCATATTCAAATACACGTGCTGAATCAAAACAGAAATTTAAATTGAGAAAGTATAAACAGAGAAATGTATTATCCATTGACGAAAAAACATTTCTAGACACATTCCAGAATTAGTATATATCACAACATCCTCACTACAGACTGAACAAATAAGAAATATCACAATAAAGAATTGGAAGATTTTAATATTGGGTCCAATATTGGAAAAATATTTTCAATAAATTAGACATTTTCTTATAGAAAAAGTAACTCACTGAGGAACTACTTTTTTTTTTTAAAATATATTTTTATTTTATATATATAAACCACACAACATTACAACTTGAACATAGATAAACACATTTAACAACAAACAACACTGCAATCCCCATCCCTCCCCCCTATGAGCCTGTATGGTGTTCGCCATTGGTATCCGCTGTGGGCGAGGGGGCGTCAGCACTCTCAGAGTCAATTGAAGCTGACCCCGTTCCAAACAGTTCAGCTATCAACAGTTTCCATGCCGCAAGAGAGCACATTTCCTCGTCCTCCCCTGCGATACTGGCATCTCGCCACACAGCCGTCTCGGCCTCCGCCCATTTTTGGAGATCCCTCCACCAGACCTCCGTTCGTGGTTTATGACACTCCTTCCAACCCATGGCAATCCTACGTTTAGCAAGCACATAAGCCAGATCTTTCAATTTATCGACATGTCTAAGTTTACGCGCTCTGGGATATCCCCCCAGTAAGCAGGCCCAAGCTGAATCCACTTTGAGTGTGACACCCTTTCCTGCCAGCTTCTGCGCCACTTCGCCCCAATAGCTTGCAATTACTGGGCACGCCCAAAACATGTGTATCATGTCTGCATTCTCCTCGTCGCACTTGGGGCACGCCTGGCGTCCAACACCCCGAAATTTGGATATTCTCAAAGGGGTCAGGTATGCTCTGTGCGTTATATAAAGCTGTATTTGCTTGAACCTGGCATTTCTCGATACTTTTTTATGATACCCAAGGGCTCGCTCCCACAACCCATCTGTCATCGGGGCCCCCATCTCCGTTTCCCATTCCAGTCTCAAGTGCCCTAAATCGCTCCCAGCCTTCATCATCAACATCTCATACAACCTAGAGACCTTGTGCCCGCCCTCCGATGTGTCATATAGTATCTCCACCGGGGCATCCGGTTCATCGGCCAGGGTAGTTTCGGGCCACTTATTCCGGATCTCCTGCACTATCCTGTGATATGTCATATATTGACCCCTGTGCAGTCCCGACCCTGCCTCTAATTCTTCGAACTCCAAGATGATCCCATCCTGCCAAATATCTCCCATGGTGACCAACCCCACTGACTCCCAGTATATCCGAATGGTTGCCCTGAGCTGCCCATCTCCCCTCGCCAGTGCGACCAATGGGAACTGCAATACACACGGCAGAGGGTTGCCCATCATCCGGCAGGCCCGTTTCCACATGTTCCGTCCCAAAGCTAGCATACTAGGCCGCTCCCTCATGCATGCATTAGCCACCCAGATCACCTCTCTCAAGTAAAAAGGGGAGCAATCCCTCCCAAACAGCCTGTGTTCAGGGGTCTCTTCATCAGAGAGCCACCTGGACACATATTGTAGCTGCGCTGCTACATAATATGCCTCAAAGTTCGGCAGCTTGATTCCGCCCTTCTCATAGAAGTTCTGCAGCTTCCACAGTGCGACTCTGTTGCGCATGCCGTGCCACAGGAATTCTCTGCAAACACTGTGTAGCCTCACAAAAAACTTCTTAGGAATCATGTAGGGGATGTTGTTAAAATAATGCAGAAGCCTGGGCAGCACCACCATTTTAAGCATGGCTCCTCGGCCCATCATCGCTAGTGGCAATCTTTCCCAGAACCTCATACATTTCTCGATCTTCCCCACAGCAAGTTCAGTGTTATACTTGTGCTCTTCCACGGTCGTATGATACACATCAATCCCCAAGTATCTAAAGGATCTCGTCGCCCACGGGATCTGCAACACTGGCAACCTCTCCACTGGAGTCCCCACATAGCCCCCCAGCGGAAATAGAGTGGATTTCTGAGGGTTCACTGCTATACCGGACAACCAGGCGTACCTCCCCATCACCTCTAAGACATACTGCAAATTTTCTTCTGGGTATCTTAGGTATAACAGCATATCATCCGCATACTGGGATATAAGGTGACACTCTCCTCCTACCTCGATGCCGACCGGGTCATATTGCTGCCGGAGGTAAATCGCCAAGGGTTCTAGGGCCAGGATGTACAACATAGGGGACCAAGGACACCCTTGTCTAGTGCCTCTGCCCAACTGCCATCTCTCTGACACCACTGCGCCCGTACGGACCCTGGCCAGTGGTGCACTGTATAACATCTCGGCCCACCTAACATAACCTGGTCCCATCCCGTACCCTTTCAGAGCCGCTAGCAGCCAAGGCCATCGAACAGAGTCGAACGCCTTAACCGCGTCCAATGCTACTATCGCCATTTCGCCGTCCTCACCACCACCCCACTCGACCACCCTGTGGAGGCGCCTGTGGTTGTGAGTGATGTTCCTATTAGGGACATAGCCCGTCTGGTCAGGGTGGATCAACTTGCCAATCACTCTACGCATTCTAGTAGCCAGGACAGCTGTCAGGATCTTACTATCTTGGTTCAACATCGACAGGGGCCTGTAGGAGCCACAATCATGTCCCGGTTTATTTGGCTTGGGGAGCGGTATTATAATCGCCTCCCTAAGTGACTCCGGCAACCATCCCATCTCGTACGCTTCGTTGAGCATTTCCAACATGGGCGGGAGCACTTCCTCTGCATAAACTTTATAAAATTCACTGCGGAACCCATCTGCCCCTGGGGTCTTACTAGTGGGCAACTGTCTCACAATCTCCTTCAGCTCTTCCAGGGTGATCGGAGCATCCAGCTCCTCTCGCTCCTCATCGCTGACCTTGGGCAAGCCTACATCTTCCAGCACTTCGTCTATCTCCTCCTGGCTGCCCCCCTCGCAATCTTCGTATAGGACCTTATAGTATTCCACGAATGCCCTGTTCACGCCTTCTTGGGTGTCTACCTCCTCCCCCTTTTCATTGGTTACCATTCTGATCGGGGATCGTGGGGTCTCACTCTTGTACAGCCAAGCCAAGAGTCGGCCCGTTTTATCTCCCCCCGCATGCAGTCTCTCAGTATACTTTCTATAATTCAAATTACAGAGCCTGTCCCAATGTTCCGCACACTCTTGCTGCAATTTAGAGACCGCCTCTGCATCTGTCCCACCACCTTTCAACTCCTCCTCCAGCGCGGTCTCAGCTCTATGCAAATCCGCCAGGACTCCCCCCATCAATCCCTTAGACTTCGCAATGGCGATCCCCCGCATTACAACCTTAAAGGCCTCCCATAAGGTGCCAGCCGACTTAACGCTCCCTTTATTCACCTCAAAATAAGCAATTATCTCTTCCCTGATATCCTCTCTGAAGGCGGGGTCTTTGAGCGCCTCCGCCCTTAGGCGCCATGTTGGTATACGCGCTCGTGGGGGATACAGTTGCCATCGCATGACCAGGGGTGAGTGGTCAGAGAGGACCCTCGCCCTGTATTCTATATGGTCGCACTCCGCGACTATGTCTGGCGTGGTGAAAAAGTAGTCAAGCCTCGTGTGCAGTAGATGCAGAGCCGAATAGTGCGAGTATTGTCTCGCGCTCGGGTGTTTCGCTCTCCACACATCAACTAGGCCAAAATTCGCCAGCAGCGTCTGCAATACCCTAGCCGCCGGACCGGGCCCAGCCATCTTGTCATCCGACCTATCCTCCTTGGGGTTCAACACGCAATTAAAGTCACCACCCCATATCACCGTGCCCCCCATCCCAACACTGAGCTTCCTAAAATATGTCGCCGTTTCCTGGTTAGGCGCGTATGTATTTACAATGCACACTACTTTGTTCTCTACCAGCCCCCTCACCATAACCAACCTCCCATCCTCCCCCACAACCTCCTCAATTAGCTTGAATGGGACGTGTGGCGCCACCCACACCAGCACTCCTCTGGCATAGGCGGAGTACGTTGATCCTACCACTGTTCCCTTCCACTTCCTCCCTACCAGCTCCAGTTTCTCTCGCTTTAGATGTGTCTCCTGTAGCAGGGCTACGTCTATCTTCTGCCTCTTGAGATACAACATGACTTTATTTCGCTTAAGGTAGCTGTTAAGCCCCCTAACGTTCCACGTTAGTATCCTAAGGTCTCCCATGGCCTATCAGTAGTTTCCTCCCCCCATCCAAGGCAATCCCTCCCCACTTTGCGAACCCCCACTCCCGGTTCCACCCTCAGGCTCATACAAAAACTAAAACTCCCCCCCAAACCCCTACCCCCAACCACTGCCCAGCTCCATCCCTGGATCTCAGGCATCCCTGTGTTCGGTCCTCCTTGGTAACCCAAATAGAGAACCCGACAGGGTGTCACCCTACTAACAGTGACTAAACTAAACACAAAAAGGGGGTGTAAAGGGTGGCTTCAGGCGGCTCCACAACTTTGCAACCATGTCCGCGCAAGGACCACGTTTCATAACCCCTGACGCGCGCATGTTCTCAAGCGAGTTCAGTGACTATAATCTAGTCCCAATGTTCATGGCCCGACCGGGCCTACAGCATTACTTATCTCGTCCTTTATTTTCCACCGGCCGTCTGAACATCTGACTCCTGAGGGCAGTTGTGTGCATCCAACCACTCCATAGCATCCTCCGGGGTGACAAAGAACAGTAGCTTGCTCTGAAAGAAGACCTTCAGTTTGGCCGGATAGAGCAACATGTATTTAAGCCCCGCTTCCCGCAATCTCCTCTTCACCGTTCCGAAGTTCATACGACTGCGCTGTACCTGCAGGGTGTAGTCGGGATAGGCCGTTATATTCGCCGCTCCTCGTTGTATTGTGCCTCCCTTGCGGAAGTGTTCAAGGATCCTTTCTCGGTCCCGGTAATTAAGGATCTTAGCTATCACTGGCCTGGGCGGGTTTCCCGGTGGTGGCTTCCTAGTTAAGGCCCTGTGCGCTCTCTCAACCGCAAAACCCTGCGACAGGGTGCCTCCCGTGATCTCCTGCAGTAGCATGTTTTCAATAAATTCCGTTGGATTGTGGCCCTCAGTTCCCTCCGGCAGGCCTACGATGCGAATGTTGTTCCTCCGGGCGCGCCCTTCTGCCTCCTCCGCCCTACTCTCCAAGTTGCCCACGCGTTGCACCAGGGCATGGAGTTCACGCTTATGCACAGCGCAGTCCGCCGCGGTAGGGCCCAATTCTTTCTCCAAAGTCTCTGTACGCTCTGCCAGGGTACGCACATCCTGCCTTAGGAGGTTCACGTCCTCCTGTACTGCCCCGACCTGGAGTTCCATTGCGGTCTTCAGTTCAGCCACAGCGAGCTGGAGCTTGGTCTCCCAGGTCGCTTTCAGGTCTGCGATCGCAGCGAGGACCTCGTGGTTCGCACCCCCGGCGGCCATTTCCTTGGCTTGCGTTTTGTCCTTGCTTTTGGCTCCGTCTGGGCCGGGAGGCGTTTTAGCGTATTCGTCGAGCGTGTGCTGTTTGGTCTTCGCTCTCAGGGGCTTGTTAGACATGTCTCACGTCCTTCAATCCCCGCTCGGATCTGGGGCAGGGTTTTACAGTGCGCCCTGCGAGTGCCCCGTTGTTATCACCACTTCTCTGACACTAAGTTCCTCTGTCCTCCGGCACCCCCGGCCATCTTGTCTGTTTACCTAGCTAGGCCAGGTCGCGTCTCACCCTCTGAGGTCCACTTTAGGCCACAAAGGGCCCGGGGCACAGTTCCCGGTCACACCGCACGATCCGGGTATAAAGTATCTTCGATCAGGCCCTGCTCCCTTCCCAGGTCCACGCCGTCGGCCTCGCAGGACTGGGTGTCCTTAATGACCTCGATGCACCCGCGTCATGCACCTACACCATCACCATGCTCCAGTGCAACCGACAGGCGCCCAGATCAAGCACCCCTTTGTTCCTTCGTTCGGCGGCGGCGGCGGCCATTTTCTCGTTCAACGCACTCTCGCCTCCAGATCTTCTTTTAACTTTTTGTTGCGCTCTCACGGTGCAGGCCCGTGTCGAAACATAACCTCACGTTCACCTGAGTTTCATGCGCGCAGTCATATCGGTCTCAGCAAAATTGCATCGGTCCTTGCACTGTTTTCAGTCGGATAATGTGCGGATCTTCGGGAGCCCTCGTACAGACACGTCCTTTCACATGGCTTCCAAGCCACGCCCCCCCTCACTGAGGAACTACTTGATAAAACAAATTGGATATTAGAAGTGGAAGAATATATCCTGTAAACAGGGACTAAGCCATGTAAAAACTGCCAACACTGCAATAACATTATAAAATGCATTTGCCATCCTTATGTGGGAGAAAATATCTTCTTAAATCCGACTTTAGGGTGAGAACCAAAGTTAATTTATGCAAAACAAAGGGAGTCTGGGAATCTCTCTACCAGAACGGACACATCCCAATGACCTGTTCTTGGGTGAATAACCCCTGGGAGAGACTCTACCAAGTCTTTAGCTCACTGTCCCTTTCACAGAGATGAAATGTCCCCGCATATCAGTCTTTGTCCTGCCCAGGGGCAGTCCAGCACCAAAATGCTGGGCAATTCTCCTCTGAACAAGAGTACCAACAACAACCCCATACACGAGTTTTAGTCTTGTTAGGCATCATCAGTGAGGTGAAGCTGCGGCTTTCTAAGAACATTGAGCAAGGGGTCCACGTCTGGATCGCCCTGGTAACTTAGGGTGAGACCTAAAGTTCATTTATGCAAAACAAAGGGGGTCTGGGAATATCTCTACCAGCTCAAACACAGCCCAATGACCTATTATTGGGTGAATAACCCCTGTGAGAGACTCTACCAAGTCTTTAGCTCAATGTCCCTTTCACAGAGAAGACATTTCCCTGCATATCAGTCTTTGTCCTGCCCAGGGGCAGTCCAGCACCGAAATGCTAGGCGTTCCATGTGCTATACCGGGGGTAACGGCACGGCAGCCTGAAACGAGGGCACCGGGAAGTTACCCCCTGGTATAGTCCATGCAGTGAGTTACTAACACCATTAACACCCCGGGTTGCCAATCGGGTAACCCAGAGTGTTGTTAGCAGTGTCTTTTCTATGAATTAATGGGATGCCATACTGTGTAGAATTGGCAGCCACTGAGCTGGAAGATGGGGCTCCAAGCAGTGCCCCAGTTCCATTTCCATGGTTACAGGAAGAAGGAAGTCAGAGAAGCAGCAGTGGCAGTGGGCTGCCACTGCCACAGACATCAGGTAAGTGGGGGGTGGGATGGATGGGGACAATTATGTTAAGGGATAGATGGGAGATGATGGTGGGATAATATGTTGGAATGACCAGGCGCAAGGCTAAAGTAAGGTAGGCAGAACATCAATCAATACTCAGACTAAAAAGTAAAAGATCCCCAGTAGTTGACACCTAACAAAATGATGACACACTATAGCTCAGAAGAAATGTGTTATTTTTGAACAAGTCATTTTACCCAAAAGAGGTGGAGATAAATCAAATTCTAGTACTTAGAGAAATATACTGGTTTGAAAAGATGTATGCACTTGAATCTAGGGTAATGAATATAATTTGGGACTGTTCGGGTTACTTGTGAATGAAAGACCCTAATTTTACAAGTCTGCATGACAGTTTGGGCAGATGGACATTGACTGACATGGATAAACAAGATAAATGCATTAGAACCTTGAAGAACCATTTTAAACTTGTTTCTTCTATTCGTCTGTATTTGTCTATGTTTTCTTCTATTTTTATGAATGCATATAATGTACTCAGTAATTTGAAATGATGAAAAATGTGCAAGTACATTTATAGATATGCAAATTGATGAGGTCCATTAGTCCAAGAGCATTGATATACCTTTTTCATATAGATGTAATTAAGATCAATGTTCATAGAGCAATAGACTTGTTGCAGGAAGTGACCAAAACAATTACATATAAATTGTACAATCAGAACCGTAAAATTAGCAAAAATCTACCATTATAATACAATATGTACTGTTGACAAAGCTACAGTCTTGGTGTATGACATCATGAGAAGAACTGTGCTCTATCTAAATACAGAATTTGTTGTTTTAAAAACGTTTTCTTTGTTGTAAAAATGTCAAAGAATTTGAATCAAAGCCCAAAATGGCAAGCTTACGCTGTATTATGTATATCATGTAAAATGACATCATGCACCATGCCTCATGCCACAAATTTTGATATAAAAGTAGCATGTTTTCTCAGCTTTGATGTAGTTTCAAGGAGAGAGGCAAATGGAAAATTGGCTAAAGCCAGAAGGTGAGTCATTGTAAAAATATTCTCTTTAATAGAATACCGTTGGACCAACAGGTAAACATTGTCATCAATAAAAGAAGTGGTTCATAAAGAAAACATTAAAGTTTGGCTAATTCCAAAAGGGTAAGAATTATTGTAATGGTTACTTCTGAAGAACATCCTTATTAATTAATTCATGAAGAGAATATTTATAAGTCCTTTTTGTTGTAGATGTGGAGCTAAATTTTGACAACACACAACAGAGGTATTGAACACTATGAAACGATTAGATAATGTATGATTAGGATGTCACTATGATGAAATGTAACAATATATTACATCTTTTTTATGTTTGGTAAGTCTTGGTATGAAATTGAATTTATTTTATGACTGATGTATTTTGAAATGATGTTATAAAAAGCCAGATTGCTTTCCACAATGCATTGGGAAAGAGTAGAGAAGAGAAAGAAAACATGATTTTTTTTTCTGTTTCCTCCCATTCTAAAACTGTGAAAAAAAGAATTGAAGAAGAGTCATCTTGTATATGAAGAATATTTTATTCCTCACTTAATTACTAGGATTTTCCTTGACTGCACATTTGAATTATGAAGTATTGTAAACTATACTTCACACTGCCAACCGGGCGCATCAAAGCAACATAAGGCCAACTGGCCAGATCCATTGCCCAGTCCGGCGGACATTTATGGGACCCTAAAGGACTAGCAGTGAAAGCTGACTATCCATCACAACCAGACATCCGGTCTATGAGAACAGACGTACTAGCCTTGAGAATGACCCTGAGAGGTCGAAACACGTGTCGGATGACCACCTAAACCACCCTAATCAAATGCAGACAACCCACTGTAAATAAGGATGCAAGTGTAAGAATATTTTTCAAAGCAAAAGGTATCCTGGTATAAACACGTTCTATACATCACACTACATACATTTGTTTAAATGTATTTAAAATGTAGAAAAAATATGTGTATTGAATCAAAGGATGGTCAGTCCAATAGTGAGTGGCCTAACCACAATATCAATAATGGGCGCTATATAAATATCTAATTTTCTGTGCCAGCTGACATTACACAGTTTAGGTGATGTTGTCTGTCATTGCTTTCTGTGCTGCCTCTTACTTGTGTGCTGTGTACCTCAGAATGCCTAAGGACAGAGGATGGTCAGGGCGAGTCAGGGACTCAGCTTTTGAAGGAAGGAATCGGTCGTTCCCCAGCATGGTTATGGATAGTGAAATGTATGTATGTGTTCTTCTTTGAGAAATGTGGGCAAGGTCAATGTATTACTGTAACAGGTAAGTCTGTCCAGACTAGTCATACTTAAATGTGGTCCTTGTTTCATGCTGGTGGCCATAATCTTGGCAAGAGAAGCATCCTCAAATGTTAGGTTGCCAAAATTGAAAGAAGGGAGTCTATCAAAAAGCCTTTCTTTGCTTTCTGTCCTTATTCCTCTTTCTGCACTAGCAGCACAGATAGAGGTACGGGAATGATTAATGTTCCGAATATTACCACCACATAGACACCTAGGCTATGAGCCTCAGTCATTTACGCCAGGGCTGTGCCCTGATTTTGGGATGCAGTATTTTCTGGAGTAAATCTCTCCCTGCAGTCATGAACCTCTCATACTCATATTTCACAGTTGTTTATGAGCAATGTTTGCACTGCTCCTTTGTCTTCAAAGCCATATCAAATATGAATTGATCCTCAAAGTCTGGCTTCATACATGTTCTTTCGTGTAAAATCACCTGTTGATCTAACAGTTTTCTTATTGTTTTGATTAGTATCCCCAGTAACCTGAACTTTCTCCTTAGTGCCACAAAGAAGATTGCTTAATTTGCAAAACCTCACGTCGATTTCTGTATTTTTCTTGCATTGCATTCATTCGTCAACCCTGGTTGGTTAGATCTTTCGTAGAAGGCTGTGCACTTTGATGGCTGATGGGAGGGTTGTCCACTAGCATGGATCAGACGATTGGGGCTCCTGCTTCACAATGCTATTACACCAAATTAAGTACATTTATTTAGGACTTAAATTCACAACCTAATGAAATATAATACTCTTTCTCCATGGCAACAAAGAATTAAAAAACATGTGGACACTGACAACCAAAAGGAAAAGCATCCTCTTAGTCTATGGCACCAACAAGAATTCATAAACATTTGGACACTAATTGAAAATTACTCACTTCATGTTCAATGCTAAAAGCAAACTACTTTATATGTTTGCACATACAAGCAGTAATAATTCACGAATTTCTAGACTACTTCTGTTTAAGGTTACATTTCATAAGCCGTGATCCGGTTAAATAATATGTTTTGTAGTTGGCCCAACACACTCTAGGTCAGGTGGATGGGTTGGCATGCATCATTGACTGAAACCTTCTGAACTCAGGTAAAGTAAGTGGCTTGGCTAGGAAATATATTAACAAGCCGTCTTCAAATGCTTCAATGCATATCTATTAACAACTTGAGTCGCAAAGTGGTTGAAGTTGAGTGTTTTGAAGGGCCAACTCGTTAATATCACTAGGAGATATGTGGTTTGTTGGGATGTTTAAAATGAGTCCCAGGAATGGAGAACGATGACAAATGAGGGATAAGAAATGTGCCTATGTGGCGAGACAATTGTGGACAGTAACCCCTGACAAAGAATGAGGGAAAATAAAAGGCAGCATTAGTGTCAAACCAACAACATTTTTGTTACAAGTAATGAATTTACAAAGTGTGGCGCGGCAACAAGCTGCATCACAATATATCTTTCATATTAGTGTTTGGTTATGTTTAGACACTGACTCATTGTCTGACTCAATTTACTACTTTTGTATCTTCTATCTCATTCCTTGACTCTCGCTCATATTCTGTATCTCTCTGCACATTTTACCATTATTCCAATATCATGTTGTCTAATGCCACCCTATGCCTTTCGTTCTAGCTATGTGTTTATCTATTGTATCTTTATGTGTATTCCTATTATTTCATGTTCTATCTCTGATCTGTCTTTCTCTCTTACGCCATGTCCATTTCACTTTCAGTTTTGTCTCATCATTTGCTCCCTCATTGAGTCTTAGCTTTGTTCTTCCTCTGCTGAACTTTCTCCTTCTATCTTTTTCCATCTCTTCTCTCTCTCTTCCTCTGTGCCCTTGGACTCACATTCTCTTTTTTCTGTCATCAGGTTATGCTTCATTAATATTGCTTCTCTCCAACTCTTGTCCTTGCTCCTCAGTTGGTCACTTTCTCTCATTTCTGTCATGCTCATTATCTTTGCATGCCTATCTCTCTCCTTCTCTCTCATTTTCCTATGGCTTATCTTTAACTCCCTGTCTGTCTCTTCTCATTAATTGCGTTTTTTTTGTTTCTTGCCTGTCTCTTTATTTGGCTATCCTCTCACACATTACTGTTGTTAAAGTGGCCAAGGAAAGTCCCAAATTACCCAGAGGATGTGGAGTCTGTCAAGCTATACTCAATAACAGAAGTAGAAAAAGTGCCAGCAAAATCCATCTTTACTATCATCTAAATAAAGCAGGGCAGCATGCAAGCATTAACATCTTGGAGCTCTCATTTAATTCAATACATATATTACCAACATCTACATGGAGTCAGGATTGGTTAAGGGGATTGGCTACAAATAGACTCTACAGGTAAAACACATGTTGTGGGGTTATGACAATTTGATGGCTCCACTAGGGACCACCTCTAAGTTGATCAAAGCAAAAATACATCATCTCCTCACTGATGTATTGCTTGGCCCATGATTTACTGGGTGGCTAGCATCAAAGACTCTAATTGGTTGGAGTTCTGCTAGCCAACCTTGGACAATTGACAGGCTGTCAAGACAAGAGCCAGACAGGAGTAGGGCAAAGAGGACCACGTGCTGCTGACCATTCAATTACAAAAAATAGCATCCATTATTCCTATGCCATGAGCCATGGGGATTTCTTTGCACTTTACCTTGCATACTGTGTCTGGGTGTATGTGTAGCGATTACATCAGGTGTCCTATCTCTGTTGATTTCTAATGAATAGACAGTGTTGATCAATCATGTGTCCCGTGTGATGGGACCGTATCTGGAATTAGTTTATCCAGTATTTATTATGATTTTAGCTAATATTAATGTGAGCATTATGGTTTCTTTTACCACTGGGGACACTGCTGAGTTATTCTGTGTGGACCTCTCTTGGTTTATAGTTTGCTTGCACCTTGCTAACAATGTTTGGTTGTGCTCTTCTAAGCTTTAATTAATCTGGGAGTATACTTCTGCATACTGGGAATTGCAATCTCATGTCTTCTCTGCAACGTTATGATCCTCCCTTGTTTATCAGTAACCTTGACTCTGTTTCCCGGCTACTGCCTGAGTTATGCACACATCTGTTTTTCTATGATTCCTATATTTTATATTCACTAGAAGTCTTAGGGCCTTGGCATATTTAAAAGATGCTGCAGCTTCCATTTTGGAAAAGATGGCTGCCCATTACATCATGTCAGTGAGCAATACATGCGTGCAGTTAATGTTGCATTTCACTTACACATTGCTTATGTTAGTAACATTCATTGTTTTATGGATGCTATGTTAATATTCTTCATGTTTAAGGGCATATATTACCTGGTGTTTGTGTTCTACATATTGAGTGCACATTTGCTTCATGTCTAATGCATGCACATCCATTATTACAATGTTAGATTGTTTACTCGTGACATCTTCAACTTAGAATGTGTCATTCTCCTGCTGTACCTGCCTGGGATATGGGCAGTATGTTTGCCTTTGTGAGTAACGTTTCTGACCTGTGCAGTTTGTGCTGGGGGGGGCAGACACTATGGGTGATGTATTTATCTGCCTCTCAACACTGTTCTCTCTTCTTTCTCTACCTCCCTCTTTCTATACTTCTGCCTTTTTTCACCATCAATTAAATGCCCCCCTCATATTCAGCTTCTCTTCTTCCTTTGTGTCCAGTTGATTTCCTTCTCCTCTCTGATTCTTTCTAATCTATGTCTATACCTCCTTTGATGCTCATCTCTTTGCCGTCCATCCACATTTACCTGTGTGCTCTTTTCTCTCTCGCTCCTGTTCTGTCTTCTCTTGTGTA
The DNA here is from genome assembly GCF_040938575.1 of Ambystoma mexicanum. Taxonomy (NCBI): domain Eukaryota; kingdom Metazoa; phylum Chordata; class Amphibia; order Caudata; family Ambystomatidae; genus Ambystoma; species Ambystoma mexicanum. The sequence continues at coordinate 229,378,818 of NC_090930.1, read as the reverse complement.
GAGGCTACATAATCTCCACATTTCTCAACCAGGTCTTTACTACAGCTATGAGGAAATAAACACAGCTTGGCATCAAGCCTCTGTTTATTTCTTTAAATATTCCTTGTTCCCCTTGTTCCCCGTCGAACATGCAGAGGCCTGGGGTCCTTCATGAAAGGAACATCTCTCTCTAATTCTGCTCGAACAGCTATAAATTGTGCTTCATCTGTGGGATATGTGCAGCCCATGGGGCTTGATTTTCAAAAGCATGTTTACAATGGTGCAAGACCATTGAAAAGTGTTTGGTAAATCAGGCCTCAAGTGTGGCATTGGGGCCCACATATTGAAGGCCATTGCCTGAGAGACAGCATATGCATTCCTGTGTCTTCCAACTCATTGTCCAGCATGCTGTTTAGACACGTCGCCATACCAACTTACCAAAGTACACTTTGAGGAGACAGCAGGTCTTTCTGAGATAATTTCACGTGATTTGCGCTTATTCCAATGTAGTGTTCTTCCATGTACTGTGTTACTCACAGGGTTGCTCAAGGGCTTCTTATGTTATGAAATGTTTTGGGATGCAACACAAATGTCCCTTACTTATTTTGAAGCAATGTTGTCCCTTGAGTGAGGGGCGGTTAACCAGCATTTAACATGCAACAAAGAGACTATAATAATTGCGTTATTGAACAGAAAATAGGTTCAATTGTGCTAAAGGAAATTAAAACAGTATTCGCACATTCTTTGATGCAGTAAAGAATAGCAGTTGACGCCTGCATTTCAATCGGTATAAGCGTGTCGTTATTTGATTACTATAAAACAATGGGGGTCTGGGAATCTCTCTACAAGCACGAACACAGCCCAATGACCTGTTCTTGGGTGAATAACCCCTGGGAGAGACTCTACCAAGTCTTTAGCTCACTGTCCCTTTCACAGAGCAGAAATTTCCCAGCATATCAGACTTTGTCCTGCCCAGGGGCAGTCCAGCACCGAAATACAAGGCAATTCTCCTCTGAACAAGAGTACCACAGCAACCCCATACACGTGTTTCAGCCTTGTTGGGCATCATCAGTGAGGTGAAGCTGCACCTCTCTAAGAACAGTGAGCAAGGGGTCCACGTCTGGATTGCCATTTTAACTTAGGGTGAGACCCAAAGTTCATTTATGCAAAACAAGGGTGGGCATGGAAATCTCTCTACCAGCACGAACACAGCCCAATGACCTGTTCTTGGGTGAACAACCCCTGGGATAGACTCTACCAATTCTTTAGCTCACTGACCCTTTCAAAGAGAAGACATTTCGCTGCATATCAGTCTTTGTCCTGCCCAGGGGCAGTCCAGCACCGATATACTAGGCAATTCTCATCTGAACAAGAGTACCACAGCAACCCCATACACGTGTTTCAGCCTTGTTGGGCATCATCAGTGGCAGGATAAAGACTGATATGCAGGGAAATGTCTTCTCTATGAAAGGGACAGTCAGCTAAACACTTGGTAGAGTCTCTCCCAGGGGTTACTCGCCCAAGAGCAGGTCTTTGGGCTGTGTTCGTGCTGGTAGAGAGATTCCCAGACCCCTTCTTGTTTTGCATAAATTAACTTTGGGTCTCACCCTAAGTTAAAAGGGCAATCCAGACATGGACCCCTTGCTCACTGATCTTAGAGAGGTGCAGCTTCAACTCACTGATGATGCCCAACAAGACTGAAACACGTGTATTGGGTTGCTGTTGCTACTAGATTTCGGTGCTGGACTGCCCCTAGGCAGGACAAAGACTGATATGCAGGGAAATTTCTTCTCTGTGAAAGGGACGGTGAGCTAAAGACCTGGTAGAGTCTCTCCCATGAGTTACTCACCCAAGAACAGGTCATTGGGCTGTGTTCCTGCTGGTAGAGAGATTCCCAGACCCCCTCTTGTTTTGCATTATTTGATCAATAGTTGTTTATGTTGAAAGACTCTGGGAACACAAGAGTTTCATAAAAGAAAGTGGCAAGAAGGACCCACTAAATATGGCTTATTCTCTCTATATCTTATTCATTTATTCGTCCATGTCCATCCATCCATGCCACCCCATCCCTCATTCCCTGCCTCTCTCTCGCTCGTTCATTCCCTCCATCCACCCAATCACTCCATCCATCCATCCATCCATCCATCCATCCATCCATCCATCCATCCATCCGTCCATCCATCCATCCATCCGTCTTTCTGTATGTCTGTCTGTTCCTAGGTTATATAAAAACTGCTGTATAAATGTTTTTCTATTTAAACCCACTAACCAATATAATCTCAAACTCTGCATACTTATCGCACTCAAAAACTCACACAACCATCTCTCGCACCACAAGCTGCACGCCCTTCACAACAGCACACACGGACTGACACCGATCCAATACCTGCACCAAAGCTCAGTATCTGGTGTATACCGAGCTGAAGCTGCCAACAGAACACCACTCCTCTCACTATCCAACTCCCTCTTCACCTTACTAACCCATCCCACCTTATCGTTTACAGATCCACCAGAGCGCCTGGGGACCAATTCTGTTGGTGACGGTGCGCGGTACAAATACCTTTAACATTTAACATTTAACATTTGCATATCCATAATACACCCAATTCCGTGATCATCTATCTTTGTCTACCTTTCTCACAGCATTTTTCGATTTTCATATGTATTTGATGTATTCAAAAGTCTTTGAGAGTTGTTGTTTTCTTCTCTCAACGCCTCTGTTTTTCTAGTTTTATGCTGTCCCTACATTATGCAACTGTTATCCATCACGGTATGTGCAATAACTCCCGAACATACAGCGTTTCTTAACTTTATGATTTCACACGCTTAGGACTTGCCAAAAGGTAGAACAGTGTGTCTTTCTGTAATCTCATTACTGGATAGCTGCACCGTCCTCCGCTGTTATTTGCTCCCATTTCACCATGGGCATTTCTGCGTTTACTTAAATCAAAACGAAATAAAAGAATCCAGTGCTTGATACTGTTCATCTTGTGATCACTTTCGAAGTTACTTAAGGGCAATGCGTGTTATTCTCGGAAGAAGTCGTCGTACATCTTCTTCCCCTTAATTGCCATTTAATAGGTAAGAATACATCAGGACGCTGCATTGGGCCGTAACCTGCATAGACAGGACGCATACAAGTTGCCACACAAATGGCTGAGAAGTTGCAGCCAGAATACTGCAATTTTAATTAAAAACACAACAAACAAATCATTTTAAATGTTGTACAGATATGGTAAATTAATTAACCACTTCATAAACTCATACCGCATGGACATGTCTCTCAGCACATCCACTCTGATGCACCTTCATTGTTGGTGCACCACTTTTGTCCTTTGGGTCGCTAACTCACTTCTCTTTTTTTCTTTTGATGCTTGCCCTTTCTTTCTCGCTCTCTAGTCTGTTTGACAATGTGTATCATTTTATTAGTTTCTATCGATCTATGTGTAGATACATTTATGTGTCTGTTTGTCTTCATATTTAATCATTACAGTATCAATATTTTATAAATAACTTCGTGCCACATAACTCGCACATTTAAGTGCGATAATAATAGGTGTTATGATTACCTTATTTTATATGATTCAGTTATCGAATTTAGAAGAATGAAGGACTGAGTCAGCCCTGACGGATTAAAACCTGTGATTAAACACAGGGCCTACTTCCTAAGATATCTCACATCGGTGTGAAGCCATTATTTTTATAAAGTCATCTTTTGTTTATGTTACTTTCATGTGAGCACGTATTTCTGATTACTTGTGTTTAGTCTTATTTCAATCTAAGTTTAAAACCATGGTATTTTTCACATTTTAAAACGACAGTAACAAATGGTACAATCCTTGTGCCATGAGATTAAATAAAAACAACAAAAACAAACTCAATGACTAGTTTGAAATTACCTTTGTAGCTTGACAATTTCCTTGCTAAAATGTAACTCTGGACAGGTGTTCACACAATGGGCCTGATTTACAAAAGTGCTTTCTAGTGGCACAATCCCATTGAACAACGCTTTGTAAATCAGGCACAATATATGTTAAGCTTTGATTGCACACCTTTTTGGTGTTTAACGCGATATCAAATCTTCTCGGGAGGATAGCTCAACGGCAACGTGCTCGCCGTGGAAGCAAGATGACACAGAGCAACACAGGTTCGATCCCCGATCCCCGGGTCCGTGCTTAGAAAAATCTGGTTATTAAACGTGTTATAAATAACCTATCATATCATATCCTTTTCAGGTGCAAACGCCCTTGCAATATAAATGCACAAGATCATAGATAGGGAGCAAAAAAAATGAATTTACCTGGATGAAGATATGGGGATAACAGAGTACTCTATGCTGCTCAATCTTGCTACAATAAACCGAAAGTTTATCAATACTAGTAAACCATACCATTCCTTTCCATGGAAAACTGCCTTAATGTTGTCCAAGCACTCATCGGGTCCAAGATGGATTGTTGTCTACTCTGTGGCATATCAGAAAAAACTTAAACTCAAAGTTACACAGAATAAAGCCCCTCTGGGCAGCCTTAGACCTGAGTAAACACGCCCACATTTCTGAAGCCAGGAGATCTGTTCACTTGTTCCCGGTCGGTCAGAGAGAGAATCATATTCAAGACTCTGTTCATCACCCACCGTTCTTCATCTGACTATGCGCCAGCATACCTCAACCAGAAACTTAAAAGACAAGCTCCTCTGAGGTCTCTGTATTTGGTCTACAAACATTGCCCGACTACACCAAGACTTACCCGCAAAGAGCAGGAGGCTCCAGCTTCCCAGTCTGTGCATCTCACCTCCGGAACAACTTCCCCCCTCACTTGCAGGCTGAACCATCCTACCATCTGTTTATAAAGAAGCTTAACACACATCTCTTCATTTAACGACTGCACTGTTTAATCTCTGTGCTCTCAACCCCTGTACTGTACTAGAACCTAGATGCCCACAGGCTTTGCGTGCCGCTATGAATGTATAAATAAATAAATAAAATATTGAGACCAGTGGTTAATTACAAAAGGTCAAGGGGTATAATCCCTTTCTCACCTTTCTGCAGAGAAAACTGCTGCCCTTGATGGAGTATACCTCATTTCCTCTCTTCCTTTCAGGCAATTATTCTCAGGACTTTCTGAGGCTAAAAACAATGTTTTATGTCATGATGTTGGTTATTCACACTGGGTACTGCTTTACACAGAATCAAGGGAGTAATTGTAGGGGGTGCACCTACATGGTTGCATAGAATGGAAGAAGTATTATGACTTCCACCACAACTCTTTTTTTGAGTTGTTTGAAAGTCTCTGAAGGTGATGTAACAGATGTGAAACACACTTGCCGGTGGCTCTCGTCTCCAAAACGTTCGCATACACTGTTCAGAAAAGCTTGCAGGGTGCTTTTGCGATCAGATACTTCCCAAACGCATTCTCCCACTGCATGGTCAGATTGTTGATGGACAACAGAACGGCTGTCAGATACACTAATAAGCAAGAATTCACTTGGTCCACATTGCTAGAAGATCTGACCAAAATAGTTTGGTAATTGTGTACATTATCGCATAGAGGTCCATGCTGACTACATTCTGGGCACTTTGAATCTTGTTTCTGACTTGCGCCAACTGGAGGTGACACGTGCCACTATTTCAGAAGCTAAGAGACAATTGGGTTCCCTTTCAGATAGATTCCTATGTGCTCTGTCTGAAAACCCAACTGGCAGATTTTTCATTTTGTGACCGGACCCAATTAAGGAAACTGGATACATTTAGAAATGTATTAATTCGGTTGGCAAACATTTGCCAGAATTTTGGGCTTGTTTTTCTAATCAGATAGTCTATACATATAGATTGGATATCACTCTGAGGATGGAGCAGATGAGTACATATATTCAAGACAATATTCAAGAGTATCCGCCACATACTCTAAGATCAAGCTCAGCCGGCCTCCTAGTCATACCTAAAACAAACTCAGTCAGGTTAGGCGTATAATCATTCTCAGCCTTGGCCCCCACGCTGTGGAACGCACTCCCACCCCACATCCGCTTCACTGAAGACCTCATGTCTTTCCGCAAATTACATCTTTTGGAGTGAGTGAACAAGACATATGCCATTGAGTGAGAACCCTGGAATCCTTGAGGACAGTTGAGAGAGGTGTTGGGAGAAAGCAGCAGAGATATGGAGAAGGTAAGAAGTTCCAGTACCACACCCAAGCAACAAAATAGTTCCTAAAGGAAAGTAGTCCCTTCATGGCCTCATGATTGCCTGTACATGAGTTCTTTGCAGGATGACCTGCATAGTTTAAGTTGGCAATATGAGCCTGGTGCCTACAGCGCCAGGACTGAACCCATATAGCGCCTAGGCGGGGTTTTGGGAATTCCTATGTCTTCTTGGGTGCCTGTTCCCTGGACAGATGGACCTGTTCCGGACAGGCATCGTGACATTAAAAGACGCTCGCACCAACTCTGACAGTGTCTTTGGGAAACAGCCTTTGTGTCGCTGAGAATAAAGCACGCCATATCATGAAGTAGCATTCGTAGCACTATCAGCACCATCAACGCCAGCAGATCGTTGATGTGCTGCCCATTTTATAATGGATATTGCAGGGGTAACATTATGGCACCTAACAAAGCCACCACACTGGCACAAGTCTTCATAGCTGACCCAGAAGATATCAGGGAGTTTCCCTGCATCGATGACTGCCAATAATTGTGTGCAGCACTAAAAGTATATCTTATATCTGTATATTTGTTTAGTGTTTCCTGTTTTGCCAATTTGCAAGCATGTGTCACTAAAACCAGTTCTGCTACCTATACTCATGTAATGTTAGGCAATTTCTCACTTTGAGCACACAGAATACCCAACTTCAAATTGGCGGTGTGTGTACCCATAACAAAATACTCTGGATCATCACTGTGTATTGGTGTGTCAAACATATCCCTTCTGTCTTTACAATATTCTTAAAGCATGGATAAGACATACAAACTACATCTAGTTATTGTTATTTTGACCAAATGACTCCTGACCAGCAGGTGTGCCCCTCACACTTCTACAAGTGTGTCCCTCACACTTCTACAAAACAACAGTGATAATAATCATAAAGGTGAAACGGGCACAGATAAGAGATATGCCTCCTTCACCTTTTGTGGTAACGTGGGCCAAGGGCAGGTTATACACTTAAAAACGGCTGAGAATGTGAGACAGTTGCAACCCAAATAGCAGCAGTACAGCAGTCAAAAATTAAGGAATGTCCAATCAATGCTCTATAAAATGGATACACTTAAATTAAAGACAACACAATGAAATACAAACTGTACTAGATAACTCCAACAAATTCCTACCCCTGTAAAGGAAGACAGTAAAAGGCAGAATGTTATGAGGCATAATTCTGGATATTTATCAGGGAGAAAAAAGCAAAAAATCATTTAAATGATGGAAAAAAAATATATGTCTCTGTGAAAATGTTGCATAGGGGGAGGTACCAGGCTCTATAGAGCCAAGAAGTGGACCAGGGGGGCTTGGCCTTCCAACAATAACTTCATAAATTCATGGTGGTTCATCGGCTTGAAACCTATTGTTGTTGTGTGAGCAGGTCGGAACATGTTCCAATGCAGTGAGTCACAGTGATCGAGACAGGTTACAGACACTGAGTCAGGTTTGAACTGGAGTTTGTGTTGGTTCCATGCAGAGTTTCAAAGGAGCATGTTAAAGTGCATGACTGGGTTGATTCTGCTTTCAAGTTCGTGTCAATTACAAAGATTCTGTTGGTTCAAGACCCTGTTCGAAATGGGGGTTTTCAAAGAGGTTTAAAGATGTGCCAAAGGTAGTACCATGGTACTGCTCGTTTCAATGCATGGTTTACGATGTTCTGAACCTTTTCAAAACTGTAGAAATGCAGGAGACCAACCACTTCACTTCTTAAGTTGCTATGAGTCCCAAACCAAGTTCTTAAGGACAAGAGCAGTCCTTATCCTCATTCTTCCAACATGGAGGAGGCTGGCTACCACCCACATGGGCCCTTCACCTCCATTGAGGTCCTTGGAACCAGAGTAGCTCGCAGAGAGGTAGGTCCTATCCCTACTACTAGGGCATGGCTAGGGAGCAAATCTTGATTCAGTCTTGGAGCCCATGTCTTCACCTTTGGTTGAGGAATTTAGAGAGGACCGCTCACACGGCTCACACGGCTCACACGGCAGGGTGCTCATGAATTGTTGTTTAAACAATTCCAAAGGGAATCGAAGAAAGAGTGGGAGATCTCTTCCTCGTTAAAGCTAAAGTCTTCAGTGACTGGGTAAAAACAAACCTGCTTTGGTGGGGGAGGTGGGGCAAAATTCCTGCTAACGTAAAAAGTGGTTTCAAGACCCTGGAAACTATTCTATGAACTTTAATCTTCAAGTATATCAAGGCAAGATCCCTCCCTTCATTTTGTATGCCAATGAAATGTAGCGACTCAAACATACTAAGTTCCGTAGGAAGATGGAAGGGCTTTGTCTGAAGACACAAAAAAAAAAACAGACTCCCTGTAGAATATCTGTCCATGGAGCTGGGGATCAGTAGTATTAATTGTCAGCTTAATAAAGGGTTGAAATAATAGTCCAGCTAACTCTGTGTTTCACATTATCCTTCAAACGATCCATCACCCCATCATTGGTTTTGAGAAATCTTGTCTTATGTCTTTGGTAGTTAAAGCTAAAACTTGGTTGTTCTGCAGCTTGTTTACATCTGACGGTCATGTTGTTGGCACACTTCTAAACTATCCTTAAAAGACAATGAGAGAATTCCGATCGTGAAATAATTATCACCAATTTAGCCTCAAATAAATACTGCATTAATATTTATTTTTTAAATGTAATCCAGCTCCCACCTTGGAGGCTCAAGTTAGCAAAAAAGAATATATCATGCCGACTGTGTGGAAATCTTCTAGCGGAAAGCTTAAACCATCTCATTATTGAATGTAAAAATCTAACTTCCGTTCATAGATGAATGCAATTAGCTTATGGCAGGATTGTGCCTGCTGATTGCTTTTATGAATGGTTGTGGGAAATACTTTTAGTGGGCCATGATATTGGGGTTATCTATCATATGATGAAGATGTGGGACTCGATAAAATCTATCCTGACCATTCTCTCTAATTAATTATGACAACATGGCTATGGATTAAGGTAGTAATCATATAAGTTGTATGCTCTATGTCGTGTTGGTCTTCTGTAAGTGTCTTAGTTATTTTTTCATTGGATGTTCTTATTTAGAATTGTGCTGTGGTTGTTTAAAAAGCTATTTATTTAGTTGTATTATAATACATACATAAATAAATAAATAAATAAATAAATAAATAAATAAATAAAGTCTACATCCATTTGCTAAAAGCAAACCTGCTTTAAGGGGAGAGATCTGTGCTAAGGTAACAAGTGGTGTTGCTCATTGCATTATATCCAAAGTGCTTAGTCCTGAAGAAAGTGAAGGAGGCAAGAAGGAAAGTTAATCCTTGAGAAAAGCAAGATGGTGGAATCATTCCACAACTTTGCTGAGTTCCCTCTGGTTTCACTAACTGCACAGCAACAACTGCCCTTTGATATACATCACCCTGGTTTTAGGCTGGTCCTTTTGTTTAAGTTCTGCTCACTGAATCCTGCTTCCCAGGCTGTTGCTGTTGAGAGCTTCCTGGGCTCGATAGTGCTTTTAATGCCTTCACAAAGGATCAAGGAGAGGCAACACCCACTGGTTGTTGTCCTGCTGGTTGCAGTAGAGATAACCAGTCTAAGGAGAATGTATACAGCCTGTCAATGGCTGGCCTAGGTTTGCAGTGTTGGCAAGTGGATGATACAGATCAGATGCAACTTTAATAATCACGTCAACTATCAGTCACCATACCCCAAAACCAAGGTATGTCTTATGTGTAAAAACTGAACTGCCACCAGAATGATGGTTCATCATAATTATGTGGTTTTGGTACAGCGGTGCAGATTTGAAAAAACACCCTCTACTCTGACTTTTGAACCTGCATTGGGCCACTGGAGAGCAGGTGCTGCAGATCAGGAGTTTGATGCAGCATGGCAGATGTGTTGTACGATGTTGACATTGCATGGAACTTAAGGAAATGATGTCTCATATGGAATTACCAGCATCATTTTATTACAAAATATAAATATAAAATGCCAGGCCTTGTATACCCTTAGCTGAAGGCAATTCCTAACACTTATCTACTCTGTGCACCATGCTTCAATATTGACAGCATCTGTATTTCATTTTGGACCCAGGGACAGCATCTTGCCCTACATTCAAAATAAATAATACCATTCACTAATTCCCTCCCTATCTTTTTTTTACATGATATACTTATTTAAACAAAAACTGGAATGCAAAATAATTTTGGATTTGCCAGAGAGATCAATCTCTTGTTCAAGAAGGCTCAAATAGCGTGTTACCAGCCCTCACCCTATATCGGAATAATTATTTGTGATGGCAGATTTTAGAAGTGCCATGGAAGCAATGTTCTTCTCTCAGCTGTGCGTGTTTAATTCCCTAATACCAACCTAGTCGTTTCAAATCAAAGGGCATATTGCATTCTGCAACCCAACCAATAAAGGAAATAAATATGTATGACCATATTATCCACAATGTGCATGAGGTTCTCCGGTTTACCCGTTAAGCCTTTGCAATCTTTAACGCCTCCTGCATCACCTACATGGTGATCTTGATCAACAGATGACCTGATCTAGTCAACAATATAAATAAGGCATTCTTCTTATGTATAGATCCCTCCTTTACCTTGTGAGGACCGCACCCTGTGACTCCTGGTATTTGCTTGGGGATAATTGTTCTTAGGAGGTAAGATGTATTTGCAGCTTCATATGTAACACAACCTCAGAGGATTAGCCAGTGCCTTATGCCTTTGAGGCCATTTAGGGTATAATGAATGTCATACTTCATGTGACTCATTAGGCACTTTTTGGTTATTGAATATGGCTACTTCTACTTAGGGATGGCTTTGTTTACACTATGAACACCACTGGGAGGATGCACCATCACAAATTAGGACAATTTGAGGAATTACCTTTAGTGATGCATTTTAGTAAGTTCTTGAAACCTATTTTATGATACATTAACCAGGTTGTCAGAATGTAGACTCACTTCAGTCTCCCAAATACCTACTGTATTCACCCCTACGATCAGAGGCAGATTAGTGTTATCTGGAATATTGTACTACTTGTGACATGTGAATCAAGTCACTGAAGATACGAGTTGATTGACCCTATTATTTTGAAGTCTTTGAACATGTATATTAGATTGTAACAATTTCGAGGGAATATTATCCTTAATGGCTCTTTATGATTATCACCAGAATCTGTAGATATTGAGCACCCCTGAAGAAAAGAATTGTTTCTCGAAATGCATTGGGTTCAGATGTTTTTTGTTTATAAATTAAAACACAAGTTGTGTGACATTGAATTGGAAGTCTAAATGAGTTTGTTTGATTATGGGATGATCATGTACTAATTACTATTGACATTTTGTAATTCTATTTACTGTTACCGAAATGTACGCAATACCATTTGGTTTTTCAGGCCACAGATAGTGTGCAGGGAACAGGAGCTCCAAATGTTTGGAAACCTTCTCTTGTTTGATGTTGTTTTATGTGCATGTGCCAGGACATTGCTTTCTCCTATGCACCTTGATTTAGTTTCTGTACCATTTTTCCGATAGAATACCCCATTGAATAATCCATATATATTTCAAGGAGAAAGGCATGCCCTTACTCTAGATTCTTTCTAGTCAACAATATAACCAGGTCTGCAGGCAGCACAACATTACAAGCCACAACATTTAACATGAGAAATGAGAAATCATAAAAAAAGAAAAGACGTGCAACATACATTCTGAGTCTCACATCCAATTAACACCATCCCTGCCGCATTTCGGACAAAAAATGAATCATATACACTTTACCATTCATAATTCTTTAACCATTAAGCTCCTGAGGCAGCATGGGCTGCACTCATAAAACGTGAATCGCCCCACTTCGCAATATTAACTACAATCCGGCTTCCTCCCCATGCAGCATCCCTCTGCTTCCTAGCCACTTCTGCAATGAAATATCAATGTGTACATTAAATACAACCACAAAGCTTACGATATCTATTGGATTAGTTACTTGATATTAGGTATAGTGTATCATATTATAGATTATAGTATATTAATTAAGTGCATTACTGTCCACTTATTGGTAACTATCACTGTGGTGTATAGAGCTAGAGCACTTGCCATCCATCAGCAACAGAACAGTAATGACTCCAGGATATGCATTTTAATGCAGTCCTGTCTGTATCTAGTTTCCACGTCTGCAGAACAAACGTGTCCTTTGTTTTAGTGAGAAACGCTTTCCTTTCCTTTTTTTGTTACCAGATAAACAAGCTTCAAAATGTAAACTCATTACTTCTGTCAACAGAAACAGAATTATTTTTTAATTATTTTTACATTTTCGAATAAAAAAGATTAATGGCATGGCTGTATAATTAAGCAACCTGCCACAAAGCAGATATCAGCAAACAGAGTTGCAAAGTAGGAGAAATGCAAACAAGGCGTTGTTTTGCTCAAGCAAATCAAAAAATACATTTTTTAAAACCTGTATGACATTACATGTCTGCCACAGTATTTTTGTCTTATGTCTATATAATATCAAAACAGGAGGGAGGGCTGCACTATGGTTCCCTACTCAGTATGCATCTCAGTTATTTGATCTTCTCCTCCAGACGATGCAGCAAGGACTTCTGATAGATGTAGTGTCAGGGTTCAAGGACCTGCTCAAACCCCATCAATTCACCCACAGTGTGGTAGTTAGCCCACAAACGTGCACGTCCTTAGGGAACTTCCATCCCATGTTTGCCTGTTCGCCCAGAACGCCCCAGACAAGCCCTTAAACGGCCTGCAGCAACTCCGGTTGAGGGATGACCTTTTGATTATATACGTGCTTATCTGTGAGTCTTGACTTTAACTCACCAGAATTCTTGTGTACAGCCACTGTGTCTAAACCTAGCCACATCCAAAATGTAGTCACTGTATAAAAGCTAGGTGTAGATTCAAAGTATAGCCACTGTATTGAAATAAGGTGAGTATTTAGGCGTACTCACTGTATTGAAGTAAGGTGCATATTCAGAGCGTAGCCACTGTATTGAACATAGGTAAATATTCAAGTCTAGACACTGTATAGAAGCTCGGTACATATTCAGAGTATAGCCACTGTAAGGAACTTTGGTGGATATTTAATTAAGACGTATTGAATTAAGGTGCACATTTAAGCATACTCACTGTATAGAAGCTAGGTGCATATTTAAGTATACTCACTGTACTGAAGCTAAGCGCATGTTCAGAGTATAGACACTGTAATGAACGTGAGTGAATATTCAAGAATACCCACAGTATAGAAGCATGGTCCATGTTCAGAGTATAGCCACTGTATTGACTTAAGGTGCATATTTACGCCTACACACAGTATTGAAACTAGGCACATATCTAAACATAATCACTGCATTGAAGGTATGCGCTTATTCAGGGTACAGTTACTGTATTGAACTTACGTGAATATTCAAGTATAGTCACTGCATTGAAGCAAGGTGGATATTCGAGTATAGCTGGCTAAACTGAAGCTAGGTGCATATTTTAAGTATAATCCCTAAGCAGAAACGTGGGTGCATTTTGAGTATAACCACTAGTGTATAGAATCTGCTATGCCAGAATTTTGCCACTGCTGCCCTTTAAAACCTGCTCCTGTGCTGATCCCAAATACATTTCTGAAGCTTGCCACCGTTTAAAATACCCATTGCACGTTACCACCAAGCTGTCTCACTAAAACTGTGATGTTTTAGATAAAACTGCCACTGAAATCTGCCATACTACAATAAGACTGAATCAGGTAACACACAGCCATAATACAATTGTATGAAAATCCGTTACGCACACCAGAGCACTGCCCTCAAACTAGCAACGCAAAAATGTATTTGAATCGGTCAGGTGCAACACAATGAAAACCTAACCCAATCCAGGAGGGCAGGGCCCCTGGTACATACCTCAAGCCAAAACCTAACACTAAGGGGGAAGCCTCCATAACACACAACCCACAACCACAGCAAGGCAGACCCACTGGGTATCGCAACGCACCGATCTAGCTGCATCTTCAGGAAAGGAGAGAACAAACAGAACAAAACAGGAGGGAACTCATCCCTAGTACAAAACACAAAGCAACAACAAGACTTGTAGGCCCTCATAAGGAGTTTGCCGGTAGTCAGTACTGGCAACCTCGGCTTACCTTTTCTGCACCCTTATATCCCAGTATTAGCACTCCAGGGGAATGGGAACACTTAAGCACTGGCACCATTGTAAACATTGCTGGTGCTTCTGTGATTTATCTGCTGGTAGGGGCCTAACCTAACGGCAGGTCAGACCTGCTGTGTGTTCACTGCCCTTACTGGCAGATTTGGATTATGATGGTCTGAAAAAAAGAGTGCTGGTAACTGTTGTTACCGGCACCTTTTTCTGGACCGGCTTTTCTGCAATGAGGTCATAATCAACAAAAGCAAACCCACAGACCTAGAAGGCACAATGAGACAGAAATCACCATGCAGTTCCACATCTCGATCTTCTGCAAAGCCCAATAAAGTAAGCCAACAGGATGGCAACCCCCCGAAATACTTACGAACATCACATACCCAAACACAAGACTCAGACAATTAAGCTTGGAGAGTAACAAACCCACTTCAAACCAACAGCGAGGCCGACATTGTTGCAACGCAGCACACCGGCCTATCCTAACCCAACCTAGGAGGATGTCCACACCTGGAATACATTCACCAACCTAAATCCGAAACAGACCAGAAAAATAATCAACACAGAAAGACAATAACCCTAATATTGACTGGAAAACCCACAACTGCGGCACACTAAAACAACAACAGCAAGACAGACACCTCTTTGTACAGGAACAGATGGATTTAATCCAAGACCAGGAAAGTGACCAACCCAGGAAGGCACCCACCCCTGGAATACACATACATCCCAACAAGAATCCAAAATGAATACACAATAAAATAACCACAGCGTAATAACCACCACTATCTGGGGGAGTACAGAGATTCAATCCAAGACCAAGAAATTAACCGCCCCAGGAGGGCATTCACCCCTTGAATATACCACAATACAACTATGAATACAAATTAGAGGCACAACACAACAAGTACGGTTAGGCAGAATCATATGCAGTACACTTTGGGAACAACACACACAATTAAAACTCCAAGTGACAGTACAAATTCACCTTTGGTACAAGCCTGTACTACACAGTAAAGTGGTAGTGATGGCTGAGCAGCCAGACTTATCTCAGGGTAAAGTGAGCAGTATCAATAGTTACACAAAGGACATCAAATACTATGATTCAAACAAACACTGACTCAAGGTTTCTGACTAAAAGAATAAACATTTATTTACACATCAGTTATGAAACATTTCACTATTATCAGGCAGTTGAAAAATCACAATCTTAATACACTACACCAAACCCAATAGATACTCGACAAGTTAAACTCAAAATGAAGTGTGAGCAAAATGGCACTTCAGTAATTTAAAAGGGAGGGAAAGACAAAATCAGAAAAAAGTTGAGCAGCACCAACAAGTAGGTAAGCAGGTCAATCTAGGAAAAGTAACTACTGTGAGGAAATCAAATCAAGAGGCCTTGGCCAAAGTCAATGGATCAAAGTCTTTGCAGAGGATCACACAGTTCATAGTAGTTCGCGGTTAAGTCTTTGCCAATAGTCCAGAACGAAGTTGGTCAGATGAAAAGTTACTTTAAAGAATAGAGAAGGACAAGCTCTCGGATTGACAAAAGGTTTCAAACACTTTTACCGCGGTCGGACGGAACGAATGACCGGATTTTAACATTACGTTAAATGGAGAAGAAGGCTGTAGCTGAGGCGAACGTTCCTGGCAGGTCCTGCGAGCTCACAGTTCCTGAAGCGACTGTCGGACTGACACAAAGTAGGAAGACTGGAGGGTCCTGCACTGCACAGGGAAGAAACCAGCAGCAGAGCAAAGCAACAAATAAAAGGTGCACTCCTTAAAACCCGAGCCAGGTCCGTTCCTACTGGCTATCCGGTTCACTGTAGTGGTGCACAGCAAATTCGACCAGAGATGGGAGGCCTGGCTTGCAGTTTGGCAAACTGGTTGTTCCCACCAGCTCAAGGGGAGATGATTCCTTGCAGATCTTCCCTGTCATCGAAGTTTGGATATTCGGACATGCAGCAGGGCTTCACCGGGAGGTTCAGTTGTGGTAGAGGTCCTCTTCTGACAGCTTCTCTTCGGTGCTCTTGATCCAGTGGTGACTCTGCCTTCTCAGTCCCAGAGACCTGCTTTTTATGCAGTTTTCCCCCATTCACACAGCCGGGACAGTCACCACAGCCAATCATACCAAAGTGCGACATGGGTCTCCAAGGAGACCCTGTACAGGGAGTCTCAAACCCCTCCCTCACATCCTGTCTCCCTCAGACATTCAGGCACCTAAGGAGGGCTTCTGCTCTGTGCCAAAGGTCGGCGAACAAAGGAATCAAACTTGGTTTGGCGCGCAGAGTAAAACACGAGAAAGACTTTTACAAAAAGAAATGGCCAATAAACCCAGCCAGAACCATATAAAAGTAAATATGGTCCAGAGGGTTTAGGTTCAAGGCTACTAAGATAGCCTAAAACAATACCAAGGCTATTTAAAATAACTGCAGTAGGAAAAATAGGGTAGTTACCACTGCCACCAGCCAAATCTTAATGAAAAGGGAAAAAAATAATGTTCCATGAGAAACAGACAAAAAGGGGTAACTATTAACCATTTCCAGAACTCTATGTAAGATAGTTTGTAATGGGTCTTTGATTTTAAAAAGACTAATAAAGTCAATGGCCACTTTACATGTTCTGGGAGACAGTAGTCAGTCCCAGAAAATGGAGTTTACAGTGGGAAGTCTGAAAAAGACAACCCTGTGTCACTGCACTGAAGGTGTGGTGTAACACACAGTAAAAAGATGATGCCTATGGAGTAGGTGAGGATCCACAGTCTATGAACACAAAAATGTTAAACACACACAGCAAAACACATGTAAGAGTGGGAAAAAAGGATCACACTCTTACCAGGTGAAAAAAATAAATCCTAGAAATCCTGCAAAGCTGCTGAAGGACTCAGTAGGTAAGGGAAATTAGCCATTCTGGAGAATTCTCCCTAACAACTACAGAGAGGCAGACACCACTATGTCTGGCGGAGCACAGGGATTTAACCTGAGTCTGGGAAAGTAACCAACCCAGGAAGGTCTTGGCGCCTGGAATACACCACAATCTGACTCCAAATTCAAAACGGAGAACACAAACAACAACCACAGCAAGGTAGACACCAATGTATATTGCAGCAAATTAACCCATTGCTTTCCATAGGAAAGAAAGCCACCCATGAGGGGACCTGCCCCTGGAATGCACCCAAGCATGAATCCAATACCCAGGCAGCCAGAGCAAAAGCATGTCATGATACAAGAAGGACACCGATACAAGAATGGATTGCAGAAATATGAAGGAAAGCGTAACCCCACAGAACGGGATCCTTCTATCAGAATTCGCAACACCCTAAAATCTACACTAACCACAAATAAATGGACTAAGGACACAGACCAAGATAAGAACAAAAACAGAATACATCTCCCACTAACTCTCCACCCACAATCCTACTTCAACAGAAAACAAAAAAACCTGCAAATAACCTAAAAGCAAGGACCCAAACAAACTTAGACCGCAACAGACTACCAAACCACACACCACAACACACAGAACCTAGCAGTCCTAGTGTTATCTTTGGAAAGACCACTTAAAAAATCAGGCTAAGCTCGAATCCTTAACCATCCATGCCCCTTACATAAACAAATACTGGAAAAAAGACCACAAGCACAAAGAAATAGTCAACTTCTATGAACCAGAACAAAGAAACCCATCTATCAATCTAATCAAACTCTTCAACAAACAGAGACCCCACCTACACATAACCTGCAAGTTGAAGCCCCTTCCACGAGAGAAATTCAAGAAAAGAAACCCCCAAAAATACCACCCGGACAGGGACACAAGAAAGTTTATGCAACAATAAACAAGGGAAAGCACATACTCTACACTGCAGCCTACTCAACATAAGATAAATGGCCAAACACAAAACAGAAATGTATGACCTCCAGAGTGCGGGCGGCACTGATGCGTTCTTCTTCACATACAATTGGCTAGCAGACAATTACAAAACAATTGCCCATGAATCGATAACCGAGAACTTCAAACTATTACACTCCAACAGAGAAAGCAAAAGAGGAGGCGGAATCGCTTTAGCACAGAAATGCCCTCTCTAACCCACACCACTCCCTCCAAAAGACATATGAGACTGTGAATCCCTCCTAATTAACATCAAGCTCAATGATCAAGCCAAACTACTGTTTCCCCTGATCTACAGACCGCCATCCTAAACCCCAACATTAAAACAATGCTCCCTGACCCCATCTCTGACCTCTCAGCTTATTATGATAACATAATTGTTCTGGGGGACTTCAACATCTGGTTTGAAAAAGAAAATGAAAGCACAACAAACTCTCTCTGTCGGCTACTGGAAACCATCCACTTCAAACAAAAAGTAAACAGACCCACACACTGCACTGGACACACCTTGGATACCATTTTCTGGAGAGACGGACTTTCGATCACCGCCCACCTGTACCGATCATATTGAGTGATCACCACTTGATCCCATTCACCGTCAAAATTCCTAAACACATAATGCCCAGCAACACAACACTTTCATGCTACTAACAAAAGAAACTGAAAGAGTCTTTGCCTGGAATCCATAACAGCGCTAAAGGAATCAACCAAACAAACCTCTTTCAAATAAATAGAATGAATCCAGACTCAGAGGGGGAAAAACCCGAAAATGAGATCACAGAGGCCCTAGACCAACTAGCACCTGCAAAACTCATCTAAGCCACTGCAAAAAGAAAATGGCGGGGAGATGGTTCATAGAAGAACTTGAGGGAACTAAAGTAAAATAAAACGCAAACTGGAGAAACAGTGGTGGAACCATTACAACCTATCGGACACAAACAAATTCTGATGACAACTCATAATGGACAAATCAGAAGTTCTAAAAGAAAAGAACGCATACTACACCACTCGAATCCAATCAGCAACAAACACACAAAAAGACCTTTTCAAAATCAAGGAAATCCAAAACCCAACATTGTGCAACAAATGCATCCTACCATCTCAAGCACTATGTGACAATATCACACAACACCTAAGAAGAAATATAGAAGCAATCCAACAGACCATAGATGCAAGCTGCACACTGATAGACACAAACCTGAAAACACTAGAGACCAGAGAACCACCAACCACCACAACTGATTCAAACCGATGAATGAAGAAACATTCAACAAACTAATTAAAGACACCAATCTCGCCGGATACCCCAGTGGCCCATGCGCACCAGGCATCGACAAATAATTCCTCAACCACAGAAAACCAGCATCATACTTCTAGCTACTAATGAAGCTTTCCCTAATCACGGGAATAGTAGCCCAAACCTTCAAACAAGCATTCCTCCTAACAAATGAAATAGGAAATGCGGTACCACCAACTGCAGCCCTATATCGAACTTGATGCACTCAGACACACTACACTAATCCTATGACTGTAGGAATGTGACATAAAAGACTCTGCTCTATAATGGCTAAAATCTGCCATCACCAACTGAATGGAGAGACCACACTTACCGCCATTTACATCCAACACAAAAACATCACCTGTGGTGCACCACAAGGATCCAGCCTCTCCCCACTCCTCTTCAACATCTATATGTCCCTCTGTAATGAAACTCATTAAAACCCATGGATGGACCGCCTAGAACTATGTTGACGATACCCAACTCATCTTCATGATAACCACTACCCAAGACGCAAACAACTTCCTCTATAATAATTCACGAACATGTTTATTGTCAGGCATACAGCTTGGTGATGGTAAGAAAGTAGGTGTGCAAGGAGGGAGTTCAAGGAAAGTTCTGTTAATTATATTTGAAGAGGATGGAAAGCATAGTTGGGGAGGCCAAAGAGAATGCTGGCACAATAGTCCAGTTTAGATAAGACAATAGAGAGATGCTTGGCGGTGTGCAAAGGATGGAGGTGCCTGATTTCTCTAGGATTTAGGAGGTGGAGGTGAGCCGCCGTAGCAGTTTTGGAGATGAAAGTAGAGAAGGTGTAAGAAGAGCCATGGATGATGCTGAAGCTTCTTGCTGAAGAGGATTAGGGGAGAGTATCACATGGAAACTGGATCGGCAGGGGAAGAGATGAGAGAGAGTATTTGACAGTGAAGAAGAGCACCTTTGTTCTGAAACAGTTTAACATCATAGAGTTCAAAGCCATCCAATATTTATTGGCAGAAAGACAGTTCAATAAATTGATAGAGAGATCATAGGAGGGTTCAGGAACAGAGAAGAATATTTGGGTGTTGTCTGTTGGTATGAGAACTAAAAAGCAGAGATTAGTGCTGCAAGAGCAGAGCTGTAGAGTGTAAAAAGGAGAGTAACCCAAGACAGAGCCTTGTGGAACAGCAACAGTTAGAGGAGTGAGTTTAGAGGTTTTGTTGTTCCAAGAGTCAGAGATTTGGTGATGGGCTAGTTAGGATTCATTCCAGGCAAGAGGTTGATTGTGAATCCTAAGGAGAGAGAAAGTATTAAGGAAATCAGCATGATTGGCAGTGTCAAAGGCAGTGGGAGGCTAAGGAGAATTAGGATTCAGTATAGGTTGGTATTCTTAGCAGAAGCGATAAAGTTAGAGACATTCATGAGAGTAGTTTCCCATGGCATGACAAGAGCAGAAACCTGCTTGTACAGGTCTTTAAGGTTATGGATGTCTATGAAATTGGTAAGATGTTTGAACACAACATTTTATATCACTTTAGAGTAGTGCAGAAGGATAGACACACAGTAGAGGTTTACCAGGAGTTTCTGGTAATCCATTTGCTTTTTTAGCAGAGGGATGACCGTAGCAGTTTTGAAAACAGAGGGAAAGGACGCAAAGTCAAAGGACAAGTTGAACAGTTCAGCGAGGTGAGATGCCACTAAATGTTCAACAGGCTTGACTAGCTGAGGAGAAAAAATGGTCTGGTGGGGCACACAAAGGTTTAGCCTTCACCAGTAGAGATAGGACGTCATTAGTATTAGTGTGCCTAAAGTGGGAGATAGAGGTTGGAAACATTGTAGGAGAAAGGCAATTTCAGAAGCCCCGGTGTTGCGTGAGCCCTGCCTATCACTGGCGTCCCACCTACGAGGCAGACTTTTGATGCCTGGTGTCATTCCCTCAGTCATCCCGTCTCCAAGATGGGATCTGTGAATGGATGGGAGTGTAGCGGGAAACTCGACACTAGGTGAGACTCTCAACACCGGGAGAGGCTCCTGCTGCGGTGCCGATCTGGAGGGGGGAGCACTTTGAGGAATTTTCGTATCCTGAAAGATGGAAAATGTGTGATGCAATATTAACACAGATGGATTTTCTAATGCTGTACCTTTGCTTGGCATTGATCGCATAAGGACTGAATCTGGATATCTCATACCTGAAGAAGGGTTAGAGGCCCGAAACATGTAGTATATGATAGGGGGACAAACAACATCTGTCATCGAACCACAATATCTCCTTTCAAGATATCAAGATAACATTACAGATGAAATGCAGTTATTAACTAACTACCATGGAATTATAGAACTACAGTCACGTTAGGAAATGTTTCCTTAAAAAAAAATAACTTTTCCCGCCTGAAAAACATGGCCTTTACTTGTGTTTGGACCTGAGTTGTCCCAATGGACTCAATGATTGAATTGATATTTGAAATCCATTATTGAATGTCTATCAATTTATTAATTTGTATGTATGTACCTTATTTGAGTAATATATGATTTTTTTGGGAAAACCTGCTTTACTGTGAACATGCCTGTGAACTTGCTTTCTTGAAATTTGTTAACAAATTGAAGAAGTTATATTGAAATAACTGAGAAATTTCTTTGCAATTTTTGATAGTTGTAAAACACTGTGCCAGGTTAGTGTCCCGATGGTTAGAGTCACCAATTCCTTTATTTCAACATTGTAGACTAGGCAGTGTGTAGAACATAGGAGGAGGGAGTGTGAGGAAGATCAGAAAGAGTCTCTAATATTTGAAACTTTTGCAACAAAGCATTCAGCTAGGTCATTAGCTGTGAGAGTGGATTTGGTAGTGAAAAGTTTTGGAGGACTAATGGGTGAGTTTGCGGTAGCTGACTAGGATAGTAGTAGTGAGAGTTGATGAGGCTGTCATAGAATTCCATTTTCGCTCTTTCAAGAGAGGACCTAAGAGAGTACAGGGCACATAGGTATAGTTGCAGGTATGCATGCAAGTAGGTATGCCTCCATTTGTGCAACAGCCAATGCATGTCTGTGCAGAGATACCATATGAATAGGCAACCCATGGTTGAGGATGCTGTGACATAGGGGTGAAAATTAGCATGATGAATTGAGCGGAGAATGAGTAGTAAGGATTGGAATCTGGAGAAAGCAGTAATAGTGGAAGTGGCATCAGGTTTAAATGAGGAGAGTGAGTGTAGGTCAGAGAGAAAGGGGGGAATGCAGAAGGTGTACATTTCCTTTAACTATTAGGTGTGTCAAGTGGTGAGCAGAGGTCAGATGGTGGAAAGGAGATGGTGCTGGAAAAAATGGAGTGCTTGGATGGACATAGTGTGACAGTAGTGTTAGTGGCTGAGAGAGAGGAAGAGATGAATAAAGAGTTACCCCTATGTGGGTTGGTAAGTTATGGATAGAGTGGAGAGCATGGCCACTGAGAAAAAAATGAAGTTCAGATTTTTGAGATGTGGTTGGAGATGTGGTTGGAGAGGGAAGTTTAAAGTCACCTGAGCGAATGAGGTGATGTTTAGTTGAAAGAGAATCAAGGTGTTGCCCAAGTTCATCAAAGAATGGTCCAGTGGGACCAGGAGGGCAATAGTGGAGAAAATGTGAACCAAATAATGTGGAGCAATTGGAGATATATGAGGCAATGAGGTGGGAAGAGAGTAGGTATATGACACCTCCACCTCTGCCTTAGACTAGGACATGAATAAAGGATCATTTGGAATAATGTGTGGGCCACTAGGGTGGCAGTGTCAGATGTAGACATCCAGGTTTCAGTAATAGCAAGGACATCTAGGGGGGAAGAGCTGGAATGAAAGTAGTAAGTGATTAAGGATAATTTGTTGCATACAGCTTGAGCATTCCAGAGTGCAATGTTCAGTTGATATGTTAAGGAAGAGTTGAGAAGTTGAATCTCAGAGGAATAGAGGATTAGCAGAGGTGTGGTTTATTCATCAGATTTGTTTGTTAGAAGAAAGAGGTGCAAGAATGATGAAGTAGCGGGAGTTTCAAGATATGTGTTTTATGATAGGTATAAAAAAGGAGGAATATGTAGAAGGAGCTGCAGGAGAGCAGCAAACGCAGCAGGATCAAATGCACTAAATGTGAGCAGTGGAGTGACAGCACAGAGAGAGCACAGCAGTTAGCAAGCTAGGGGTACTCAAAGGTGCAGCAGGTACAAAGACAGGTACAAAGACAAAAGCAAAGGCTCATAGTTGAAGAGCCACTTGACAGCACTATGACTGCTCAAGAAACTACTTGCAAACAGAAGAACATATCAAATAGAACTGTTAATATATTATTTTTGTTTATTATTATATGTGTTATGAGGGGTCAGTACTGCGAGGCAGACAACTGCTTGTGGTCTTCTCACTGTTAGACATTTTCTTAGTAACAAAAAGTACAAAGAAAACCTAACTAAACCTACTCTATCAGGGAGTTCCCTACCTAGTCTAGGTTCTAATGGAAATTATCCACTTCTCTGCCTGCCCACGGTTGCTGGAATCCTTTTCACTTAGACAGATCATGAGGCAGCATCATTGTGGAGATAACTACACAATGCAAGTTAAGCCCAGTGGGCCTGCAAGACCTTTTATCACAATTTCAATTGTGCATCGAAGTCGATCAGTTTTGGGTGCCTAATTTCTCATCAGGGCATCCTGTCGAAATGTGTGCTTCCTACCATGCCGTTTGCAGTTGCTACTTCATACGTATTACCCTTGTGGCATCAGTGGGGCTTTTTCTATTGTAGCCTTTCTTTTCAACATGGCCACCAGCTCTGCAGCCCCTTCAGGCACCTGCGCACCCCTTCCACCTTCTTTTTCTGCGGCTGCTGTGATTGGCTTATTGCTTTTTCCTAAGGCCAATCAGTGAGCTAGCAGGAGAGACAGGCAGCCCACCAACCCAAGGCCCACATCCAGGCCCCTGCCTGAGCCTTTCGGTGGCTGGAGGGAGCACCTCTCCTTTCAGCTACTCGGCAGCACTCCAAAGGGAGTTTAGGCAAACTTGGCCTTCTGCACGGTTTGACCATGCATCATAATCATGTTTTCAATTGCCTTGGTAGGCAATTATGGATCACATTGGTCCACCCACCTTCCTTGGACAACATGACTGCTCAAATTGCTGTCTGCTCCCTTCCCACGTGCCTCATCTGTAACCTCTAATCTCTGCAGCAACAGTCCTATGCATTGTGATGTGCCTCATACTAATTGCTTCCTCTACTTCTCTCTTAAATACCCTGCTTCATAAGAAAAAAGAAAACAAATAATAAGTAAGTAATGCTTCTGAGTGATTTCTGGCTTAACTTGCTAAACTCGAATTTAGGTGTGCTTTCAGCTGTATATCAACCTTCCTGTAGTGCTTTTGAGTGTTTTCTGGCTAAATCGACTTTGGGTGTGCTTCCAAACTGTGCATCCACCATGTTGTACTGCTTTTGAGTGCTTTCTGGCTAAAATTAAATGTATGTGTGCTTACCAATTTGTTAATGATCTGTAAATCTGGGCACTTCCAGTGTGCTATGATATCATATGATATGGCATTTATAACGCGCTTATATACAGGTGTTTCAAGGCGCAATGAGGCAAGGGAGGGGAACAGAGGGAAACAAAAGACAATGATCATACTAGGCCAGATGTCGTTCAGATTGCGCAAGTGCATGGGAAGGGGAGGGAGGAGAAGTGCGGGGGAAGTGGGAGAGGACAGTGCAGTACATGGGATAAGAAAATAAATAAACAATAAGTAAAGTACAGCCAGCAGGAGGCAAGAGTACAGGCAGCAGGTGGCAAGTGATTTCTGTCTGCTTGGCCACCTGGTGTGATTCTATCATTGCATAGTGTTTCTGTCCCTCTCCCGTGCAAGCCTCTGACCTCGCTGCTCTTATTTCTGCCCCTATGGTGCTCTCGGTCTCTGCTATATTCTCTAACTGCTTCTCCATCTTCTCTCTTCCCTCTCTCACAAAGACCGATGCAATAAACTAAAAAAGACAACCCTGGGCTGCCCATCGAAGACACCTACATCAATGATTCCTCCAGACAGGACTATCAGTGACATTCCCTTTGCTGTTCCTACTTCTAACCTATGGACCTCCATATGGACTCTGTCATCTCCCCTTTCTCCTCCTCACCCATTACAGTTGGTGCCAGATGGGAGTTGCTCTTGGTTCACTTCGTATCTTCCAAATGCAAAATTAATTTCTATCATAATGTCACTATCATGGCCCTGGGTTCTCAGCCCAACTTGTCCTTCATGACAGGCGTCTTCCTTCTCTCTTCAAATTTGTAGTCCCTCCCTCCACCTTTCCTTCCCTCGTCCCACACCCCCCCAGCCCCCGGTGGTGGTACTGGACTCCTGTGCCCACCCTCCAAAAACTTTTAAAGTGGGCAACCAGGTACACTTAGCTACCCTCAATTCTCGCTCTGCTATCAAACACTCCTCTGACATCTATCACCTCCTTGAACACCTTGACCTTGACATGTGGTTCAAGGCCAGCTCCGTCACTGCTTTTGACACTCTTCTCCCTGAGGGCTACAAGATCCTGTCCAATCCCAGGCCCTCTTGGTCCGATGGTGGAGTGGCTCTGATGTTCTTTGAGTGGGTTCCTGCCCAAATCATCCCCAGTCAAAACTATTCATCCTTTGAAAGCCTAGTCTGCCGGCAATCTTTCTTGCCTACTTTCTCGCTTACTCTCGCTACAATCTACAGACCCCCCAGGACGTCCACCCTCTTTCTCTCAGAATGGGCCGACCTGTCATTCCCTCTCTTCTTGCCTCTTCCCCCAAATGTATCTTCCTTGGGGACTTCAATATCCATCTCGACTTTTCTGCAACCTCTGCAACACTCTTTCCCTCACTATCCTTCCCTCTTGCCCAACCCATTCTGCTGTACACCCATTGAATGCTCTTAACTAAACAGACGTAAAACACAAGAGGGGTAACCACCAGTCTAAATTAGATCATACTATCAGCTGCGTATGATTACCTATTCATCAATGATCGTGGTGGTGTTCAGAAAGTCACCAGGGACCCTTATACTGGCCTGAGGTGAAGGTGCAAATGCAAAGATAACAGTCCGTATCAATTACAAAATTGCTCTTAGCCTTGTTTCAATGGCTGCAACACGGGATGTATTTCATGTTGATCATAGTTCTGGTTGTAAGACAATAAAGGTGGTACACACCAGTTTCCGTAAATAAACCAGGAAATCAGAGCATTAGTCTTATACGTGTAATGAAACAAACATTTTAAACAAACAACAGTTTGAAGCTCCACATTTGATTTAAACACAGTTCAGGTGGAGGCAAGTGCATCACATAATTCAATGAAAACATACACAAATACACATGCAAAATATACATATTGGTAAAAGTGCACAGTCAATGCAAGAAAACTATGCAAGTAAATGAGGGGGGACAAAAAGTGTGTCCTCAGAAAAGTCCCACAGAATGTGGATCTTGCTGTAATTGAGTGGTGACCAATCCTAGGTCTACGTTGGGAATAGGATTCCCAAGATTAAGTGTGGAGGGGCTATTGAAGAGCCATTCCTTTAGATGTTTCAGCTCCCAATTGTGGTGCCATCTTCCGAGCCTCAGGATTGTGTCTCCCTTGTGCTTGAGTCCAGGGCGGGGATGGGTGAGGCGACGTGGGCTCGTAGATGTTGCCCCGTAGATAGAAGCAGCAGAATATGAGTAATGCTGCACTCTGTGTAATGGGTGGCTGGTCAAGGCTCGAGGGTCTTGCCAGTGTCCAGGCTCGATCTCAAGGCACTGGTAGCTGTGCTTGTAGCCAATCCAGTGTATGAATACAATAAAAGAGGTGATACAAACAGAGCTTGTCATGGGCACTTGTGGAGGGGGTAACACAGATTATGACAGCGTAACCATATCCCAGCAGTCTTAGGTGTGGTGCAGAGGGCCGTGTCACTCAGGAAACTGAAAGTTGGACAACGTGTCCTAATGGAACCTGGTGGAGGCCGATACACAGCGCTCCGGCAGAATAATGATGCAAGCTCTGGCCGCCTTAACAGACAGAACCTTATCTCAAGAGACATCCCTCTCTTCAACCCTCTCACTACCCCTCTCTCCTGGTATGAACACTCTCTCCTCTCTTCCCATCTTGACCTCCACTGTCTCCAGACTCCTCCTCCCACACTGCCAGTCTCCTTCTCTATCCTTCGACCAATGAAGCGTGTGTCAGTCGCTGCATTTCCCTATCCTTTCATCTCTCCTCCACCCACTTCATTAAACTGTCTTTCTGTCTCTATTCTAGCTAACCTCCATCTCTCTATCTCTAACACTATGGACATCCTTGTCCCTGTTATGAGGATCCACATGAAGCCTG
This sequence comes from Ambystoma mexicanum, assembly GCF_040938575.1. Classification (NCBI taxonomy): domain Eukaryota; kingdom Metazoa; phylum Chordata; class Amphibia; order Caudata; family Ambystomatidae; genus Ambystoma; species Ambystoma mexicanum. The sequence continues at coordinate 229,351,057 of NC_090930.1, read as the reverse complement.
CCTCCAAATGCAATTCTTGGTATGACTCCAACTTTGCTGCTTTGAAACACAAGTGCAAAGCTGCATAGCGGTGGTGGCAGGCATCTAGCTCATCCTCGGACAAACTGACCACCCGCCTACTCCAAAGACAATACCGTCCCTCCATCGGCTCCAAGAAGAGGGATCATGTTCAAGCCTGCATCTCCGGAGCCACAAATACCACAGCTGAACTCTTTAAAATCTGCAAGGAACTTGCCAATCCTACCGCAGTGTCCTTCTCTCTTACCTCCCAGGCCCTTTGCACCTCACTTGCACTCTTTTTTCCTCAAAAACTCTGGACATCCTATCCTTTGTGTATTCTGCTGCTCCACCCCCATTCCCTTGCCTCCTTCGGCAATCCTCGTTCCCCCATACTTTCATCCTTCTCTCCCATTGCACCTGATGAGGTCTATAGAGTGGTCAGCTCTATTAAAGTCTCATCTAAACAGGTGCTACCCTGATCCACCAGAACCATCAAGGAAAACATTGTCTCTCTTGCTCCAGCCTTGGCCGACCTCTGAAACCACTCATTTGGCACTGGATCCTTCCCTGAACCCGTTAAGTACTCTCTTGTGCACCCTGTCCTAAAAAGAACATCTTCTGACACTTCTATAGCTAACTATAGTTCTTTCTCTATCACCCCTTTTTGGGCAAACCCATTGAGAAGTTGGTCATCCCCCAACTGACCCGCCACACTGAATTGGCTGGTTGCCTCCGTGGCCACTAGTCCATTTTCAGGGCAGCCAGAGGAAACTGCTATCCCGAACACCTGTGAAGACCTACTCTCTAAACTGGATACTAATACTCTCTCTGTCCTGATCCTCCTCGATCTTTCTTCTGCTTTTGATACAGTCAACCACTCCACCCTCATAAACCGTGTCCATGATACCTTAGTCATCAAGAACAGGTCAGTGGTATGGCTGACCTCCTTCCTTTCAAACAGACCTTCCCAAGTGTAAATGGGTCCTTATCACTCCTCCACTTAACTCTCTACCTGTGGCAACCCTCAGGGCTCTATCCTATCGCTATGGCTCTTCAACATCTTCCTGACTGCTCTGGCCCACCTGATCTCCATTTTCTCCCCTCATTTCCAGTGTTACACAGACGACACACAACTCTCTTTCAGGTTGCTGCCTTCCCCTGCCTCCTCCTCCTACTCCCTCATACCTGACTGCAATTCAGGCATGGTTCTATGCCAGTGATCTCTACCTGAATGCCAGTAAGACAGAGATACTACTCATTGTGACACCTGCTCCTTATTTCCCCCTGCCTCTCGGACCAGTCTGCCTAGATCCTCTCCCCTCACCCATTTGTGAGGTAACAAAAACTTGGGATCATCTTTGAATCCTCTCTCTCTTGCTCTCCTCGCATCATGTACCTTGCCAAAAAGTCCAATTTCCAGTTGCATCTCCTCAAGGGAGTTCTACCTTTCCTCACCTTCCCGCAGAAGCTCAACCTCTCCAGAGCCTTGGTTCTTTCTAGACTTCACTACTGCAAAAGCCTTATGATCAACATGCCTCTTTCATTCCTTCGCCCCCTACAACTAATCCAGAATAGGACTGCAAGACATTTCCTTGGCATCAAGCCCAGGGACCTCATCTCTCCAGCCCTAAAATCTTTCCACTGGCCCCCGGTGACCACAAGAATCAAATTCAAGACCCTTTACATCATGCAAAAGGGTGTCTGGGGCTTGGGGCCTATTTACATCCAACTTTCTCTCCCTAAATTCCTCCCAGCCAGAGTCCTTCGTTCTTCTGGCTCCAACTCTCTATGGATCAAATTTTTCTCCAAGCAGAGAGTGGGAGGTAGATCTCTTTCGTGGGCTGGCTCCTCCCTCTGGAATGGCCTCCCACCTCAGACTTGAGCCGGATATTCTTAAGTTCCGCAAACTTCTCAAGACTTTCCTTTTCTCCTCTTCCTTCCCTCATCCCCTCCCATACTAACTCACCATCTGCTGCTGTGAATGTCGCCTGGTCCCTTCAGAATCATTCAGAGGCCTGACCACCTGCTACCAGTCCCCCCAGCATCCTTCTCAGAAGTTGCCCTCAAGCCCCCTTTCCCTGACTAGCCCGACTTGGCCCTCCCTGTCCACTGCACTTATCCTACCCTTCCCTCCTTTCCCCTGGTACTTGCTGCCTTGGTCCACTGAGCACTTGATTGGGGACACCCCACTACTGCACTTCTTCCTCATCTCCTCCCCCGTGCAAGTACCACCTTTTCATGCATGTGCACGGTTGGATTGTCACAAGGTCAATATAACCTTTTTTGTTATTTTACTTTTTTGATTCTCATGCCCTCTCAATCTTGTCTTGTGACTCCTGAAAACACATGTGTATAGGTGCCTCGCAAATGTCCAATAAACAAAATATATAAATAAAGCATGCACAAAACTGGCCCTCACACTTACCAACAAATGATTCAAAGTAAATCACAAACAACATAAATAAGTGATTACCAAACAACCAAAACTTGGATAACATTCACCTGTGGGGGCGTGGCTTGGCAGCCATGGTGTAGGAAGCTCTTACCAAGAGCTCCTGAACCTCCGACGAAGATCCAACACCGTAAGATTGAGAATGAACCCGTAAACAATTGAAAAAGGACGTGCAGCTGTATGAACCTGAGGCCCATGGAATGAGCGAACAGCTGATTGCAACAGACGTGTATGCCCAGAGATAGAACTTCTGAAGTACGGAGACCTGATTAGTTTAGGGCGCGGACAAGATGGCGGAGGAGACAGGACAAAGGACAAAGGAAACCTCTGCCGCACTCGCTGGCTGCAATGCTCTGTAATGTGTAGTGCGGGGCACAAAGTACGAGCCGGCGAGTAAGAGGATTCAACGAGTGCGCCGGGCCTGTCAGGAACATTGTAACTATTGAAAGGCCATTGCGAGTTTGTTGCAACAATTGCAGACATGGACCGATGCCGGCGGTATGGGTTGGCAACAGTAGTGAGAGGCGGAGAAGCTGGGGGACGCCTTCGCCAGCGAAGACAGCAGAGACCACACGATACAAAGTGCTAAGGCCCACGCAGTATGCGCGACACCACAGCGTGGATGGATGGCCGGAATCTAAGGCATATTCCAGAAGGGAAGGATTGGACAAGAGAGGTGCTCTCTGGGCCACGCATGTTCATAGAATTGGTCAATCTACCGATATAAGCCCTGCAATACACTACAAAGACACTGATTGCTGGCAAGATAGACGGTGGGACACAACAGGCGAGAGAACGAAATCCCTGCCTACAGCTGCCTGACTCAACTAAAGTGCTGGAAGTTGCAGACACAAACGTGATGTGGTGGGACACCCGGGCACAGATGGCCCCCCTCCTGTGGCATAGAAACATCAACCTGGGCACGGATACGCCAGCATAAAACAAGAGGGTGCTGTCTCCCTAGGCACCTGGGGAGCATGACCCTGCACATCGAGGGTGATCCCTCTTCTGATGCCGCGAGAGGGTGGAGAAAGGAGACCAAGACAGGAACCACAAAGTGGTGTAGACCTGACCATTGCTGAGCCACCAGTCTGGAGAGCTAATAACAAGACGGATATGTCTGTGAGAGGAGGCAAGACCAAGGGCAAGCAGCACAATGGACATTTTTGCAATATCGCAACAGTCCCCCATCACTCCAATGCAAAGCGCAGCGGCCACAACCACAGGCACAACAGCACCATGCGAGAACCACGTGATGCTGGCGGCCATAACGGAATTGAAGGCCTTGTGGGGGACGACAATGGCAGAATTGAGGACTGCACTTGAAATGAAAATAGCTGCAGTTGGAGTGGAGGTCAACCTACTAAGGCAAGATGTGAGAGCGCTAGCGGAAAGGACCAGCGGTCTGGAGAGTGCTGTGAAAATTATTACAGGCACTAGCACGGCCAATACCCAGGCAGTACACATATTGAAGCAGCAGGTAGCCAATCTGGAGAATCGAGCAGAGGAGGCAGAAGGAAGAGCCAGGAGCAACAACATACGCGTGGTCGGTCTGCCGGAGGGGGAAGAAGGCCAAGGCCCTACGAACTATGTTGAAACCATGATTATGCAAGAGATAGGTGCAAATGTGCTCTCCCAAGGGTTTGCGGTCGAACGTGCGCACATGGCCTTGATGAGGAAGCCACGTCCTGGAGCCCCTCTGAGAGCAATCATAGCGAAGATCTTAAACTACAGGGACAGGGAAAAGATATTGGAGTTCTTCAGGAAAGGAGGGATGATAGAAAAGGCATCTGCAACCATCACAGCATATCCAGACTACATGATGCTGGTTCAAAGACAGCGCTACAGCTACGTGGTGATCAAGAGGAGACTGCACACAGCCGGATTTAAATACATGTTGCTGTATTCTGATTTTCCATAAAGATAAAACGCACTTGTTTGACTCCTCGGAAGAAGCGACGACAGGGCTGGACGCGTGTGGCTGCCCAGAGAGTGATGATAAGTAGGGTCAAGAAAGATACAATAAGCGATTCGACAGTTTGCACATTATGAGAAGGGCATAGGGTAATGAGTAATTGTAATATGAGACATTTGAACATTTTGGACAGGAATATAGAAAGTGTAACATATTGAGAATAACAAAAGGTGCAACTAGCTAGATTTTTTAATAAGGAGCAACGGTACGGATGCAACCTATCCCCGAGAATCAGAATAGGAGGACCGCCACTAGGGCGATATCTCCCTGCTGAGCTGTAAGTAAGGCAACTGCCAGAAAGGGGCTCGATGCGGGGTGCCTGAGATCCAGGGATGGAGCTGGGCAACAGTTGGGGGAGTGGGGCAAGGAGGAGTGGAGGGGGAGAGGAGGGGTGTGGGAGAGTTGGGGAGTGCGGTGGGGTAGAGGGTAATGGAGGGTTGGAGGGAGAGGGGAGTTGAGGGAGTGTTAACAGTTAGGGGAAGTTTGTATAGGGGAACAAGACTACATGAAGAAAGGGAAGAACTGAGACCTGGCTGGTATTGGAGGAGGGTGGAGTTGGAACCGGACTCGCTATGGGAGACCTAAAAATAGTTACTTGGAATGTTTGAGGGCTCAATAGTTATCTAAAAAGAAACAAGATCATGATGTATCTGTGCAGACAGAAAATAGATATCGCCTTGTTGCAGGAGACGCACCTGACGCATGAAAAGCTGGAGGTGATCCGGTAAAAGTGGAGAGGGACCGTCGTGGGTGCAACATACTCAGCTTACGCTAGAGGGGTGATTACCTGGATAGCACTGCATGTACCGTTTCAGCTACTGGGCTCTACAGCTGAACCGGATGGGAGGATGGTGGTAATAAAAGGACTAGTAGAGAACAGGGAAATATGTGTCATAAATACATATTCCCCCGAATCAGGATACAGCGGCATACTTTCAAACCCTATATAGCAAACTTAGCGTGAGCCTGGGAGGGGCAGTGATCTGGGGAGGTGATTTCAACTGCTTACTGGACACGAGGCTGGATAGGTCAGACACCAAAATAGATAGACCGACCCCGGCGGCCAGGATACTGCAGTCCCTGTTAGCAGATTTTGGGCTGGAGGATGCATGGAGGTCACATTATCCACAGGATCAGCAATACTCGCAATTTGCAGCGCCCAAAACGTACATACCAGACAGGATTACATATTTGTCACACACGAACTGATGGCAGAGATAGCGCAAATAGAGTTTAAAGTGAGAGTCCTTTTGACATCGCAGTACCGACCCCCAAGAGCGAAAATACCGACGTGGCGCCTCCGGGCAGAAGCACTGAAAGATAACATCTTTAGAGAGGACATGCGAGAGGAAATAATACGTTATTTTGAGGCCAATACGGGCAGTGTAGACTCAGCGGGTGTACTCCGGGAAGCTTTTAAAGTAGTGGTGATGGCGGCAGCCATATCCAAGTCCAAGGGGCTACAGGGTGGGTTCCTAGTGGAACTACAAGAGGCGGAAATGGAGCTAGAAAGGGCAGTAAAAAGAGGTGGCAGCACTAAAGACGACAATGAGGTAACACTTAGGCTGCAGCGGAAATGTGCGGGACTCTGGGAAAGGCTGTGCAATATAAATTACAAAAAATACATAGAGAGACAGCACGCAGGGGGGGACAAACCAGGAAGAGTTCAGATCAGTAATCAGGACGATAGCGAGAGAAGATGGAAGCATAATGGACACCCAAGAAGGAGTGAACCAAGAATTTGTAGATTACTATCGCATCCTATATGGGGACGCGGAGGAAAGTGATAACAAGGAAATAAGCAAAACTTTAGAGGATATAGGGAGCGAGAAGAGCTAGACGCTCCAATCACTCTGGAGGAACTAGAAGACGTGGTGAGACAGCTACCCACCAGTAAGACCCCGAGGTCTGACGGACTCCCCAGCAAATTTTATAAGATGTACAAGAATGAGGTACTCCCCCGCTCTTGCAGATGCTCAATGAAGCATATGAAATTGGAAGGTTACCAGAGTCCCTGAGAGAGGCGATCATCATTCCGCTCCCCAAACCTAATAAACCAGGCTGTGAGTGTGGCTCCTCCAGATCTCTATCGATGCTGAACCAAGATAGTAAAATTCTGACGGCACCCCTGGCAAATAGAATGAAGAAAGTTGATAGCAAACTAATACACCCCGACCAAACTGGTTATGTCCCCAACAGGAACATATCCAATAATCTTCGGCGACTCCACCGAGTCATTGAATATGCCGAAGAGGAGACAGGTGAGATGGCAATAGTGTCGCTGGATGCCATAAAGGCTTTCGATTCGGTCAAGTGACCATGCCTCATGGCTAATTTGAGCTATGGAATAGGGCCGGGGTACCTCAAATGGGCCAAATTATTATATAGTGCCCCGCTGGCCAGAGTAAAGACAGGGCAGTCATATCAGAGAGGTAGCAACTCAGCAGGGGCACCAGACAGGGATGCCCGTGGTCCCCCATGTGGTACATTCTGGCCTTAGAGCCTTTGTCAATATACCTAAAACAGCAGTATGACACAGTAGGTATCACCATAAGGGGGGAACCACACATAATGTCTTTTTATGCTTACGACATGCTGTTGTATATGAGCTACCCTGAAGAAAACCTCCAGTATATCCTGGAGGTGATGGAGCGATTTGCAAAGCTTTCGGGTATAGCTGTGAATCCCAAAAAGTCTTGTGTTTTTCCACTAGGTAGGTACAAAGGGATACCGCTGGAGCGACTACCGACCATCCAGATACCATGGGGGGTTAGCACGTTTCGCTATCTTGGGGTCGATATATACCATACATTGGAGGCAGAGCACCAATACAACACAGAGAAGGCTATCCGACAGATTGAAAATAGTATGAGGGTTTGGGTGAAACTTCCCCTAGCGATGATAGGAAGAGGGGCAATGCTTAAAATGGTGGTCCTGCCAAGACTGTTGCACTAATTTGGGAACATCCCATGCTTGATACCGAGGAGATTCTTTGCCAGGCTCAGTAGCATATGCAGAGACTTTCTCTGGCAGGGGACAAGAAATATGGTGGCCCTCTGGAAGCTGCAAAACCCACACGAAAAAGGGGGCATAAAGATACCAAACTATGAGCTTTACTATATAGCAAGCCAACTTCAGTATGCAGCTAATTAGTTATCTGAGGAGCCGACCTCTGAATCAAGGCTGTTTCAATTGGATTGTGCCCCATTCTTTTTGAGAGAAATTATGTGGTTCCCAAAATCAGATATGGAGGGATGCCCCAGGATGATGGTACTTGGGTGGGAGATATGGCAGAGAGCTGTCAGATAATGGGTAGCCCAACCCTGTGCTCCCCACAGGTGCCATTGGTCGCCCTGGCGGGAAGAGAGAGGCAGTTAAGATTAACAATTAGGAAGCACTGGGAGCCAGTGGGGATAGTAACAATGGGCAACATGTGGCAAGAAGGGAGTATAAAGGATTTTGAGGGGCTGGTGGAGGAAACGGGGTTACATGCGGGACAGTATATCACATATCACAGGGTGGTGCGGCGGATAAAAGAGACATGGCCCGAAGATACATTAGCAGATGAACCAGATGCGGCCATAGATACAATATATGACTTAGCAGAGGGAGGGCACGAAATATCGAGACTATATGAGCTGATGATGACTAAAGTGGGGAAGGAAGTGACACAACTTAGCCAAGATTGGGAAGAGGAAGCTGAGGCCCTATGACTGATGGGATATGGGAGAGCGCCCAGGGATATCACAAAAAAATATTGAGAAATGCAAGATTACAGCAGATACAATTATACATCACCCATAGGGCGTACATGACGCCCCAACGAATAGCCAAGTTTAAAATTGCAGGGTGACAATCTTGTCCCAAATGTGGTGAGGAAAATGCTGGAATGGTACCCATGTTTTGGTCATGCCCAATAATAGGACGTTTCTGGGGAGAAATAGCGCGCAAGATGGAAGATAAAGGGATTAACATGGAAGTGGACATAGTATGGGCATGTCTGTTGGGGGGGTTCCCTAGACCCCATGAGCTAAAGTATGTGAGTAAACTGAAATACCTGGCATATGCACTAGCCAAGAGGAAAATTGCAATGGGGTGGAAAGCATGTCACAGCCCGAGGATAGAAGCGTGGTGGAGGCACCTACAGAAATGGGCGGAGGCGGAAACTATAGTGTGGCAAAAGGCGAGTAGCACTGAGGGGGAGGAGGAAGCAGGAAATGTATTGGCTTGGAAACAATTAATTGCGGAATTATTTGGGCCCACGTTTGGCGGGGCAAGTGACCGGGATCCAACGGAAACCAGAGATGAGGAGTCCCTATTGCGGGACGTAGAAGCACAACAAGAATGAGAGTAGGCAGGAGTGGGGGACAGGGGGAGGAGGGGACACAGTGGTCATGAATAAAGTGATGAGTATTCATACCATTATGTGCACTGTAAATTTGGTTTGTGTTGGTTGTTAAAATAAAATCAATAAAAATTGTTTTAAAAAAAACCTTCACCTGTCCTGGGTAGATCCCTTTCCTAGGATTTTCCAAAGTCCATCTCGCCAAGTGTTCATAAAGAAAAGTACAGTCTTGAATCAAAAGAAACAAAAGCTCACTGAAACAGAAATCCCCTGGTCACCGTTCTTTATCCTTCTGTTGAAATGTGCCCCTTTCAATTCCAGCAATGAAAACAGCACCAACGGCAATCCTGGATGTCCTCCCTCCAGGATAGACTTGACACAGTTCAAAGACAAAAGAACAACTTCTATTTCAACAACTGTTCACATGGTTATAACCTCTGCAGCATCTTTTGGTATAATTTGTCAGGATGCTTTTATTTTATTTACTTTTATTTATTGTGTATCTTAGTTTATTACAAACCTTAAACACATATTACAAAATGCAAATTAATCACTTTCAATAATATCACTTAACAACATTTAAAACAATGCCATACCATTAACAATTAAACATCGTTAATAATTATGAAATACAATACAAAATACAACACAAATATCAGTGCAAATACATGAACTATTAATTCCATTCTTTTCTGTTCCAGCAATTTTAAAAACAATTCCCATATATAAAAAAACAGCTGCCAATACTATCATAATATCCCCTGAGAATAGCATACTCCAAAATTGGTCTGTGACAATGCTAGTGCCATGGATAACAAGTGACTCATAGTCCCTCATATAAGCTTCAAACAATCCTGAACAGGAAGAAAGAATATGGTGGCTTGATTCTACCGCTATACCGAAGAGTCTACAAAGCCTCTCATCATATGGCTGCCCTGTCCAAGACCCGGTCAATTCTAGTGTGGGCAGCTGCTTCAATCTTAACCACAGTAGAAATTCACAAACATCCCTACTCGTACTCACCAGCTACTATGTTTTCAATTGTGGAAAATTAAAACCCTGCTTGACATAATGCGTTAACTTAAGTTTTAATTTAAGTGGCCAGTGATATTACATGGATCTCAATCAGAAGCTATATATTTTAATTCTCTAATAGACACACCCAATTTTAAAGGCAAATCTATTTTAAAATCAACAGCCTCAAAAAACTCCAACACTTCATTTTCAAAGTATCAGAAAATAAAGGAATGTGCAAGCTTATCATTCGCCATGGACGAAAAGCAAGCGACCAATGTTTTATCTTCCCCTTTCATATCAAGCAATTTGAGATACAAAATTCCTCTATTGATTTTACATCGAATTATCAGGGAAAATAGTCCTAGCTCACAATTAATGATTCTATAGGAATACACTGTGGCAATCCCATGACGTATTTCCAGACATTTCCTTCAAGTTGATGGATTCACCTCCTATTCAAAATAAGGTTCCAACCCATAAATCATGCCAGGAACGAAACAGGATGTATACAACTTAACCATGGCCAAGACAGGGTAACTACCTTTATGTGAAACACAGGATTTAATGACACACATTTTCTTCATAGTCTTAGAATAGACATAGGGCCTCATTACGACCCAGGCGGTAAGGTGTTAATGGCGCCGTAAAAGGTGGCGGCGCTGTTAACCCCTTACCGCCTAATTACGAGGTCCCTTTGCGGGTCCCCACCTTAACGGCTGGTTTTACCAGCCGTTAAGGAAGGAACCCGCAAAGGGACTTTCGAGGTAATTACGGTACCACAATTTGCGGTACCGTAATTACCGCCTTCCCCATTCCCATTGAGCCCTATGGGGTAAAAATGGGAATGGGGAAGGGCCAATGGTGAATGGGGAATTACCGCCCGGCCAACCTTGGAATGGGGCGGTAATTCCGCTATCCACCATGGCGCAATCGTTAAAATACCGGTGTCAACCATGGCGCTAATAGCCCCATGGTTAACGCCTGGATCGTGATGACCCCCATAGTCTTGCAGCATATCTGGGCATAGTCTCCGATGAATAGGGGCACCCAGATAAACACATTTTTCACCAGCTTTAGAAGGAAGTGCGCCGAGTTTCCATACACATGTTTTTCTTCTTAAACTGTTCTCCTTCAATTACTAGAATCTTTAGTTTTTAATGGGTTAATTATAAGCCCATACGCTATAAAATATTTCTCTAAGGCTGCCATGCTTCTTTGTAGTCTGATATCGGACATTGGTTGATAGAAGGTGGAAAAATGTGACATCCATTAAAATTTTAAAGCATCAGTGCCAAAACATACCCCTCCTTTACCCCACTGGCAGTTCTTGCGTTTATGGGTGGCATGGTCTGAGTCGTACCAAGAGTTGCACTTGGCTTTGGGCTTCAATCGGATCATCATGACAGGGACAAGAACGTCGAGAGTATCAGATATAGCAGAGTGGACCATGGAAAGGTCTGTTTCAGGGTGTGAGTCAGCCGAGGGGGGAGGGGAAGTGAGAAAGTGGTGGCAAAAGCCTCACTTAACCCATGCTTCATGGGTCTGAAAATTGTGACGGTAGGTGGCACTGATTGAATTGGCTTGGCCTGAGGGGTGGAGAGGGTGAGATGGGAGGAAAGGAGAAAGTGATCACTCCAGGAGAGAGGAGTAGTGACAGGGATAGAGATGGAAAGGTCTGAAGAGATCAGAACATCCAGAGTATGCCCTACAGAGTGAGTCAGGCCAGAGGGGAGAATATAGAGTGAGAGAGAGTCACAAATGTCACAAAAGGGTCCAGTGGGAGGACAGGAAGCATCACAGTGGATGTTGAAATCTCCAAGATGGAGGAGTTGCATCGTTGAGACCAGGAGGGAAGAGGAGAGGTCTGCCCACTCAGAATGGAAGGAGGAGATCTGACCAGGTGGCCTATAGATGGTAGCCAGAGTAAGGGAATGGCCAGGAGAGAGAGAGAGCCTGCAGATGAGGCATTTGAAAGAGGAGTAGGCCTGCGTAGGAATGACAGAGGCAGGAATCCACTCAGGGAAGATCAGGGCTACACCCCCCCACCCAGAACCATTGCTTCTGGACGCAGAGAGGATCTTGTAGCCATCAGGTAGGATAGTGTCAGAGCTTGTGACAGAGCTGGCCATGAGCTATGTCTCCATGAGACTGAGGACATTGGGGTCAAGTTCCTCCAGGAGGTGGCAGAAGTCAGAGGAGGGTTTGAAAGCAGAGCAAGAGTTTAGAGTGGCAATATGGAGAGGGCTGAAATGGAAAGACTTCCATTTAGGGGTACAGATCAGAGGTACGCCTTGGCGAGGTGTAGAAACCAGAGGGGGGGCAGAATAGGAAGGATGAGATGGCAAGTTACCCAAGAAGGGGACAGCAGGGGGAGATACATATACTTAATCAATTCTGGAACTTTTATCACCTCTATGCCAAATGTAATGATTACTAATCCCGTGAAAATCAGTTTCTTCTTTAGGATCAATAAAAGACATGTTCCAGTTATTGATGAACATGGACCATGACATAACTCCATTTTGCTTTGTACATGGTAGATCAAGGGTTACAGAGGGATTATTTTAACAAACCACATTAACATCCCCCAACATCGTAAACAAATTCCCTTTATCGTAATTAGTCCAGTAAGATAAGATGAAATGTAGGCATTTCTGTTTCTTCCCAGTATTATTACCACCTGTAGGATCATATATGTTAATCAACAGCAGATTCAGGTGATTATTTTGAGCCAGGTCGGCGACTTACGTTGATATTGCATTCGTATTGTTCTTGCTCCTGTAACAAGACCACCAGAAGGTCTGCCAACATTTTTTTTTTTTCTACGTCAAATCTCTGTGAAAGTGCAAATCCATCTATTTGCAAGGATCAATACTCCATGTCTCCTGCAGGGAAAACATTTCAGAACCCCACAAGTAGTCATATCCTTTATCATATAAGAAGGACCTATAACCCCTTGAGTTCCAGGACAACATTTGTGTCTCATAAAGCCACAAACTGATTTACATTATCCTTAATTCAATTCAGATTAAACAGGAATCCCTTCTGAGCATCGTGATTTAGAGCATGTTTAAACAGATCACCTGTAAAATATAAACTCTTAATATCCTCAATCCAAATGCCATCCGATATGGGATTTGACTCAATAACATTATTTGCCAAATGCTGACTTACAATGGAGCAGAATGTATTATTATTCCTAGGTTCTAAGGCCTCAAGCATAATCTCCCAATGGGCATCTTGCTGAGACTGTTTATAGGACCTAACCCAGTTTTTGTACTTAGTTTTTTGATTCGCAAATGCTCAAATTTTACCTAAAGGTTCAATGTGTGTATCTTTCCCAATCTTTCTAAGTGAAGATCTGTGTAATTTCCTTCTGTCTGCAATATTAACATCAAATTTGGGTTATATACCATAATAACTGGGTTGACCCTGATATTATTATTCTTAATAGGGGTCTTTGCTAAATATATACAATATTTACTTATTTATTTATGTATTTATTTATTCACATGTATAGAGCGCACATCAGCCCTTAGGCATCGTGGTGCTTGTTACATAAGGTTAGCAAAGCTTAGTTACAGTAGCAGCATATATAAATTTTGACAATTTTTTAAATTATACAAGAATTAAGGAAAGGGGTGGGTGTAGGGTATGATGTAGGTGTGGAGATATGAGGGCGGAGTGTTAGTTGAAAAGTGCTGTATTCAGATTTCTCCGAAAGGCACAGAGCGAGGTTTCAGCTCAAAGAGCGGTGGGGATTGAGTTCCAGAGCTTCAGTGCTAGTTAGGGGAAGCCTAACCCCCCTTCTTTAGTCCTGTTGATGTGTGGGATAGTGAGTTGATTGGTGTAGTGTGTTCTAGTGGGTCTTGCTGAAGTGGTTCTGTTCAGAGTTTCTGATAGATGGGAAGGTTCCATGGAGTTGATGCATTTGTGGGCTGTGGTGAGAATTTTAAACGTAATGCGGTCTTTGACTGGAACCCATGGATTGCCTGTCTGGCTTGAGAGATGTGGTCTCTTCTTGGAATGCTGAGTGCTGCTCTTAGCGCATTGTGTTGGGTGATTTGGAGTCTGTTTAAGTTTTTTAAGGAGGTGCCTGCTAAGAGGGCCTTGCAATAATCCATCTTAGCACCTATGTGGCTCTGGCTATTGAGAGGCAGTTGGACATAGTTAGGAATGTTTTAATGGCATTGATGAGTTTGGTGCTTAGGGCAGACGCTGAGGCTATGGCATTGACTTGCTTATTCATTGAAAGTGTGGCATCAATGTAAACCCCTAATGTCTTGACGCTTTTGAGGATAGGAATGACAGAGTTGTCAATGTTAAAATTGGATTAGAGACAGTTTAATTTGTTTAATGTGGTTTTTTGCCCCGGGATGAGAATCTTTGTCTTATCTCCATTGAGGCATAGGCCGTTTTCCGCCATCCAAGCCTGGATGGTGGCATAGACTTGGCTTAGAGCGGCCACATCTTGTTCGTATTAGCCGGTTAGTGGTAGGAGAATTGGGTATCGTCCGCATAATTGGTATATGCGATCCCAAGTGCATCAAGATTGTCAAAAAGGGGCTTTGTGAAGAGAATGTAGAGCGCAGGCACAGTACATGATCCCTGTGGGACTCCACAGTGAATGATGGTAGGTGCTGTGTTTGCTGTGTTTGAGAAAACTTTAATTGCTCTTCCTTCCAAGAAGGAGTTGATCCATGAAGTCGCTTGTTTGGAGAATTGTGCTGCTTGAGTGAGGTGAGCAGTGAGAGTTTTATGGTCGACCAGTTCGAAGGCCGCCGATAGGTCTGAGAGGAGGAGGAGAGCAGGCTTACCTTTGTCTAAGATTTGGGTAATTTGATTTTTTAGGTCTAATAGTGCAGTTTTGGTGTCGTGTTCTTTGCGGAATCCTGACTTTCTTTTTCCCAGGACCAAATTATTCTCCAGGTGGAGTTGGATCTTATTAAGAGCCGCTTTGTCCAGTATTTTAAGAAGAAACGGGACAGTGGTTATGGGTTGATAGTTGTTTGGTTGGGCCGGATCTAACTTGGGTTTTTTCAGAAGAGGGCACACCCAAGCCTCTTTAAGGTTGGCAGGGACGATGCTTGTTGCAAATGAGGAGTTGATGAATGCTGTGAGAAGAGGTGCAAGGGCCTCTGCATAGTCTTTTATGATTTTAGGGGGGCAAGTGTCTCCCTTGAAAGTGATGGTTTAAGGTGTTTGAGAATGTCTATAACTTCAAGTTCTGTGACATCCTTAAAGGAGAATGTGGGTAAGTGGTTTAGTTTATGCTCAGGAGTGGTCTGTGTAGGCCTGTTTTGATTTTGTCGTGTTTTGTATTGAGCCTGGATTTTATTTTGGAAGAGGTCTATTTTTTTAAGCATAGCCGCTTGGATACTTGCGCACCACACTTCGTCCTTAATGATTTTGTCTGTGCTGGTAGGGGGAGCCGTGAGTTCCTTAAATATGGTGAACAATTCTTTGGTTTGTGAGTTTGCATTAGATATACGAAGATTAAATGAATTTAATTTAGCAGAGAATATGGCTTCTTTAAATGTCAAGGCATCCAGTTTAAAGCTATCTTTGGTAGAGTCACATGGGTTAGTTTGCCACATTTTGAGAGCAAGCTTTTTGTTTTAACGCAATGTGTGTAGTTCATCTGTGAACAATGAGTTTGAGTGAAACGCTTTTTTTTTCTTTCTTACATTCTAGAGATGCTACGGCATTTACTTCATTAGAGAGGGTGTCTCTAAAGATATCCGCTAGGATGACAGGATCTTGTGAGAAGGGAGGTGCTAGGCAGGGGATTTGTAGGTGTGGAATGATGATATCTGCTGTACATTTTTTTGGAGCTTCTTACTAGAGTGGTAGGGGTGGCTGTCGTGTTTTTTTTGCTGGAAGCTGTGGGGGTAGTAAATTGAACGCAATTGTGGTCTGTCCTTGAATAAGCACAATTGGACGTGATGGAAGAATTACAGTTGTGATCATCCAATCGAGGGTGTGACCTTTGGAGTGGGTTGGTCTAAGAATTTTTTGGGTGAATCCTAAGTTTGAGAGATCATTGGAAAGAGTGTTGGTGGCTTTGTCATTGGGGTCATTGAAGCCTAGATTTAGGTCACCTAGGAGTAGTGTTTTAGTGGATTTTTTGAGGTTGTCACTAAGTATGTGGGTGAGGTGTCCCTGGAAATCTCCCGGGGGATCCTGGTGGCCAGTAGAGGAGATGGATATTGGTGGTGTTGTTCTGTGAGAGGGATAGTTTCACCGAAAATATATCTACGCTACCCTCCCACGGATGAGGTATGGACCTTATGGATAGGTGTCTTTGTAAATTATGGCAACCCCCCCCTCCTGTTTTTGTAGTCCTGTCCTGTCTGAGAATGGTTAACCTATTGGCAAGGCTAGCGTGATAGAGGGACCTGATGCCTCGTCTAGCCATGTTTCAGTGATGCATAGGATGTTTAGGTCTTGACTAAGTAGGGGATCATTTATTTCCATGCGTGGGCGGGGAGAGAGTGAGCATTGAGCAGAGCGCAATTGAAATCAGAGGATTGTGAGTTGTTTGTTTGGTCACAGTTTAGATAAGCCAGCTTTGGGCGGTGAGTCAGGGGGCTTGGGACGAGATGGTGAAGGCTGAGAGTCCTGGGGCTGTGTTAACTTAGCTTTGCAAGTAGATAGGTTGGAGAAGTGCGTGGGGTGTCTGATCGAAGTACGGGAACCGATTCTCGAGTTTCTGCAGGTGGTAGCTGTAGGGAAGGAGAGAATATGCATCAGCTGAGTGCGTTTTCTAAGTCTGTCTGATGTGGCAGTTGGGCGAGTGTTTAGAGGAGTGTACTGGTACCATAGTGGTGTGAGAAGCACCAGGTGGGTTGAAGCTGTGAGCAGTGCTGAGGTGTTAGATGATGATTTGTGCGTGTGAGTGGAGGGGTTATTGGTGGGTGGTTGGTAGATTCTGTGAAAGAGCGCTAAGCATGTGAGAAATATGGAGAGTATGAGGAAGTAGGTAGCGTGTTGTTTAGGAAGAGCCTAATATGATAGTGGCCAGATCCAATCACCATCATTTGAGTTATGCTTTTCAAAATCAGGGCCAAAATCGTCCTAATACCTATACACGAAGGTGTTAAATAATGTAATCTTACCAGTCAACCATTTTTGCCGTTTCCCTTGAGATTTACAGATAACTTCACTAAACAGTAGATTGCGTCTGATGCAGTGTTAGATTGTTATATTCACTTTAAGTAGAACATGGTAAATTCTGCTGGTAATAACAGTAGAATAAATAGTGACAATATCAGCTCATGGGTAAGATATGATATGATATGATATGGCATTTATAACGCGCCTATGCATATACAAGTGTTTCAAGGTGCAACAAGGCAAGGGAGGGGAAACAGAGGGAAAAGAGAACAACGATCCTACTAGGCCAGGTGACATTGAGATTGTGCAAGTGCAAGGGAGGGGGCAAGAAGTGCAGGGGGAAAAGGGAGGAGGCAGTGCAGTACATAGGATAACAGAAAAGATAAATAAGACAATAAAAAAGGACAATAAATAAAAGGCTGGTCAGCTGGTGGCAAGTGCAAAGGTAGGTGTAGACATGAGGTGTCAAGTGCTAGTAGGGGCTGTAGGGATACAGAAACAGTCTGAGTGCAAAGGTTACCAAGGGGCAGTGCAGGTATGCAACTCTTGGGGAGGGGCCCTGAGGCCGAGATCATAAGGTAGACAGGCAAACAGTGCAATTTGAGATTCAGGCAGGAGATCAGCAGGGGAGAGGAGGAGAGAAAGCAGAAGCAAAGAGGAAGGTGTTGAGGTGCTTCCGGAACCAGAGATGGTTCTCCTCAAGTTTCAGAGAGATGGGGAGGTTGTTCCAGAGAGATGCGCCAGCAGAAGAAAGAGATCTACCACCAACCTGCTGCCTGGAGAAGCGACTAACCCTGAGGGAGTTGGAGGCGGATGAGCGAAGAGCTCGAGAAGGAAGATATTTAGGAAGAGAGAGTTGAAGGTATTGATGTCCCAGGCCCCAGAAGGCCCTGTGGACAATGCAGAGGGTTTTAAACTTAATCCTCGCTGCCACTGGGAGCCAGTGCAGAGATAACAGTCCTGGAGAGATACAATCCCTGTGCCAAGGACTTGCAGTCCTGTTTTAGATGAGTTGCAGAGGGTGGAAAGTAGAGACAGGCAGATTTAGAAGGAGGCTGTTGCAATAGTCCATCATAGAGAGAATCAGAGCTCTGGAGACAGTGAGTTTCTTGGGGAAGGAAAGGAAAGGAAGAATACTCTGAGGAGGTGCAGCTGGTAGTGTGACTTCTTAGAGACATCAGAGATGTGAGGAGAGAAGGATGACCCAAAGATGGCTCAAAGATGACCCAGAGGTTTTTAGCCTCACAGGTGGAGCAGGAAGAGGGCCAAGAGAGGCCGTCCAGAGAGTGACAGGACAGGAGGGAGCAGGTGTGCCGATGAGGATAACCTCAGTCTTACTGGCATTAAGGCAGAGATCATTGGTGGCACACCACTCCTGGATGAGGGACAAACGGTCAGAGAAGGGAGAAGGAGAGGAGGTGGCAGATGGGAGCCTGAAAATGAGCTGAGTGTCAACCGCATAGCACTGAAAGTTGGGGCAAAGAGCGGCAATGAGGTGGCCAAGAAGTGCCAGGTATTGGTTGAACAGCCAGGGAGAGAGGTTAGACCCCTGGACAACACCACAGGTAGAGATAAAGATAGAGGAGAGGAAGGACCTCAGTTGGACCTGGGAGGGTGGATCAGAGAGGAAGGAGGTCAGCCAAGCCAGGGCCTGATCAGTGATACCCAGGTTATCACAGAGACGGTTGAGCAGGATGGTATGATTGACCGTGTCAAAGGCAGAAGAGAGATCAAGTAAGATGAGAACACAGGGGGTGTTGGAATTAAGGTTGGAGAGCAGGTCTTCACGGATGTTCAGGAGAGTAGTTTCCATGCTTCTGGAATCTCTGAAGCCAGACTAATGGTCCTGGAGACAATCAACTGATTCAGAGTGAAGATTAAGCTGGGAGATGACCAGCTTTTCCAGAGTTTGATCAGGAAAGGATTGATGGAGATTTGACAACAGTTAGCTGGGCAGGAACGTTCAGCAGAGGTTTTTTTTAAAGAAGAGGGTGCAAAAGGGAGTGCTTCAGGGGGCAGGGGAAGACTCCAGTGGTGAAGGAGTTGGTGCAGAAATTGGAAGGAGCAGGAGCCAGGGTGTCAATGTGGTCCTTTATGGTTTTTTGAGGAACAGGGGTGAACCTGTTCTGACAAGACTTTTATAGATTGGACTTGTCTAGATACCTCATCTGGGAAGAACAGGGGAAAGGCAGAGAAGGAGGGAGGGGAGATGTCTGAAGAAGGGCCAGAGGAAGAGCAGGGAGTTGAGGGAGGAGGGGGAGAGGATGAGGGATAGGGCAGAATATCCTGCGATTTAGAGAAGAAGTGAGAAGACAGGGCCGTGGAGAGGGCCTGAGAGGTGACAGGAGAGGTAGAGACTGTGGCAGGATTGGCCAGCTCCTTGCAAATTTTAAAGAGTTTGGCCAATTTGTTAGATGCTGGAGAGACACGGACTTGGATGTGGGCTCTCTATTTTGGTGTTAACAGAGAGCCGGTATTGCCGTTGGAGCAGGCGGCAGGCCAGTTTGTCAGAGGATGTACTGGAAGCACGCCATTTCCTCTCAACCATCTTGCACTTGTGTTTAAGGGTGGCGAGGTCTGAGTCGTACCAAGAGTTGCACTTGGCTTTGGGCTTCAAGCGGATACTCATGACAGGGACAAGAACGTCAAGAGTATCTAATATACAGAGTGGAGCATGGAAAGGTCTGTGTCAGGGTGTGAGTCAGGTGAGGGGGAGGGGAAGTGAGAAAGTTGTGGCGAAAGCCTCAATTAACACACGCTTCAAGGGTCTGAAAACCAAGATGGTAGGTGGCACTGATGGAATTGGCTTGGCCTGAGGGGTGGAGAGGGTGAGATGGGAGGAAAGGAGAAATTGATCACTCCAGGAGAGAGGAGTGGTGACAGAGATCGAGATGGGAAGGTCTGAAGAGATCAGAACATCCAGAGTATTCCCTGCAGAGTGAGTCAGGCCAGAAGGGAGAATAGAGAGTGAGAGCGAATCACAAAGTTCACAAAAGGGTCCAGTGGGAGGATAAAAAGCATCAAAGTGGATGTTGAAGTCTCCAAGAAGGAGGAGTTGCATCATTGAGACCAGGAGGGAAGAGAAGAGGTCCGCCCACTCAGAGAGGAAGGAGGAGATCTGACCAGGTGGCCTTTAGATGGTAGCCACAGTAAGGGAATAGCCAGGAGAGAGATAGAGCCTGCAGACGATGCATTCAAAAGAGTAGTAGGCCTCCGTAGGAATGACAGAGGCAGGAACCCACTCAGGGAAGATCAGGGCTACACCCCCTCGAGACCGGTTGCATCTGGGCGCAGAGAGGATCTTGTAGCCATCAGGGAGGAGAATGTCAGAGCTTGTGACAGAGCTGGCTGTGATCCATGTCTCGGTGAGATAGAGGACATTTTGGTCAAGTTCCTCCAGTAGTTGGCAGAAGTCAGAGGAGGGTTTGACAGCAGAGCGAGAGTTTAAAGTGCCAATATGGAGAGGGTTGCCGTTCTTGAAAGACTTCCAGGGAAGGGTACAGATCAGAGGTACGCCCTTCAGAGGTGTAGAAGCCTGAGGGTGGGGGCAGAAGAGGATGGAGGAGATGGCAAGTTAGCCAAGGAGGGGACAGCAGGGGGAGATAAATATATATAATCAATTCTGGAACTAATATCACCTCTATACCAAGTGTAATAATTACTAATCCTGTGACAATCAGTTTCTTATTTAGGATCAATAGATGACATGTTCCAGTTATTGATGAGCATGAACCATGATATAACTCCATTATGCTTTGTAAATGGTAGATCAAGGGTAACAGCTGGATTATTATAACAAACCACATTAACATCCCCCAACATTATAAACAAATGCCCTTTATCGTAATTAGTCCAGTGAGATACAATGAAATGTAGGCATTTCTGTATCTTCCCAGTAACATCACCACCTGGAGGATCATATATGTTAATCAACAGCAGATTTAGCTGATTATTGTGAGCCAGGTCGGTGACTAACGTTGATATTGCATTCTTATTTTGCCATTGAGGTAGATACTCAATTGAATTAAGATGGGTTCTTGCTCCTGTAACAAGACCACCAGAGGGTCTGGCAACAGTTCTTTTTTTTATTTATTTTTTTACGTCAAATCTCAGTGAAAATGCAAATCCATCTTCTTGGCAAGGATCAATGTGCCATGTGTCCTGCAGGCAAAACATTTCAGAACCCCACAAGTAGTCATATCCTTTATCATATAAGGACCTATAACCCCTTGAGTTTCAGGACAACATTTGTGTCTCATAAAGCCACAGAGTGATTTACATTATCCTTAATTCTATTCAGATTAAACAGGGATCCCTTCTGTGCCTCGTGATTTAGAGCATGTTTAAAGGATTCTAGTTTGGATTCTAATTGCAGAATACCCTTACCCATATCAGTCTTAACTATTCCCAAAGTACTCACATTTTTTAATTGCCAAGCAGAATCAGCTACAAGATCAGCCTTGATTATTTTTATTGGCACGACATCTTTGCCGTTGATTTTAAGTAATTGGGCTTGTAATAATACATGATCCCCAAATAGTGGAGAAGAAAAGTGAATATTAGGCCAGTTGTCATCAGTTACTAAATCATGAAGCTCAACAGAAATAATATTCCTAGTCTAAATAACTGCCAACTCAGGGATATTGTGCATAATGTCAAGAACACAGGATCTATTTCTGTAGGGACTAAGATTTGGTGCACATGGTTCAAGCAGTTTTAATTTAGAAAAGCTCCATTTATTTAGCTTACCTATTTTACCACAGTGGCTATCATTTGATGCAGTTTGTTGGAACATTTCAGCTTCCATAACACAGAATAATTCTTGAATAGTATACAACCAAGAATCTCTCATATCTGGTTGGATATCAACCTGGAGAGTATTTACTTTGCTTTTAATTAGCCATCGAACCATATAACTAATAGTTTTATTTTGCAGTTTACTTTTTGTGGAAAATTGGACAGTTTCAATAGTATAGTTAGGGCCAATAAAGCACCCATATTCAAATTGGGCAAAGCATTTATTGTGCCCCTGCCAGTATCATTACTCATTCCCATACTATTCCTTCTCAATGTTTTCAACCTTAGGCGTTTTCCCTGCCGCTGAAGTTGCTTTTTATCACGTTTATTTTGTGATCCATGTATAAATTCAGAGTCTTCAAAGGCAGGAATAGAAGTTGAGGACCCAGCACTCCCTTGACTATTTGTCTCAGTTATATTAACCGCATCAGGTTCAAGAAATATTACGTCAGCATCGCCTCCAGCTAGATCATCCTGTATATTAGGTTTGGGGGTATGTAACATACTTATTAATTCCTCTTCTGAATTCATGCCACTATTATACATGATAATATCAACAATCTTACCAGAAAAAAGCAATAACTCTTTTTGGCCAGTGGCCATTTTTGAAAACAGTGCAAATAGTGCTTTACATGTGGCTGAGTCTATATCTCTACAATTGTCCTCACTGATACTTTCCAAAGCAGGTGATTTTGACAATCTATTCTCAGCAGAATTGACAATATTGCCTTGAGCCGAGAAAAACATATGTATACCAGACATACATTGTTGGCCCCCTAAAGAATCCCTGCGAAGAGAATAGCACATGTTCAATAATGAATGATTATTATCAATAGGGGGCAATGAAAAAATCGATACTGATTCACTGTATCGATGTAGAAGAAGTGATCAGGGTAGGCTGTTTACATGGTCCTTTATGCCATTAACCATGTCCACTGGCATGTCTCTAATAGGAGATAAGCCAATATACGCAGTGACATTGTTCCTTTTAAGCTTAATCACCGAATAAGTTTTGGCTGTTTCCCTGCATACTGCATTTCGATGTTCATTTTTCCTTGTTCTTCCCAGCGTGACAATATAACTTTATACCCAACAGGCAGCTACAGAAAAATGGCTTGTTTAAAAGCTTATCTCAACGTAACAAAAAAGAAAAACAGACAACAAAAGTCACCTCCATTAGCTGGAGAAAAGAAAGAGCAGTTCAAGAGGTAATCTTGTATTCAATCCAAGCACTAGTCAGGAAAACAAGTTCCAAAGCAATCACTCTCCTTGGAGAATTCCATTTTGACAGCAGTAGAAGTCAGGGACAAGCACTGTTTGTGAATGATCTGTTCCCTGTTTAACCTTCCAGATGCCTCCCTGTAGCAGATTTCAATTGAGTCCAAACGTACTACAATTGGAGTTCTCAACAGCTACCTCTGGATGCTACTGCCAAACTAGCACACTGCACACAGCCACACTTACAAAGAAAGAGTGCACGAAGAAAGGACCACTCGATCTGAAAATGTTCAAGCACAGCTAAGCAGAGCTTTCAAGCTGCACGAGTGACAATGAGACAAGCAACCGGCCGCTTAAAACAACACATGGACTTGCACAACTTACTTCACGCTTTTCTTCTAGATGCCTAATCCCACTGTGCCACTACGTGGGGTGCAATGTTCACTCATCACAGCGGCACAGAAGGTATTTGGGTCTCGGTAATTCGGTTCTAGTGTCCAAGGAATCTAAGGGGAATATAAACAACACAACCCCCAGGAAATATCACTCTGCCTGCTAACTTACTGGCACACCATATCACTCTCTGCTTTCATTCTGGGCTTACCGACTCTGTAAGAGTTTTTCTTCTCCTTCTCACCCTTCACTCAAAAATCACATCGGGAAGGCAATCACGACAGTAAGCAGCTAGACTCTGCACCCAGCAAAATCCTCAGCTATCGGTCAGGACACTTTTTAGCACTTTACAGAGCACCCCAACAAACTTAGAACAGGCTTCGGACCAATTTCCTCCTTCCTCCGTCACCCTCTCTCCAGCCGCATTAGAGGAAAGCATCTAAAGCACTAAAGCACCATCACCAAAGCGTCAAGCCACACTAGGTAGAGCTCTCAGAACTCAATACTCTTTCAGCCACTTCCGACACCATTTGCTCTTTAAAGAAATTCAAATTTCGAACAAACCGCCAACTTCTTACGGGATTGTATCAGGAACAGACTATCAAGATTTCACACAGGAGCGTATCAGGATGCTTCTTCTTAGGGTGTTGCTTTCCTCTTGACAACCCACTTGTACTACTGTTACTGTGGAGGCAGGTTCGTTTGCCGCACAGTATGCCACTGCTACAACGACTTTTAATACGAGCGTCACTGACAGGATTATAGACAACCACCATTCTGATAGGTCTGCTTCAATTTGGTAATTTAGGATTGTTAGGCAATTTGAAGACCACACCTTTCGAGCTCCAAAGTTAGGCAAAACACCCTTCTTTCCTATGTTATCCGAAAAGGGCTGCTTCTTTGCCTCTTCTATCTTTCTTACCTCCACCAATAAAATCTGTCTTTGCTTCCAGGCTGATTCTCTCTCAGCTTCAACAGGCTCAGCATTTCAGATTGTTGACTTATTTTTCTTACAAGCATCCAGCTCCCTTACACAGCTTTATTCACAGCTTATTAGTTCCAGTAGCTACCCAGAAGCTATATTGGCACTTTTCCAGCTATGCATAACCTTGTCACCCTTGTATCAGAGAATACTGAACTTTTCACAACTTCAAAGTACAGGTGGTTACATTTCAATAGGGCTGGTTTCACTGTAGAAGGGATTTGCCTATTGGCTTTGGTAATGTTATTATTATTTTATTATTATTATTATTATTATTATTATTATTATTATTATTATTATTATTATTATGTTTCTTGTGGAGCGCAACATGCCCAGAGGCCTCAGAGTGCACGAAAAACAGGAGACAAACTAACAAACAGAGTAGGCTAAGTCAGGAAGTCAGGCAAAGTGCCAGCAAGGAGGGGCACATATTAATCCTGGGAATTGAAGAGGTGTGTTTTAAGAGCATTTTTAAAATTAGAGATACATGATGTTTTGCTTATATTTGGAGGAATCAAATTACAAAGTGAAGGAGCACACACATTAAAGCTTGTGGCTCCAAAGTTTATTAATGTGTGACTTGTTAGTACCGCTTTAAAGTACATGTCTTAGTTTAGGTGCCTTTTGTATGAGCTTTCTGTGGTACTCAGGAGCCTTACCTGAAATGAACTTATGGGTGAGATTGAGGACCTTCTGAGTAATATGCCGACAAACAAAAGCCAGTGCACAGATCTTCTGGCATATGTTACATGGTCTATATTTTCCAAGAAGAAGTTTGATTCTGAGCAACCTGAAGTGTTCTGATATTGCTTTTGCTAGCATCAATCAGCAAGCTGTTGCAGTAGTCAATGCAGGTATTCACTAGGGCAAACATGACTGATGGAAATTTTGCAGTAGTAACATAGGGTCTAGTCTGCCGTAAAAGTGATTATGTAGGTGCATGAGGCCTTCACCTGTAAGACATGTTTCTGTATATTAAGCCCAGATTCCAGACAAACTCTGAGTGTCTTAACTTGTTCTTTTCTTCAATTCAACAATTTCTATTTCTATAGAACATTTGTTCTGTATATTTCAAGGTTCAAGCTTCACAAAATAAACATTTTTAGGTACGTGCGACCACTCTTTGATGGACATTTTTAACTTCAAAGAACAGTAAGGACTTTCATTCCCTTTCATTCATATGGAGTAATACTTTGGGGGTATGTAACATACTTATTAATTCCTCTTCTGAATCTTTGACTCTGGTCTGGAATCACAAAAGTCCAAATGCAACCTCTCTTTGATGTAATATCCCTTATAAAAGTGTGTAAAAGTTAGCTTTTACTTTCTGAGTCATTTAGAGCAGGGGTCCCCTTCTTAATTAGAGACATGCAACCACTGCAGTAAAGTTATTTAGTTCAACAATGGGAAGCTTTTAGTTTATGCAAGTACTCTGACTTGCATTAGATGTGCGTGTGATAGATTGCCTTTGTTATTAGGACTTTTCAGAATAACAGACAACTTCTACTCGCTCCCACTCGTACGCAAGTTACAATTGAGCTGGTTACAGTTGCCTGCAAGGGTTTTTCAGTGAATCTGAATACAGAGCTTCACTCACTGGCTCCATAAATACTGCAGTAGTGGACTACCTCCGCTTCCTGACTTTTCTTCCTGCTACTGCTATTTTAGGCTCTCTTGGGACCCACACCCCTCTGCAGCATGGGTGTTTCCGGTCTGACCTCGACCACAGGAAGCCTACTTTACTGCTCTGTCCCTCAGCTTGATCGCACACACTCCTCGGGTTGCAGCACGATCACGGCTCTGCAATTACAACCACTAGGGGCACCTGGGAAACCTTTAATCTCAGCACATCTCTCTCAGTGCATCTATAGCAAGGCAGGGTTTGTGAACCAACTCAGAACCTGCAGGTAAAATATGCTCTTCTCTTATCTCGGCATCCCTTAAGTGATCACACTTCCTCATGAACTACCAGCCTTCCAGCTTCTGCTTAAGTGCATTCCTATAGCTCCTTCCTGTTGCAGACTTTTATGCATCTCAGGTGGGGCAATTGATTTCAGGTGCTGTCCCTTAATGTTAATAGCCCGACCCTGGCTGAGGCTGTTAGGCCTACTTGCCTGTCCTTCTTTTCTACATGCCTTCTCAGCCCACTTCTTCGTTTCAGTCCCTGTGGGATTCTGGGACATGTAGCTCACTTTAGTAAAATATGATTTCCTCCACTCATTTTATACATTTAAGGGTAGTTTGAATTTCCTTAGTTTTTTTAGAAGAGGGATTGTGGGTTTCAATCCTTTAGAGACAGATGGCACAGAAAGGGTCACATTTCCACCATTCCTTGTGGTATACCTTTAACATTGAGGAAGATGTTTATTTTTAGGGATACAAAATACCTGTTCAATTGATATATCATGTTGCCGGGTTACAACCTTGGAATTGACCATTTCATTCTTACTAGCCGGTTGAAACATATTAAAGTGATAATAATCCAGAACCTCCTCTGACATGGTGGTAAAAGTGTCCCTCTCAGTGGAAAAATACTGTGTCTCATCCAACGGAATCCTATCCTGGGCCCTGTCTCCACCCAGGTGGTCCTCCCACAGTACACCAACCCCAGGATTGGGATAAGGAAGTGTCTGTCCTCTACTGGCCACCTGGGGGGAGACTGCAGAATTCCCTACAGTGGTCCACAAGATAAGAAGTGTTGCCTTTGCACTCTCTCAATGTCTGCACATCTGCTCCAGATTGTGTACGGCTGATGCCTACTGAGTCTCTCAGTCACAATATATGTACTGCAGATTACATGAGACTGATTCCTACCATGACTCCCTTGAATAACTGGGCACTTCAAATTAATGTATGTGAATGGCGCTAGCTAGGTGAAAGAAATCAGTATAGTACACAGGCTCATAAACCCTTGTGATCAATGAGCAATCTGTGTGTATCGACTGAAATAGTGAGCATCATCCAAAATGGGAGGGGCCATATAAGCATCCAAGTGTTGGTAAAGTGATTGTCACACACTAATTGGAAACCTAGTGCAGGTGTAGTTGACATTGCTTTCATGACTATCATGTTAAATTGTTGTTTTCAATGTTTGTAGAGTGGCAACAGAATGCAGTCTGTGATTGTGTAATGTTCTGAGTTTTTCAGATTTATGCAATGCAAAGTGGTGGTGCATTCTCTGCAGGGAAAGTGTTATTTGCTAAGCAGACACACTGTTCACATATGCTCTGTTGAAAGAAGGTAAATGCAATTCTTACATGGGAGTTGATATAAAGCTCACTGGATGTGTAACCTGATCTTTGCCTTTCATGTAGTATGCCAACTTCAAAAGCACACCAGCAGCTGAAATGTTAAATGGCCACATTTCAGATATAAAACTGCCATGTGACTTGAAATGAGCACATGTAGAAACAGTGCAGAGCATATCATGTTAGTGACCCTTCAAAATCCTATAGAGAAACAAATACATCTCCTGCAGATTTCTATTGGAAATTCTCACTCGAGTGAAGCACACCTACAAAGTGTGGGAATGATGAAAATAGTGTAATAGTGCATAGAAAGCATATATTTTCCTAGCAGCCATGTGCTTTCATCCAATATAATGCAGCTTCTTGTTAACACCCATTGGACCACATTACAAGTTTGGGGGCATGGGAAAGAACTGGTGGCATTTTTGGCAGTAAGAGAATTACCGCTGATTTACGTGAACTGCCAAACTACGATTTTGACCTTGGAGTAGAGAATCTTCTTCCAGCATCAAGCTGGATGTAAATCCGGCACTTTAATGCCAAATATCTGCAAAATGATTGCAGTGGAATTACCGCTCATGGTGATTCCACCAAAATCCACATGGAGTCCTGTTGACTCCAAAAATGGGGATTCATGTCGCCCTACCACCACCAATCCCATGTTAATCCCAGAGGACCAAGTGGTGGTAACAGTAAATGAGTGTGGCAGCAATGTGTTAGATTTACCACCAAACTCATAGTGAGGCCTATTGTCTTTTTCAAGTTTTGCTTAGACCTGTTGACAGAATCCCAATTTCCCACACATTCAATGAGGGATTAAAATAATGAAAGGTCATTCTTAAAAGTAGTGTTGTCTAGATAGAATTAGAACCCGGCGGGGGGGGGGGGGTTAGATCCCTCTCAGCCAATGTGGAGTCTCGGATCGGGGGCATTACCAGCGGTAATACCCCCGCTCCAAGCAGCCTCATGGCTGGAGGCTGTAATCTTTCCCCGCCGGGGGATGAGCTAAGTGGTGTCCCACTTCCCCTCTCCCCTCCCTCCTCTCCATTCCACAGAATTCCCTCACTGCCCCCCATCCCCACTTACCTTGGTAGAAGTCCATTTTGGGAGCGGATGTGCTGGCAACACTTCTGTCCCCAGCGTATCTGCTCCCGATCTGCGACAGGACGTCATGGAAAGCAAGCCTTCTCTCCTTTCCATGGCGACAATTTTTTGGTTTACTTTTTTGATGGGTACCATGGAAAGAGAGAAGGAATACATGTTGTCCCTTCTGCCGTTTCCCTGGCGGCCATTTCTTTAACATTTCTTTTTCTGTCCCGAAACGCTGCTCATCACTTATGCCCCCAAAAAAAGTGCACGTACATCCACAAAGGGCCTCTTGAATGTGCATCAAAATACACCAATGGGATGTTCTGTCAAATGCGCAAAAAAATAAATGACCTTCCATTGTGCACGTGTTGACTAGGTGCAGGAGAAGGCCAAATGCATGATAAGTTCACGTCTAAACCTTGCATGTATTTTCTTTGACGTTTGAGAGCAGTGATGTCAAGCAAAGTTAGAAACAGATTTTTTATTTTTTACCATATTTCAGGCGTTTTTGGGGTGTCACTCTGAAATATGCTCCAAGCACCTACATGCATGCTGGGAGCTTGTAATAAATACATTGAGGGCAGGATGACTTGACAGCACATCTTTGTGCTGCTGTTTAGTCACCCCTGAAATGTGCAAGCCACCTTTTAGAATAAGGGGACCTGCGTATTTATGAAATTAGCACAAATGAAAAAAGGGCATCCTCTGAACTTTTTGCATTTGCACATAACTTTTAGAATCTGCTCCATTTTGTCAATTCACTATAGAACAACTTCTGTAGCATTCTCACCCTTCTGCAGTGAATGTATTGTACACGTGCATTCCTGAAGGTTGAAATGCATTTTGATACATTTGAATGCCATGATGTTTCAGGAGACATCTCAGTGTGCCAAGCATTCATTACAGAGATTTGCATTCATATGCCAGATCACAGTATCAAATTCCAGTAAGGTAGACTCAGCCTTTCCTATGTATGAGGATGTCAATCTGGCCTGTATACAAACTTGTATGATAGTAATACATACTGCGCTCCTAAACAATGTACCTCACAGGAGAGCGCTGACTTTAAAAAGTAGTATAGCATCAGTAGAATGCAGGTCTAGAGCTTGATTCCTCCAAACAAGGATTGTAAAAACTAGCAGCCACCCACATAAAGAGTATAAAGCATTACTCTGTAGAGGTGATGAGGTACTCAAATCCAAGAGATTGCAACCACAGTGTTGAGGCTCAAATCCTGGCTTAGCCAGCGGCCGGTACAGTGATCCTGGACAAATCATCTCATCTCAATGTATAGTACTTTGCCGCAATCCGTGAGAAGGTTTGTCCGCTCACATACTGTTGTGACTGTTTAGCTGATGAAATGACGAGAATATTTTCAAGCCTGCTTATTTACCAGTTCAAAGGTATTTCTGCACATCATAAATAACAGTCAACAAATGTATATGCTGGGCACATTTAAAGCTTTAAAATGCAATAGAAATCCCCAGATTAAGAGCCTGATTTACAGAGTGTTTTACTGTGGGATTGTGACATTATAAAATGCTTCGGTGAATCATGCCCTAAATATTTCAAGTCCACACCAGTTGATATCCTGGTACTTGTACACCTGCCCTGAAGATGGAAATAATGAAGCTGGAATCATTCTCCTTTTGCATAACAGGCTTCGATAATGTTTTTTTTTTTTTATTTTTTAAATATGGTGTTAGTTCAGGAAAGTCAAACATTCACAAATAATGCACTTTGCTCTGATAAGAACTGGAAATTAATGTGTCAAATGCAGACATTGCAGTGGCCTCAGATCCCACATAACCAGTGTCTGTTACCCTGGATAATTCATTTAATCCTGTGGTGCCTAGGTTGTCAAAATAGCCGTTCTCTAAGAATGTTACTGTGTAAAAGTGATTTACTTCTCAAGGTATGCTCTTCATGTACTATAATAGTGGCCTAGTTATATTACATACCACAACATTTTGTTTCCTCACTGACTAATATCAATACAGCTTTGAAACTATTTCTCTCTTCTAATCTCAGCCCATGTTAGCATACATATATTTATCTGGTTGCCTCTAATTTATATCCACTATCTATTTCTTGCAATGCGCACCTGTCTCATTGCTTCAAATCTGTCTGCTACTATGAGTCCTTTGGCAATGCTGGTGTATGCGTCCTTTTTCATATGGCTACTGATCTGTGTCCTGCTTCTAAAACTACACCCTCCTTGTGGCTGTTGTTTCCAGTTTTGGATATTAAGCGGTGATAAACCGAAGTCTATAAGCCAAAACGAACATATTGGAGTACAGCAAGAAGGATGGTGGGATGTGAGAAATCCCTATGACCATACCCTCCCACTAATGGCCTCACCCTAAACACATCTGACTAGGTTCTCTTTGGGATTATCAAGCTGTTACAGCAAACCTTGACCTGGCTGTGTTGTTCTGAGACTTAATGGCTTAATTGCATTGGTAAATGTGTCACTTGTTCAATAAAAATGTATTTCCATGGGTGCTATTAGCCACTTGATTTATAAGAAATATGCATGTCCTTGCACAGAAAGCCTGTTTAAAACAAGCATTGGCAAAACCAACGGTTTTAGCTTGTGCACTCACGTAATGTTGCAATTGTTGCAATCTTATGGCCCGGTGGTACCAGTATGTCAGTGTGTTGCAAATGTCTATCTCTTGCCTACACACATGCCAAACTGTTGTCTTTGCTAATGCGTTTTAATATGCGTCCTGTACTCTTGTTGTGGACTGCTCATCCTTGAAATGCTACTTATTTATTATTCTGATTCCAGCAAGTCTGAAGAGAGTAAGGTGACTGAAAGGTCGCACCCACACACATTTTGATTACGGTAGCACAGCTTATCAAGCTATGGCTGTGACCACATTGAGCAGGGGGTCCATGACTACCTTAATTTATTTGCTTTGGTGGGGGAAAAGGCGTCTGTGCCCCAGACCCGAAACATTATTGATGATGCCCCTGAATTTGCCACATAAAGATGGTTGGACGAATATCCCACTTTGGCTTTAAAAGACAAAAAGCCAAGAATCGTGCTTGATTCTGTAACACACTGCTTAATATTGTGTTACAGAATCAACACCTACACGTGTTGTGTGTGCCATGACCATTTTTACATTGTACTCTTGGGACTGGTTAGGAACCCTTTTACTACCCAATACATGACACTTGAAAATTAATAGTTAAGGTTGTTCATGTTTGCCTGCAATTTGCCCTTCAAGAATTATGATATGTTTGCAGTCTATTTACATATGGTCCTCATTATCTATGTGATTACCTTACAGAGGTGTGGTTTAACTTATTTGAATAGTTATCTGTGTTTAAGTAAGGTACACATGTTTATCAAACCTTACTTGGACATTCCTTGACTTTTTGCATTTACTGAGCTATTTTGTTTCAAGACTTTGGGCCTAATGTACCAAAAAAGTGCAAACTCTGCGCAAACTTGTTAGCACTAGTGCGAGTATTGGAAGGTTCAAATGTAACGCGCCGGGAGCTGTTTGACAGAATGATATGTGATCAAAATCCTGCAGTGCAAAAAGAAAATGTTTAGCGCCCGGCACGCCACAACATGGCCCGACGGCAGCATGAAGCTGCCGAAGTACTCTGTGCAAAAATGTGAAGTGTAACATTGGCTGGAACAATGGGAAAGAAGTCATCAAGGATTACTTACCAGAAATCACCAATACTAGCACACATCTTCTGCATCCGACACGTTCTCATCTCAGTACCTTCACTATCCCACATTAAGGCTGCATCCACAAGTCCTCGTCCCAGTACCTTCAGTAATCTGCACCCACCAATACTATATTAAACAGTTCCCACAAGCACTCATCCCAGTAAAGTTACTAATCTGTGTCCCTAACCCTAGATAAAGGCTACACCCACAAATACTCATCCCAGTACCACAGCTAATATGCACCCGCCAAACCCACATTAAGGCTGAACCCACAAGTCCCTTTCTCACTACCTCCACTAATCTGAACTCCTCCAATCTCACAGCAAGGCCCACCTGCAAATACACGTTCCAGTACCTCCATTAATCTGTGCCCACATCCGACATTAAGGCCGCACCCACAAGTCCTCATCTCAATACCTCCACTAATCTGCTCCCCCAATCCCACATAAAGGCTGCACCCACATGTCCTCATCCCAGTACCTCCACCCATTAGTGCCCCTAAATCTGCATCACTTTACGGCCACACCCCTCCTCAAAGTACTTGCCCCAACAAAGTGCAAACTGACATAATGCATCCGAAATACACATCAACCTTTTGCACAGTACTAACAAAGGTGTTTATTTTTATTTTTTTCATTTTTATTTTGCATTTATATCAGTGCACAGAGCACAGAAGCATCTAGGAGCTAGTTACAGAAAGTGCATAGTACTGTTCATAAAGTGCAAGAAAGCATATGGGTTACGCGTAATGGTAGGTGGTAGAAGCACGCTTTGTCAAGCCTCACCTCATGGTTCAGGGGGTTACTTCAGTCAGTCAGCTTGTGTCTGCAGATCTCCGTAGAAGACGCCAGCAGCCAGCCGTCAACCAGAAGTGACTAAATGAGGTACTAGTGGCCCTGGTTAATTGTTAGTGCTGGCACTCTACCCTGACAACCCTGATGACAACCCTGCCGCATAGCAGCTTCTCAGATTTGCATTGTGAAAGTATTTAGAATTGCGTTGTAAAAAATAGGCCTTTTTCCCCCTTACAGGTCTCTCAGATTTAGGTGTGTTTACCTATGTGTGTTCTAACAAAATTGCATTGTGAAATTATTTAAAATTGCTCTGTGAAACCTAGGCCTTTCTCCACCCTTACAGGACTCTCAGACTTATGTGTGTTTTCCTAGGTGTGTTCTAACAAAATTGCATTGTGACAGTATTTAAAAATTGTGTTGTGAAACCTAGGCTTTCCCCCTCCCCCTAGGCCTTGTCTAATTGCCTACGATTGTCCCCATCTCTCCCGGTCTCTGCTTGCGCCCCTCCCTGCGTCCTTACCTAGTGTTCTCCCCGCCCCCCCCCCACTTACTAGTCTATACTATCCCCACCTACTCTATGGTGATCTCTGTCTCTCCTATCTTTTCTAACTGCTTCTCTATTGACAATCCCTCTCTCCTCACTAAATCTGGTAGGAAGAAGTTTAAAAAGGATATCCTGGTCTCCAACCCAGGCCTCCCGATTGCTGACACCTATACCAGTGCCGCCTCTAGGCATACTTTCACCGACATCCTCTTTGTCGTTCCCTCGCCAGAACTATGGCTCTTCAAATGGTCTCTGTGCTTTCCCCTTTCTTCTTCTCCCATTAATGGTGGCACCTGGTGGGAGACCCTTTTGGCCTCCTTCCACTCCTCTAAGGTCATCATTAATGTTTACCTGAATGATACCTTCTTGGACCAAGGCCCTCGGGCCAATCTTCTGCTCTTTGATAGATGCTTCCTGCACCTTATCAATTTCCTTCCTGCTCCTGCTGTCCCCTCTCTTCCCTCCAAGGCTTCCTTCCCTCCCCCTGCTGTCTCCTCCTTGACTAGCTTGCCCTCTACTGCTTCCTCTTCTACACCTCTGCTGGGCATACCTCTGATATGTACCTCTCTCCGAAAGTCTTTAAAAGATGGTAACATTCTCCATATTGCCACTCTTAACTTTCGTTCAGCTGTCAAATACTTCTAAAACATTTGCCACCTTGTGGAGGAACTCATCCTCGATGTCCTCAGTCTCACAAAGACATGGTTCACGGCCATCTCTGTCATAAGCTTTGAAACTCTCCTCCCTGATGGCTATAATATCCTCTCCATGCCCATGCCCAACTGATCCGGAGGTAGTGTAGCCCTGATCTTCCCTGGGTGGATTTCTGCCTCTGTCATTCCTACGCAGGCCTACACCTCTTAAGAATGTCTCATCTCCAGACTCTCTCTCTCTCTCCAAGCCATTCCATTACTGTGGCTACTATCTACCAGCCACCTGGCCAGATCTCCTCTTTCCTCTCAGAATGGGCAGACTTTTCCTCTTCCCTTCCTGGTCTCAATCATTCAAATCCTCATGCTCGGAGACTTTTACATCCACCTGGATGCTTCCTGTCCTTCCTCTTGACACTTCCGTGACCTCTGTGACTCTCTCTCAATCTCTATTCTCTCCTCTGGTCCAGCTCACTCTGATCTCCTCAGACCTTCCCTTGTATATCCCTCTCACCACTCCTCTCTCCTGGAGTGATCACTTTCTCCTTTCCTCCCAGATCACCATCTCTACCCCCCAGGCCAAGCCAACTCCAGCACTGCCACCTACATTCTTGCTTATCCGACCCATGAAGTGTGTGCCAGTTGAGGCTTTCACCACCACTTTCTCACCTCCCCTCCCCCTTTGGCTGACTCACACTCTGACACAACCCTTTCCATGCTTCACTCTGCTACATCTGGTACTTTCGATGTTCTTGCCCCTGTCATGAGGATCCGCCTGAAGCCCAAAGCCAAGTGCAATTCCTGGTATGACTCAGCCCCCTTCACCCTCAAACGCAAGTGCAGGGTGGCTGTGCGGAAATGGCATGCTTCTGATACATCCTCTGACAAACTGGCCTGCCGCCTGCTCCAAAGGCAATACCGGCTCTCTGTCCACTCACAGGAAGAAAGCTCACATCCAAGCCTGCGTCTCTGTGGCATCTAACAACTCAGTTGAACTCTCTAAAATCTGCAAGGAACTTGCCAATCCTGCTGCAGTCTCTACCTCTCCTGTCCCTTCTCAGTCCCTCTGCATGGCTCTGGCTTCTCATTTTATCTCTAAAAACTCAGGACATCCTGTCTTCTCTCTCTTCCTCTCTCCCTACCCCCTCTACTCCCTGCTCTTTCTCTGACCCTTCTTTGGCCACCTCTGCCCCCTCCTCTGCCTTTCCCCTGTTCTCCCCAGATGAGGTTTGTAGACAAGTCCGATCTATGAAAGTCTCATCAAAACAGTTGCATCCCTGTTCCTCCAAAACCATCAAAGACCACATTGACTCCTGCTATAGCCGACTTCTGCAACCACTCCTTTGCCACTGGAGTCTTCCCTTCCCCCCGAATCACTCCATTGTGTACCCTCTTCTTAAGAAACCCTCTGCTGACCCATCCTGCCCAGCTAACTATCGTCCTATCTCCATCACTCCTTTCCTAGGCAAACTCTGGGAAAAGCTGGCCATCTCCCAGCTAGCTTAATCTTCACACTGGATCTGTTAGTTGTCTTCATGACCAGATGAGGTTTCTAGACAAGTTCAATCTAGGAAAGTCTTGTCAGAACAGGTTCACCCCTGTTCCTCAAAAAACCATAAAGGACCACATTGACACCCTGGCTCCTGCTCCTGCCAATTTCTGCACCAACTCCTTCGCCACTGGAGTCTTCCCCTCCCCCCTGAAGCACTCCCTTGTGCACCCTCTCCTTTAATAAACCCTCTGCTGAACCTTCCTGCCCAGCTAACTATTGTGAAATCTCCATCACTCCTTTCCTGGTCAAACTCCTGGAAAAGCTGGTCATCTCCCAGCTTAATCTTCACTCTGAATCGGTTGGTTGCCTCCATGACCATCAGTCTGGCTTCAGAGCTGCCAGAAGCATTGAAACTGCTGTCCTGAACATCCGTGAAGACCGGCTCTCTAACCTTGATTCCAACACCCCCTGTGTCCTCATCTTACTTGATCTCTCTTTTGCCTTTGACACGATCAACCATGCCATCCTGCTCAACTGTCTCCGTGATCACCTGGGTATCACTGGTCAGGCCCTGGCATGGCTGACCTCTTTCCTCTCCGATCGACCCTCCCAGGTCCAACTTGGGTCCTTCCTCTCCTCTATCTCTGTGTCGACCTGTGGTATCCGCAGGGGTCTAATCTCTCTCACTGGTTGTTCAAGCAATACCTGGCACTTCTTGCCCACCGCATTGCCACTCTCTGCCCCAACTTTCAGTGCTATGCGGGCAACACTCAGCTCATTTTCAAACAACCTTCAGCCACCTCTTCTCCTTCTCTCATCTCTGACTGTCTGTCTGCTATCCAGGAATGGTGTGCCACCAATGATCTCTGCCTTAATGCCAGCAAGACTGAGATTCTCCTTATCAGCACACCCGCTCCCTTTTTTCTTGTCACTCTCTGGCCGGCCTCTCTTGACCCTCCTCCTGCTCCCACCTGCGAGGCTAAAAACCTCTGGGTCATCTTTGACTCCACTCTTTTCTTCTCTCCTCACATCTCTGATGTCTCTAAAAAGTCACACTACCAGCTTGACCCCCTCAGAGGTATTCTTCCTTTCCTCTCCTTCCCCCAGAAGCTCATTGTCTCGAGAGCACTGGCTTTCTCTAGGCTGGACTTTTGCAATAGCCTCTTTTTAAATCTGGCTGCCTCTACTCTCCGTCCTCCACAAC
Source organism: Ambystoma mexicanum (assembly GCF_040938575.1). NCBI lineage: Eukaryota > Metazoa > Chordata > Amphibia > Caudata > Ambystomatidae > Ambystoma > Ambystoma mexicanum. The sequence continues at coordinate 229,314,044 of NC_090930.1, read as the reverse complement.
TCATCCAGAACAGGATGGCGAGACTTGTCCTTGGCCTCAAGTCCAGGGATCCTATCTCTCCAGGACTGAAATCTTTGCACTGGCTCCCAGTGGCTGTGAGGATTAAGTTCAAAACCCTCTGCATTTCCCATAGGGCCTTCTGGGGCCTGGGCTCTCAATACCTTCAACTCTCTCTTCCTAAATATCTTCCTACTCAAGCTCTTTCCTCATCCGCTTCCAACTCCCTCAGGGTCAGTCGCTTCTCCAAGCAATGAGTTGATGGTAGATCTCTTTCTTCTGCTGGGGCCTCCCTCTGGAACAGCCTCCCTGTCTCTCTGAAACTTGAGGAGAACCATCTCCGGTTCCGAAAGCACCTCAAGACCTTCCTCTTTGCTTCTGCTTTCTCTGCTGAACTCCTGGCTGATACTGCACTGGTTACCTGGCCACCCTCTGATCTCAGGCCCAGGTCCCCTCCCTCACCAGTTGCACACCTGCACTGTCTTCCTGACTACCCCTACACTTGGGGACTGTTTCTGTATCCCTACAGTCCCCCACCAGCACATGACACCTAATGTCTGCACTTACCCTTGCACTTGCCACCAGCTGGGCGTACTTTTCTTATTGTTATTTATTCTATGTATCCCATGTACTGAACTGTCCCCGCCCCTCTCCCACCCTGCACTTTTCCCCTCCCCCCCACCTCTGCACTTGCACGATCTGAATGACACCTGGCCTAGTAGGATTGTTGTCTCTGTCTTCCCTCTGTTCCCCCTCTTGCAGCATTGCACCTTGAAACACTTGTGTATAGTTGTGTTATAAATGCCATATCATATCATATCATTCAAACAAGCATAAGAGACAAAATAGGTGTGAGTGCATAGACTGGCAAAGCCTCACCTCATGGTGTGGGGGGTTACTTCAGGCATGCAAACAAGCATATGTGACAAAATTGAATACACAGACTGGCAAAGCCTCACCTCATGGTCTGGGGGGCTATTTGAGGCATAAAAATAAGCATTTGTTATGTTATGTTTAATTTTATGTATTGGGTATTTATAATGTGCCTATACACAAGGTGCAACAAGACAGGAGGGGGTGGGTGAATAATAAAAAAAGGATATTTATTCCATGCACTATCACCACATGAGTGGTCCCTGGTGCACTGCCAGATCTGAAAAGCAAGAGGGTAAGGTATGGGGGTAAGTTAGTAGGACTGAGAGGTAAAAAACGCAAGAAAACTGTGATGTGCTGTTGGCAGCTTTAGTTCAGTTTACAGAATTCACTGAGCATGTGAAATTTCAGTCGGTAGTTGTCATGTGCTGTTGTGCGAAGCTATGTGTGGTTGGTTTTGTTGTTGCGGAGTAGTGATGTGTGTGCAGTTTGTTGTGCTGTATAGGTAGGATTGTGTTTAGTTTAGAGTTTGAGAGGTGTAAGCAGAGGGATGAGTTTTTTTTAGTAGGGTTGGTTATTGGTGATACTTTATCGTATCTCCACAGATTTGGCCACCTGTGGCCCATATCCCTGCCAGTGTCATGCATTACGGTGTGCTTAGGGTCTCACTCCTGTTTTCTGTAACGAGTTGAGGGTTTTTAGCAGCACTATTTAGTGGTGATATCTCCTCCATCCCCCCATGTTCAGACTAATGGATATCCACATCACTTTACCCCCTGGCACATCCTGGTGTGCAGCTACCATCACCTCACTGGACCCCTTGAGGGTGTGGGGATCTCTTTTATGTGCCATTGAGATCCCTGGGCCCTGTGGTTTATATGTTTGGTTGACACTCTTTCCCCTTGAAATCTAATGCCCTCTGTTTGTGGTTTAACTTAGCTTGGTCCTATCTCTCGCCTTTGTTTCCGGTAGGGCCCTCTATGGGAACGGGTGCATGCTGGTCTCCCTCCCATTCGGGTGCCTCTCTACTTCCCTGCATTTCATCGCGGTCTGGCCTAGTCCCCCGTCTTGCCATTTGTGTGTTCATTCCATGTGGTAATGGTCATTCACTTTAATTTGGATCTGAGTTGAAGACACATGTATGTTTTTAAGAGTTTTCTGAATTGTAGATGGTCCTTCATGTGACAAAGTAGGTGTGGCCACACACACTGGCAAAGCCTCACAAAACCTTGAAACCTGAGTTGGCTCAGGTTTGGCTGAAAACAGTGAAGGTATTGTGTTCTAGTTTCTCATAATGAAGCATTTATTCAATTAATACAAGTCAAAGAAAATAAAGAAAATATATAAAGTGAAAATGTGCTACTGTGTCTATAGGAAAGGGGTGTCAGCTATTCATACATGGATAACAAACAATTCAATCAAAAAAACAATTCATACTAAAAAGCAACACTAAAAATTCACAATGCTGTAATCCACTTCTGATGTGTATATATGTTATTTCACCCTTAGCTTTTCTAATTACATAAATTATCAAGTAAAGGTGTTATATATAGGTATCATTAAGATGTAATCTGGTTATGCTCTGGGTTTGGGTCTAAAGAAATTCATCAGGGGCTGTGGAAACTGACTACACTCTTATGCAGTTTGTTCAGATGGACTCCTCTAGATCGCCAATGCTACCCTCACCTGTGGAGCCCTGCATGGTTCCATCCGCTCCCCAGTGATCTTCAAACTATACATGGAGCTGCTGAGAGCCCTCCTAGCCACACACATCCAATTCCACCAATACACAGATGTTACACAGCAATACCTCAAGATCATGTCCATAGGCTCAAACCTGCCTCTCGCTGATCTAGTCCTGGATGTCCAGTGCATACTTGAAGCTCAACCCCTCCAAGAGCGAATTCCTATTCCTCACCAACAACACTGAATACCCAGACATACAGGACTATCAACCATGAACCCGGAGGGCTTCACACCTAAGCTCACCTGCTGTGGCAAGTCCATTGGGTTTCACATAGACAAACACCTCTGCTTCAAGACACACGTAGCTAAGAAAGCTCAGACAGCTTTGTATCATCTCCCACTCCTGCAGAAAATCAAGCCCTTTCTTCCTCTGGACAGCTTTAGATTCATCATGCAAGCACTGGCCCTATCCCAGCTGGATGGGGTCAATACTCTCCTCGAAAGACTCGCATTGCCCACTCTTTTGCCCCTAAAAAATTGTCCTATGCATGGCTGCACGCCTTATCAAAGGACTGCACATATATTACCACATCACCCATGTCCCTCATCAACCTCCACTGGCTCCCACTGCACACACAAATCACCTTCACGTCTTGCTGCATCTTCTATAAGGCAGTCGTCCTCAAGTCATCCGACTATCTCACTGAGAAACTAAGCATCTCTGGTGGACAGCACACCACTAGAAGCCAGGACATGTGCAGACTTGAAATCTAGTGCTGCAAAAAGGAATGGACTAGAAAACAAGCCTTATTTGCTGAGACCCCAAGACTATAGTACCTCCTCTCCATCAGCATCAAACTTGCTCCCACGCTCCTACAATTCAGAAAAGAACTCATGACCCACCTCTTCAAGGAGTATCTTCTCCTCAACACCTAGACCATCACCTCGCCCCCCGCTGCACCTGACTCACTATACACCGTCTGCCCCTCTCCTCCCACTACCCTGAACATCTATAACCCTTGCTTATGCCTTTCTGTATCCTACCTCCAGCTGCATATCTGTTCTGTTGTTACCTCTGGTAAGCGCTTCATTATGCATCTGTATTGTTCTATACCCATGTAAAGCACTCTGTTGCTTCTTGAAACTCGATCCTCCAACAATAAATACAAATAATAATAATAATAATAATAATAATAATAATAATAATAATAATAATAATAATAATAAATGATAATCCTGTGCAGGCAGCAATTCCAGAAAGGATTTAGTTTGATATCTTTTCCAGGTTTTAACAGGAAGATAGACAACATTTTGCCAGCCAATTTGAAACACCCAACAATGGTGGCCTTGGGAGTGTGAATATTCCACCACGTCAGATAAGCCCCTATGTAGTGGCATAGGTCATGTGATCCCAGGTCTCAGGGAAAGAACCGGGCCCTTACAATATGCTGCCAGATTTATATAAAAGTAATCCAGAAGCTGGGTGCACACTGGTCTCAAACCTCCTCTTGTGAGTCTTGCAGAAATTGTGCCGATTTTTAAAAAAGGGGGATTGTGATGATCCCTGTAACTATTGACCAATTTCTTTTTTGTGTGCAAGTAGTACAATGTTTGGAAAAATCTTACAAACAAAATGGGCAGATTGGGTCACAAAACCGGATGGGGCTTTGGCGGTGAGACAGCCGACACCTTTGTGGCAATGAAGGGAGTTAAGCAAGGATGCACGTTGGCACACTTGCTTTTTAATCTTTTTTTTATGGAGTATCAGAGGACTTTTTGATGGGCACATCAGATGCCTCTATGTTAGCAGGTGAGAAAATTGGAATGTTGTTCTTCGCCGATTATATTGTTCTCCTCTCGTGCACCGCAATAGGGCTAAAGAAAGAGGTAGCCCATTTTGTTGAATTTTGTTGAATTTTGTTGAATTTTATCAGGTACAAGGTTTGGAGGCAAATGCATCCTAAACGAAATTCATTAAATGTGGCATATGCCAGGCGAGATTGTCTGGTATGGCTCTTGATATTAACGGGGCTCAGATTGAAGAAGTCAGTAACTTTGAGTACCTTGGTTTACAGGCCTCCAATGACGGTAAATAGAACAATCATTTAGCGAAGGCTGATGCGAATTTGGGGAGGTAATGTAACGTCAATTCCATGTGCCCAGCTGTGGAGATTTATAGAGCACATGCTCTGGCTGGTGTGGTTTATGGAGCAGAAATATGGGGTTCAAATAAGGCCAACAAGCTTGCTGTGGCAGCGAACAACTTTTTACAGTTACTGCGACTCCTGGGTTGCTCCCCTAATATACCTCTCCATATGGAATTGAGCCTTTCCTGTATTTTAGATGTGATTGCCCTCATACCAATTTACTATTGGGTGCAAATGTGGTCGGTGACTGCCACGTGAAATTTCTAGAAGCACTAAAAGATGTTTTGTCCTACATTAATGTTAACTCTCTAGAGTGGTTTTGTCCTATAAAGGAGCTTGCTTATATTCTGAGTTTGGATGAGCTTTGGAGCTGCCCAGAGACTATCAATGCCACTCCTAAAGCAATTGTTGTAGAAACTGTTACTCAGTTCATTTGGGGGGAATATGTAACAAAGTGCTTAGACTTGTCCATGGGAGTATCTGCTGTGTTAAGTAGCATTATGTTTTGTAGATGATCCACTGAAGCACACCGTATTTATTAGGATGAGCCTTAGGCCTTGGAAACGTACTGGAAAACGTACTGCTTGCTACAGTAAAAGTGAAATGGTTTAAACATGTGTCTCCTATGTGCTCCTTTTGCTTCTCAAGATGGAAACTCTGCAGCATTGTTTCTTCACCTGCCCCAAATATGATGCGATAAGAAGAGGAAATGTAAAACCATGCATGCATAGCAGGGGTATGACAATGCTGATCGCGGCAGAACATGTATGTAAAAGTGCAAGATTTGTGGACGTCATCTTTGCAGTTTCTACCTATCTGGGCAGAGCACGGAAGAAAAGACACTCTCTCCTAAGACTTTTGCAATAATTACATTTTAAGAGAAACTGTCTTTTAACTTTGTATGATGATTTCAATCCTTTTATTTACAATGGCTGATTGTATTCCATAAATTGTATAACTTTTATGGAATATTACTTCTGAATAAAGTTTATGATGAAACAATTATGCACAAATATCTCTGCGGCGCTGAGACTTAATAATTCTGGTCTACTGTCATCACAGATTTCTATAAATCATGGAGGTAAACGGCTGTGTTCTTGCCCTTCTCCTTTGCAATTTATATGTAGCAAATATGTGTGACGCCTAGAAAAGGCAAAAAATGCCCCCCATTGTATTGGTTCCTATGCAGAGAACACTATTGTTTTTAATAGAACCACTGTAGGACTTCATCAGAGTCTTTTTGCTTTGGTTAATTATTCTAAGGACAATGGTTTATCGCTGAATATTAATAGGACACAAATAATGATTATTAATGGAAATAGAAGAAGTCAGAATAAATATGTCTGGAAGTTGAGGTGTACGAGTGGAGAAGACTTTTAGAAGCAAAACATTTGCATATCACATTGGGTATTGTCAGTTTCACCACTGTTGAAGCGATATGCTGTGAACTGGGCATTACATATATTCCTACGATGTGGAAGATTGCTCATAACTTGATTTCATTTTCAATGTTATCGACTAAGGAAAATGATTTTACATTATTACGTTTCTTTGCTTATCCTGATAGATAGGTCCCTCTAGCTCTTAATTAATTTCTAGGGAGGTTATACGTGTTCACTCTACTATTAGGCTGGAAATTGATTGGCCTGTTAATCTTGGATTATTGCTCGAGGAATTGAAAGCAAAGGCCGAGGTTTGAGATAGGAATACAATGTTAAAGCAAGCATTAGAGATAAGCAAATATCAGGATCATGTGAAACAGAACGTTTTTTCCCCAACTCTTTTAGTTACTTGCTGACTACTAATAATCGACATCTTTGTGTATTTCTAATGAGACTTTGTTTAAACCTATTAAATGCAATGAATAATATTGGGGCATGAACCTTAAAACAGGAGATCTTTGCTCAGCAAATCTGTCACTTGTGTGCATCTCCCGTTATCTACCCTCTCGGACCAGAGGAAAATCATTCTTGGTCCTGGGTCCCACTCTTTAGAATGGTCTCGCAGCTGAGTTGCGGAAAATTGCTCAATTTCTGTCTTTTCGTAAACATCTAAAAACCTTTTTGTTTTAAACTCTCTCCTGTGGATAAGCTCATCTCTTTCTCATTCCTAGTGCTTTGACGCCTTTACTGGCCTTTGTCCGCGCGCTACCAAATACCCATACAATACAACTGTTGACTTTGTTCAAATGAAATTGAAACTGTGAGACATATTTAACTTCGTGTGTGAACTTAAAACAGAATTATATTTATGGTTACAGTAAGTTTGCGTATAATTTGGAGAATATTGAAGTGATCAATTCTGGGCACCAATGTATTAAGCATCTCTCCTGCTTGTTGCTGCAGCTACATTTTATATTTGGAAGGAGTTTGAAAAAATGATTGCTTGATGTTGTATGGACTGTTTTACATTGTGTATGAACTATATAATGTTTAAAATGTTTTTATGTGAAATGGATTGTGTTGTATTGAATTGTGCTTTTTATGTGATACTATTTACTGTTGATATAATGTATGGGTTTGTCTATATACTATTGCCTTGTTATGATGAATTACTTGTGTGAAGGTTTTATTGTTAAACGAAAACACAACACAAAAAATAAAAAATAAAACATGAACCATGCAATTAACTTTCATTAAGGTGGTAATTAGTTTGTCGAAATACAGCGTGCAAGTTTTAAATGTTCATTGGGTGCATTTCATGTGAAAATGTGTTTCCCCTCATGTTTTACTCGACCCAATGTAGTGTTAATATATTTTGACTATGCCGTGTGGAACATGTTATGAATATTATCTCCTCGTCGCTGTGATAAATGTTATGGCTCCCTTATACATGGAATCGTAGAATTTATATGAATTGTTAATTTTGAAAAAAATGGTTGAATGATTTCCTTCTGGGATGCATTTCTTTAAATAAATGTAAACCATGGTCTCAGCCGGAAAACAAAAAAATTGTTCGCGTCATATCTTTTATTTGGGAGGCCATAGCAGTAGCAGTTACAATCAGTAACTGCATTGGATTTTTCATGAGCTGGAAAATTCATAAGATAATGCCTAATGCAGTCTAATTTTGCTTAAAAAAATAAGCATTAATTGCCGTTGTTCAAATGGTTCATTGCATATCATATGTCCAAACTTTGCACTCCTTTTTTGTGAGAGTCACTTAAGTTTGTCTAGAAAGATATTTAGATATGAACTGGTCAATAAGTACTGTTTTTTTTGAGATCACGTGTTAACTTTCTTGTAGAAAGCTCAGACTCAAAGTGATGATTTCTTCTTCAAGGTCAGCTAGTCCTATTCGTAATGCGTTTGCAATTTCAATGACAGCATGAGTAATTTTATAATAGGATGCATATAAATTTAGCCACCACAAGTTTAAGGAAAGTGAAGCACTCTCTACCCGTTTTTAAATGTGTGTGATAAGAACTTGCAAATAAGATGATGTTCAGAAAATACATGTTTGCAGAACACTGCATTCTAATTCTCAGCTGTGGAAAGTGAGTGTAGCCTACGTTTTTAGGTTTGGAACTTATGTGAACGCGATTTTTAAGTAAACTCGTTGACAATGTTAAAATATTCATTCTGGAGAGAATGTCACTTTGTAAAAATGCTAAACTTGATTTCTTATAATGTTTGAATTAGGTGCCTAATTCAGGGTTTGTTGCTATGACATCTTTAACCTAAACATTAGGTTCTGTGATGAATCACCTGGGACTATTTGGACAATATGAATAAAGAAGTAGTGAATCGTATTACCTTCATTGGTGTTTGCCTCCTTCAGATGCGCATATGCTGATTCTGCAAGAACACTGTGAGTTCAGAGATCAGAGAACATCAAAGCACCAATCTGCTTATGAAAATCCAAATTGGCTGCCCAGATTTTATCTCCTGGGTGTCCAAGCTCATGTGAGGAGAAATACCCATAATGTCTGATCAGAAGAAAGGTCATGATCACAAATAGTAAGCCAATTAGAAGGCTGACTTGAGGTGGAAAATTCACCACTCAAAAAGACATCCAGAGGGTAGGATTAAAAAGAGAAAGGTCGAATTGGGGAGGAAGACACACTTTGGAGCTGGAGCTGGGCACTTCATGCTACCATTTGAAGACACAGTGCTGTAAACTAGTAGCTATTGTGTTTATTTTGTGTTGTAATCCTATACAATTATGTGTTGCAGGATTCAACGAAAGATGAACAGTACAGATATCAGTGAAACACTCATAAGGTGAAAAGCTACATGATGCTGGTGCATTATGGAAGAGCTGCAACATTGAGCAATGCAACCCTGCATGCATTGGCACTATGTGGTGCACCCTGCGATCCTGTGAAATGAGAGGAGTTGGATCATAGATCTGATGTATCATGACGATTCTGGATTCTGGACTGCTGTATGATTTAATCAAGCCAAAGCACAGTAACCTTATAAGAAATATGCCAACACAGGTATATTGGAACTTGAAGCTCAAGAGAAGGAGCAGTCTAATTCTCGAAACACTGGCTAGTGCGTGTCCTGTCTCTCCACCATAAGGCTCTGGCATCATAGTTTCCTTTGAAGGGAAGCCAGACAGCACATTGGTTTTAGTAAATGACAGAACATTCAGAAAAGGGCTTAGTGTTGTGAATGGCAAAACCTAGCACCTTAATATCAGTAACTACCTCCGAAGCAGCAGACAGCAGACCTTGTCATCTTAGTGTTAGACGGTAAGCCTTATGTGACAGAATGGTTTACTTGGTAGTGTTAAGATGATAGTGAAATGCATGGCAGGCCTGGTTGAGTAGATTGGCCTAAGCTTCATCAGTTTGTCAGAGCTGTGCATATGGATACAATTCTCTGAGTCTATAATTCATGTCACGTTTGGTGTGTGGATGGTTCATCCCTATTTCTATAAAGATAATCGAGAAGACTATATATTATACACAACAACATTTTTGGGAAGAACATCCAATGCCACTAGAATGTTCACTATTCTATAGCATTATTAAAACAAAAGCCTATGAGAGAATGATATACCTTAAAGTTCAAACTCATTGTCATTGTTCAACAAGCATAACGTGCATGTGATTAATGGATTGTGCCAATAAGACACAATTCCTCTTTAAGAGTGAAGTATGAAGGCCCACCTACATACCATACGAGAGTTGAGAAAGTAGGACACTAGCCCAATTGAAAACAAGAGCCTGGATTCCTGTAAACATGTAATAAGTATTTATGGGAATATGAGTACATGTATTTATTTATTTATGTATTTATGTATTTATATATAGTACATACACTTTTACAAATACATTTATCACAGTAAAACAAAGCATATTAAAACACACTAAGTACCTACTTTCAACATACATTTACACATTTACACAGTGTACTGTATCAAATGCACATTTAAAATCAAGAAATGTTTTCAAATTCAACCACAATACAATTCAAATAGTATCATCTTTCTGGATTGCACAACTGACATTAACCTCAAATTCAAAAATGCCATAAATCCATAAAATATTGTTCCAATTGCGACAGCAATCAACGAACCAACTGAACATCAAATCCAATCCCAAAGTGGGGTAAAAAAGAACTCTCACCCTACATCCATACTAGAGTGGGGTATGCCCTTGTCATTCCCATTCAATACCAAATAAATATTACCTATTCCAATGAACATAACACGTTTAATAGTTTAATTTAATATAATAAATAATTAAAACAGCAGACAAGTCTGCATATTAAAATCAAGGCTATACTTTATTTGGGATGATACCAAATAACAAGGGCAGACTTCCGCACAAACACATTCAACCCTTATTCCCCCCCCCCCACAATTCTATCACCTGAGCACTGTCACGCATAAGAATCTTTTTAATCGAACACCATACTCTAAACAGGGCAAAATGTAGCTTTTCGTTCCCAGTATTAAGACAATATGCCCAAAGGAGTATGTTTTTATATTTTCCTCACAGTACACAAAATGGCCAAACATTGTTCTAATAATGAATTCCATCCCAATGCACTCGGTGAACAAATGTTTGTCAGTCTGCAATTGGGACTTACTATTGCAAACCCGACAAAGACGTAACTGGCTTGGTATTGCATATCTGGCCCCTATGTTAAATAGTATAGGAAGTTGGTTTATTCTAAACTTCATTAGAAATTGTCTAAGTACAGGGCTAGGGAATCGAATAATGTACATCTGTGCCCTCAAGAAAGTGTGTTTATACCAATTCCATCCCGGCATGAGATTTCAGACTATTGAGATATAAATAATTCTCTATCCAGTCCCACTGACGTTGTCTATTTGCTTAAATCATATTTAATGTAATCAAATTGGTACCACGTCTAAAGACTGGAATCCAAGCCACCATTTCAAAACATTTTATCCCAGCTCCAATAAAATCTTTGTATTTACCCTTTAAAACAGTGCCTCCTCTAGTAGCCATTAAAGACAATAATTCACATTTAGGTTTTGAGTTAATTTTCAGGTACAATATACCCTGCCTTAATAATGCCATACTTTTGAGATGTTAAACCTAACTCGAGCCTGATATATTGAATTGAGGAAGATCTTGGTAAGCCTACTATCTTTCTCCAAAAGTATCCTTCAATACTATCCAGCCACCTCAAATATTCCATGGCCAGTGCATCGAGACCATATAAAACCATCATACAAAAGCATTGGGTGTATATTTTAAGTACTCGCTCAAGCGAATAACCTGCTGTTTGAAGAGCAAACCTCCATACCAGATTTGTTAAACGCTTGGCTTTAACAGTCTTGGATTCCCTAATATAGCTATAACTTCTCGAATACATGTTCCTTTTGTGGGAATACCATGTTCAATGCCGCTTGAGGTGAAGAAAATGCAGTATAAACATCACAATAATGTACAAGCACTCGTTCCAGTTATGAACAAGACAACACAATGTAAAATGCCCATACATACATGAGCTGTTCAAGATGATGCAAATGTGTACCCAAACACCAGCAGTGACATCCCAAAACACACTGAGAAGAAAAAGAAACCCAAATACACATGCAATGTATCTACTATCAAAATAATCTAAAGAAATATGAACAGCCCACTGGAAACCCCAGATATAAGCACAACATGAAGTGACACATAATACTCGGCAGGGAGAAAGCCCAGACAAATTGTACTGATTACGTAGTACAGGGTAGGCAACCACAATTTAGAGATTGAAATAGGAAAGATCTAGTAAGCAGAGCAAAACCACATAAGAACGGTGAGATTTTGGCCTCATAGAAAATGAAATCCACCTACTTACAGACATCCCAATTATTAAAGAAATAGTACCTACTACTTGGGATAACTGTCTGTCTGGATCAATAACTTCACAAAATGATGGAAAGTATCCATCATTTTCTAATAGAAATCCAATAGGTGGTAAATAAAGCAGAACTATTCTTGCAGATGGCACTATCAGGAACACAAAGACTCTCATGTAAAGAGAAACAATCATCATACATGCTGTATGGTATTATCAATACCCATAAGCTCCATTAATGCCAATACATCACCAGTCAACGAGATTGAAATAAATTAATTTGGAGATTACTTGAAAATAGCAAGTTACACTCTGTCAGTTGATGGGTTGTTGATTTATATTTGGAGTACACCTTTAAGAACGAAATTGAATTAATGTTTAAATTCATTTTAACTTAATCTTAATGGCACTTTTCCAATATGGGTATTTTCATCTGTTCCCCTTATGATTTTAATTGATGTTGGTCCATGATTTATCTTGTATCATTTCCATTTGTAAGTTAAATAGTTGATGATGCCGGGTGATTCGGGGGCCGATTCATGGAACAAACGTGCGCCAAAAATCCTGGCGCAAGCTGGTGCAGGTGTGAAAAAACAGGCGCACGTGCACGTGTGCGATTCATGGAAGTCCCTGCGCGTGTTTCCCTCGGATGTGCGGCAAACCCGTGCGTGGCGGACATGGGCACACAGGTCAATGCAACATCCCGAACGCCATGCGTGACGTGCAGTGGGAAAGTGCAAAACGTCCACGCACACACCAAAAAGGGGGTGGGACACGGGGCATAACACGCGGAATGGGGAACAACGCGTGAAAAAGAAGGTGTTACTGGGGAAGTACTGCATGGAAATACACGGAGCGCACACACGCACGCGAACAACCCGTATTCATTGATTCGAAAAGGGGAAACCCGTGCACAGCAAAAGACGCGCATTGGCGTCAACACGTCCGCCACACGAAGGCAGGCGGAAGCGTCCCCGCACACGGTATAAAAGTGCGCGCAAACAACAAACACGTATATACATCTACAATGAATGCCCCATTTGTCGCAGCACTGATTGTGGGACACCGCAGGAGGAGGAGAATAGCCAGGGCCCGCATTTTTGGGATGCCTGATGACCATGTCTATGGCAGGTATAGGTTTCCACCTCGTATCATCCTAGGCACTCGTCAAGGAGTGGGAAGATCACCTTACATCCCCCACCCTGTGCCCCCAAGCATCGAGCCCCTTGGAGAAGGTGCTCAATGTCCTGCCTTTTTTGGCCACTGGGTCATTTCAGCGGACTACTGTCATAGTGGGGGGGGCTCACAGGCCACGCAGTCACGCTGCCTACACCAGGTGTTGGCAATCATGACTGCACGCCCCTCTGTCCGCAGGCACATATACATGCCCAGAACACCCGCAGAAAGGCAGGCCGTGGTCCAGGATTTTTACAGGGTGGCACACTTCCCCAAAGTGCTATAGATTGACCCAGGTGGCCCTACGTCCACCTAGGGCCACTGAGCACATCTATCGAAACCGCAAGCACTGGCATTCCATCAACGTGCAGGTTGTATGCAATGCTAAAGGAATCATCACCTCTGTCTATGCAAACTACCCTGGCTCCACCCATGACAGTTTCATATACAGAATTTCCGCCCTGAGCCAGGCCCTGGAAGCTGGGCAGCATGGTGACACATGGCTCCTAGATGAGTACAAATGCCTGTGCACATGCATGCAAGTCAACCACAGACAAATACCCAAACCCTAATAATCTCAACTATTATCACCTCCCCAGGGGACAGTGCCTACCCTCTGAGCAACCACATGATGACGCCAATCCGGAACCCCACCACACCACCCCAGGTAAGATACAATGATGCCCATATTGCAACTAGTGGCATAGTGGAGCACACATTCGGAGTGCTCAAGTCACGCTTCCGCTCCCTTGACCGCTTTGGTGGGCAGCTACTATATACACCCCATGTAGTGTGCAGGATCATTGTGGCAGCATGTGTCCTGCATAATGTTGCAACACGGCGGGAGGTACAGCTGCGGTGTCCAGGCGCAGGAGTGGCACAAACCAACCACCTCCTCTGTGGTCTGGGTACCTGCAGGGTCAAACTTACACAGGCCTCTGAGACCCCGGCAGGGAATGAGGGTCAGGGATATGTTTCATGGACAGGCATTGGTATTCAGGATAACCGGAAAGAGGGGCAGGAGAGTGGATGTGGATTTGCAAGGGAAAGTAGGCAAAATACAACTATTCACAAAAACACATAGTCAATTAGAGGAAACAGGTTCATCATGCACATTGTACCAAATTAGTCAAATGCAAGCCAAATAGAGACTTATCTCTGGGGTGAGTGCTGGCCTCCTGCCTGTGCACTCTCAGGTCTGGTAACAGGAGCACTTCAATGCTGCAAAGAGAGTGTGAGCTACTAATCTGAATGTGTGTTTACAACACACACACACAACCCATCCATGCCCCAAAGTAAATGACCTCTCCACAAACAAACACCAGTGTCAGCTGCTTTGTACCCATATGTTAGTTGGGCCCCCTGATTGTTCATACACTGTCAATGCAGTAAGGCAGGCGCATGCGGGCGCGCAGGAAACGGAAGACCAATGCGTCAAGAATCACACATGATACGATGGTCCCTGGGTGAGCTGCTAGACGTGTATAGCAAGGTGCAACTTCAGTACAAGTTGTGCTTTGGCAGCCAAACATTTCAATAGGTAGTGCACGTGGCAATTTGCACATGCAAATGACATGCACTCACCACAAGTCTGAGCCTCGCTGGGTGTCCCTGTGCACTGTATCAGTTCCTGGCTAGGAAAGCTACTACCCTAATTACTCTGCTTCAATGGAGCAGGGGGTACTCCAGGATATGTTTTATGGCCCCTGAGTGTGCCCCTGACAACTTGTAAAGCCACTTGGCATTTGGCCCTTAACGCTTCTCCAACAATGCATGCCAAAGCTCCCCAGCACTGGTGTTACTTAGCATCCATGTGCAAGTGGCCTGGTGGAAGGTTTCGGTGTGGGCCCTTGTGTTGCTCACCTCGCCTGGAGCTCCTGGAAAAACTTCTGCTTCTGGCGGACGTCTGAGCACAAGCCCTGTGCTTCTTCTTGCGCACACATCCACACGTTTGCACCACAGAACGTGGCCAGTTTTCTGGATTAGTCGTCCCTGTGTCTGCTGGCAAATGTAGTCTGGAGGCTCATCTACCAGCAGAAAGGGCTTTAAATAAATTAATAAGGCTGGAAAGTTCCCTGTGTGTGTATCTACATGCTGATTGTCACTGGGCCAGGTTAGAGACCTACATCCAAACTACTCCCACCATCAGTGTCACTTTGACAGGCAAGAAAATAACATACATCACAATCCACATCAATTAATGGAGACATCAATCACATACTTACCCAAATTGATTACACACATGGGTGGATAAAACGCAACAAATCCCCACTAGGGGTGTTAACACAAGTAGTACAGCAGCAGAGAGACCACAGTTATTAAGAAAGTCCAAAGCCCGTGTGTAAAATTTTGTAACACTGAACCATCCTAGCGAGCCCATGCCACAAAGCACCACACCGTCACATTAATGCACAATAGACAAACAATATTAAACTATATTAACTAATTAAACTAACAATGAAAAACCTACATAACCTAATTAAAATAACAATCAAATAGTTAATATTAACTAACTAAACTAAAAGCAAAAATCAAAAATGGCCACATATGACCCGGGGGGGAGGCACCCAGGTGTGGGGAGGTACAGGGTGCACCTCAACACCCACATGCGATGATGTTGAGACAAAAAAAAAAACTCCATGGGCTCAACGCCTGCACACCATGACCTGTGTGGGAGATATCTCGTCGTCCTGAAAAGGAGGACGTGACAGAGGAGCCTGACCACACCTAGGCGCAGCTTGCCCCTCGTCGGCAGCAAGTCTGCCAGACGGGTGAGTCTGGTTCTGTGCGGCAATGACACGCAGCTCTGCATGCAGAACCTCCCGTGATACACGTGCTTCCTCTTGCAAGGTAACACGTGTAACACAGAGTTCTTCCTGCGTGGTCTGGCTGGACAACTGATGCACCTCCCGGCAAGCACGTAGCTCAGCCGAGATGGTACGTTCAAGCTGCTCAAACCTCTCCTCTGACCGCATCCTCTGGGACGTCAAGAGGGCACCCAGAGTGGATCTGAGGGACTCATACTCAGCCCTCAAGGCCTCCATGTGTGCCTCTGCATGAGCAGCAATTGCTTGACACAGAAACAACATTTCATCCTGGCGTGCCCTGTCTGAGGCTGCCATGCCCAGTCTGAGTGAGCGGGCTGTGGACTGTGCTGCCTGCCGCTGGAGAAGCACCTGCCTAGCAGGGGGGAGCACGGATTGGGTCACACGTTCCATGCTCACAGCGATGTTATGAAGTGCTGCCCCCTGCCGTTCTGAATTGGCAGTCATGTCTTGCTCCCACTCAGGGTACCTCGGTGTCGCGCGGCCACCGCGTTGCTGGGCTTGACACCTGCGGGACCCAAGGACCGGGTGTCCTCGTTGGGTTGGCACCGCCCATGGCTGCACGACTACATGCCCCCGTCTATGTGATGCCCCAGGCACATCAGCGACTGGTGTGGCGGGTGACCCCGGTCCCGATCCACCACAGGCGGAGGTCCCACCACTGTCTGGCCCCTCAGTGCAGGTGTCGCAGACAGAGGAGTGTCCACATCACAATCACTCACCCCTGACGTATGGACCTCCAACTTGACATGGCCGTCAGAGTGGTCATCTGGGCAGGACTCATTGCCAGCCAAAGACAAGATGATCTGTAGCACATGTGGGTTCTTGTGGTCTACCACCCCACGACCCCTCTTGTGCCGGGTTGCGGTTGTGATAACAACCCTGTGCCTGGCATGACAACACCATCCTCTGGCTCCATTGTGTCATCATCTGAAAAGTGGAGAGAAAAAAACTTTAGTACACATGTTAAAAGCACATAACAAACTCACACATGGACATCACACAGACAGCCAACACATGAAGCACACATGTCACACACAAAAGAGAACCTGCCATGCATGCCTGGTCAATTTGACATTGCATCAGTGAGTACGCATGTAGAATGGTGTTACACGGCTCAGACGTGGGTTGATACAGTGCAGAACATGTGTACGTTACTCACTATCTACATGACAAGTACTTCATGATGTGTATCCAAAAACGTGAAGGCAGTGCATGGGCAAGTTCAGGCATCACGTGCAATGTACATGCAATGGGTTGCATGGCTACAAGCAAGCCCCCGCCCCCCTGAGTGAAAATGCAGGGATGCCTTTCATGGTAGCAAAAGGGTGACTAGAGACCTGTGTATTGGCAGACAGTGTTGACTAGCATCAATGGCATCATCTGAGTCAAATGACAACACAACAGAAGATGATGGGACAGTAAGCAGGAGACATGACGAACCCTCAGTAGTACACTCATGTGTGCAAAAGCCACTACACCAGTTGGACAGAGTCAGTGGCCATGAAACTGGGGGAGGACTGTGCCCCACACAGACTGTGACACCCAAAAAATGTGTGTGATGCAGGACTGGGCCAGAGTGGGCATGGGATGGCTGAAGAAATGCCATGAAATGTTGATCATCCTGGTCACGTACTACAATGATCATCCAGTCAAGGACACATAGGGGCATGCATGGAATGCACATGGAGCATGAATGGGCACCCATGTCCCTGCGGAGCATCTGCCATCTATAAAGTCCAAGTGAGACACCCTGCATGAAGGGCAGAGGATGTACCCCAATGCATGTGTCTGGTAGGATGGCTGATGGAAGTATCATGTACACAGGAGGCTTGAACAGGCCAATGCAGTATGCCAAAATGATGCACACCAGTGCTATGGTGGAATTGGGGTGCAGAGGTGGTGGAAGGGCAAGGGGGCATGCCTACGTGGAGTACCCGCATGCAGTCAGAGGACACATGCACGTCAGTCATGCAATGACATAGTCCCAGTGCTGAGAGGAAAGTCAACCCTGGCTACATGCAGAAGTGCCAGTGAGCTGTAACATGGACCGGAGGGGCATCTGAGTGACTAGCATGTGAGTAGGGTGCAAGTATGGTAATGAGGACAGTTCCCGTCTGCTCTACATGTCCAACATCCTGCACAGCATGCACGCATCAGTGAAACATTGCATGACTAGCACATGAGAACCATCTACACATAGCATGCAGTGGCAGTCAAGCACAACACATCACACAGGCAAACCACACATGGGCTGGACATACAAGCAACAACATTCACTGGACAGGGCATCAAAGTCCTGTGTCTCTCCCACTCCTTCGACCAATTCTTCTGGTATGAACTCCGCTACGAGTGACTCATGCAGAGTGAGGTCATCCTCCTCAGGTGGTGGTCCACCGCCAGTCACCAGAGTCATGTTGTAATTTGAGGCGCGCTTAGCCTTAGTGCTGCATTTGAGGTCATCCCAACGCTTCTTGCACTCGGCACCTGTGTGCACCTCATGGCCGAAAGCACTCACATTATCCGCGACATGCTTCCAGTGGGTATTCCGATGGGCAGCCGTAGTTTTACAAATCGGCCCCACTAGCATGTCACAGCTGTGGGCCCGCACATAGTCCACAAGGGAGTCCAGTTCCTGCGCACAGAAAGGCTTCTTCCTTGACGTGCAGGAGGCCATGGCTGTGTCTGGGGTCCCAGCCTATGCTGCAGATGCAACCTTCATCCTCTTGGATAGTGGCGTGGACCCTGGCTGGCGAATGCGCCCTGATAAGTATGGCCAGTGGCACCGGAGGATTGAATAAAGGCAGTGGCAGGTGGTAGGACGACCGAAGGCTTGACTTGCATCAGTGGCTGCTGGGTACCCTGGAATGGACCCTGCGCAGCAACATCCGCTGTGCCAGGGTCATTGACCGCGACTGTCCTGGTTGGTAGGCTGCATCTGCCCCTGCATTTGCCAACACCCAGCTGGTCGGGGCAGCAGATGACATCACTGCCCCAGGGACACGTGTCTCGGTCAGGGCAGCCCTGCGTGCACCTACGGTGTTCCTCATGACCTGCTGGAAATCCTCCATAGACTCTTCAAGTGCCAACGCAGCCTGCACTAGCAGACCCTGAGCCTGGGTGGTGGTGTCCACAGCTGCACTTGCAGCTCCCACTACCCTTGGGCCCGTGGCAATCGATGAAACGGACTGCCGGGTCACATGGGCGCAAGTACTGCATCTCCCAGAGCCGCAGGGGGTGGTGGCATGACTGCAGCAACAAGTGGCACAACATCGTCACGAGCTGCGGCACCCCTGCCTCTTCCCCCTCTGCATCCACCCTGGACACCCTGGATTCCCCCTACTCCCTGGTCACCCCAGCCATGTCCCTGACCACGCCCACCATGAGGAGTATGCCCAGCTGAGGCACCCCTCAACTTTGGTGGCCTCCCAACCATGGCACAGATGAAGTAGTACCGGCACAGATGGAGAAGTGTCAATGGGAGGTGTACACGACGATTGTCCTGGGCAATTGGGGTGAAGGAGGTAGGATACAAGATGTTATAAGCACCCCTGCGCCCGCAAGGCCGTATGTGACCCCGGTGATGAAGTGACAGGTCACACAATGCTCAGGCACCCCAAAACTGCAGGGAAACCGTGCATGCACCCCGGTAGCCCACGTGTGTGGAATTAACCTCCCGCAGTACGCGGTGGCACCCAGGGACACGAAAAACACGTACGCATGGGACACGCAGGCTACTATGACCTTGAAAATGGGTACGCGATACACATGGGCACCCGCAGTGGGAAAATAGTGTGCGCGACTCACCGTCAGACTAGCGTGATAATGAAAAACACGAGTAGCTAATAACCCAGCCAAAAGAAGGGATACGTCCTTGATCCGCTGTGAAGTAGTGATGGTGCGCGAAACAAAACGAAGTAGCAACACCCATGTCAGTCTCCACGAAAGGCACGTGCACCGGATTGCTGGACCCGCTCACCTCTAACCCGTGCTGAGGGAAACGCCCGCGCGCGTCACATCACTTACGCACTTAGGCCCTTTCCTCGAATTACACGCATTAACACGCGGACGTGCTGTTTTGTCACGTGCTGAATCACTATGCACCTGTCACGAGGGAAACACCTGCGCGCATAATGTCACAGACGTGCTTATGCGCTAAGGGTCTTTCCTCAAATTACACGCTGACGTGCACTTTTTTCACGTGACAACACACGGAAGACCACGCTCCTTCCCAGAAGGCCATTTTCCTGCTCCCCAGAGCCTCGAGCACGCTCCCACCTGCCATCTGCTGCTGCCTGCCTGCAAAACACCTGTCCTGCTCTTTTGTGCCTGCACTTTAGCCATCTGCAGGGTTCCAGTTACTGTGACCACCCCTGCTGGAACAGAAGACTCCCAACTGGGATACCATCACTCCACAGCCTAGCCCCAGGACCCAGTTGCCCGCCCACACCTGCCTCGGGGGTTGCCATGTCGGACAGAACACCATCTGGCTCCAGTGGCAATCCCCCAGCAGGGAGGCAGAGGGCTACCAGCTTCAGAAATTAAGTTGGTATCCTGGTGGAGCAAGTCCTGGGGCAGTATGATGCCCTCTTTGGAAGTTTGTCCGCTGATTATGAAGGACAGAAGAGGATCTGGATGGAAATTGTTGCTGCCATCAACGTGGAGGAGGTGGCAGCTCGCAACATAAAACACGTCCGGAAGCGCTGGGAGGACTTCAGGTCCAGGACCCTCAACAAGGCCCGGCGCCTCTTGAAGTCAACGGATGCTGAGGGGTGCTGGGTCTGCCTAACCAACAACCAGATGAGGGTCCTGGAACGTATACGCCCAGCGCTCCACGTCCAGGTCCTTGAGAGGCAGACCCATCTGGAGTTGAGTGTAGATGCATAGTGATATGTCTTTGTATGTCTTTGTAGAGCCATGTATGGATGTGTATGTACAGGGACGTGAGCCTGCCACATGTGAGTCCTCTCATGTGTGAGACACATTGATGGTGTATGTGTTGGTAAGCATGCTGGCCAAATGCAGGTGTGGGTGCACACATTTTTGAATTTCTGTGTATGCAATGTGGCATGGTTGTGGTGTCACACGTGGAGGCTGGTTCCACCTGCATGTATCTGCACTATGTACATGTGCATGTGTATGTATATGACAAGCGTGAAACTGTGATACACCATGGATGCATGTGACACTGACATGTAGGAAGCTGATTGCGAGATGTGACATAGATGGCGATGTTATCACTGCAACAGGTGGTGGAGGTGTACAGGTGCATGTATGTCTGGTGGCGTGTGTGCATGTGTTCTGCACTCCCCATGTTGCATGTGATGTCAGGCTCACCTTTGGCTACTCATGTTATTGTTTGTGTATGGATGGTGCTGCCTGGTGCAACATTCCTGTTGTTTTGCTCATATGTGTGAGTTGAAATGACGTGTGTTGGGGTGTGTGATGCCATGTCTGAAGTTTGCGACTGCCACTCATCTGCAACTGTCATATGTGTATCAGACCATTGTACATTGCCCTGATACCTGTGTTCTGTCTCTCCCTGTCTGCAGTGTCAACTGATGAAGAGGGCGGAGACGGCGCTGTGGAGCACAGCAGCAGGGATCCTACCGCCAGCCAGAGACGCCGGAGACGCAAGGCCCAGCTCCCCTCCCAGGTTGACATCTCTTTGGGAAGTAAGGAGTCTGGTGCCGCATCTGCGGAGGCACCTGCCAGGGGTAGGTCCAAGAGGCGGAGGTTAGAGGTGGACTCCTCGGCAGCAGAAGGGTCAGCTGAGACCCCACAGGGGCCTACAGAGGAAGATGGCAGAGTCATCCAGGTTGGTGGGGGGTTTGGTTGAGGAGGAGGCAATGGAAGTCACACGCACGGGGCCTGGAGTGGGGGATTCCACTGGTGCCAGTATTGCAGTACAGGGGCAGGGACAAGAGGCAGCACAGGCCACTGCGGAGGTGCCTGTGTGTAATCCTGTCCCCGATACTGTGACTGCATCATCTGGCCCCAGCAGGGATGCCTTCGTCCAGACCCATTTTCAGGGGGGGGATAGCCACAAAACAACTGGCCTTCCTCTCGCTGCAGATGTGGCAATCCGGGACCGTGTTCAGCCTGTCCTGGCTGGGGTGGCTTTGTGTGTTTGTGACATTCGGGGTGACGTGCAGGGTTCTCGTGAGGACAATGCACGTCATTTTGAATGCCTCAAAGACCGTGTCGACCGGCTAGGAGGGATCACTGGTGCTGGGTTCCTCCATGTGCTGGAGCTTCTACCGACCCCCTCCTCAACAGAACCCCCTGTGCGCCAGTCGTCCTCTATACCATATTCCTGCCCAAGTGTCACCCGGGCACCCTGTGGAGCTGGCCCTGACCCAGCGGCCAGGCTGGTGGAGGAGACATCCCTGCCACAGTCGGGAGTCGGAGGTCCAGCAGGGGTGGCCACCACACCAACTGGACCCCAGCAGGAGGAGGACGTGCAGGCATCACAAAGCAGGAGACTTGCACGCAGCAGCAGGCTCAAGGTGGGAGCGATGATGGCTTGGGGACATCAACATCAGAGGGGCAGGCATTGGCCAGAGGGCAGGGGGACCCTGGATTGGGAGTGTCTTCCGTGTGGCAGCGGTTGGGCCAGGCCATAGATGTGGAGCGGCGGCGGGCAGAAGAGGCACGGCTCACTATGGTCAGGGCGGAGAACTCCATGCGCAGGGCGCTGAGGCAGGCTGAGTGCTTCGAGGGAATTTGCAGGGATTTGGAGGTGAACATGGCATTATCCCTGCGAGACCTTGGGGCCAGTGAACAGGCCTGCCTCCAGGACATTGAACAGGAGTTTGATGATGCCTGGCACAGGACATCAACAAGTGAGCTGTTGGACTTGCCTGCCGCCATTGTATATAGTTCATTAGTGTTAAGTTTCCTTTCTTTTGTCTTTAATTTGGGGCGCATGGACTATGCACCACATTTTTGTATATAGTTATTTATTAGGTAGGCTTTTTGGTAGTTTCATTTATATCGTGGATTTGTAATTTGTATATAATTGGACAGTGGATTTATCATCATTTTTTTTTTCTCACCATGGAGCAATGGATTTTACTTATTTCTTTCCCTTTGGATTTGCTTTGTTGGACGGAGACTTTCGACACATTTTTATTTGGATTTTTTGGGATTTTGATTTCATTTTTTTCTCATTTTGAAACATGCTGCATTTTATTTCTTATTTCCATTATTGTGTGCTATCATTTGATTCACGGCATTTGTGTTTAATACATTTTTGTTTCATACTTCAATGTGTGGTATTCTCTCATTGGTTTCATGCATGTCACAATGTGGGTTTTCGCATTCACTGGCACCCATTGTGTGTGTGTGACGGACATGTGTTGATGTACATACATGCCATTTGGGTTGTTTCATGTAATGGCCATTTCAATGTGGGGTGTATGTAATACGAGGTTGGTTCTTTGGTCAGGGGTGGCGTGCAGTGGGATTTGGGTGGCCATGAGGGCCATGATTGTGGATCATGATGACATGTTGCGGGGGGGACATGAGTCAGGGCCTGCTGGCAGGTGCCCATCACTGTTGGGTGGGTGAGTGGGTGTGGGGGACATGAGTCGGGGCCTGCTGGCAGGTGCCTGTCACTGCTGCGTGGGTGAGTGGGTGGGGAGGACATTAGTCGGGGCCTGCTGGCAGGTGCCCGTCACTGCTGGGTGGGTGAGTGGGTGGGGGGACATGAGTCAGGGCCTGCTGGTAGGTGCCCATCACTGCTGGGTGGGTGAGTGGGTGGGGGGGACATGAGTCTGGGCCTGCTGGCAGGTGCCTGTCCCTGCTGGGTGGGTGAGTAGGTGGGGGGACATGAGTCGGGGCCTGCTGGCAGGTGCCCATCACTGCTGGGTGGGTTAGTGGTTGGGTGGACATGAGTCGGGGCCTGCTGGCAGGTGCCCATCAATGCTGGGTGGGTGAGTGGGTGGGGGGGACATGAGTCGGGGCTGGCTGGCAGGTGCTTGTCACTGCTGAGTGGGTGGGGGTGCAGGGGGACATGTGTCAGTGCTCACTTGTGCATGGTGACATGTGGGCTGGCTGGGGGCCAAGGGGAGGGTGGATGGCCTGCCTGCGGGGCATGGCCAGGGGTGCAGGGTAGTCCCCTGTGTTGTGGGCTGCCTGCAGGCCCTGGGGAGGGGGGAGAGGGCTCACCTGGGAGGACACACACTGCCAATTTGTGTTGGGGCACTCCAGGAATACACGTACCCCGCCGCCCAGCGAAATCGTGTGTGGAACTCCACGCACACCCCTCACTATACACGTAGCCCGCTGCCCAAGGCCTATAGCATGTATGACTTCCCACGCACTCCCAGGATACACGTACCCTGCTCGAACAGGGCCTATTGCGTGTGTAACTCCCCACGTACCCCCAAATACACGTACCCTGCTCGCGCTAGGCCTATCATGTGTGTAACTCCCAGCATAGCCCACAAATACATGTACCCTGATCGTGCAAGGCCTATCGCGTGTGAAACTCCCTGCATACCCCCCAGATACACGTACCCTGCCCTCACAGGGCCTATCACATGTGAAACTCCCCACGTACCCCCCAAATACACATACCCTGCTTGCTTAGGCCTATCGCGTGTGAAACGCCCTGCGTACCCCCCAAATACACATACCCTGCTTGCGCTAGGCCTATCGCGTGTGAAACTCCCCACGTAGCCCACAAATACACATACCCTGCTCGCGCAAGGCCTATCGCATGTGAAACACCCTGCGTACACCCAAATACATGTACCCTGCTCGCACAGGGTCTATCGCATGTGAAACTCCCCGCGTACCCCCCAAATACACGTACCCTGCTCGTGCTAGGCCTATTGCGTGTGAAACTCCCCACGTACCCCCCAAATACACGTACCCTGCTTGCGCTAGGCCTATCACGTGTGAAACTCCCTGCGTACCCCCTAAATACACGTACCCTGCTTGCACAGGGCCTATCGCGTGTGAAACTCCCTGCGTACACCCCAAATACACATACACTGCTCGCGCTAGGCCTATCGCATGTGAAACTCCCCGCGTACCCCACAAATGCACGTACCCTGCTCGCGCAAGGCATATCGCGTGTGAAACTCCCTGCATACCCCACAAATACATGTACCCTGCTCGTACAGGGCCTATCGCGTGTGACACTTCCCGCAAACCATCGAAATTTGCCCAGTCTGCCCATCAACCCTCCCCATGCCCCACATGCACCACATCCACCCTCCCCATGCCCCACAGGCAGCCCACACCACAGGGGTGACTTTTTCCATGCAAATTACCTGACGCGAGCAGGGTACGTGTATTCCAAGGGGTGCGCGTGGAGTTTTACACTCTATTAGCCTTGCGCGAGCGGGGGACTTGTATTCCGAGGGGTGCGCGTGGAGTTTTTTTACGATATTGGCCTTGTGCGAGCGGGGTACGTGTATTCTGGGGCGTGCGCGGGTAGTTTTACACGCGATTTCTTTGGCGCACGGGGCGGGTTTGGGGGCATAACTGGTGCTGCTGCAGGGTCGCTGCGCCACTCTGCGCCACGGCTGGTTATGGATGTGTGATTCCATGAATACGCTGTGCGCCTAAATGGGTTTTGGCGCACACGACTGGCGCAGACTGCCGCAGGCGCACTCTGTGCGCCAGCCGTGTGCGCCACTTGTGCGCCGAATTCTATGAATTACCCCCTTAATCGGGGGATGTCTAGGGATATCTACTTCGAGGGAATGTTACACCCATTCCAAATCAGGTGTTTGCAATTTTCATTTATTTAATAAAGTTATTTTTCTGAACCTGGGACCACCAATTTAACAATATTCATTCCATAAACCATCTCTCCCCTTTCAGGACAAGAAACAAACAGGGTTGCACAGATGTTGTATTTATTAATACAATAATAATTGAATCAATTTAAACATATACAAATTATGCATCTATGAAATTCTAACATCAGTTGTCAAACAGAATTAATATAAAAGTGAACTTTTAAAGCACACATATCACCATATGTTCCTTATGAATTATCCTGTGCATGCATCCACCATGCGTTGAATATTGTATGATGGTTCAAGAGAAAATTGTCACTTTATAGAACACCGACTCAGAAATTCACACTGTGTTCTAGAAAACTCAATTGAAATAAAATAACATTCCAGCATGTGAATCATCACTTACAAAATGAAAATGTGTGTTTGCTAAACTCTTTTAAGGGGTGTTTCTATTGCATTACCATGTAAAGGTGTTAAATTGGCATCTTCAATCGGCAACTGAAAGACGGAAAAATAGGTTGCAGTAAATAACCCTTTCCCTCTTTTCTTGAATGTATCAGCAACAGTAACAAGTGTCTGGTTGGTTCTGTAACCAGGACATGACTTCAATTACTTTATTTTTCTAGATATGCACACAGTGAGATGTCATTTACTTTTCTGTACTTGTGCAATGCACAGAGGAGGAGTCAGGGGATCTATAATTCCAGAAGAACATACATTGTTGAAATGTTTTCAAATGTCCCAGGTGCCTCTCAGTACTTACACATTAAAGCTGCCAGCATTAGATATATTCCCCTTACGCTATTTTTCACCTCAGAATTATATTCCTCTTTGGCATTATACTTACATAGACATTTCTTTTGCCTTTCTCAGAGACAGCTTGACACCATCTTAAGGACTGGTTTAACCCTCCCCCTCTTGACCAGATGGACATCAAACAACAAGGTGGTGTCAACTTTGTTCGACAGTTTGTTCTTCTCTTTTATGTATTTCTGACTATCTGCTGTCTTTCCCACTGAAGAAGGTCTTGGACTTTAACCCCAGGCAGGCCTTTCTTACAGTGCAGTGTTTTTAATCCAAAATAGGCCCAACGCGGAAGGCAATCTGTTCCATTCTCCTTTATGTTGCTACCAATTCTCCTTTCTTTCCTACGTCCCCACCATCAGTAAGTGAGCAATTGATTATGTCTCCTTTTATTATGTTTACACTTTTATAGAGCATAAACCCCTCCATTTATAGTGTCAATGTATGTGATTGGACAGTGTTCCAAAAGTGAAATCACACCAAACCAAACTTCCTGCTCATTGGGCATATTAATGAAGAGGGGAGTCTAACGGGAGTGATATCTACACCCAGTTTCCCTCCCATTTAATGTTTTGTCATCTGAGAGAATTGGACATTAAACAATTGTAACATTCTATAACACCATATTTTACACAAGTGATCATATTACTTATTGGTTCAAAAGATTTCTCTCACTCAGGCACATTTAATGATGCTAGTCTGCTCTCGGCGTGACATGGGATGTGTGTTCTACAATATTTGGTATTTTTCTGATACTTTTACACACAAATTCCATTTCTAGCTCAGGAAAAACAGGCTCGCCGACATGGACGCTATGGTATATGAATTATCAGTGCTTGCCGTTTTTTCACAAAGATATCCATAATTGCATAATTTACACAGTTAACATATAATATATATATATATATATATATGTTTTTTAAAATGTGTTCAAAGGTGATATGTAATAAAGTGAATCAAAATGTAAAATTCAAAAGGCATTTTGTTCTCTCTTCCACTCTATACAATATTAAATGACATCTTCAGTGACTGTCTAGTATAGCCAGATACTATTATAAACTGTTAGTTCCTTTAAGCTCAGGACTTAAGCATTTATGACCCATAGAACCTTGGTCTCCATGGTAAAGGTTATTTGAAGACCAGAGCTGGCAGGCAAGGGCCATTTATGACCCAGTCACACCTTCAATGATTCTAGCATCTGCCTCTTGTAGAAGATGCTATGTCTTCCCAGGTGTGCATTTTCCTTCAATAGAGGCCTAACTGATTTGAAGATTAGATTAATGGAGATAGTACCACTGCAGAGGGAACTTTATTGTGTGCATACATAATGTCTTTAGTACAGAAGTGGCAGATGGAAGTTGTACATTAATATCTGTTCACTTGTTGTTCCGGGACTTGTCTTCCTGGAAATCAACTCCAAGCAGTCACCAACATTTATGGTTTAGCTTCAAAGACCAATGTTTCACACTTTTTCTCATGGGAAGGTAAGCCACTTACCCTGTCATTATATTTGCTTGGGTGTTGTGGATTGGGGGAAGGAATGCCATTTGGCCAAATTTGCTTTATTCACCAATGCAGCATCCCTTCCTTTCTCCATTGCAATTGTCATTTAAATCACGATAACATCATCACTGATCTTTGCTGTAAAATACCTTACACATATACATATCTTCTGTATGTGGTAAAGCAGTAAAACCTAAGCATCACCCTAATTTACCCAACCACACAACCAGGGCTGCCCAGTCAAGCACCAATTCCTCAGTTTATTTAAACACCTACCCATTCAGCAGCCGACCGCACAACAGGGCCACACACAACTGCCATGACTAACCCAAACCAGTAACCAGTAACAGCCTAGGTACAACTAACCCTCTGCCACCAAACCCGCAGGGTAAGTCAGCCAGCAAATCAGCAGGAGAAGTCAGCCTCCAGGCCCAGAGAAAAGGCAATATTGGCAAACGTACCACAACCAAGAACGTTGTTTGATACTATCGAGAGCAACCAAACACTCATGCCAGAGGCATCGTCAAAACGACCAACTTAGTAACCCATTTCCTCCTTTCATGCTCCTCCAACATAATCAACACCACTACGCTTGACAAGGGGCTAGCCACACTACACATACACACACTGAGAATTAATCTAATGTTCACACTGTAACAACTCTCTGAGAGTCTGGAAACAGCACTAGAGGGAACACCCCTGCACATAGTCCATAAATGAATCGACTCTACACACATGACCACCTACATTATATATTCAAACACCTAACAGCCAGCCATGATTCTGGACCCTGTATGGAAAAACTAACAAGTCCGCACAGCCACAAACCCCACCCTAACACTGCACGACACACACACAAACACTAGCACACATCTAGGCACTGAGTCCTACACATACAGTTACAATGCACGGGGCCTCCCAAACCAACTCCCACATGCAAGACAACACTTGCAGATGCCAGGTCCTCCTTGTACTGAACCTATCCTGCCATCATAGCCCACTAACACACCAAGCCCACTTCTCTTGCAGAGCCACGTGAGCGCTTAGAGACTGCTCATGGGTGGTAGCGGTGCACTATATAATTCTACATAACATAACAATGTGTGTTTCTTTATTCAAAGCTGATTGTCAGTCTTTTAAAAGGAAACAGACACAATTGGCTTCATTACAAGTTAGCCAGTCCGGATTTAACGCTGCTGGTAAAACTGTACCAGCACAGTTTCCGAACAGGCTAACTACGAATTCTGCAGGCGGGTGGTCTCAGACCTGGCGGGAGTAACGCCTGCCTGCAGACAGAAATGGAAACACCGGCACTGTTAATTATGGTGCCAGTGTTTCCATGGTCCCCATCCTATGGGACTCCATGGGAATAGTACGGCAAGTTCAGAGGTGGTAATTCATATCAGATTGGACAGTTCTCCATTTTAATACATATTTGCTGAATTCCTTCGGTTAAGCAATTCCTTTTTGTGCTTTGTCAAATAATGTGTTGAATATATACTTGTCTCATAGATGGGCTGCAGACATTGCACATTCAATTGCACATGTCATTTTTCAGATGTTTTGAGCCAGCCAAAGCCCTCATGTTTGTTTATGAATGGGTGCTTTTCTTTCTTTGCATAAAAGTGACTCCAAGGACATGTTTGTACATTTCTATTTGTAAGTATCAACACTATGGTGATTGAATATGTATATTAAGGTATAATAAACAGGGACAAATAACAAGGGGGGGGGGGTCCTGGGAGACTCTCTGCCAGACATGAGTCCTGGTTACAAGAGCCTTACCCAGAGTCTTTAGCTCACTATCTTTCACAGAGGAGAAATATCTTAAACATTTCAGTCTTTGTCCTGCCCTAGGGCAGTCCAGCACCGAAATGCTAGCTCAGTTTGGTTGAACCTCATCAGTAGGGTGTAGCTGAGCCTCTCTAAGAATAGTGAGCAAGGGGTCCACGTCTGGATTCCCTTAGTAACTTAGGATGACACCCAAAGTTACTTAAATATGCAAATAACAAGTGGGGTCCTGGGAGACCCTCTGCCAGACATGAGTCCTGGTTACAAAAGCCTTACCCAGAGTCTTTAGCTCACTATCTTTCACAGAAGAGAAATATCCTAAACATCAGTCTTTGTCCTGCCATGGGGCAGTCCAGCAGCGAAATGCTAGGCAGTTCTCCTCTGAACAAGAGTACCAACAGCAACCCCAGACACATGTTTCAGTCTGGTTGAACCTCATCAGTAGGGTGTAGCTGTGCCTCTCTAAGAATAGCAGGCAAGGGGTCCACGTCTGGATTCCCTTAGTAACTTAGGGTGACACCCAAAGTTCCTTAAATATGCAAATAACAAGGGGGGTCCTGGGAGACTCTCTGCCAAACATGAGTCCTGGTTACAGGAGCCTTACCCAGAGTCTTTAGCTCACTATCTTTCACAGAGGAGAACTATCCCAAACATATCAGTCTTTTTCCTGCCCTGGGGCAGTCCAGCACCGAAATGCTAGGTAATTCTCCTCTGAACAAGAGTACCAACAGCATAACCAGGGACTAAATAAACTTGAACTTTGATGAATGGTTAAAAACTGCTGAGCAATGTTGGAGCACATATATTTTCATTATAGTTGTGCAAAATAAAGAACACATGATTCATATTTAGGACTTTTGTGTACTGTAATTATTAATCAATTCTAATTAATATAGTACTGGTGCTCAGCAGAGCATCAGTACTTTAGAGAAGAGGTGTCTTTATAGTTGTTATACCAGTCTTGGCAGATAGTCCATCTGGCAGGCAGTCATGGTTGAATTTGCCTACAAACGGAATCAAACTAGAAAAGTTACCTTTCAAATTCCCTTTAAGACTGCACCTTCCTATATTCCCCTTAAGACTGCACCTTCCTATATTAAACAAACACCCATTAGCATGTCCTCCTCGACATCCCTGCTGCTTTTGACACTGTCGATCACCCACTACTTCTCAACACTCTTGCCTCCTTTGACTTCAAAGACTCAGTTCTCAACTAGCTCTCCTCTTACCTCTTCAACCACTCATTCGTCGTTTCTTGGGGTGGTCATACCTCCTCCACCTTCCCTCTAAACTATGGTGTTCCCCAAGGTTCCTTCCTCAGACCCTACTTATTCTCTCTCTAAACTTCCCTTCTCGCTCCTCTCATCTCCTCTTTTGGAATCTCTCACCATTCCTATGCTGATGACACTCAACTGTTCCTCTCCTTCTCTTCCTTCACCCCAGACCTTCATCTTAAACTCTCCTCCTGTCTCTCTGCCATTTAAAACTGGATGTCATCCCATTTTCTCTCTCTCAATACAGACAAAACTGAAGTCCTTTTCTTCCCTTCCAACACACCCCCCCTTCCATTCTTTTCCCCCCTGCCAATCTTCCTATCTCCACCCATGCAAGGAATCTAGGAATCTACTTTGACTCTTCCCTGTCCTTCACTTACCACATTTCCCTCACTACTCGCTCTTGTCGCTTTCATCT
Source organism: Ambystoma mexicanum (assembly GCF_040938575.1). Taxonomy (NCBI): domain Eukaryota; kingdom Metazoa; phylum Chordata; class Amphibia; order Caudata; family Ambystomatidae; genus Ambystoma; species Ambystoma mexicanum. Next base: position 229,282,515 of record NC_090930.1, on the reverse strand, counting down.
CGTTTATATCTGTAAAGTCTGTTCTTCTCTCACTTTCCATGCTACCAAACTCTTAATCTCTTCCCTCATCTTTTCTCGCCTCTTCTACTGTTCTTCTATGTTTTTCGGTCTCCCCTCCTCCCATCTCGCCCCTCTTAAATTCCTTTACCACTCCGCTGTCCGCACTCTCTGTCTTCTCTCTCCCTATGACTCCATCTCCAAATCACTTGCCAACCTAGGCTGGCTTCCCTTCCACTCCCAACTTAAATACCACTTCCTTTGTCTCGTTTTTAAATCTCTTCATGACCTTGCCCCTCCTTACTTCTCCTCTCTTCTCTCTTTCTATGCCCCCTCTCGCTCTCTACGCTCTGCTGATCACTTTGTACTCTCTGTTCCCCCCTCCCTGTGCCTCCTCTCGTTTCCGCTCTTTCCAACTTCTTGCCCCCTTACATTGGAACTCGCTCCCTTTCTCTATCCGCTCCATCTCCATCTATTCCTCCTTCCGTTCCTCCTTAAAAACACTCCTGCTGCACCCCCCTCCCTGACTCTTCTCCCCTTCCTCCTCTTCTTTCCCCTCCACCTTCCTGTTCCATTACCTCTTCCTGTCTCTCCCCCCTTGACTTCCACCCTCCCCTCTACTCCCTCTCCCCTTTCCCTTTTTCCCTCCCATACCTCTCCTCTTTTCTTCCTTCCCAAATGCATATTGTTCTACATGCTGTTTTTCTGGTTTGAATCATGCTTATTTTATTGCTTCTCTGTTCCATGGTTAATGTATTTTTTTTGTTATGCTGTAAAGCGCTTTGGTGTAAAGCGCTATATAAATAATAAAATACAAATACCAGCACAGGTCTGACATGGTTCTGTCAGGGTGCATCAATGACCACATAAAGAGAAGTAGTTTCCACATTATAAGTCAATATAAAATGTGCATCAATGTGTCCCTCATATGGATGCTGCCTATTCCTTTGCCCCACACACCTCCATTGCATGTAGTCCAGTGAGTCAACTATACATAACATTGAACGTGAGGACATCTGTACTGGTGTCCACAAGCATTCATTAACACATTATTGCACATGATGGTAGCGCCTACGTGAGCCCACAAGCGTGACTACCAAATGAAGTTGATGAGATAATCCTCTCTTGGATCATAGTCTATGTGTTGATGCTAAAGGACAACCTGTTATGCAGACCCACAAGCATATATCCTGTTTTTGGCAACACTGAGCATTATTAAATTAAGAGTATATCTTGTTTCTTGAGTTTGTCTCAAACAATTGTGTTTCATTCCTGACAGATGTGTGTTCCTGTTTTGGAACATTTCAGTAATTTTTAAATCCATATATCGTGCTTTGCTTCTTTTCACAACGGCTTGATTACAATGGTTTCATAATACAACCCCAATAGTTTCTGAAGGGACATGTTCTGATGGTCACCTATTAAATTATTGGAAATTGCAAAACAATGACGTCACGTTCCCTTTTTACTTGATCTGTAAGAATACCTTTGATGAGATCTATGTTTTAAGCTCCAGGCAGGCATCTGTCATTTTTTGTGTGTGTGTTTCAGAATGTATAGGTCCACCCACTAAGTAACCATAAATAAATAGATTTATTATATCAGTTTTTATTCCTGTTAAAACATTATGAAATTGCAATAAATATTAAATAACTTTAATTTGTTTAAATATTCCTATTGACACACTTTTATGCAAACTGCATATGTTTTCTAGGAGCACACATACGATGGAAATATAAACAAGACCAACTAGGGCACACATTGGATCGTGTTTTTAACAGCTTTAAGTATATTTTTTCTATTAGAGATTTCGGAACATTTTTAGTCCTAAAACTGTGATGCACCTCATAAATATTAATCTGGTTTCCCTGTAGAGCATTTGCGTGAGAGTTTTCGAATTCCATTTCTTAATAGAACATAATGTGAACCTAATACATGTCACCACTCTCAGCCACATTAAATGTACAATTTCATTTTTTATTCATATTCTACTCCCTTTAAGAGAACTATGAATTTCTCTTAGCTTCACGCTCATTAAGGAGCAAGAGGTTCAAAGAAACCGATGTTAGCATTTTATCAGCAATTCACTATAACATAACTTGAATGTCTAAGTAAATAAATGGAATACTTCGACTCTATGTATCTGGTATCGTGCTGAATGCTATTGATCACACGATTGTATAATACAATACCTTTTCTTTAGGCAAATTAATCTATTCATTTTCTATTAGATTTCAAGGTCGTATTTCTTTCCAACCTGAGGCATTTAATTTTGCAGAACTTCAATATGGTATTCCATTCAATTATCCATGAGCATATTGCAACTATAATCCTTAAAATGTGGTTAACATGCGAACACCTACTTGTGTATTTTTTTGATTAAACGCTGTCAGGTTCTTTCCTGTAGCGTTTATCTTACCCACGTACATTTCTGTTGTAGGCAGAACTGTAGTTGAAAGGACAGAGCAGATGGAATAAGGAAGTATACACGTGTGTTAGATACTGGTCATTGTGGCTTTGCTGTCTGGTGGAGAGGCACTGGCCAGTCGTGGCTTGGAACAAGGGCAGAATCTGCCAGTAACAACCTACCTTCTCCATTGACTCTGTCTTCTCTTCTCCAAGCTTTGCTCTTTTTCAGGCTGTTGTCCCAAATTGACCCCTTTTATTGTCCCTGTATCCCACCCCAATGATCTTACCTACACCACCAATATGCACAGCTCCTTACCTGGCTTACCTCTCCGGCACCTCTACACCACCTTACCTCAGCCGTCTGCTTAGACTGTCATGGTCATCAAAGAAATAGAAAAGGGATAGACTCCGTTATCTATTTTTCATGGATTAACTTATTTGTTTGTAACTTATTTTAGGGACATCAGGAATGCACGGTAGTCACAGTTCAAGTTCCTCCACCACAAAGTTAGAGATTACCACCTTGAGACATAGGTTCTGGAGTAGTAATAGCTGTCACCCTTAAGTTCAGAAGCGACGGTAAAGGAACTGGTTTGTGGGATGTTTTAACCCACTAGTCCAGGCCCTGCAACATTACTGTGCGCTGTGTGCATCAGGAGCATCAGAATGGCCGCTGGAAAGCATTATGCGCGCTAAAAATCTCCCAGAAGTGTGTAGGAAAACCTGAACAACAGTGTATAAATATTAATAAGTGTGATATCTAGATATTGTTCATATTCATAAAAGTGTGATATATATATTGTTCAATTCATCAAATAAATCTTTTAACTTTGCAAAACAACCTACTTCTTGGTTCAGGGAGCCCGGGGGGGATTCAACGAGAGAGGCGTTGTTTAAGGGTACATCATCCAGAAATATAAGAACTTTTGACATAAAATATATAACTTAAGGGTTCCAGCTGGGCATCTCATGCTAGGCATTGACTTAGTTGGAGTGCTGGGTTGAAACCACTTACAGATTGGAGGCTCGTTGCATGATTTCTGGATTAGATAGACCACTTATGACAGTTTAACACAGTGTGCTAACTAATAGGATACATGAATCCTGATTGGGCTACCACGCTGTTTTACACTGTTAAAGTACCCCTCAAAAGGGAACGCTCTAAGGAAACGGTCTGTTTTGCAAAAATAAAATAAACTTCCGTAAACCGGGAAGGAAATCAATATTTCCAGAATGGCAACATTGGAAGACATCAATATGGCTAGAGAACACCTTTTGCATAAGTTATTTGTGAGAGGTGAATGGACAGAGCAGAATCAGAATGTGTGGTTGCAGGCAATCACACAACTGGTCACTGCAACAGGGTTAGATACATGGAAAGACCAGGGTCCCTTACATGTGGCCCTGAGTAAACTATATATGGCCCCTAAGGCCAAGGAAGAGCAAAATAAGATTGCCAAGATAGCGGCATAGCTATATTTATCTATTGGAGCCATACAGGATAAATATGCTGAAGGCCAGGATCTGGCAAGTAGGCAACTGGTGGCATTAGAAAAGGCCCAAATTGATCTGGACTCTTCTGAGCAGAGGCTGCAGAGGAGCCAGGAGTCCGAAAATGAAACAGGCAGTATATAGTCAAAATTAACGAGGATCTGAGTATCCTGCAGCAGGAAAAGGCGGAACAGGATACCATAATTCTGGCCTTGCAGAAGGAGTACCAAGACAGTTTGGACTCCCTAGTGCAGAGCCAGAAAAAGCTGGAGCAACAGATCAATTTCAAAAGGGCATACACAGAGCAGGTAGCCACCTTGCAAATGCAACTAGACAGAGAGAAAGAGGAAAGCAATACATTAATTTTGAAAGACCAGGATACCCAGGCAGAGTTTGGTGAAGCGCCAGAAAGCCGGCGTGCTTCAAAGACAGAGGGACGACCTGACGGCACAAAGGCAGGCTCTTGCTCAGGAAAGGGACTCCTTAGGCCAGGAAGTCTGTTATTTAAAAGAGAAACTGGAAGAAAATCACCTGGCCCTCCAGGGACTGGGTGTCCTCCAAAAAGATAATCAAAAACTGTTAGAGCACACCAGGAGGGTGGAAGAGGCTCTAGCAAGGAAGGACCAGGCCAGTCTGGACAGGGCTCAGGAGGTAACCCTCCTGCAGCAAAGACTGGCCCAGTACTCAAAAACAACCCAGGAAGCACGGAGAGAAAATAAGGCTCTCTGTGAGAAAAACGACAGGCTCCACAGGCAGGTAGCCATGCAAGAGAGACTGATAGAGGGTAGTAAAGCATTGATTGAGGAACAGAAAGCTCAGGTTCTTGCATGGCAACAGGGAGAGGGGGCTGGTAGAGATGAGGTTCGCTGGGAAAGGGAGACACCTGAGCATAAACTCAGGAACCCTAGTACCAGAGGCCTTCATCTCTCCCAGTCCTTGGACTCCGCCAACCGCATGACCACTGGCGCACATGAGCCACGGGGATGCCAGATATCAATCCAATCAGAACTATGGGGCTCATAGACCAGCACCTCCCAGGAATGGATGGGTGGGCATCTGGGTATGGGTCCCCAAGCACTGTGAAATTTAGTGGGGAACTCCAGGAGAGTAGGCCCACTAAGGGCATCCTAAAAACCTCTGCCCAGCTACGACGGTGGGGGGGTACCCATCAAATCCTGGGAGCAAGGAGGAATCAGAAGACTCCTCTGAGCGCCCCAGGACACAGGAGACTAGGTCCTCACATTCTGCCAGCCATTCACAGGGTCGCAGAATCTGGGAAAACCTAGAAGACCCGACGGGGACCTCTGGGAGCGGTGCCTCTGAGTCAGAGGAGGATTGGACCAGAGTTACCCGAACCAAGAAGGCCAATAAGGCAAAAAGGGCCTAGCTTAAGGACCCCTTAAAGCAAATCAAGACGATAAGGAGCGTCATCATGCCTCATCATAAGACCGCCAAATATTCTGTTTGGGAGCACTTAGAGCTCTTTGAACAGATGATGGAAACATTCCATTTGAAAGACAGCAGTAGCTGCATTCAGTATGTGAAATGGACCTTCTCATCAGAATACTCCAGCTTCTTTGCGGGGCTGGAGGAATAAAAATCATTCAAGATGGTATACATATAGGGTGGCCATCTTGAAGCATTTTTCTGTACACAGAAATCCCCAAGAGGCTCATAAGGCAGCCTACAACTTGCAATGTGGGGAAAATCAGGCCCCACAAGAATGTATGCAGGAATTAAAGTGTGCCTTTGCGCAGACTACCAGAAGGGTGCGCACGGGCAGCAAAGAATTTTTCAATTCTTTTTTCCAAGCACATCATGACCCAGCTAGTGAGAAATTTTTATGAGAAAAGATCACTAGACTGGGTCATTGCACAGGCCACCCGAATTTATGAGGTGCAAAAGCCCATAGAAAGCAAGAATAATCCTAAAAGTCCAAAACCAACCAACACCCCTGCTGCTGCGAAGGTGGCATAGGTGAAGGTTGCCCCCATTTTAGATTTGGAGATGGGGGCCTAAAAACCCACCTGCACAAAATCAGAGCAATCCCAAGCCCCGAAGGCCCTCGGGCCAGTCACAGACAGGGAGCCCAGGAGGTAGTCCCACAAACGGGATCCCTCACTCCCCTGACTATGTAAGTCCCCGCTACAAGGGGAATAGACCCATCCTGGGTTATGTGTGGACTCCTCCAGCCCAAGGGGGGTTCCAAACAAGCAGCACCTAACCAAGGGAACTTCCCTCCTCACTTCCCCCAGGAGGGCAGAAATTCCCCAAATCCTGGACAGAACTTTTTCCCCAGGTACGCACAAAACTTTCAAGCCCAGAACAATCCATCCTTCTTTCCCCACTTTCCTGAGCCCAGACAACCTAATCCAGGAGAGGGGAGGCCAAGGGTGGAGGGGTACCCAAATTTTCCAAACCCGGGGTATTATCAGAGAAGGGATAGCTACCCTTCCTGGGATCAGCCCAGGGGAGAAATGAGAAACCCGTATCAGCCTGAGAGGGTATCACAGCTAGAGCGCCAGGTCCAAAATATGGCACAGGATCTGGGTTGCATGCTGAGGGCTCAACAAATCCCTCAGATGAGCATGCCGGCACAGAATTCCTCAAACTCTTTACCTGGTGTCACTTCCAGAACAACCAAATTCCAGACGTGACAGTTATAGCAGTAGGACAAGAAACTCGTGATGGGGGTCCTCTCTATTTCTGAAACACTCTGAAATTCTTTACCAAATTCACAATCAGACATTCCCACTCCTATAGTCCAGAAAGATACTAAATCAGCTCAGAGCCTGGCTGATATTCAGCAAATTGGAGAGCAATTGTTCATCCCTGTTCAATTAAATGAAGGGAAGGACTCTGTTCTCGCCCGAGTGTGTGTGAACAACGGTAAGAGCTTCATCAGTAAAGCCATGTTCCATCAACTCCCAAAAGATCCAGCCATTACCACATTCAAACTAATAGACAAATGGGAAATGGATCTGGAAACACCCAAATGCAAACATCTCCTGCCAAGCAGGTGTATGCTCAAAATCTCCATAGGCAACAAGAGCATAGTCCATAATTGTAGGGTCGTGCGAGACGTCACTGCCGCCTTTTGCTTAGGCAGTGATATTCTCAATCGCTTTGCCATTACTTTGGACCTCATAAATTTCAAAGCTTGGTCCCGATTAGTGGATAATCCCAAGGGCTTTGATGACCCAGAGAAAGCATTTAGGTCAGCTCAACTGCTGCTTATGCAGTTGAAAGTCAGATTGGAGAGGAATTCACCATCCCAGAAAGGACCCGACAATTCTCCCTGGAAGTGAAAGTTAAAAGAGGACAGAAATTGAAAAACCCTGATCCCTACATTCATTTAAATGCTGCTCTCCAACAGCAAGGGTTCGGGGTAAACCCAACACTACTTGTCAATATAGAACATGACACCATTCCAATAGAGGTGGATAACAGCGACTTAAAGAGTATCACTCTAGCCGCAGGCACCATTACTGTAATGGCTGTTGATGACCAACGTTTTTCCATAGACTTAGGAAATTAACTGTTGGGACCAATCCCCAAGGACTGTTTTGACAGTGATATTGATGACAATACAACACCAAACAGGATCTTTACCTGGCATGAGGGGAACTTCCTGGTGTACACTTCCTGCCCTCATGGTAAGGCAGATGTGACCTGTGACTTCAGGAGGGATGAGGTGATTTTCCAGGTCCATGAGGACTGCCTTCCCCACCTGAAGCCACCAGTCCAAATCAGCACTGTGACCAGGGACTTCTCCACCCAGCTGGAGGAGGCCGCTGAGATAGCAAAACCAGATGTTTTTCCAGGTTTCAGGCAGATGGTTGAAGAGAGAGTCAACCTAGCTGATGCCTGTGAGACTCTGGAGCAGAAGCAAAAGTTGAAACAAGTTTTCTTGGATTTTCAAGATCTCTTTGCAGTGGACTCATATGACTGTGGTCGCACCGACATCCACACAACAACAATTCCCACGGAACCTGGCATGACTCCAGTGTTTGTGAAGCAATATCGCTTGCCTCTCACATCAATGGAGTCCCTTACTGAAGTAATTAAGAAACTTGAGTCCCGTGGGATAATCTGTCCAGTCCACAGCACCTTCAATAATCCGTTGCTGGGGATATTGAAGCCCAACGGCCAGTGGAGACTCTGCGCCAACCTTAGGGAGCTCAACAAACAGGCCATACTTCCCGATGGCCTCTTCCCTACATTGACCAAGGGCTGGCCCAGATCCAGGGGTCACAGGTATTCACTACAATAGACTTGACCAATGGATACTGGACTGTACCTGTCAGTAGGGAGGACCAATACAAGCTGGCCTTTACCTTTGGGGGGCAGCAGTACCATGAACCCGGACTCCCTTCGGATACATCAACTCCGGCAATGAATTCAACATTTTTCTACATAAGGTCATGCCCGACCTGGGTGAGAGGGGTAACCTGGCTTATGTAGATGATGTTCTCATCAAAAGCTCAACTGTGGAGGAACACATAGCGGAGATCTGTTATGTTCTGACCCAGTTGAGGGCTGCCGGAGCAAAACTTTCCTTTAAAAAGGCACAGTGGTGTAGAACCCGTGTAAATTTCATGGGGCATGCGATTACTCCTCAGGGTCTCTGTCCCCAGGAAAAGAAAGTGGAAGCACTCCAGAAATGGAAAGACCCCACAATGCTGCAGGAACTGAGGAGCCTCCTTTCACTGACTAATTACAGTAAAAAGTTCATTGAGGAATACACAGAAATCACAAGACCACTGATTCATCTTTTGAAGGGGGGGTCAAGTGGGAATGGGGTCCAGAACAAGCCGAGGCAGTAATACAACTCATAAGAAGCCTCTCACAAGCGCCTTGCCTAGCTTACCATGTCAAAAACAAGGAGTTCTTCTTGGAGACAGGGTTTTCTAATACGTGCTTGACTGCAGTATTACAGCAAAAGCATGACAAGGTTAAAAAAGTCATTTCCTATGCGAGTAAAACGATATCCTCTGTGGAGGAAAAATTCAACGATTGTGAGAAGGCACTCCTGGCAATGGTGTGGGCATTGAAGAATTACCGCCCGTTTATCCAGGGGGAACATATCATAGTGGAGACTCCACACCAGTCTCTGCAATATCTCCAAAGTGACAGAATCTGGGCCGGAATTGTGAGTAATTCCCAAATTACTTCCTGGATTCTGTCAATGCAAGACTTTCCTGTGGAGGGCAGATATGGCCAAAACAAGAAGAGTCCCCTCGCGCAAGGTCTGGCTGACTTGCATGATTGTGCCAGAGAAAACTCTCTCGAGGACGAAAGTCTAAAAATCAAGGACAACATGGAGGCATACCTCAATTCCCCACACGAAGTCTTTGAAGAAGACAAGTGTGGGGGAATGCCCACTGTCTATGTGGATGGATGCTCTTACCATGTTGACAACAACGGGGAAAAAGAACTTGTGACCGGCGTAGGGAATTCATGCGTGAATGAAACTCCAGAACCCTCCGCTGGGTACAAGATTGGTCCCCGAAGTAGTCAAGTGGCAGAGTTGATTGCTGTGCATCAAGCCATCCTCACTGCTGTCCAACATCAACTACACAAACTGGTCATAATCAACGATTCAGATTATGTACGGAATGGGTTCGTGGAGCACTTGGTTAACTGGAAAACCAGAGGCATGTTATGTGCTAATAATAAACCATTGAAACATGAAACATGGGAAATTAATTAAAAACATTGATGATCTGGTCAACACTAATGGGATGACCATCTACTGGAAAAAGATTAAGGGTCTTTCCAAAGTAGAGGGACCAGACAAAACTGGAAATGACTTAGCTGATCAGCTGGCCAAAACCAGCGCCATCCAAGGGGATCTACTAGAGATCCAGGTCACTGCTATCACTAGGTCCCAGACAAATGCTCACAATGAACTCTCAACTGCACAATGGAGTAAGGAGACCCCAGATGCTGATTTGATTACGGCTCAGAAGAGGGATCCAATAATTGGTCATTTTTATCAACACATTGAGGACCCTGAGAACTTTCCCCTGACGGATACCGATTACAATGGGAAAGAGGACCTCAGAGTGTTGATGAAATGTCCAAAAATGTTCCAAATCCAAGACGGTTTGTTGGTCAGGAGATCCCTAGCTGGCCATGATCAGTGGGTGGTCCCTACCTCATTCCGAAGCCTGATGTTAAGTCACGCCCATGATGCGGGCACAGCCAGTCATAGAGGGTTTCATACAACACTTGAAATCTTAAGAGAGGTTGCATACTGGCCACCCATGGGGCAGGACCTCGACCAATACTTGAATGGGTGTCTTGTGTGTGCACAATTTCAGCCAACATCCCTCACACACCGTGCGCATCTCCAAAAGAGGGGGATGACACTGCCATGGTCAGATTTACAAGTCGATTTCATCGGGCCCGTGATTCGCTCCTCTAGGGGAGACAAGTACATGTTAACCGTGACATGCTTGTTTACTAAATGGGTGGAATGTCTCCCAGCCCCACATCTTTTTGCGTTTTAGACTACCCCAAAGGATCGATTCAGACCGAGGGAGCCACTTCACCAGTGAAGTAATGAGAAAGATGTGGGAGATACTTGGGGTCAAAAGGAAGCTACACATTGCTTACCTGCAGACTCTAGTGGTGCAGTGGAGAGATACAACAAAACAATTCTGGGGCAAGTTGGGATATTCAATTACCTCTTGTCCTAATGGCCATCAGATCTACCCCTTCATCTGCAACTAAAATGTCACCATTTGAGCTGATGACTGGGCGCTTCCCCAGCATCTGCTCTATAGAACCCAAGAGCAGACATTGATAAATGCCTTCACAACTCATGAATATGTTGAAAATCTGAGAAAACACTTTAAACATGCTTTTGCCTGTGCTCAGCGAAATCTAGAGAGATCTGCCAACAGCATGAAGACCCACTATGACTTAAAGACTACCAGAAAAGAATACAATGTAGGAGACCGAGTCTACTTATACAATTTCCAAAGGAACCAGGCCAAACAGCGCACATTTTTGCCTACCTCGAGGGGTCCTTTTGAACTTGTAGAAAATCTCACCAGTCGTCTACAAAATCTGCATCTCCAAAGGCAGTTGGCAGAAGGGGAAGATAAATGGGTCCATATTAACCAACTGAAGTGTTGCCATTCTAGGCACGCTCTGCAGCAACTGGAGGAGTCTTCTGGAACCCCAGAGGGGGTCACTCCAGCTCCTTAAAACTCCAACTATAAAATATTCCATATATAGTCCATAACTTACAAAAAAAAGAAATGGTCCTGATTTATCAAAATGTATGCGTCCGCCCCACTACATTAATAGTGGTGGGGACATGTCTACAAATATGTTTTTGCTTTGTCATCCTAGGATTGGAAACATGGAGACTCAAACCAAGGAGGACTACCCAGGGACCGGGAGCAAAGATCCAAGGGCCCCGGAGTATCGCTCAATACTCACATCAGGACTGGGCGAGGAGAACCGGTCGATACACCCCTGATGGAGGAAAAGATGATGAACGTTGCCATTTGTGGAATCAAAAGAGATGAAACTGACATCCCAGTCTTGCAAATTTCCATTGATGGACAATGAACGCCAAATCGCAAGAGGGGGGGGTCTTGTGGGATATTTTAACCCAGGCCCTGCAACATTACTGTGCGCTGTGTGCATCAGGAACATCAGAATGGCCGCTGGAAAGCATTATGCCCGCTAAAAATCACCCAGAAGTGTGCAGGAAAACCTGAACAATAGTGTATAAATATTACTAAGTGTGATATCTAGATATTGTTCATATTCATAAAAGTGTGATATATATATATATTGTTCAATTCATCAAATAAATCTTTTAACTTTGCAAAACAACCTACTTCTTGGTTCAGGGAGCCCGGGGGGATTCAAAGAAAGGGGCGTTATTTAAGGGTACATCATCCAGAAATATAAGAACTTTTGACATAAAAATATATAAATTAAGGGTTCCAGCTGGGCATCTCACACTAGGCATTGACTTAGTTGGAGTGCTGGGTTGAAACCACTTACAGGTTGCTTGCCAAGTCGCTTGCTTTACTAAGGCCTACCTTAGGTTTGGGATGGCAGGTCATTCGTTACTGGTCCGGTCTTGCACCCAACACACAAGTGATAGCTATATTCAGGAGTGTCTATTAGACGACTAGATGTGGGTGCCACTAGGAGTCAGTTCATGTGTAGTGGACAATTGTTGAGCTCAATGTGTAGGTGAAGGCAACGATCTGGCTCTGTCATGCAAACCTTGCACACCCCAACTTGCCCTATTGTTCTGTTGACCATCCAGTTATGCAGAGTATAACCACCAAAACAACCAGCATGATCATTAAAGCAAGAGCAATGCCTAAGGTTATTTAACTTCCAACTACAAATCAGAAACTCATTTATTGATTTGAGGTGTACCAAACTGCATATTTAGTATTCAGTGAAATACACAATAGTTTGTCAAGTAATCTGCAAAAGATTAATTTGAAGCTGAATAGTTGTTTCATTTAATACATCATGTTGTACGCTTTAAAACACACTGTACATTTTATGTGCAAATGTTAAATGTGTGCACATGATCCATATATATTTCTCTTCATTGTATCAGGGTATCATGCTTATTTAAAGCATGAAAACCATAAAAAAGAACATGAACATTGCAATTTGCAATTGCCATTTCAAATCTCACACATTGCAATTTCTTATAAGTTGCAAAGCAGCCACATTGGTAAGTGAGTCTTTTCTACATCTCTTGTAGCTAATATAGAAATAACAAATCAAGGATACACTATTTCTCCTGCACTGCATTGACCGAATGAGGGAGAGGACTCTCGCAGAGATACCTATAGCATTGGAGCAAGGTTAACCACAGATAGAAAAGCCTGAAATGTGACTTAACCTGCACAAACACTACTATCTCTAAGCAGGCGCTTGCCAGTCACTCAATTCCACCAAATCACAATCCACGTCCACTCACACCATATCATCTCCTGCCCACCCTATTCAAGGATGCTAGGCTCTATGGCTGTTTCTCTGTGCCTCTCTTCAACAAAGCACCACTCAACATAAGTAGATACAGGGCACTGTGTTTCTCTCTGTTCACAATCAAAAGTACTCTGAGTGCTTACTCCATTCCTGCTGAGGCTGAGTGGCCTGTGATGTTGATCAAGAGATTTCCCAATAAGCAACTTCTCCCTAGAGGTCAAGATTGGTTGGAAAATATAGGTAATATCTTGAACTGTCTGAAGTGTAACTGTCTTGTTCCAGACCCTATTGACCTGAAGAGGTAGCCCATGTGTTGGAAGACTTCCAGTTTCCAAATCCCCTCTCCATCAATTTTACTCTAGCACATACATCTCTGGCTGTCCCACACATAATCCTTACACCTTCCTCTCTATACTCTCTCTGGCAGACTGGCCTACAGGGAAACTGTGGAGATGTGATAGCATGAAGTTGCTCAGAGGCCTCTTAGGCAGGGGCATGCAACTCTGCCTGACATAACTGACTACCTCAGCCCTATTGTCCTCAACTATCTGTTCTGAATGTTTAAAGTTTCTCCATAGGCATGTCCCATATGACAAACTCACCTCTGCTTCACTCCAAAGCACAAACATATGCACCACAGTCTGATATTTTATCAGGGATGTTGTAAGAAAAAGTGTAAATACCAAACAGGTAACCACTAACAGTAGTGCGTATCTGCCAGTGGGTCATTTTTCTTGCTAACAAAAGAGAATATTAAATGAATATACTGTCTTGTAGGTTTTGTATATGCCACCTGCCATTAACCATCTGCACATGGAAATCAGAATGGATGTTAGCAGGTGTTATATGCAGGAAGATTTCATAGGTTAATTAAACGTCAACATGAAATTCTGTACTGTCATTAAACTATGAAGTATTTGAAAGCAGAGAAGAAATACACAGATTCACATTCCAGGCTTTAAAATAAAAATAAAAACAGTTTACAAACTGTAATGGTGAGGCCTAAATGCCTTCCGCCTTGCTTTTATGCCCTAACCTTTGCACTTTTGTGTCTTTGAAAATAAGCCAAATTGATAGTAGTTTTAATTGAACTTGCACCACTGCAGATTCTCTGTAACATGGTCAACAATGTTTTCACCCACCATAGAAAACATCCTAAAAAGGAATCATACAAATTAAGTTTACTGTGTTACTACTATCAACAATAAATCCCTCCACAATAAATCATCATGGATGAGTGCCAACATTTGATTTTCACTAATGGGACACAGCATTTATTTTGATTGTGCACATACCGAATACTTAAACTGAATGACACAGTAAAATTCTTTGCTGCTACCCGTCAGTTAATAATAAGACATGGGAATCCTGTTTAAGTTGTAATAGCTGCAAGATTCTGTTTTCCATTTTGTTCAGAAAGAACAGAACTCACGGGTTGATCTCATTGATAACTTACCTAGGGTCAAAAAACGACTTTATAGGCAAGACTGGGCTGATACCACATATTCCTTCTGAATCCCTTGCTCATTTGAACTTCGATTTTAAATCTTCTGGAATTGTCGTTCTCTATCTCACTATGTACCCTCAAAGATTTGTGAGACGATTGTTTATCAGATTTCGATGGAACAAAGTACAAACGAAGGTGATACTGTTTCGCTTTAGTAAGATGTTGGTTGGCCAGGGTGTTTGCAGGTATTGTGGTTCTTGTTGCAATTCTGTTGAAACTCTGGATCAGTTTATTACTTCATGTTCTAATCTCTTGGGTCTTCAAGAATTATTTTGTAGGAGTTTTCTTCCAATGATAGTCACAATGTCATGTGATTCTTTCATGCAATTTTGTTTAGCAGGCTGAACTACTTCGTTGGCTCTGGCAGTCACAGGTTTTTTTTAAATCTCTGAAATTGGAGTGAACTGTTTACGTTATGAGTTGGTTCTCGTTTTATCTGTATTGTTCATGTCTGCGTTGCCTAGTATTCATGTTGTTCGCATGAGGACTTAGACCTAAGCTTTTTCCAAACTTTTATGAATAGTGTTTAGTTACTTGTTCTTGCTAATATTACCATTTACATTTTTCTTGTTTATAATTGTTCTTTTTAAAAAATATATTATGAGACATTACATATGTTATATTGGTATTTGCATATTAATGTAATTGTTTGCGTTAAAGGTTTTTTCAAACTGTAAAATAATAAAAAATAAAAATAGAGAAAAAAGAACAAACATTGTTTTGTGAATTAATAAAAAAGTATCTTGTAATTACAACTACAGATAATCTGACCATGCAAATGTGTATTCCCTTACAGTTGCTGATCTATGAAAGTAATTACATATGGTATATAGATCAAAACATTCAGTGTATCAGAATGAATATTTAAAATTTGGTGTTTAATGGGATGTGTTTAATCATGAATCAACAACTATCTTGGTGAATATGATCGTTTTTTCTGCTGTAATCTGACAGTTTTAATAAAGTCGGGCACTGATATTACACGGCCCGCACTAGCGGCTGTTTAGTTATGGTTAAGTTGCTAAACTCCTAGGAAGAGAACTTTTTCGGCAGCTTATAACTTTGCTCCCCCTGGATGAGGTTTCTTGTAGGGGGGGCAAACATATAGGGAGGCCCCAATAATTTTTTTCATAGACTGAATAGGTAAAACTTTGCGCACAGCTACAGCCCAAAGGGCTGGATGGATTTTCCCCAAATATGCGGCAGGAGCTGGGGTTTGGGTCAGAAAGTGTGCTTTTGTGTGTTTGGTGGAAATCCAACCAGTACTTTTGTTGCAAATTACTGAAATGTACATACCAAAAAATTTGTGATATCTGGGTCTGCTCCGCAGACCCATTTCCCTGTTCGCTCCGCAGACAGAAGTGTCATTGGCCTGCGGTACACCGGGATGTCAGTGAACATTGGACGCGGCCAGTGGTTGCCTGGAGGGAAGCGTGCTGTGCGTCAATGTTTTTGGGAAACAATGCCATGGTGTATCGGAGGACAGTGCGGTGGTGGAAGGGTCTGGAAAATGTACCGTACACCATGTGTTGGTGGCAAAAAGGGAGGGAATGGGTGGGAGAGTGAGAAGTGGTTCATGTGACAAATGTAGGTAGGTAGAAGAAGACGGAGGAGTGCCTGCAGTTTTTGTGAAGTCGCGGGTCACTAGTCAGGCGAGTACTTTCTGTGGTGATTGGAGGCAGGTGCCGTAACGGCCCGATAGCTTTTGCCTTGACCTGTTTGTGGCAACCTCTTTACATGGTGAGTGGAGGCAGGTCAATTTTAGAAGGGGAATCAATTGCACATGACATAGGTTGGGTGGGAGCGCAGGTGGCTGTGCTATGGTGATGGAATGCGTTAGTTGGGCACATGGTGGCATGCATGGGTGAAGGAAGTTGCATTGGGTCTTTGAAAGGATTAGACTATTGGGTGCATGGGTGAAGGCCATAGACCATAAGGCATGCACTGATGAGTGTAAGGCTTTACCATACCCATTGCAGTAACGCAAGTGTGGGTGAGCATCCGGTACAGGGTGGTGCTTATATAGTGTGGTTTGTGTACTTTGGTTGCAGTAGGCTAGTGTTGGAACCGAATGTGGGTAGTTTGGCAGTGAAACAATAGTTTGGGAATGGAAGTGGGGACAGCCATAGCATGGGAATGAAAGGGCACAGGGGTGCAGGAGACAGTGTTTTCTTTCTACATTATGGTAACTGGTGCAATTTGTTGATGCATAGTTCCACGGCCGTGCACAGGTTGGGTAGTAGTGCTGGTGTTAGTGCTGTGTATATGGATAGTCAAAGTTGGTGACATGGTGAAATACATGGTGCCATTATGTAGCAGTAAGACTGTTGAAGGCCTAGACTGTTGGGTGCATGGCCGAAGGCCGTAGGCTGTAGGCCATGCACTCAAGAGGCTAGGAGTTTAGGACACACACAGCAGTAATGCATTTTGGATTTGCAGCAGTTAGAGGGTGTTGACCTCAAAGAATGGGTGTGGAGAACATTTTCGACGCAATAGATCAGTAGAAGTGAGCTGCTGTGCATGCATGTTTGGTTTCGCATGTGAGGACACTGTTACAACATGGTAAAGATTTTGATGTGTACTTGGCAATGGTGCTGTGAAAAGACAAGTAGTTGGGCACTGGGTTCTGGGTTTGCATACTGTTAGTATGGAGGAGGATATGGTAGAAGTACCCCTTGGTTGTGATAGGTTACTCTGCTGTGTGCTGAATTGTTGAAGTAGGGCCAATGCTGTGTACTGAATTGTTGAAATAGAGCCAATGTTGTGAAAAAGTTGTGCTTAGGTTGGTAGTGACACAATACTTTGTGAATGGGTGTGGGTAGGGGTGGTGTAGGCTCTGGTATGTTTGTGGATTCTGTTGATAGCGACCTGTTTTCGTGAGTGCGTGCAATGCAGAGGTTCATTATGTGATTGGTGGACACATGTGCAGGTTAGGTAGGAGTGCTGGTGGCAGTGGTGTGTATGTGGATTGGCGTAGTTGGTGATATGGTCACCTGCATGGTGGCATAACATTGCAGTGCCTGTGTTCAAGGCCTAGCCTATTGGGTGCATGGCCGAAGGTTGTAGGCCGTAGGCCATGCATTGAGGAGCCTAGGACTTGAGGAAACCCATGCCACTAATGCAATTTCGACTGTGCATCTGGTAGAGGGTGGCGACCTGTAAAGATTGGTTGTGGATTACATTTCAGATGCCATAGAGCAGCAGAAGTGAGCTGGCAGGTGTGTATATTTGATTCCACAGGTGAGGTCGCTGGTGGAACATGGAAAAGTTTTGGATGTGTGATTGGAGATGGTTCAATGAAAATTCATGCAGTGTGGGTAATGGGTGCAGTGTGCATACTGGCAGTATGGCAGAGGGTATGGTTGAAGTGCAGCTTCTATGGGTTCTTTACTATGCTGTATGCAGATTTGTTGAAGTAGGGCCAATGTTGTGAAAATGTTGTGATTAGGTTACTAGTGACACAACACTTTGTGACTGGCAGTGGGTAGGGGTGATGGAGGCTGTGGTATGTTTGTGGATGCCGCTAATTGCAACCTGTTTTCGTAAATGGGTGTTTTATGGTGTGAGGGAGTTCAGTTGAAGTGCTGCTACGTATGTTACATTTGTGCGCAATGTTAGCTGCCCACATGGTTGAATGCATTGATTCATAGTGCTGTGCTGGGTGTGTGCAAGGGTGGACTGTTGTGTGCTGGGAAAAGGTGTGCTTTGAGCGCTGCAGGATCTTTGTGGATGCTGAAATAGAGCATCCTGTAGGAAAAGTTTCTGGTGGAGGAGGGGCTTTGGAAGCAAAGGGAACGTGCTCTTAGAATGTTTAACGGGTTGTGTACAGAAATTATGCTGTGCAATGTGGAGGTTCAGTATGTGATTGGTGCAGGCGTTTTTGCAAAATTTCATAGTGTTGGAAAATTCCAGTGCAAAGGGAAGAAGTATTGTGTCTGCTTTACTGGGGCGTGGCCCTAGCTGTAGCTGGGAAACCGCACGTGTCACATCATGGCCTTCTGAGCATGGAGCCTTCGCAAATGGAACTGTGGGGATTCCCCAATGGGGATTCAAGGGTGTGGTTCACCGGAAGGGGCGGTGACATATTTACCCAAAGTTCAATGCATTTATGTTGGCAGAGATGGGCAGACCACGAGTGCTCATAGTCGGTGATACCTTTTTGCACGATCTGCACAGGTATGTTGCTGAAAGAGGCTTTGATACTGACTTTCCGGGAAGATAGCTCAGCGCCAACGTGCTCGCCTTGGAAGCAAAATGACACAGAGCAACACAGGTTCCTTCCCCGGGTCAGCGCTTAGAAACCTCTGGGTATTAAGCGCGTTATAAATAACCTATCATATTATATCATATCATATCATATCAAGGAGTGCAGGCTTTTTGGGGCACAGTTTATCAGTGGGGTTTCGGGTGCATAGATCTCCTTTCAAATGTGTGGCCTCTGTTCGTACTGTAGATGTGGTGGTCGTGCATGTTGGAGGACTACATTTTGTGCACATAGCGTGCTGACGTTTGCTTGCATACTTAAAGAAAATGATGACAGCTGTGATGAAAATATTTCCTACTGCGAAGGTAATTTTCTCATCAATGACACCAAGAGGACAATGGCAGCATGCCGGTGTAATTTGTCCACAGCCAGAGGTCGGGAGATGTTGGATGAACAGAAGCATTTGCGACTTTATGTGCAGAGCTGGGATGTTCTGCACCGACTATGAAGGCATTAATAACCAGCAAGATTTCCAGTGGTTCCAAGGAAATGGCATTTTGTTTACTTCCTTTATCAATGCCGTTGTGTTTGCCACTCTGCACGTAGCGTTGCAGAGAATCCTGTAGAAATGTAAGATAAGTGTTCATCTTCAGTCGAGAACAATGTCAGGAGGAGAAGCAAAAAGAAATCGAGCAAAAGAGAGAAAAACAAGAAATACATTTTTTTAATGCACGTACATAACAAAAACACAAAAAAAGAAGAAAAAGAAAAAAAAAGTCTTTTTAGAGACAATCCTAAAGGCACTATCCCAACCCCTGTCTTACATCCCACCCAACACCCCTCAACCCTGTCCTCCTCCGGTTTCTAGCATGGTAATGCTGCAGATTCCTCTGGACTTTGAGGATTAGACGTGGCACATCCAGCTCTTTTTAGGATGGCAGCTATAGCATTGGCACTGTGGAGGCTAAGTCATTGGCTAATGTGGTTGCTGGTTGTGGTGAGTACACAAACACTGTGACCAAAGATCTGTTTGTACAGATAAATGTAAGAGGCTATGGAAGAAAGTTTGCAAGGTAAGGGGCATGCATCCTGTTTGTATGCATGCACTTCACGCACTTGCTTAACATTGCTAACATACATTCCCTGCTGCTTTTGTGGGCTCACTTTTCTGACATTTCTAGTACATGCATTACAGTGGGAAGACCATATTGTGAAGTGCACATGGTATGTGGCAGGCATCATGTTAATATGAATGCAGTGTATGCATCATATGATATGATGGGATAAGGTATTTTGTGCCATTTGTATTACGCCTACATACACGTGTGTGAAGGCTTGCCGAGGAAAGGGAGGCGGAACGAAGGCCACACAGAGACATTGAGTCCTCTAGGCCAGCTGACATTGAGAGTGTGCAAGTGAACGGGAAGGGGGAGGTGAAAGTGCAGTACATTGGAACAATAAAAAATAGAAATACATACAACTACGGGTGGTGCTGGCAAGTGCAAGGATAAGTGTAGACATCAAGTGGTGGCCGGACTGTTAGGGTTCTAGAATACAGTCCCCAAGTGTGGGGGTTGGCAGAAAGCCAGTGCCGGGTGGAACTGTAGGGAGGGAGGTCGCCTGGGGTAAAGATTATAGGGTGGGTAGGAAACCAGTTCACAATACATTTTAGCCAGGAAGTGAGTAGGAGAGAGGAGGGGAAAAAGAAGAATCACATGGAAATGTTTTCAGGTGCTTTCACAACCTACGATGCTTCTCCTCAAGGTCCAGGGAGACAGAGAGCATGTTCCACAGGGAGGCCCAAGCAGAAGAAACACATCTATCACCATCTGGTTGCCTGTAGAAGCAACTGACCCTGATGGAGTAGGAGGTCACAGGGACCAGAAGGCCTTCTGCATAATGCACAAGGCTTTTATTTAATTGTTTGCAGGCACTGGGAGCTATTGCAGACATTTTAGTTCAGCAGAGATACGATTCCTGCCATTCAGGCCAAGGACAAGTTGTGCACTCCTCTTATGAATGAGTTGCTGAGGGCGCAGAGTGGAAGCTGGCAGATTTAAAAAAGAGCCTGTGGCAACAGTGCAGCGTACAAAGCACCACAGCTGTGCACACACTTACCTTTTGGAAAGTGACTTTAGGTTGCTAAAATACATTCAGTGGTGGCTTTAGTGCCTTCTTTTTACGAGTTCTGTACTAGGTGGGTTAGTGGGGAACAATTGTGGGAAGGAAAGAACAGAGTTCTTGTTTCGCTAATATAGTGTATGATATGGCTAAATGAAAATGTTGCAAGCTCATACCAACTAATTGCAACTTCATGGTAGCAGATGTGAGGAACATCAGTATGCTTTTTAAACACGTAGTGGACGCTTAGAGGCAGATATCGTGTGTAGAGGCACTTATAACAGAGTTGTGAACATACTGCCAAAAACATGTTCATACCTTTCTTTTGTGGTGATGGGTGCTTATGTGGATGAATGTATATGTACAACTCCTGCAATTTTTCACTGAACTTTCCACTGGACGTGCTTTTCAATAACAGCACACGTGCAGGCTGATTTAGTAATGGTACATATGAAGTCTTGTGGAGAACTGACATTTTACGATGCTGAAGTCTTCGAAGGCATTGGTGGATGTGTGTGTGAGTACTTAGCAATACCTGATAAGGGCGTGGTGAAAAAAGGATAGTGGACAGGGAAGAAGGACTGTTCATGATTTACTGGGACACGGCTCTCACAATACTTTGCGAGGTGCACGTGCTACATTCTGCACTTTTGAACATGCTGGCCAATGGAAATGCGATGGTTGCAATTGTCCAATCAGGTGGTTAAAGTGTGCTTCACAGGAAAAGGCAGCCATATTTTGTTCCATTACTCTGTGTAGTGAGGTTGGCAGAGATGGCGAGATGCACAGTTTTCATAGTGGGTGATCGCTTTGTGCTAGATCTGCTCTAGTATGCCGTGGAAAGAGGCCTTAATGGCAATTTGAATTTGGACAAAGTGGAGGCTTTGTGATGCGTTGTTCCTGTCTGTACTTTCGACAATTTGCTTGCTGGATGTTGACGAGTGGCCACTTTAGGTACTGTACTCGTTGTGGTAGTGCACTATGCAGCATTGTTTTTGGGTTCCATAGCTTGTGCAAGTGTGTACCATCAACTCAAAAAGATGATGAAAGAAGTGCAGCACATTTTTGCCACTGTGAAGGTGCTTTTATCATTTATACCACCAAGTCCACTATATAACTATTCCAAAGAATGTTGTCGGCAGCCAGAGGTGGGAAGGCATCTTATCAACAGAAGCATGTGTAACATTTTGCATGCTGCTCGGATGTACTTCTGTGAGAATGACAACATTGGTTATCGATATGTGCACCTTCTCAATGGAAATGGCATCTAATTGTCGCCCAGTGGCAATGACATTTGGTTTTCCAATCTACAGGCCAAACTTGAGGACGCTATTGTAAGAATGTGAGGCGCAGTGCAACAAATAAAAGTAATTATAAAAGTTGTTACTGTGGAAGTTTTTAAAAAAAATAAAAAAACACAGCTTTTTAAGAGCCACCACTACAAAGGGCATCCCCTACTCCGGTTGACATTATTCCCCTACTCCCACGCATGCACACCTGGAAAAGTCAGCGGACATTGCGACAGCTGCAGGGTTGTACGTGTAACATTTTCCACTTTTGCACATGGCCATCTTATATTTGGGACTGTGGAAGACACAGGATTGCACAATAAGCTTTCTGGGTGTGGAGTGCATTCACAGACTGCGGTATACGGTATATTTGTTGACCTAAATGCAGAGCGTGAGCTTATGAGCGTGTTATATGGTGCACAGCATATGCTTTGTGGTTGAATTGCACATATATTACTTGACAGTGAATGGAAAACAGAGTCCGGTGGGAGTTATGTGTGGAGTGTTTCATGTGGGTTTGTATGCGTATGGAGCACCTACAATGAAGTGATTGCTTTTGGTTTGTCTGTGTGAGACTTTAATGACGCTCAAGGGAGGCAGTAGGCCAGGTAATGCTTCTGTTTCCAATCCCCTGCATAATTTTGCATCCCAATATTCACACACCCATGTAGGCACGTTATTTTTTATTTGGTCCGGAAATGGAGAAAGCCTGGTACATTGTGAAGAAGTGAATTTATGTATTTTTACAACTTGTGCCACTGTCGTACTGTAAAAATGGGAATCTTTTGTTTCACAGCATGAACAGTTTTCCCAACAAATAGCGTTCTTGCTGATATTAATGCATTTCCAAATTCTGCACACTTTACACACATTGCCTTGCTGCCCTTTTTGGAAGTATAGGAATAATATTTGTGCTTGCTGTTGCGCACTTGCGTTCTTGAAAATGCACTGCAACATGCACAACCATTTGTTACAAGAGCCACCCATTTCTACCCGTTTCCACTGCAGTGTTTTCCACAGTAACACGGTTCCTTCCATTTAGCACAAAATTGTGTGGAGGGTATACAATGCGCATCACACTGCCTCCCTTCATTGCCACTTACATTGTGACACTCTGAAAGGAGCTTTATATCATAAACAGCCACAAAAAATATTGCTAAAGGGACGATATGGTGAAGCTGCGGTACTGCAAACATAGCATAATTTCTAAATACACTATGCTAAAGGAACGTTATGTTTACTGTGCACTAATAAAAACCTATGAAATTCACTAACAAAAAACATTGTTAAAGGGAAGTTATGGTTAAGTTGCACTAGCAAAAATCTATCAAATTCAATGGAAAAACGTTCGTACAGGGACGTTATGGTTACAGGTCAATCCAAAACACCCTACAAATTCACCAGTCATGGTACGCTAAGCAACCATAACTCGCGCCAGCACTGTGCTCTGCTAAGACTTACACCCATGACATCAAAGATGACATCACCAATGTCATTGATGACATCACTGATGTCATCACATGTCTGACTCCCTTTTTTTGTTTACTGACATATGTTGGGCAGGTGGTTTTCTTCACAGAGAGTCAAGAAGTAAACGTTGAAAAGGTACTATGTTTGCAGACCTTACCCTTGTCATATGTTCTTACACTAATGTTGTAAGGGTTCAGTGACAGCATGTGATACATGTACATAAGGGAAGAAGCAGGCCTGCAACAGAGTAATCATTGTGTGCATAAAGTTAATAAGTTAGGTTAAGAACATTTTCTGGTAATACTCCTGCTTTGTTGCTTACTGTATTTTCCCTGTATATGGGTGTATTTGTGTGTGTTGTGGTCTCTTTGTGTTTTGTGTGTAGTAGTAGAAATATTTTGTAGGTGAGGCGCTATTAGCTACTTATTACATGTTTCACAGTACGCAAAACTGTGACACAATACAATCTGCATTTTGCTATCCACTCTGGCAAAAATATCAATATTGATCCTCTATGGTGCATGCTGCAGACAATGCGTACGTTTCTGCATGAGTTGGCTCCTACAATGGAAGGAACTCTGTACTGCAATGGTAATTATAGCAATGGATTGTGCAATGAATCATCTATCTTATGATAATTCTCTGAATGGCCGCTAATAGTTTTCTGCATACAATACATTGAGAATCCCTTGTCCAGGCTTTTAATGAAAAGTTACTACACATGAGATGTCATCAGTGACGTCATTAATGTCTTTTGTGATGTCATCTTTGATGTCATGGGTGTTAGTCTTAGCAGAGCAGAGTACTGGCCCGAGGTATGGTTGCTTAGCTTACCATAACTGGCAAATTTGTCAGGTGTTTCGGTTTGACCTGTAACCCTAAGTCCATGTATGAACATTTTCCATTGAATTTGATAGGTTTTTATTAGTGCAAATTAACCATAACGTCCCTTTAACAACGTTTTTGTTAGTGAATATATTACACAGACACAGTAGTGGCTGTGTAGTTATGGTTAATTTGCTGTTTCCATAGGAAGAGCCCTTTTTGGGTGGCTTATAACTTCGTTCTCCCTGGACAAAACCTTGCCAAACTTTGCAAAAAAAGTATATGGGTTACTCTGAATTTTTTAGCAAAGTTTGGTAAGGTTTGGTCCGGGGGGGGCAAAGTTATAAGGGGGGTCCCAAAACCTCTTTTTTCCCATAGACTAAATGGGGAAAAAACGTTGCTCACACCTACAGTCCAAACCACTGGATGGATTTTCACCAAATTTGCGGCAGGAGCAGTGGCTTGGTCCTGAAAGTGTGCTTTGGTGAAAATCCGTCCAGTAGTTTTTTTTTTAAATTACCAAAAAGTAGGTCACAAAAAATTAGTGATATCTACGTTCGGTCAGCGGACACACTTCCCAGTTCGCTCCGCGGATAGTGTCCTGATTGGCTAATCAGCTTGCGTCATGTCCGCGGACATGCAACATGTTCGCTGATAGGATGTTGAAGAGCGTGAAGTGCGTCAGATTTTTGGAAACGCCCAGCATCTTGGATTCGCAGACGTCCGCGGACAGCACAGTGAACTTGGTGGAAAAATACTATTTAGTAAAGTGTGTTGGCGTGTAAGACTGTTTGGGGAGGGTGGGGGAGTAAGAGATGGGTTAAATGTTGTATTTATTTAGGTGGCAGGCACTCCTGTTGTGTTCGTTCTGACCGCGGAAAACACAGGTGTCCTGAAATGTTCGTAAATAAACTAAATGGGGGTGTCCTGAGGGCACTACGCCTGTACGTATGGTTCGTAGGCAAGTTGAAACTGTTCTAAGAACACATCAAGTGTCCTGGGATGTTCGTAAATAAACAAAATGGGGGTGTCCTGAGGACGCTATACCTGTCTGTACTGTTCGTAGGCAAGTTGAAACTGTTCTAAGAACACATCAAGTGTCCTGGGATGTACGTAAATAAACAAAATGGGGGTGTTCTGAGGACGCTATGACTGTCCGTATTGTTCGCAGGCAAGTTGAAACTGTTCTAAACATACAGACGATGTCCTGAAATGTTTGTAAATAAACGAAATGGGGGTGTCTTGAGGACGCTATCTGTATTGTACGTAGGCAAGTTGAGATTGCTCTAAGAACATGTGTCCTGGGATGTTCGTAAATAAACAAAATGGAGGTGTCCTGAGTACGCTATACCTGTACGTACTGTTCGTAGGCAAGTTGAAATTGTTCTAAGAACACATGCAGTGTCCTGAAATGTTCGTAAATAAACGAAATGGGGGTGTCCTGAGGACACTACGCCTGAACGTATGGTTCGTAGACAAGTTGAAACTGTTATAAGAACACATCATATGTCCTGGGATGTTCGTAAAATAAACAAAATGGGGGTGTCCTGAGGACACTACACCTGTCCGTACTGTTCGTAAGCAAGTTGAAACTGTTCTAAGGACACATCAAGTGTCCTGGGATGTTCGTCAATAAACAAAATGGGGGTGTCCTGAGGACGCTATGCCTGTCCGTATTGTTCGTAGGCAAGTTGAAATTCTTCTAAGAACACATCAAGTGTCCTGGGATGTTCGTAAATAAACAAAATGGGGGTGCTCTGAGGACGCTAGACCTGTCATAATTGTTCGCTAGCAAGCTGTAACTGTCCTAAGAACACACGTGGTGTCCTGAAATGTTCATAAATAAACTAAATGTGTTTCCTAAGGACGCTATGACTGTTCGTATTGTTCGTAGGCAAGTTGAAACTGTTCTAAGAATACAGACGATGTCCTGAAATGTTCATAAATAACCGAAATGGGGGTGTCCTGAGAACGCTGTCCGTATTGTTTGTAGGCAAGTTGAAATTGTTCTAAGAACATGTGTCCTGGGATGTTCGTAAATAAACAAAATGGGGGTGTCCTGAGTACGCTATACCAGTCCGTACTGTTCGTAGGCAAGTTGAAATTGTTCTAAGCACACACGCAGTGTCCTGAAATGTTCGTAAATAAACTAAATGGGGGCGTCCTGAGGACGCTATGCCTGTCCATATTGTTCGCAAGTGGATTGAAACTGCTCTAAGAACAAACGCCTGTTCGTAACTGTTCGTTTCGCTTGTGTCGCACTTTCAATTAGTTTCAGGACCCGGACAGTGCCCGTAGAACAACAAAGCGCATGCGCAAAACTGTTTCAGTGCATTTGATGTCCTGCGGACACCCGTTCCCTTTGCAGACATGTTTGCGAAGCTATCATGTGACTGCGCCCACGCTGAGCGTGTGTGCTGACTGCGGACACTGTTTGTGTCCCTGAACAATTTAGAACTACCTTTTCAGGCAATCCACAACATTTTCCAATAATAAATCACCATAGCACAAGTCCCAGACAGTAATGCTGACTTTCTACATACTTTTTGGGACTTTTCCATCCTTTTTTGGTGTTCGATCTTTCTGCGGACAGCGCGGGTGTCTGCAAACCGCGCACAAGCACCCCTATAAAAGGCCACACCCCAGAGCTCATCCTCATTGTGTTTCTGGCTATCTTACAGAACACAGTGCATTTTTGCTGCCAATTTTCCAGATTTATTTCTGAAACCTGATGGCATCCATGGCTGCACTACTGCCACCTGGTGCTACATCTGCCTCAGCATCACCCCCACCCCCTCCACCACCACCACCTCCCCAAGGGCCTGAAGAGGGGAACAGGAGTGAGGATGCAGAGGAGGATGAAGAGGATGACAAGAATGAGGTAGTGGAAGTCCCTACTACCAGCACTCGCCGTGAGTCTTGGGTGTGGCGGTTATTCACCATTCATAGTAAAGTGCCTAAGGTGCATGCGAACCAAGTCACCTGCAACCAGTGCAAAAAGGTACTGAGTCGCGGGAGGCTTGGTTCGTACAGCTTTGGTACAACTACTATGAAGCGACACCTAAGGTCGTTCCACGCTGGGGCCATTCGCAAGGTCGTACCTTGCGAGGAGCGTAGTTGGTTGACTTCCTCTACTACATCCTCCGTTTCTGATCCTGTCATCAAAAGGAACACTCCTATGGGACAGCGTATTCCTCAAGCTGCCTCACAGGCCATTCGCAATGCTTATGACCCTTACCTTTCGAGGGTCACAGTTGTGTGTATGTACTGTGACGCAGTACTCTGCTGGGGGGAGAGACTACAAAGTGCTTTTGAGACTCTGGTCTCAGAGCACGAGAAAACCTGCTCACCATCTAAGTAAGGCCCACCCTACATCTTCCTCTCTCCACCCACCATTTCTTATCCCCATGGTTGGTGTCCCCCCTTACCCTCCTTTACCTCCTCTCCCAGTGTGTCGTGTGTAAAAAAAAAAAAAAATAAATTAAACAACAAAAATAAAAAAAGGCTCTTTTCAGAGCCGCCTTTCACATTTTAAAAATAGAAGTGGAAAATAAATAGAACAGGCCCTTGTGTATTTTTTAGAAGTCCGCGCACATTTCACGAACATCTAAAATTTTGGGGTGCTGCCCTATCATAACCATTGCACTTTTGTCTGGGAGGAAGTGGTGGCTCTGAAAAGAGGCTTTTGGTGGTGTTTGTTTGTGTTTGAAAAACTTGAAATGGTCAACACCTACTACAAAATGGATGCTGTAATTCCAAAAAAGGTTGCTATATATTTTGTACATTTCTCAGAAAAATCTGATGGCCAGCATAAGTAAGATGGCTCCATCTCTGCGAAAAAAGTATGTGCTACGAAATATAATATTTTAATTGTGAAAAGAGGACATGCCAACATCTCTTATAAAGGCACAAACAGCCTTATTGACATTGCGCCTTGATTTCTCCATTTTTGGACCAAATGAAGAAGAACGCAGCCACATTTATCTCTGCGCAATCCGAGAAAAAATTACCTGAGAATTTGGAAACATGTCCATGACCTTCCCAAGTCCTTCTTTCATTGAAAATTGCAAAGAAATTCCTTACACATGTCCTAAACTGTTCCCTCCAGAATTAATTACAATTATGTCTGGATGATGCTCTGTCTCCAAAGTAGCAGAGAGGTAGCAAGTCCAACCACTTCATTCCACGTACCACATGTGGGAATCCAAGATCTACAGCTACTCCACAGCTTTCTGCATGCACCTTCAACCAATGTATCCACAAGTCTCCCAAAATCCAAACAATCTGTTTTCTGAAACACACAGCCATAGCTATCTGTTCTTCTCTCAGGAAAAAGAGTATCTGACAAACTCTCTCCTGGCACAACACACCCACTAAACTTTACTGACCAATCCCTTGCTCTGCTCATTCTCATTTGCATGCCTCCCCACCCCAAAATACCTGTATGTAATACGCGATGTCCGCCGACTACTGCCATGTCCGCGGACATATCGTAACATGGACAGCCCTTCTACCATTTCCACTTTACTCTCTGTGCCATTCCCTCATTGGATATAGCTAACCAGTCACACAACTATCCACCAATCACATCCAAGACCTCTACAACTAACTCCATCATCATAGATCAGCACTTCAAATGTACTGTTAATCACTCTGAGTACAAGTGTCATATCATTGGAAAGCACCTTCTACAAGAAATACTGTACACGTCTCCAAGATTTCTAAATGCAGCTGGATGCATATCGATATGCATGAACACAAACTACAGGTATGCATATTTTCTGCATAGTACATGTTCAATTCTTATACATTCATATAAACAGATTAACTGACTTTTAACTTGTATAATCAACTGTCACTTCACTTCCAAACCTATCTGTTATTTAATTTCGTTTTACACACACATTTGCAAAGCATGTTGACTAACATATTTAAAGTAAAATATAAAGAGTGCACATAGTCAAACAAAATTGCATGCACACACTATGTTCAAATATCAAACAACAATACTTGTACAAAAACATAAAAATCAATGTCTAAATTAACAACAGTGCTATAAACACACAAAATTACTAAATTGTATCCTTTACAATTGCAGTGAAGACCACCCTCCTGAAAAGCAGCAGCAGAATTTGAAGTACAGACAACTAAGAAGAAACCTGCTCTTTCAGCAAAAAAAGTAAGTTAAATACCACCATACTATTTTTACTATTACTCAAACACACTGTGGGGTTAATTCATGCTATTTCTGTGCCTAAAAACAGAGATTGTGCACCATTCTGTCCACGAATCCCCATTTGTTAAACAGAGATTTACAGGCAGAATGGCACACAAATCCCAATTTTTCAGCGCACAAATGACATAACCCAGCCCCTAGAATTTTAATATTATAGAGCAAACAACTGTTTCCATTATATACCATTACATTGACTATTTGTGCTTCTCCTCACCACTAGCTTACTTTCAACTGTCATCTGAACCCCAGTTTAGTAGCACATAAATTCAAGAATACCCATTCCAACTAGTTGTAGTTGCCCAATGCACAATCACACACCATCACATACATCTTTATCATCATACTCAGACACTCATGCACACAGCACACATACATTGCAGAACACCCCAACTCATACCTTCTTTATTTTTTTCAACAGACACTAAAGAATGCCTACCAAAAATCAAGTCCGTAGAAAGCAACTCAGAAGTAGAGCAAATGAAAATAGAAGTGTCCAAAATAAGCATCCATCTCTTGCAGAATTTGTAAAAAAAAGTTCAAACAAAACAGGTGATACAGTCATTTAGCGTAACAAAACAAGCTTCAACTACAGAAACTTCGCTTACTCTATCAAAATGTAAAACGAAACAGAAAACGATTAACAAGAATTCAGCTAACACTACTTTTAAAACTGTTCCTATAAATCTTGATATGGTACCAAGTAAGCATACCAAAAAAAGTATTTTAGCAAAAATGTTCTGCCACAGAGGCCTTCAAAATCTTATAAAAACAGGAAAGAAATCATGCACAACCCTTAAAACCTACCGTAGGAAATTAATCTTAGAAGCTTTGATAGACAATGCAATCCTTCTCAAAAGAAAGTTATTTATTTTATTTTAATGTTAAACAAAATGAAACCACTAACAAAACTAATGGCTAAATTACAAAAAAGACTTCTCAATAAAAAGTGTCAACAAAAATAACTTCTTAAATATCTGCGGAGGTAAGTGGAGTCACACTACAAGCACAGAACCATATTTTAATGAAGAAGCATACAAACAAAAGCAAACAAATACAATTGCCATACATAGCAGTGGACGAGGTTATGAAAAAGTTAATAATACCATAATGGAACAAGAAATACTGCTTATAAAAATATCCCCAGAAAACTTCAACTGAACCAGAACGTCTAGTATACAAATGGCCATGCACGTCAATGTGTAACATTCCAAAAAAATCTTTAAAGTCTTTACGCCAATTCCTCAATCAGTATGTGAAAGGCAAAGACAAAATCAAAATTAAACTACTGAAAAATATGGATACCTGTCCAGTGTGCAAGTACACAGGACTACAAGGACATTCATTGGCCTGTATTTCAGGACCTACTTGCAAAACCACCTTCCATCATATCAAAATGATATCAACACATCATTCAACTATAAGAAAGCTAGTCGATAAACTGTACTATGCTAAAAGTCCTGCTTTAGCACTAGCCAATTTAAATAACATTCTTCTACATGGTACAGCAAAAGACCTACTTGAAGAAATCGACTATATCCAGAAAAAATATTTTGGAAGTGAAAGCCACTTACATAATTAAATAGCTTTACAAAAAATTTGCAACAATTCTATGCAGGGCAACCTTCTACTACACACATACAAAAAAGAAATACTGACATTTAAAAGTACATCTGCTGAAGTACCAAACCATGTGTGTGTATGTTGCCGCAGAACTTTTTATAAAAGTTACACAAAATCTGTAGACCTAACATACAAAATAGAAGACAATGAAGATTCCAAATGGTTTGAATTAGCTCTCTACCTTGTAGCAGAAAACAAATACGAAATAACTGACCCCTTAATACTTTGCAGTTGCAGTTACTGTACTACAAAACTTGACAACAACCAAACTCCTTCACGTGCTATCACAAATAATTTGGAATTATTCCTACTACCACAACCCCTACAACAACTCAATTTATATGACAGCATCATAATTCAAACAGTGCACCCCTTTCAAGCAATAATACGCCTTCAACGAAAAACAGCTAAATTACTTCCCTCTGAATTGGTGAAAGGCATTTGAGGCAAAGTAGTGTATTTACCATTAGATCTAAAACAAAATGTACACTCTCTGGGAGTACAACGTTCAATGGAGCAATCTTTAATTATCTTAGTAAATGGTGTACCCACAAAAGACAAAATAATTTGGCAACAACTGGTAGACTTACATAAAGTTAAACAAGCGTTGCAATATCTAAAAGACAATAATGAATACTAAAAATAAATTAATATTGAATAAAACTCGAAGGAAACCACTGAAATAATTCAAGAGGCACCAGAAACTGGTCAATTTGGGCTTCTAGATCCTGCTACAGTATCCAATACTTTAGACCATTACACAATTCACCCATTGCACTCTAATGACACCAAAGAAGATGCACTAGAAACGTACCAAATGCAACAAACAAAGGCATCACCAATCAGCATATGGGGAAAAAGTATAGAAGCACATGCTTTTCCTCTACTCTTTCCTACTGGCAAAGGAGGAAGGTACGATGATAGACCTATTCAAATAACAGTATCAGAATACCGCTGTTTACGGATGTATTCTGAAGATCCCAGATTTAGACAAAATGTGGAATACTTATTCCACCTACTCTTTGAAAGTGAACTATGAACTCTATCTTACGGAGTTGCACACACATTAAAATCAGGAACCCACTTTCAAAATATGTCAGCTACACAATAATTACAAAAAGTGCAACAAAAAGATGAGGTTTTACAATCAAGTATTACAAATGTATTAGCAAACATGCATGGTACTAAAGAGTACTTTTTCCGACGTCATGGAGATGTAAGTTGTATGATAAGAAACCTTGGCCCACCCACTTGGTTTTTACATTAAGTTGTGCAGAATATGCATGGGAATATGTACATGATTTCCTACGCATATTAAACAAAAACAAAACAAACATAGACATACTACCACCTGGAGAACTTTGTTCTCTAGATCCTGTTAATGTTTCAAAATATTTCCACCATCGCTTCATTGCTATGCTACACATTATTTGTAATAAAATGGTTCTTCCCCTTTGGAGAAAAGAATACCAAGCCAGACGAGCACCACATATCCACACGATTTTATGGATTAAAGATGCTCCTTAATTTGGTCAAGACAATGATGCCACTGTGTTACAGCTTATCGAAAAAATATGTCACTTGCGAAATTCCATCGGAAACAACAAATAGTGATCTTCATGTACAAATTTTACAATTTCAAAGAAACAAATGTGGCAAATATTGTCGTCGCAAATACAAAAACAAAGGGAAATACTACACCAAATGCTGCTTTGGTTTTCCTACACCAGTTACAAAAACAGGTCAAGTAAACAACTTCATGTCTTCGGTTAGACATAGTGTTAAAGATAAATCACCTAAAAATACATATTACATAAAAAGAACAGAAGAAGACAAATATATCAATGATTACAATGCAATCATTGCCCACTTATGGAATGCAAACATAGATGTGCAGTACATTGCAGACAATTCCACTGCAGTTGCATGATATGTTACAGCATACTTAACCAAAGCAGAAAAAACAGAGCTCCAAGACCTCTGGAATGACCTGTCATCAGAAAAAACACTGTCTCAGAAATTATACAGCTTGGGCATAAAAATGCTCTCCCATAGAGAATGTAGCTCCTATGAAGCAGCAGATTGTTTAACCGCTACTGCTTGTATGGAAAATCTGAAAATATAGTATGGCTAAGTCTTGGTCCTGCTAAATCTAGAAAAAGAGTACTGAAAGCATACGACGACATAGAAACAAAAGCCAAACATGATTCCAACAGCCAAGACATTTTAAAAAACTATTTGCTGGACACATACTAGCCAAACAGAAGTACCACTTTGGAAACCATGTGTCTATACCACATTGCCCAAAACTTCACATACAAAAATAATGTAAACCCGATGAAAAAAAGGAAGATACAGAGTGTCAAATTGTGAAGGCAGCTTAGTAAAACTCACCAAACCAAATTTAATTAATCATATCAAATTGTCATTAAAGACTCTGCAACATAAAGAACTATATTACATGTCCCTGCTACAACTCTTTAAACCATGGAGAAAATAAGAAGAAATACTAGATAACTATGACTCCTACGAAGATGCTTTCAAAGCAAATGAAAGCACTATAACTGATGTAAACTTTACAAACTACAAAACAATGTTGCTCAATGAACAGCAACACGAAGAAGAACTTCAAGCCCAACTAGATAAGGACACTCCTGACAGTAGTCAACCTTCTGTAACAGGAAGCCAAGAACAATGGGACAGCCACTAATAGCAAATGAGGCAGAATTAGCTATGACGGAAGTAAAAAGCACCATATGTCAGTATGAAGATAAAGAAGACTTAACTATACTACAATCAAAACTAAACAATGAGCAATGTAGCATTTTTCAAGAAGTAACAAAAGAAATTGCACATGGTGTACAATATGAAAATAAATAATGCAACTGCCAAAATTACAAACCTATACTACTGTACGTCAGTGGTGAAGCTGGTTCTGGCAAAACATTCTTAATCAAAATCATCAGCAAATTCCTTCAACAATTGACAAACAATAAACTGTCAGCTGTTGTCACTTCCTCCACAGGTTTAGCTGCCTACAACATAGGCGGTGTCACTTTATACAGATTACTACTCCTGCCAGTAGAACACCAAAACAAATTAGACTATTACAAACTTTCTAGAGAAGCTGCAATGCAACTATGCAGAGTATTAAAACAAATGAAAATGCTACTAATAGATGAAGTGAGCATGGTCTCCAATCTAATGTTGGGTTTGATTCACCTCAGATTACAAGAGGTACTCAAAACAGATTACAAAGAGCTCTTTGGAAAAAAACACATTATTGTTTTCAGAGATCTTCTTCAATTAACACCAGTGAAAGGTGAGCCTATTTTTAAAACCTTACGACATAAACTCTTCCGTAAAAATGTTGGCAGCATAGGAAATGTCAACCTTTGGCAACATTTCCAATAAAGAAAATTAACAGAAAACATACGGCAATCTGCAGATCTCATTTATGCCAACATCTAAGAAAGTATTAGAGTTGGTGTACTATCTCAAGAAGCACAAGCAATATTGAAAACCCGGCACATTCATGCACTTTAAGGTGATAATGCATGTGCTACGGATGTTATGGAACAATTAGCGCACAAAAATGTCAATTGTATGGCCTTAATGCCAACTCTTGCAAGCTGTTTCAAATTCAATTAAACAATGTTAAAAAAAGAAATGCAACCAATAATTGAAATTAGCGCCACAGACAAACTAGACATACATGGTATGAGACTACCCATGTGTGAACAGGCCACAACAAGACTAAGGGGGTAATTCATAGAATTGAGCGCACAAGTGGCGCACGCGGCTGGCACACAGTGTGCACGTGCGGCAGTCTGCGCGAGCCGCGTGCGCCAAAATCCATTTCTGCGCACAGCGTATTCATGGATTTTAGAATCCATAACCAGCCGTGGCGCAGAGTGGTGCACCGACCCTGCAGCTGCGCCAGTTACACCCCCAACCTCTCCCCGTGCGCCATGAACAGCGCAAAAATCCCGTACATGGCGCACAGGCCAGTGTACTAGCATACAGCCCCCCAACCACGAAACCATCCATAAAAATCCCTGCGCACTCCTCCGAATACACGTACCCTGCTGCGTGGGAAGTGTTACACGTGATTGGCCTTGAGCGAGCGGGGTACGTGTATTTCTGGGGTGCGCAGCAAGTTTGCGAGCCGGGTACATGTATTTCTGTGGTGCGCGGGAAGTTGCGAGTGGGGTACGTGTATTTTGGGGGTGCGCGGGAAGTTTTACACGCGATTGGCCCTGTGCGAGCAGGGTATGTGTATTTCGGGGGTGCGCGGGAAGTTTGCGAGCGGGGGAAGTTTTACACGCGATTGGCCCTGTGTGAGCGGGGTACGTGTATTTCGGGGGTGTGCTGGAAGTTTTACACGGTATTGGCCTTGGGCGAGTGGGGTACGTGTATTCTGAGAGGTGCGCGGGGAGTTTCACACGTGATAGGCCTTGGGCGAGCGGGGTACGTGTATAACTGGGGTGCGCGGGAAGTTCTACACGCGATTGGCCTTGGGCGAGTGGGGTACGTGTATTCTGAGGGGCGTGCGGGGAGTTTCATACGCGATTGGCCCGTTACGAACAGGGTACGTGTATTTCGGGGGTGCTCAGGAAGTTCTACACGCGATTGGCCTTGGGTGAGTGGGGTACTTGTATTCTGAGGGGTGCACGGGGAGTTTTACACGCGATTGGTCCTGTGCGAGCGGGGTACGCATATTTCGGGGGTGCGTGGGACGTTTGTGAGTGGGATACGTGTATACTGAGCGGTGCGCAGGGAGTTTCACACGCGATTGGCCTTGGGCGAGCGGGGTACATGTATTCCTGGGGTGCGCAGGAACTTTCACACGCAATTTCGCTGTCTGAGCGGGGTACGTGTATTCTGAAGGGTGCGCGGGAACTTTCACATGTGAATTTGCTTGCAGAGCGGGGTACGTGTATCCAGTGGGGTGCGCGGGGTGTTACACACGTGAATTGCCAGTGTGGGTCCTCCCAGGTGTGCCCTCAACCCCCTCCCCAGCCCGTGCAGTAAGCCCACACCACAGGGGACTACCCTGCACCCCTGGTCATGTCCCTTAGGCAGCCCATCCACCATGGGCATGCTCCCCAGCCAGCCCACATGTCACCTTGCACTAGTGATCACCGACTCATGTCCCTGAGGTGCCCCTCAGCATTGAGGGGCACCTGCCAGCAGGCACCGACTCATGTCCCTCAGAACCCCCCCACCCAGCATTGAGGGGCACCTCCCAGCAGGACCCGACTCATGTCCCTCAGCACCCCCACCCACCCAGCATTGAGGGGCACCTGCCAGCAGGACCCAACTGAAGTCCCTCAGCACCCCCACCCATCCAGCATTGAAGGGCACCTGCCAGCAGGCCCCTACTCATGTCCCTCAGCACCCCCACCCACCCAGCATTGAGGGGCACCTGCCAGCAGGCCCCAACTCATGTCCCTCAGCACCCCCACCCACCCAGCATTGAGGGGCACCTGCCAGCAGGCACCGACTCATGTCCCTCAGCACCCCCCACCCAGCATTGAGGGGCACCTCCCAGCAGGACCCGACTCATGTCCCTCAGCACCCCCACCCACCCAGCATTGAGGGGCACCTGCCAGCAGGACCCAACTGAAGTCCCTCAGCACCCCCACCCATCCAGCATTGAAGGGCACCTGCCAGCAGGCCCCGACTCATGTCCCTCAGCACCCCCACCCACCCAGCATTGAGGGGCACCTGCCAGCAGGCCCCAACTCATGTCCCTCAGCACCCCCACCCACCCAGCATTGAGGGGCACCTGCCAGCAGGCCCCGACTCATGTCCCTCAGCACCCCCACCCACCCAGCATTGAGGGGCACCTGCCAGCAGGCCCCGACTCAAGTCCCTCAGCACCCCCACCCACCCAGCATTGAGGGGCACCTGCCAGCAGTTCTGACTCATGTCCCTCAGCACCCCACCCACCCAGCATTGAGTTGCACCTGCCAGCAGGCCCCAACTCATGTCCCTCAGCACCCCCACCCACCCAGCATTGAGGGGCACCTGCCAGCAGGCCCTGACTCATGTCCCTCAGCACCCCCACCCACCTAGCATTGAGGAGCACCTGCCAGCAGGCCCCGATTCATGTCCCTCATCACCCCCACCCACCCAGCATTGAGGGGCACCTGCCAGTAGGCCCCGACTCATGTCCCCCAAACACGTCATACAGATGCACAATCATGGGCTTCATCTGCACCAAAATCCCACAGCACCCCACCCCAGTCTTGAGAGGCAATCAAGTCCCCAATCCACCCCACACTCAAATGGCTATTCCATGACACAAACCGAAAGTCAACTATGTACATCAAAACCTGTCCCTCACACACACACACATTGGGTGCAAGTGATTGTCTAAGTCTACTTTTTCACACGCAGTAACCCAATGAGCGAATACCACACATGGAAGTAAGAAACAAAAATGTATTACTAACAAAATGAATGAAATGAAATGAAAGCATAAAACATATTTCAAATGATGAAATGAAATGTATGTCCAAAACAGAATAAAAAAAGTATGAAGAACCAATCCAAAGTGATGAAAAAAAAACATGTGTCCAATCTCACGGTCCACCAAATGAAATCCAAAGGAAACGTAAATTGAAAAATCCATGGATAAAATAAAATCCTCACATGATCCACTGTTCAACTATGTCAACAGAGTTCATCCAGGGTCCATGAGCCCAACTGTCTGAGCGGGGTACGTGTATTCTGAAGGGTGCGCGGGAACTTTCACATGTGAATTTGCTTGCAGAGCGGGGTACGTGTATCCAGTGGGGTGCGCGGGGTGTTACACACGTGAATTGCCAGTGTGGGTCCTCCCAGGTGTGCCCTCAACCCCCTCCCCAGCCCGTGCAGTAAGCCCACACCACAGGGGACTACCCTGCACCCCTGGTCATGTCCCTTAGGCAGCTCATCCACCATGGGCATGCTCCCCAGCCAGCCCACATGTCACCTTGCACTAGTGATCACCGACTCATGTCCCTGAGGGGCCCCTCAGCATTGAGGGGCACCTGCCAGCAGGCACCGACTCATGTCCCTCAGAACCCCCTCACCCAGCATTGAGGGGCACCTCCCAGCAGGACCCGACTCATGTCCCTCAGCACCCCCACCCACCCAGCATTGAGGGGCACCTGCCAGCAGGACCCAACTGAAGTCCCTCAGCACCCCCACCCATCCAGCATTGAAGGGCACCTGCCAGCAGGCCCCTACTCATGTCCCTCAGCACCCCCACCCACCCAGCATTGAGGGGCACCTGCCAGCAGGCCCCAACTCATGTCCCTCAGCACCCCCACCCACCCAGCATTGAGGGGCACCTGCCAGCAGGCACCGACTCATGTCCCTCAGCACCCCCCACCCAGCATTGAGGGGCACCTCCCAGCAGGACCCGACTCATGTCCCTCAGCACCCCCACCCACCCAGCATTGAGGGGCACCTGCCAGCAGGACCCAACTGAAGTCCCTCAGCACCCCCACCCATCCAGCATTGAAGGGCACCTGCCAGCAGGCCCCGACTCATGTCCCTCAGCACCCCCACCCACCCAGCATTGAGGGGCACCTGCCAGCAGGCCCCAACTCATGTCCCTCAGCACCCCCACCCACCCAGCATTGAGGGGCACCTGCCAGCAGGCCCCGACTCATGTCCCTCAGCACCCCCACCCACCCAGCATTGAGGGGCACCTGCCAGCAGGCCCCGACTCAAGTCCCTCAGCACCCCCACCCACCCAGCATTGAGGGGCACCTGCCAGCAGTTCTGACTCATGTCCCTCAGCACCCCACCCACCCAGCATTGAGGTGCACCTGCCAGCAGGCC
Organism: Ambystoma mexicanum; assembly: GCF_040938575.1. NCBI lineage: Eukaryota > Metazoa > Chordata > Amphibia > Caudata > Ambystomatidae > Ambystoma > Ambystoma mexicanum. The sequence continues at coordinate 229,243,522 of NC_090930.1, read as the reverse complement.
CCAACTCATGTCCCTCAGCACCCCCACCCACCCAGCATTGAGGGGCACCTGCCAGCAGGCCCTGACTCATGTCCCTCAGCACCCCCACCCACCCAGCATTGAGGTGCACCTGCCAGCAGGCCCCAACTCATGTCCCTCAGCACCCCCACCCACCCAGCATTGAGGGGCACCTGCCAGCAGGCCCTGACTCATGTCCCTCAGCACCCCCACCCACCTAGCATTGAGGAGCACCTGCCAGCAGGCCCCGATTCATGTCCCTCATCACCCCCACCCACCCAGCATTGAGGGGCACCTGCCAGTAGGCCCCGACTCATGTCCCCCAAACACGTCATACAGATGCACAATCATGGGCTTCATCTGCACCAAAATCCCACAGCACCCCACCCCAGTCTTGAGAGGCAATCAAGTCCCCAATCCACCCCACACTCAAATGGCTATTCCATGACACAAACCGAAAGTCAACTATGTACATCAAAACCTGTCCCTCACACACACACACACTGGGTGCAAGTGATTGTCTAAGTCTACTTTTTCACATGCAGTAACCCAATGAGCGAATACCACACATGGAAGTAAGAAACAAAAATGTATTACTAACAAAATGAATGAAATGAAATGAAAGCATAAAACATATTTCAAATGATGAAATGAAATGTATGTCCAAAACAGAATTAAAAAAGTATGAAGAACCAATCCAAAGTGATGAAAAAAAAACATGTGTCCAATCTCACGGTCCACCAAATGAAATCCAAAGGAAACGTAAATTGAAAAATCCATGGATAAAATAAAATCCTCACATGATCCACTGTTCAACTATGTCCACAGAGTTCATCCAGGGTCCATGAGCCCAACTAAAGAAATAAAACCTATCCAAAAAACTACCTCAGAAAATAACTATATACAAATGTGTGGGGCATAGTCCAAACACCCCAAATAAAAGGAAAACGAAAATGAAACCTAACACTAAAAACTATATACAATTGCGGCGGGCTAGTCCGACAGCTCACGTTCCGATTTCCCGGGCCAGGGCATCATCTTCCATGGCCCGAGGGTTCGCATGTTGACCTCCAACTCCCTATGAATTGCCTCGAGGCACTCGGCCCGCCTCAGTGCCCTCCACATGGAGTTCTCCACCCTGACCATTGTGAGCCATGCCTCTTCCGCCCGCCGCCGCTCCGCAACTATGGCCTGGCCCAACCGCTGCCACACGGAAGACACTTTCAATCCTGGGTCCTCCTGCCCTCTGGCCGATGCCTGCCCCTCGGATGTTGAAGGCCCCGAGCCATCATGGCTCCCACCTTGTTGCTGCTGCTGCTGTGCCTGTGCTTGTGCCCTGGCTCTTGATGCCTGCACGTCCTCCTCCGGCTGGGGTGCAGTTGTTGTGGTGGCCACCCCTGCTGGACGTCCGACTCCCAACTGTGGCAGGGATGTGTCCTCCACCAGCCTGGCCGCAGGGTCAGTTGCAGCTCCACAGGGTACCCAGGTGATACATGGGTGGGAAGATGGCATGGAGGACGACTGGGGCATAGGGGATTCAGGTGAGGAGGGAGTCGGAAGAAGGTCCAGCATACGGAGGAATGGTGACCCGTCCCAGTAGGTCAAAGCGGTCAAAGATGCATCCGAGATGACCTGCAGTGTCTTCACGAAAACACTGCAGGTCACCTCGAATGCCCCGTTGACGCAACGCTATCCCAGCCAGGACAGCCTCAACCCGGTCCCGGATTGCCACGTCTGCAGGGAGAGGAAGGCCAATTGTTGTGCGTTCATCCCCTCCCTGAAAACGGGTCTGGACGTAGGCATCCCTGCTGGTGCGGGATGATGCAGTCACAGAATCGGGGACAGGATTACACACAGGCACCTCCGCCGTGGCCTGTGCTGCCCCCTGTCCCTGCCCCTGCACTGCACCACTAGCACCAGTGGAATCCCCACCTCCAGATCCCGTGTGTGTCCCTTCCACGGCCTCCTCCTCCACCAAACCCCCCACCAACCTGGATGACTCTGTGCCATCTTCCTCCATTGGACCCTGTGGGATCTCAGCTGCCCCTTCTGCTGCTGAGGAGTCCACCTCCGACCTCTGCCTCTTGGACATACCCTCGGCAGCTGCGGCCTGGGATGCGGCACCAGACTCCTCACTCCCCGACGAGATGACAACCTGGGAGGGGAGCTGGGCCTTACATCTCCGGCTGGCAGTGCGATCCCTGACGCCTTGCTCCACAGCACCCTCTCTGCCCTCTTCATCATTTGACGCTGCAGACAGGGAGAGAAAGGACACAGGCATCAGGGCACTGTACAATGGACTGATACACACATGACAGTTGTACATGAGTGGCAGTGTCAAACTTCAGACAAGGCATCACACTCCCCAACACACATGTCATTTCAACTCACACACATGAGCAAATCAATAGGAATATCACACCAGGCAGCACCATCCATACACATACAACAGCATGAGCAGCCGAAGGTGAGCCTGACGTCACATGCAACACAGGGAGTGCATAACACATGTACACACACCACCAGACTGACATGCATCTGTACATCTCCACCACTGCAGTGACAATGTCACCATCCATGTCACATCTGGCAATCAGCCTTCTACATGTCAGTGTCACATGCATCCATGTCGCATCACAGTTGCACTCTTGTCATTGTGCATAGTGCAGATACATGCAGCATGAACCAGCATCCATGTGTGACACCATAACCATGCCACAGTACATACTCATAATTCATTACATGTGTGCACCCACACATACATTTGCACAGCATGCATACCAACACATACACCATCGATGTGTCTCACACTTGATAGGAATCACATGTGGCAGGTTCACGTCCCTGTACATATGTAGCCTTACATGTCCCTACAAAGACATATGTGCAACCTGCACACTCCTGGCACACCACAACACGCACAGCGTCCTATCAGTATGCATGTACACTTGCCGCTCGTCTCCAGGCGGGTTTGCTCCTGGACCCGGCACCCCTTGGCATCCGCTGCCTTCCAGAGGCGCCGGGCCTTGTTGAGGGTCCTGGACCTGAAGTCCTCCCAGCGCTTCCGGACATGTTTGCCACACCCTCCTTGTTCATGGCAGTCACGATGTCCATCCAGATCCTCTTCCGTCCTTCATTGTTGGCGCACAAACTTCCAAAGAAGGCATCATACTGCCCCAGGACTTGTTCCACCAGGACACCAACTTCACTGGCACTGAAGCTGGAGGCCCTCTGCCTCTCTGCCTGGGGGTTGCCAGTGGTGCCAGATGGTGTAGTGTCTGACATGGCAATCCCAGAGGCAGGTGTGGGTGAGCAACTGGGTCCTGGGGCTGGGCTGTGGAGCGATGGTATCCCAGGCGGGAGTCTTCAGTTCCAGCAGGGGTGGTCACAGCAACTGCACCCCTGGCTGACATGCAGGCACCAAATAGCAGGGCACATGGGCAGCAGGCGGGCAGGCAGCAGCAAAGGGGAGGTGGGCGCGTTCCAATGGTCTGGGGGGCAGGAATATGGCCTTCTGGGCAGGAGCGTGGTCTTCCGTGTGTTTTCGCGTGGTCAGCTTGATACAGAGTGATTTGGCACGTGAAAAAAGTGCACGTCAGCGTGAAATCCGAGGAAAGGCCCTTAGCGCATAAGCGCATCTGTGACGTTACGCGCGCGGGCGTTTCCCTCGTGACGTGTGCATAGTGGTTCAGCGTGTGAAAAAACTGCATGTCCGAGTGTGAATGCGTGTAATCTGAGGAAAGGGCCTACGCGCGTAAGTGACGTGCGTGGGCATTTCCCTCAGCACGGGTTAAAGGTGAGCGGGGCCAGCAGTTCGCTGTACGTGCCTTTTGTGGAGACCGACGTGTGTGTTGCTACTTTGTGATGTTTCGCGGGCCATCACAACTTCACAGGGGATCAAGGACGTATCTCTTCTTTTGGCGGGGGTATTGGCCACGTGTGTTTTTCATCATCACACTAGTCTGACGGTGAGTCGCGCACGCTATTTTTCCCACTGCGGTTGCCCCTGTGTATCGTGTATCCGTTTTCGAGGTCATAGTAGCCAGGGTGTCCCACGCGTACGTGTTTTTCGTGTTACTGGGTGCCACCGCGTCCTGCAGGAGGATAATTCCACACACGTAGGCTGCAGGGGTTGCATGCACGGTTTTACTGCAGATTTGGGGTGCCTTAGCGTTGCGTGACCTGTCACTACATCACTGGGGTCACATACAGCCTTGCAGGTGCAGGGGTGCTGTTAACATCTTGCATCCCACCCCTTTCACCCCAATTGCCCAGGACAATTGTGGTGTACACCTCTCATTGGCACTCCTCCATCTGTGCCGGCACTACTCCATCTGTGCCATGGTTGGGAGGCCACCAAAGGTGAGTGGCGCCTCAGCTGGGCGTCCTCCTCATGGCGGGCATGGTCATGGATGTGGCCGGGTGACCAGGGAGTAGGGGGACTCCAGGGCGTCCAGGGTGGCCACAGAGGGGGAAGTGGCAGGGGTGCGCCACTTGTGCACGATGTTGTGCCATGTGTAGGTGCAGTCATGCCACCACCCCCTGTGGTTCCGGGAGATGCAGCTTCTGCATCTGGCACTGGCGCCCATGTGACCTGGCAGTCTGTTTCATCGACTGCCATGGGCCAAAGGGTAGTGGTAGCTGCAGGTGCAGCTGTGGACACCACCACCCAGGCTCATGGTCTGCCAGCACAGGGTGCGTTGGCACTTGAGGAGTCCTTGGAAGATTTCCAACAGGGCAGGAGTGAAACCGTAGGTGCACACAGGACTGTCCTAACTGAGACACGTGTCCCTGGGGCAGTAATGTCATCTACTGCCCCGACCAGCCGGGTGTTGGCAAGTGCAGGGGCAGATGCAGCCAACAACACCCCCGTTATGAGTCTGCCAACCAGGACAGTCACGGTCAATGACCCTGCCACAGCAGATGTTGCTGCGCAGGGTCCATTAGAGGGCACCCAGGTGCCACTGACGCAAGTCAGGCCTTTGGTCGTCCCTCCACCTGCCACTCCCTTGGCTCAATCCACCGGTGCCACTGGCCATACTGATCAGGGTGGCATTTGCCAGCCAGAGTCTGCGCCACAATCCAAGAGGAGGAAGGTTGCACCTGCAGCACAGGTAGGGACCCCACACACAGCCACGACCTCCTGCATGTCGAGGAGGAAGCCTTTCTGCAACCAGGAACTGGACTTCCTTGTGGTCTACGTACGGGACCACAGCCGTGACATGCTAGTGGGGCCTAATTGTCAGACTAAGGCTGCCGACCCTGATACCCACTGGAAGCAAGTTACGGAACATGTGAGTGCATTCGGCCATGAGGTGCGCATGGCGCCCGATTGCAAAAAGCGTTAGAATTACCTGAAACGCAGCGCTAAGGCTAAGCGTGCCTCAAATTACAACTTGACTCAGGTGACTGGCAGTGGGCCTGCACCTGAGGAGGAAGACCTCACTCCGCACGAGTCACTCGGTGCAGAGTTCATACCACCTGAATCGGTCGAAGGAGTGGGAGGGATGTCGGACTTTGATGCCCAGTCCAGTGAGTGTTGCTGCGTGTTTGTTTAGGACATGTGTGTTTTACTTGTGTGATGTGTTGTGCATGAATGCCACTACATGTCATGTGCACATGGTTCTGATGTGCAAGTAATTCAATGCTTCACTGATGCATGGCTGCTCTGCAGGATGGTGGACATGTGGAGTGGACGAGGACTATCTGCATCACCACTATTGCACCCTACTCACATGCTGGTCACCAGGATGCCCCTCCGGTCCATGCTCCAGCTCACTGCCTCTTCTGCATGTAGCCTGGGGTGACCTTCCTCTCAGCCCAGGGACTATGTCATAGCATGACTGACGTGCATGTGTCCTCTGCCTGCATGCGGGTACTTCATGTAGGTATGCTCCCTTGCCTCTCCACCCCTCCCCTCTGCAACCCAATTTCAACTTTGCACTGGTCTGCTTCAATTTTGCCGTTGAGTACTTGCCTGTTCATGCGTCCTGTGTACATGCTAACTTCCACCATCCAATCTGCCAGACATATGCTGTGGGGTACATCCTTTGTACTTGATGCAGGGTGTCTCACTTGGACTGTGCAGAGGTCAGATGCCCCGCAGGGACATGAGTGCCCATTCATGCTCCATGTGGATTCCATGCATGCCCATGTGTCCTTGACTGGAAGATCATTCTAGTACGTGTCCAGGGTGACCTACATTGCATGGCATTTCATCAGCCTTCCCATGGCCACTGTTTCTCAGTCCTGCGTAGCACACATGTTTAGGGTGTGACAGTCTGTGTTGGTCACAGGCCTCAGCCTGTTTTATGGCCAATGACTCTGTCCAACTGGTGTAGTGTCTTCTTCACACGTGGGTGTACTCCTGAGGTTTCATCATGTGTCCTGCTTACTGTCCCATCATCATCTGCTGTATTGTCACTTGACTCACATGATGCAATTGATGCTAGTCAACACTGACTGTCAATACACAGGTCTATGGTCATCCTTTTGATGCCATGCAAGGCATCCCTGCATTTGCACTTGGGGGGGGGGGAGGTTTGCTTGTGTCCATGCTACCCATTGCATGCACATTGTACGTGATGGCTGAAGTTGACCTTGCACTGCCTTCACATTTTCTGATACACATCATGAAGTACTTGTACATGTGGATAGTGAGTAACGTGCAAATGTGCTCGACCCACTTCAGAGTGATATAACACCCTTCTACATGACTAATCACAGAAGCAATGTCAAGTGGACCCAGCATGCATGGCAGGATCTCTTTTGTGTGTGACATGTCTGCTTCATGTGTTTGGTGTCTGTGTGATGTCTATGTGTGTGTGTGTTGTGTACTTCGAACATGTGTAGTGACCTTTTTTCTCTCTACTTTTAAGATGATGACGCAATGGAGCCAGAGGATGGTGTTGTCATGCCAGGCACAGGGTTGTTATCACTACAGCAACCCGGCACAAGTGGGGGTAGTGGGGTGGTAGGCCACGATAACCCACATGTGCTACAGTCCATCTTGTCTTTGGCTGGCAATAAGTCCAGCCCTGATGACCACTCCGACGTCCATGTCGAGTTGGATGTGCATCAGGTCCATATGTCAGGGGTGAGTGATTCTGAGTGGGCACTCCTCTGTCCGTGACACCTGCACTGAGGGATCAGACAGTCTTGGAACCTCCGCCTGTGGTGGATCAGGACACAGGGTCACCCTCCACACCAGTCAATGATGTGCCTGGGTCATCACGTCGACGGGGGCATGTAGTCGTGCAGCCGCGGGCGGTGCCAACACAACGAGGACACCCTGTCCTTGGGTCCCGCAGGTGTCAACCCTCAGCAATGCGGTCGTTGCGCGCAACCGCAGTATACTGAGTGGGAGCAAGAGATGACTGCCAATTCTGAACGCCAGGGGGCAGCAATGGAGAACATCTCTGTGAGCATGGAGCGTGTGGCCCAATCCGTGCTCCCCCCTGGTAGGCAGGTGCTTCTCCAGCAGCAGGCGGCACAGTCCATGGCCCGCTCCTCAGGCTGGGCATGGTCGCCTCAGACAGGGCACGCCAGGCTGAAATGTTGTCTCTGCGTGAAGCAATTGCTGCTCATGCAGAGGTACACATGGAGGCCCTGAGGGAGAAGTATGCTTCCCTCAGATCCACTCTGGGTGTCCTTCTGATGTCCCAGAGGGAGCGGTCAGAGGAGAGGTTTGCGCAGCTTGAGCGTACCATCTCGGCTGAGCTACATGCTTGCCGGGAGGTGCATCAGTTGTCAGGCCAGGCCTTGCATATCACGTGAGGTTCTGCATGCAGACCTACGTATCATCGCCGCACAGAACCAGGCTCACCCGTCCGGCAGACTTGCTGCCGACGAGGGGCAAGCTGTGGCTAGGCGTGGTCAGGCTCCTGTGACACGTCCTCCTTTCCAGGAAGAGCCAGACTCGGACGACGAGGTATCTCCCACATAGGTCGGGCTGTGCAGGCGTTGAGCCCATGGAGGTTTGTTTTTTCCTCAACATCATCGCATGTGGGTGTTGAGCAGCACCCTGTACCTCCCCCCTCCTGGATGCCTCCTCCCACCGGATCGTATATGGCAATTTTTGATTTTTCTTTTAGTTTAGTTAGTTAAGTTTCTATTTGATAGTTAGTTTAATTAGGTCATGTAGGTTTTTGATAGTTAGTGTTATTAGTTAATATAGTTTCAAATTGCTTGTCTGTTGTGCTTTCATGTGACGGTGTGGTGCTTTGTGGCTTTTGAAAGCATCCACTGACTGTTCCAGCTGGTCCCTTCAAGCTTGTCTCGTTTATGTGTTTGCAGCTTGGGGTCCTGACTCACATATGCCACTCCTGCTTCCCTTATCCATCAGCTCGCAAGGATGGTTTGGTGTAACAGCCTATTACACAAGGGCTTAGGACTGTCATATCTGTGGCATGTTTGCTGCAGTACTACTTGTGTTGACACCCCTAGTGGGGATTATAGGGGTGATTTTGATTGCAGTTCTTCCTGTGCTTGAAACACTTGTGTATAGGCGCGTTACAAATACCATATCATATCATATCATATCTAGATGGGTGGTTTCATGATTCATGTGTGCATTAATTGCTATACATTGTGTAGTGTGTTTCTTATCTTTGCTGTACATGTGCTTCATGCAATTCATGCTGTATATAGTGGCTAACACCCTTTGGCTGGGAAAGTTTCACTGATGGAGTGATTTCAGATGTACATCTCTGACATGGTCCACTCATGACATGCCTGAGGAGACACACATAGGGACATTTCATGCATTAATCATGTGTTTTCTGCCCTTTCTGCAGGGGGATGAGCATCCAGACCACTTTTCCCAGCAGACATGGCCCATTGGATGTCTGGAAGCTGGCCACGTTCGGTGGTGCAGACATGCACATGTGTGCGGAGGCAGAGCCACAGAGATTGCACTCATACATCATACAGAAGCTGACGTGTTTCAAGGAACTCCAGGAAAGGTGAGCAGCACAAGGGGGCCACACCTCAGCCAACCCACCGACAGGACAGTTGCACATGCATGCTAAGTAGCACCACTGATGGTGAGCTTGGACAGATATTGGTGTTGAAGTGCACAGTACAGCTAAGATGCGTTGGTGGAGTAATGGGTAGTTGATGGGAAAGTTGTCAGGGGCACATGCAGGGGCAGTGGCACATATCCTCCGGTCCAACATGGTCCATTGAGACAGTTGTATTAGCCATGTAGCATTCCAAGACAGGGAAAGAAGCAGCTCACAGGGACAGACAGCAAGGCACAGAAATGCAGTGCATTTCATTTACAGGTTTGAATTGCCACATGCACTACCTACTTTATTTAGGTTATGCTGGAACACGACTTGTACTGAAGTCATACCTTGCTAAATGCGTCTGGATGCTTACCCAGGGTACATAGGATGTTGTGTGAATCTGAACACATTGGACTTACATTTGCCACGCACCCACCAGCGCTTTACTTACTGCATTGACTGTGTATGTACCATCACGGGGGGAATCTTACGTATGGGTACAAACCAACACACCAGAAATTTTGTAGAGTATCTTGTTAATTTGGGGCATGCATGGTGGTGTGTGTGTGTGTTATGGGCACGCACAGATTAGTGACTCTGGCTCTCTTTGCAGCATTGAACTGCTCATGTTACCGGACCTGAGAGTGCGCAGGCAGGAGGCCAGCACTCACCCCAGATATAAGTTTCTCTTTCACTTCAATTGGAGTCATTTGGTACTATGTGCATGATGAACACGTTTGGTCTGATTGTGTATGTGTTAATGTGATTATTATGTTTTGTACATTCCCTACTTTCCCTTGTCAATCCTACTCCCCTCTCCTGCCCCTCATTCCGGTTATCCAGTATACCAATGCCTGTCCTGACTGCATATCCCTCACCCTCCTTCCCCACCAGGGTCTCAGGGGCCTGTGTGAGTTTGACCTTCCAGGCACCCAGACCATGGTGGAGGTGGTTGGTTCGTGCCACTCCTGCGCCTGTACACGGGAGCTGTGACAGTACACATCAGTTTGTGGTGCATCATTCGATATTATGTAGCACACATGGTACACATCCTGTTGTGACATTGTTTTACTGTGTTACCTTGGTTGTTCCATCATTGTGCTAGTATTTGGGCTTTGTGACGTACTGCTACTTCAAGTCATCTACTGGAGGCTCTTCTGGTTTGTTTTGCTGCCTGCAGGTTTTTTGCTTGGCTTATGTGTTGGCCTGCTTTGAGTTCTCTTTGATTTGTTGTTTTTTCAAGTCAAGGTGGCCTCTGAGGGTGCTGGACACTTTTTACAAGTAAGTTGGTAGATGGAGACAATGGGGAAGTGTGATCCTGTGGCCAGGTGAACTTCAAGGATGAAGGCTACATTGCCCATGCACAGTTTTTCAGTGGGTCATGGTGATATGTGAGGGAGGGGGGTATTTTGTTGTTGGACAGTTGCCTTGACCCACAGTGTGATGGGCACCCTGACATTGTAATTGTGGTATCCTATGTACATGATGTATTCTGCTGATCAACGGCTGATCAATGGCTGTTCATGTGTGTGTTTACCTTTCAGGTGTGAGGGTATAGTTGTGGTTTGACTTGCTGGGGTGTACACATGGGCAATGTTCACATGTGATGAGGACACTGATGGTCACTTGATTGCACATGCATGTATTGAGTGCATGCCCCTACTGACACACACTCGCACTATGATCCACAACATGTACAACCACCTTTCCATGTCCACATGTGCACACAGTTAGCCTTCTGTGGACCACTGTGTCCCTGCAGCACATGATCTATGACCATTTGTGGATCCTGTACATGCGTGATTTGTTTTTTTTATTTAGTTTGTCATTTTCATGTGATGCTCAGGGTGTAGTGGGGTTCCGGATTGGCGTCATCATGTAGTTGCTCAGAGGGTAGGCACGGTCCCCTGGAGAGGTGATAATGGTTGTGATTATTGGGGTTTGTGTATTTGTCTGTGTGTGACCTGCATGCATGTGCACGGGCATTTGTACTCACCTAGGAGCCATGTGTCGCCATGCTGCCCAACTTCCAGGGCCCGGCTCAGGGCAGACATTCTGTATATGAAACTGTCATGGGTGTAGCCAGGGTAATTTGCATAGACAGAGGTGATGATTCCCTTGGCATCGCATACCATCTGCACGTTGATGGAATGCCAGTGCTTGCGGTTTCGGTAGATGTGCTCAGTGGCCCTAGGTGGACGTAAGGCCACATGGGTGCAATCCATGGCACCAAGCACTTTGGGGAAGTGTGCCACCCTGTAAAAGTCTTGGACAACAGCCTGCCTTTCTGCGGGTGTTCTGGGCATGTATATGTGCCTGCAGAGGGGCGCGCAGTCATAATTGCCAACACCTGGTGTAGGCAGCGTGACTGCGTGGCCTGTGAGACCCCCCCACTATGGCAGTAGTCCAAGGGGCTCAATGCTTGGAAGCAGAGGGTGGGTGATGTAAGGTCATCTTCCCACTCCCTGACCAGGTCTAGGATGATACGAGGTGGAAACCTATACCTGCCGTAAACCTGGTCATCAGGCATCCCAAAAAGGCTTGTCCGGGGGAAAGATGCGGGCCCTGGTTATTCTCCTCCTCATGCGGTGTCCCACGATCAGTGCTGCGACAAATGGGACATTCATCGTAGCGGTATGTACGTGTTTGTTGTTTGTGCACGCTTTTATACTGTGCGTGGGGACGCTTCCGCCTGCCTTCCTGTGGCGGACGTGTTGACGCCTGTGTGCGTCTTTTAGCGTGCGCTTGTTTCCCATATTGAAATCCATGAATACGAGTTGTTCGCGTGCGTGTGGGCGTTCCATGTATTTCCCTGCAGTACTTCCCCAGTTACGCCTTCTTTTTCATGTGTTGTTCCCCATTCTGTGCGTTACGCCCCGTGTCCCACCCCCTTTTTGGTATGTGCGCGGATGTTGTGCGCATTCCCTGTGCGCGTCACGCACGGCCTTCATGACGTGTGCATCACGCACGGGTTTGGTGCACATCCCGAAAAAACACATGCAGAAACTTCCATGAATCGCATGCGTGAACGTGCGCTTCCTTTTTCATGCTTGCAACTGCTTGCACCAGCTTGCGCCTCTTTTTTCGGCGCACATTTGTTCCATGGATTGGCCCCTAAATAGTTTAGAAAATTCAATGTCCAACACAGCTGGATTGGAAAAAATATTAAAATTATCCTTAAATTGCAGAGTAATGCTTAAACGTAACCTGAATTGTTTTGCAAAGTTTGGAGAGGTTTGGTCCAGGGGGGGCAAAGTTATAGGGGGGGTCCCAAAACTTTTGTTTTTTACCATAGACATAATCGGAAAAAAATGTGCGCATGCCTACAGCCCAAACCGCTGGACGGATTTACACCAAATTTGCGGCAGGAGCGGGGGCCTAGTCCCGAAAGCGTGATTTTGCAAATTTGGTGTAAATCCGTCCCGTAGTTCTTTTTAAAATGACCAAAATGTAAGGCAAAAAAATTAGTGATATCTCCGTTCGCTCCGCGAAAGGACTTCCTGGTTCGCCCCGCGGAGAGTGCCCTGATTGGCCGAACGGCTTGCGTGATGTCCGCGGACATGCAATGTGTTCGCTGATTGGACGGCGTGGTGCGTGAAGCGCGTCAGATTTTCTGTGGCGCCCGCCATCTTGCATTTGCGGACGACCGCGGACAGCGCGGTGAAACTTGGATTAAAAATTGTATTTAGTGGAGTGTGTTGGTGTGTAAGAGTGTTTGGGGAGGGTTGGGGAGTATGAGATAGGTTCAATGTTCTGTTTTTTTTTGTGCTAGACGCTTTTGTTGTGTTTGATTTGTCTGCGGACAACACGGCTGTTCTGAAATTTTGTAAATAAATTAAATGGTGGGGTGTTCTGAGGACGGAGTATGTGTCCGTTTTGTTCGCAAGCAAGCTAAAATTGATCTAAGAACACTTGCTGTGTCCTTAAATGTTTTTACATAAACAAAATGGGGGTGTCCTGAGGACGCTGTCCGTATTGTACTCTGGCAAGTTGAATATGTTCTAAGAACACTCGCGGTGTCCCGAAATGTTTGCAATTAAACAAAATGGGGGTGTTCTGAGAACGCTGTTCGTATTGTTCGTTGTCAGGTCGAAAGTGTTCTAAGAACCTTCCTTATGTCTACTGATAGTAAAATTTCCCATGGGCCTTACCCGACTTTTTGTCCACTAAAGAAACGATAAATCAGGCTGCTCTGCGCTGACATTATGTGATAATCCTATCACTTGCGCCATCGACCTGGCTGACCTGCTTTTGCGACACTAAATCATATGTCCTGCCCCTAAGCCTGACATTATCAAAGCATTCATATTCCCCACCTCTCTCGTTACATGGTGCGTAGCCAAACGCGCTCAGTCATCTCCAGTCCTACGCGACTTTACACAGAACCCGGAAAACAACACACATCATCTCACAGCACATCGCGCCACAATTTGGAACTGTGATTTAAAAGCAAACAGCAAGATTGTACAGTTCGTAAAGTACATTTATTTGACATCAAATATTTAGAGAATATTCAGCGATTTGCATTTGTCTTTGTTGTCGATCCGCAAAAGTTCATCTTGAGCCACGCGCTGTTCCTTTGCGGTACACAGGCTGTTGGTTTATGATAAAAGAAGCAAATGGTTGCCCTGATAATCGGAAGGCTGCTCCAACAACGAGATATTAGGGTACACAGGCTGTTGGTTTATGATTAAAGAAGCAAATGGTCGCACTGATACTCGGACGGCTGCTCCAACAACGAGGCATTAGACACCATAATGGTTGGTAAGTTGCTTCTAGCCGCTAGTACTGCGTAAGCGCATATTGGTCCTTGGCGATTGTCCCTTAAAATGGTGAGGGTGATAAAGTTGCTTACATGGAGCTGCACCTGGCAGTCAAAAAAACCATCGGCTGGGGTCTGAAAATCTTGGCATTGACAATACGGAAGGACGTACCTGTTTTAAAAAACATAAATTAGTCTCACCAGCCGATATTCATTAAAAATATTCATTTTATTTATTAGGGCGTGAAACTATTTGCTAGCGAGGATAGTGCAATGGAGTATGTTAACTTATTCCCATTAACCCACCCTCTCTCCTCTGCCTTTTTCAGAGCCCTCTAAGCGACAGGGGACCAATTCGGCAGTGATAGGGCGCGGTAGAAAACACTATGCCACATTGAACGAACAAGTACAACTTAACCGGGCTTTAACGCCACTCTATTGTTATTATATTCCGGTATAAAATAATCTAAAGGGTTACTTACATTATATTGGCATTTTCCATTGTCTAAGCGTAGTGCAGTCCCAAAATACGACTCCGTCTGTGCCAACGATCTTTCTCATAGTGATATAATATATAAAAGTGGTTTCGTTTCAGAAATTTCATCCTTATTGTGTCTTACGTTTTTGCAACACTCCTTCAAAAGAAGTCTTTTAGCACGATCCCTGTTTGTCAAGGTCAAAAAACAATAGAACCTTATAGTGCGAGTCGTGGGCCTCTGCGGCACGCGAGCAAAAAATGGAAGTAGCTGACCATCACTGTAAACAACCATAAATTCTTAGTTTGCAACATTCTGTGTACAGCCATCTCTGAGAAATTGCTTTTTACACTCCATCTTTGTATATTGTTTGCGTGCTAATAAAAAAACGTTGTTAACGGGACGTTATGGTTAAGTTACGCTGCTAAAAACCTATGAAATTCAGTGAAAAAAACTTTGTTAAAGGGACGTTATGGTTCCAAATAAAACCGAAAAACCCCTGAAATTTGCCAGTTATGGTAAGCTAAGCAGCCATAACTCGCGCCACCACCGTGCACTGCTAAGACTAACAACCATGACATCAAAGATGACATCACAAATGTCATTGATGACATCACTGATGACATTACATGTGTATGTACTTTTCATGAAATATGTGTACAAGGGATTCTTATTATTATGTTGCGAAAAAAGTGTCAAGGATCATTGCAATAAATATCATACCCTAATTAGTGCTTTGAACGATGCATTGATATAAATAGCAT
Organism: Ambystoma mexicanum; assembly: GCF_040938575.1. Classification (NCBI taxonomy): domain Eukaryota; kingdom Metazoa; phylum Chordata; class Amphibia; order Caudata; family Ambystomatidae; genus Ambystoma; species Ambystoma mexicanum. The sequence goes on along the minus strand of NC_090930.1, from coordinate 229,228,515 downwards.
TCTATTATGGGGTTCTATCGAGTATACTAAGCTACTAATGCAGAAACATAGCATTGTGTGCAGCGTACAAGATGATGGTATAATATTCGTAATGTTAATATGTTGAATAATGAAATGATAATTATTTTCTTAATAGATTTTGGTGTACTGTGAAATATGTAATAAGTAGCTAATAAAACCCATGTATTACATAATGGCATTACTATAGAGAAACCACAAAGGGACAAGAACACATACCAATATACATATACATAGGGTAAATAGCAGCTTTGAAACAGAGAAATCATCATTTATTTGCATGAAAATAATGCTGTCTTTAAAGCTTGTGTCTTCCCCTTATTTATATGTTTCATATGATGTGACTGGACTCTAGGGGAATTACTATAAGAACCTACTTGTAGGATACGTCTACAAATAAAATACAATGTTTAGTTTCTGACTATTACTGAAGAAAACCATGTGGCCTAGATATGTCAGCAAAAGAAAAAAGAGTGAGCCAGAAGAACAATCGCGGTGTCCTGAAATGTTCGTACATAAAGAAAATGGGGGTGTTCTGAGGACGTTGTCTGTATTGTTCGCTGGCAAGTTGCATGTGTTATAAGAACACTCACGGTGTCCTGAAATGTTTGAAAATAAACAAAATCGGGGTGTTCTGAGGACGTTCTCCGTATTGTGTGACTGCTTAGCTGTATGCAATGAGGGAATGGCACAGAGACTGAAGTGGAAATGGTAGAAGGGCAGTCCAAGAGTTACGCGGTCCGCGGACACCGCGGCTGTCCGTGGACAGGGCGTGCTACATCCGGGGTTTTCCAGCAAATCCAGCATGGAAAGAAGACTGTAGGGATCAGCCAATCAGATGTTGAGGTTGTGGATTTGTGTTGAAAGAGACTGTGTGTAGTGAAGATGGCAGAAGTGGAAAAAGTCAGGGAGTTGGTGCTTGGAGATATGTTTGTGCATGGTTTACAACAGTATGCTCAATTCAGGCATGTTACAAAGAATTTTGATGTTAAAGGAGTGGAGGTGGTGTAGAGCACTGTGCCTGATTGCAATGTACAGGGAATTGTACAAGTTTGTGAAGATATGGGCAGGATGAACAGTCCCCATGTGGTAGTTTTGCACTATGGTGCTTTCCATTTTGGCTATGTCAGTGCCCCTACTTTGTTGGCAGATTTGGAACACTTGGTTCAAGCAGTAATGAACATCCTTCCAAATGCCAAAATATTTTTTTCTGGATTGCTACCTAGGGCAATATGGGACAATAGTTCCATTTTTTGTCCTCAGCAAAACAATGCTAGGTGTGTAATCAACCGAGGCATGTGTGCCTTCATGCTTAGAGCTGGTATGTTCTTCTGTAATAATGAGAATAGTGATTCCAGTAATGCTGTTTATTTTAAAGAAGATGGCATTTCCTTATCTTTTATGGGAAATGCCATGCTGTTTTGGAATGTAAGGGTTGCTTTGGCGAAGGTTATGTGAAGATTTTAGGAGTAAAGTAAGAAAAACAAAATACAAAATAATAGGTGTCTGTCAAGCATCTGCAAAAAAAACAAAAAAAAACGTCTCTTTTCAGAGCCAACCTCAAAGGGGAAATGGGGCACACTATTTAAATTTACATTCACCACGCTCAGATTTTCAATATGTCCGCGGACATGGCAGTAGTCCAGGGACATCAAAATCACTAGCTAGGGGTTCAGTATGTTCTATGTTACATGGATTTAAAGTCAGGGACATTATGGTTAAGTTGTGCTACTAAAAACCTATGAAATTCTGTAAAAAAAACTTTGTTAAAGGGACATTATGGTTAAGTTGCACTACTAAAAACCTATGAAATTCAGTGAAAAAACTTTGTTAAACGGATGTTATGGTTCAAAGTAAAACCGAAAACCCCCTGAAATTCGGCAGTTATGGTAAAATAAGCAACCATAACTCACGCCACCGTGCACTGCTAACACTAACACACAGGACATCAAAGATGACATCACAAATGTCATTGATGATATCACTGATGACATCACATGTGCATTTACTTTTCATGAAAACTCTGTACAAGGGATTCTTATAATGCTGACCAAAAACTGTCAAGGATCATTGGGATAAATATCATGAGCTAATTAGTGCATTAAGCAATGCATTGATATAAATAGCATTCTATTATGCAGTTCTATCCAGTATACTAAGCTACTCATGCAGAAACATAGGCAGTGTGTGCAGCATACATGATGAAGGTGCCATATTCATAATCTTGCCATGTTGAATACTGAAATGATAACTGCTTTCTTATTAGAGATTTGCGTACTGTGAAACATGTAATAAGTAGATAATAAAACCCACTTAATACATAATTATTACAGACAAAACACAAAGAGACAACAACACATACAAATATGAGTATATACAGGGACAGTGAAGGAAACAAAAAAGTAGAAGTAGTAGCAGAAAGAGTTCATAACCTAACTGATTGTCTTTATGCAGAGAAACTATTGCTCTGTTTCAAAGCTGCTACTTACCATATGTATGTGTATCACATGATGTGACTGCACCCAAAGGAAAGGAGAGTGAGTATAATGTATACAAATATGAGCGTATACAGGGAGGGTAGAGTAATAAAAATAAAACTATGAGAAAGTGCTGATAACCCTAATGATTATCCTCATGCACAGAAAGGATTCCTCTCTTTCAAGCCTGTGTCTTCCGCTATGTATATGTTTCATATGATGTGACTTGACCCTAAGTCTACAAATATAGTACCTTTTCAATTTTTACTTCCTGACTGTTACTGAAGAAAACTATGTGGCTTAGACATGTCAGTAAAGGAAAAAAAGGGAGAGCCAGCCATGTGATGTCATCAGTGATGTCATCAATGACATTTGTGATGTCATCTTTGATGTCCTGGGTGTTAGTGTTAGCAGTGCACGGTGGCGCGAGTTATGGTTGCTTATGTTACCATAACTGCCGAATTTCAGGGGTTTTTCGGTTTTACTTTGAACCATAACGTCCCTTTAACAAAGTTTTTTCACTGAATTTCATAGGTTTTTAGTAGCGCAACTTAACCATAACGTCCCTTTAGCAAAGTTTTTTCTACTGACTATATATATATATTAGATTGGATGTGCTCTGAATGCATGATATTGAATGAATACGCCATTATCTTTGTTGCATCAGGACACTTTGAAACATTTCTGGCTGCACTCCTAACTCAAAGCCATGCAAATCCGCCAGTAGATTGCCAGCCGGTTTTTAGGGAAAATGCGAGGTGGCGCCTGTCAATCAGATTGTTCTGTGAATAAATCTTTTACTATATGGATCGGTGAGAAGTAAATTGGAATAAAATAATCGTTTTCTTCTTCTGGAATAGAATGTTCTATTCCTTGCCTTATCTTTGCAGTGTAATACTAATTCAGAGTTGTAGACTCCATTGCTGTATTTGCTCTGTTCCCTGCTCTACGGGATTACCTCTCTTACCTGCATGTAGTCGATGATGACATGAGAAACTGCATTCTGCCTGAGTAGCCAACAGCTTAGACAAGATTTCACAATGCATTGGGCTTTAATCCTTGACATTTGCAAAAGTAACAAAACCGTTTTGGCCAATCACTCCAAATCTTTTGATGATTTTAATGTGCTGGCAGCATTTCTACAGATACGAATATCAGAGCCTACTCATTTTATGACTACATACAATGGTTGAGGGGCACAAAGAACACATTCCGCTTGACATGTGCATTATTTGTTTGTATTATTTCTTATTTTTTATGTTTTGACTGCAGCCCAATGTAGTGCCCTGATAAATTTGAAGCCTCGTGTTGGTATTGTTACAGCCTTTATAACACTGAAAACTGTGGGCAAGCCTTGCTTTTGCGAAATGGTGAACAATAGAACATGGCTTACCTCTGTTCGTAATTTAAGTAATGGCAGTGATGTTATCCGCCATGAAAGCAACTCATTGTGCTGACCGACTCTCATCATGCACACCGTGTACTGTACGCTACTCCCAATCTGAAGCAGCTCATTGAGAATTTCATGAGATGTGCATTTAAATATTCATCTTGGGCAGCAGAGAATGTAGCGTATTGCTTTTATGCCATATGGGTGCAGCAGCTGATAAAAGATGGACATTACATCCGGTTATCTTTCCTTCTAAAACCAATCCTTGGCTTGCTAAGTAAGCATGAAATGTACGTGTGTATAAGCGACACGTTTCTCTACAACTCTATCCTGTGTTGACGTTTGCGATTGGACGTGCTATCTAAAACAATGTTGGCTTTGTATAATACTGCATGCATTCGAAATATGTAAGCATCTTTTCTTTCCCAGCTTCAGAACCTCTCAATAGATATGGTGTCATTAACAAACCTAATTCTGAAATGGCCATTTTAAAACAACCATATCTTGGCCACTGTGGTACATATGCCAACACAAATGTCATGCCCAGGCACACATTGTATAAGGAAAAGATTTGAGGACAAGTACCCACAACTGTTTAGGGTCATTTTAAGGTTGATGTGAAGTGCAACTAAAAAAAAAAAGAAACAAGAGGACAGGGACGGTGAGAGCAGCATTGTTTATGTGTTTGTATTGGATTTCTCATAGGAACAGTACATATTCAGATGGATACAACTGTTACTTTGTTCGACAAAACTGCACAAAGCCATAGCAAATCTACATCAAAGTAAGAATGCGTATTGAAAATGTCATGAAGTACACAGTCCAGAGTGGCAGAGTCATAAGGGGGTCAGATAAACCTGTCATTGCTGTGCGAACTGCCCTACATAATTCTTCTCTCACTAACAGCAACAGCAAAACCTGCCTCGTGAACTTTCAACAAATCAGCAGGAGAAGTTGGGATTCAGTGCCATTTGGTGCTGTTGCTTTATTGCGTGACAATAATTACAGTGTTTACATTTAAATGTTCAAAGGGGGGGGCAACACTAACTGCAATTGTGTCAGAGGAACGGTTTGCAGACCTATATATCGTTTTTGCGGTTGCAGATTTTTTGTTTAGCTATACATGCATCCAACTCGGAACTTCGCTAAGCAGTCAACAAATTGGCTACGCAAAAGAAAGCCATTCAGACAGATTGTAGCATCTGGAGATGTGTTTAAATGGCCACGGCTGTGGTCCAGTGATCGTGTGGTGTGTCTGCAAAATATATAGTCCAACATTGTTTCACTGGAAAACTCTGAAGATCACCCGATGCTTTTCAGTTTCAGGTGGTCATCAGAGTGGTGCAATCTGCCCTGAGAAATAAACACAAATAACAATATTTGCTTACAGGCCTGTGGATCCAACACTGGATCTGCAGGCCCCACAAAGAACAAGCGTATTGGCCTTAAGCCAAGTCTGTGGCTCTAGGGCAAGGAACAACTTCACACCATCTCTGGGAATGTTGCATTGGGTCTGGGCACCAGATGCTAGGTCTGGCCACTCTGCATTAGATTTTGCATTGCTTGTGGGCCGTGGACCCAGCCTGCAGAAGGACTAAGGAGCTAGTGCCAGCTAACTCCGAGTCCCTGGGTTCCATACCAGTTATCCAGACTCAGCAACTTATTTTAATGTATCCACATAATGTGGACTCGGCCAGGACAAACCGTTTTGCTATGATCGGGATTGGCCTGCATTTTCCCACTGTTTCATTTATTTGGAAACAGATGAAACTGAAGACCATTAGCAGGATTATGCTGCCTGAAAAGGCCATTTTGGCGCTCTACGACTATGGTTTCTAGACTGCTCAGATAATAGGCTGCACGGGAAATGCCGCCCAGAGAAGCCTGCCAAGCAAAGAGGAGGGTGCAGGAGAGGCGAGCAGATCTGGAAGACAAGGGAGGAGGGTAACAGCGCAATGAGCTGGTAGGTTGTTCAAACAGGGGGAACTTGGAGGTGGGCTGGGGGGGGGGCATCAGAATGTCAGTAAACATAAAATCAGGAGTACACGAGGGAAGGGGGCAAGGGAATGGTGAAGGCAAGGACAAGTGAGGGAGAAGGTGCATGGCTGTGGGCCAAATGTTATGGGGTTGTTTGGAGAGGATGAAACCTTTCAAGGAGTGCATGTATGTCTTTTTATGTCCCATTTCAAATGTCTACATGGCAGCCCAACAAAATGTTTCTCAAAAAAGGAAACTAGGAGACATAGAACCTCCATGATTCAATATCAAGATGTAGGCACCTCTGCTTTGATTATTGAACAGATATCAAAGACGAGAGAACAAGAGACATTAAAAGGGGGTGAAGTCACTGACAAACCAGTGCACTTGTCAAGTGCATGCACTGTATATCGGAGGTCATCTAAACACACTCAGCACAAGGCTTTTAAGTGTATTCAACAATAATTGGAGGAAAACATGCTAGCAGTAGTAGTACAAACGTGCAGTCAGTCAAATCAGCTATAATGGTTGCACTTTCTGGAACAACCACACAGAATTGACTGCAAAGTACAGCACTCTGACCCCAGGGAGGAGCCGATATAAGTCTCGTCTCAGCCCTCGAAAAGAATCAGGAGTGCACAATGATATTACATTGAAAGTATAACAAGGTCATTTTGACAACTGCCAACTATGCAAGAAAGTGCATTGTGAGCAAAGACGGGTAGCGTTTAGTTAGTGCTCCTCTTTCCTGTGATGCCCATGATACACCATCCAATGCATGCATGGCCAAAGGAAAGGGGAACAGGCCAGCTGACGAGCACCACAAAACTGCAGGCAATAGGCACATTTGCATCAGCATGATACCCCCAAGTGAACCAAATATTCTTACTGATTCGCAGATTTCCACAATCCCTCTTGGAACAGCATGCTGCAATTGGCTACTCTCCCCCAATGCATCAGGCCACTGTTGCTGAGGCTTATGAAGATGTCACATGATTTCACATAATCCTTAAAACCCTCATTCTAGTTAATGACAATGTTGGTGTAATGTGGGTAATAGATTTACTGTCCTATTCTTTTACCTAAAATTATGGATTAAGATGGCTTCTTAACTTTGTTGATACCCCACTGAGAAATTCCAAGTCACCACTGCTGTATGTAAACTTCAATACCAAGCCTATCAGACCATGTTGTGGAAGCGGTGGGAATGCCACTCAACCCTGGTGAGGCTAAGGAAGTCCATCTAACAATGGACATATGAACCGATGCTCAAGTCACATGTTTTATGGCCATCATATCATTGGGCACTGTGTCACCTTCCCCTGTTTCTATCAGCAAATCTAGGTAGAAGCCAGTAGATTCTATTCCCTAGTAGGAAATATTTTGTATAGGAGTGCTAGGCAGCAGGTCCCACATGTGTCTTAATCTCTTTGAAAAAGTAACATGGGTATGAATCACTCACTCCTACTTTGTGACAGCTGATAATGTATCTTAGGTTGCTGCTGTTCTGAGCACGGGCGCAACCTTGCATATGCCCTGCGTAGACCATGTCCTCCATCTTGCATATTTTCAACAGAATCCATTCACCTTTGAATGAAGGGGAATGAGTAAATCTTTGCATTTCTTTTTTCCCCACAGTGTAAAGCCAACGTGGCAACTTTTAAAACATCATCTGCTTTCGGATGAGTAAATAAGTGTGGGGCTTGTCATTTGCAAGATGGCATGCTAGCCAGTTGCAAGGATGTTCTAAAGAGACTTTTCAAAGCCTGGCTAGAACAAGAAAAGAGAGCTCAACATCCAATCGAAAGACTCCGCCACTTCAAAGAGCTTTTCCACATCACAGCAATGACATTAGTTCAGGTAGCACCAAGGTGAGCTTTCGGAGGGTGAAAACATGTAAGAGGCTGGAGAATGTGTCCCTTCACACTCTCGTTTGCTAGATGCATCACATCCTCACATCAAATCAGTGAATTGTGTGGAAGTCAACTACAAAAGATCAGAGACACTCTACATCCTAGTGCCAGGCTCAGAAACTAAAGTTTCAGCTTCAAACGATTTGACTCCATTCTGTGTGATGGGTGACAAATACGATATGTTTGCATTCCGCTTAACACAACATTGGATTCAGGGGTGGTTCACACTCATTGTATTTGGCTCTACCAACTAACTGAGCCACTCACAATGTCCTAGTACTGCAGTGACAGCCTGGACGTTCTGTCTCAATGTATTTGGCTCTTAGAAGCAGTGGAGACATACACACACATCTATATAGTGTTACTGTCTAGACGTATTTAGTCCAGATAGCACCAATACTGGATTCAGTTGTGATTCTGCCTCACTATATTTGGCTCTACAAATGGGTGGAGCCACTCTCTGAGACCCAATACTGTCCACACAAATGGGAGGCTATCGTTCAGTGTTTTTAGCTCTATCAATCAGTGGAGTCAATGATGCCTTTTGTGCACTCCTCCATATCACTTTGTGGAGCACTGGTAGTCAATGGTGCTCCTGGGTCAGACTGTGGTGGACTAGGTACCTGGAGTGGCACCTGGTATTCATCTGTGGACAATGACAATTCTTCACCAGATACACCTATTGCATGTGATGTTCAGTCCTTTAACACTTCATCCTGCTACAGCCTACAGTGCTTGTTCATCAAATATGTGCCCACGTCACTCTTACCTGGTTTACCCTGATGAGCTCTTTCATGCCAGAAGTTGCATATTTCACTGTCTGCCCCATCCTCCCACATGCTGGAGTAGTCCCACACCCATGATCAGATGCACAGTGATGTCATGGGTTGGGATGTCTTGTGACCTAAATTCACACTCTGGGGGAAAGCCTGAGCCCCCTCCACATGGGCAGGCAAAGCTGATATATTCCCAGTCTCTTTGTTCAGAGCCATCTACTAGGAGTTGGATCTCTGTCTCCCTCACCCGGTACTCTTACCTCCTCCTGTAGATATTTCAAAATTCCTGATACTCACCATGTCTACTACATGTACTTCTCGGGTGGTACAGTGCCCATATAAAACCTCCTCCAGATTGATAGGCACATTTACCTTCTCATGCCATCCCCCTTGGTCGCCTGTGTGCCTGAATGCGCCCCCCCGGTCACCTGTGTACCTGAATGCTCCCCGCCTCCCCACCCTGGTTGCCTGTGTGCCTGAATGCTCCCCCCTTGGCCACCTGTGTGCCTGAATGCCCCCCCAGTCGCCTGTATGCCTGAATGCCCCCCCGTCATGTGGCTGTTCACATTTACCCCAACGCCCCCAGTTGATCGAGGGTTGTCGGTTGTGCTCCCCATGGACCTGACTCCAGGTATGCGTGTAGCTGTTACCTTACATTATAACATTATGATAATTGCCTCTATGCAATTGACTATCAATCAGAACCATACATGTGCATGTATATGACACCCTGATACATGGGGCGGGATCACTGCTGGCGTACATCGAGTTTTGAACCTGTCTATAGTATGACATCTGCAATCATGTAAACACACCTAGTACCATGTACTTGCTATCTGACCTTGACCTGCATATATGTGTAGTTGCCGCCATATGATATGATATGATAGGTAATTTATAACACGCTTAATACCCAGAGGTTTCTAAGCGCGGACCCGGGGATCGAACCTGTGGTGCTCCGTGATGTCTTGCTTCCAAGGCGTTTCCCCTGAGCTATCCTCCCGAGACGATGCAACCTGGGCTGGAACCATTTATTTGCTCGCTGATTATGACCCAGCATAGGTGTGTAGTTGTCGCCATGCAACATGTGGCTGGCACCATGTATTTGCTCACTGATTAGGATTTAGCAAATGTGTGTTTTACTGCCGCCAAGCAACATGTGTCCGGCACCATGTATTTGCCCACATTGTGCTAATAATGCCACCATAAGCACTTATGTATGTTTCACTGTAACCACTAAAAAACATGCCTTGGTGCCTTGGGTTTTGGGCGCTATACAAGAACAATAAATAATACAGTTTAAAAAAATGCTCCATCTCAGCCTGCCTAGTCTTAATCAACACCTGCCTTCCTCAACCACCTCCTTCTTCTCAACTGCTATCTCTCCAATCTCACACTTGATCTCAACCTCATCTGAACCACTTCTTCTGGTTCAGTCTCCCCCTGATGTCTGACTCCCTAAACATCTGACACAGAGGTTGCGAGTAGTCCAGCTCCCAATTTTCTCTCCTGTCACTCCCTCCAGATAAAATAATATGTTGCTAAAGTCTTACTGTGCAAAACACAATTGTGCTACGGTGCTAATGTGTTTATTTACAAATCTCACAAGTGACAAAGACAAACAAAGGGATTCTCATAAGACTCAGGCAATGGGAAACATAATTCGTCAAGCATGCTGTCAGTAGGGTAGGCAGCTGAGCATAGCAGAAGACTACTTTTCACATTTCAATAATAAGGTTTCCTTACACACACATGAACAGAAAGGTCTTAGGAAAGTTTGCATTTTTTTAAGTGGGGTACATGCAAAAAGGGAAGATTATGAGGGAGCTTAAAAACACACACAGAGAAAAAGGGGAAAAACAGGTATCTGTAAGGATATATATATATGGGGATTTTACTGTCAGTATGCAGTATGGAAATGCAGCCAGGCCCAGTTGTTCAAACTGCAGGCATTATTTTTTAAAAGCAATTAGTCTGAGGGCAGTATGCAATATCTAAATGCAGCCATTTCAAAATAGATGCACAATAGGTGAACAGCAGTTTCCAGTTACAGCCAGCAGGCAATTTTGGAGGGATTTTTAGTTACTTTTATATCTGCATAAAAACAAGCTGGTGGCAGAAATTACATTTTTACAATTGTTGCATTCATTCTATTGTGCACATGTGTGTTTACTGCAATTAGCTACGGTAGGTGGCTAGTGCCCTAACATGGCCATGCCATGATGTTTGTGCTTGTTCTTTGGCACTAATGTTGTTTGGCATTCTTTGTGCCTTGCCAGGTCAGGAAATCCCATATATGATCATGCACATGCCCAGGAAGGCTGCCGCTTTCGCATGCTAGTGATTTCTTTGTATGTGTGTGTGGCCTACAAAGGGTGGGGGGACTGTCTGGTCCCATTCCATATCCATGGTGCCTGAAAGTCTAGGTATTTGGTATAAGTGAAACTCACAGTGGTCCCTGATCGAGCCTCTGCTGGCTGTTTGAATGGTCCAAATACTTACCATTGCTGGTCTATAACTTACTTCAGTGATAAGAAGAGGACATTTACAGCCATTTCTTCAGATCACCATTAAAGCCAAGTATCCTGTGCAGAAGAGCAGCTGACTGAAAAACTGTAGGTGACTCCGGAAGAGGCCCAGAATCCCTTCCTGCATTTTGCCCGGTGAAGCCCTGCTCAACTACCTGATCTGCGAAGGCTCTGAGTGGTGCTTCAACCCTTGGCCTATTGAGAGCACCCAGACTCGACGTGTTCTTGGGGATCAACCTACCCTCAGCCTACAACACTCAGTGGATTGACCAGCTTGCCAGTGGGCTACCTAGCTAGAACCGTAGCTTTTCGCGTTCGTTGCTAGAACTGTGTAAATCGCCATCTTCTGGTGTAAGTCGCATTTCTGCCGAATTTCATCCTCCCAACTTCAAGCGATCCTGCTCTAGAAAGTCTACTTTATCCGTGAGTGGTGACTGGAAGGATGCCTGCCGTCACCTGCGTACAGTGGTCGACATTGAAACTCACCTTCCCCGTTTGGTGAAGTTTCCTGAATCAGTGCCTTCCCATTTCTTCTTCGCCAAGGGCTGCACTCTGCTCCTGGAACTGACCGGAAGAATCATTGCACCCACAGCTCCTGGGCACCTCTCTCTGGAGCCAATGGTGGGAAAACCTACCTCCAGCAACCACCAATTGACCCATCTATTCACCTGGGAAAATCAGAGTCAGGTGGTAAGTTATCACAATGCATTTTCTTTCCCATGTTATCCTTAGAATAAACCTTAGAATGAACTTTGATTATCACATTTAATTGCTTTTTCATCATTGCATCGACCCCACTCTTCATATTGATTGGACTTCCAAAGTTAGGGTATATTTCCTGTGACTTGGTTCTGCTACTGCATCATTACTTGACTTTCTTGTTGTTGAATAGGACATTACATGCATTCTCAATAACCTAAGTTTCCTGATATGTTTATAAATGAGTCCTGTGGTTATCACCTGCTTCTTTCATTTCCTAGTGTGTTTTGGTCCTAGAATAAATATAGTATTTATGTACTTAGCTGTCTAAATGGAATTATTGTGTGCCTCACTGTGTGGACTCATTTAAACCCCTGACCCTACTTACACCCTCCTGAGCATAGCCATGACTGCTCTCCATCCTTACCGTGATTGGGTTGTGACTAAACTCCCAGAGTGTCCCTGTTCACTATAACTAGGGTGGCCTCCTAAAATCTGTCCACCAGGCCAGATTGTAGAAATCAATCTTAACAGTGTTGTGAATGATGGTGGAGGGCCCCGCCAATCGAATTTGAATGGTCTTGTTGTAGAATTATGTAGCTGTCGTGAATTAGGATATCTCGGATGCGGATGAAGGTGGCTGTTATCTAGGTCTCAGTAATGAAGATTGTGTCCAAGTCATGTGCAGAGATGAAGTTGGAAGTCTGCTGCATGGCTGATTGCTGAACAGACTTATATGAGCATTAGTTTTGTGTAGCAGTGAATGATGGAGTGCTGATGGGGTCTATGGGGATGCAGTGAGGCTGCCCTGATACAGTGCCCATAATGTTGCTGGTGATTGACATTTCTGGCATTGATTGGTAATGGTAGGAATGAGCTCTTGGGAGAGAGTGGTGGAATGCATATTCGATGGGGCATACCTGGTGTTAGAGGAGCAGGGGGTCATGTCCTGGGTTCCTTCGGTCCAAAACTGGTCCAAACAGGATTTTCCCATTTACTCATCTGCCCTTCACTTCAGACACCCAGGAGAGAGGCTCCTGTAATTTAAGAGATAAGAATGCAAAGGAAGGTGACGGGTGTGATGATTTGTGGAATTGCATCACTTCTCTAAAGGGGAGAGCCCTTCCCTGTGAGGCTAGGGAGTTTAGCCTGCTATGCAACAATCCCCTAAAGGGTGGCGAGTGCAAGACCTCACAGGGAGAAACACCCTTCATTGGAACAAGAACTCCCATTCTGTGATGGAACTCCTTTATCCACTAACCTTTGAGATCGTACAATCCTCAAGCTCTTTCAAGAACCAACCTGAGAAGGCTACTATCTGTCATTGTAACACCCCCTCCTTTCCTAATATAAAGCATGGCAATGCCAACACAAGGAGGAACACACAAGGTGATCATGAGTCATCTCTCAAAAGTGCTGACAAGAGAAAGGTTGAAGGAGTGATGCAAACTACTCCTTTTCCAAGAATCAGCAGTACTGAGAAGAGGTGGCCCCAAGGAAACATGAAGAATAGCTTGTCAACACAAAAGACTCTGGAACTCCACTCTGGAGGACCCAGTTACAGACCATAAAAAGCAAGGAGAACCTGGTGTGAAGCCTATCAATGTTGGGAAGTCCAAACCTGAGAATGAGGAAGCAAGTAGAAGAAATTGCTCCTTTGCCATGGGGAAGTCATAGAAGGCTCTGAGGAACTCCCCATAGTGGAACGGAGAACCAACCTCAGCACAAACTTGACCGGGATAATGGTTGCCTGACCTTGGGAGGCGGACCATGCAGTCCTTCAACTATGCCAATACCATAATTCCTAGTAAGCTGAAAAGCCAATGTAGGGAATCGAGAGAGAGAGAGACACTGAGAGGCCTCAGCAAGAAGATTAAAGACCAAAATCCTGGGAAGAGCCTGTGACATGGCCCCATGAGAAAGAAGGTAACAGGAGTCACAGAAAACCCGGTATGGGGTTTGGTTTTGGGGTTTGGTTAATACTGAAGAGTACATCACTAGTAATCTCCATCATTACAGTAATTCCCGAGTAGGTATTACCTCAGGAGTAATCTCTGTCATCACAGTAACCGTGTTAAAACCATCAATAGCAAAGAATACTTCGGGAGTAATCTCCCTCATTACAGTAATTGCAGAGAGAGTATTAAGGGTGAAGAATATCTCAGGAGTAATCTCCATCACCACTTTAACATTGTTAAAACCTTCAATATTGAAGAATACTTCGGGAGTAATCGCCCTTGTCACAGTAACTACAGAGAAGGTGTTAACGATGAAGAACACCTCATGAGTTATCTTGCACATCACAGTAATTACCAGGAAGGTGTCAAGATTGAAGAATATCTCGGCAGTAATCTCCCTCACCACAGTAACAGCGAAAAAGACATCACACGAGTAAAATGCATTGCGAGTGATCGCCCTCATCACAGTACCAGTGCCAAAATGATCAAGAGTGAGGAGGGCATCTAAATAAATCTTCCGCATCAGAATAGTCAAAAGGAAGATTGCGGAAGTCAAGAGTGCCTCTGAAAAATCTTGCTCATCACAGTATTTATAAGAGAGACATTGAGAGCCAAGGCAGTTACAAGAGGGGTCTCTTTAACAATTGTGCTGTTAAGAATAGTGGAAGAAGACAATAATGCTTCAGGAGTGATCGCCCTTGTTTCGTTGTTCAAGGAGAAGATCAGGGAAGACTGAGACTGTGCATTGCATTGAAAAGGAAGAACTGTTGGAAATTTGGATAATCCAAGGAAAAACCCTGGGACGAACTACAAGGACCTTTGAAGGCTGTCACAGGAGACTATCTGAAAGCAGCCTTTTTGACTGATACAGTTTGACCAGGAGAAGGGAGTCATTCTCCTGGAATTCAGTTAGGTAGTGTAAACCCTGTAGATGTAGAGAGATAAAGCTCCTTTTCCTATTTGTTAAATAAAACGCCTACGTTGAAATGCCGCCTTTTCTTGTCTGACTCCTTCTTCTGACTTACCATAAGGGCTAGGCAGGTTGGTGGGGCTTAGGTCACGTTACCAAGATCTACATGCAAGTGCTCACCAACTGCAAAGGAAAATAGGCTATATAGTTGCTTAAGTAGCGAAAAAAGAGCGTCAAACCAAAAAGGCACCAACAGATTAGCAGTGAGTGAAATTATAAAAATTAAACTTTATTTGCAAAACCTATTCTAACAATGGAGTGTGATGGAGTGTTGACTAGTTGGGAGACACACTTGGCTTCCTTGCTGTAGCAAATCTAGGACCTGAAAAGTCTTTTTGCTACCTCTGTTACTCAAGGAGGTGTGGCAGCATAAAAAGCAACCCGGTCGCGGAGCGACGTAGAGTATGACAGAGTGTTGGCTAAGTTGCCTGGGTAGCCTTGGAGGCTCATTAGGGAAAGATCCCCCTTTTAAGATGTTTTTTGCCCTGCCTCGTATGGAAAAACTAAGATTCTACCCGATGCTGCAGGCCTAGACAGCAAGTTCAATCACAGGTGAGAGGGCCCCCTCCCTCACCTCCCATAACTGTTAAGCAGTTATTACATTCACCCCCTGTTTCTCTGCATAAACAAGTCCAGGCATCCGCTATGAAAGATGCAAAAATAATTAGAGGACTGAAAGGGAGGGGTTGAATACGGAAGTCTCGTATATTCTCTGAAGGGAAAGAAGGTGGCAGTTGAACACAAACCGTATTTCCACTTCAACCTTCGGTCCTGTCTTGCCCCTGATTCCAATAAAGCCTCTTGAAGTGATAGTGCATACTCCTCGGAATTTTCTTCCACTGTTTGAGAGTTCCTCTGAATTGACTGATGCTGAAATCTTGATGAATGAAAAATCAACTATCCTAATGGTACATTTATTTTATTGATTTATTTATTAATTTATTATTTGTAGAGGCACTGCAGCCCACAGACATTGAGGCGCTATAAGATGAGCATAAGAAGGCTTGATTCAGGGTTACATAACTGCTGTCCATAGAGTTTGAATTATTGATCAGATAACAGAGGATGGGGCATAAAAAGAGGGTGCTGGCACCTCTATACAAATGAATGCTGCTCGAGAAGTGGCCAAGTTTTTGGTTCTTCTCAAATGGATTTGAATGCCTCACAAGCACCCGTAGTTTGCTGATCTCTCCCCTCAGCTGTAGCAGCTCTGAAATACCTCTGGGTATCCCAGATTGTCCTTTGGATGTCCCCTTAATTACAGTGTCCCTTCCTGTACTTTCCCTGAAGAAGCTATGTTAGGCTATCCACGGTTTGCCTTGGGTGAAAGCTCATAGTGAGAAATAAGACAACATTCCCATTTTTATTTTATCTTAGGGTGAGAGTGATGATCATGGAGAAGCAGCAAGGGACCTCACAAAAACCATATAGACTGTGAAGGATTGTCCCTCTTTGTCTTTATTTTGCTCTCAAAAGGAGTCCAGTACATTATCCCTGCAACCAGTTCCACAAAGAACTGAAGTGCCCCCTTCTAAATCATCTCAGCCCTTAATTTCTTTTTCGGCAGGTACTTGATCAACTCTGCCTCTGTTACTGGCATTTTATGGGCCAGTGAACCAACCTTTGGAAGATTCGGTTTTCTCTACTCAAGTTGCAGATGAAGCTGGGCAAGGGTTTCTCCCTGCGACATTTAATATTTAATGTAACATGATGGCAGCCCTTACCATTTTGTTGGCTCCTTTAATTACATTTTATGAAATGATGAATGAGAATGTGAAAGATCAGGCCACATTGATGGCCATGATTCATTCAAAAATCATATTCATTGAATCATTTATCATGTCACTGCACTCCAGAGTGGATCACGAGGCAGTATGTTCTAACGCCATCCAGGGGAATCGACAAGACTCCTTGGACCCGGAAAGAGTGGACAAAAAATGTCTTCTAAACTCTGTATTGGAACTGCTCCAACTGAAATCCCTTGTTCATAAATGAAAAGGAGATACATTGGCTTGTCATAACAGGGTGGATTTCTCTCTGAACAGTAACGACTGTATAGAATAGCCCCCTCTTAAAACTAATGGAGAACCTCCTGGTATCCATGCTTTGGTTGTGAACACTAAAGATGCAACATTGGTGAGTTCTCAGTTTCAGCCGTCTATTGGAGATACAAACAAAAATGGAGAAAACATCATATGTTCGTCTCCCAGCAACATCATAAACAAGAACAGTCTCCCATATGATCACCAGTCTACTTGTCCGGCTACATCACAGTTCCTTCCCATTGAGACTGTGAACTTAACAAGGCCTTTTCAGATTTTTCAGAATGAGAAAAAATGAAAAAATAACAGTATATTATCCAAAACTGCCCTTAGACCAAAGAAATCCCAAAACATACAAATTCCTACTAATCGAAATGGGAAAAAATAACTGTGCATTTTTAACAAATCTCCAGATCTCTAGACCATCTATGTCTTAACATGAGGGAAAAACGGTTCTCCAGATTGGTGTTGTGGCCAAGGATTCCCAGGGTGAAAAACACAGAGGTGTCGGGACTGAACGCGTACCTGCGACGGCCTCTATTTCTGACCAATCAACAGTGGATTGTTTACATTTTGCAAATTACACGCTGGATGAAGAAGAGTTCAGTATTGATAATCAAGCATCACCCGGTCAGTGCCCTTGTCGAATGAACCCAGGGAGCACTCAGATGAAGTATGCAAATGCTATGGCTAACCCCCATGGCTCAGATGAGGTGGCTGGCGCCAATCACATTCCTATTGACCAGTTTTCGAGTCTAACGTCAGGGAAACACATAGCTCTTTTTTGACGCTTGAGGAAAAAAAACGAGAAATGGTGACTCTAAAAAATAAAATGAAACATACTGGCCCTTTTCCAGTCCTGAGGAGACACCTGGGCTTAAACCAAGTGTGTGTGGATCTACAATGCTCAAAGAGGGAGGAATTTAACAATAGACAACAAACTGATATTCGCAGAATTCAGTTAGGGCATACTAAGAAAGTGGGTTCTGGCAGGCTACTTCTGGATAGATTGTGGTCTTTCTTCTGAATCGGACCAATGTAATGATGCTCATACACCAAATTCCACTTCTTGAAATTGGATGACAATTGCATAGTGGAGTGTCCTATGGAAAGTTGCCACGATAGAGTAATCCTCCTTTTGAGATCACATGGAGTGAAAATATCTCTCCTTGAAGTTGCCGTCTTTTATTGCCAGTGGGATATGATCTTACAGACAAAGCTAATGAATATCAGGACATACCCCATAAGCTTGGCATTTCAGCACAGAATGTAACTTCCTCCCAGAGGAAGAGAGAGATCAAGGATAATATAACCACAGCTCCAATGGCAACAGTGTCCCTAATTTACAAAACGTGCAGCGAGGATTCAGCTGACTACACAGGTCCGGATAGAGGAGATCTGTTGATTACTGTCACTGGGAGCAACCAGAGCAAACATTCCATCTCCTACCAAGGAAACCTACAGCAAACGAAAACCGGCGAATGCAAGAATTTAGGATGCTCTAATGTTCCTCCGCCCAATCAGAATTAACAACGAGAATCACTATTGTTTTAATAAAAATGTATTTACTTGTTTATAATCAAAGAACAATTTGACTTTTACAAGACGTTGTTTCACATTAAAGACACAGAGTAAAAAGAGTGGGTAAGGGAAGACAAAAACAAAACCAGAAATCAGGAAAAAACAGGTGATATCCGGATTAATAGAAGCATCAAGATACATTTAGTCAAACTTGATTAATTGGCATTTTCTGATTTGGTATCAGTGCAGCTTCTAAAATCTTTACAGCCGCCGTGGACCATTTGGTTTTGTCTCCTGCAATCAAGCGGCACCACCATTTGTCTTCCTCTCGAAGCTATACGTCATGCATCAGGGGTAACAGATAGGCCTCACGCAAAAACGCGGTTTTAGAACAATTCAAAAGTAAATGTCTTTAAGTTTTCACCGTTTCTGACTCTGAACAGAGTCTACAGGTTCGTGATTCTGTTTTCGTACGAATAGCTATGATTTCCTGAGTTGGCATTTGATTAAATCTTATTTTCATAAATGTTTTCTGGAGTTATTTGTTGGGAAATTTTATACAATAATTCATAGGTTGATTTAGTTTATTTGTTGTTGCGGGTAAATGGGTGAGTACCTTATTTGCTGTTGTTTTCTCGCCTGTTTGGGCTATTTTTATCTTAATTCTGTTCGGGTTCAGGATAAGATCCTCAGGCAAACAGGCCAAGTCTGATAGCTTTTTTGTAAGTTTTTGTTCCCAGTTGTTCAGCGCATAGCAGCGACCCTGATTGAGTTCTACTTGGATCAGTTTATAATTCGGTAGGGTGTCTGGTAGAAAAATGTTCTGAAGTAGTCTCATCTGACTTTGGTCGACTGATGCTTTCAATGATAGTAGGCCCAATTCCTGTCTAACAGCTGGTATTGATGAGGATTTGGGCAGGCCTAGCACGGCTTGCCACAGGTAACCTTCCAGCTTCGCCCATATGTTGTTGTCAATATTCAAGGCCGCGTCCATGCCATAGATTATCGATGGTACTACCTTTTGTTTGTAAAATTGTATTGCAGGGAGTAGGGAGAATTTTCCATATTTCCGGTCTACTAGTTTAGTTTGGGTTGTCAAGTTTTGATTTTTGCCCACAGTGCTAGATGAGTTGCACTTTCCGATCTTTTTGAGTCGATCATAATTCCCAGATATTTCATACTAGAGACGGTTTCTACTTTTATGTTGTTCAAATACCAGCGGCCATGGTCTGTGGTTGTTAATTTACTTTTCCCCATAGTCAAGATTTTCAATTTAGCGATTTTTATCTCCAGATCCTTTTCATCAATGTACTTGGTCAAGTTGGTTAGTTGGCGCTGGAGGCCTATTTGAGTTTGAGCCATGAGGATCAGATTGTCCGCGTCTAACAATCTAGATATTGGGGGATTGCCCACTTTGGGCGGAAAGGCTCTTACCGCTGGTTGTGTATATTGGAAGTCTCTCTTAAAGGCAATGTACAAGGCCGGGGCGAGCAGGCATCCCTGCTTCACACCACGTTCCGATAAGAAATGATCCGATAACATCCCTTGCCGGTTTAAACGGACTCGGAGTTTAGTGTCAATATGCAATGCAATCACTGGGCCTAATATTTCCGCAGGACAGTTCCAGTTGACTAGTTTCGCCCACAGCTTTTGTCGGCTGATCTTATCAAAAGCTTGCGTCAAGTCTATGAATGCTATGTATACTGTTGGTGCACCATTACTTACGTTTTCTTTTATGATGTTAAGAATCATGATATTGATACTGGTGCTTGCATTCTTAACAAAGCCTGTTTGAAATTGGTCCAAGCAAGGCGCAAATCTTGCCCATCTATGGAATCTGGTTAGAAGAAGGGTTGCAAAAATCTTGCCCATGATGTCAAGAAGGGCGATAGGACGGTAGTTTGCCGGGTTATCTCAGTTACCCTTTTTAAAAATGGGTACTATTACCGCGTCAGTTCATGTTTTAGAAATTTGCTTAGTGGTCTTACATTGTTTGAACATTTTTGTTATTAGGGCGGACCATTCCTCAGGATGTTGTTTTAAATTTACGTTGGTTAAACCATCGGGTCCCGGAGTCCTAGACGTTTTTAATTTCAAGATTGTCGCCAAGATCTCTTCTTGATCAGCCAGATCTACCCACATCGATGATGTGCAAGATGTGTAGTTACTAGAAGTTTTCGGTAAAGGTGCGAATTGAGATGAGAAGAAAGTTATCTGAGTCAGTTCTGATACAACATTGGACAATTGGTTATTTATCACCTTGTTTTTGTTTTTGATCAAAGCCCCGAATTCTCTTCGATTTTTTGATGCAATGGTCTTAAGCATTTGCTCCGTGTCGTTTTGATACATTGTTGCTTTGCGATGTATCAGCCATGATCTGTATGATTTAATTGCCGCTTTGGCGATATCTTTTTGCTCGTTGTTATTGGAAACTCTGGCTAAGCGCTTCAATTTGCGCATTTGTCTTCGTTTCATAACCAGTTCGATATCATACTCATGTACACTGTTTCCTTTTGATTGGATACGGTTTCCTTGTTGTTTCCTGTGTGGCAGAAAAAAAGGAATGTAGTTTGGTCTCTTTGATGAGTCCGTAGTACTGTTGCTGACTAAATCGAATTTCTTGGTGATTTCCTTGATGTTTGTCGCTGTGAGTTGAATTCGCGACGACTTCCGTGCTAACTCCACCTCAAATTTATAGATTTCTTTGGGGGTACTTACTATCTCAAGAGTCAATGTCAGCAAGTTGTGGTCACTGGTTTTAGTTCTGTAAACCTCGAAGAAGTCTACAAAAGGGAGAAGGGAGTATGAGATGAAAATGTGATCCAACGTTGCTGATGTTTCCGCTCGTTCCCAAGTTGGAATCCGTGGGAACTGACCTCGAGGTGCTGCTACGTTGTGGAAATTTCTAATGTCCATAAAGTCGGACCACAGCGTTAAAGGAGTAAACTGTCTTTCTCTCAGCTCGACTTGGCCGTGAGAGGGCAGCAGAGGGGAGCTCTGGATCCTCGCTGTGGGTCGTCGGCACTGTCGGAGAGTGAGAGATGTGGATTTCCACTTGTGTGCAGGCTTGAGGCCTTAGCTGGTTTACAGCCTCTACGGTGAATGCTGGGGGCCCATTAAACCCTGCCACCCCAGCCGACGGTGCTCCTTCCCCGGCACACGCTGATGGGGTGTAAACTGGAGAAACACAGCAGTTTTCTCTGGCTGTAAAATCCGCGGCCCGCAAGCTGAGGTCACCTCAAGCTAGGCTCCACCTCACTCGCCGCAGTGGCGGCTTGCGGGGCACGTACAGCAGACAGCAGAGGGATCCGTACTTCCGGGAGCAGGTCCGACGCTGGATAGTGATTTTTCGCCTGTGAATCCAGAGCCGGTCTACCCATAGATATGTTCGAAGATGGTGGGGGGAGGGAAGACCTGTGCATGTGGGAAGGGGATGACTCGGAGTGGGGAGGAGAAGAAGGAATGTATACAGAATCATACTCGGTTCTTTCTGCCAGGTCGCCCTCCAGATCGCTGGGGTGGGTACCGTTCTGTGCGTCCTCAAACTCGGTACTCACTCCTTCGAGGAGACAGGTGGCCGTTTGACTAGAGGACGCCAAAGAGGCTAAAATTGTTGCTTTTCTGTGAGCAATAATACCAGAACTGACATTATTTACACATTTTTTTCTTGGTGCACAAACTTTTGGAGTGTCTTTCTGATTGTCTAAACAGACATATTTGCTCCTTAACACCCTGCCAGATGGACTTTTCAATTGGAGGTGGGGAGCAAGATTATCAAAGTTTTCCGTGTTATAGACTGAAGGTCTAGGGAGCAGAGGGTCTGTTTGTAAGTCCTTGTCTCCTTACCTCCTAGCCTCAGTAGACTGCTGTTGACTGCTCGCACCTCAGCGAGCCAACTCTGCGTGCCACTCCGAGTGAATGCTGGGGATTTTATCCACTGCATTGTAGAAAGACTGCATGCAGGAAGACAGGAAAACAGGGTGGGACTGCTGTTGACTGCTCACACCTCAGTGAGCCAACTCCACGTTCCACTCCGCGTGAATGCTGGGGATTTTATCCACTGGCACTGTAGAAAGACTGCATGCAGGAAGACAGGAAAACAGGGAGGGACTGCTGTTGACTGCTCGCACCTCAGCGAGCCAACTCCTATTGCTCCTTGCTTTATAGAATGCCAGGGGTTTCACACATTTGCGGCCAGATGCATTGATCCTTTCGGGATCTTTTGACATTATCCACCTCCAGGAAACTTGGTTGACTATGCTCCCGATTCTCAATCATTATGCAACGTTCCTTAACCCTGCCTATAAAGACCTAAGAGGCCACCCCGCTGCAGGTCTACTTACCTTTGTGAAATCGGGTATAGGGATTAACATATTGGAGGCAGCTAATCCCATACCTTTTTTGCAGACTGTGATAATAATTGTTGAGAATGAAGTGGGAGAGGAGGTTCAACGGGGTCTTATCTTTAATGTATATTGGAACCCATTGACAATAGCAACTGATGCCTTTTTTAATGTGATCTTGGACGCAATCGATGATCTTTCCCTGCATCATAAACCCCATTTTATAATCTTAGGTGGGGATTTAAATTGTCCTTGTTTGGAGTTAAATAACATCACAAGATGGTCTAACCTCAATCGACCATCTTCTCGATCACTTAGAAGTGTCTTTACATTATGAATGCTAAAGACCTATATATCTTCAACGGACACACCCAGGGAGATATGCCTGCTAGGATCACGTGGTCGAGCAACGGCAATGCCAGCATACTTGACTATGTTTTTGTTTCTAGTTCAATCATTCAATCATTCCAGATGTCTCTGGGTTTGAAGTGATTGACCAAAATACAAGTGACTGTGCACTCCTGAAATTAATCTGGGATAGAAAGTATCAGGATACACAAGACAAATTAGCCATGGGCATTGAAGCAACTCAGGGGGCTAATCACTTGAGACTGAAAAAACAAGGCAAGACAAAATGCTGATCAATTAAATTGGGGGAAGATCTGAATTATGTCTCCAGGAATGTATGATCATCCCTAACAAGAATTGGCATGTCTTCAATGCAGCAGTGAAGCAACAGAATTAAAATGATAAGCCATCTGGACAGAGAACAGTATCTTGTACTGATCAAAACAAGAAAACAGAAATACAAGAACTGGATGGCACTTGAAAAAGTTTCACTGCTGCAAGTGGATGTGGAACGGATGCTGGTGAGCTTGGTCAAAAAAGACGTAAGATCAATGTTTGAAGTGGAGAAGGGAACGATGATCCATGTGTCTGAAGTAAGTGGAGTAGGTTGACCTTTCCAGCTTGATCACTTAGATTTGCAGATACTTCAATCCAATCACTCTAGGGCCCCGGGGCCTGATGGAATTACCAATACCATGATCAAACAGTGCCCACAGCTCTGGATTCCTTTTATTCAGGATCTTTTCCATCAGATTATGAGAGTTGGTGTGATCTCAGGATCATGGAAAAAAGCAATAATCGTCCCAACATATAAAAAGGGTAATAGGCTGGATCCGTCTAATTACCAACCTATCGTTCTATTGGATGTATTGGGCAAGTTGTTTTCTGCCTTCCTCTTGAAACACCTGCAGACCTGGAATCAGACTACAAAGAGAGCCGACCCAAGCCAAACAGGTTTTGTAGAGGTACTGGCTCTGAGCTGAATCTGTTTCTGCTAAAGATATTGAAAAGGAAGGGCCATAATAGTGATACGAAGATATAGTTAGCCTTTGACGATCTGAGTAAAGCATTTAACAGCATTGATCGCCAATGCCTTTGGAGGAAAATGGAATTGTTGAACTGCCCGGCCCCATTTGTGGACGCCATCAAATCCCTCTATGTGTCTACAAGCATCCAAGTCCGATTGAATGCTGGGGGTCTCTTAACAACTCTGATTTATACCATTAGGGGCCTGAAGCAGGAATGTCCATTACCCCAACCTTATTCAGCCTCTTCCTGTCTGATGTAAGTGAACTTCTGGACATGGTAAGAACATTTCCCCCTACCACCTGGGATGACAAACTGCCAAGACTGCTTTACGCGGGTGATCTTGTGCTGATAGACAAAACTCCCACACGCTTTCAGAGGTTCTTCTCTGCTTTCAACCAATATTTGAAGTTAAATGATCTTTCAATGAATTCTACCAAGACAAGTATTATGGTACTGGGAACACAAAGAGGCAGTTCAGGCTCTTCATTCAACTGGTACGTAGAGCACAAGCATCTGAAAAGGACCCCTCCGATTATATACTTAGGGGTCCTTGTCAAGAACAGCAGATGTAACCGACCTCGGCAGACGTCCTCGAAATCCAGGTTAAAAATCATGTCTGCCCAAGAAAGAAGGATCCATAGAAAGTTCAGCAATTTTTCTTTCTTGCCGGAATTGTCATTCTTCAACCTGAAAGTGGTCCCATCCCTAACCTATGGAATAGAGGGATTCCTTCTTACTCCAATGGAAATATGGTCTACATTGGAAGGCGCCAATTGGAGAAAAATCTTGAGACTACCAAACTTAGTTTTGTCTGCCCCGATTAGGTACGAACTAGGGCTTATCTCATTACAAGCGCAAGTAACATGGAAGACACTGGCACCCCATCAGAAAAATATCCTGCAGCATCATATGAAATTTTGAAGCTCTAGCTCCACAGAGTGGATAACATCTTAATGAAACAGTGGTCTGATGGTTGCTAACGTATTCTTGAAAATCTGCATTCTCAATCTGAAGAACTGAATACTTTTCCAGAAAGGTGAAAATGAAACTCTGGCAAGCTAATTGGATCAGAACCCAGGAGGAAAGAAACTCACATGGTCTCATACATACTCTCAGAAAAAAGACTAAACCCTGAGTATTAATCCCAAAATATCTGACTAAGGCTCCAAATGGTTGGTATAGAAATCAGTTTCTGTGTTTTAGATTTGATTTATACCCAACAAATCAACTATTGGAGATCTATGGGAAATCTGTGCCCGTGGGATGCATAGTTTGCTTGTTTGCAGAAATACCAGAGTCACTAAAACATGTGACCTTGATTTGCCATGGTGTGACAGAGTTAAGACACTTGAATAAAGTAACTGAAATTTGTAAATCGTTGGAGGTGGAGGAAATGTGGTATTTTCTCCTGAAAGGAGATAATCTAACGACTATGGTCTCCCTGTTGAAATTCTTAAAGAAGGCATTTGAACTGATTATTTGATTTATTTGGGCAACGGATGTTTCAATAATGAATTTTCTCCTTGATTCTTCTCTACACTAAATTGGTTTTAGTTGTTTATAGAAGGAAATGTATCATGTATGATAAAGGTTTGAAATAAACCATGAATCGTTGAATAAAAAAATTAAAAGTAACTGAAATGTGTAAGTCGTTGGATGTGGAGGAAATGTGGTCTTTTCTGCTGAAAGGAGATAATCTAACGACTATGCTGCTGTTGAAATTCTTAAAGAAGGCATTTGAACTGATTATTTGATCTATTTGGGCAAAGGATGCTTCAAAAATGAATTTTCTCCTTGAATCTTCTTTATACTAAATTGGTTTTAGTTGTTTATTGAAGGAAATGTATCATGTATGATAAATGTTTGAAATAAACCATAAATTGTTGAATGGTCTTCCTCATCATGAACCATTCTCAAATACAAATAATCTTGTTGCTGGATCTGCAATTTGTGACCGCAGTCTTTCAAATCCTTAGACTTTTTCTGAAAAACTGTGGAAAGCTAAAAGACAAAAAATAAAATCAAAACTCTTCAGAAAATAGACTCCTGTCCATTTCACATCCACACTGGTTAATGTGGACATTCCTTGGGCTGTCATTTTGAAGCATCATGGAAAAGGACTCTTTTTATCATGTAAAACTGCTGGCATCACTCACTCTACAACCTGCAAGCTTGTGTATTTACTGTACAGACGTACGAAACAAGCTCTATAATTACTATAAGAAAACCAATCTTTGGTAACAGCCACAGTACAAGAATCAAAGGAGCAGTTAGAGACATAAGTGTATGTAAAATAAATACTTTCATAATGAAGTAGAGGACAAAGAGGAAAGTAGACAATCAAAAATTCCTTTCCACAACATGTTTAAAAAATATAAAGTTACAAAACACACCTGATGAAATTACAAAGTATGTCTCTACAGTCTTCACGTTTTTTTACAAATAGAATGTGTAAATGAGCACCAGGTAGAGGAGTGAGGGGCCATGGGGCAGGCTTTACCTCATGGTATTCGTCATGTTACACGCCTCCTCAGAAGCGTGAGTCTGGTGCCTTTCCTGATGCAAAGGTGAAACATCTTTTCCTGCACCCCCACTCAACTTTTCCACCTTTCACAACCACTCAGCACCAACCCCGTCCTACTTAACTGTGACTGATTTGTCCCTCACTAGTCCCAGAACACTTGCTATTCTGGGCCTTCCCCTCTGCATCAGTGGAAAGGGAGAGGGGACTGCATGTAGTTCCCTTCTCACTATGTCCATAGCAACCACTTTGGTTTGCATGTTTTTTTAAAGTTAGAAATTGCAAATGTGCTTTTTCTCAAATCATAAAAACCCTCGATTAGCACCCTGGAAAGTAGGAGAGAGAGATCTGAGGCAACTAGCGGGTGAGACACCTTCTGGTTTCTCACAGCAGACACAGTGACATAGTCAAGGAACACACTTAGACAAACAGGTATCAAAATACTTATTTACCTATGGCCAAAACACACGGTGAAAAGCAACTACTAACAGGTAATAGTATCACTGAATACTAAAAATTAGATACATATATACAATTGCTGGAGTAGGGCAAAATACATATCAACCCTCTGAAAAGGAAGTTACATACCAGTATTAGCACTGCTAATACACAGAGATTCAATCCTATCTTCAGAATCCCTTCCCTAAGACGTATGGGGCCTTTTGCCCAAAAGTTCAGCAAAGTTCCATACAAGATTCACTTGGTAGCTGTGGCTGAGCAGTCAGACTTCTCTCAAGAAGAGTTAGGCAGTATATAGACTATACACAATAGGTACAGAGATACAGTAGCACAAGCAAACACTGACCAGAGCTTTGGTGTAAAAGTGTATAATTATTTATTTAAAGGCACACTTGTAAATTACACTAGCATAAGGAGAAAGGTAAATTCAGCACACAGTCACTATTATATAGATACAACCCTAATTACTTATTAGACAAGTCTTAGTGAGAAACACCACTTATTTTCAGACAGAGGTGAGCGCTTAACATAAG
Organism: Ambystoma mexicanum; assembly: GCF_040938575.1. Lineage (NCBI taxonomy): Eukaryota > Metazoa > Chordata > Amphibia > Caudata > Ambystomatidae > Ambystoma > Ambystoma mexicanum. Next base: position 229,201,013 of record NC_090930.1, on the reverse strand, counting down.
ATGGCACTCTAATAAGTTATTAAAAAGGGAGGGAAAAAGGCAGAGTTATGGAAGCACACAAATTTCAATACTTTTAAAAGAACCACAGTAAGGCAGGATAGGCAGAGTTCTACTGGAAAGCAAAGAAGTGAATTTCAAGGCCCAGCTCTTGGAGAGAGCAAGCAGAAGGGGTCCAGGCTCACACAGTGGGGTTATGCCCAAAGAGTCTTGTAGATAGTTCGCACAAAGGATGAAATTAAAGTCAGGAAAAGTTAGCTAGGTTGTCCCAGGCCAGCCCAGGTTAAAAAGTCGAGGCTTTACTGTCACCCCGAACGATCTGTCGCAAGGGAAGCCAGGCGTGACACAGTACCTTAAGTGGGAAGGAAGCTCCAGCGAGGGCAGTTGTTCCTGGCAGCGGGTGCAAGTCGGTGTTTAGTCCAGAGGAAGAGGAGGAAAGATGAAGGTTGTTGCACTGCCAGGGAAGAAACCGCCACGGAGTTCTTTCAGTTAAAAGGTACTACCCTTCTCTTCGCGGTAGTGGTAAGCCATGATATTCCGGTTGCCGGGGTGCTTGGCACGGGCAATGCGGCCACGAGATGCTCCAGGAAGGTGAAAAGAAGGCAAAACTTGTTATCCCCACCAGTCAAAGGAAGATGACTCTCTGGACTGGAGATTTCCTCTGTCGTCGGGAAAAGTGGTGAGGCGGTTCCGCAGGGCTCCACCGGTGGTGTCGTCATTGCAGGTCGGCTCAGCGTCTCCCTCCTCGAATTCTTAGGTCCTGTGGCGACTTCTGAAGTTCCAGTCCCCAAAGCCCTGCTTTTATGCAGCAAACCCCCATTCATTCAGCCTAGCTGTCAATCAAACATGCTAAGTGGTGAGCCGGCCGGCTCACCACTTGGGCCAATCACACAAGAGTGCGACTTGAGTTTCCAAGGCAACTCAGTCCAGGGTGTCTCAACCCCCTCCCACACCCCCTGTGGTACCCAGACAGAGTGGCACCGCTTTTGGAGGCTTTTGTGGAGAAGCCCGCCAAAAAGTGGAACAAAGGGCTCGACTTGGGTAGGAGTCACATAAGAGAACACAAACGCCATTTTAGAATCGAGTTCTGGCAAATAAAACAACTGGCGAATTAATATTAAATAAATAAACCGGCGGTATGTTCGAGGCTATAGGAATTAAATAATTAAAGTTGGTAGCCTCGAACAATGGGAAAATCCCATAGAGATATATTTGCGGTCGAACATAAAAAGTAGTATCCACTGCCACCAGCCAAAACTCAATCAGGGGGGACGGAGACGTGCCCCCTTGAACAACAGACCCCGGGGCAATCGAATTGCCCCGATCAGTATGTCCAGAATATGATGGTTTGTACTGGTTTCTGTTCATAATTTGGGACTAGAAAAGCCAATGGTGACTTTACATGCCCTGGGAGACAGTAGTCAGTCCCAGGGTATGGAGTCTATGTTGGGGGGTCGCTACGACACCCCTGAGTTACGGCACGGAGGGTGCTGTGTAACCCACATCAAAAACACATGAGACCCTATGGAGTAAAATACCCCATAGCCCATAAAACAGATGGAAAGACAAAGGAAAACCTCAAATCTTGTCTAAAAGTGGGGGTAAAAGGGTCTCACTCTTAGCAGGAGAAAAAATAAACCCCAAAAATCCATCAAAGCCGCTGGGGGACTGACTACGTTTGGGAAATTAGGCTTTACAGAGAATTCTCCATAACAAAGCTGTTAGCTGATATGAAATATATGGTGCTCCCCACCTTTGTCATCAAGCTGTAAATATTTTCCAACTATCCCAGTGTCATAGGCATCTGTCTGCACTATGAAAGATCTCTTCCAATCAGGTGCCCTTAAATCAGGGGCCTGAACTAAGGATATTTTCAGGCCAGTGACGGCCTTCTCATATTCCAAGGTCCATAATAATTCTTTAGGTCGCCTTGAAGTAGTGAGGGCAGTCAGAGGGGCAGCTGCATTGCTATAGGCTGCCATTTTTCTCCTGTGTTTCCCAGTGAGGCCCAGGAAAGGTCCTCACTTGGACTTGGGTAGTGGGGGTTACCCAGTTCTGTACATCATGTACTAGACTGACAAGAGGCTGCATCTTGCCTCCACTATCGCCAATGTTATGCTGAAGGAAGGCCAATGGCACCTGTTCAGGTTGACACTTGGTGGTCTCCCAGAACAAGTCAGCTTGATGAAGGTCCTGATACCCAATCTCTTGAGTTATTCCCAGCTCCTTCCAAGTGGGGGTTGAATAAGCCATGTCATCGAGACATGCATTGTTGAGATCCCTTTTCCCAATCAGAACAGGTTCTAATTTCATTAGACAATTGTCAGTTGCAGCCACGAACACGGAAGTAAATACATTGAAGTAAGGATCTGAAAAGGTTGAAAATGCTGTCTCCTCCTTAGCATAGACTGACAGAGATATGTTTCCATACCCTGCATAGAGATCAAAAAGGCTACTGTACTTGTCAGTGCAGAGCTGATCCACCAAGTTGTTACCTCTTAGTGGGGAGTGTGTATATATCATTGGCACAGCATAACGAGCTCTAGTGTCCATACAGAATAGCAAACTGGCTTTACTGTATGTGCCTCCAGATCGTCAGGACTGGACTCCAGACAGCTAGAGGTCTCAAACAACCCTTGTTCCAACAAAGGGTTGATCTCATACCAACTGGCAGCACTTTTTGTTTGTTTTTCTGAACCATCACAACACCAAAACTTGGTAGTTTCACCAACTCCTATAATACAGTCTGGTGTCCACAAACCTGCTATCAGGGTTTCAGTGACAACAAGGGGGGATATTGCCTCAGCAAAATATCCAGCTCACCTTGCTGATGTGAGGTCAGGTGAGGAGACACTAGGTAATCCTCACTGAAGCCATTAGAAGGGCTGCTTTGGCACAGGGCAGGGAGACACACATATGTCTCTGGCTGCCACTCCAGGTCTATTTCTCAAGAATCCTCCACACTATACACAGAAAACGTTATGGTAATCTTCCCAGGTCCATCAAGGCCTACTGAATAGTTTACCTTGCCAAGCTGTGAAACATGTCAAGACCCAGACCACCCACATGTGTTCAGGGATTTACAAAGTAAGTTTGACCAGAGAAGGTCACACCTCCTTCTCCGGGGCTCACTGAAGGCTCCAGTCAAACTTAAGAGAGCTTTGACAAGTCTTTCTATCAGACCATCTTCCTGTGGTTGACAGTTCAGTGACACTTCACAGATCACTTCACCCTCCTTCCACTGGGTATGACCACTACTGAGCCCAGCAGAGGAGCTACCTCTGGGACTGTCATTCAGTAAGGTGTCAATGACTGACATGATATGATAGGTTATTTATGCCAGTCATTCTCTGTGGAGTGGCACCAGGACATATGTAATTGTGATCAACAATCACCAACATGTCTGAGGTCTCCAGAGTCAAAGGGCTTTTCAACTTAGGCCTGACTTTGGAAGAAAATTAGTTCACTCCTAAAAGTGAATTCTGAAGAAACTGAATTCCTATCTCACATCAGTCAACCTGGTGACAGCAGTGAGACTCCTATATTGGTTTTCATCTGGGACCCCCCATCATGGGCCAGCAAGTATGTGTGTTAGACCACTGTGGTAGTATCCTGACACTAGGCTCAACCACAAGGGGAATGTCACACTCCAACTGCAGGAGGTTTTACCATGGAGAAAGCTACATCAGTAGGACTGGGCTCAGTTTTTCTAACAGTAGAGGTACGTACGTCTACTACCTGAACACTGTCATTAGAAGAATTATGACTACAGGACAGGACTGGGATGGGAGAAGATGCTCCAGCACTACTAGTTTCCAAGGAATCTAGCTTAACTACAGACTCTAAATCAAAAGGGAAGGACTCCCTGCAATCTTTTCTTCTTCATCCAGAGGGCAGGCCAGACTTGCAGAGTGGACCCCCCAAGGCATTAGCCCTACACATGGGGTCCCCCTTCTTGTGGTCACTGGCTCCACAAGTATAACATAACACGTCCTGCTGGGTCTTGACACATAGGGAGGCGTAGAGAAACCAATCTAATGCTTGGGAGGAGTAGACCCAAAACCCTGACCTGACTCTTGTGATGTAGCCTTTTCAAACATGTTGTGGTCCTTCTTGGACAGAGTTCTATCAGTACTCACACCCTCTTTCTCTTTCTGCTTCTTTCCTTCGTCCTGCTTACCTGAAGCAGACATGTCCTTCTGAGACACTCTATGTGAGACCCATATGACAGCAGCAATGGCTAACATCTTAAGTGTCAACTCTTTAGAGTCAGTCAAATGTTGCTTACTCTCTGGGAAACATGAAGCAAAAATATGCTCAAGCCTGATCAAATGATTCACACCCTCAAAGGTGATTACCTGATAACCCTCTACCCAGCCACACACATCTTCAAAGAATCTGTAACAAAAGTAACATAAGTCATACATTCTTTTTTATTGTACTCTCTAAATCTCCTTATGTATTGGGCATGAGTCTTCCCAAACGTTAAAATGATAGTTTGCTTAGGTTTTACAAAATCTTGCCTCTCAATTTTTGACATTTCCATAATGGCACTACAGCCAGAATGGGGCAGTCCACTGAGCAACCATGCAAAACTATCAGCATCACCCACTCCTTGTATTTCACCTGCATACTCAAAAGTTACAAAGCAATCAATTATATAATTCTGCTCCTAATACACATTGAGCAGATCCTTTGGGAATCTTGGATGTGAAGAGGACCAAGGACCATCCCCGGATCCTCTGGAAGAACCTTGTGAAGCCTAAAGCTTGGCAAGCTGCATCTGGTGGTCTTTGTCCTTTTGTATCTGAATTCTTTCAAAGTTTGACCTAGCCAGGATAAACTGAAGTTCTTTCTTGTTGAGCCTGGGCATCTTGTTTTTTAAGTCAAACAGTGCCTCAGCTTTGAGGATGTGACAGAATATAGTCCAGAGGATTCACCTTCTTTATCCTCCTCATCCTCAACATTAGTAGCTGCAGTGGCAGCAACTCCATTACTGTTGCTGGGTCCAGCCCCAGCTCCACTATCACTACCAGTAGTTAGGGCAAGTACAACCTTACTGTTCTCACAATCAAACATTGTTTACAATTAGTTCAGCTTTAGTGCCAGAGACTGCCAGGCCTCTGCCACTACACAACTTTTTCAGGTGATTCACTTTTGAATAACTCAAAGCAGTGAAAGTAATTGTTTCCATATTATAACATCTAGTAGGTGACTGTCAACTACAAGGCAGTCAAAGATCACAGTGTACTGTGTAAGTGTTATCCAGACACTCCACCAGTGTACAACACAGAGGTACCCAATACTGATCCTCAACCACTAGACACCTGCACGTTAAGTGTAGAGGGTCATCTCACTGCTCTACACCAATTAGGTAGGACTGATTATTTTGTCAAGCTTGTGGCCTCTTCCCTGGGCAGTGGAGGAAGATCCCAACATCCTCCTCCTTGTCCCCACGACTGAAGCTCAGGAACAGCGAGATCTGCTCCAACTGCCAGGAACAACTGCCTCAGCTACAGCTCTTCTTCACTTTAAAGGTACTGTGCAAACGCAGTCCAGAAATCTTTTCAGGCACGGTGAAAGTTTGTGAACTTTCCCGACTTCAAAGGCTTGTCCTTCCCTAAACCAACATCTAACTTTTCATCTGACCACATTCTTCTAAGTTCTGTGGCAAAGACTTAACCGTTTTCTATCAGAACTGTGCTATCCTATACAAAGACTCTGAACCATTGACTTTGGCCGAGGCCTATGAACTGAATTGCTGGTTGTAGTTAACTGAAACCCTTTGCTCTGCCTATGAAAGTATTTGTGCTTCATTTCTTATAACCTTGTCTTTTTACCCCTTTTTAAAGTAACTGAAGTGCCATTTTGCTCCCACTACAGGGGAGCAGAACTTGTTCAGAAAATGTATTGGTTGTGTATTTGTAGTATATTAGTATATGATATTGAGCTGCTCTTGATAGTGTAATGTTTACCAAATGACTGTGTAAATAAATGTATATTATTTTACCAAGAAACCTTGAGTAAGTGTTTGTTGTATCACTGTATTTGTTGGTCCTTTGTGTAACTTGTTCTACTGCTCACTTTACTCTTGAAATAAGTCTGGCTGCTCAGCTACCGCTATCACATTACTGTGTAGTACAGGCTTGTAACAAAGGTGAAATTGTACTGACACTTGTAGTCTTAATTGTGTGTAGTGTTCACAAAGGGTACTGCGTATGATTCTGCCTAACAATGTCTTGTCATTTCATGCACAAAAACGTTTCCTGAATATCACTTCATAGCTACATATGGAGCATTTGGGAGCAAGTCAACTGTGATATACTTGCCAAAGGGCTCTAGTGGCTGCTTTGGGACATGGACAAAATACATCCCCTCGCCATCTATTTACTCTCCGCTTTCTCAACATGCCAACCACTATTAGATGGCTCCTCAGTGTCACTTTTCACCTTGATTAGGACAGCAGGGTCCATTGTGTCACTGTGCTGACCGAAGTCCATGTACAATCAATGCTGTGATTTGTGTGCAGCAATGACTAGTGCGCTGCCCAGGTCACCACCCTGTTTGTCAGTGCGTCCATGTGTTTCTCCTATATGTAACAGCACATATGACTGTTTTTATCTGATGTTTTCTTATCAGTGCTGGCCCCAGGTCTCCCGGCACCCTGTGTGAGATTTCTCAGGGGTGTGAATCCCCTGCTGTTTGCCCAGTGCAATTCATGAAGTGGCGGTGTTACTTTACATTGTGAGAGCTGACCGCGCCGTTTACATGACAGTGTCATGTAAAGTGTCAGTCAATAACTGTCTCTTAGTGAGTCACTGACAGTCATTGGCTGATGCTTTACATGACCGCGTCATGTAAAGGGCACTGCTAGCTCACACAATGTAAGGTGACCCTGTGTGACCACACCACTTGATCATTCCATGTGCCGGCTTTGTGTTACTTGTCCATACAATAGCACACTGGAAATGTTGACATATGCAACTAGAATGAGTTTGCCATACTGTCCTCACACTTCAACACATGAATCAATCACAGATGTTTCCTCAAATTGAACATGCACTGAGCTAAACACCCTTGCTACACGGCCACACAATGATATTCACGGTCTGCAAGCCATCACTAATTAGAGATGCTAATGTCAGCTCTGTCGAACAAAGCATGGTCCTGTTCGTTTGTGCAGGAATAACCCCTGAAGCATGCGGAATAGTGAGGAGGCAGTGGCTGGAGAAATGTGGACCCAAAAGACGTATCAGAAGCCATTTTGTATCAAAATGCTTCATCAGCTCATTAATGGTCAGTCTAAAGTTCATAAATTGAAGAATCCTTCTGTAGATTTGTAGTTCCAGTTTTCCAGTTTGGTGTCTATAGTAGGTCATCAGTTCCTGTCTGTAGACATTATTCACAAAATGTGTTTCTGTATTGGTGGCTGGGCATGCTCAGATGGAGACCCAGCCCGTCCTTGTCTGCAATACTCCTGAAACAAGGAACAATCAAGCCCTTATAGCCCACATGAGTGGCTGATGTTGCTGCCATTTCATTCCATAATCAAATTAATGTAAATGTCTAGATAAACATGTATGTTTCATGATTACAGCAATTTCAGTGTTAGGGTGAATGTTGTGAACAGTGATGTGAGCACCAAGCAACGTGTTAACGGACTTGTGAATTGAATACAGAGCTCTCTAACCAGTGGTTCAATTCCCAAGTTCACCTTTATTTGATGCAAATCAGACAGGAACACTCAATGGTGCTAATCAGGCAAGTGTATTGGCTAAGTGTCCTGTCTGCTGACCTGCGCGGAGGTGCCGTTCGACTTATTCAGGCTGGTTTTGGCAGAACCTCCTGTGTGCGTGGACTAATTAATCACATGGGTACGGACTAAGTTAATGCTACAAGCAACAATTACAAGTTGCATGGACTTGATGGTAACTGTCTGTTTAAATTTATTGCAGTTGCAATTTGGCCCCGCCTCCCTTCCCAGCAACCTTTAACTTTGGAAAAACATGGGCATTGCGCGCGCGCATCGGGCAAGTGTATTGGCTAAGTGTCCTGTCTGCTGTCTGCTGGGGTGCGGGGAGGTGGTGAGGCACAAACCGATAATTTGTGTTTGTGTATTTCGCTTTGTCAATTATAGAAAAAGATTTCACCTGTGAACCTACGAGTGACGAACTGATTTGAAATGTCTAATACATATACTTTAACTACCAAAATGCCGGCACCGAAAGAAATAGCATCCCGAATTATTGCTGAATCAGAATCGTTTTCCACAGCAAAACTTCTGCGCACGCCGAAGATATCTTTGCGCATGCGAGCAATGTCGGTTACATCCGATATTCGGAAGTTTTGTGCTCAGGAAAACGGGGTAGACAAGGAAATATTTGTGGCAAATACAACAGAGCCAATAGCACAAGAGAGTACGCCAATAGATTAATGCACACCGTCTGACTCGTTAATTAACACAGGTTTCACTCTCATGGCGGTTAAGATCATGGAACCAGGGCTGATAGAGGAGCAGCAAGATCTCCTCAGATTTAAAGAACTATCGACTGAACAATGACAAATTACCCATATAAATAAGGAACATTTAAATTGTTCGCACAAACAGAACAATGCAAACTTGAATGATAAATCCAAACAGGTTCCAAATATTGCTAATCCAATAATAAATGTTGAAAATGATAAAACAGCCTTAGCCGATGACTTATCACAATCACCGGTAATGTTCTCTCCTACAACGCATGACCAATCTGTGCTATCTCTTTCATTTTCTAACCCGAAGCCCAGAAGAAAGGGCTTAACTCCAATAGTCTTTAATACAGAAGGACTTAATCCTACTATCGGTATTGAAGCAGCATTACAAACGATGAATTTAGCTCTTTTCTCCCTCACGAAGCTGTATGAAGCTGTAGATAGGAAAATACACAGAGTGATATTTTATATTCTTTGCTTAAAAACATGACTCATAATAACAGAAGGGATGAACAGAGGGAATGTCATTGCATGAAGGAAAAAGCCCAGAGAAGTCACGATATGCAAGCTGCTCCAAGTACAGAAAAAAATCAATGTGACGCAGCGACTGAAACTGTACAAATTGTCATGCAAATGGAAACCGTAGGTATAAAACACACAATGCAAATTAGATGAACCAAGCAAAAAAAAAGAAAAGCCAAAACAAAGAATCTGAACAATATACAGAATCTAGATGAAACACAGAATGAACAAGCTGAACCAAGTATTATTCAAACAACATCTGTTCAAGCACTGCAAATTGGAACTATGTATAACATGTTTAAAAAAAAAAAAAACAGAATGACTGAGGAGCAGGGAAACTTACAAATGAAGAAGTCAAAAAATGTAAAGACCACAAACATAATAAAAACGAATAGTGCGCGATCTTGCATAAAAAAAATAAACATGCCTAATACTAGATTATCTTTGGGGAGTGCGGCAGTAGTTGAAAAATACGCAAAAATACTGTTTCCACATAGGTAAAGGGAGGTAATAAACCAACAACAAAAAAAACAAAAACAACCGGGAATATGGCCCTTTAGATGGCTTGCTGGAAGCAAATAACCAGCTGGAAATTCAAGAACAATCTGGTACTACACCTAAAATCCTAATAAAGGAGTGTCAACAAGTAACCTCTGGCAAAAAAGATACTGAATTGATAGATATAGAAGTAAAAGGAAAAGAAACAACACAAACTTCTGAATGTAAATTTCAGACATTAGAACAAAGATGAAATCGAACTGAGTTGTCTGTTGAGCAATACATAATGGCCTCAGAGAATAGAATGAAATCTACGCTTGAACCCGTTAATATTGATATCGAGTGGCAAAAAGAAAAACAAGGCAACATGATGGTGTCCAAATATGTTTCACAACCTATTGCCAACACAGAAAGCAATAGGAATAATTACCAATTAGCCAATACAAGATAATGGTAAATTCACACTTGCCTCATGGAATACCAGAGGTTTAAACACCTCACGCAGAAAGTTCAGAATTCTATTCTGAATTATGATATTGTAGTCTTGTAAGAGATATGGTTAACTGTTCCCCCTATTTGGGATCATCATCAAATAGCTCTAGTTCCGGTGACTAAACCATTGAAGGGTCGCCCTAAATCAGGTCTAATGGTGGCAGTTAATCATGCATCTCAACTTGCACTTGTCCCTTGGACAACACCGAATATGTACACTCAGTTGGTTAAAATCAAATCCCCTAGCCAAACAATTGCATTATTGAATTTATATTGGAACCACAATGGCATTCAAGAGGAACTATTCCTAGAGGATGTAGAAAAACGTTTAGACATGATAGCTTTGGATCCTTCTATCAGCTATATAATCATTGTAGCAGATCTAAATGTTAAATGTTTGATAAAAGAAACTATGACCATGACCTCGACTGCAAACAAATGGACTAAATTGATGAAAGAACGAGGTCTACATATGCTTAATGGAGCCACCCCAGGAGATGTCCACCTGCTCAGACATGGTATCGTGTTAACCAAACAGCCATCATTGATTATATATATGTTGACATTAAATGTTCTCCCTAATAGAACATTTTGAAGTCATATTGTAGAATATTCCTGATCACGATATATTGACAATGATGTGGACATGGCAAAACCCGGTTACTGTCAGCCAAGATATGACGGTCAATAATGTATCAATATCACAGAGAAAGAATAGATTTCATTGGACACCTCAAGTTTTGTTGGCTCTCGAAAATACAATCTCATTGTCACAAACATATTTACTGCCACAGTTGAATTATAGAGATAATTCCCATGTGGCGGCACTACAAATATTCAAAACAAATTCTAATATGACCAATAACAAGAAAACATGCACATTTACACTCATATGACACTGAATTGGCCAAAAGAAAATCCAAACTGAGAGCAGACTGTAGAGAAGCCAAGGGGTTGCAGGGGACTTGCAAATTGAACAAATTGAAAATGTTAAAATGCCAATATCACAAATCGTTAAAAGCACGGAAACATCTTATATATCAACAAGATGCTGAATCCATGTTGAATGTATTGGCTACAGAGAATTCGGCCCTCATTTGGAGTCTTCTGAATAATCCTTTTGGCTCACATCAAGTTAGCTCACAAGTGAATGTGGTCCCTGAAGAAATTTGGAATCATTATTATCAGACCCTATATGCATCCCCTTTAGAGGAATTTGCTCTGATACTGATTGGCAGGGCCCAATAATTATAGATTCTGACATAGATGACATAATGATGTTTATAAAGAAACTTAGTCCTTCTCGAGCCCCGGGCCCCAATGGTCTTTCAAACTTTATGATCAAAAAACACCCAGAGGCCTGGGCTAGTATATTGATATAGATATTTAAGCAAACCATTGACTCAAGAGTATTCCACACAGGTGGACGAAATCAATCATTATCCCAATATATAGAAAGAATGATCGCAGCAAACCGCAGAACTACAGACCCATTGTAATTTTAGATACCCCAGGAAAGTTGTTTGCCAAATTACTTTTAAGAGATCCAAAAAAAAGAAAAAAAAAAAGAAAAACAACAGATCATTCAGATCCAAATCAAACTGGGTTTACAATGTGTCTGTAACGCTCACCTGACTCCCACAGAGGCGCTGGTCTAGTCTGGGTTGCTGTGGCCTCTTCGAGCGTGATGCGCAGAACTCGGAACACCGACTGAACAGGACCTTTAAATCTTGCTTGTCTTGCCCGTAGGAATATTCTTCTGCAAATGAGAAAGGGGATTAACAGTCTGCAGAATAGTGTGCTTGCTCCCTCCTTCCCCCCTTCGTTCTTCTCTAACTTCCTCCGAAATCCCCGGTTGAAGCTCACCTTATGGTTTGAAAGGATGAACTCTCCATCCTGCTTCTGGTGCAGGGGCGCGTGTTTGTCCAGTTACTTCACTGGTTTTCAGAATGGCGCTGGCAAAATCCACTTGACTTTTCCGAGCGGAATGCCGTAAGTATGAAGATTACAAAAGTTCAATTGTTGAGCCTCCTTTTCTGTTGCCTTCCTAACCTGTGATCTGTCCTTTATTTCAGGTGCAGAATGAAGGCGATGCATTGAGGGATTGACTTGACGATGGTAAACTCAGGTGAGTTAGCGATGGGGGCGATCCCTCTTAATGTCTTAATATTCCTCCAGTAATGTCTTTTGTCCTTTCCCCATAGGGGCATGGGTGCGGTACCTGCCAAAGTAGCGGCGCCGACCCGAAATAAGGAATGATCCACCAACAGTAGACCGGTAAGTGTTATGGCGGAAAATTAGGCTTTCCTCATATGTTCCTTCTGCTCACCTTTTGTCTCTTCTTCTCTCCCCTAGGCGCAGAGATGTGGCGACCGGTGCAGACAGTCGCGGTGGAGCCAGAAGAACTCCCGAGGACAGGTGAGTGAAGCGCGGCGCTGCAGCGAGCAACGCAGTGCTTTTAAATGAAAGTCTTTTCTCAGGAACGCTGGCGTGAAGGTTCCGGATGCAGGTAAGAAGTTTGATAAAATTCTTGGTTTTCACCTTTCTCTTCTCTTCTTTCCTTACAGGTTTTCCAGGATCGAGGCGGGCATGGCTGGAGACCAGTTGCAGGAGCAGACACGGTGAGCGTTCAGCTGCTTGGATGCAGAACAACACGAAGCGTGAGCTACTGTCTGGGCGTGGCTTAAATAGCCCCCAAAGTAGTTCCAGGTAAGTATCCTTCCCTGGCCACGCCCGAGTGGCAAAATAGTCCCAATGAAAAAATAGTCCCTTTCAGGTCTCAGGGAGGCCTGAATCTTGCAGCATGGTCTGCATCAGGTAAGTGCACAAAACACTTTCCTTTATGAGCCTGGCGCCTATGGCACCAGGACTGATGTCCAACATGAGCCTGGCGCCAATGGCGCCAGGACAGAGTCCAAAGAGCCCCTATAATGGGCAGCTGGGCATTTACCCGGGGGCATGATGCCTGCTCCCGGGGGTGCTGGGCCTGGCCTGGTGCTCCGGGGTAGGCATCATGACAGCACTCCCCCCCCCAAGGCCCCTCCCAAGGTCGTTCCCTCTGGAGGTTTCGGTTTGTTTGGGAAATTCTGATGGAACCTTTTTACCAGCCGAGGTGCATGTACGTGGTCGCTGGGTTCCCAAGACCTTTCCTGAGGCCCGTACCCTTTCCAATCAATTAGATAGAAAAGTTTTGATTTTGAGATCTTAGAATCCAAAATGTTCTTCACCACGAATTCAGGCTCCCCATCTATCTGGATTGGTTCTGGTGGCTTTATTGTAAGAGGATTCAATTCAACACTACAGCTAAGTCAACGCCTAGTCTATAATACTGAATGAAAACCCTTATTGATATAACTTTATGTCCAGTTCATGCATTCTGGATGACTACCCCTATATAACACCCCTCTCTTGGAATCCTCCTGACCCCACTGAGCCAAGAAGTAGTTCTGTTTTGCAAGTTTAAAGGTTTATTTGATAACTTAAACAATATATATTATATCACGCTTTATAATAAATTAATAATTGGATATCACACTTAATCTGGTATGATAAAGATTAACAACGGAGAATCTGGCACTAGCACACTTCTTGATAATCACTAAGGAGTTGACATGAAATGGATAAGATAGCAACAATACTTTTATAGTTTCAAATGGATGCAATGTGGAATGAAATGCAGTACAGAAAATAACTTGATAGGATTTCAGCAAAAACAATGTAATCACTTTCTTGTACAATTCACCCCCCCCTTTTATGCAATGCAAGGAAATGGAAGGAAGGCACACAGTTCTCAGAAATGCAATTAAATGTGATTCAGTTCACCCAGCAACTTAGACTACAGAAGTTGAAAACACAGGCCCAAATGCTTTTAAATGTGCTGGAAATGAAGAAAAAATATGCTAAAATGCTTTTAATTCCCTCTAGAGGTTCAGGGTGAGTGGTATCTAGTTAATATTAGTCCAGGCTCACACTAGCAATGATGCAGGGATGGTTTTTATGAGGCAAACGAATTTCTTTCAGAGGAAAGCAAAAGCAGCTATCTTTTTGCAAGTGGAGAAATTTGCAAATCGCGGTAAAATTCGCGAATGCGTCTGGTGCGATTACAGAGGAACTACAAGGGCTAGCCATATCCTTTTGGGGTCCTAGGAAAGACTAGGATCTCAGCTTCCAGATGAAAGTTACTGCAAGTCTCTAGCACAAACGGTCACGGAGATATGAGCGATTAAATAAAGGTCGTTTTCAGATTTGAAATTTTAAAGTTCAAAAGACAAGTGCAGCTTGCAAATAGAAAATGACAAGTGACAGCTTTACAAATGACAGGTGACAGTTAGGAGACAGTTCTACTTAGATTAAAATAGGATTGAATGATATTATTTTAACTAAGAGATTGGTTCTGCACAGTTTTGCTAGGTACTCACACTATATTTAGAAATATGCCTTGCCACGGATCTGGTCAGGTTTTGGACTGCACTCCGGTTCAGCTCTCTCTGGTTTTGGATATTGCTCTGCTTTCTCTGGGTCTTTCTGCACAGCTTTCTCTGGAGATTGATGGAGGTAAAGTATGGATTTTCCCGGCAGAGCGTCCCGCAGCAAATGGATTTGAAGGTCCCTATCTGTCCTGTCTCTCTGCTTTTATGTGTTTTGAAATGGGTGTGTGTGCAGCATCACTAGACCCTACCCCTCTCCACTTATCATTGGCCAAGCTTTCATTTCTCCCCTGATTGGGGGAGCTAAGTTGTGTCAGAGTGATGTCATTTTACAGCCTGCAGAGACTCCACTCCTCCTGTCAACTTGCACACAAATCTAGATTTGAACCAAATACATATTTCATAGCTACACAGTGGTTTGAAATTACATGCACCCATCATGCATTACAGGAGGTATACCCTGTCCAAATCTGCTCTTCCTGGGGGCTTGCATTCAGAAATGGCAATATTTTGCACTTTTTAACTGGTTTGCAATACCTGACATTAACCCAAATTTACACACATGTGCGCAAGGAGTATGGACATTAGTTGATGAAGTGTCAGATTTTTCACATGCACACATTTTGAGTAATATCCTCTTAACTGCTAGTTTGCCCCCAGAACATCACACAAATTGGAGTTTGGGCTTGAATTGAAGGTACATTTTTTAAATTAAGGCTCTCAAAGTTATACACTTCTGTCATTTGATTACAAAGAGTTATCAGCGTTTCTGTAAAATATATATTTTGCTTTCAATTCAGTTCTCAGAGTGTTGGAGTCCGCCTCCAAGACTTGGGTGGGTCAGTCACATGTGTCCTCTGGCAGGCAGGCCTTTGTTGACATTAAACAGTCAAAATCAACATATTCCTTTCAGAGGAAAGGGGCCATTGTGTGGTCTCTGGGAAGCTGAGATCAGGAGGCCAGGGAGCCACTTTGCATTTAATTAACAGAACCCTGTGATTTCCTGGCTTCTTGTGTTGAGTTCTGAAGTGTCAAGAGTTCTCAGGACAGGCAACCCCTTTGAACTTTTAATTAAATAAGACCCCTTTCTTTGCACTAGACAGTTTTGCAAGACAGCTCTCCTGTCAGAGTTTAGACCGCTAGTGCCGCCTTGAGGATTTTGTTGGTACTGCATGCAATTTTGGGATCTTTCTTGGATTAATGCATTCTAAACAGGAATGGTTCTTACATGGTAGTAAATCCTTGCTTAACATTGTTTTGATGGGGCTCCTTACAGTAAGATGGTTATGTGGAACCCCACAAAAGGGTTGAATCTTTAAAGTGGTCCAATGAGTCACGATTTCAGCAACTTTTTGACATCAGTAACAGTGGATTTTGTTAACAAAGACCTTTCTTTACACTGGTGGGTGGCAAGTTAGGTAACCATTTTGGTGTGCACACAACTGCGCAGCTCTCCTGGATTCTGGGATGAAATGATGGGCGGCGACAGCGCATCCCCATCTTTACCCACTCCAATGATTTATTTTTGTTCTGGGGTAAAATGATGGGCAGCGACAGCTTAATCCCCATATTTACCCCGTCTAATGATACCACATGGGTCAAAACCCTCCACAAACCCCCCCGCCCGACTGCGCTTTGACTTGAGTCGAGGGGAGTCGGTTGCAAGGGAGGTTTTGAACCCTGGCGCTGGTATGTCCACATTATCTTCTTCCAATTCTGTAGATGGCACAGTTCAGCATCTTCCTCTCCATCCGGTCAGATCGATCAGTTCTCCTCGCCGGTCCTGATGGGAAGATTGGGCGGTACCCCGGGCCCGTTGCGTCTCTGCTCCCGGTCTCCGGATCGTCCTCCTTGGCCCGTCTCCAGGTTTTCTTTCTCCTAGGACGACAAAGGAAGAGCGGCAATACCTATTCATGGACATTTCTTCCACCACTGTTGAGATAGTGGGGCAGCATATGCATTTCATCATAACGAAACATTATATTCTTATTTTGAAAAAAAAACAGTATAACTAAGAGACAGTTTCATACAAATCACAATATTTTAGAGACTAGATGTGGTATGTTTTATGGTTGGAACTGAATAGTCTGAGACAGTACCCGCTAGGATTCCAGAGGATTCCTCCAGTTGTTGCAGAGCGTGCCTGGGATGGCAACATTTCAACTGGTTTATGTGGACCCACTTGTCTTCCCCCGCTGCCAAAGGACCTTTGGGGATGTGGATTTTGTAGGCCACAGGGGAGATCTTGTCGATGATCTCAAAGGGTCCCTTCCATGTAGGCAAAAATTTGCGCTGCTTGGCCTGGTTCCTTTGGAAGTTGTATAGATAGACCCGGTCTCCCACCTGATATTCCTTCCTGGAAGTCTTCAGGTCATAGTGGGTCTTCATGCTATCAGCTGATCTTTCTAGATTCCGCTGAGCATAAGCAAAAGCATGTTGAAGGTGTTTCCTTAAATTCTCCACATACTCATGAGTTGTGGAGGCATTTATTAGTGTCTGCTCTTGGGTCCTATAGAGCAAATGCTGCGGAAGCACCATCTTGCGCCCAGTCATCAACTCAAATGGCGACATTTTGGTTGCAGATGAAGGGGTAGATCTGATGGCCATTAGGACCAGAGGTAATCGGATATCCCAACTTGGCCCAGAATCTGCCACAAACTTTTTTAAGATGCTCACAATGGTTCGGTTGTAGCGTTCCACTGCCCCAGAAGAAGCTGGCCGGTAAGCAATATGCAACTTCCTTTTGACCCCCAGTATCTCCCACATCTTTGTCATTACTTCACTGGTGAAGTGGCTACCTCTGTCTGACTCAATCCTTTGAGGTAGACCAAAACGGGAAAAGATGTGGTTAATCATCAAGGCAGCTGCAGTTTCTGCCTTGCAATTTGGGGCTGGGAGACATTCCACCCACTTGGTAAACAAGCATGTCACAGTCAACATGTACTTATTCCCCCTAGCAGAGCGAATCACAGGGCCTACAAAGTCGATTTGTAAATCTGACCATGGCAGTGTCATCCCCCTCTTTTGGAGAGGCGCACGGTGCGTGAGGGATGATGGCTGAAATTGTGCACACACAAGACACCCCTTCAAGTATTGGTCGAGGTCCTGCCCCATGTGTGGCCAGTATGCAACCTCTCTTAAGATTTCCAATGTTGTGTGAAACCCCCTATGACCGGCGGTGGCCGCATCATGGGTGTGACTTAACATCAGGCTTCGGAATGAGGTAGGAACCATCCACTGATCGTGGCCAGCTTTGGATTTCCTTACCAGCAAACCGTCTTGGATTCGGAACATTTTTGGACATTTCATCAACACTCTTAGGTCCTCTTTCCCAATGTAATCGGTATCCATCAGGGGAAACTTCTCAGGGTCCTCAAGGTGCTGGTAAAATTTGCCAATAATTGGATCCCCCTTCTGAGCGGTAATCAAATCAGCATCAGGGGTCTCCTTACTCCATTGTGCAATTGAAAGGTCGTTGTGAGCATTTGTCTGGGACCTACTGATAGCAGTGACCGGGATTTCCCCCAACAGGGACTCAATCTCAATTAGATCCCCTTGGATGGCCCCGGTTTTGGCCAGCTGATCAGCTAAGTCATTTCCAGTTTTGTCTGGTCCCTCTACTTTGGAATGACCCTTGATCTTTTTCCTATAGATGGTCATCTCATTCGAGGTGACCAGATCATCAATGTTTTGGATCAACTTCCCATGTTTCAAGGGTTTGTTGTTAGCACATAACATGCCTCTGGTTTTCCAATTAACCAGGTGCTCCACGAACCCGTTCCGTACATAATCCGAATCTGTGATTATGACCAGTTCGTGGAGTTGATGCTGGACAGCAGTGAGGATGGCTTGATGCACAGCCATCAATTCTGCCACCTGACTACTTCGGGGACCAATTTTGTATCCAGCGGAGGGTTCTGGGGACTCATTCACCCATGCATTCCCTACGCCGGCCACCAGTTCTTTCTCCCCGTCGTTGTCAACATGGTAAGAGCATCCATCCACATAGACAGTGGGCATTCCCTCACACTTGTCCTCTTCAAAGACTTTGTGTGGGGAATTAAGTTATGCCTCCGTGTTGTCCTTGATTTTTAGACTTTCGCCCTCGAGACAGTTTTCTCTGGCACAATCATGCAAGTCAGCCAGACCTTGCGCGAGGGGACTCTTCTTGTTTTGGCCATATCTGACCTCCACAGGAAAGCCTTGCATTGACAGAATCCAGGAAGTAATTCGGGAATTACTCACATTTCGAGCCCGGATTCTGTCACTTTGGAGATATTGCAGAGGCTGGTGTGGAGTCTCCACTATGATGTGTTCCCCCTGGATAAACGGGCGGTAATTCTTCAATGCCCACACCGTCGCCAGGAGTGCCTTCTCACAATCGTTGAATTTTTCCTCCACAGAGGATAAAGTTTTGCTCGCATAGGAGATTACTTTATTGACCTTGTCATGCTTTTGGTATAATACTGCCGTCAAGCACGTATTAGAGAACCCTGTCTCCAGGAAGAACTCCTTGTTTCTGACAGGGTAAGCTAGGCAGGGCGCTTGTGAGAGGCTTCTTTTGAGTTGTCTTACTGCCTCGGCTTGTTCTGGACCCCATTCCCACTTGACCCCCCCCTTCAGGAGATGAATCAGGGGTCTGGTGATCTCTGCGTAGCCCTCAATGAACTTTCTGCTGTAAATAGTCAGTCCAAGGAGGCTCCCTAGTTCCCGCAGAGTTGTGGGGTCTTTCAGTTTCTGAAGTGCTTCCACTTTCTTTTCCTGGGGACAGAGACCCTGAGGAGTAATCTCATGCCCCAAAAAATTAACACGGGTTCTACACCACTGTGCTTTCTGAAAGGAAAGTTTTGCTCCGGCGGCCCTCAACTGCGTCAGAACATAACGGATCTCCGCTATGTGTTCCTCCACAGATGAACTTTTGATGAGGACATCATCTACATAAGCCATGTTACCCCTCGCACCCAGGTCTGGCATGGCCTTATGTAGGAAAATATTGAACTCATTACCGGAGTTAAGGTATCCGAAGGGAGTCCGGGTCCATGTGTACTGCTGGCCCCCAAAGGTAAAAGCCAGTTTGTATTGGTCCTCCCTGCTGACAGGCACAGTCCAGTATCCATTGGTCAGGTCTATTGCAGTGAATACCTGTGACCCCTGGATCTAGGCCAGCCCTTGGTCAATGTAGGGCAGAGGCCATCGGGAAGTATGGACCCGTTTGTTGAGCTCCCTGAGGTCGGCACAGAGTCTCCACTGGCCGTTTGGCTTCAATATTCCCAGCACCGGGTTATTGAAGGTGCTGTGGACTGGACGGATTATTCCCCTGGACTCAAGGTTCTTAATTATTTCAGTAAGGGACTCCATTGATGCGAGAGGCAAGCGATATTGCTTCACAAACACAGGAGTCATGCCAGGGTCCGTGGGGATTGTGGTTGTGTGGATGTCGGTGCGACCACAGTCACATGAGTCTACCGCAAAGAGATCTTGGAAATCCAAGAAAACTTGTTTCAACTTTTGCTTTTGTTCCAGAGTCACACAGGCATCAGCTAGGTTGACTCTCTCTTCCACCATCTGCCTGAAGCCTGGAAAGACTTCTGGTCTGGCTATTTCAGCGGCCTCCTCCAGCTGGGTGGAGAAGTCCCTGGTCAGAGTGCTGATTTGGACTGGAGGCTTCAGGTGGGAAAGGCAGCCCTCATGGACCTGGAAAATCACCTCATCCCTCCTGAAGTCACAAGTCACATCTTCCTTACCATAGGGGCAGGAAGTGTACACCAGGAAGTTCCCCCCATGCCGGGTAAAAATCCTGTCTGGTGTTGCATTGTCCTCACTGTCACTGTCAAAACAGTCCTTGGGGATTGGTCCTAACAGTTCATTTACTAAGTCGATGGAAAAATGTCGGTCATCAACCGCCATTCCAATAATGGTGCCTGCGGCTAGAGTAATACTCTTTAAGTCGCTGTTATCCACCTCTATTAGAATGGTGTCATGTTCTATGTTGACTAATGGAGTTGGGTTTACCCCCAACCCTTGCTGTTGGAGAGAAGCGTTTAGATGTATGTAAGCATCAGGGTTTTTCAAATGTTGTCCTCTTTTAACTTTCACTTCCAGGGAGAATTGTCGGGTCCTTTCTGGGATGGTGACTTCCTCTTTGATCTGAATTTCAACTGCACAAGGTAGCAATTGAGCTGACCTAAATGCTTTTTCTGGATCATCAAAGCCCATGGGATTATCCGCTAATCGGGACCAAGCTTTGAAGTTTATTAGGTCCAAACTAATGGCAAAGCGATTGAGAATGTCACTGCCTAAGTAAAAGGCGGCAGGGACGTCTCGCACGACCCAACAATTGTGGACTATGCTCTTGTTGCCAATGGAGATTTTGAGCATACACCTGCTTGGCAGGAGATGTTTGGAATTAGGCGCTTCCAGGTCCATTTCCCATTTGTCTATCAGTTTGAATGTGGGAATGGCTGGATCTTTTGGGAGTTGGCGGAACATGGCTTCGCTGATGAAGCTCTGACCGTTGTTCACACACACTCGAGCGAGAACAGAGTCCTTCCCATCATTTAACTGAACAGGGATGAACAACTGCTCTCCAATTTGCTGAATATCAGCCAGGCTCTGAGCTGATTTCACATCTTTCTAGACTGTAGGAGTGGGAGTTTCTGATTGTGGATTAGTAAAGAATTTCAGGGTGTTTCCTTCCAGTGTGGAATACCACCTTAAACTGGAAGGAAGGTTGATTTTCAGAAATAGAGAGGACCCCCCATCACCAGTCTGTTGTCCTACTGCTATTACTGTCACGTCTGGAATTTGGTTGTTCTGGAAGTGAAATTCTACTTGGTCAGATTTTTGTTCAACCATGAGGCAGGTGCCGTTTAAACTAACATGGTTGACACTCTGTTTTAATTTTATTGGTCGGCTAGTCTGGGTCCAGAGGACCTTGTTTACACAATCTATTAGGGGTGACAACCTTCTCAGGAGGTCATTGCCCAGTAAACAAGGGGTGCCCTCCGGAGTCACAACTATGACTGGGTGTTTCAACTTGTGTCGCCCAATTTTAATGTCCAAGTCTGCAGTCCCCTCGACGGGAATTTCCTTCCCGTCAAAGTTCTGCAGTTGTCCAGGAAGAGAGGTGAGAGGAATTTTGTAATTCTCTCCCCTTCCTGCATTCAGTTCGTCAAAGGCCCTTCTGGACAGAAGGGTAGCTTGAGATCCAGTGTCCACCAGCGCTGAAATTGTACCCTGCCCCTGTACTTGTACCGGGGCATAGTATCTTCCCTCCTTCTCCTCAAGGGGGCACAGATAATGCACATTTTTGGACAACTGGTGGGCTAACTTTCTGGTTTTGGACATCGCTAGCGAAGAGATTTGGGCAGAATTCTGTGGAGAGCCTTGGGAATCTGAAAGAAAAAGTTGGCAACTGGAGATCAGAGCCATTGTGGGTTCCCCTGGCTCCGGTTCCGGGCCGCCCCCCCCTTTTTGGAGGCAGTCACCAGGATGGGTTTGAACCAGGGGATTTTCTTGCTGTTGGTTCTGGGATGAGATGGTGGGCGGCGGTAGCTCAGTCTCCACATCTCCCCAGTCTGGATTTGCATCCCTAGGGACCCATTTTTCTTTGGGAGGAGTTCCCCCCTCTCTGAAGGAGAAGATCCTTTTCCCAGGATCCTCTGAGGATCCCTCTCCCTCAAATTGGAAGACCTGTACCTCCTCCTCAAACTGAGTCTGTTTGGGTCTTTTGTTTCTCCTACCCCCCTCTGCTCCTTAGGAGGCAGACTTTCAGGGGCAAGAGATTTTGTTTCCGGTTCCTGGGTTTCCAGGGGCTGTTTATAAGTGAGGAAGGAAGCTTCCTCCAAGGCTTTACACCCCCCTTCCCTTTGTGCCTCCTCCCTTGGAACCAGTGAGTTATCGGGGTGCTGCCCCCGTCATTGTTCTGGGGCACCAGGTCCAGAGTTGGGTGCGTTCTGCGCCGGCATGCCGTTCTGAGGGTTCTGCTGAGCCCTCAGTATGTGACCCAGATCCCGCGCCATGTTTTGAACCTGGCGCTCTAACTGGGAAACCCGCTCAGGCTGATACGGGGCCCTGTTTTCTCCCCTGGGCTGATCCCGGGAAGGGTAGCTGTCCCTCCTCTGGTAATACCCCGGGTTGGGAAGATTTGGGTACCCCTCCACCCTTGACCTCCCCTCTCCCGGATTCAGTGGTCTGGGCTCAGGGAATTGGGGAAAGAAGGATGGATGGTTTTGGGGCTGAAAGTTGGGTGGATACCTGGGGAAAAAGTTCTGCCCAGGATTTGGAGAATTTCTGCCCTCCTGTGGGAAGTTAGGAGGGAAGTTCCCTGGGTTAGGTGCTTGGCTGGATCCCCCCCCTTGGGCTGGAGGAGTCCACACATAACCCAGGATGGGTCGATTTCCCTTGTAACGGGGACTTACATAATCAAGAGAGCGAGGGACCCCATTTGTGGGGCTGCCTCCCTGGCTCCCTGTCTGTGACTGGCCCGAGGACCTTCTGGGCCTAGCATTATTAGGTGCAGGTAGGTTTTTAGGCCCCCCCATCTCCAAATCCAAAACGGGGGTGACCTTTACCTCTGCCACCTTGGCAGCAGCAGGGGTGATGTTGGCTTTGGGGTTTTTCTGGGCATTACTTTTGCTATCTACTTTTGCTATCTACTTTTGCTTAATCTGCTTTAAGGGGTCCTTAAGCAAGGCCCTTTTTGCCTTATTGGCCTTTTTGGTTCGGGTAACCCTTGTCCATTCATCCTCTGACTCAGAGGCACTGCTCCCAGAGGTTCCTGTCTGTTCTTCCAGGTTTTCCCGGATTCTGCGAGCCTGGGAATGGCTGGCAGAATGTGGGGACCTGGTCTCCTGTTTCCTGTGGTGCTCAGAGGAGTCCTCAGATCCCTCCTTGCTGCCAGGATTTGCTGGGTACACCCCCCACTGACCTAACTGGGACAAGGTTTTCAGGATGCCCTTAAGGGGCCTACTCTCCTGGGGTTCCCCATTGAACTGTACTGTACTTGGGTGCCCATACCCGGATGCCCGCCCCTCCATACCTGGGTGGTACTGGCCTATGAGCCCCATACTTTTGTCTGGATAGTAGTCTGCCATCCCTGTGGCCCGGTGCTCATGTGCGCCAGGGAACATGGGGGTGGCAGAGTCCAGGGACTGAGAGGTATGAGGGCCTCTGGTACTAGGGCTCCTGAGGTTATGCTCCGGAGCTTCCCTTTCCCAGCGAACCTCATCTCTATCCGCCCCTGCTCCCTGTTGCAATGCAAGAGCCTGCATTTGTGCCTTCAGTTCCTCAGTCAAGGCCTTACTAGACTCTATCAGTCTCTCCTGCATCGCTACCTGTTGCTGGAGCCTATCATTGTGCTGGCAGAGAGCCTCATTCTCTCTCTGTGTTTCCTGATTGGTCCTGGAGCACTGGGCCAGTCTTTGCTGCAGGAGGGTTACCTCCTGAGCTGTGTCCCTATTGGCCTGCTCCTTTCTTGCTAGAGCATCCTCCACCCTCCTGGTGTGCTCTAACAAGTTCTGGTGTTCTTTTTGGAGGTCACCCAGTCCCTGGTGGGCCAGGTGATTTTCTTCCATTTTTCTTTTTAAATGGCAGACTTCCTGGCCTAAGGCGTCTCTTTCCTGACTAACAGCCTGCATTTGTGCCGCCAGGTCGTCCCTCTGCCTTTGAAAGGCACCAGCTTTCTGGCGTTCTTCATCAAACTCTGCCTGGGTATCCAGGTCTTTCGAAATCAGCTTGTTGCTCTCTACCTTCACTCTATCTAGATGACTTTGCAGGGTGGCTACCTGCTCCGTGCATGGCCTGTTAAAGTCTAATTGTTGCTCCAGCTTTTTCTGGCTCTGCAGTAAGGAGTCCAAACTGTCTCGGTGCTCCTTCTGCAGGGCCAGAAATCTAGTATCCTGGTCAGCCTTTTCCTGTTGCAGTATATCCATGTCCTCTTTTATTTTAATGATATACTGCCTACTGTCATTTTCTGACTCCTGGCTCCTGAGCAGCCTCTGCTCAGAAGAGTCCAGCTCAGATTGGGCCTTCTGTAATGCCAGCAGTTGCCTACTCGCCAGATCATGGCCTTCAGCACATTTATTCTGTATGGCTCCCATATATAAATATAAATATGCCGCTATCCTAACAATCTTGTCGTGTTCATCTTTGGCCTTAGGAGCCATATATAGTTCACTCAGGGCCACATGTAATGGACCCTGATCTCTCCATAAATCTGACCCTGTTTCAGTGGCCTGTCGCGTGATGGCCTGCAACCAGGCCTCCTGGCCCTGCTCAGCCCATTCACCTCTCACAAATAACTTATGTAAGAAGTGCTCTCTGGCTATTTTCATGTCTACTAAGGTCGTCATTCTAGAGATTGGTCTCTGTCCTGACTTACAGAAGTTTGTATTTTATTTTTGCAGAACAGAACTTTTCTTGGAGTGTCCCTTTTGAGGAATGCTTTACAGCGTAACACAGCTTGGTGATCCGACCGGATATGTGTATCTGGTCAGCTGGCACGCTGTATTAATCTGCACAAATGGTAGATCTAACCCAAACGTCCGGCACAAGCCCCCAATTTGTAAGAGGATTCAATTCAACACTACAGCTAAGTCAACGCCTAGTCTATAATACTGAATGAAAACCCTTATTGATATAACTTTATGTCCAGTTCATGCGTTCTGGATGACTACCCCTATATAACACCCCTCTCTTGGAATCCTCCTGATCCCACTGAGCCAAGAAGTAGTTCTGTTTTGCAAGTTTAAAGGTTTATTTGATAACTTAAACAATATATATTATATCACGCATTATAATAAATTAATAATTGGATATCACACTTAATCTGGTATGATAAAGATTAACAACGGAGAATCTGGCACTAGCACACTTCTTGATAATCACTAAGGAGTTGACATGAAATGGATAAGATAGCAACAATACTTTTATAGTTTCAAATGGATGCAATGTGGAATGAAATGCAGTACAGAAAATAACTTGATAGGATTTCAGCAAAAACAATGTAATCACTTTCTTGTACAATTCACCCCCCCCCTTTTATGCAATGCAAGGAAATGGAAGGAAGGCACACAGTTCTCAGAAATGCAATTAAATGTGATTCAGTTCACCCAGCAACTTAGACTACAGAAGTTGAAAACACAGGCCCAAATGCTTTTAAATGTGCTGGAAATGAAGAAAAAATATGCTAAAATGCTTTTAATTCCCTCTAGAGGTTCAGGGTGAGTGGTATCTAGTTAATATTAGTCCAGGCTCACACTAGCAATGATGCAGGGATGGTTTTTATGAGGCAAACGAATTTCTTTCAGAGGAAAGCAAAAGCAGCTATCTTTTTGCAAGTGGAGAAATTTGCAAATCGCGGTAAAATTTGCGAATGCGTCTGGTACGATTACAGAGGAACTACAAGGGCTAGCAATATCCTTTTGGGGTCCTAGGAAAGACTAGGATCTCAGCTTCCAGATGAAAGTTACTGCAAGTCTCTGCAAGTCACGGAGATATGAGCGATTAAATAAAGGTCGTTTTCAGATTTGAAATTTTAAAGTTCAAAAGACAAGTGCAGCTTGCAAATAGAAAATGACAAGTGACAGCTTTACAAATGACAGGTGACAGTTAGGAGACAGTTCTACTTAGATTAAAATAGGATTGAATGATATTATTTTAACTAAGAGATTGGTTCTGCACAGTTTTGCTAGGTACTCACACTATATTTAGAAATATGCCTTGCCACGGATCTGGTCAGGTTTTGGACTGCAATCCGGTTCAGCTCTCTCTGGTTTTGGATATTGCTCTGCTTTCTCTGGGTCTTTCTGCACAGCTTTCTCTGGAGATTGATGGAGGTAAAGTATGGATTTTCCCGGCAGAGCGTCCCGCAGCAAATGGATTTGAAGGTCCCTATCTGTCCTGTCTCTCTGCTTTTATGTGTTTTGAAATGGGTGTGTGTGCAGCATCACTAGACCCTACCCCTCTCCACTTATCATTGGCCAAGCTTTCATTTCTCCCCTGATTGGGGAAGCTAAGTTGTGTCAGAGTGATGTCATTTTACAGCCTGCAGAGAGTCCACTCCTCCTGTCAACTTGCACACAAATCTAGATTTGAACCAAATACATATTTCATAGCTACACAGTGGTTTGAAATTACATGCACCCATCATGCATTACAGGAGGTATACCCTGTCCAAATCTGCTCTTCCTGGGGGCTTGCATTCAGAAATGGCAATATTTTGCACTTTTTAACTGGTTTGCAATACCGGACATTAACCCAAATTTACACACATGTGCGCAAGGAGTATGGACATTAGTTGATGAAGTGTCAGATTTTTCACATGCACACATTTTGAGTAATATCCTCTTAACTGCTAGTTTGCCCCCAGAACATCACACAAATTGGAGTTTGGGCTTGAATTGAAGGTACATTTTTTAAATTAAGGCTCTCAAAGTTATACACTTCTGTCATTTGATTACAAAGAGTTATCAGCGTTTCTGTAAAATATATATTTTGCTCTCAATTCAGTTCTCAGAGTGTTGGAGTCCGCCTCCAAGACTTGGGTGGGTCAGTCACATGTGTCCTCTGGCAGGCAGGCCTTTGTTGACATTAAACAGTCAAAATCAACATATTCCTTTCAGAGGAAAGGGGCCATTGTGTGGTCTCTGGGAAGCTGAGATCAGGAGGCCAGGGAGCCACTTTGCATTTAATTAACAGAACCCTGTGATTTCCTGGCTTCTTGTGTTGAGTTCTGAAGTGTCAAGAGTTCTCAGGACAGGCAACCCCTTTGAACTTTTAATTAAATAAGACCCCTTTCTTTGCACTAGACAGTTTTGCAAGACAGCTCTCCTGTCAGAGTTTAGACCGCTAGTGCCGCCTTGAGGATTTTGTTGGTACTGCATGCAATTTTGGGATCTTTCTTGGATTAATGCATTCTAAACAGGAATGGTTCTTACATGGTAGTAAATCCTTGCTTAACATTGTTTTGATGGGGCTCCTTACAGTAAGATGGTTATGTGGAACCCCACAAAAGGGTTGAATCTTTAAAGTGGTCCAATGAGTCACGATTTCAGCAACTTTTTGACATCAGTAACAGTGGATTTTGTTAACAAAGACCTTTCTTTACACTGGTGGGTGGCAAGTTAGGTAACCATTTTGGTGTGCGCACAACTGCGCAGCTCTCCTGGATTCTGGGATGAAATGATGGGCGGCGACAGCGCATCCCCATCTTTACCCACTCCAATGATTTATTTTTGTTCTGGGGTAAAATGATGGGCAGCGACAGCTTAATCCCCATATTTACCCCGTCTAATGATACCACATGGGTCAAAACCCTCCACATTATTAATCTGGTTCCTGGTTGCACTTGTTTCAAAAGTGACACATGAAAAACGGGTGAATCCGCATGTTAGCTGGTAGATCGAGCTTGACTGCCACTGGGATAATTATAGCTTTGATCGAGTAAGGGCCCAAATACCTTGGATTAAAAGTTCGAGGTCCCTTGAGCAATAAGTGTTTGGTAGCCAACCATACTTGATCCCCTATTTGGTATGAAGGCGCCTCACTCCGATGCAGATCCGCATTCTTTTTGTATTTCCCTTTTGCTTGTTGCAAATGTGCAGTTGCATTCTTGAAGGCTTGAGTTATCGTGGAATGCAAATGGTCCACTGCGGGCATTTCAAGGCTCAGAGGTGAGTCCAGGTCTGAAGTACGAGGGTGATGTCCATATAGGGTATAAAAGGGGCTTTGTCCAGTTCCAGAGTGTACCGACTTATTGTATGCATATTCGACCACCCATAAAATATCCTTCCAATTTCCCTCCGATTGTTGCAACATACATCGTAGGTATTGTTCAAGGGTCTGGTTCGTTCTCTCCGTCTGACCATCGGTCTGTGGGTGGTGGCTGGTTGAGAATCTTACGTCGATTTGTGCCAGTTGACAACACTTTCTCCAAAAATGAACTGGCTTCCCTGGTCGGAGACTAGTATGGATGGGAATCCATGCAAACGGATGATATTTTCGAGGAATTCCTTGGCTAGGACAGAAGCTGAAGGTAATCCTTTCAACGGAATAAAATGGGCCATCTTGGAAAATAAATCCACCATAACCAGAATAGTATTGTATCCATTACAAGGGGGCAGGTCCGTTATAAAATCTAGTGACAAGGTGTGCCAAGGTGCTGGTGGAATGTCTAAAGGCTGAAGAAGACTGGCGGGTTTTGTCTTTTGGCCTTTGTTTTGGGCGCAAACTCCACAGGACATCACAAAAGATTTAATATCCTTTCTCCAGGAAGGCCACCAGAATTGTCGTTTAATTTTTTCCTCAGTTTTGGCAATGCTAGGATGTCCTTCCATCAGGGTATCATGATGACGGGAAATAACCAGTTCTTGCAATCCCTTTTCTGGCAGAAATAAGCGTCCTTGAAGTAAGGTAGGCCATCATTGACCGAAAAGTAAAACCCTCTTTGGATTCAATCCTGCAAGGCTGTAGAGTCCAGGAGTTGTTTTACCCGTGCTTGAATGTCTTCAAGGGTTTGTAAAGAGGTTATCCCCAAAATTCTTTGTTCGGGAATTATCGGCACAGGTTCTCAGTTTGTGTCTATTTCTCCCATGCCTATTCGAGATAGCGCGTCCACTTTACCATTCTTACAGCCGGGGCGGTAAGTGATTACAAAATCGAACTCAGCAAAGAACAAAGCCCATCGGAGCTGACGTGACGATTGAGCCTTGGCAGTTTTTAAATATTGAATATTGTAAGTTTCGGTGATCAGTGATCACGGTGATGGTATGCCTGGCGCCAAGAAGATAATACTGTCAAGCCTTAAAGGCGGACTTAATGGCTAATAATTCCTTGTCGGTAATTGCATAATTTACCTCAGGCGGTGAGAACTTTCTGGATCAAAATGCTACGGGGTGCAGTTGGTTGGTTTCAGGGTCTCTCTGAGACAGGACAGCTCCCATGGCTGAGCTGGAAGTGTTGGTTTCGACTATATATGGGAGAACGGGATGCGGGTGCTTCAAAATAGGTGCGGATGCGAATTTAGCTTTCAATTCCTGAAAGGCCTGTTCAGCTTCCTCGGTCCATTCGAAGCGTTTATTTTTCCGCAAGAGTGCAGTGATGGGTTGTACCACACGTGAAAATTCCGGGATAAATCTGCGATAAAAATTGGCAAAACCAAGCATGCTTTGGACACCTTTCACCGAACTAGGTGATGGCCATTTGAGGATGGCATCCACTTTTCGTGAGTCTATTCGGACCCCTTTAGGTGTCAGGATGAATCCAAGAAACTCAACCTCGGTGGTATGGAAAACGCACTTTTCCAGCTTTGCAAACAGTTTGTGCTGGCACAATTTCTCAAGGATGGCCCTGACATGCTTTCTGTGATCAGATTCCGAAGAGCAGTACACAAGAATGTCATCGATATATACGACAACACAAACATCGATGAGTTCCCGAAGGACATCGTTCATGAAGAATTGGAAGGCAGCAGGCGCGTTGCACAACCCGAAAGGCATCACCGGGTATTCGAATAATCCATATTTTGTACGGAAGGCCGTTTTCCATTCGTCGCCTTCTTTTACTGGCACCAGATGATAAGCCCCCCGGAGATCTAACTCGGTGTATATGCAAGCGTCCTTCACCTGGTCAAGGAGTTCAGGGATCAGAGGCAGAGGGTAACGGTTTTTAACAGTTATCTGGTTTAATGCGCGGTAGTCGATACAAGTTCTAAGGTCGCCTTCTTTTTTGGGCATGAAGAACAAAGCCGAGGATGCCGGAGACTTTGACGGGCGAATGAAACCATTGGCTAGGTATTGATCTAAATAGTGTTTCAAATGCAGATTCCCAGGTTCAGTAAGGGCATAAATCCTGCTACAAGGGGGTTGTGCACCGGGCACCAGATCGATTTGGAAATCGTATTATCTGTGGGGAGGTAACGTGTTGGCCTGTTCCTTTTGGAAGACGTCCAGAAAGTCTTGGTATTCCGGAGGTAGTTGCATGGAGACAGATGTTACAGACGCTAGACTAATCTTCAGATTTTCTGGGTAGCAGGTTTGTGCACAATCCGGGAAGGTTATTCTCTTCGCTCGCCAATCAATTCGAGGATTATGTGTCTCTAACCAAGGGATTCCGAGAATAACCTGAAACTGTGGAGCCTTGATTACATCAAACACAACTGCCTCCCGATGGCCGTCCGGACCTATAAGTGTCACCTCAGCAGTGGACTGTGTTACCGGTTCTGAGGCAATTTCGGTTCCATCGACTGTGGTGATGCCATCTTTGCTGGTTTTAGGATGCAGAGGGAGGTTAATCCTAGAGACCAATTCATGATCCACATAATTTCCTATAGCCTCACTATCGATGTATGCCTTTATTGCATGCAACCGCTTAGTCTGTTCTGGATCTACGAGGACCATTGGCACAATGAAATGCGAGGTCTGAGAGTTAGTTTTCAAGCTCGGCAAGCGGACCCCTATGCTTGTCGGGCATGGTCGTTTCCCGAAACAGAGTCTTCATGGTTTTTATCAGCGGCTCCTCCCACCTTTTTGGGTGGTTTTGCCGGGCAATCTCATAGAAAGTGTCCAGAGGACCCACAATAAAGACATAATTGCATCTGCCGTCTTCTTTCACGTTCTTTTTGAGTTAAAGGTCCTTTAACCCCTCCGATTTGCATAGGCTCCGAGACATCAGCACCCTTGGGGTTAGCGTGGGTCTTGACCAACACCGGGGCTCAAACTTGGACCGATCTGATTTTCTGTTTTGGAGTCTGTGATCCAATTGGACCACTAAGTCTATATATTCTGTACATTCTTGGGGTGGATTTACAACTTGGGCCAGGACATCTTTAAGTTCTCCGTGTAGACCGCGATAAAATAACGTGATTCTTTTATCCTCTGGCCACCCAATTTCCACAATTAGTCTATTAAAGGTTACAATGTAGGATAGGAGGTCCTGATTGCCCTGTCGCAGGGATAGGAGTTCATCATCCAGAGCCTGCCCCTGAGAGTGTCGAGCAAATAACCTTTCCATGCTTGCTTGAAATCCTTGAAAATCACGGAGAATCGGGTCATCTTGAGTAACCAGTGGAACTGACCAATCGGCAGCACAGCCGCTGAGATATGACAATACAAAGGCTACCTTGGTCTGGTCATTAGGGAAGCCCCCAGGTCTGCATAGGAAGTGCAAACAACACTGATTCATGAATACGGCAAATCGTTTGGGGTCCCCAGCAAAGCGTTCGGGTGGGGCCAGCGGCATGTTTCCAGGTAGATTAATCTGCACAGGGTTACTGGGAACCACAAGAGCGGGGTTCCCCACGGAACTGGGTAGAGGAGTGTGTCCAGCTTGACCTTGCAAAAACTGTCTAGCCAGGTCATCAGTTCTTTCCTTTGATACAATCACTTCCCTCCTGAGAGCATTAGTCTCTTGACGAGCAGCGTGTACTTTGGCCCGTAATTCCCCCAGTAGTTGGGCCAACTGATCAGTCTCAGAAGTTTCCATAGCGCCTGGGTGGGAATTTGTAGGAAGGCTTCGCGTTCTGTAACGCTCACCTGACTCCCACAGAAGCGCTGGTCTAGTCTGGGTTGCTGTGGCCTCTTCGAGCGTGATGCGCAGAACTCGGAACACCGACTGAACAGGACCCTTAAATCTTGCTTGTCTGGCCCGTAGGAATATCCTTCTGCAGATGAGAAAGGGGATTAACAGTCTGCAGAATAGTGTGCTTGCTCCACCCTTCCCCCTTCGTTCTTCTCTAACTTCCTCCGAAATCCCCGGTTGAAGCTCACCTTATGGTTTGAAAGGATGAACTCTCCATCCTGCTTCTGGTGCAGGGGCGCGTGTTTGTCCAGTTACTTCACTGGTTTTCAGAATGGCGCTGGCAAAATCCACTTGACTTTTCCGAGCGGAATCCCATAAGTATGAAGATTATAACAGTTCAAGTGTTGAGCCTCCTTTTCTGTTGTCTTCCTAACCTGTGATCTGTCCTTTATTTCAGGTGCAGAATGAAGGCGATGCGTTGAGGGATTGACTTGCCGATGGTAAACTCAGGTGAGTTAGCGCTCGGGGCGATCCCTCTTAATGTCTTAATATTCCTCCAGTAATGTCTTTTATCCTTTCCCCATAGGGGCCGGGGTGCGGTACCTGCCAACGTAGCAGCGCCGACCCGAAATGAGAAATGATCCACCAACAGTAGACCGGTAAGTGTTATGGCGGAAAATTAGGCTTTCCTCATATGTTCCTTCTGCTCACCTTTTGTCTCTTCTTCTCTCCCCTAGGTGCAGAGATGTGGCGACCGGTGCAGACAGTCGCGGTGGAGCTAGAAGAACTCCCGAGGACAGGTGAGTGAAGCGCGGCGCTGCAGCGAGCAACGCAGTGCTTTTAAATGAAAGTCTTTTCTCAGGAACGCTGGCGTGAAGGTTACGGATGCAGGTAAGACGTTTGATAAAATTCTTGGTTTTCACCTTTCTCTTCTCTTCTTTCCTTACAGGTTTTCCAGGATCGAGGCGGGCATGGCTGGAGACCAGTTGCAGGAGCAGACGCGGTGAGCGTTCAGCTGCTTGGATGCAGAACAACTCGAAGCGTGAGCTACTGTATGGGCGTGGCTTAAATAGCCCCCAAAGTAGTTCCAGGTAAGTATCCTTCCCTGGCCACGCCCGAGTGGCAAAATAGTCCCAATGAAAAAATAGTCCCTTTCAGGTCTCAGGGAGGCCTGAATCTTGCAGCATGGTCTGCATCAGGTAAGAGCACAAAACACCTTCCTTTATGAGCCTGGCACCTATGGCGCCAGGACTGATGTCCAACATGAGCCTGGCATCAACGGCGCCAGGACAGAGTCCAAAGAGCCCCTATAAGGGGCCGCTGGGCTTTTACCCGGGGGCATGATGCCTGCTCCCGGGGGTGCTGGGCCTGGCCTGGTGCTCTGGGGGTAGGCATCATGACAGTGTCTGAGTACAGCTGTGAATCTACGTTGCTTACAGGTAATAAAACAACAAGAACGATATCGCAAACAACCAATTTACATGGCATTCATTGATTTCGAAGCTGCCTTCGATTCAGTATTGAGGGAATGTCCAATACATCTAATCTACTGGATCAAACAATTTCATCAAGGCACCACCATACAAATTATACTTACATAAGATGGCCAGCTATCAAAATCAATAAGAACAAATAGAGGCCTCAAACAGGGATCCTAATGGCATCTGTTTTATTAATTTCTTCACGGCTGACATGAGATATGAATTCTTGAATGTCATCTCAGATCCTCCGAAATTGGGAAAGGTGGGCATTCCCTGGGTGTTTTATGCGGATGATCTGGTTCTATTAGCAAAAACACCCAGGGGACCTCAAACCTTATTGATGCAATTGGAAAAATATGCAGAATTTAATTTGTTAACTATCAACCAAACAAAATGCAAAGTTCTGATTGATGCACGGCCTCATAACCGTACTAGTCAAACCTACAAATGCAAATTATACCAACAATCTCTGCAAGTTGTAAACCAGTACAAGTATTTGGGCATTATTGTAAGTAATCATATTGCTGACCTTCCATATATGAATGATTTAAACTGCAAATTGAAAACAGCCATCTCCCAAACAAAAATTATACAAAGAAAATTTGGAAAATTCACAATAAAACCAGCAATCTCCTTTTATATACAGAAGGTAACGGAGCAGAAACAAGAGATTGGCAATCAGAATCTTTCTGGACAAGAATGGAAAGCCAATACTGGAAAAAGGTACTAAACTTACCTATGTGCACCTCTATATGTGCAATTTGACATGAGATGGGTATTCCCTCTCTATTTAACAAATATATATGGAAAATGTTGACAATATATAGAAAATATCTGCAAGAAGAGAAAGAGCAAAAATCTTTAATGAGCACACTATCTGTATATGTATTGCACTCTGATAACTTGAAAATTACTCACTGGCGAGAAAACATAATTGAGTATATGGAAAAAACTGATATTTCACAAGAAGTTTTTTTAGATAAACCGGACTTGGCCAAATCTAAATCTTTATGGCACGACTGCATGAGTACCAGAAACAAATGTGGACAATTGCAACTGCTTAAACAACATAATTTCGCCTTGGAAAAAATGGACTCTATAGAATCTTATTAAAAAAACTCCCTTCGCAACAAGCAAGAAATGAGTATTTAAAATTTCGCCTTGATTTATGGCCTACTCGAAATGTATTGGCAAGGAGACACATTATCGGAGAACAACAAAACATATGCAGATATTGTCAGAGACCGGGAGAACAAGAATCCCTCAAACATGTAATTGTGAATTGTACAGCTTTGAAAGACAAGAGAAAGAAATATTTGTATGATTAAGTGAAGCGGACATGCAAATAACGGCCTCATGAAAGCGGAAAAAGTGCTTACCGGCATGCCGTAAATACCGGCATCGCTGACCTACTATAAAATGCCCTGAGCAGTGTTCACAACTGCCACAGGTGTACACAATCAGCACAGGTGGAGGCAATGGAGTCAAGCCCAGTACAAAAGGAGCATTCCCACACACCACACCCCCTCCCACACCAAGATGATTCCAATAGTAGTAGCATTACTGGAGCTGGAGGACATGCTTGCATTGCCACAACATCAACAACAACAACAACAGCCGCCATCACAGAGGAGACGCCAGAGGAGAAGGAGAGTGAGACAGGCCCAGCATGCCCCACCAGTGCAGCCACCGTTGCCACGCCGGCAGCCCCCAATCCCTCGCATCAGAGCCAGTCCTTTCAACCTAACCTCTGAGCAGATCCACACCCTGTACCGTCTGGACCAGGACACCATCACAACCATAGTGGACCTGATACACAACGACATACTGAGCCTCATTGAAATACACACTGCAATTCCTCCTCTACTGAAGGTCTTGTCTGTGCTCCACTTCCTTGCCACAGGCACCTACCAGCACACAGTGGGACACATGCATGGCATTTCACAACCCTTTTTTCCCGGATTCTGAAATAAGTGCTGGATGCCCTCCTCAAGCACACAAGGCACTACATATCCCTACCACGGACTCCCCAGGAGATATTTGATACAAAAGTTGCCTTCCATGCACTCGCAGGCATGCCAAATTTTGTAGGTGCCCTCGACTGCACCCAGGTGGAGTTGGTGGTCCCGCATGCTATGGAGGTGGTGTACCGCAACCACAAGCAATACCACTCCATCAATGTGCAGATGGTATGCGATGCCAGCAAGATCATCACACATTGTTGTGCCCGATATCCAGGATCAACTCATGACTCTTTGGTCCTGCTAATCTCAACGCTACCACGCTTCATGGAGCGACATGCTGGACGACATGCCTGGCTGCTTGGTAAGTTGCAGGACTGGCGCATGGCATTGAAATGGGGGGAGAGATGCACACACCACCATGCTGCCAATGTTGACATGACTGCACGATGTGCACATCACCGAACACTGTCCCAAACTATCACAAACTGTACATGACACCCAAATACCATAGGAATGAAGTAAGGTCGATACCTATCACTACATGACTAACAAGAAACCACCCCACATCCCACAACAAGTGCACCACTCATCGGTGGCCCTCACCCTCCATAACGCCATCCTGCACCATGCAGTGCATATGCACCATGTTGCTCTC
Source organism: Ambystoma mexicanum (assembly GCF_040938575.1). Taxonomy (NCBI): domain Eukaryota; kingdom Metazoa; phylum Chordata; class Amphibia; order Caudata; family Ambystomatidae; genus Ambystoma; species Ambystoma mexicanum. Next base: position 229,164,988 of record NC_090930.1, on the reverse strand, counting down.
TCCAGCATATCACCACACAGGACAAGCATCCCTGGGAGTGCATCAAACTGAACCCACTAGGGAATCCACTGTCTAGCTCAGGGCCGGTACACTCACAGGAGTGCTGCATGTCACCATGGGAATGATCAGTGCTGATTGCCCAATATTGCAAAGACTACTGCCAACGCTCCCTCTAAGTAAATCTCACATCACACAACACCTCACTAATTTGACACTGACACAGCTGTATGCATACACGATGCATGTGCAACAAGACGTCAGTGCACACCATGTATCATCTTGAAGATGCAACCCACACCATTAGTCCATGGCACAGGACACATTGAGGGACTGTAAATGGCGTCAATGCATCCAGAGACATGTGCACGTGGGCAACGATAACCTGAAGGCATGTGTGACTAGTACAGCTGTCCAGCATGAATTGCCAAACATTTACCTTTATTTCCCTCTCATGAAGGTGATAGTGGCTATCCCTTGAAGCCGTGGCTCCTCACCCCTGTCCGAATCCCACAGAACATGCACGAGGAGGACTACAATCGTTCCCATACCCGTACCCGTGTGGTCATCGAGCAGACCTTTGGCCTGTTGAAGGCACGATTTCGCTTCCTCAGCCAGTCGGGTGGGGCACTCCTCTACAGGCATGAGAAGGTGGCCAAGATCATCATGGCATGTGTAGTGCTGCACTATATGTGCATCTGCCGGAACATGCCCCTGCCCCCTGACATTGGACTGCCACCACCTGGTGATGATGAAGGGGAAGAAGAATATGTGGCTGGACATCATCACGGTGCCGATGCACAGGAGGGACGTGCTGTGTGCCAGTCAGTGATTGCACAATATTTCTGACACACATGGCAGCAGAGGGTGACATGATGGTTGGACAGATGGCACTGGGTGTGGGGGTACATTTACACTATGCACTGTAAATTAATAAATGACACATGCGCAATGATGAATGTCCACTCGGGTCTTGTTTTTCACACAACCGGTGTATTGAAGGTAACAATATGAACGTAAGTGACGAAACCCTCCACCACCCTAACCCTCCTCCCACGACAACTCCCCGACACACCCTCACACCACTCCCTCTCCCCCACAACTCCCCCACATACCGTCCCCTCTGGCCCCCTTCAACTCCCCCACACAAGTCCCATTGAGTCCCCGAAGCCAAAACTATTACTCAGCACTCCCTGACCCAGGGGGTGGCATGTTTTGTCGGCGCTGTGTACGGGCCGACCTCCGGAGCGGGCTCGTTTGTGTGGAACTGCAGGATGATGGTGTGGCCGCCTGCTGAGGTTGTGTGGTGACATGCCCTGCCTCCATGGCATCCGGGATGTGCCCTAACACATGCCGGAGGGCCGAGACCTCCTCGCAGAGGCGACTAGTGTTGTCCGAGAAAGATCTCACCAGGGAGGTAGTGTTGTCCGTAATGGACCGGCCTAGTGCAGCTAACTCCATACGCCACTTCTCTTGGCCTACCTGTTGTCCTGTAGGAACTCACGCATGAGTGCAGTTAGCAGGTCAGCCCACTGCGGCCCTGCGGGTGCACCCGTAGATGTATTGGGCCCTTGGCTGTCATGGCCAGCCTGCTCAGCCTCCCCAACAATGGAAACTGGACTTAAGTGTCCCTCTGTGTGGTCATGGCCAGACTGCTCTGGGGTGCTGTTCCCGGTATCGAACGATGATACTTGGGGGGATGCAAGTTGAGTTGGGGTATGGACCACATCCATTATATCATCCTCCATGGTGCCCCAGATGTCCTCCTCTGTGTCATCCACATCCTCCGAATGTGGTGTCTCGCAGGTGTCATCAGGCTGACCAGTGGGTGGAGATGGTGGTGGTGCTGTGCCCTCCATGGGCCTTATGATATGATATGATATGGCATTTATAACGCGCCTATACACAAGTGTTTCAAGGCGCGACGAGGCAAGGGAGGGGGTTACAAAGAAAAGACAGACAGCGATCCTACTAGGCCAGGTGACATTCAGATCGCGCAAGTGCATGGGAAGGGGAAGGGGAAAAGTGCGGGGGGGGGAGAAGGGGGAAGTGCAGTACAAGGGATAGTACAATAAATAAGATAAATAAAAACAGCCCGCAGGTGACTGTGTATGGTAAGTGCAGAACATAAGTGCTGGTAGGGGGGCTGTAAGGATACAGAAAAACAGTCCCCAAGTGCAGGGTTGCAGGGGTTGCCAGGGAGGCAGTGCAGGTGGGCAACTGCCCTGGGCACAAGGTCAGAAGGGAGGCCAGGTATCCAGTGCAGTAACTGTCAGGAGAATCAGCAGGGGAGAGGGGGAGTGAAAGCAGAAGCAAAGAGGAAGGTTTAGAGGTGCTTCCGGAACCGGAGATGGTTCTCCTCAAGTTTCAGGGAGGCAGCAAGGCTGTTCCAGAGGGAGGCCCCTGCCGAAGAGAGAGATCTACCACCAACTCGTTGCTTGGAGAAGCGACTGACCCTGAGGGAGTTAGAGCAGGAAGAGTGGAGAGGTCGAGAAGGAACATATTTAGGAAGAGAGAGTTGAAGGTATTTCGGCCCCAGAAGGCCTTGTGGACAATGCAGAGGGTTTTGAACTTAATCCTCGCAGCCACTGGGAGCCAGTGCAGAGATTTCAGTCCTGGAGAGATACGATCCCTGGGCTTGAGCAATGGGTACCTGTGGTGGCTTGGATGCTGGTACACGGTGCCCCCTGGCTTGTCCCCTCGAGTTTGACGGCCGGTTGCTGTCCTCCTGGGACATCTTCCAGGTGTGGACTGTGCAGGGGTGCCTTCCTGCCCATCGCTGTCATGGTCAGTGCCTGTGGGGGTGGAAGAGAGGGAGAGCATGAGTGATATTTTGATAGGCATCATACATACATTGGGACAATTGCTTATCCACAATTGGGGGTTATAGGCATTTGTGTTTGGAAGAATTTGATACATAGGTGGTAAATGCAGGCATATGTCGGCATCAGTCATGTTGGTCAGGAACAGTACTGTCTAACTTGCATACTATTTTGCACATGCCCGCTGTGTGCCTCATGGAATTTTCTACTTTGTGTGGTATGTGTCATGTTCGATTTTGCCTTACAACAGGCATCTGCATGTGTGTGTCATGCACCGGCCTACTTTACGGGGAGTCTGTGTGTGTGGGCAACCATAGCGTGACTCTTCAGACTGACATTGGGGTTGACTTTCATCAGATTTGGCATAGCAGTGTTTACTTTGGACACTCACCTCCATAACCGATGTTGTGGCTCCACACTCCATCTCGCCTACGCCTTCGATGGATTCCGTCGCAATCATGCTTGGGCATATGTCCTTCCATGGGGTGAGTTTTATAGGGGAACTGGGACCTCCTGCTGTTGCCACGGCCTGGCTGCGATTGACCGAGAGGATGTTACGCACCCTTAGGCACAGGACGTCCCATCGCTTACGGCAGTTTACTGTGCGTGGTGTGTTGCCCACTGTACTAACCTTCTGGGCAACAAGTGCCCAGATCTCTTTTTTCTTAGCACTGCCTCTCTCCTCATGTTGCTGGAGAAGACTGTGGCAGCATGCTCGTGCAGGGTGTCCACAAGCATATGGAGCTCATCCTCGTTAAATTGTTCCTTTCTGAGGCAGGCAGCTCCCTTCTTCAGGGCCTTGGGCATTGTGGTCTTGGAGGTGGTTGTTTTCTTACAAACAGCAGTGTCCCAGGGGTCCTGTGTGGTGAGGTTGGCAATGTATTGTGTTTTTAAAGATGGCCGCCGTGCTCCTTCCTGTTCCTGTGCGATGACGCTACTTCCGGTTCAACTTATTATCGGTGACCATAAATAGCGGTGACCGCTAATTACGGTCACCGCTAATGACACATTGGACAATGTCGCTAGTGTTATCTGTGCTACGCTTGACGCCGTAAGGGCTTTTTGGGAGCCTTTTGCGGCATGGCGCTAGTTACCTTACCGGCATGGCGTAAAGCTCGTGCCCACGAAGTCGTACTAGTTCTCTATTAGCGGACCGGTGCCAGCACGGACACGCTATTTGCGCCATGCGGGTAAGGGATGTTACTTACCTCCAAACTCTGAATGAGGGCCCATGTGCTTACACAAATCAAGCGGTGTACATGAAAAGTATACAAATTATCCTTTTGAATCACTTTTAGAGCCTTTGAGTTTATGACAGAAAGTGCTGAGACAGCACGGATGCCAGGTTACAATGTTGTGGCCATGTGAGGAAATGCATGCAGGGTACCTCTATCGGTTGTACATCAGTGAAGCCATCCACACCAATCAGCTGAGAGTGACACATGTGCATGGACATCTGTGAATGTCATTTTGGTGCATTGTCATCCCACTGCATGTGAAGTCTGAGTTGATGTGTTATCATAACATTTAATGCATGACACTATGTACATAAGCGCTTGTTCCTCAGAAATGTGTGTCTGTACATATTGTGTGCTTACTGGTCAAACTGTCAGGGATGCATGTTGCTGCGTGTAAATGGGTCAACAGGTGGAAAGGCAGGTGTTGTGGGACCCCTCCACCCTCTCGCATGGCCATGTAGTCCATAGTCAAATTATGACTGGCTTGTGGAATCTTGCATACCACTGGGTGTCTTGACACCAATATGTTATGCAGTACCCCAGACCAGCTATGCTTCCATGCTTCCCCTACCAAGGGACTCTCTGCCCACCATTGTGCCCCTAGTTTGGACTTTACCAGGGTGCCTGGTCCATGGTGCACATGTGCCCATCGTGGTCCTTCGGAACGCCGGGTCATGTGATGGTGGACATTGGGTATGCATGGCAGGCACAGAGGCTGTGCCGGCTCTGGATGTCCAGACGGACTATCATCTGGTATGTACTTCTGTTGTGTATTTGAGGAGACATGTCACTTTAGAAAAGTCCTCCTTCACAGGCACCCAGGTTACACAGTTTATAGTCAGCACAGTCATCTTACTCTGGCTGACTTTTTACAGTGTGTAACAATACCATCTGCCCACCACTTAGTCATCATGGCCACAACCAGGCTCATCACATGCCCAGGACAGACACGGGATGTACACCATGCAATGTGTCCACAGAGCTTTGGCTGCTGGTGCCACTCTTCCGAGTGGGCGAGTAGTTTTGCATCCAAGCAGGGTGCCTGGTTGTCAAATTACCCTCATTGACTTGCACCTCAATTGCAGGGCAGGCTGTCTGTCTGGCTCCCTGCATTCCACTGGTTGATCTTGCACACTTGGTGCATCTCGGGTTGGACAGCTTCTCCATCCATGTCCATTGAGACAGTCATTTACCTGCCACCTGCATTGGGACAGTGTTGTCTCAGTGGCATGCACACTCTGGGAGTGCACCTTTACATATGGTCCCTCCCATCTAAGAGGTGCAGAAACACTTCATGCCAGCAGTTCAACAGTGCACATGTGAGAGTACAAAGATGGTGTGCTGACCACATGCCCTGGAAAACACTCTGCGGGTGTGGGGACATGTGAGCCTTGCCCTTGAACTTCTCCACCGGGCTCAGTTTCAAAATGAAATCCAGGGTGACGACAGTTCAGCAGGTGCCAATCCACCTTTCTCTACACCAGTGGTATGTGCATGGTGGCAGCTGCACCCTTTTTGTATGATTATTGTCTGGGCCAAGGCTCCTCCATCCACCCATACAGCTGGTCCATTAGGGCATATGTGACCATCAGGTCCTGCCACGTTGCAGCATTGGGATATCCACTGACACTGAGGTCACATGGACTGGCCCGAGGGTGTGATGCTCATCCCAGACCTCATACCTAGGCTCCTGTCCCCTGGCTGCATATTCTTATCATAGGTGGCGGACTGCTACATTAAGGCAGGCTACGCAGGGAAATGCTAGTGGTGCTCCATAAGCAGTTGGGGCAAACAGGTCTCTCGGGAGGGTACTGCTCTAGTGTGTCAATTGCATGGACCCAGTTGTGCACATTGAAGGCACACACTTGTTTGCCATTGTGTAGGCCATGGCTGTCAAGTTTCCCTGTCCCACGCGTAAATACTTGGCCGTCCTGTTTGTGGCTTTTCACACTTTGCCTGTCTATGCAAGCAAACAAGATCATTTTGCAAGACATTCAACAGTGTTGGTGAAACGTGTGCCCAGGTGCATTTCCCATGGGAATGGCTGCATGTCACACTTGTGTCACTTTGGGCCAGGACTGTGAGTCATCATTGTCCCTACACTCGTGTATCAGTATGAATAGGCGTGCGTGTGTGTGTGTGTGTCTGTGTGTGTGTGTGTGTGTGTGTTTGTGCCTCTGTGTGTGTGTGTGAGAGAGATTTGATGGTTGAATCGTGCTGACTGAATATTACTGCCAATGTTTTGTGCCACACATGCATTGACACTGATTTGGCAATGTTCTTTGTACCATTTTCAACAGTTGGTGAAGCTTGTGGAGGGGTCCAAAGTGTTGCTGTGGAGCAGAGAAGCAGGGACCGGGTGATCAGATCCAGGCACACACCCCAGCCAGTCTCCATTGACATCACCTCTTCTGAGAGTCAATTGGCTGCGGGAATGCCAGTACCATCAGGCTAGGCTGCTGATGGTAAGTCCCAGGAGGTGATTGTGGTAGGGGACACCTCAACAACTGTGGGACAGGGTGCTGACACACAGGGTCTATCGATGGTGGAAGTCCCTCTGGAGCCATCTGGGTTGATGCAGGTGCTGCTGGGTGGGTGACAGTTGCACCCCAGTGCAAGGACTGATTTTCTATACTCTGTCCTGGTGGAGAGATGTATAGAAGGTCAACGTATATTATGACAGGAACAACATCTCGGAAGATGTAGCCAAACCAGTTTAGGTAGCAGTGACAGGCGGTATAGGCTAAGTGTTCAGAGGGAGTGAGCTTGTAAGGAGTCCACAATGAGGTCACACATTGGGAGTCACAGATTACACTTAGACAGGATGTATACAAATACAGTTATATATTTATGGCCAAACACACTATAGAAAATTAACTGCTAGCATGTAGACTTATCACACAACACTATTAAACTAAATACATATATACATTCCCTTTGTTATTGAGCATAATACATATCAGAAAATCCTGCAAAGGAAAGGTTGAACAAGTATTATGCACAAAAAGGTCTACAGAGATGATCCCTAACTAAAATTGTCCAGCCCTAAATTGCCTGGGGCTTTTTGCCCAATAGTTCAGGTTACAGTTCGACAGAAGTTAGGATGCAGGGAAAAGGCAGGTAGGATCTCTGGGGTCCAGTGAAGGGTTCTTAGGGTTATGGTTCAAGTTAGACTAATTCCCAAAAGTATCTCCAACAGTCAGATGTCTTGCAGAAGCAAGCAATGGCTAAGCAAAAGGTATTAGAAATAAGCGTTATTATAAGCCCATTGACTTATAATGGGAATATAGGGACGGGTTAGAAACTCAGTAACTTACCCCCTGTACTCCGATTCTTCCCAAGACTTTGTAGAACAAAGCAAGAGGGTCCAACGCTGCTTTTCCCACCGAAACTCGCAGTCCTGAATTCACAGGGATTGCAGGTTTGAGCTGATCTCCGGTTGTTGTCTTTTACTGTTGCAAGGACTCTCGATCGAAGAATGCAGAAAAACTCAATGCAGCACCCCTCTGAGGACTAGACTCGTGTCAGGTAAGCTATTTTGGACTGCAGCTACGCAAAAGGTCTCAGCAGCCACAGTAAGACTTTCCCTCCTATCTCGGGTCCTCTTGATGATAGGACGCAGAATATTCACAGGAGTTAGTCTCGTAGGGCCATCTGAGGATCCCCCAGGTTTCAGGCCGAAACATGGTACGGTGACGCCGGCAGCACGGTAGCCCAAAACAAAGTTGGTCAGCCACAGGACGGTTCCAGGGCACTTCCGAAGACTTCCTTTGGCAGGGCACTGAGCAGACATCAGGAATGGATGGTCCTTCTACTTCAATGGTAGCAGCTCCTTTGCAGGACTAGTAAACATGACGAGCAAGACAGGGCTCGTCCAGGACAGTAGCAAAAGTTGGTTGCCAGGCCTCCTGCAGTCAGGTCTCAGGGTTCTTCGCAGGTCTCACAGCTGGATAAGATACTAGGCTCATTTAGGTTTATCCAGGAACTCTTCAGAATGGGTGTAGGGCTCCTTTTCTTATCCTAAAAGCCAGGTTACGGCTGAAACTTCAACTAGCCAATAGCAAGACTAGCCCACACACAAACCCCAGCAGTGGTCCAGTCAGGACCACTGGCGGGAGCATTCATGCATACCACTCAGACACACAGAAACCAGTTTGTGGATTGGGGTCAGACAGACCATCCACATCCTGCCAGCAAACACACACAGCCCCCAACAGCCCGCCAAAGGCTCTTGCTTTCTGGGAACTAGAAGTCCTTATAAGGATTTTCCTGTCCTCTCAGGCCAGAAAGAAGGCTAAACAACAAGATGGCAAAAGGACAGATGAAAGATCTCGTGGCACGGCCATGTTTGACCAGTAGCCACAGTTAGTAGCCAAACAGGGTTAAAGCGGTAAGGCTAAACTCTGAATCCCCAAAAGTGGGGAAAAGTCACTGCTGCCACCAACCTATCCCTTTTGGACACCTAGAGTAACCAAACATTATCTGAGTGTTAGTCTAGGGTAAAACAATAAATGCAACCCATTGTTCTGCAGCGTAATTTGCTGTGCACAATGATAAAAAGTTACCACAAGTGATACAAAAGTAACCAAAAGTAGTAACATATTAACACGACTAAGGGAAACAAGGTTTCCCAGTACTGACAAGGGAAGCTGTAGTGACGGTTGTCAGGGCTGAGGTGGCGTGAGGTAGGCAAGGAGGTGGGCTGCCATCCTAGAGGATACTTGCAGGTCAGCAGAGGAGTCAGAGAGGCATATGGTGGCCACCCTGCATGCCCTCCAAGCAGCAATGGAGGCTTGCCTACAGGAGGGGGACATGGAAAGGGAATCAGCCTTGGTGGAGGGGTTATATGAGATTGGAGAGGACTAGCCCACTGCCTATGCAAATAGTACAGTAGGATTAGGTTTCATGTTTGACTTTTATTTTATTTTGTTATCCATCAACACTGTTAACCTTCCCTAAATTTTTTTAATACAGGTATTCAATCAGTTCATTACACGCTTCTTACAGTCTCTTTGTGTGCACATTATTTTTTTTAATGTTCTCCTGGTGCATGTGTTTGGGGTCCGTCATGTGGATTGGGGCCTCACTGTGTGTCCCATGTTGTTACTGAGATGTTTGCAGGGGGAGGTGTGCAATTGGGCTTGACATGCAGGCGTGGGCCACCAGACAGCTTGAGGGGTCACTGAATGATTTTCTGATTCCATTCCATTTGCAGGGGCCTGTGTGTTTGTTCTCAGTGTGTTTTTGTTGTTGGAGTGAAGGCGGCTTTTGTTGTGTGTGTAATGGTGTTCATACAGGTATGGTTGTGGTCATGTGTGAGATGTCTCATGATGGTGTTTGTAGTCTCTCATGGACACTCACTTGTTAATGTGCATTGAAACATGTTCCACATGTTTGCGTTGTGTTTTGTATCTGGTGTCATCTCATTTGTCTGGTGTCATCTCAGTTGCCTCTGAACATTTTCTTCTGGAGGAGGAGTTCATTGAACGTTGATTTCCGTTCTGGTGCACTGATGTTTAGATGTTCCTTTAGCACTTGCTTGACAATGTGTATGTGCCCAAACCTCTCAAGGCTCACACCAGAAAAACATGCAAACCACTGGGGAAAAAGCTTAAGCACACCTCTTGCAAGGAGAACAAGTTTTATATCCACAAAAATAAAGATGCACCAGCAAAGTACCCTGCTGGCATGGAACATTCTGGCAAAATCAGTACGAGCAACACTTTATGAAAGCACACAGCATCATCAGTGTTGAAAATGACATAATTTACACATCCAAATGGCTGGTTGGTTGAGACCCTATACATCAGCGACCTGGTCTATAAGGGATGACAGGTCATTGATCGCATCCCCTACTGTCCATCTTCTTCTACGTGGGCTCCTCCTTGCACATCATCAGGCATGAAGCTACATTTAATTGGTGATTGTGTGAAGAAAAGCAATACAGGCTCTATGTATAACCTGGTGTGCACCTGGTACTGCAGACAGGATTAAGAGGACACTTTGAGGTCATTGCATCACACACACTAACTCCATTCCGGACACATCAGAGCCCATCCAAAGTTCCCACCCTCATGTTGGCAATGTTGTTTTACCCCTTCCGACACCTCGCAGCAAAAATCCTGAGACCTATGGTGATGGCAACTATCCTGGTTTTCAGATCTTTTCTGATCGATTGGGGGTTTAATATTTTTATTTTTGGTGGTCTGGGACTGACTTGTACCTTGGAATGCTGGATGTCTTGGGATGGGGCCATCTGAGTGCTATTACTTAGAGCTGGGACGTGGAAGGTCAGAGGCTTGTGTCCTCCTTCTCATTGGTACTCTTTTCACAGAGAGCTCTCAACCCCCATGTGGCCTTGCAGCGCACATTCATTCTAGGATATGAATGCTGGCAATATAGGATAAAATGATGGGTCTATGAATCTCTGTAGCCATGGCCTTTCTCACCGGTGCCCATGCTACAATCTATTCCCTTTTCTCGCGTGCATACACATTTTCCAATGTGCTTGGGCCTAGAGCTGCAACCCTGGCTCCAGCACAAAACTAGGCCTCAATTTGAATATGTCTGCTACTATATTGTGTTTGGTTTCCCATGTACACTAGAGCAAAAACATACACCACCCTCTCCGTACAAAAGCCCCTATCAATGCTCCCTTCCCCCTGTATCCTCCCAGAGTCCCTACTGCACACTTTGAGACCCCTGTCTCATCTGAACGCACTGGGGGGCCTGGGATGATCATCCCCCTTCCCAACATCCCCCCTTCTATTAATACACAAATTCCCATGTGTGTGCCCCGTCATTCTTTACCTCTCTTTCACCTTCAATTTTTCAGCCTCCAAGTTGGAGGTGACCCTTACTTTGGTATTGATGTCCTACATACGGACCGTAAACTTTTCCCTGTTTGTGTGTATTGCTCTGGGGTACATGTCATATATATACACCTTCAGTCCCCTGTTAAATATACCCAGTGTTCTGTGTAATTCTCGGGTCAGGTGGGGGAACTTTGGTGGAGCCTGGGGGGTGAAGGTGTTGCTCTATTACAAGCATGTGTGAGTTGTTTGGGTCATCAGTCTGAACTGCACTGTCTTTTGTACCACAAGGTGCTTCTTGTGCCCCATTTCAGACCACCATCGTTGCACTGCTAGGCACTGCTTTGGCACAGCATTGAAGCCTCTGCTGGCAGGTGCAGAAGATCACCAACATGCAAACAATCACAGGAACCAACATCGTCATTATAGCCCCATCCACAATGGTTCCCATTAAAGAAGGTTATCAAACCAATCACTCTCATCTTTCCCAGCTTCTGACTGCATGTGAGTGCAGAGGACGTGCAGTGCCCCTATTATGTCGGGGAGGGACTCATTTTCTGTGTCATTAGAAGGTATGTAGGTGCAACATGAATCACCAATTTTTTTGCAGACCCCCTCCTTCCATGGCTGTGAGGAGGTCCAGCACCTAGTGATTCTGCAACGTCATCAGTCGGATTGCGCGCATTTCCAGCTTAATCGTGTTGAGGTCTTGTTCACTGTCATTGGCCAGCTGGATCACTTCCCACTGCACAATCTGAAGCCACTTAGCATTCACAGGGTCTGCACACCAGGTACTAACATCAATGCAAAAAAGGTTTCTACTTTGCTGTAGAGTCGGTATTGATCTTGTATTTCTTTCAGTAATTTTGAGGAATCTTGCAAAAGATAATTCAATCTTCTCCTCTGCTGCAATTTTTCTTTTTTCTGCTTCTGTGGGAAGATGCAGATTGTGTGCTTCTGCAGTAGCACTGTGGTGAGGATGCCGGACCCTGGTGTAGTTGTTGAAACCAACAAGCTACCTGGCCCAACTATCAAATGTTTTTAAGGGCCCACGAGGAGTGCTGAGTGTAACGAGGCCAGCAAGCAAGTGCCCGTACATGATGGCGGGAGGTGCAGAAATGCCTGCTTGCAGCACACCCAATAGTTATCTATCACAGCTGCTGTCCCTTTCTTGAGATCTAGGATGTATAATGTCTTGTTGCACCTACTATTGGCCCCCACAAAGATGCTCTCTTCCTTGTAAACTCAGAGTTCATATGATTCCTGCTTTTGCACTTTCATTAGTTTCTCCATTGCATCAATCCACATGAGTTTTGACACTTGTTCATTCCATCAACCGCTTCATGCACTGTTCACTTTATATGTCGCTTCTTCTCCGAATCCTACTGGTCCGCCTTCTATGCAGGTCATGTTAGATTCTTGGCATCTGCTTGTCACGAACCTCAGGCCTTCCAACTTTCAGTATGGTATTTGCAGACACTGCACACTTTTTTGAGCACATTGCAGTTTATCAGGATCCATTACTTCTAGTCACACACTTAATGCTTGGAAAGTGCTTTGTAATCTGCACAAGGTCAGATGGAGTAAACATTGAGCCTCCGCAATCAAAGTCTCCTGTTGCATTAATACCTTGGGGGCTCCCGATGAGCGTGAAATCAAGGAACAAACATAACAGCTTCCATTAACTTTCATTTTCCCCTCTGCGCTCATGTCTGCATACCAACTATTACTTAACTCTGGATGGTGCACATCTTCTATTGTCTCTTACCCAGGTCCTTGGTATTTATCATATTTGGCCCTTCTTATTTGTCTTTTAAACCATTTCGCTTCACCAAAATTTGAAACAATAGGAAAGTAAGTATAATTTACAGTTAATTTAGAGAACACATTAGGAAATAATGATGGCATGAGCAAATTAGCAAAATTCCTTGTACATTGCTCAGTGACAAGTGAATCATTAACAGATGCATTAGGCTGTGTATCAAGGACCGCGGCCACAGTATTATTTGTTTCAGTCACATTTGCAACAATGTCATGTGTTAAATAACCCAAACAGCCATTAGTAAAAGATCTGTTAGTACTAGTTGTGTTACTTATCCCCACTATATGTTACCACCCCATATAAAATCTTACCCTTAATATATTCCGAATCCAAACATAGAAATAGAAAATATACAAGCTACCCAATGCATCACACACATGTCGTGGGGAAAACACTATTGTAAGAGTCTTTCTGAAAATGAGAATGTTGCTTTTAATAAATGGAGTTGTTGGGTGGATGTACATTTATTGTGAGGTAAATAGAGGAGAGAGGGAGAGAGAGAGATATAAAGAGGGAGAGAGATATCTCTCAGTTTTAACAATGCGTAGCAGCATTTTTATATATAACATAGGTATGTTTGTTGTAGAACTTCAAAAACATAACGTTAAAAACAGATCAGGAAGGAAACAATGGTGACTCTACAGCTACACATTTTTTTCAGAATTATTACCAGGAGGAGAGCTTTACGTACAGCACTTAATCTGGACTGTTAGTACTTTACTGAGATTGGGCAGGGGGTGTGGTTGTGGGTGCCTTGCGAACATCAGATAAATACACCCAGTACCACAACTCATGAATCTTTACCACCAGGGGAGAACTATAGACAACCTCAAAGGGGACGTTATAGCTAGGCTCGCTCAACCAGCAGACACAGTTCTTTACAAATACACGGTCATCAGGGAAAGGTTGGAGAGGAGGCGAGGAGGGTTGAGAATCAGATGCAGCGGTGGTCGTCTCTTCCGTCCTTGGCGGCGTGATCTGTTGAGAGATACATTTTTTGGCTTTTGTTAGGGCACACCAGTAGCTACAAAATGTGGCCCCTAAAATAGGTGCAGCCCTGTGAGCATCAGATGCTCTCCTGATTGGAGATAGGGGCATGGGCATTCGTCGCTCTGTTACCACCTTGTGGGGCGATAATTGATGATCCTTACAGGGCTGCATGTGCATGCTAAACTGAGCAAGAGGTAAGCAGTGTGCCTAATTTGTCTTTAATGTGGTGCAGAGCTTGGATAGTTTACTTTTCAGAAGACCATTTATCCTCTTCACAAACTGTTGGCCTGAGGGTGGTAAATTGAACACATCCAATGCTTGATTCCCAATAATACTGTGATCTCTTTGAAGAGCTCATTGAAAAAGTGGTGCCGTTGTCAGACCTTAATACTTCCCACACACTCCATTAAGGGAAAGCCTCTCTGAGCAAGAACTTGACTGCGCATTTTGAATCAGGGTGTGCACAAGGACCAGCCTCCACCCACTGTAAGAAAGGATACACTACTACTATCAGATAGCGAGACCCATTCCACCTTTCACCCATATCCGTGTAGTCAATATGCACTCATGGAATGGCCCAGTAGGGCGGGGCAGCGTACCTCTGATTGTCTGCTGGGTGAGACCAGTTCTGTAAGTCTCACAAGTAGTACAGTTGATAACCATTTTAGTTATTGCCTCCTGCAGATTGGGAACAAACCAGCTCTCCTGAATATCTGCAGCGAAATGCTGTTTTGATACATGGGATGGTGCAGCTGGTCGAATGTGACAGGCAGCAAATCGTGTGGCATAACTGCTTTGCTCGATGTTTCTTGTTGCCACAATACATCTGTAGAGGACTGCGTGCATCCTCTTTTCAACCACAAATCTTTCTCTTCCTGTTGGGCCCATCTCTGCAACTCAATTAGGTGAGCATCAGTAAGGAATTATAAGAGTTGGGCAGCTGTGCTCTCCTCTAAGCTACCACTGCACACTCAGAAACACTTGGCACAGGTAAATACTCTGCTTGCTTGGCCGCAGCATCCGCTTCAGTGTTACTGAGTGAGACCTTGTCTGTGTTGTTGGTATGGGCAGTGCATTTCACCACTGCTGTCAAGGAGGGTTGGGATAGTGCATCAATTAGCTTATCTAGCAGTGTTGCATGTTATACCGGGGACGCGTCAGCCCTCCAAAATCCTCTCTTCTACCAACATGCCAGTCCTGCATGCACCCGTAGTGGTGACTTAGGTAGAGTCAGAATAGATGGTGACAAAACAATCTTGTGACACCAGAAGTGCCTCAATGAACACTAAGAGTTCTGTTGCTTGGGACAAATTGTGCATGGGTAACCTTCTCTTTGACAGTTATGGACTGGGGAGTGCTGCGCACTGAGGTGGCACAGATCAGGTGTAATTTGCTTTCCGTGAACAGATATCAACGGGCCTAAGTAGAACACTTCTTGGAGGCAATTTTGCAGCTTTGCCTTAACTACCTTGTACCCCTTGTATGCCAGCTGCTGGAAGGTGATGGAGTCCTTCTGGCACTGCTTCTAACTGTCGATGCACACCAGTAAATCATCAACATATAGAATAATGGTTCTGGGCAAGTCAGCATGTAGAATCACGTTAAAGATGCTGGGGAACTCACAGTACCCCTATGTCAATCTTGTGTGCTCGAAACACATTAACCCATGCATAAACAGGGTGGGATACTGCAAATCGGGGTGCAGGGATATGGAGCAGAAGGCATTTTAGAGGTCCACCATGGTGAAGTGGGACACCTCTTTTGGGAGGCTTCACAGTATTTTTGCGGAGTTCGGGACTATGGGAAATTCTGCCTGGACAATGTCATTTAGAGGGTGAAGGTCCTGTTTCATCCTCCAACCCCCACTTGCCTTTTTAATGGGATAGATAGCCATTTTGAATGGGGCAGTAGATGGCACTATTATTTCCTGATTCAGAAGGACCACAATGGTGTCCCGGAAGCCCTTGTATCTCTCTTTGGACAATGGGTACTGTTTAGCTCAGGGTCAAACCACGCCTGGCTTAAGCGCCACTCACTGCAAGAGCCCTACATTGTGAGTATTAGTTGCCCATAATCACTCTGGGACCTGCTCCAAGTCACTATCAGCAAAGGGGGGTGGGGTGACAAGGGCCATCAAGGAACAAGGCACCTTTCAATATTTTGCACCATAATGTCACAAGCGATACAAATTGCTAACACAATCTCACCAGCATCAACGCTATTTTCAAAAATTCTGCATCTGTCAATTCTTTGAGGGGCACCGTTGGATCAATGCATAATACAGCATTCCACTCGTACCCAACAGAGTCTGTGCCCATCACAACAATGCTTTTAGCTGACACAACCAGACCCTGTAAATCTAGGGAAAGTATCATACCTGTCACAAGCTCTGATTTGATGGTACCCGCCAACACTCCTAGCCAATCTGGGGCATTGCATCAAGTAATACTGTAATCCAGTAAAGAAACATGTCTGGGTCCATGGGAATGCCACATACCACCTCCCCTCGTCTGACCATGGCCCTTAAGGCACTCATGCCTCGGGATGCACATACCACCCCACGGTTCTTAAAGGAAATGGTCTGTTCAGTTTGTTCAACAAATCTCGTCCCAGCAAATTTATCGGGGACGACTTGGAATACAGTAAGGGTGCATGCACCACTGTTCACCCTATTTTGCTAGCTACCTTTTCTGTGTAGGGAACCGTTGCGATAGTCCCAGAGAATACCTGCATCTCAAGAGTTTCACATGATAGTGGGAGATTTCCCTAACTGATGCATGATTTAGTGGCACCTGTGTCAACCATAAAGATGAATTGCTTATTAACTATTGTGGCACCCACCAAAGGTTGCTTGTCATGTAGAGAAGCCTAATCCCCCTGTATATGTCTCCATTTATGCTTCCCCCTCTCTTTCATAATTTCTATATTTGTGTACATTCATAAAGTATTATGTATACTGTTCATATATGTGCATTTTTTTTAAAGGCCTTTTGGGAGTCCTCGGAGAGCGCTACTGTCCGGAATGGCCGCAATTAACCAAAATGTGGGTGTCCTAAGGACACTCTGCCTGTTTGTATTGTCCGCAATCAAAATGGAGGTGTCCATAGGATCCATAACCTGTCTGCATGTCTGCAAAGTTGTGACACACAAACCCTATCCGGAGAACACGTGTGCGCATGCACATCCGACCATCAGAGTCCTATGAACATTGCACCTGTCCGTAACTGTCATCCACATGTGTGTCAAACTTTTAATTAGTTCCGAGACCCAAACCCTGTTGGTAGAACACCTGTGCGCATGGGTAGAACTGATCCCGAGCAATAGGGGTCCTAATGACAGCCGTCCCATTCGCGTACGTGTCTGCAACATCATCATGTGACCGCACCCTCGCTAAGCATAGGCCCTTGACTGTGGCCAGAGTCTGGGCCCCCGGACACCTAAAAAGCACTTTTTTGAGCAATCCAAGATGTTTTTCAATGAAACTTCACCCTTGTAGAGGCCCCAGTTTATGCCCCTACCAATCTGGATCTTCTTTGGAACTTTTTGAGCCCTTTTTGGTGTTCGAATTGTCCGTGGACATTGCTGCTATACGCAAAGCACTACCCAACACCCCAACAAAAGGCCACACTCTACAGTTGATCCTCATTCTGTTTTTGGCTACCCAAGAGAGCATTGCTCAACATTGCTGGTGTCCTATATTGGATTTGCTGCTGACCTCTGCCTGCTGTGCTTTGTGTGCTGTGCCACATTTGGAGACGAACATTCCTCTGCCTGCTGTGCTGTGATACATTTGGAAAGCTATCCCAGATGGCAACCATGGCTTCTACTTCTGAAGCTGCCTCGGCTTCAGCACCACCGCCACCCCCTCAAACACCACTACCACCTTGCAAAGAATCTGCAGAGGGGAACAGGTATCGAGATATAGAGAGGGAGGAAAAGGAAGATCAGGATGAGGTAGTGGAAGTCCTTAGTACAGCCAGCCACTGTGAGTCTTGGGTGTGGAGGCTGTTTACTACCGTTGGAAGGGTACCCAAGGCACGTGCAGACAAGGTGCGCTGCACTGAGTGCAACATTGTGCTCAGTCATGGCCAATCTGAGATGGATTAGCTCCTGTCATTTCTGTTTAGCTGACAGAAGGCAATCCTGGAATAAGTTCCATTAAGGTAGATGCTCAGAAGTAAAGGCCCTGTTGGAGCAGGACTTCCTCTCAAGTTGGCGGCTCTTGTGCACTTTGCTCTCGAGGCTGAAACAAAGCACCTGTGAAACTTCAGCGATGGCCAAGGTAATCCTTGAATAGGTGCTGTGACAGGCCCAGTTCAGCTCTATAAAGAAAATACAAATATGGGAAATGCATCCAGATATATTGACACAGCTAGATGATTCCTTGCCAAACACGTTGCAGTAGTTACACTCACGATAGACCTGACATATATGTGAGATTGGTATAAGAGTAACAAGAAGCCTGCGGTGGAGACAAGGGCATGGCTGTTTACTGCTGTGCAGCTGGGTGGCAATCTCTGTTTGGATTTGCCTGAACTGTACTTACTGGGAAGCACCGCTCCAACTCGCATCAGTCTACCGGCAGGAGCCGATAGCAGTTGAAGCGAGCAGTTTGCTTCCTCATCACGTGACAAGCGTCACCTGACTTTCTCTGATTTTCGCCCACTGGAAGTGCCTTCATTAGCAGTACTCCGCGACCCTTGCGGCGAGAAGCTTGTGGTGGAGACAAGGGAGCGGCTGTTTACTGCTGTTTGTGGCTGGGTTTGGCGGTAAGTGCTGTCTACTCTATCTCAGCAGTACATTCAAACAATACATTCTTCTATCACTGTACCTGTCTTTGTTTGAATAATTACTAAATGGAACTCACAAAACCGCGTACCCGACTTTAAGGGAAACTAGAAGAAACGGTTGCTATGGCAAAGAAAAGCCTGATTCAAACAGAGATAAAAGGAAAGCAAACGCCCAAACTAAACACTAATCCTCAGGTATTTATGATGGCAGAAATACACCAGTCTGAACTTCAGGCACTGAAACCATAAGAAATTTTACAAGTACCTGTACACATATTACCATCAGTGCCTACATCGCAAATCATTGAGCCGGAATCCCATTCCCCGCCACCTCAAACAAATCATGCCCTTCCTCCCCACGCCTACCCTACCCCCATTTCAAATTTGTCTACATTTACAACTCCTACGGAACTTCCTCAGACAGAAACGAAACCGATTACCCAAGACAAGGTGTATAGACCAACACCTGATATCCTTCATGAACCTACACCATCGGCTTCCATAAAACGATCCTGTCTCTCCACATTGCTTCCTCATCAACTTACTGAAATAGCGTGTAATTCCAATCCAGAGGACGCTTGTTACACACCAACCCTTCGGGAACGAGCAAAAGCAGCCAAACAGCAATGGCAATCGACATATCAACCCATAGATTCGTCTAATTGTGAAAATTCCAAACCTCTATCAGTTCGCATCGCGCGTCTTTCACTCGATATAACCGAGATTGATGAGATTATGGATTCTCAGGAGAAGAGGGAGGAAGTATTTGGAGCAATCCTCAATTATAATCCAATTCAAAAAATCAATATATTGACACCTATTGCACTGAAAGGATCTCAGGCGTCCCTAAAAAATTCCTCAAAATCCACCTAGAACTAGTGGAAGGCGAATTGTTTTCTTCACATAAGATCTCTGAAGTATTAAATGACTCCCCAGAGCTACCGGAAAGATTAGCAACTACGATGCTGGCATGGGAGTAGGACATGGGTGGACAGGGGGGACAAATCCCCCTCACAATTTTAAGTGGGGGGATATAATGTCATTTATCCCCCCCAGCATATGTGTTTGGTGTGTTGTGCAGGGATCTGTTTTTGAAGTGGGGGGAGGGGCTGCTTACTATGTAAGCTGCCCTCTCCCCGCTGGCCCCCAAAGCATGGGGGCAATACCCTGGGGGCAGATTGGTGATTATCTGCCCCCAGGGAAGGGGGGCAAACAAACAAAAAACGATTTTAAAAAAAAAATGTAGTTTTGGGTGGGGTGGGACCACTAGCCACCAGGGATTTTTGCAAGGGGGGGTGGCCCTCTCCCCCCACTCTAAGTGGATGGGGGCACCTTATGTAGCCTTCCCTGGGGCAGATTTCTGCCCCTAGGAAGGGGTACATGAGATGCCCCCATCAATTTGGGTTGGGGGGAGGCCACTGCAAATATTGGCAGAGCCACCCCCAAGCCTGGGGCAGTAAGTTTTGCCCCTCCCCCCGGGGGCAGATGGCCACACACATGTTCCCACCTACCCCTAGGAAAGGGGCAAAACAAAAATAAAACAAATGATAACTTGTTTTGGGTGGGTGGGGGGGCACTGAACCACCATGGATGTTTTAGTGGAGAGGGGGTGACCCTCTTCCCGCACTCCAAATGGATGGGGGCATCTCATGTAGCCCTCCCTGGGGGCAGATTTCTAGCACAATCTGCTCCTAGGAAAGTGGCAAAACAAAAAAAAACTTGTTTTGTGTGGGTGTGGGGGTCACTAAACAACCATGGATGTTTTTAGTGGAAAGGGGGTGCAGTCTGACACAGCATAAAAGGAGCCCACCCACCCACCACACCCCCTCCCACACCAAGATGACACCAATAGTAGCAGCATTACCGGAGCCAGAGGCCCTGCATGCAAGGCAGCTACCACAACAACAGCAACAACAACCACCACAGCCACCACCACAGAGGATACACAGGAGGAGAAGGAGGGTGCGACAGGCCCGGCATGCCCTACCGGTGCAGCCACCATTACCACGCCGGCAGCCCCCAATCACTCGCATCAGAGCCTCCCCCTTCAACCTCACACCAGAGCAGATCCCCACCCTGTACCGGCTTGACCGGGACACCATCACCACCATAGTGGACCTGACACATGACGACATAGTGAGCCACATAGAAATCCACCCCGCAATCCCCCCTCGACTCAAGGTAGTGTCTGTACTCAACTTCCTTGCCACAGGCACGTAGCAGCATACAGTGGGGTACATGCATGGCATACCACAGGCCATATCTTCACAGATACTCAAACAAGTGCTGGATGCCCTCCTGAAACACACAAGGGACTACATATCCCTACCCCGGACACCCCAGGAGATATTGGATACATGAGTTGCCTACCATGCACTGGCAGGCATGCCAAATTGCATGGGTGCCCTCGACTGCACCCACGTGGAATTGAACTGTCCACATGCAATAGAGGTGGCATATCGCAACTGCAAGCAATACCGCTACATTGACGCCCAGATGGTATGAAATGCCTGTAAAGACATCACACATTGGGGTGCCAATACCCCCGAACAAGACATGACCCCCTGGTCCTGCGAAACCCCATGCTACCACGATAGATGGAGTTACATGCTGGACAACGTGCCTGACTGCTTGGTGAATCACCTGATTGGGCCATGGCAGCGCATTGGTGCCATGATTGGGGTGGATGAATACCCCAACTTGGTGGGAAAGGGTGGGGGTGCATACCACACCTGTGTGGGAATGTTGACGCCAGTGCACGATGTGCACCCCACAGAACACAGTGCCCCAAGGCAATCGACATGGCACATGACTGCCTAACCTCACAGCGATGCCAGAATGTACAAAGCACAACACTACTCGTCTGACAGGTAACCTGGCCCAATAACACAACACAAGCACCACTCATCGGCGGATCACACACACTGTAAGGGCATCCTGCACCATGCACTGCATATGCACTATCTCGCAGCCTCCTGCATCCCACCACACAAGACAGATGTCCCTGGGAGTGCATAGAAGTGAGCCCAACAAGGATACTGCAGCGTGTCCCTGGTTCCGCACACCCATAGTAGTGGTGCAAGTCACCATGGTACTGATCAGTGCAGCAAGAGAGTATGCTACTGACTACAGTCAACACCCCCTGCCACCAAATCACACAGAACCCAACACATCAATGAATTCAGGCCAAAACTGCTGCACGCATATACGGTGCACGTGCATCAAGATGCGAGTGCACACCATAAGCCACCTTGAAGAAGCTACCCCCTCCATCATTCCATGGCACAGGACACATAGCCGGGCCAGTAATGGGGTTGCTGCAACCAGGGACATGTGTGTATGGCCAGGAATCACCAGCTGCCATGCAAGACTGCTACAGTTCCCCACCATCAATGTACAAACACTTACCTTCATTCCCCTTCCATGCAGGTGATGGTGGCTACCCTTGGAAGCCGTGGCTCATGACCCCTATCCGCAACCCACAGAACAGGCATGAGGAGGACTACAATCAAGCCCATATCCGTATACGGGTGGCCATAGAGCAGACATTTGGCCTGTTGAAGGCACTATTTTGTTGCCACAGCCGTTCGGGCAGAGCACTCATCAACAGCCACGAGAAGGTGGTCAGGATCACCATGGCATGTGTAAAGCTGCACAATGCGTGCATACGTCGGAATGTGCCACTGCCCCCTGACCTGGAACTGCTACCACCAGATGATGATGAGGGGGTGGAGGAAGAAATGGCAGGACAGCATCACGGTGCAGGTGCACAGGAGGGATGTGGAGTGTGGCAATCATTGATTGGACAATATTTCTGACACTCAAGTCAGCTGAGGGTGTCAGGATGACAGGGCATCGGGCACTGGTTGTGGGGATACATGTACACCATGCACTGTGAGTCATTAGAAGACGCATGCACATTGAACAATGTCCACTCTGATATTTTTATGTACAACCGGTGTATTGTATTTGTAGGTTCCAACGTGAACAACAAAACCTCCACCCTCACCCCCCTTCCCCCAACTCCCATACACAAACAATGGACAATTATATCAAGGAAGAACATTTACTCTTGGGCGCAATATATGACCATACTCATACCGACCCCTAACAAAGATCCAGATCAATGCACAAAATACATCTTTGTAACCATCTTCAATATCTATTGGAATCCGACTGCGATGAATGACAACAAGTTCCTAGATTCCATATATGATGAAATTGATAATATTGCCTCCTCCAACAACCCCCCTCCCCCCAACTCCCATACACACCCTCACCCCCCTCCCCCCAACTCCCATACACACCCTCACCCCCTCCCCCCAACTCCCATACACACCCCCCCCAACTCCGCAACACTAGTCCCGTGTAGCACATTGAGTCCACATGTGCCAGCATAGCCTATTCATCCATGCGCCCAGGGCCCGGGGGGGCATGTTCCTGTGCTGCTGAGAACGCAGTGAGCGGCTCACCGGGCTTGCCGGGGTGGAGCAACTGGTAGAGGGGGTGTCCTCCAGTCACATGGGTGGGATGTGCTGCCACAAGGGCGTCTGCAATGCGTCTAAGTGTCTCACACACACGGTTGGTGCCTTCCGTGAACACCTGATGCATTTGCCTGAGCTCCTCCAGTAACTCCAACCTGCCCTGGCGGTTCTCCTCATTGAAGTCAGTAATGAGGGCAGTGAGCTGTCCTGCACGTAGTGCATCCTGGGATGGCATATCATCCCTGCAGGGGATTGGGGCAACATGCCCTGACAGGGCCTCAAATGGGGTACTGGGCACGGGATCTGCATCTCCTGATGCAATGCATCGCCACGTGCACTTCGGACTGGTGTGTCACCCTCCCCTGAGTCACTGCATGACACCTGGGGGACATTGTCGGGCTCGGGTGTGTGTACAGTGGGGTAGTACTCCTCCTCAGATGCACCACAAATTGACAAGGGGCTGTCCACAATTTGCAGAGGGGCCGTGGCTGCCACCTCCCCAGAGATGCTGGAATCCTCTGACCTTGGTGTGGTGATGTTAGCAGGCGCAGATGCAGTGAGGGATGGGGGTTGTGCAACCTCAATGGGCCTTGGAGGAGCTGTGGTGGTTCGGTCCTTCCTGGCCGGTACGTGGTGGTCCCTGCCTTTGGCACTCGATGTGGTGTGACAGCTTTTCTCAGGCTCATCGCCCTCATGCTCACTGCCTGTGGGTGTAGAACAAAGGTACAACATGAGTTGTTGTGTGAGACGCTAATGTGATTAATAGCAGCATTCACATTTCAGTAAATTTGGGTTGGTGGCATTTTGGCCGTTACTACATCACTGGATTCTACGCATGTGTTGGATATGTACGCAGGTGTTGGAGTCACTAATCCTGGCCAGGTCATGTGCAGTCTGACTCGCACACTGCCAAGCCTGCTGCACAGTGTACTTATTGGGATGTGCTACTTACTGCACTGTGGTTGGTGGGCATTCTGTGGTGGCACTTGTCCCTTGGTGGCAGTTGTCTTGCCATTATCAGGATGGGTGGAGGGCAGTATGACAAGGTGCATTGGACGTGGCATGGAGGTGTATTCTGCATGTATTTGCCATTGGCGGTGTTGACTTTGGACACTCACCTCCATCAGCAGACGACGGAGCCCCACACTCCATTTCGCCGACACCCTTGATTGCTTCTGTGCCGATCAGTGCAGCGCATGTTTCCTCCCATGGCTCTAGTTTCACTGGTGAACTTGGTCCACCTCCAGTTTGCAGTGCCTGGCTGCGATTGGCTGAGAGGATGCTCTGCATCCTCAACCGCAAG
Source organism: Ambystoma mexicanum (assembly GCF_040938575.1). Taxonomy (NCBI): domain Eukaryota; kingdom Metazoa; phylum Chordata; class Amphibia; order Caudata; family Ambystomatidae; genus Ambystoma; species Ambystoma mexicanum. Next base: position 229,140,730 of record NC_090930.1, on the reverse strand, counting down.
TCGTCCCATCTCTTGCGGCAGTCCCTGGGGGTGCGAGGGGTGGTGCCTACCGCGCTGACCCTTTTGGCAAGTTCTGCCCATATGTTTTTTTTGCGGGCCACTGCCTCTCTGCGCATGTCACTGTTGAACACGACATCTGTGTGCTCCTCCAGGTGGCCCACCAGGGCCTGCAGCTCCTCGGGGCTGAAGCGCTGCTTGTGGAGGCGGTCCGCCGACTTCTTGGGTGCTTTGGGCATAGCTGGCGGTTATGTAGGCCTTTTCCGAGGTTCAGGTTCGTCCCAAGGGTGCTACCTGGAGAGGATGGCAATGGATTGTGTTTTTAAAGATGGCCGCCGCTCTCCTTCCCGTTCCTGTGCGATGATGTAATTTCCATATCTGTTATTTAGCGGTGACCGTAATTTACGGATACCGTAAATTACGGTCACCGCTAATTACGGTCGGCAAAGCTTTGACAGCGGTGTTGTTAAGTACGTCTCGCTTCATGCCAGTAAGGGGTTTAATGGGCCCTTTAGCGGTATGCCGCTAGGGGATTTACCGGCATGGCGGAAAGCTCATGCCCGCGAGGTCGGAATAGCCTGTAAATAGCGGCATTGGTACCAGACCGGACTTGTTCTTTCCGCAATGCCGGTAAGAACTAATACTTACCTCCAACCTGTTCTTTGCTGCTACATCTTTTAATGTTCTTCTGTTTTCTTTTCATCTTTTCTCTCTTGTGCAAAGTCGAGTTCTTTGACTAAAACACAATAAATAAATAAATCAAGCAAAGTCCCCCAAGATGTCCCCTGTCCCCCCAGATTGTATGTGTCTCCTACGCCCCTGGATGCTGGATCTCCAAAACTCGCTAGTAACTGTACTATCTGTAGCTATGATCCCTTTTCTTAAAATACAAGAAGCGATGGTGGACTCGACTAAGGATCAAGCTACTTTGCTAGCCATGATCATGACAAAGCAAACCCAGTGCAAACAGATGTCCTCAAAATAGATCAGTGGACTCAATATGAAATGCAACCATACAACAGTGGAATAATGGAACCGGTTCAAACAATGACTACCTCTAATGATGAACCGGCAATATGTATCCCGTTCAATATTTTTGATCTGACCAAACGAGGCCTAGTGGGAAAGGAACCTCAGCCCAAAACAAATATAAGAAAAAACTCAAAAAAAACTCAAAAAAACCTCAAACAGGCTCGCAGGCATTTCTAAGAAAAATGCAATCTGTGCAAAAATCTTTGCTAGAGAACACAACTAAAAATGCATTAAAAATGACTGTAAAGACCCCAAGTCCGGTAGCTGTTGTCACAATTACTCCAACTGTTAATATAGTGAGCACAACAATTAAACATGATGAGCACACTCAGCATGAACCACTAGATGCTTTGCTGGCAGTAATCAATCAAGATAGCCCTCTTAAAGTGACCAAAGCATCGTCAATGATTGAGAGTGGTACTGAGGATGACTCAATCGATGATGACTCCACCCTTACTGATCCTCAAGACGATGCACTGATTGTCCTTGATGAATGCAAAGAATCATCTTTCGAATCTTCACATATGAGTTCTTCCACTCGGGATTCAATAAACAACATTTCTTTGGGATATTCAGAGGTGTCAAATGACGAATTATGGTCACCTTTAGAAACGAAAAAGAAACCAAATATCAATGTGACCCAACCCCCCCAAATAGATCCACCTCTGGTCAGACCAACTTTTCTCAATCCAACGAAAACATCCTATGCTTTTAGAATCTCTCTAACTCCAATTGCAACAAATATCGATGAGCCTGTAACATTGAATAGAGCCAATGTACTACACCTACTAAATGCAATGCCACAATTGGCTCAGATTGGTTCCCGAGACATTGATGTGATCCTTTTCCCCAACAAAGAAAAAATGGAAACAGTACAGATTGACTTCTATTGTAAAGAAATAATGCACCGCGTACTTTCTACTAAGCAGCAATTGGAGATGCTGGGTTTTGAAGCTGAAGAAATCTTTGTTTCAAGTTTAATGGCTCGGGAAAAATGCAGCAATAAACTTGCTATGTTTGATTCTTATCATAATAATAAAACGAACAAACAGAAATTGCCACAAAATATACAGAAGAATTCTAACGACTCGGCTTCCAAGTTGCGACACACTGATGGGGAAAACTATTTGCCATACACAAACAATGCTGTGAAGAGACGAGGGATATGGCGCGACCAAGAATGGAATCCTGAAACCAAATTAAGATTCGATACGAGAGACGGACAATGGAGTCAGAACAGGAAAACCTATCTATAACAACCAACAGGAACAACTACCCAATTGAGCCTAGTGTCTCTATGCTCTTGGAACACTAGAGGTCACAAACACCTCTTCAATGAAGGCTCACTAGCTCTTGCAAAACTGACATAATTTGCTTACAGGAAACTTGGTTAAAGGAAGAGGTAGTCTGTGAAGGTTTCATAACCTTGATGAACCCTGGAATTACTTCACAACAAGGCAGACCGGCATCAGGAATGTTGATCCTCGTAAAAATCACTCCTTTCTGGACAATTATATCAAGGAAGAACATTTACTCTTGGGCGCAATATATGACCATACTCATACCGACCCCTAACAAAGATCCAGATCAATGCACAAAATACATCTTTGTAACCATCTTCAATATCTATTGGAATCCGACTGCGATGAATGACAACAAGTTCCTAGATTCCATATATGATTAAATTGATAATATTGCCTCCTCCAACAACGGAGCTGAATTTATCATTGCAGGAGACTTTAACATTGAAACAAAAAAAAAAAGAAAAACAAAAAAAATCAAATGCAATCAAAGCAATTAAGGCCCTAATGCAACAGAATAATGCAGAAGCAATTATAGCTGCACTCAAACAGAAGTAGAAGCTCAGGAATGGATTAATCATTTCACAACTCTCTATAACCCAAATCCCGATGTCCCTGTAACTGATTTAGTTCAAGAAGAGGGTGCCTGGAATCTCAACTGGGACTTAGAAGATGTAAGAAATACCATCATGGCCTTGAACCCCTCTCGAGCCCCTGGACCCAATGGATTATCAAATGCTGACCTCAAAGCAAGTCCAAATGAATGGGCAGCCTTCTTCACACTTCTTCTTCATCTTATTGAAAATACAAAAGAAATCCCTCATAGTTGAACGCTGGCTGTTTTGATCCCAATCTTTAAAGCTGGCGATCGTAAAAGCCCGGTAAATTACAGACCTATAGCGTTGCTCGATCCCTTAGGGAAACTATTTGCGGGTTATCTGGTAAAAAAGCTTTACAACTGGGTAGAGGAGAATGCAAGACAAGAAAAAATGCAAACTGGTTTCGTCAAGAAAATAGGAACAAATGTCAACCTCCTGTTATTGAACTTGATAAAATATGAGGCAATAAGCAAGAAACACCAAGTATATGCCATCTTTATAGACTTAAAGATGGCATTTGACTCGGTTAACAGGCAAAAGCTTTGGCCCAAACTCGCAGCCTGGGGATGTCCATCTTCTATTATGATCCCGATCAAACAACTTTACTCAACACCTCTGTCAGAGTCCGGTTAACCAATGACGGGATGGTGACAAACCCCATTCCTACCTGTAACGGCTTAAAGCAAGGATGCCCCTTAGCAGCCTGCCTTTACAATCTGTATACTTACGACTTCGGCAAAAAAATCCAAAATTTAGCGGCTAACCGACCAAAGATCAACAACGAGCCTATACAGATGCTAATATACACCGATGACATCATTATTTTGGACAAAACTGTATCGGGTCTACAAAAATCTCTTGACAAAGCTCAAAATTACATGCTCAAAAATGACCTGTTGATAAACAGCAACAAAACTAAGGTAATGAAACTCGCATCGCGAAAAAATAATAAAAACCAACATACCTTAAAGATATACCTAGAAAGAGAAGAGATCGTAATAACAAAGGCAATGAAATATCTGGATGTAATGATTAATCCTTCTTTAAATGAACAAGAGTGGAAGAACCATATTGAGGGAAAAGCCAGATCCCTGGCTAGACAAGGCTGCTTCTTCCACAGAAAATACGGAACATATTCAATAAAAGCCACAATAGCCTTGTATAAACAAAAAGTAATCCCGATCTTGACGTATGCAACCGAATCTCTGGTCAATCAACAAACAATGAACTGGCCCAGGTATGAAGCATTATTTTGGAGGAAAACTCTATCTCTTCCAAGGTTTTTTCTGATGCTGAGAATCCGCTTTGAATTAGCCATCCAATCCATTAAATCAATAGTTCTTTAGAAGCAAATGGATCTCCTCAGGAAAATAATCTCCAAAGACAAGATCCCATCGTTGGAAATCCTGAGAGAAAATAATTCAGCAGTTCATATCACAGCACTGAGCAAATAGTCTTCGGAAATCAAACTGAAAATACAAGCTGAAGATATCTCTGAGGAAATGTTGATTAATAGACCACAGTACGCAAAGCGTGAAATACAGACTAATGACTGGATCAAAACCATTGCTGATCAAAATAAATACAAAGATATCTAAAATGTGAAACTGAAATAAGAGGTCTCCATGAATTGCCTGCCTACCTAAACTACTACCCGGATTGCAACGTACGTGATCTGTTTCTACGCTTTCGGCTTAACATCCTACCGACTCGGGAATATCAATCTATGATGGACAAATCAAACAAAATAACTCCTGATTGCCACTTTTGTAAAGATACAAACATCAAGGAAACTCTATTTCATTTGATTATGATCTGCCCGGCACTGAAGGAGCAAAGATCCATGTATAGAGACTATTTCGGGATATCACACAAACAATTAACGACTCAAGAAAGATGGGACAATTTATTAAGACGACAAGACAAACGCCTAATTTTGACAATAATTAAATTTTGGTTGGAAATCACCAAAGAAAAACTAAATGAATGAGTGAAATGCAAGCATATAATGATTTGTGATTGATGTTCTTTTTTTCCTTTTTCTTAATAATGTAATACTTTTGTAACACAAAAATGAAAAGTTTGTAAAATCAAACAAAACATATTAAAAACAATAAAATAAGATTTATAATCAATTTTTGATTGTCCTTGTTGCTTTCCCTGTCTATAGTTTGAATGTTTGATGGTAGCATTTTGGTTTACCATTTTTGTACTTGATTTGACAAGAGTTAGTTATGTCTTAAGGAATCAGTAACTCCTTCTCCCCTTGACTTTTCCACACCTTTACTTAAGGTTTGTGACTGACTTTGATCATCGGGTGCTGTGAAATAAACGGCTTCACCTCTTTCCCCAGATTGCTCATTTTCTGACAAATTCCGTGCAATAGATCCTGTTACCTCAAAATAGTCAATCCTGGGAGGAGGTCCATCAATGTGGATTTAATAACATTTGTTATAATAATCTGGTTCCCCTCACTATTTATCATATCTGGATTATGAAAATAATGATTTTCAGGAATTTTATTCATGCAGGGAACAGATTTTTCTTGTTTTCTTGTGAATTTCCCATTCCCAGATTTGCCTGGCAACATGGGATCTTGTACTGATTGTGCAATTGAGATTTCAAATCAATTTCCAGCAATTGTTTTTTAATTTCCACTTGCACCTGATGTATGAATGTATGTGTTTGAACTGGTTTGTCAATATATGGCTTCTCTACTAGCTTTCCCTCCTATCCTAGTATTACTGGTAATTGCAATCTAGTGGATGTAATCCTGTCTCCCTTGAACTCCCCAATTGTACTTGTACTATCTTCCCTAGATGTTGATTTTTCCACCATATGATAGAACGTAGAAAGCTGAGATTGTTTTGGTTCTTTTGGTTCTAGGAGAGGTTTACCTTGGGGTAAATCTTTAATTGGAGATTCAATTTCGGGACTATTTTGAGGAAAAGATTCACCATTCAAAGTCAATTAATGCTTTTAGTTTGTTTTTTTTGTTTTTGTTATCAACAAGTATAGAATTTTCCTTGTGAAGTTGTAACACCCGTTGGCTTTCTTCTTCAAGTTGTATGAGGTCCGAAATGGCAACCTCATTTGCAGAGATATTTGCTTTTTGTTTAGTTAATTCTCTCTTTTTTAGTTTTTTTTATTTAACTTTTTTCTTGCCTTAAGGTCCAGGTGCTGTTGCCGCCTTGAGAGATGTATTCCATTGGAATTTGCATCTTTTGCAACTGAATCCTGAGTGCATACAATATTGGGATCTTCATTCTCTTTTGACAACAAGTCAGTAAGGTCTGATGGACTATCTGGGGAGTCGTTTGTATCAGAAGCCTCCTCTCTTATGACCGGTTTATTTACCCCAGATTCAACCAGCATAGAGACTATGAAGGCTAGTTGAGCAATACCCAGCTCTAGATTAGATACTTTTTCTGAGGTATTTGAGGGGAGATTGTTATTTAATTTCATTGTCAGTGTGTCAGCATAGAATGCTATGCAAAGCTGATCCAATATAGGATCAAATATTGTTTATTGAGTTGGCTCACTCCGGTCCTTAATGTCTATCTTTAAGCTTGACTTGGGTGAGGATGCTTTGCTACATAAACAGCCCTTTAATCCCAAACCTTCGGAATCCGTCACCTCTCCCATCAGGAAGCCCTCTCATTTATTTGTTTTATTCAAGGTATCAGAAACTAGACACTTAAGATCTCTGATCTCCATATGTGTTAAGTCCTTACCCTTGTCCAGTAGATTTTGTATTCTTGTTATGACTGGACAATTCTTCGCTAGTTCATCATTTTAAATTGTAAGTAATGAGGTTGTTCTTGATACTATCGATGAGGCTTCCTGTGTGGCAAGAGGGCTCGGTTCTTCCATTAAGGAGCTAGACATTGCAACATGTGCGGCAACTTGCTGCTGGTTATCATCCCCTTTTGCTACAAAGTTTGAGTAAGTACCTTGGAATAGGGGAGCAGGGGGTAATGGGAAATAATTATTAGTCCCTAAAGGAAATGTTTCCCGTGTTTGAATGTGAAAAAGGTACATGTTATCAAAACCATTTTTGGATGCATTAACTGGTGTAGTGGGGCCTAAGGATAATCTGGCTCTTCTTCCCAGCTCCAAATTTACAGCGTGGGCCATCATAGATATATCCACTATTGGAGTAGTGCCTGTCGCTAAGCTAGTATCAATTGCTGGGGGCTGAGAAAAGTCTTCACGTATACTCAGGAAACTATTTTGGAATGGCTGCTCCCTTTCCGTTGCATTTTCTAAAGTTGGAGAGATTATTTCCTTTTCTGCCCACTTAGAGGCTTTCAAATTGGCTTGAATTTGGGCATGCATAAACTCAAGCTCCACCTCATGTAATATCGCCCTTTTTCCAGTTTCAGTTTCGGGAAATGTTATAGAATGTGGAGGCAGAGGGGGAAAGTCTGATGTACTGCTTAAATTCATAGGTAATGAGCTTACAAGATTGGCTATGTCCTTAGGTAATTCTAACTGCAACTCATTACCCAAAATGGTTGGAGGTTTTACTGTTGGCGTACATAGTTTTCTGCTTCTTAATAAAGTAGCCATTGGGAAGCAAAACAAGTATTTACAATGGTAACTGAGCCACTCTAAATGCGCTAATGCTGAGTTATTTGTAGGAATGTAGGTGGTAAAGGGGCAGGTACTTTCCATGCAATGGAACCAAGGTATCAGAGCAAACATCAGCATTAGTTTCATAAAGTACAAATTCCCTTATACAAATCTTAATGATGTTATCCAAAGCAATCTTGTGGTAATACAACAAATCAAGGAAGCCGATTAATAGGGGGAACAAACGCCCCCTCACAATGAGGGATACCAGGTTCTATTACTCGCGAAAAAACACACACACAGCAATTACAGCCATAATGGGGTTCAAAGGTATTGAAACCCGCAGTCACCCCCTCGTGGCTGATTCACAAGATGTTAATTACACACTATTTGGCATGTAGGGACTCAAAGGCACTAAGGCCTGCAGTCACCCCCACGTGGGCGATGAAGCCTTGGTCTCCACGCCTCTGTACCGACAAACTCTTTACACAAAAGTTGCTGTGGGGCTCAAAGGCGCAGAGGCCTGCAGACACTCCTAGGCATATGGGAGGCAGGAACAGTGGATACAAGTTAATTTAAGTAATAGTTGTATTGAAAAGGAGGAGTCTCAGTATGACCAATGACAAGCACGTCAAGTGCTCCAAATTCATCATTGTTGACAAAGATTTGTGTCCTCTTCACCGAGATTAGTCACTGCGTTCCCATGACAAACTGGTGATTCGTCAGCCCCAAACGCAAAAGCAAGTTGATTTTTATTTCCGACTGACTCAAAATATTGAGGACGGAGCAGAGTAAATTAAAATATCCAGCATGCTGATTATGAAAAAAGAACAGCTTTGTAGTTGCATGTGTCAATGGTAAATTGCTTTGAGTCGTAGACAATTTTCAGTACAGTGGTCTACGGCAATGAATGTAGAAAGATGGTACAAAGATCGGGGGCACCGAAAGGCAGAATGCTTACCCTCAGGATAGCACAATGCTCTGCACCTGCATGGTGATTATGAAGGCAGTTCCACTAGGTCCAATGCTTCCAATGAGATAGGGGAATACAGCAACCAGAACCTCCTCCACTGATTCCACTGAACACACTGCTGGCACACCACATGTGCACGAATTAGTGTACTCCATTTCCCCTTTGATGGACAAAATCAATAAATCAATATTGTCATTATTACAACATCCCAGCTCTAAACAAGAAAACAGACATGCCTTTGTTAACCAAACACCTTGCACCATTTTGCTGGGGACAGAAAACATTCCAATTGCCCCATACTACGCTAGGCAACATTAAAGAAAGAAATCTCCTTGGCATTTGGAAGAACCACCATCACTGCCTGAACCAAGTTTTCAAGAGCACTCAAAAAACTAGGAGCACTGATGTATCCCAAATGGACAGCACCCTAATGCAGTACCACTATATCTGGACTGCTCCACATGGAGAAACTCCAACCACTGCCTGCATATTGGAACCAGGCACAGTTGACCACAAAGCCTCCACTGCTTCAAAACCAGAACTGTCACCCATATGTTTAGACATAGCATACCTCTCTAAAACATTTACAAACAGATCTCCAATTACCAACACCCTCACTTTCTTCACCTCTACCATCTTCACTACACACACAGCCTTTCTTCCTGCAAAGAACAACTTCAACACCTGATTGGCTAATCCCCACAGTCCCCTTTCCATGCTAGATATGCAGGCACACCCTGTCCGCGAACAGCCGCGGTGTCCACGGACCCCGTAACACAGGGGCAGCCCTTTTTCCCGTTCCACATCGCTGTCTGCACCACTCTCTCATTGGATACACGTAAGCAGTCACACAAACATCTACCAATCACATCCAGGAACTCTACATCTAACTCCGTCATCACAATTCAGCACTTTAGATGAAGTGTTCATCATTCTGAGTACAAGTGTCCTATGATTGCAAAGCACCTACAGCTACAACAAAAGAGCCTTTTGGTGGCGTTTTTTTGTGTTGCGAAACTGCAAATGGTCAACACCTACTGGAAAAAGTTTGCCAGCATAAGTAAGATATACTCCGTCTCTGCGAAAAATGTGTGTGCTACGAAACATAATATTTTCATTGTGTAAAGAGAACATGCCAACATTTCTCAAAAAGGCACATACAGCCTTGTTGACATTGTGCCTTGCTTTCTCCATTTTTGGACCAAATGAAGAAGAACACAGCCACATTTCTCTCTGCGCAATCCGAGAAATAATTACTCAGGACTTTGAAAATATGTCCATGACTGTCCCAAGTTCTTCTTTCGTTGCAAATTGCAAAGAGATTCCAGAGACATGTCCTAAACTGTTCCCTCCACAATGAATAATAATGTCTGGATGACAGTGTCACTAAAGTAGCACAAAGAGGTACCAAATCCAGCCACTTCATTCCATGCACTCCATGCCAATGCACTTCCACATGAGGGAATTCAACATGTGCAGCCACTCCACAGCGATCTGCATGCAACGCAAAGCAATTTATCCATGAATCTCCCAAAATTCAGACAATCTGCCTTCTGAAAGACACAACCATAGCTATATGCTCTCCTCTCAGGAAAAAGACTTTCTGACAAAGTCTCTCCTTACACATCATACCCAGTAAACCTTATTGACCAATCCCTTGCCCTGCTACGTCTCATTTGCGTGCCTCTCAGCCTGAAAATCCCTGTATGTAATGCAGTGTCCACGGACAAATCATAAAATCTGAGAGTGGGGAATGAAAATTTTAATCATGTGCCCCATTATCCCTTTGAGGTTGGCTCTGAAAACCTTATGTTCCAAAACAGCATGGCATCTCCTATAAAATATAAGGAATCTTCTTTAAAGTAAACCACATTACCAGAATCAATGTTGTCATTATTGCAAAAGAACATGCAAGCTCTAATCATAAAAGCATGCATGCCTTGGTTAATTAAACACCTAGCAACATTTTGCTGAGGACAAAAAACATAACTATTGTCCCATACTGCGCTAGGTACCAAATCAGAAAAAATGACCTTGGCATTTGGAAGTACTTTCATTACTGTCTGAACCACATTTTCCAGATCTTGCAACAAAGTAGGGGCACTTCCATAGCCCAAATGCAAAGCACCACAGTGCACGACAACCCCATGTGGACTAGCCATAATGTAGGAGGTCCCAAGCCCCACCCACACTCGAATCGCCCATTTTGAAGTGCCAGGAACTTTCACGCCAAAGTATGTGACGTATGATGAGCCAATAAAACAACAAAGAGCTGCAGTGGGGCCCTGCCCGGTACTTATCAGACTGACAGCACGTATTGAAGTACCTGCACTAAAGAAACCTTGGACAGTAAGGTACCCATTGAGAAAACCATGTCACAAGAACCAGGACTGACTCACATATAGAAGATATGACAACCTGTGAATGATGAAATGAGACAAAACACCATGGATAAGCAACATCCTGAGTTTTAAGTGAAATGAGTGATGACAAATGTAAGAAGCTTATGCCATAAGCGTGATGAAGACATTCAGCAAGTTTACACGTGTACATATGCTTGGAACCACAAAAAAGCTGAGAAAATTGTGCGGCTTGCTATGCTTAGTAGTAAGATAGATTGCGGCAAGTGCCACCTATACATATCTACCTCAAAAAGGAGCCTTTTATATAAGTATACTTCCACTGTGCACAAGAGCAGAATCAACCAAACGTTATTAAAGGCTGCAGGAGAGGATCCCCTCAACACAAGAATCGAAAGCTACAAAAGAAACAAAACTCAGACGCATGCAACCCATACCAAGAAGCCAAGGTCACATCGGCTGACATAGATGAACCGTAGATACGATTTATAAAGCAAAGAGCAGAGTATCCTGTTCAAAGAAGTCAAGATAAGCAGAAAAAAAGGCAGGTAGTGGGCAGAAAGCTAAATCAAATACACGAATTGCATGGAAAATTAGATGATTTCACGTTATCTGAATTACGTGACCTGCCAAGCAAGAAGAGTTGAGGCCTTCACAACTACGCACAGCGTTGTGCCATTCACATATATCTGAACTCTTCCAGAGAGAGATGCAGTCTCGAGGCCAAAAAACAAAAAATAATTGACACATGGCCATTGGGGAGGTGATTGATGATGGCAATGGTTTGGGGAAGGCTGGGAGAGCGGGCTAGCACCCTGCACCTGGCCGACCATTCTGAACGCTGCTAAGCCAGTGGAAAAGTACAAGGGGGTTTGCTGCCAACCCAATCATAATGGACCAAGTAATCTAGGATCCCATAGTTTGTAGAACCAATGGGACGTCATATTTTTTGTGACATCCACAATAGCTATTCTGAAGGAAGGGCTTAGATGCCCCACCTGACACTGGTTACCTAATCCTGTCACCCCGTTACCATATAAAGATATAGTACCTATAGTAAAGTTACCTTCCTGTAACCAATAGAATTGCATACAACATTTTAAGCGTTATACATCAGTGATGACAAGTTGTTTGTATAAAAGTTCTTTGAGTTTAAGCGAGAAGGAAGATCGAGCATTTGCTGATGTTCATTGAACTCCCTGTTTTTTGTACTTGTCATTAAACTGACTCCCTGTGCCAAACCATTGAGTTGTCAATATTGATTCAATGCTAGAGTACTAATCTGCAACCCCATCCATCTCACAGGTGCTGCTGCCTCATCTTAAAGTGCTATTGGGCAACCCACAGCTTTATGGGCCGGTTGGGGTCCTGGTGCACAATATCCTGACAAATTTCTAGCATTGCATGCAAATTGACACCAGGCACAGTGTACCACACCACCTACCCTCCTTTTATGTCAAAATTGTTAGCCACATTCCTAGATTTAGCATACTGCTCCAGACCATTCCCAAACATATCTCCAACCACCAACACCCTGACTTTCTCCACCTTTGCCATCTTCACTACACACAGCCTCTCTCAATTCAATGCAGAACCTCAACACCTGATTGGCTAATCCCCAAAAGACACTCAAATTTCATGCTCAGAAGCCCCAGATGTGGCACGCCTTGTCTGCGAACTGCCGCACTGTACCGTGGAGTGGGTAAGTAACACTGGGGCACTACCCTTTCCACTTCACTCTCTGCACAATTTCCTCATTGACTACTGTAAAGCAGTCACACAACCATCCACCAATCACATCCAAGAACTCTACATCTAACTCCATGATCACAGTTCAGCACTTTAGATATACTGTTGATCACTCTGAGGGCTGTGATTGCAAAGCACATACTGCAACAACTACTGTAAAACTCTCCAAGATTTATGCTTGCAGATTCATCCACATGAATGAAAACAAACTACAGGCTTCGGTTATTTTCTGCACAGTACATGTACAGCTCTTGTATGAATGCATATAAACGGGGTAACTGCCACTAACCCTGTATAACCTGTAAAAAAAGCTAACCTGTACAAAAAGCTGTCATTTCTCACATCTCCAAAGCTGTCTGCTCTCCAAATTTTTATTTACCCATATTACTAACTGTAATGTGCAAACTCTTATTCTCTTCATTCATTCTGTCTTTTGTGTAACCACTGCCACCTATTTATCCACATTTCAACTATAATAGCATTTAATGCATTATAGTTCAAAGGATGTACATACACTTTACTTTCTATACATTCTGGATACTTTACGTACAAACTATCATTTGAACTTCCTTTAAAAATGATTATAATAGTAATCAGACACAACACACACAGCTGTCTAACATAGTGTCATTTCATGTTAAAAGATGTGAGAAAAGATGTGAGAAAAAAAAACAGTTTGATTGTGGGGAAGGCTTTGTAGTGTGTAATAAAATGACATGCAGCCAGGATGAGCACATGCATCTTTAATCATGCACACAGATAGCCAATGTCATTTGAAAGGCTCCCAGCTGAAACAACATCACTGCCTCTACAACTGTTCTTCCAATCTAGACAGCTCTCTCATTCCAGCTGGTTGGCCATTCTGTTCTAGAATTGACCACAGCATTCAACTATACACAGGTGCAGTCATGCCTATCATATCATGTACAACTATGTACAAACAGCGTAGTAAACCAGCACATTCAACATCTCCCCCCTTCCCTTCAGTCTGCAACGCAAGCACCACACCCTTCATTGCAACCCTCACTTTATTTCAGACTCTCCCATTTCCAAGCACCACACCATCACCCAGTAGTTTGCTAATCACCTGCAGTCTGGTAAACTTGCTTTTTCCCTTTGCCACTTTCCCAAGTTTTCTTATTTGAACCTTCTACCCGACAACTGTTCTGGATAGTAATAAGCTGATGAACCCATCAGATTCTTCTGCTTTATTTCCCAAACCTTCATAATTGCATACATTGCATGCTTATCCCCACAGTTCCTGCCATTTACCCTATAGGAATAGAAAGAAAATGCATCTACATGCCATGCACATTTATCAGAAAGCACTGCTACTGCAAAAAGAAACAAATTCATGTCTACATTAACAACAGTACTATTACCACACATACTCACTAACTTCTTTCTTTCACAATTGCAGTGAAGACCACTCTCCTGAAAACCAGCAGCATCTGAAGTATGAACCAGAACTCAGAAGAAACCTACTCTTTCCATCCAAATAAGTAAGTGCAGTACTGCAATAATGTTCTAACTGTTGCTCAAACACTGTAGAATTCTAGTTTTGTAGAACAAACAATTGTATTAACCCTGCAGCATTATATTCTGTATTACTGCTTGCACCTCATCAACTGCATACATTGTATTGTCATCTAAACACGAGTATAGTAACACACAAATACCAGAATAGCCTTCCCAACCTGAAGTAACAGCCCATTGCACAATCACACTCTTCTACATACATGCTTAGCATCATACTCAGACACTCATGCACAAAGCACACATACACTGCACAACATCCCAACCACTCTTTCTTTTTTTCTCCAACAGACCTCAAATAATCCCTACCAAAAAGCAACTCCATAGAAAGCAACGCAAAAGTTGACAAAATCAAAAAAGCAAGTGTCCAAAATAAGAATCCACCACTAGCAGAATTTGTACAAAAAGTTCAAACAAAACAGCTAATACAGTCCCTAAGCGAAAACAAAAACAGCTTTGAGTAAGTGAACTTTGCCTCCTCTTTCAAAATGTAAAATGAAACAGAATGTGATTAACACGACTACAGCTAGCACTACTGCTAACACTGCACCCATAAATCTCGATATAGCCACAAGTAAGCATACCGAAAAAAAATATTTTACAAAAAATGTTCCGCCACAGAGTCCTTCAGAACCTTATAAAAACATGAGAGAAATCATACACAACCCTTAAAACCTAGCAAGGAAAATTAATCCTAGAAGCTCTCATAGACAGTGTAAATCTTCTCAAAAGGAAATTATTCATTTTAGTTTTATACAGAATGAAACCACTAACAAAACTAAGTACTGAACTACAAAAAAGACTTCTCAATAAATTAAATGTCAACAAAGATAGCTTTGCAAACATCTGTGGAGGTGAATGGACTGACATCACCAGCACAGAACTATATTTCAATGAAGAAGCATACAAACAAAAGCAAGTAAACCCAATTGCCATACAAAGCAGTAGCCGAGGGTATGAAAAACGTAACAATACCATCATGGAAAAAGAAACGCTGCTAACCAAAATATCCCTGGAAAACGTATAGGCCGATTCATGGAATTAATGTGCACCGAAATCTCCAGCGTAGAGGTGCCAAAACGTGCGATTCGCAGTAAAAGTGCGAAAATCGCAGTGCAACTGCGAAAATCGCAGGGAAACCAGCGCAAATCGATTCATGGAAGTCCGTGCGCAAGAAATATATTGGATGTGCGCTGAAAAAGTGCGCGGCGCACACTGGCGCACAGGTCATCCAACGGCGTGCGCCACGGCCGCTGCGAAATCGCACATAGCGAGCGCACATAACAAAAGTAGGCGGAACATGGGGCGTAACACTCGGAATGGGGAACAACGCGTGAAAATATGGGCGTCACAGGGAAGTACAGGAGGCAAGTGCGCAGAACGCCCACACGCTCGCCCACAACTCGTATTCATGGAATCAAATAGGGCAAACCAGCGCACGGTCAAAGACGCGCACAGGGGCAAACAAGTCCGCCACAAGAAAGCAGGCGGTAGCGTCCCTGCGCCAGAAATAAATGTGCGCCAAAATGTGCACTAACAAAAAGCACCTATGTACAGCTATGATGAATGATCCATACTGTGGCCCTCTAGGACAAATGAGGTGCAAAGGGGTACCGACAAACACGGACACCCGATGTGTGAAAAATAGCGTGTTCGTGTATTACGGGGTGCGCGGGAACTTCCAAACGCAAATTCTCAGGGTATGTATATTTCGGTGTGCATGTGAAGTTCCACATGCGATTTCAGCAAGGTACGTGTACTCCGGGTGCGCGTGAAATACCACAAGCGAATCCAGCAGCCTACATGTATTTCGGGGGTGCCGGGGAGTCCTACATGTGAATTGGCCATGTGGGTCCTCCCAGCTGTCCCCTCTACACCCTCCATGGCCCCTGAAGGCGGCCCACACCACAGGGGACTACCCTGCACCCCTGCACATGTCCCGTAGGCAGCCCATCAATCCAGGCCATGCCCACCAGCCAACCCACATGTCACATTGCACTACTGCCCACCAACTCATGTCCCCCTGCATCCAGGGGCACCCTCCACCAGGCACCCACTACTGTCTCCCTGCACCCCCACCCCCCTGCATCCAGGGCCACCCTCCACCAGGCCCCCACTCATGTCTCCCTGCATCCCCACCCCCCTGCATCCAGGGGCACCCTCCACCAGGCCCCCACTCATGTCCAACTCATGTCCCCCTGCACCCCCACCCCCCAGCACCTTGGGGCACCCTCCACCAGGTCCCCACTCATGTCCAACTCATGTCCCCCTGCACCCCCTCCCCCCTGCATCCAGGGGCACCCTCCACCAGGCCCCACTCATGTCCAACTCATGTCCCACTGCACCCCCACCCCCCAGCACTGTGGGGCACCCTCCACCAGGCCCCACTCTTGTCCAACTCATGTCCCCCTGCATCCCACCCCCCTGCATCCAGGGCCACCCTCCACCAGGCCCCCACTCCTGTCTCCCTGCACCCCACCCCCCTGCATCCAGGGGCACCCTCCAGCAGGCCCCCACTCCTGTCTCCCTGCACCCCCACCCCCCTGCATACAGGGGCACCTCCACCAGGTCCCCACTCATGTATCCCTGCACCCCCACCCCCTGCATCCAGGGGCACCCTCCACCAGGCCCCCACTCCTGTCTCCCTGCACCCCCACCCCCATGCATCCAGGGGCACCCTCCACCAGGCCCCACTCATGTCCAACTCATGTCCACCTGCACCCCCACACCCCAGCATCCAGGGGCACCCTCCACCAGGCTCCCACTCCTGTCTCCCTGCACCCCCACCCCCCTGCATCCAGGGGCACCCTCCAGCAGGCCCCCACTCATGTCCAACTCATGTCCCCCTGCACCCCCACCCTCACAGCATCCAGGAGCACCCTCCACCAGGCCCCACCCATGTCCAACTCATAACCCCCTGCACCTCCACCCCCCTGCATCCAGGGGCACCCTCCACCAGGCCCCCACTCCTGTCTCCCTGCACCCCCACCCCCCTGCATCCAGGGGCACCCTCCACCAGGCCCCCACTCGTGTCTCCCTGCACACCCACCCCCTGCATCCAGGGGCACCCTCCACCAGGCCACCACTCCTGTATCCCTGCACCCCCACCCCTCTGCATCCAGGGGCACCCTCCACCAGGCCCCCACTCATGTCCAACTCATGTCCCCCTGCACGCCCACCCCCCAGCATCCAGGGACACTCTCCACCAGGCCCCCACTCATGTCCAACTCATATCCCCCTGCATGCCCACCCCACAGCATCAGGAGCACGCTCCACCAGGCCCCACTCATGTCCAACTCATGTCCCCCTGCACCCCCACCCCCCTGCATCCAGTGACACCCTCCACCAGGCCCCCACTCCTGTCTCCCTGCACCCCCACCCCCCTGCATCCAGGGGCACCCTCCACCAGGCCCCCACTCATGTCTCCCTGCACACCCACCCCCTGCATCCAGGGGCACCCTCCACCAGGCCCCCACTCCTGTATCCCTGCACCCCCACCCCTCTGCATCCAGGGGCACCCTCCACCAGGCCCCCACTCATGTCCAACTCATGTCCCCCTGCACTCCCACCCCCCTGCATCCAGAGGCACCCTCCACCAGGCCCCCACTCATGTCCAACTCATGTCCCCCTGCACCCCCACCCCCCAGCATCCAGGGGCACCCTCCACCAGGCCCCCACTCATGTCCAACTCATGTCCCCCTACACCCCCACCCCCAGCATCCAGGGGCACCCTCCACCAGGCCCCCAATCCTGTCTCCCTGCACCCCCACCCTCTGCATCCAGGGGCACCCTCCACCAGGCCCCCACTCATGTCCAACTCATGTCCCCGTGCACCCCCACCCCACAGCATCCAGGGGCACCCTCCACCAGGCCCCACTCATGTCCAACTCATGTCCCCCTGCACACCCACCCCCCTGCATCTAGGGGCACCTCCACCAGGCCTTGACTCCTGTCTCGCTGCACCCCCACCCCCCTGCATCCAGGGGCACCCTCCACCAGGCCCCACTCATGTCCAACTCATGTCCCCCTGCACCCCCATCCCCAGCATCCAGGGGCACCCTCCACCAGGCCCCCACTCCTGTCCACCTCATGTCCCCCTGCACCCCCACCCCCCTGCATCCAGGGGCACCCTCCACCAGGCCCCCACTCATGTATCCCTGCACCCCCACCCCCCTGCATCCGGGGGCACCCTCCACCAGGCCCCCACTCATGTCCAACTCATGTCCCCCTGCACCCACACCCCTCAGCATCCAGGGGCACCCTCCACCAGGCCCCCACTCATGTATCCCTGCACCCCCACCCCCCTGCATCCAGGGGCACCCTCCACCAGGCCCCCACTCATGTATCCCTGCACCCCACCCCCCTGCATCCAGGGGTACCCTCTACCAGGCCTCCACTCCTGTATCCCTGCACCCCTAAACCCCTGCATCCAGGGGCACCCTCCACCAGGCCCCCACTCATGTCCAACTCATGTCCCCCTGCACCCCCACCCCCTGCATCCAGGGCACCCTCCACCAGGCCCCACTCATGTCCACCTCATGTCCCCCTGCACCCCCACCCCCCTGCATCCAGGGGCACCCTCCACCAGGCCCCCACTCATGTATCCCTGCACCCCCACCCCCCTGCATCCGGGGGCACCCTCCACCAGGCCCCCACTCATCTCCAACTCATGTCCCCCTGCACCCCACCCCTCAGCATCCAGGGGCACCCTCCACCAGGCCCCCACTCATGTATCCCTGCACCCCCACCCCCCTGCATCCAGGGGCACCCTCCACCAGGCCCCCACTCATGTATCCCTGCACCCAGCCCCCTGCATCCAGGGGTACCCTCTACCAGGCCTCCACTCATGTATCCCAGCACCCCTAAACCCCTGCATCCAGGGGCACCCTCCACCAGGCCCCCACTCATGTCCAACTCATTTCCCCCTGCACCCCCACCCCCCAGCATCCAGGGGCACCCTCCACCAGGCCTCCACTCCTGTCTCCCTGCACCCCCACCCCCCTGCATCCAGGGGCACCCTCCACCAGGCCCCACTCATGTCCAACTCATGTCCCCCTGCACCCCCAACCCCCTGCATCCAGGGGCACCCTCCACCAGGCCCCAACTCCTGTCTCCCTGCACCCCCACCCCCCTGCATCCAGGGGCACCCTCCACCAGGCCCCCACGTATGTATCCCTGCACCCCCACCCCCTGCATCAAGGGGAACCCTCCACCAGGCCCCACTCCTGTATCCCTGAACCCCCACCCCCCTGCAACCAGGGGCACCCTCCACTAGGCCCCCACTCATGTATCCCTGCACCCTCACCCCCCTGCATCCAGGGGCACCCTCCACCAGGCCCCCACCCATGTCCAACTCATGTCCCCCTGCACCCCCACCCCCCAGCATCCAGGGGCACCCTCTACCAGGCCCCACTCCTGTCTCCCTGCACCCCCACCCCCCTGCATCCAGGGGCACCCTCCACCAGGCCCCACTCATGTCCAACTCATGTCCCCCTGCACCCCCACCCCCCTGCATCCAGGGGCACCCTCCACAAGGCCCCCACTCCTGTCTCCCTGCACCCCCACACCCCTGCATCCAGGGGCACCCTCCACCAGGCCCCCACTCCTGTCTCCCTGCACCCCACCCCCTTGCATCCAGGGGCACCCTCGACCAGGCCCCCACTCCTGTCTCCCTGCACCCCCACCCCCCAGCAGTGCGATTTGCCTGGGTACATGTATTTCAGGGGTGCGCGGGTAGTCTTACACGCAATTTCATCAGGGTACATGTATTATGGGTCCGCGTGAACTTCCACACGCGATATCAACAGGGTACGTGTATTACGTGTGTCGCGTGAACTTCTACACACGACTGGGCCTGTGAGAGTGGGGTACGTGTAGTCCTGGGGTGGCCTGGAATATTTAATTGCGACTGGGCCTGGGAGTGCGTGTCACGTGTATTCCTGGGGTGGGCGGGAAGATTTACACGTTCGCCTACAACGCGCCCAAAAAAAGGTCCAATCCGGAAACACAGTGCACGTCCCGCGCAGCATAAAAGAGTGCGCAAGCAACAAACAAGCTCAGACGCAAGGATGAATATACTGTTCTTAGCAGCAGTGGCCGTGGGATACCGCAGGAGGAGGAGGAGAATAGTCAGGGCGAGAATCTTCATACCCAGAACCAGCCTATTTGGTATGCCTGATGACCAGGTGTATGGGAGGTACAGGTTTCCACCACACATAATACTCGACCTGGTCAGTGAGTGGGAGGATGACCTCACATCACCCACCCTGTGCTCCCAAGCACTCAGCCCCCTGGAGATGGTCCTCAATGTACTGCAATTCTTGGCTACCGGATGATTTCAGCGGACAAGTGCCATAGTGGGGGGGGTGTCACAGGCCACACAGTCACGGTGCCTACACCAGGTGTTGGCCATCATCACTGCACGCCCATCAGTCCGCAGGCACATATACCAGCCCAGAACACCTGCAGAAAGGCAGACTCTCAGCCAAGATTTCTACAGGGTGGCACAATTCCCCAAAGTGCTAGGTGCCATTGATTGCACCCATGTGGCTCTACGTCCCCCCAGGGCATCTGAGCACATCTATAGAAACCGCAAGCACTGGCATTCCATCAACGTCCAGGTAGTATGTGATGCCAAGGGAATCATCACCTCAGTATATGCCAACTATCCAGAGTCCACCCACGACAGCTTCATTTACAGGATGTCAACCCTAAATTGGGAAATGGAAGCTGGGCGGCATGGCGATACATGGCTGCTTGGTGAGTATAAATGCCACAGCACATGCATGCATGACAGATACAGAGTAATGTCACTACCCCACTAATGATCCCCATCACCACCTCCCCAGGGGACAGTGCCTACCCTCTGAAAACCCACATGATGACACCAATTCGGAACCCCATCACGCCTCCCGAGGTAAGATACAACACAGCCCATATTGCAACCCGGGGCATAGTGGAGCGCACATTTGGAGTGCTCAAGTCACGCTTTCGCTCCCTTGACCGTTCTAGCGGGCAGCTGTTATACGCTCCCCCAGTAGTGTGCAGGATCATAGTGGCAGCATGTGTCCTGCACAATGTTGCAACACGCCGGGACCTGGCTGTGGACATGGTGGTGCCCCAACATCCCCAACCACATGCACGCCCGCTGCGTATGGGAGGTGAAAGGGCACGGGGTGAGGCAGCCCATACGCAGCTGGTGGCTAATTACTTCACATAGAAATCACACCCCTGTGAAGTGCACACAGCCCTGGCACATACCATCTGACAATCAATGATGACTCAATCTGACAATTCTGATGAATTAAGGGACAGTCTACTGTCAGAACCATAGCAGCCTGAGAATTTTCACCTGGAAGTATCACGATGTGTGCATCCGTACCTACACAAACACCACCAATGCAGTATCATCAAAAGACACACTTCTATGCTGCAAAAATGAATACCCACTTGCAAAATACAACATGAGAACAGTGCATTGTCACCCAAACCCTCCCCGGCACCGCAACACAACACACCATGGCATGTCATGCTATGTGAGAGCAAACAAATTAATCCCCACAACATGACACAAGTGTCACCAACTACAGTGTCCCTAATGGAAACTGGCTACACATGAAATGTTCACAGTAATGCAGGACCAACAACACACATTACCAAATATTTACCAATAATACTAATCACCTACACAACCTCCAACCGACCATAAACATGACAGTATGGACTTTCAAAATTGGTAGCCTCACTACCTGATAATGCCAGCACTTGCAACACTTCCAACTGTACAGTGTTAGCGCACGCAAAAGTGTAGGTGCACTGCTTACAACATGGACTCCATTTCCAAAGTAGACTGCCTTGTGAAGACATGAGAAATGTACCTGCAAATTAGGAGGATGAGATGGATGCAGAGGTACATTTCAATACACCATCCAGTGTACAATACAACAACAATATGCACTAGGAATGTATACACAGTATTGACTACAGACTGCCCACATATCAAATGGGAGTCCAACGTCACTGTGTAAGTCAATGTCACTTGGGCACACCCTTTGCAAGCCCATGGAAACGGGAAGCATGAGGGGTGTGTGTCACACAAACCCAAGCATCTGACCCAAATTCAGGACAAGCCTGCATGTGCCCAGCCACAATACAGTGTATGCCCAGGGAGCCACACAAGGCAACACACTGTCCAAAGAATCAAAAATCAAAAATCAAAAATCAAAAATCAAAAATGGCCATGAATGGGCCAGGGGGGTGTGGGAGGCCACCCAGGAGGTCCGAGGACAGGGTGCACACCAAAACCCACCTGTGTGGATCTTGCGGAGAAAAAAAAACACCTCCATGGGCTCATGGCCTGCACGGCTACCCTATTGTGGGGGAATCGCTGCTGTCGCTCTCCTCACCCTCTGCAGCTGCATCAGGAGGTGGTGGCACTATGGGAGGCAGCCCACGCAAAGCCCTAGTCTGGTCCTCCATGGCAGCAAGCATGCGGGTGTGGAAGGTCTGGTTCTGGAGGATAATCGTGCGGAGGTCCTCATGCAACAACTCACGGGATGCCCGGACCTCCTCCCTAGTTGCCTGCATCTCAGCTGAGAGCGTATGTGTGAGCCGCTCCAGCTGCTGTTCTGTCCTCGTGTTAGCTGAGGCCTCAAGCTCAACCAGAGTTACCATGAGCTGACGGAGTTCCACCCTCAGGGCTTCCCTGTGGCCCTGTCACTCAATAGAAATGGCTTCCTGCAGAGTCTCCAGTGCCGCCCGCCTGTCACTGTTGGACGCCAACATGTCCTCCCTGTGTGACTGGCAAATGGAGTCTGTTGCCTGATGTAGTTGTTCAATCAGCCTTTCTTGGGGGACAATGGAAGTGGCCACCCTATCCATGGCCTGAGCCATCATCTCAGTTGATGCTGCCTGTTGGTTTGCCATACCGTATATGGATTGCTCCCATGCGGTATTGCCAGGTGGCGTACGGCCACCGCGTTGGCGGGCACCACACCTGTCTGGGGCAAGGCGAACTGCGCCTTGCTGTGCTGGCACTGCCTGAGGCTGCAGGACTGCATTCCCCCTCTGATCTGCTAGCCCAGGAACAGGATCAGATGTAGCAGAGTGTGACCCTGCAACCGTAACCACCAAAGGCGGACCTACCAACACTGACATCCCCATTGAGGGTTCTACCCCTGGTGCAGGTGGGTTGGACAGTACAGAATCCCTCCCAGAAACACTTACCTGCGACGGCACATAGGTCTCATCATCCAAATCAACACCTGAATAGAGCTCGGGGGAGGTGCACCCAGAGACACCCCTTGAGATGATGGTCTGCAGCAAGTGTGGGTTCTCACCCACCACCACACCACGTCCCTCACTCGTGCCCGGTCGGGCCTGAGACCCCTCCTGGGTCTGCACCATCTCCACAACCCCAGCAGTATCAAGTGCGTCATCCCCTGCAAAGACATGAAAGAAAAAAATGGGAACAGGCATTAGCACCATGGCACACAATTAGGGCTGAGAAGCAACAGAAACAGTACTTCATTGACACATGTCCCACATGACTATAACCCTCCCATGCATGCACTGTCACTGCGTATGAGGGGGAGGCAAATGGCACACATTGATGACACCAAGATGGAAGACCAACAAATTTGCTGTATGCTGGCTAGCAGTGCCATCACACATTGTCCTGTGATTGGCATGTCCAATACACATACATGACACATGCCATCACACACATGTGACAATAGGACTGAGAAATGCCTAGTGAAAGTGGTGGAATGTAGACAATCAGCCTGAATGAACACAGAATAATATGCAACTATGTTGTGGCAAGATGGCGTGAGGTTGGGCTGAATGTCTACTGTTGCCGGAAGGGATACTGCAACACCCAAATCCTGGTGCGCAGAATGTATTGGATGAAGCACATGGGTGACCCAAACCACTCAGGCACACACCCCCTCACCTGGCACTCAATCAGAAGCACTCACACACACACCATGCACATGGATGACACACACATGCATGTGCACTCACCGGACAATGCCTCGTAATCTGGCAGGTCTCCCACGCCTTGGATCTGTTCCTCCGTGACGTAGGTCCCAGCAACATACTCATGTGGAGTGAGTTCTATGTCCTCTGCTGGAGACCCACCTCCAGTCACTAGAGTTGCAGCATGACTTGAAGCCAGCTTTTTCTTTGCCCTGCGCTTCAGGTCATTCCAGCGCTTGTAGCAATCATTAGCTGTGCGCCTCATGAATCCAAGGGCACTTATGAGGTCCGCGATGGTCTGCCAGTGTGCCTGACGTTGTGCAGGTGTGGTCTTGCATCCTGCAGTAATCACCATTTCGCTGTCATGTGCGGACACATACTCTACAAGTGCATCAAGTTCGGCCTGATTGAAGCTGGGCTTCCTTGGTGGGCTGGACTGTGTAGCCGTGTCTGGGGCATCAGCCTGTACTGGACGAGCACTCTTCCTCTTCCGCTTGGAAGGTGGTGGTGATACTGAGTGTCCTACGCTGCTCTAGACACTAGGGGCAGGAGCCCCGGGGGACTGTGGACTAGGAGTGTGGGAATGAACACTCACCATGGGACTTGGTGCAGGCATTAGCTGAAGTATGATGTAGTCAGGGGGAACGTCAGCAGGATGGACTAGGACCGACAGTGTCCTGGCTGGGTGACTCAGAGCTGGAGTGGATGGAGCTGCAGCTGCCCCTGCAGCCTTCCCACCCTGCCTACTCGGGGCAGCAGATGACATAGCTGCCCCTGATCCACGTGGGCTGGTGACACCAACGTGCACCGCCACACGTGGCCTAGACCTGCTGACCTGGATGTCAGCCATGAAGTCACCCTGTGCCATGTCTGGTGCCACAATGGGCTGGTCCAACAAGGGCTGAGCAGGGATTGTGTCAGCCACGTTACCCTCAACCAGGGGGGGGGGCATGGGTGTCCCTGACTGGTCACCCACACATGGGGGGCTAGGGGCACCCTGCAAGTCTAGGCCACGTCCCCTTCCGTATCCTCCACGGCCACCTCTTGTGGCTCGCCCACCTTTGCCACCCTTACCACATGCTCTCCTCCCAACCATGGCACTGATTTTGTTGTGCGTATGGGAGTTGCAGTAAACTATTGTCCTGGGCAATTGAGGGTCAAAGGGGTAGGGTACTAGATGGAATTCATACCCTAGTGCTCTAGCAAGGCTGTATGTGACCCCTGGGAGAAGATGACGGGTAACGCAACGCACAGGCACCCCGAAAAAGGGAGATTATGTGCACGCAACCCCTCCTAGACCACGTGCGTGGAAAAATAAACCTGCACTACGCTGTGGCACCTAGAAACACAGAAATGAACGTATGCGTGTCACACGCAGCCTAGACTGACCTCTGAAGGGTTAGGCAAAACACGGGTCAAGCACAGATGTCAAATACGTGCGCGACTCACCGTCTGGCAGGAAAAATCGCATGAAAATTACGCGCATGTGCGCGTTGGCAACACCCCCGCCAAAAGAAGAATTGTACGCTGTCTGAGGAGACAGGACAACAAGAGAAGTGAACGCTGTTTGAGGAAACAGGCCCAGGAAAAAGGCAAAAAGAGAAAAAGCTGTCAGAGGTAACAGGGAGTACGAACTAGGAACGCAGTGAAGTAAATCGCTTGTGAACCGACAAGAAGTACAGATTTCTCCACGAAAAGCACGCACAAGGACATGGCGTTCTACACGTACCTTTTAAACATGCCCACACGTCCAGCGTCACTTCCGCGTGTATGCGCTAAGGCCCATCCTCCAATTACATGAGCTGACACTCTGACGTGCAGTCATTGGACGTGTAACATGCACCCGTGTACAGGGAAACGCCCACGCACGCACGTCACAGATGCGCATACACGCTGGTGGTCTTTGGGCCAATGAATTCGCATACGTGTGCTGACGCGCTTACGCGCTAAGGCCCTTTCCTCGAATTACATGCAGACGTGCTGTATTTTCACATGCCAAATCACTCCGTATCAAGCTGGCCACGCGTAAGCACACGGAAGACCATGCTCCTGCCCAGAAGGCCGAATTACTGCCCCCCAGAGCCCTGAGCACGATCCCACCTGCCATCTTCTGCTGCCTGATTGCCTGCTGCCCATGTGCCCTGCCATTTGCTGCCTGCACATCAGCCAGGGGTGCTGTTGCTGTGACCACCCAAGCTGGAACCGAAGACTCCTGACTGGGATTTCATCGCTCCACAGACCAGCCCCAGGACCCAGTTGCCCACCCACTCCTGCCTCTGGGGTTGTCATGTCGGGCACTGCAACATCTGGCACCACTGACAACCCCCGGCCAGAGAGGCAGAGGGGCACCAGCTTCACTGCCACCGAAGTTGGTGTCCTGGTGGAGCGAGTCCTGGGGCAGTATGATGCCATCTTCGGATGTTCGCGTGCCAACAAGGAAGGACGGACTCGGATCTGGATGGACATCGTGACTGCCATCAACGCGGAGGGGGTGGCAGTCCGAATATTCCATCATGTCAAGAAGCGCTGGGAGGACTTCAGGTCCAGGACCCTCAACAAGGCCCGGCGCCTCTTGAAGGCAGCGGATGCTAAGGGGCGCCGGGGCCACTTGTCGGATGATCAGATGAGGGTCCTGGAACGCATATCCCCAGCGATCCACGTCCAGGTCCTTGAGAGGCAGACCCGTCTGGAGTCTAGCGGTAAGTGTACATGCATCATGATTGTGACCTGTGCGTGTGGTGATGTGCCAGTAGTGTGCAGGTTGCACATGTGTTTTTATGAGGCCAAGTATGGGGGGGTGTACAGGGCCGTGAGGCTAACACATGCGAGGGCTGCCATGTGTGAGACATGATTAGTGCTTGTGTGTGTAGGCTTGCATGCCAAATGCAGTTCTGTGGGCACACATGTTTGGATGAATGTGAATGTAAGTAGGCATGTTCGTGATGTCACACATGGATGTTGTTTTCAGCTGCATGTATCAGCACTGTGTACATGTGCATGTGTGTGTAATTGACAAGGGTGCAACAGTAATGCAACATGGATGCATGTGACATCAGGATGTGGAAGCCTGATTGGCAGATGTGACATGGATGCCAACCTGAACACTGCCACCGTTGGCAGAGGTGTACACATGCATGCAAGTGTGGTGGTGTGTGTGCATGTGTAGTGCACTCCCTGTGTTGCATGTGATGTCTGGCTCACCTTTGCCTGCTCATGCTGTTGTATGTGTATGGATGTTGCTGGCTGTTGCGATATGGCTGTGGTATGGCTCATGTGTGCGAGTTGAAATGAAATGTGTGTTGGGGATTGTGATGCCATGTCTGAGGTCTTGCAATGCCACTCATGTACAACTGTCATGTGTGTATGTGTCCATTGTACAGTGCCCTGATGCCTGTGTTTTATTTCTCCCTGTCTGCAGCATCAACTGATGAAGAGGGCGAAGAAGGTGCTGTGGAGCACAGCGGTGGGGATCACACCGCCAGCTGGAGACGCAAGGCCCGGCTCCCCTCCCAGGTTGTGATCTCGTCGGGGAGTGAGGAGTCTGGTGCCGCGTCCCAAGCCGCAGCTGCCGCGGGGAGGTCCAAGAGGCGGAGGTCGGAGTTGGACTCCTCGGCAGCAGAAGGGGCAGCTGGGACCCCACAGGGCCCAACGGGGGAAGATGGCACGGAGTCATCCAGGTTGGTGAGGAGGCCATGCAAGCAACAGAGACAGGGTCAGGAGCAGGGGATTCCACTGGTGCTAGTGGTGCCGTGCAGGACCAGGGACAGGAGGCAGCACAGGCCGCCACGGAGGTGCCTGTGTGCAATCCTGTCCCTGATCCTGTCACTGCATCATCTTGCACCAGCAGGGATGCCTACGTCCAGACCCGTTTTCAGGCAGGGGATGAGCTCACAACAACTGGCCTTCCTCTGCCTGCAGACATGGCTATCCAGGTACGGGTTGAGCCTGTCCTGACTGATGTGGCGTTGCGTCAACGGGCCATGCGAGGTGACCTGCAGTCTTTTCATGAGGAGACTGCACGTAATCTCGAATGGCTCGTTGACCGCGTCGGCCTACTGGGACAGGTCACCCATGCTGGATTCCTCCGTTTGCTGCAGCTTGCTCCGACCCCCTCCTCGAATGAACACCCTATACGCCAGTCGTCCTCCGTGCCATTTTCCCACCCATTTGTCACCTGGGTGCCCTGTGGAGCTGCCACTGACGGTGCAGCCAGGCTGGTGGAGGAGGCATCCCTGCCACAGTCGGGAGTCGGAGATCCAGCAGGGGTGGCCACATCAACGACTGCACCCCAGCCAGTGGAGGATGTGCAGGCAGCAGGAGCCAGGGCACGGGCACAGGCACAGCAGCAGCAGCAACGAGGTGGGAGCCATGATGGCTCGGGGCCTTCGACATCAGAGGGGCAGGCATCGCCGGAGGGCAGGAGGACCCAGGACGGGAAGTGTCTTCCGTGTGGCAGAGGTTGGGCCATGCCATAGATGCGGAGCAGCAGCGGGCGGAAGAGGCACGGCTCACGATGGTCAGGGTGGAGAACTCCATGCGGGAACCCTGAGGCGGGCCGAGTGCCTCAAGGCAATCCGCAGGGAGTTGGAGGTGAACATGTCGTCGGCCGTGCGGACCCTGGGGGCCATGGAGGAGGACCGCCTCCGGGACATTGAGCAGGAGTTCGATGATGCCCTGGCCCGGAACATCCCGAAGTGAGCCGTCGGACTGGCCCGCTGCCCTTTTAAATAGTTCTGTAGTTAGTGTTAGGTTTCCTTTGCTTTTTTATATTTTTAGGACCTTTTGAACAATGGACCACATTTTTGTATATAGTTTTTTTTATTAGGTAGTGTTATTAGATAGGTTTCATTTCTTCTGTTGGGATCATGGACCCTGGATTGTTTATCTGTATAAAGTTGACTGTTGGAATGTTTTTTTTATTTTTATTTTACCCATGGAGCAATGGTTTTTGGTTTTAATTTTCCATTGGATTTACTTTTGTGAACTGTGACTTTGGACACCTTTCCTTTGGATTATGATTTGTGGTTTTACATTATTTTACGGACATGCTGCTTTTTGTTTTTAATTCCCATTTTCGTTTGTTTATTTTTGATTCCATTTTTGTTGCTTTTATTACATATTTTTTCATCATACTTCAATGTGTAGTATCATCTCATTGATTTCCTGCATGTCATGATATGGGTTTTGACATTCACTGACACCGATTGTGTGTACGTGAGGGACATGTCTTCATTTACATACTTGCCATTGGGGTTTTATCATGTAATTGGCATTTCTAAGTTGGTGGATGCAATACTTGGGTGGGTGTTTGGCATGTAGAGGCTGCCCATAAGGGCCAGGGATCTAGATTGTGATGACGTGTTGGCTGGGGGACATGTGTGGGGGCCTGCTGGCAGGTGCCCCTGACTGGTGGGGGGTGGGGGTGCTGGGAGACATGAGTGGGGCCAGGTGGAGGGTGCCCCTGGATGCAGGGGGGTGGGGTGCAGGGGGACATGAGTTGGACATGAGTGGGGGCCTGGTGAAGGGTGCCCCACAGTGCTGGGGGGTGGGGGTGCAGGGGGACATGGGTTGGTCATGAGTGGGCCCTGGTGGAGGGTGCCCCTGGATGCAGGGGGTGGGGGTGCAGGGGGACATGAGTTGGACAACTTCACGCGCAACCCGAAATACACGTACACAGGACAATCATGTGTGGAACTTCCCGCGCACCCCGAAATACACGTACCCAGGGCAATCACATGTGGAACTGCCCACGCATCCCGAAATAAACATACCCAGGGCAATCGCATGTGGAGCTTCCCGCGAACCCGGTAATACACATACCCTGCTGATATCGCGTGTGGAAGTTCACGCGGACCCATTATACACGTACCCTGATGAATTCACGTGTCAGACTACACGCGCACCCCTGAAATACACGTACCCAGGTGAATCGCATTGCTGGGGGGTGGGGAGGGGTGGTATACAGGAGTGGGGGCCTGGTGGAGGGTGCCCCTGGATGCTGGCGGGTGGGGGTACAGGGAGACAGGAGTGGCGGCCTGGTGGAGGGTGCCCCACAGTGCTGGGGGGTGGGGGTGCAGGGGGACATGAGTTGGACATGGGGGGGCCTGGTGGAGGGTGCCCCTGGATGCAGGGGGTGGAGGTGCAGGGGGACATGAGTTGGACATGAGTGGGGGCCTAGTGGAGGGTGCCCCACAGTGATGGGGGGTGGGGGTGCAGGGGGACATGAGTTGGACATGAGTGGGGCCTGGTGAAGGGTGCCCCTGGATGCAGGGGGGTGGGGGTGCAGGGAGACATGAGTGGGGCCTGGTGGAGGTTGCCCCTGGATGCAGGGGGGTGGTGGTGCAGGGGGACATGAGTTGGACATGAGTGGGGGCCTGGTGGAGGGTGCCCCACAGTGCTGGGAGGTGTGGGTGCTGGGAGACATGCGTTGGTGGGCAGTGGTGCAAAGTGACATGTGGGTTCGCTGGGGGGCATGGCCATGGTGGATGGGCTGCCTGCGGGACATGTGCAGGGTAGTCCCCTGTGGTGTGGGCTGGCTGCAGGGGCTGTGGAGAGTGTAGAGTGAACAGCTGGGAGGATCCACACGGCCGATTCATGTGTAGGACTACCCGGCACCCCCGAAATACACGTAGGCTGCTGGATTTGCGTGTGGAATTTCCCGCGCACCTTGGAATAAAGGTACTCTGCTGAAATTGCGTGTGGAACTTCACGCGCAACCCGAAATACACGTACACAGGACAATCACGTGTGGAACTTCCCACGCACCCCGAAATACACGTACCCAGGGCAATCGCATGTGGAACTGTCCACGCATCCCGAAATAAACATACCCTGGGCAATCGCATGTGGAGCTTCCCGCGAACCCCGTAATACACATACCCTGCTGATATCGCGTGTGGAAGTTCACGCGGACCCATTATACACGTACCCTGATTAATTCACGTGTCAGACTACACGCGCACCCCTGAAATACACGTTCCCAGGTGAATCACATTGCTGGGGGGTGGGGAGGGGTGGTATACAGGAGTGGGGGCCTGGTGGAGGGTGCCCCTGGATGCTGGCGGGTGGGGGTACAGGGAGACAGGAGTGGGGGCCTGGTGGAGGGTGCCCCTGGATGCTGGGGGGGTGGGGGTGCAGGGGGACATGAGTTGGACATGTGTGGGGGCCTGGTGGAGGGTGGCCCTGGATGCAGGGGGGTGGTGGTGCAGGGGGACATGAGTTGGACATGAGTGGGGCCTGGTGGAGGGTGCCCTGCACTGCAGGGGGTGGGGGTGCTGGGAGACATGAGTGGGGGCCTGGTGGAGGGTGCACCACAGTGCTGGGGGGTGGGGGTGCAGGGGGACATGAGTTGGACATGTGTGGGGGCCTGCTGGCAGGTGCCCCACAGTGCTGGGGGGTGAGGGTGCAGGGAGACATGCGTTGTTGATCAGTGGTGCAAGGTGACATGTGGGTTGGCTGGGGGCATGCCCATGGTGGATGGGCTGCCTGCGGGGCATGAGCAGGGGTGCAGGGTAGTCCCCTGTGGTGTGGGCTGCCTGCAGGGGCCGTGGAGGGTGTAGAGGGAACACCTGGGAGGAGCCACACGGCCAATTCATGTGTAGTACTCCCTGCGCACCGCTGAAATACACGTGCCCTAATGGAATCGTCTGTGATACTTCCCGCGCACCCCGGAAATACACGTACCCTGCTGAATTTGCGTGTGATACACGCGCACCCCTGAAATACACGTACCCAGGTGAATCACACTGCTGGGGGGTGGGGAGGGGTGGTATACAGGAGTGGGGGCCTGGTGGAGGGTGCCCCTGGATGCTGGGGGGTGGGGGTGCAGGGAGACAGGAGTGGGGGCCTGGTGGAGGGTGTCCCTGGATGCTGGGGGGGTGGGGGTGCAGGGGACATGAGTTGGACATGTGTGGGGGCCTGGTGGAGGGTGCCCTGCACTGCGGCGGGTGGGGGTGCTGGGAGACATGAGTTGGACATGAGTGGGGCCTGGTGGAGGGTGCCCTGCACTGCGGCGGGTGGGGGTGCTGGGAGACATGAGTGGGGGCCTGGTGGAGGGTGCACCACAGTGCTGGGGGGTGGGGGTGCAGGGGGACATGAGTTGGACATGTGTGGGGGCGTGCTGGCAGGTGCCCCACAGTGCTGGGGGGTGAGGGAGCTGGGGGACATGCGTTGTTGATCAGTGGTGCAAGGTGACATGTGGGTTGGCTGGGGGGCATGCCCATGGTGGATGGGCTGCCTGCGGGACATGAGCAGGGGTGCAGGGTAGTCCCCTGTGGTGTGGGCTGCCTGCAGGGGCCGTGGAGGGTGTAGAGGGAACACCTGGGAGGACCCACACGGCCAATTCATGTGTAGTACTCCCTGCGCACTGCTGAAATACACGTGCCCTAATGGAATCGTCTGTGATACTTCCCGCGCACCCCGGAAATACACGTACCCTGCTGAATTTGCGTGTGATACACGCGCACCCCTGAAATACACGTACCCAGGTGAATCACACTGCTGGGGGGTGGGGAGGGGTGGTATACAGGAGTGGGGGCCTGGTGGAGGGTGCCCCTGGATGCTGGGGGGTGGGGGTGCAGGGAGACAGGAGTGGGGGCCTGGTGGAGGGTGTCCATGGATGCTGGGGGAGTGGGGGTGCAGAGGACATGAGTTGGACATGTGTGGGGGCCTGGTGGAGGGTGGCCCTGGATGCAGGGGGGTGGGGGTGCAGGGGGACATGAGTTGGACATGAGTGGGGCCTGGTGGAGGGTTCCCTGCACTGCGGCGGGTGGGGGTGCTGGGAGACATGAGTGGGGGCCTGGTGGAGGGTGCACCCCAGTGCTGGGGGGTGGGGGTGCAGGGGGACATGAGTTGGACATGTGTGGGGGCCTGCTGGCAGGTGCCCGACAGTGCTGGCGGGTGAGGGTGCTGGGAGACATGCGTTGTTGATCAGTGGTGCAAGGTGACATGTGGGTTGGCTGGGGGGCATGCCCATGGTGGATGGGCTGCCTGCGGGACATGAGCAGAGGTGCAGGGTAGTCCCCTGTGGTGTGGGCTGCCTGCAGGGGCCGTGGAGGGTGTAGGGGGAACACCTGGGAGGACCCACATGGCCAATTCATGTGTAGTACTCCCTGCGCACCGCTGAAATACACGTGCCATAATGGAATCGTCTGTGATACTTCCCGAGCACCCCGGAAATACACGTACCCTGCTGAATTTGCGTGTGATACATGCGCACCCCTGGAATACACGTGCCCTGATGGATTTGCGTGTATTACTTCACGTGCACCCCTGATGTACACGTACCCAGGACAATCGTGTGTGAAACTTCTTGCGGACCACTGAAATACACGTTCCCCGCTTGGCGTTTGCTGTTTGGCAGCCCTGTGAACTGGTCCAGGGTTAGCGCAGACATTTGCGATGAATTGGGAATTTTGATGGATTTTCCTTGCGCAAGGGCATTCTTGGGGGCATAACTGGCGCTGCTGCAGGGTCGCTGCGCCACTCTGCGCCACAGCTAGTTTTGGAGGCTAAAATCCATGAATACGCTGTGTGATCAAATGGATTTTATTGCACGCGGCTGGCGCAGTGTATCGCACAGGGACACTGTGCGCCACTTTTGTGCGAAATTCTATGAATTACCCTGTAAGTATCAAATCTCCATTCCACTGAAACAATGCGTCCAGTCTACAAATGGCTGTGTACATCAATGTGTAACATAGCCAAAAAATCTTTCAAATATTTATGCCAGTTCCTCAATCATTATGTTAAAGTCAAAGACAAAATGAAAATAAAACTATCACAAAGTATGGATGCCTGTCACGTTCACAAATACACAGGACTACAAGGACATTCATTAGCCTGAATTATTGGACCTATTTACAAAATCACCTTCCACCGTATCAAAATAATATCAACACACCATTCAACTATAAGAAATCTGGTTCATAAACTGTACTATGTCAAAAGTCCTGCTTTAGCACTAGCCAATTTAAATAACAATCTTCTACATGGTACAGCCAAAGAACTACTCGAAGAAATAGAGCATATCCAGAGAAAATATTTTGTAAGTGAAAGCCACTAACAAAATGAAATTTCTTTACAACAGACTAGCAACAACTTTACAGATGGCAACCTTCTACTATACACATACAAATAAGAAATACTAAAGTTTTAAAGGGTATCTGCTGAAATACCAAACCATGTGTTTGTGTGTGGCTGCAGGTCTTTTTATAAGAATAGCACAAAAACTGTAGACATTATGTACAAAATAGAAGACTATGAAGATTCCAATTGGTTCAATTAGCTCTCTATCTTATAGCAGAAAACACATACGAAATGACTGACCCCTTAATAATTTGCAGTTACTGCACTGCAAAACGTGACAACAACCATACACTTTCACATGCTATATCAAATAACTTGGAATTATTCCCACTACCAAAACCCCTGCAACAATTTAACTTGCATAAGAGCATCATAATTCAAACAGTGCAAGCATTTCAAGCAATAATACACCTTCAACCGAAAACAGCCAAACTATCTCCCTCTGAATTACTGAAAGGCATTTGTGGCAAAGTAGTTATTTGCCATTAGATCTCAAACAAAATGTACATACTCTGGGAGTCTAATGTCCAATAGATCAATCTTTAATTATCTTAGTAAATGGCATACCTGCAAAAGAAAAAAAGGCAAATACTTGTGGACTTACATAAAGTTAGACAAGCCCTGAGATATCTAAAAGGCAACAATGAATACAACAAAGAAATAAATATTGAAGAAAACCTGAGGGAAACCACTGAAATAATTCAAGTCTCATCAGAAACTGGTAAATTTCAACTTCTAGATCCTGCTACAGAATCCAATATTTTAGACCATATACAATTCACCCATTACTCTCTAAAGACACCATAGATGATGCACTGCAAACATACCAAATGCAACAAGCCAAAGGATCTCCAATCAGCATATGGGAAAAAAGTATAGAACCACGTGCCCTTCCTCGACTCTTTCCTACTGGAGGAAGGTACGATGATAGACCCACACAAATAACAGCACCAGAATACTGATCTTTACAAATGTCTTCTGAAGACCCCAGATTCAGACAAAACGTGGAATACATATTCCACCTTCTCTTTGAAAGTGAACTATGTCAGCTACTCAATTACTACAAAAGTGCAAGAAAAATATGAAGTTTTACAGACAAGTATTACAAATCTTTTAGCAAACATGCGTGGTACAAAAGAATACTGATTCCAACGTCACAGAGATGTACGCTGTATGATAAGAAACCTAGGCCCACCCACTTGGTTTGTGACATTAAGTTGTGCAGAATATGCATGGGAAGATTTACACGATTTCCTACGCATAGCAAACAAAAATGAAAACAAATATAGATATAAAACACCAGGAGAACTCTGCTCTCTAGATCCTTTAATGTATTAAGAGAGATAGATAGAGCCATCCCTAGGGATAGACCGTGGCTTAAACTTGAATCAATGGGATGTCTGGGAGGCCTCTTGTACTATCTGAGACTTCTGCACCAAAACACCACGTCCCGTTTTAGGCTAAATCAAGAAGGCAACATGACCAAAAAGGTGTCCCAAAATAGAAGGGTAAAACAGGGATGTGTCACTGCACCCCGATATACAACCTCTATGTATATGATATTCCTGCTGTACTAGCTGAAATTGACAACTGTTCTCCAAAAATTGGTGAGGCGCCTTGCCCGTACTAGCATACGCCGACGACCTGGTAGTATTTGACAACACCATTAGTGGGCTTCGGCGCTCCGCTACCACGTTATGTGAATATGCTAGTCTGAATGGTCTGACTATTAATTTAGACAAGATCAAAGTACTCAGATTCACTGGGAAAAGAGCATCCTGAGTTAACTTGATGGTGGGTAAAATCAACATACCCTATGCACACTCCTATCATTACCTCGGAATTGAAATCAAGCCCAATGGTGATTTCCGCTACTGCAGACGAGGACGCAAAATCAGGGCAGCACAAGTCACTGCACTGATTGCTGAGTTCTCGAACAAGCAGGGCAGCTACACGCTCTGGGGGACACGGCACCTCTACATCCATGTGTTTGTACCCATGATCACCTATGGTCTTGAAGCTCTTCTCTCTTTTGATTTAGCTTGGCTCCAGGTGATAGAAGACAGGTTTTGGTGTTGTATATTGGGATTGTCACCAGGAGAGCCTATGGCTTTGATAAGAATTGAAATGGGTCTTCCATCACTAAAAGCAATTGTACTCAAAAAGAGAGCTGGATTCTTTCTCAAGATGACTAGCGGTTGTTCTAATCCCCTATTGTCTGTAATACACCAGGAAGTGGTAAAAAACATACCACCTCACCCCTTTTCAAACTAATGTCAGAATTTCTTGCTGACATAGGTTGGTCACACCGAGGGGCAG
Organism: Ambystoma mexicanum; assembly: GCF_040938575.1. Classification (NCBI taxonomy): domain Eukaryota; kingdom Metazoa; phylum Chordata; class Amphibia; order Caudata; family Ambystomatidae; genus Ambystoma; species Ambystoma mexicanum. The sequence continues at coordinate 229,104,225 of NC_090930.1, read as the reverse complement.
CCTATAATAAGGAAGTCCAAAACGCACTTGGAAAAAGGGTGGACCTTTGGGACTGTGGGACTGGCTAGAGAACTTTTCGCATCTGAGCACTCTAAAGAGCTATCAATTTATCAAATATAGATTGTATACCTATATGAAGCCCCAAGCCTATTTGAACCTCTGCCCGACGAAAAAAGGCTCAGACGTTTTATTATTCTGTTTAGATTGGAACAACTACCCACTCTGAGGAACTTGGGAGCCAGGGAAAATATTCCTGTCCCTGAGCGTATTTGTCGCCTGTGTAAATTACCTGAATGCTTGGAGACAGCCAAACATCTCACGGAAAGCCAGACATTAACTAGCACAATAATCCTGTATCTTGCTGAGTTTGTTTACAACCTTCAAACCATTAGTGAAATTTCATTGTGGATTTATTGCACAAACACCTGAAACATGCATCTGTTCAGAGCCCTCTATAACATATGGCAAAAATTGAATCAAAGTTGGGCCCGTTGATTTGAAATGTGTGTACCGTAAGGCAAAGTAAATGCATGCCACTGTGGGATTTGTTATTGGCATATGATAAATATTTGTCTACCCATGATCTAGATGTGAGTAGGCCTGTAAATATGTATATTATTGTTCAATATGTATAAATTTGCCCACTACTTGAGGTAAAGATGGCAATAAATTTGCTCATTTTCGCTTCCTTAATTTGATACTTTTATCTGTTTATTTAAATTTTAAACTTATTTGTTGATTATTATCCGTTTATTACTCCTATTGTTATTAATGAATAATGGTTTATTATGTGTAAAGTTTGAATTTTCTTTCATACTATCTCACATTAAAGTTTAAATTAAATTAAATGTATTGAGATATTTCCATCATTGCGTCATTGCTATGCTACACTTCATCTGTAATAAAAATGTTCCTCCCCTCGGAGAAATGCAGCACTTCTTTTGGAGAAAAGAATACCAATCCAGATGAGCACCACACATCCACATGCTTTTGTGGATTAAAGTTGCTCCCAGATTTGGTCAGGACAATAATGCCACTGTTTTGCAGTTCATCCAAAAATATGTCACTTGTGAAATCCCTTCACAAATGAGACATAGTTATCTTCATGCACACATTTTATAATTTCAAAGACACAAATGTGGGAAGTATTGTCATCACAAATATAAAAACAAAGGGAAAAACTACACCACATGCTGCTTTGGTTTTCCGAGACCAGTTTCAACAACAGGTCAATTAAACAACTTCATGTCTTCAGTTAGACATAGGGCCTCATTATCAGTATTGCGGAATGGGTTAACGGGTGCTGCTAATGGCGGCAGACCCGTTAAACCCATTCCGCAATATTACGAGGATCCCTCACGGGACCCGATGTGGACGTCTGGTTTTACCAGATGTCTTTACCGGGTCCCGCGAGGGGACCAGGTGTCATGATGCCTACCTCCAAGGAGCCAGGTCCGACCCAGCGACCCCAGAGGCAGGCATCATTTTCCCCAGGGGAGTGCCAGCGGGCCCAAGCTGGGGCCCTTTGGACGCAGTCCTGGCGCCTTAGGCGCCAGGCTCATGTTGGACCTCTGTCCTGGCGCCTTAGGCGCCAGGCTCATAAAGCTAGACATGTGTTCAAGTGTTTTAATGTGCACTTACCTGATGCAGACCATGCTGCCACATCCAGGCCCTCTTGAGGCCTGAATGGAACTACTTTACCTGTGGGACTACTTTCCACCCGGGTGTGGTCGGGGAAGGATACATACCTGATCGGAGGAAGGATACACACTTGGGACTTCTTTGAAAGCTTATTTAAACCACACCCGATCAGCAACTCACGCTTCGCGTTGTTCTGCTCCTCGCAGCTGGACGCTCACCGTGTCAGCTCCTGCATCTGGACTTCAGCCACGCCTGTCAGCATCCTGGGTCACCTGCAAAGGGAGACAAGAGACCTTACCAGCTAAATCTGCACCACGGAGACATCACCGACGATCCTGAAAGGGAAGACATTATTTTTAAAAGCATTTCGTTACGATCGCTGCAGCGCTGCATTTCACTCACCTTTCCTGGGTTCCTCCATCTTCAGCAGCGATCATTCGGATACACAGCCACTTCCCAGAGCCTAGAGAAAAAGACAAGAATAAGAGGTGAGAGAAGGAAGGGAATAAGACTTACCTGTTGGGTCATTCCCATTTCATTTCGGGTCTTGCCGCTTCCAGGCATTTTCCGGACCCCGGCCCCTATGGGGAAAAAATACAAAGACATTGAATGAGCGTATGCAAAGACAGTTCCCAAGCGCTCATCCAGAACTAACCTGCCATTTACTGGAACTGGAACTGCACGTTTCACTTCGGGTCGTTGCCATATCTCCGGCATTCCGAACCCCGGCCCCTAAGGGGAAAAAAGACATAAGCATTAGCGCTTGCTGCAAAAAGACAATGAACATTATTATTAAGCTTGGACTTTTGAACTTGCAACAGAACTTTTACAGAGCCTTACCTGAATAGTCAAGCTTACCTGAACTCCCATCAATCCTCAATCCAGTGAAGTAACTGGGTTTCAACGTGCCCCTGCATCAGAAGCAGGATGGAGAGCTCATCCTTCCTGACCCTAAGGTGAGACTTCACGGGGAATCGTGGAAGGGTATCGTGGAGGGTTGGAAGAGAGTGGGAGGCTTGAGCATAACTCAGTCAGTAGGTAATACTCCCTTTTCACGCACAGGGGAATATTCCTGCGAGCCGGAGAAGCCAGAGTAGAGGGACCTTCCTGTCCATCTTCAGAGTCCGGCGCTTCACCATTGAAGAAGCATCAGCAATCGAAGCCAGACCTGCGCCTCCGTGGGAATCAGGTGAGCGTTACAGAACGCGAAGCCTACCCACAATTTCCCACCCGGGCGCTATGGAGACTTCCGAGACTGACCAGCTGGCCCAGCTTTTGGGGGAATTACGGGCAGAGGTGCACTCAGCCCGCCAGGAGACTAACGCTCTCAAAAGAGAACTGATCTTATCCAAGGAAAGAACTGATGACCTAGCCAAAAGGTTATTACAGGCCCAGGCAGGGCACACTCCTTTACCTAATTCCGGAGACATTTCCACATCAATGGGTTTGAGTAACCCGGTACAAATTAATCTACCTGGACACATGCCTTTGTCCCCGCCTGAACGTTTTGCGGGGGATCCCAAGAAATATGCCGTCTTTATGAACCAATGTCGTTTACACTTTCTATGCAGACCCGGAGCCTTCCCTAACGACCAGACCAAGGTAGCCTTTATACTATCTTACCTCAGTGGCAGTGCTGCCGATTGGTCTATTCCATTGGTAAATCAGGATGATCCCATTCTCCAGAATTTTCAGGGCTTCCAGGCCAGCATGGAAAGATTGTTCGCTCGACACTCTCAAGGACAGGCCCTTGATAACGAACTGCTATCCTTACGACAAGGTAATCCGGATCTTCTGTCCTACATAGCCACCTTTAACAGACTGGTTGTGGAAACTGGATGGCCAGAAAGCAAAAGGATCACATTGTTTCATTGAGGCCTGCGCGGAGAGCTTAAGGATATTCTAACTCAGACAGTAAACCCACCCCAGGTCTGCGCAGACTACATTGACTTGGTGGTTCAACTTGATCACAGACTTCAAAATAGAAAAGCAGATCGGTTCAAGTATGAAAACTGAGCACCGATCAAAACCCACGCTAATTCCAAGAGTACCGACGTATCTGAACCTATGCAAATCGGTGGCGTTAAAGGACCATTAACGCAGAAAGAACGAGAGAGAAGGCGGCAAATGCAACTTTGTCTATATTGCGGGACTTCCGGTCACTTTCTTCGAAATTGTCCAGTTAAACCACTTAAGAAGGTGGTTGGAGCTACTGATAACGAATTAGTGACACCTGATTCGGGAAACGACCTAGCCCGGCAAGCGTAGGGGTCCGCTTGCCGAGCTTGAAAACTAACTCTTTGACCTCGCATTTTGTCATGCCAATGGTGCTCATGGACCCAAAACAGCCTCAGCAGTTGTATGCTATAAAAGCATACATCGACAGTGGAGCTATCGGAAATTACATAGACCGTGAATTGGCTTCCAGGATTAAGCTTCCTCTCTGCCCGAAAGTAACCCAAGATGTCATTACTACAGTAGATGGAACCGAAATAGCCTCAGGGCCTGTAACGCATTCCACTGTTGAAGTGACACTGGTAGGTCAGGATGGACATCGGGAAGCAATCGTGTTTGATGTGATCAAGGCCCCACAATTTCAAGTAATTCTTGGAATTCCTTGGTTAGAAACACATAATCCCAGAATCGACTGGCGAGCAAAGAAGATAAGTTTTCCTGATTGTGAACCAACTTGTTATCCAAGAAATCCAGCTATGGGTCTAGCCTCAGCAACTTCCACCCCTGTACAGCTACCGTCAGAATACCAAGAATTCCAAGACGTTTTTCAGAAAGAACAGGCTAACACGTTACCTCCCCATCGGTCTTATGATTGCCAAATCGATCTGGTACCCAATGCTCAACTACCTTGTAGTAGGATTTATGCTCTTACGGAACCTGAGAACCTGCATTTGCGTCAGTATTTAGATCAGTACCTAGCCAATGGTTTTATTCGCCCGTCCAAGTCTCCTGTCTCTTCAGCTCTGTTCTTCGTGCCGAAAAAAGAAGGCGACCTTAGAACGTGTATAGACTATCGCGCCCTAAATCAAATAACGATTAAGAATCGTTATCCTCTGACCTTGATCCCTGAGCTTATCGACCAGGTGAAAGACGCTTGTGTGTACACCAAGTTAGATCTCCGAGGAGCTTATCACCTGGTGCGCATAAAAGAAGGCGACAAATGGAAGACTGCATTCCGCACCAAGTTTGGGCTCTTGGAATATCAGGTGATGCCCTTCAGTTTGTGCAATGCACCTGCCGCCTTTCAGTACTTTATGAATGATGTTCTTCGGGAACTTATCGATGTCTGTGTCATTGTTTACATTGACGACATCCTGGTGTACTCTTCTTCAGAATCTGATCACAGAAAACATGTTAGGGCAGTTCTTGAGAAACTGCGCCAGCACAGATTATTTGCAAAACTCGAAAAATGCGTTTTTCATACCACAGAAGTTGAGTTTCTTGGATTCATCCTGACACCTCAAGGAGTCCGAATGGACTCGCGAAAGGTGGACGCCATCCTCAAATGGCCATTTCCAAGCTCAGTGAAGGGAGTTCAGAGCATGCTCGGCTTTGCCAATTTCTATCGAAGATTCATCCCGGAATTTTCCCGAACAGTCCAACCCATCACCGCTCTCCTAAAGAAAAACAAACGCTTCGAATGGACTCTTGAGGCCGAACAAGCCTTCCAGGACCTGAAAACCAAATTCACCTCTGCACCTGTATTGAAGCACCCGCACCCAGATCTCCCGTACATAGTGGAAACCGATGCATCCAGTTCAGCCATGGGAGCTGTCCTGTCGCAAAGAGACCCAAAAACTAACCAACTACACCCAGTGGGCTTTTGGTCCAGAAAATGTTCTCCTCCTGAAATCAACTACGCAATTACCGATAAAGAGTTACTGGCCATCAAATCTGCTTTCAAGGCTTGGCGTCACTACCTTCTCGGGGCAAGACACACCATCACCGTAATTACGGACCACAGAAACTTACAGTATTTAAAAACGGCCAAAGCTCAATCTTCACGACAACTCCGATGGGCTCTATTCTTTGCGGAATTTGATTTTGTAATTACCTATTGCCCTGGCTGCAAGAATGGAAAAGCGGACGCCTTATCCCGGATTGGCATGGAAGAACCTAATTCGAGCTTAGAACCTGTGCCCATCATACCTGAGCAAAGAATCTTAGGCTTAACTTCATTGCAAACTATTGAGGATATCCAAACGCAAGTAAAACAACTTCTAGACTCTTCAACCTTACTGGAATGGAGTCAAAAGGGTCCTCATTACACTGTTAAGGATGACTTACCCTACTTCCAGGAGCGGTTGTTTCCTGTCCATCTTGAGAGTCCGGCGCTTCACCATTGAAGAAGCATCAGCACTCGAAGCCAGACCTGCGCCTCCGTGGGAATCAGGTGAGCGTTACTCCAGGGAGCTAACAACGGGCCGGTCATAATCGGGCCGTTGTTAGCTCCTGCGCCCATTCCCATTGAGCCCTATGGGGGCTCAAATGGGAATGGGGAAGGTCTGGGCCCGGGTTCCCTGAGGGAGGAATTACCGGGCCCTCCAAACTCGGAATGACCCGGTAAGTCCCCATTCAGGGAACTCATACCCAGACGCGGTTTTGGAGGCAGCCATGCCCTTGTTAAGGGCATGGCTGCCTCCAAAGTTATAATGAGGCCCATAGTGTCAAAGGTAAAATACCTAAGAACACATATTACATAAAAAGAACAGAAGAATCAAAATACATCAATGATTACAATGCAATCATTGCCCTCCTATGGAATATAAAAATAGATATGCGGTACAATGCAACAATTCCCCTGCAGTTGCCTGATATGTCACAGCCTACTTAACCAAATGAGAAAAATCAGAGCTGCAAGATCTATGGGATGACATATCATCTGACAAAAAACTATACAGAAATTGTACAGTTTAGGCATAAAAATGATCTCCCATAGAGAATGTGACTGCTATGAAGCTGCACACCGTTTAACCGGTACTGCCTTATGTGGAAAATCTGAAAATATAGTATGGCTAAGCCTTGGTCATGCTAAATCTAGAAAACGAGTTCTCAGATCATATGAACACATAGAAACAATAGCCAAAAATGATCCCAACAGCCAAGACATTTTGAAAAACAATTTACTAGACACATACTACCCAAACAGGAGTACCACTTTGGAAACCATGTGTCTATACCACATAGCCCTAAACTTCACATACCACAATACTACTAAACCAAATGAGAAGAAAGGCAGATACAGAGTGGAAAATTGTGAAGGCAGCTTAGTGAAGTGAAATATACCAAACAAAGCTTAATTAATCATAACAAATTGTCATTAAAAACTACTCAAAATAAAGAACTGTATTACATGTCCCTGCTACAACTTTTTAAACCATGGAGAAAAGAAGATTTACTATATACCTATGACTCCTATGAAGACGCTTTCAAATCAAATGGCATTATAACAGACGTAAACTTTACACAGTGCAAAACAATGTTGCACAATGAACAGCAACAAGAAGAAGTACTCCAGTTGCAACTATATGTGGACACTCCTGACAGTAGTCAACCTTCCGTAACAGGAAGCCAAGAACCATTTGGACAGCCACTAATATCAAATGAGGCAGAATTAGCCATGACAGAAGTAGAAAACACCATATGTGAGTATGAACAATCTACAGAAGACTTTGCTCTACTAAAATCACAACTAAACAATGAGAAGCGTAGCATTTTCCAATAAAAAAAAAAAAAATTGAACATGGTGTGCAGCATGAAAGTAAAAATTGTACCTGCCAAGACTACAAACCTATAATTCTATACGTGAGTGGTTAAGCTGGTTCAGGCAAAACGTTCTTAATCAAAATCATCAGCAAGTTCCTCCAACAATTGACAAACAACACATTGTCAGCTGTTGTAACAGCCCCCACAGGTATAGCTGCCTAAAACATAAGCTGTGTCACTTCACACTGATTACTACTGGTTCCAGTAGAACACCAAAACAAATTAGACTATTACAAACTTTCTCCAGAAGCTGCAATGGAACTACGCTGACTTTTCGAACAAATGAAAATGCTGCTATTAGATGAGGTAAGCATGATTTCCAATGGGCCTCATTACGACCCAGGCGGTAAGTTACCGCCTGGGTCGTACCTTTACCACCATGGCGTGGTAAAGGTACGACCCAGTTTACGACACCATGGCGTAAACTACGTTTACGCCATGGTGGTTGGCGGACTTACTGCCCCATTCCGAGGTCGGCGGGGCGGTAAGTCCCCAATCCCCATTTACCCTTCCCCATTCCCATTTTTGCCCCATAGGGCATAATGGGAGTGGGGAAGGCGTTAATTACGCCACCGTAAATTACGGTGGCGTAATTAACAACATGGTCCCTTAGCGCCATGGATTTTAACACCTGCTAAAAGCAGGTGTTAAATCCGCCATGGCGCTAAGGGACCTCGGAATCAGGCGGTAAGGGTCGGCGCTGTTTACGCTGCCGTAAACCCCTTACCGCCTGAGTCGTAATGAGGCCCAATGTAATTGTAGCCCTCATTCACCTCAGATTAAAAGAGATCCTGAAAACAGACTATGAAGAAATCTTTGGAGGAAAACATATTATAGTTTTCGGAGATATTCAATTAACACCAGTTAAAGCTGGACCTATTTTTAAAACCTTATGGCACAAACTATGCCGTAAAACTCTTAGCAGCATAGGAAATGTCAACCTTTGGCAACATTTCTAATACAGCGAATTAACTGAAAACATGCATCTGTCTGCAGACCTCACATACGCCAACATTTAGAAAAAATATTAGACTTGATATACTATCTCAAGAAGCACAATCTATATTGAAAACCGGGCACAGCCAGGCACTCTATGGCCATAACTCATGTGCTACTGATGTCATGGAACAATTAGCAGACAAACATGTAAACTATATGTCCTTGATGCCAACTCTTGCAAGCTGTTCACAATTTAATGAAACAATATTAAAAAAAAGAAATGAAACCAATAGTTAAAATGTGCTCCAGAGACAAACTGGATGTACATGGTATGACACTACCCATGTGTCAACAAGCCACAACAAGGCTAAATACCTTAGAAAACTCTATCTCTAACACAGCTGCTTTGGGGAAAATCTTAAAATTACCTTTAAACTGTAGAGTAATGCTTAAACATATCCTTGACGTGGGCCAAGGACTAGTTAATGGAGCACTTGGTACGGTTATTGGCTTTCACACGTACCCATGTGACAACAACATTCAGTTTGTCAATATTCTCTTTGATACACTATCAGAAGTTAAAAGATAGGACGCTCAACAGCCTGCTTACTTCTTTTCAAAGACATGTATGTACGCAGAGAAAACTGTTCTTTAACTCTAGCATATTCAGTCACCATTCACAAATCACAAGGTCTTACCCTAATAAAGCATTGGTAGATATTGGCAGCACAGTGTTTAAAGAAGGCATGAGCTATGTAGCACTATCACGCTTACGTACACTTGACGGACTATTTCTAATCAACTTTCATGCAAGTAAAGTAAATGCTGATATTCCTTGCATTCTAGAATACAATAGACTGTGTTCACTCTACACCCCTTCTAAAAACTGTTCTGCAAAAATCAAAGTTTTGTAAAAGAAAACTACTTCACTCTTAAATTATGCAGGATCTCACAGAAATTCTTCCAAAGAAATTAAAAGAAGCTGCTACTTCATCAACGACCACAACCAAAGAAGAATCTACTGCACAAACAAAGTCAACTACCTCTTCAAATAAACAACATGCACTCCGAACAAATGACTTGGACACAGAACGGTCAGTTCCATTCAAATTTTCAAATATAACTGGTGTAAATTGATACGCAAATGCAGCAATCATTATTATATTCCAATTGCCACCAATTATTTACATTTACATACGCGGGACAGATCAAATGTGTTTGCAAATGTTAGTCCTTCACAGAAATGCAACCAACAATGCTGACAACACTTACAGTGTCTCTGGAATAAGGCAGGAATTGGACTTCTCTCCTGGAATGGTCACACTCTCTATAAACACACAAGAAGTTCCACAGGAATGTCTAATGTACTTATTACAAGTATTAGAAAACAAAAACATACCTATAAATGAAATCTTCTAGATTTCATACATGTGGAAATATACATGCACTCTTTGCATCCATGTCGCACAAGAATAAGTTCCTAATGAACGCTTCGTATATGCATCCATACCTAACTGTGAATCCATTCGATTTCAGCAACTGATACAAAATACAAACCATAGCAGATGTACTACATGCAATTCAGATAATCGCTCCACCTTACAAATACAGACACATAGTAAATACGTAATACTAATGATTTTACGTTACAAAGCAGATGGAACCAAAAACAACTGCAAGCTGACTGGATTAACACATGGTCAAGCATCACTTGGTAAGAAAACTTTCACAACATTAGGTATAATCTACCACCCAGGAGCCACAATCAATGCAGGTCACTACACTGCATATATATAAAATAATTGTGGATGGGTCGAATGTAATGCTACTACCATTACTCTAAAACGGAGATTACCAGCACATATTGTAAACGCTTACTTAATATTCTTAAAACCAAAATTCAATAACTAATCTATTTATGAAGATAAACAAAACTTCAATTTTCAAAACTATGAACAGTTAGAATGCACCAACAGGTATCTAACTACCCCAGTAATCTGCAACAAGCAAACAGATAAATGAATACCACTAAAATGAAACAAGAAGTAAACAGTTAGAATACGCCAACAGGTATCTAACTGCCTCAAAAATCTGCAACAAGCCAACAGATAGATGAATACAACTAAAATAGAAAATGAAATAACCAAATAAAATACACCAACTGCTAATTGCAACAATACTACCACCACTTCCAAATTAAAAACCATATACCTATTCAATTCCTCCTTCTGAAATCAATGAAAGAAATATATTCTATCACAACGTAGAACATATATTTTTTTTAATCCAGCATGGATTTTTTTCCCACACACCCAATGATTTTAGGAACAAACACAGGTCCTGAGCAAATTGCACAGTACACTGGTTTGACCTGTAGTACTTCTAAAGTACTAACTATGAGAGTAGATGAAATACAGAAATGTCTACTATGCAATGCAATACTCATTATAAACTACCTACACTAAAGAGTTTTTTTTTTCTTTTATTACAGTGATTGAAACAAACATTCTGCTCCAACTACTCATGTCATGATAAAACTGCATACAACCACAAAAAGTCAAACAGTAAGTATATAATGATTGGACTCACAGACACCTCAGCATAACACACCCATTCAAGCAAACACCTGACCATAGACCACAATCCAATTAATTAGACTCGTAAACACTGCAACATAACACAGCCATGCAAACAAACACCTCACCAATAAATAAATTCAAAATGCCTACATTCTTCAATACCAACATTCTGAACACAATCCAGCAAACAAACATACATCATTTCACTATCCCACAAACACTATTACACTACTGCCAATCATTGCTCACATTTTTGAAAACATATCCCATAAGCATCCCACATACCACCATCAAAATGTTTGGTAGCATTGGTATGTTATGCTGTCGTGGTTGTGGCCAGGGCCTAGAGTCTTGGATGAATGGGCTACAGCCTTTGGCCATGCACCCAAGACTCTAGGCCCTGGCCACAACCACTGCAGCATAATAAACCCATAGAAACAAACAGCTACCCAACCACAACCCAATAACATAACACATCCACCTCAAAATCTATCCACTTCAATTATCTAAAATAATAATTACAACCAGCGCACAAACTCTTCAGTACATACCCTCTTCACCCAATGCTCTACTAACGACCCAAAACCAACATCATATTAAAGTAAAATAACCAATAGTGCGCCCAGTGTTTAGTATGTCCGGGTACTACACACATCACAGCCTTCTCCCACCTAAACACATACATCATTTGACATATCTCTTACTCCCCAACCTCTCCAAGCACTCCTACACACCAACACACTCCCCAAAATTGGATTTATGCTCACTTCCACGCCACGCTGTCTGTGGATGTCCGCGGATCCAATATAGCGGGGGCATCGAAAGAATATGACGCACCTCACGCTTCACCCCACCCAATCAGCTAACATGTCACGTGTCCACGGACACAACGCTAGCCGATTATCGGAGAGAACAGGGAACAGGAAGTGTGTTCGCGGAGCGAACATAGATATCACACATTTTTTGAGAAATATTTTTTGGGAAACACCACCATGGTGTATCGGAGGACAGTGCAGCAGCGGAAGGGTCTGGAAAATGTACCGTACTCCATGTGTTGGCGGCAAGAAGGGAGGGAACTGGTGGGGGAGTGAGAAGTGGTTCATGTGACATATGTACATATGTGGAAGAAGATGGAGGAGTGCCTGTAGTATTCGTCCGTATTGCGCCAATTTCTGGGTACCTCCACAGGCGAGTACTTTATGTGGTGATTGGAGGCAGCTGTTGTAATGGCCCGCTAGCTTCTGCCGTGACCTGTTTGCCGTGACCTTTTTTCGTGGTTAGTGGTGGCAGGTGAATTGAAGATGGGGAGTGATTTGCACATAACATAGGTTGGGACGGAGCGCGGGTGGCTGTGCTCTGCGTATGGAATGCGTTAGATGGGCACATGGTGGCATGCATGGGTGAATGAAGTTGCAGTGGGTCTGAGGAAGGATTAGATCTATGGATTCATGGCCGAAGGCCATAGGCCGTAGGCCATAGGGCATGCACTCAAGAGCATAGGGCTTCAGCATACCCACTGCAGGAACACATGTCTGACTAGGCATCCAGTAGAGGGTGGTCCTTGCATAGTGTGGTGAGTGAAGATTGGTTGGAGTAGGGCCAGTGTTGCAAACAGAATGTGGGTAGGTTGGCAGTGACACAATACTTTGTGAATGGAAGTGGGTACACCCATAGCATGCGAATGAAAGTGCACAGGGGTGCAGAGAGAGTGTTTTCTTTGTACATTATGGTAACTGTTGAAATTTGTTGCTGCATAGCTCCATGCAGTGTGCAGGTAGGGTAGGAGTGCTGGTGGCAGTGGAATGTATGTGGATTGTCGTAGTTGGTGACATGTTGACATGAATGGTGGTATTACATTGCAGTGCATGTGTTCAAGGCCTAGACTAGTGGGTGCATGGCCGAAGGCCGTAGGCCATGCACTCAAGCGCCTAGGACTCTAGGACACCCTCAGCAGTAATGCATTTTTGACTGTGCATCAGTTAGAGCGTGGTGACCTGTAAGGAATGATTGTGGAGCACATATTAGACACCATAGAGCAGCAGAAGTGAACTGCCATGCATGTATGTCTGGTTTCGCAGGTGAGGTCACTGTTACAACATGGTACATTTTTTGATTTGTGGTTGGAGATGGTGCAGTGAAAAGTCATGCAGTGTGGGCACAGGGTGCTGTGTTTGCATACTGTCAGTATAGAAGAGGTTATAGTTGAAGTGCGGTAAAGGTTGTGATGTGTGGTTGGAGATGGTGCAGTGAAAAGTCATGCAGTGTGGGAACTGGGTGCAGTGTTTGCATAATGTCAGTATGGGAGAGGGTATGGTGAAAGTGCAGCTTATATATGCCTGGATACTATGCTGTGTGCAGATTTGTTGAAGTAGGTCCAATTTTGTGAAAATGTTGTGGTTAGTGACACAATACTTTGTGAATGGCTGTGGTTAGGGGTGGTGGAGGCTGTGCTAAGTGTGTGCATTCTGCTAATTGAGACCTGTTTTTGTGAATGGGTATTTTATGGTGTGGGAGAGTTGGGGAGAAGTGCTGCTACCTATGTAGCTTACACTTGTGCATATTGTTAGCTGACCACATGGGCGCATGCATGGATCCATAGTGGTGTGGGCAAGGGTGGACTGTTGTGTGCATGGCCAAAGGAGTGCTTGGTGCACCTCAGGATCTTTGTGGATACTGAAATAGTGCATCATTTAGCAGAATATTCTGTTGGAGGGGCTTTGGAAGCAAAGGGACTGTGCACTGATGGTGTTTAATGGTAAATATGGAGTATTGTACAGAAGTGATAGTGTTTAATGCAGAGGTTCAGTATGTGATTGGTGCATGCATGTTTGAAAAGTTCACAGCGGCCAATGAGGGAGTGATGGAAAAATGCCAGTGCAAAGGGAAGAAGAGGGTGTGGTTGAAGTGTAGCTTATATATGCTTGGTTACTATGCTGTGTGCAGATTTGCTGAAGTAGTCCAAACGTTGTGAAAATGTTGTTGTTAGGTTGGCAGTGACAAAAATCTTTGTGAATGGCTGTGGGTAGGGGTGGTGGAGGCTGTGCTATGTTTGTGGATTCTGCTAATTGTGACCTGTTTTCATGAATGGGTGTTTTGTGGTGTGGGGGAGTTGAGATGAAGTGCTGCTACCTTTGTATGTTAAGTTTGTGCATAATGTCAGCCGCCCACATGGTCGCATGCATGGATCCATAATGTTGAGCTGGGTGTGCGCAAGGGTGGACTGTTGTGTGCATGGCCAAAGGTGTGCTGGGTGGGCCTTATGATCTTTGTGGATAATGAAATAGTGCATCCTTTAGCAGATGTTTCTGGTGGAGGGGCTTTGGAAGCAAAGGGACCATGCACTGAGAGTGTTTAACAGGAAATATGGAGTGGTGTACAGATATGATAGTGTACAATGCAGAGGTTCAGTATGTGATTGGTGCATGCGTTCTCGAACATTTCACAGCAGCCAATGAGGGAGAGAGTGTTGGAAAATGCCAGTGCAAAGGGAAGAAGTATTATGTCTGCTTAACTGGGACATGGCCCTCACGGTAGCAGGGAAAGCGCACATGCCACATCTGGCACTTGGATCCATTGCAAATGGAACTGTGGGGATTCTCCAATGAGGTGTCGAGGGTGTGGTTCAAAGGAATGGGCGGTGATATATTTACCCAAACTTCGATGCAGTGTGGGTGGCAGAGACGCTGAGTGCTGATAGTGGGTGATACCTTTGGGCACGATCTGCACAGCTATGCATTGGAAAGAGACTTTTATACTGACTTTCAATTGGAAGGAGTGCAGGCTTTTTGGGGTACAGTGTATGAGCGGGATTTCGAGTGCATGGATTTCCTTTGCACATGTGTGACCTCTGTTGGTACTGTTGATGTGGTGGTCATGCATTTTGGAGCACTACATTTGGGGTACATGTCATGCTCATGTTTGCTTGCTCACATAAAGAAGTTGATGACAGCAGTGATGCAGATGGTTCCTACTGCCAAGGTGATTTTCTCATCGAAAACACCAAGAGGAGCATGGGACCATGCCTGTGTAATTTGTCCTCAGCTAGAGGTCGGGAGATGTTGGATAAACAGAAGCATGTGTGACTTTATGTGTAGTGCTGGGATGTTCTGCACTGACTATCCAAGCATTAATAACCAGCAAGATTTCCAGTGGTTTCAAGGAAATTGTATTTTTTTTACCTCCATTGGCAATGGTATTTCGTTTGCCACTCTGCAAAATGCGTTGCAAAGAATCCTGTAGAAATGTAAGAGAAGCGTTCATCTTCAGTTGAGATAAATGTTAGGAGGAGAAGCAAACAGACAGTCAGCAAAAGAGAGAAAACAAAATGTATGCACACAAGTACTTAACAAAAACACAACAAACACCCCCAAAAAATATGTGTTTTTAGAGACAGTACTAAAACACAATCCCCTATCCTTTCATCCAGAAGAAAGACATCTACCACTATCTGATTGTGTGCAGAAGCAATTGACCCTGAGGGATTAGGAGGCGGGTGAGTGAAGAGCTGCCGAAAACAGATATTTAGGAAGTGAGAGTGCAAGGTATTGAGGACCCAGGGACCAGAAGGCCTTCTGCATAATGTACAGGGCTTTCCTTTTATTATTTGCAGCCACTGGGTGCAGACACTTTAGTCCAGCAGAGATACCATCCCTGGCATTCAGGCCAAGGAAAAGTTGTGCAGTCTTCTTATGGATGAGTTGCATAGGCTGCTGAGTGGAAGCTGGCAGATTTAAAAAGAGGCTGTGGCAATAGAGCAGTGCACAAAGAACTACAGCCGTGCACACACTGACCTTTTGGGAACTGACTTTAAGTTGGTAAAATACATTCAGAGGTGGGTCAGTGGGGAACACATTGTGTCACATTGTCGGAAGGAAATAAGAGAGTTCCTGTTTCACTAATACACTTTATGATATGTGTAAATGAAAATGTTGCAAGCAAATACCATTAAACTGCCACTTCATGGTAGGAGATTGGAGGAAAACCAGTATGCTTTTCAAACACGTAATGGACACTTAGAGACAGAGATCGTCTGCAGAGGCTCTTATAACACAGCTGTAAACATAATGCCAAAAACATGTTCATACCTTTCTTTTGTGGAGATGGGTGCTCATGTGGATGAATATGCATGCACAAATTGTGCAATGTTTGACTGAACTTTCCACTGGACGTGCTTTCCAATAACATCACACTTGCATGCTGATTTTGTAACGGTACATATGATGTCTTGTGGCAAACTGGTAGTTTTAGATGCTGTTGTCTTGGATGGCATTGGTGGATGCATGTGTGACTACTTAACAATACCCAATAAGGGCGTGGTGGGAAGAGGATGGATGATAGTGGAAAGGGAGGAAGGACTGTGCATGCTTTACTGGGGCACGGCCCTCACGATTCTTTGGGAAGGGCACATGCCACATTCAGCGTTTCTTACCATGCTGGCCAATGAAATGGCACTGTGGGGATCATCCAATCAGGTACTGAGGGTGTGGGTCACAAGAAGGGGCGATACTACTGGAATTCATTACTCTGCATAGTGAGGCTGGCATGAGAAACACATTGGGCCTCATTACACAGACGGCGGTAAGGGTTAACGGTCACCGTTAATGGCAACGGTGACCGTTAACCCTTGCCGCCGTACTACGAGGTCCCTTTGCGGGTTGGAGGATTTAACGCCTGCTTCTTGCAGGCGTTAAAATCCAACCCGCTAAGGGACCTCGGAGCTAATTACGGCACCGCAAAATTGCGGTGGAGTAATTAGCGCCTTCCCCATTTCCATAGAGCCCTATGGGGCAGAAATGGGAATGGGGAAGGGCAATGGCGGAAAGGGGATTTACCGCCCCTCCAACCTTGGAATGGGGCGGTAAATCCCCTTTCCGCCAAGGCGGTGCCGGTATTTTTTCGGCATGAGCCATGGCGCTAATATCGCCATGGCTCACCGCCTACCGTGTAATGAGGCCCATTGTGTTGACTTTGGGTGATGACTTTGTGATAGATCTGGACACTTATGCTCAGGAATGAAACTTTCATGGCAATTTCGGATGGAAAGCAGTGGACACATTGTGGTGCGCTGTCGATGACCTCATATGGTTTGCTGATATGCCTGCACTTTGCAGAGAAATGGACAGTTCCGCTACTGTGTATGTTGTTGTCATGCACTGTGGCGGGTTGCAATTGGATTACGTGTCTTGTCTACGTTTGCTCCGTCGAATAGGTTTTCTCCATTGCCCAAGTGGTTTTGTCTGCCATACCACCAACAACAATATGGACCACTCATATTGGCTGTTGTACCCAGCAAGAGGCTGGAAGGTGTCTGATTAACAGAAGCATGTCTGATTTTATGTCCACTCGCCACATGTTTTTTCTTTAACAATTACATCATTAGTTCTGCAAATGCGGAATTCTTCCAATCAAATGGCATTTCATTGTCGTCCATTGGTAATGATGTTTTGTTCACTCATCTCCAAGATGCATTCAAAAGGTTCCTGTCAGATTCTGAGGACGAATAGAAAACACACAACTGTATGAAACTAAAAACAAGCTCTTTCTCTGAAAGTAGATAATAATATTTTTTAAAAACCAACAGCTCTTTTCAGAGCCTCCCCTACAAACAAAGCCCTTACCCTAGTTGACATTTCTTCCCCCACGCATGCACGCATCACCAAAGCCTCATCTGGGGATTTTCAGGCCGGTGGCCATGGAAATGGGACTATGGAGGTTGAGGGATTGTGCAACAACGTTTCAGGGTGTGGTGTGTAAGCTGGGGATTGTTGTACAGAACTGCTAGTGTTACATGGTGAGCACACGTGCCATAATCTGCGTTTCTGACCATGCTGGCAAAATGAAATGCGACTGTGGAAATTGGCCAATCAGGTGGTCAGAGTGTGCGTCACAGGAAAGGGCGGCCATATTTTGTTTCATTTCTCTGTGTAGTGAGGCTGACAGTGATGGCGAGATGCACAGTTTTCATAGTGGGTGATCCCTTTGTGCTAGATATAAATTCACCCGATGTAGAAGTGCCTTCACTCACTACAATTTCATCGGTCGATTCACGATTCTCCAGTGAGTCCCCACAGTCAAACAGCACTCAGCGGTGCACTCCGATGGTGCCTGTGCACTGGTGAGTGAACCCAGCTAGTTTTAAAGTTTTTAAGGCATTTAGGGGAGTGGCCAACAAGTTATGCAGCAGTTTAGGAGCAAAAACAGTCCAAAAACAGTCCAGGTTATTACAATTTCATCAGCCAATCTACACTTCTCCAGAGAGTCCCACAGCCAAACAGCACTCAGCAGTGCACTCCGTTGGTGTGCATGCCTATCTAGTTTTAAAGGTTTTCTGGTGGTTAGGGGCATGGCCAACAAGTTATACAGCTGTTTAATGGCAAAAACAGTCCAAAAAAAAGTCCAGGTTATCTCCACAAATCTATTGCAAAGCAGAGGTGCTGATATCTCGAACTGCCTTCAACCATCGATTCTGAGAAAATCCAATAAATCATCCACAAACATGAAGATCCATCAGGAATCCA
Source organism: Ambystoma mexicanum (assembly GCF_040938575.1). Lineage (NCBI taxonomy): Eukaryota > Metazoa > Chordata > Amphibia > Caudata > Ambystomatidae > Ambystoma > Ambystoma mexicanum. Next base: position 229,085,768 of record NC_090930.1, on the reverse strand, counting down.
ATGCAATGTCAATTAAATGCATTGGAGATGGTAATGTCCATGGCACTATGTACTGTAATGTCTTGGATTCAATAGAGGTTCTCTGGTCGTACGACGATGGGTGGCATTAATTCCCTTTTATAGGCAACTCTTGGTCATCGATCAATAATGTCTGGATGATTAAAGTGAGCCATACCCTCACAAAATGGTAATAAGGTTACCCCCTTTAACCCACAAACTGCATACCAGGAAACTTCCACTTCTTCCAATCGAATAGTGATTCAATGTAAAGCTTCAATGAATGATCCAAGAATCTCCCGACATCCACAGACTCTGCTTCCTCAAAGCCAAAGCCATAGCCATCTTCACTGCACACAACAAAGAAAACACTTTCTGCCCTGTCTTCCTGTACATCACAACCACAAAACCTGATTGGCTAATCCCCTGATGTCCGTGAGCCTCATGACTGTCTGCGGCCTCCGCAGTCCCTTTTCAATGCCAGGCAACCTTAAAGGACCAGGATGACACCTCCGATGACCGCCGACACCCGCAGTGTCTGTGGATTCCGTAGCACAGGACAGCCCTTCTACCCTGTTACTTTTATGTTTGTAGCACTCCCTTATTGTCTGTTTTCAAACAGTCACACACCCATCCACCTACACCAAAAACTACTGTGAAACTCTCTAAGATGTCTATTTGCAGATTCAACAACATCTGCATCTAACAATACACAGTACAGGTATGCTTATATTTAGATATTACATGGCCCATGGTAGTGGGTGTGTAGTTATGGTTAAGTTGCTAATCCCATAGGAAGAGCACTTTTTGAGCGGCTTATAACTTCTCTCCCCCTTGATGAATGCTCACCAAACTTTGCAAAAAAAAGTATATGGCACACTCTGAATTTTTTTTGCAAAGTTTAGTGAGGTTTGGTGCAGGGGGGCAAAGTTATAAGGGATGTCCCACAATTTATTTTTTCCCATAGTTTTCTAAGATAATTAGTCTTGTTGTGGGTTGTTGACACATGGGTAGTGTCATACCATTTACGTCCAGTTTGTCTGTGGAGCAATTATCAATTATTGGATGCATTTCTTTTTTTAAAATGTTTTCATTGAACAGCTTCCAAGAATTGGCAACAAGGACATACAATTGACTTTTGTATGTGCTAATTTTTACATGACATCAGTAGTGCATGCGTTATGCCATAGACTGCATGGATGTGCCGAGTTTTTAATATTGATTGTGCTTCATGAGATAGTACACCAACTCTCATACTTTTTAAAAATGTTGGCATATGTGGCATCTGCAGACTGGCGCATGTTTTATGTTAATTCTCTGTATTGGAAATGTTGCCAAAGGTTGACATTTCCTATGCTGCCAACAGTTTTACGACAGAGTTTGTGCCCTAAGGTTTTAAAAATAGGTTCACCTTTCACTGGTATCAATTGAAGAAGATCTCCGAAAACAATAATGTGTTTTCCTCCAAAGAGCTCTTTGTCATCTGTTTTGAGTACCTCTTGTAATCTGAGGTGAATCAAAGCCAACATTAGGTTGGAGACCATGCTCACTTCATCTATCAGTACCATTTTCATTTGTTTCAAAACTCTGCGTAGTTCCATTGCAGCTTCTGTAGAAATTTTGTAATGATCTAATTTGTTTTGGTGTTCTACTGGAAGGAGTAGTAATCGGTGTAAAGTGACACCGCCTATGTTGTAGGCAGCTAAACCTGTGTGGGCAGTTACAACAGTTGACAGATTGTTGTTTGTCAATTGTTGAAGGAACTTGCTGATGATTTTGATTAAGAATGTTTTTCCTGAACCCGCTTCACCACTGACGTATAGCAGTATAGGTTTGTAATTTTGGCAGGTACAGTTTTTATTTTCATGTTGTACACCATGTTCAATTTGTTTTGTTACTTCTTGGAAAATGCTACGCTGCTCATTGTTCAGTTTTGATTTCAGTAGAGTGAAGTCTTCTGTATTTTCTTCATAGTGACATATGGTATTTTCTACTTCTATCATAGCTAATTCTGCTTCATTTGCTATTAGTGGTTGTACCAGTGGTTCTTGGCTTCCTGTTATAGAAGGTTGACTACTGTCAGGAGTGTCCTCATCTAGTTGGGCCAGGAGTTCTTCTTTGTGTTGCTGAACATTGTTTTATACTGTGTAAGTTTACATCTGTTATTGTGCTTTCATTTGCTTTGAAAGTGTCTTCATAGGAGTCATAGATATCTAGTAACTCTTCTTATTTTCTCCATGGTTTAAAAAGTTGTAGTAGGGACATGTAATACCGTTCTGTATGATGATGAGTTTTTAATGACAATTTGATATGATTAACTAAGAATTGTTTGGTAAGTTTCACTAAGCTGCATTCACAACTTATCACTCTGTATCTACCTTTGTTTTCATCTGGTTTTATATTATTTTTATATGTGAAGTTTTGGGCTATGTGGTATAGACACATGGTTTCCAAAATGGTACTCCTGTTTGGGTAGTATGTGTCTAGTAAATTGTTTTTCAAAATGTCTTGGCTGTTGGGATCATGTTTGGCTATTGTTTCTATGTCCTCTGATGATTTGATAACTCGTTTTCTAGATTTAGCAGGACCAACACTTATCCATAGTTTATTTTCAAATTTTCCATACAAAGCAGTACCGGTTAAATGGTCTGCAGCTTCATAGCAGCCACATTCTCTATGAGAGAGCATTTTTATCCCTAAGCTGTACAATTTCTGTGACAGTGTTTTGTCATCCCAGAGGTCTTGAAGCTCTGTTTTTTTCTGCTTTGTTTATGTAGGCTGTAACATATCATGCAACTGCAGTGGAATTGTCTGCAATGTACTGCACATCTATGTGTGCATTCCAGAAGAGGGCAATTATTGCATTGTAATCATTGATATATTTAGCTTCTTCTGTTCTTTTTATGTAATATGTGTTCTTGTGTGATTTACCTTTGACACTATGTCTAACTGAAGACATGAAGTTGTTTACTTGACCTGTTGCTGTAACTGGTCTAGGGAAACCAAAACGGCCTTTGGTGTGGTATTTCCCTTTGTTTTTATATTTGCAATGACAATATTTCCCACATTTCTGTCTTTGAAATTGTAAAATTCGTGCATGAAGGTCACTATGGGCCTCATTACGACCCAGGCGTTAAGGGTTAACGCCGTCGTTAACCCTTAACGCCTGATTTTGATTTTAACGGCTGCTTTTAGCAGCCGTTAAAATCCATGGCGCTAACCTGCCATGATGCTAATTACGCCACCGTAATTTACGGTGGCGTAATTAGCGCCTTCCCCACTCCCATTATGCCCTATGGGGCAAAAATGGGAATGGGGAAGGGAAAATGGGAAATGGGGATTTACCGCCCCACTCACCTTGGAATGGGGCGGTAAATCCGCCATCCACCATGGTGTAAACATAGTTTACACCATGGTGGTAAAGTTGGCCCAATTAGCGCCTGGGTCGTAATGACCCCCTATGTGTTGTTTGTGAAGGGATTTCACAAGTGACATATTTTAGGATGAACTGCAAAACAGTGACATTACTATCCTGACCAAATTTAGGAGCATCTTTAATCCATAATAGCATGTGGATGTGTGGTGCTCCTCTGGCTTGGTATTCCTTTCTCCAAAAGAAGTGTTGAACTTCTCTGAGGGGAGGAACAGTCTTATTACAAATAAACTGTAGCATAACAATGAAGCAATGATGGAAATATCTTGATACATTTAAATGATCTAGAGAGCAGAGTTCTCCTGGTGTTTTTATATCTATGTTTGTTTTATTTTTGTTTGCTATGCGTAGGAAATCGTGTAAATCGTCGCATGCATATTCTGCACAACTTAATGTTACAAACCAAGTGGGTGGGCCAAGGTTTCTTATCATACAGCGTACATCTCAGTGAGGTCAGAACCAGTATTATTTTGTACCACGCATGTTTGCTAAAAGATTTGTAATACGTGACTGTAAAACCTCATCTTTTTCTTGCACTTTTTGTAATTGCATAGCTGACATATTTTGAAAATGGGTACCTGATTTTAATGTGTGTGCAACTCCATAGCATAGAGTTGCTAGTTCACTTTCAAAGAGAAGGTGGAATATATATTCCACGTTGTGTCTGAATCTGGGGTCATCAGAATACATTCGTAGAGAGCGATATTCTGATGCTGTTTTCTGTGTATCAGCCTACCTTCCTCCTTTTCCAGTAGTAAAGAGTAGCGGAAAGGCCCGTGCTTCTATCCTTTTTACCCATATGCTGATTGGAGATCCTTTGCCTTGTCACATTTGATATGTTTCAAGTGCATCATCTATAGCGTCTTTAGAGTGTAAAGGATACATTGTATAATGGTCTAAAATATCGGATTCTCTAGTAGGATTTAGAAGTTCAAACTGACCAATTTCTGGTGATTCTTGAATTATTTCAATGGTTTCTCTCAGGTTTTCTTCAATATAAATTTCTTTGGAGTATTCATTGTTGATTTTTAGATATTGCAGGAATTGTCTAACTTTGTGTAAGTTCACAAGTTGTTGCGAAATATTTTTGTCTTTTGTAGGTACGCCATTTACTGAGACAATTAAAGATTGATCTATTGGCTGTTGCACTTGTAGAGTGTGTACATTTTCTGTGAGATCTAATGGTAAATAAACTACTTTGCCACAAATGCCTTTGACTAATTCAGAGGGAGGTAATTTTGCTGTTTTTTGTTGGAGGCATATTATTGCTTGAAATGGGTGCTCTGTTTGAATTATGATGCTCTCATATAAATTTAGTTGTTGCAGGGGTTTTGGTAGTGGGAATAATTCCAAGTTATTTGTGATAGCACAAGAAGGCGTTTGGTTGTTGTCAAGTTTTGCAGTGCAGTAACTGCAAATTATTAAGCAGTCAGTAATGTCATATTTGTTTTCTGCTATAAGGTAGAGAGCTAATTGGAACCATTTTGAATCTTCATTGTCTTCTATTTTGTGCATTATGTCTATAGTTATTTTGGTAATTTTATAAGAAGTCCTGTGGCAACACATGCACATATGGTTGGGTACTTCAGCGGAGGTACTTTTAAACTTTAGTATTTCTTTGTTGCATGTGTTTAAGAGAAGGTTGCTATTTCTACAGTAGATGCTAGTTTATTTCATTTTGTAAGTGGCTTTCAAATCCAAAATACTTTCTCTGGATATGGTCTATTTCTTGAGTAGTTGTTTGGCTGTACCATGTAGAAGATTGTTATTTAAGTTTGCTAGTGCTAAAGCAGGACTTTTAGCATAGTAGAGTTTTTGGACTACATTTCTTATAGTTGAATTATGTATTGGTATAATTTCGATATGATGGAAGGTGCTTTTGCAAATAGGTCCTGAAATGTAGGCTAATGAATGTCCTTGTAGTCATGTGTATTTGCTCACTGGACAGGCATCCATATTTTATAGTAATTTCATTTTGAATTTGTCTTTGCTTTTTACATACTGATTGAGAAACTGATGTAAAGATTTGAAAGATTTTTTGGCAATGTTACACATTGATGTGCACAGCCATTTTTAGACTGGACGTTTTGGTTCAGTAGATTGGGGAGGTGATACTGAGTTTTCTGGAGATATTTTTGTGAGCAGAGTTTCTTGTTCCATAAAGGTGTTATTATGTTTTTCATGCCCTCGTCCACTGCTATGTATGGCAACTGGGTTTGTTCGCTTTTGTTTATATGCTTCTTCATTAAAATATGCTTCTGTGGTCGTGGTGTGACTCCATTCACCTCCACAGATATTTAAAAATTTATTTCTGTTGACATTTTGTTTATTGAGAAGTCTTTTTTGTAATTTAGTTATTAGTTTTGTTAGTGGTTTCATTCTGTTCAACACTAAAATTAATAACTTTCTTTTGAGAAGAAGTGCACTGTCTATCAACGCTTCTAAGATTACTTTCCTACAATAGGTTTGAAGTGTTGAACCTGGTTTCTCTCCTGTTTTTATAAGATTTTGAAGGACTTTGTGACAGAACATTTTGGCTAAAATACTTTTCTTGGTATACTTACTTTGTACTATATCAAGATTTATTTTGAAGAAGTTTTATTTGTACTGATAGTTGATTTTCTGTTAATTGTTTTTTTTTGGGTTGTTTTACTTTTTGATAGAGGAGGCAAAGTTTTTGTACTAGAAACTTCTTCTGTTTCACTACATGACTTTATCAGCTGTTGTGTTTCAACTTTTTTTTTACAAATTCTGCTATAGATGGATGTTTATGTTGGAGACTTTTCTTTTCATTTGCTCTACTTCTGCGTTCCTTTCTACGGAGTTGCTTTTTGATAGGCATGCTTTAGGGTCTGTTGAAAAAAATACAGAAGGTATGGGTTGGGGTGTTCTTCAATGCATGTGTGTTGTGTGCATGAGTGTTTGAGTGAGATGATGAAGACGTATGTAATGGTGTGTGATTATGCATTGGGATGTACAACTACTAGGGATGGGTATTCTTGAATTAATGTGTTAATAAACTGGGGTTCAGATGACAGAAAAAAGTAAGTGGAGAAGTATAAATAGTATATCTAAAGATATACAATTAAAATAGTTGTTTCTTCTACAACATCTAAATTCTAGTGGCTGAGTTGGGTAATTTGTGTGGCGAAAAATATGAATTTGTGGGCCATTCTGCCAGTAAATCACTGCTTAAGACGGGAGGATTTTTGGTCAGAATAGTGCAGAATCTCTAATTCTAGGCACAGAATTAGCATGAATTAACATTAGAGTATGTTTGAATAATAATTCAAATATTATGGTAACATACTTACTTTTTTTCTAAAATGAGCAGTTTTCTTCTTACTTGTTCTTTGTAATTCAAATTTGGCTGCTTATTTTCAGGAGAATGGTCTTCACTGCAATTGTAAAAGAAAGAAATTAGTAATTCGGTTTGTATATAGCAGTGTTTTTAATTTAGACATAGATTTTTTTAATTGAAATGCTCAGCGCCTTCTTCAAAACCATTAAAACTATCGTATGACTAACTGTACGAAAGAAAATATCTTTACTATGGCTTGTCAAAATCATAATGTACCACTGTATACCACTATTCCTGTAACTAAGCTTTTCCACATAATACTGAGTCCATGTGATTGCCTGCTTTTCCACGTAAGAGGGAGTCAATGTCATAGCCTGCTTGTCCCACATAAATGTAAGTAATTATATAAACTAAAAAAATTAAAACCAAGTATGTGTTTGTACACAAATATTATTCTTTGAGATTTGATGATAGAGTGTGCATGTAATTTTGTTTGATCATATGTAGTCTATATATTTTATTTAAAAAATGTTAGTTTACCATTATTTGCGTGTGTGTGTGTGTACAAAGAAATTAAACGGTATAAAGGTTTGTAAGTCACAGTTCATTTTAGGAGAATGAAAAAATGATTGTAGATTCATTTTACAGATTATACAAGGTAAAAGTCGGTTAGAAAATGTGTTCATGTACTGTATAGAAAATATGCATACCTGTAGTTTGTGTTCATGCATATGGATATGGACGAAGCTGCAAGTAGAAATCTTGGAGACTTGTCTAGTATTTTTCGTAGATCGTGCTTGCCAATGGTATGAGACTTGTAGTCCGAGAGATTCACCGTACATTTGCAGTGCTGATCTATGATGATGGGGTTACATATAGAGGTCTTGGATTTGATTGGTGGATGGTCATGTGATTTCTTAGCTACATCCAATGAGGAAATGGCACAGAGAGTGAAGTGGAAATTGTAGAAGGGCTGTCCATGTTACGATATGTTCGTGAACATGGCCTTAGTTCTAGGACACTGCGTATTACATCCGGGGAATTTGGGGTGGGAAGGCATGCGAATGAGATTGAATGTAGCAAGGGATTGGTCAGTAAAGTTTAGTGAGTGTGTTGTGCTAGGAGAGGTTTTCTCAGATATTCTTTTTGCTGAGAGAAGAACAGATAGCTATGGCTGAGTGTTTTAAAAAACAGATTGTGTGGATTTTGGGAGACTCGTGGATACATTGGTTGAAGGTGCATACAGAAAGCTGTGGAGTATCTATAGATCTTGGATTCCCACATGTGGAAGTGCACTGGCATGGATTGTATGGAATGAATTGGCTGGACATGCTACCTCTGTGTGCAACTTTGAAGATTGAGGAACATCCAGACATAATTGTAATTCATTGTGGAGGGAACAGTTTAGGACATGTGTCTGGAATTTCTTTGCAATTTGCAATGAAAGACGGACTTCAGAAGATCATGGACATGTTTCCAAACTACAAAGTAATTTTTTCACGGATTGCACAGAGACAAATGTGGCTTTGTTCTTTCTCATGTGGTCCACAAATGGAGAAAGCAAGGCGTAATGTCAATAAGGCTGTTTGTGCCTTCCTAAGAGATTTTGGCATGTCCTCTTTTCACAATGAAAATATTATGTTTCGTAGAACATACATTTTTCGCAGAGATGGAGTCCATCTTACCTATGCTGGCAATCAGATTTTTCTGAGAAATGTACAAAATGCATTGCGACCTTTTTTAGAAATGCAGCATGCATTTCGAAGTAGGTGTTAAGTATTTATAATTTTTGTCATACAAACACCTCCCAAAGGCTATTTTCAGAGCCACCACTTCCTCCCAGAGAAAAATGCAATGGTTACAATAGGGTAGCATCCCAATTTTTGTTTATGTTCGCGAACTGTCCGCAGACTTTCAAGAAATAGAAAGGGCCCTGTGTTATTTATCTTTACTTCTGTTTTTTAACTGTGAAAGCCGGCTCTGAAAAGAGCCTTATTTTTTTTTATTTTGTATTTTTTTTGTTTTTTTACACACACCACACTAGGAGAGGAGGGGAAAGGAGGGTAAAGGGGGGACACCAACCACAGGGATAAGAAAGGGCGAGCTTAGAGAGGAAGATGTAGAGTGGGTTTTATTTGGGGAGTGAGCAGGTCTTCTCATGCTCTGAGACAATAATCTGAAAAGCACTGCGAAGTCGCTCCCCCTTGCTGAGTACTGTGTCACAGTACATACATAAAAATGTGACCCTCGAAAGGTAAGGGTCATCAGAATTATGTATGGCCTGTGAGGCAGCTTGAGGAAGACGCTGTCCCAGAGTGGTGTTCCTTGTGGTGACAGGATCAGAAACGGAGGATGAAGTGGAGGCAATCAACCTACTACGCTCTTCGCAAGGTGGAATGAGTTCAGGTGTCGCTTCATGGTCGTAGTCCCAAAGCTATACGAAGCATGCCACCTGCGACTGAGTAGGTGACATGGTTTGCACAAGCCTTAGGACCATTCCCATGAACGGTAAACAACCGCCACACCCAAGAATCATGCAGAGGGCGGGTAGGAGGGTTTTCCTCTACCTCATTCTCGTCATCCTCTTCTTCCTCCTCTGTATCCTCACTCCTGTTCCCCTCTTCAGGCCCTTGGGAAGGTGGTTGTGGTGGAAGGGGTGGGGGCGGTGCTGAAGCAGAAACAGCACCAGGTGGCAGCAGTGGAGCCACAGAAGCCATCAGGTTGAAGATGGAAATCTGCAGGTTGCAGCAAAAATCTCTATGCTCTGTAGAATAGCCAGAAACACAATGAGAATGAGCTCTAGGGTGTGGTCTTTTATAGGGGTGCTTGTGCGCGGTTCGCGGACATGCGCGCCGTCCGCAAGACAGATCGAACACCAAAAAAGGTTCAAAATGTCACAAAAACTATGTGGAAACTTAGGATTAGTATGTGGGATTTGTGGTATGTTGAGTTTTCAATGAGAAATATTGTGGATTACTTGGAAATGTACTTTTAAAGTGTTCGGGGACACGAACAGTGTCCGCATTCAGAACACGCGATCAGCGTGGGCACGGTCACATGATTGTTTCATGAGCATGTTCGCTAAGGAAGCAGCTGTCCGCAGGACACCCAATGTACGGTCATTGTTTTGCGCATGCTTGTTGATGTTCTACGGACAGTGTTGGGGTCCTGAACTAATTAAAAGTGTGTCACATGTAAAACAAACAGTTACGGACAGCTGTTTGTTCTTAGCACAGTTTAATTTACTTGTGCACAATATGGACAGACATAGCGTCTCAAGCGCAACTCCATTTTCGTTTATTTACAAACAATTCAGGACACCACGAGTGTTCTTAGAACAGTTTCAACTTGCTAGCGAACACTACGAACAGGCATAGTGTTCTTAAGGACACCTCCATTTTCGTTTATTTATGAACATTTCAGGACACTACGAGTGTTCTTAGAACATTTTCAACTTGCATGAGAACATTACGGCAGATATAGTGTCCTCAGGAATCTTACATTTTCGTTTATTTACGAACATTTCTGAACAACCGCGCTGTCCGTGGACACCTAAATTGGTTTTACCAAAAAGAAGTGAAAGTAATTACAACACAATATAAAAAAGTAACTTTATTTAACATATATAAACAATTTATGACTGAGAAGGTGGGGCAGAAACGGAAACAAAAACAGGAGAATTAGGGTTTTCAATATAAGTGGGATCAGGTGAAGAAGGGATGGAAATCTCATCAAAACGTTGTGGTCCATGGAGAGAGTTTGGGGTTAAATGAATGGGATATGGTGAGGGGGGACAAGTACAGGTGGGACAATGGTATGTTGTTGGTGGTTTTAGGTGATCTTCCACAAAGTTCTTTAAATCCGTAGAATTTGCCATAAGTTGGTCCATTTTGTGGGTAATGTGTTCAAGAGTGTTATCCACCACTTCTTTTTCTTTGGAAGTTGCAATTTTTGTAGGGTCTGTAAAAAAAAAAATGTATATGTATACAAAATAATATTTATTAATTGGTTTATATAGTAAACTGTGTACCATTAGGTGGGCTATCTTCTAACATTTCGTCTCGTAGGAAATGCTCCTCTAGCCAGTCCAGAGTGCTACACATTTCTGTGAGAAAACAAAAAAGGAATATGTTTTTTTTTTCGAATATAGAAAGTTTATAAATGTATGAGTAAAATGAAGTACACTTACTATTTCTGGTAAGATATGCAATCAGTATTCTATATGTCTGGTCTTGCTTTTAGTTGTGGAGTGTCTGTGAGGTAATTATGCTGGAAGCCACTTGATCTTCTTTTGGTATATTCCGTTTTAGAACATATTGTATTTAAATGAATGGTTAGTGTGTTACATATATGGGTTACATTTCTTAAGTATTACTACATATACTTTGTATGTGTGCTGCTTTGTGAATTTGTTAAATGTTCCTATGTTATGATATAACAATTACACATACCCCCCAGAGTTTTTAGGTGCTGGTACTGTTGTCCGAACATGTCCGCGGACTGTCAAATTCAGTAGAATGGGTTCAGTATGTTCCATATTACATGTACATAAAGTCAAAGTTATTATTGTTAAGTTGTGCTACTATAAAACTATGAAATTCAGTAAAAAATCTTTGTTAAAGGGAAGTTATGGTTAAGTTGCGCTACTAAAAACCTATGAAATTCAGTAAAAAAACGTTGTTAAAGGGACGTTATGGTTCAGTTGCGCTACTAAAAACCTATGAAATTCAGTGAAAAAACTTTGTTAAAAGGGACGTTATGGTTAAGTTGCGCTACTAAAAACCTATGAAATTCAGTGAAAAAACGTTGTTAAAAGGGACGTTATGGTTAAGTTGCGCTACTAAAAACCTATGAAATTCAGTGAAAAAACTTTGTTAAAAGGGACATTATGGTTAAGTTGAGCTACTAAAAACCTATCAAATTCAGTAAAAAAACTTTGTTAAAGGGACGTTATGGTTCAAAGTAAAACCGAAAAACCCCTGAAATTCAGCAGTTATGGTAAGATAAGCAACCATAACTCGCGCCACCGTGCACTTCTAACACTAACACCCAGGACATCAAAGATGACATTACAAATGTGTTGTCATGTCTAAAGCCGAAATAGCAGGACGGATTTGCAGCACATTTGCATGAGGAGTGGTGTCCTGATTCCACAATTTAGTGAAAATCCATCAAGTCATTTTCTTTTAAATGGTCAGAAAGTAGGTATCTGCATCCGGTCCACAGACTCATTTCCTGATTCGGTGTGGCATCAAACACGCATAGTGATTGGTTTTTGAAAAACATGACCTGCGTCAAACTTTTTGAAACCGGCGACATATTGGATCTGTCGACCACGTTACTTGTCTGCGGACAGCTAAGCATAAAAAAGGTGTGGAAAATACAATACATTTGAGGCTATTTTATGGATGAAAGAGTGTGTGGAAAGGGTTGGGGATTGGACAAAAGTAGAGATGGAGATGTTTTTATAGGTGAAAATGGCCATGCGGGTGCCGCCGAGTCTGCGGTCAATTTTACTGCCTGAAGCTGTGTTCTTTGCTGCAGACATGTACATGTATACTCAGACATCATTGGGGCTGGGTGGGGTTCTGTGTTTTGAATAAAAATATATTTGTTAGTTGTTTCTGAAGTGTGTAAAGTGGTTACACAATAGCTAAAGTGTATAGTTGTGTGTGTGGCAAGGTTGTAACATGGTTGAAGAGTACAGTTGTGATTATGTACATTTCTGGGGACGTGGTTATATAGTTGTGGCAATGGCTAGCATTGTTGTTTAGTTGTGGCTATAGCATTTGTCCAGATTCTTGGGGCATGGCTGCAGGCCACGCTTCCAAGAATCTGGACCCGGGCCATGGCCACAGTAATATGTGTACAGTAATTAAGTCTGGTTGAGGGCTAGGCCTTCTGTGGCTGGCTGAAGCATGGAAAGCAGCTCTCAACCTCCAGCTTGCGGCTGCACTCCACAGGAACCAGTAATCACCTGTGTCTTGCTGGTTCCTGTGTGTGTGCGTGGAGCATAGCCAGGAGCTGGAGTTCTGGAGAGAGAATTGAGTTTTGGAAGCAGCAGGTTTTGTGTTTGAATTTGTGTTTGTCTGAATGTGTACAAGCGTGTTGGATGTGATTGTGCATTTGTGTATGTATGTATTAAGGTACATATCTATATGTATGTATGTGAATGGTGTATGTATGTACGTGAGTGCATATGTGAGTGAAAGCAAGAGAAGGTTTTAGGTGACTGAGTGAGTGGTGAGTAAATCACTGGGTATGAAAGCAATTTTGTGTGCATGTGAGGTATGTGAAAGCATGGCATTTTAAATTCCCAGTAAAAAATTCCATGCTTGCCTGCAACATAGCTCCCCAGCACATCACATGCGGCATAATCACATTAATAAGGAATGTTATTATGCTGCATGCAAGGGTTTTATGGGAAGGCGGGCAGGCATGACATTTTTTTACTGTGTATCTATAATATATGATCAATATAAAGTACCCGGCATGCCTGAGCCTGGCTCCCTAGCATCTCACAGTCATGTGTGTGCGCAAGGCACTGGGCCATACATAAGGCATGCATGTCATTTTCTATTGGGCATCTATCAGTGCATATAAAATTACATGCTTCTCCATACCCTGGTCCCTACAGGTCCTCGCATGAATGCATACTCATATTTACTATGAGTGTGCAAGTGAGGCGCTGGAGGGTCCATTGCATTGTTTACTTAGTATTTATAACAAAGCAAGCATGATGTTTGTTATTACATGGCTAGACTGGCATTTTGGTGCAGCCAGTATAGCCATGTATTACTGTGTAATGACATGTTTTACTGAGCATCCATGAAAAAGCAAGCATGATGAGTGTTATAATCTAGCTAGACTGGAATATTGATACATCCAGTTTAGCCATTTCTTACTGTGGCAGGACATATTTTTCTGGGCATTGTTTTAAAGTTAATTCACAATGCTTCAAGTAGGTTACCATGCAGTTATTTTATTGTAGCTACATAGTTAGTCCATAAGATTGAAAGAGAGGAACCCACTGGATTCCACCACCCAGGATGCATATCTCCAAGTGCCTCACATAACATTCTTGCATTCATCCCTACACGTTCTACATTCCATCATTAAAATACATTTGCTTAAAGTCTACTTTGCAGTTTGTTTGTTTGTCTGTTTATTCATTTGTTATGCGCACCAGACTCGTAAGTAAAAGGGCGCAGCAGTATGGAAATGCAAAGCTTACAAGGTTGCGACATGACCCCAAGATACAATATTTACATGCTTACAAGATATACACAGTGTACAAAATAATGGCAAAGAATAAAAAATGGCCTATATGGTTACAGGAATAAACAATAAGCACTGTACAAAAATATACATTACTTAAGTAAGGCCCTACGTATATCGCTTAGGCTCACAAGTAGACTGGATTGCACACAGGAAGAGTGGATTGTGCATGGTCTTCAAAAGTGGCACCGTAATACACTATTACTGCAGGTAAGCAGTCTCTTCAGAGATAGGCGGTTCCACAACAGGTACAGGGGGACTAAGGGTCAGTGGCAATAATGTATTTTATTACATTTATTCTGAAATGTAGGTAGGGTTGATCAGCTCTCAGATCTTGAGGCAGTGAGTTCCAGAATTTAGCAGCCTTTACAGTAAAACTGTTGCCACCAATAGTAGTGAGCTTGTATTTAGGTATGGTCAGGCAATTAGCATTCCCAGTTCTGGTAGGTCTGAGAGAGGTTTTTCTCTGGAGTTTATCTGTAAGGTAGTTGGAGGCTGCATTATTGAGGGCTTTGTGGGTCAAGGAGAGGGTTTTCAGTTGTATTTTATTAGATGTAGATAAACATTTGTGCTCGCGTCTCGCGAGATTTGTTGATTTTGTTATTTTGTATTTATGCCTAGGGCTGCTCTTAGGACATTGTTCTGTAGTGTTTGGAGCTTTTGGATGGTAGATTTATTAGCACCACTGTACAGGGTATTACAGTAGTCCATTCTGGAGAGTATTAGGGCTCTGGCCTGGATCAAGCAACTGTTGTCGGAGAGGAAAGGCTTACCAGATCTGAGTAGCTTGCAGGTGTAAGCTGTAGAGGAGGTAATGGATTTGATCTGTTTATCAAAGGACAATGTAGAGTCCAAGGTGAATCCAAGGGTGTTTACATCCTTAGAGACTTTAATGGTGTTTCTGTCAATATTAAAAGAGGAACATTCTTGGCCTAGTTTTTTAATGTTGGCCTGTGAGCCCAGAATTATTAGCTCAGTCATATCATTGTTCAAGCACAGGCCATGAGTAGCCATCCATGCTTGGATGATAAGGTAAACTTTGTTCACTAATCTCGTGTCTGTAATGTAATCCCCAGAAAGTGGGAGGAGAATCTGAGTGTCATCTGCGTAATTAGTATAGATGACACCCAGAAGGTCCAGATCATCAAACAGTGGCTTAGTGAAGATATTATAAAGGGTTGGCGAGATGCAGGAACCTTGGGGAACACCGCATAGGATAGGTGTTGGGCCAGCAGCTGCCGAAGGGGAGAATACTCTCATGGTTCTCTCACTCAGGAAGGATTCAATCCATTTGATGGCACCAGTGGAGAAATGGGCAAGGTGTTGGCATAGGACCTTGTGATTGACCAGATCAAATGCGGCAGAAAGGTCAAGTAGGAGCAAGAGTACTGTCCTCCCTTTGTCTCTCTGCTCATCTATTTGGGATTTTAGGTCAGTTAAGGCTGTCTCTGTTCCTTGTAATGGCCGGAAACCAGATTGTGTTGCAGTGGCAACATTATACTTGCAAGCTCTCAAAGGTTAGCATGTAACATTGAACATCCAAAAATGAACACACCCTACAGCATGACCCATACCTGCATGACACACATCTAAACAACATATTGCAACTTCCCAATCCAAATCTCCCTGCACATGACACATGTAAACGTGATTTCCAACCCAGTTACCAATTATATATATATATGTGACTCTGTCCCAGAAAATTCATAGACATTGTTGTAACCTCATTTTGACTCCTCCTCAACAAAAAACGTGCAATGCAAATTCCATTAGCAATATTACGTAGACCTTTCTCCACCTACAAAGGATTACATTTTCCTGCACAACCACTTAACTGCAAGAAAGATTACTCAGCTTTTTATAGGGCAGTCAGCTGGTGTCCCTTTTCCACTCCCTCCACATCCATCCATGCAGGACACCCTCCTGACACTCCGTTTGCCATTGAGTTCCACTGCACACTTCATACAGCACATCAGTTGCCGAACCATGGCACGATTTGGATGCAACACATCCTTTTTTCATTCTCAATGATAACAATATGAGAAGCATGGCAAGCACTTGATTTCCTTTCCTCTAATGTGCCTGCACCAACGTCAACGTTTTCTGCTTCCTGCTGGCTCTAACCATGCAAAACATGTTTTCCTCTAATCACTGATGACGTGCTCCGATTAACGTAATGAGTCAACCCTAGACTTCGGATCAGGATAGAGCTCTGCACTTTCACCATCCTGTGCATTTACCAGACTGGCTCTCTCCCACAGATAGTGCTAATCTGCAGCCCATCAGCACCAACTTCAGGTATGCCTACTTCTGGTATGCCTACAGCTTCCTATAGGCTCCCTGGGGCATATTTTTTATCATCCAATGTCCACACTAGTTCTTCCTTCCCTTCTTTCTTCTATCCTCACATGGCCTACTATATCCACATGTTACACCAAATTTCTGGGCATTTCCTTACTCAGTTCCTTTGCAGTTAGGGCTAGTCTTTTGTACACTGTATTTCAAACATCTTAGCCTGCTCCTGAAGGTTTCCCCATATACTGCCAACTCTCCCCACGACTCCATTGGAGCCTCCTTATCCAAATTCCTCACCAGTCTGCATGGTTTTGCCCTGGTTGGTGGGTCGAGGGAGGTGTGGGTCCTCCAGTGGCCATATCCCCTGCAGCAGATTACTTTCCATGTTTTCCTTCCAGCTTCCGTTTAGAAGACACAAGTTTCCATGTCTCCCGAAAGACTGGCTTGTCGCCAATGGGGTAAAGATAGTTCATCACGCGGCAGGTGAGTTACCATACAGTTCCTTTATTATAAATACATAGTAAGTCCATAAGTTTGAAAGAGAGGAACCCACTGGCTCCTACCACCCAGGCTACATATCTCCAACTGCCTCAGGTGGAACACCAGTCACATAACATTATCACATTCATCCATACTCATTCTACATTCCATCATCCACTCAGATCTCCTGTATTTCATACTATCAGGCATCCATCCATACAGCAAATAACTTCACAACAGGCATCTAAGATAAAGCAAGACTGGCATTTTGTTGCAGCTAGCCCATCCTTTTCTTTTTGTGGCATGTCATATTTTACTGGACATCTATGATACATCAAGCATTGTAAGTGTTATCGTGTGGATAGACTAGCATTTTGGTTCAACCATTCTAAACATGTTTTTCTGTGGCAAGATATTTATTACTGGGCATCTGTGATAAAGAAAATATGGTAAGTGTTATTACGTGGCTAGATTGGCATTTTGTTGGAGCCAGTCTAGCTATAATAATGTACTGTGGCATGGGATTCCCTACTGGCAACTTATAATAAAGTACAAAGGAAAAGAAGAAGATTCAACTTGGAACCCTCCCATCCTCTGAACACTGATTAAACCAGCTAATATTGTTATGGAAAGCTTGCTTATGTAAACATTAAGTTCAACATGTTCTATAAAATGAAAAGTTCATGACTACAGAATTCTTGATGTAAAAATATATACATTCTTTGATTAACACACAAAAAGTAAATGTACAAAGAAAAGCAAAGATGTAAATCGTCTGTGGCTGACGCGTTTTGAGGAATCTTTCCTCTTCGTCAAGATCCTGAACGGACTGCAGAAAAAGATATTATATGAACAAATTGAGTCAACGGGAACCAAAGTCGGTGAGTTTTGAAACAAGAATCCTACTTCAAAGATAATACAGACTTATTAACATTAGTGATTGTTTGTATGCAAACATTGTGAGACACCTACATTCATGTAAATAATAGTGTTCTATGTAAAACACATGCTGTACTTCACTTTATAGCGCATGGTAATCGTCTGGGCACTTAGTGGACCCAAATGGTAAAATGACCCAGACAAACAAATATTCCTAAGGGACAACAATTGTGTGACTGTACAGAAGAATCATAGGGACTGAACCTTTCAACCAATGAAGTGCTGAAATTTCACCATTGAGCCATCGTGGTTCCACCCGTCAAGATAGACTGATAAAAGAGGAAGGGTGGGGGAAGCAAATTACTTTGTCAGGAGTGCCGGCTAGACACAAACTTGATTTAAATCCAAGTGCAGGGCGTTCAAAATGACCAAAACAATGGCTTTTGATACTAATCCAACTGGAGGGAGCAGCGTCTAATGCAATTTTCACTAGATTTGTGGAACTGTGACTGAAATACAATGGACGTAAATAAAGTACTGGTAAGCCAAGCAGGCAAAAATAAAATGTTCTACTGGGTGAGTGAAAGAATTGAGAAATGTCCGTGAGGAGAACACATCAGTATAAATAAACATGTAATACAATATAAATCTGTAGAGAGTGTAACTTAAAGGATGGCGAATAATCCCACCTTTAAGATGGATATTATGCCAAACAGACTCAGGTCCAGTTCCAAAGATAAGGACTGGAAATAGAGCAATAAGGCATTCAGAAAATTGTCTGTCACTAAGTGCTAGTGGAGATTAGAAGATAGCCGCTTCGTAAGCCTAAACAGAGAGGAGCCACATATGCATTTATAACTAAATGCCGGGAACTACAAATAGAGAGAACACCTAGGGTATCTATTACGTATGGAAATACCTATCTCAAATAGGATAATCGCATGATCACAAAAATCGTCTGAACATGCACGGTTCGACTGCGTTGTTCAAATCGCTAAAGTCCAAAAGCCTCAGTCTCATGAAAGTGAAGGCAAACTCGAAGGAGCTGTCACTGTGAGCAAAATGAGAATAGTGTAGACTAAGGAACAGAAATTTAGAGAGGGTCCCTAATGACAAATGGAAAGAGGACAAAGCCTACACAAGTATTTTCTTATGTGGGGTACTGGCATATATTGGTGCAGACATCATAAAAATCTGGAACTGATATATCGACATTATTTTCACCATCTGGACTGGAACAAAAGAAGAACTAAATGAATTCAAAGAATGGTTGAATACTCAGGACCATTTTCTTAATATTACCATGACGGCAGACACACAAAAGCTTCCATTTCTCCATCTAATGATAAAAAAGACAACAGACAATAAGTTAGAAACAACACTCTTCCGTAAACCTACTGACAAAAACACATTACTTCACTTTGGCAGTTATCACCCAAGCCCTTTAAAACTTAACCTGCCATTGGTCAGTTTCTTCGAATAAGGAGGAACTGTTCTAATATCGGACAGTTTGATGAACATGCACATGAATTAACAACCCGCTTGAAAGAAAGGGGGTACCCCAATAAGTGCATATAAAATTCGAGAAAAAGAGCGAGAAACATCAGTAGGGAAATGTGCCTGACAAAACAAACGAAGAACGTGGCAGAAAGAATAACCTGTGTGACAACATACAGTCGAAAAAGCTCAGCAATAAAAAAGAGTGTTTTGAAACACTGGTCTTTGGTCACCACACCTGATTTCCAGCCATCAAAACCGAGGTTTGTTTTTAAGAAGACCAACAACCTCAAGCAAATTCTGGTTCATACTTACAAGGAAGAACAAAAACCAACATCTGATCAAACAAAACTATGGGCATTGCCACCTCTAGTAGGCCACCACAAATGCAGACAATGCACAGTATGCGATTTAACAACTAAAACAAAAAGCATTAAGTTATACCACATCCAGTGGAAATTAAATGAATTTTCCAACTGTAAAACATCATGGGTTGTCTATGGTATCAGATGTCCCTTCAATTTGTGGTACATCGGAAAAACGAAGAGACCGGTCCGCCAACATATTTGTGAGCATTGATTTAAAAAACAGTGTCCCTGATAAACCTCTTGTTGATCATTACCCCCCAAAAAAACACAAGTACACAGAGTTAACATGGTATGTGATTCAGATTGTAAAAGCAAAAACCAGAGGGAGCGACAGAGATCTAGAGCTAAAAATATTAGAACAGAAATGGATCTAAAAATTGGACAGCGTTAAGAATGATTTGAATTCAGCCATTGAATGGAGTTTATTTTTTGAGACCATTAAGGGTTTTTGAGATATGAATGGAAAAACGAAGAGACCGGTCCGCCAACATATTTGTGAGCATTGATTTAAAAAACAGTGTCCCTGATAAACCTCTTGTTGATCATTACCCCCCAAAAAAACACAAGTACACAGAGTTAACATGGTATGTGATTCAGATTGTAAAAGCAAAAACCAGAGGGAGCGACAGAGATCTAGAGCTAAAAATATTAGAACAGAAATGGATCTAAAAATTGGACAGCGTTAAGAATGATTTGAATTCAGCCATTGAATGGAGTTTATTTTTTGAGACCATTAAGGGTTTTTGAGATATGAATGGAAAAACGAAGAGACCGGTCCGCCAACATATTTGTGAGCATTGATTTAAAAAACAGTGTCCCTGATAAACCTCTTGTTGATCATTACCCCCCAAAAAAACACAAGTACACAGAGTTAACATGGTATGTGATTCAGATTGTAAAAGCAAAAACCAGAGGGAGCGACAGAGATCTAGAGCTAAAAATATTAGAACAGAAATGGATCTAAAAATTGGACAGCGTTAAGAATGATTTGAATTCAGCCATTGAATGGAGTTTATTTTTTGAGACCATTAAGGGTTTTTGAGATATGAATGTCAATGTATACGTCTCTTGTCTGTTTTGCTGTCTTTGATCACGCAAATCACTACACGCCCTGTATATCAGTCCTCTTTTATAGATATGTCCATACATAGACCATCTATAAAGGATATTAATAATGTGTAAGATGTCAGCAAGATACCAGTTTATTTTCCGATGAATTTGTGGTAAATGAGCAAAAAAAAATGTGTACACAACAGTCAAAAGAAAGCAAGAAATATAAGTTGAATTGCAGAAAAATATCACTGAATGTATGAAAACATGATTGGCCCTCATTACAAGGTGGGCGCAAAGGGATACTAGGCACCGGTAATGACACCGGTGCTGGTAATCCTTTTGCGCCCTATTCCGAGGTCCAATTGCGGTTTGCGGTTTTACCAGGCGTTAAGGACGGGACCCACAATTTGCAGTACCATTATTGACACCTTCCCCCTTCCCATTGAGCCCTATGGGGGCTCAAATGGGAATGGGGAATGGCTTTTCAAATGGGGACTTACCGGTTCCGCCAAGGTCGGACTGGACTGGTAAGTCCCCATACCACCAAGTTGGTGGCGGTACCGGTATTCGTGCTAGTCAATAGCGCCATAACTAGCACCAACCTCGGAATGAGGGCAATTGTGTTTAATGTAGGATACAACATTTAAAGTATGAACTGCAAGCAAAAAGCAAGTAAATCACCTGCTGTAACAAACTGTGGTGGTAAAAATGGTGTTTGTTGTTTGTCTTGTATTGAGATGTCACCTAATGTGTCAAACTCCTGCGTGACAATAACAATACTAGTTCCCTAAACAAGGAGAATAGTTGACACGCATAAACAAACCCCCTGGCCCCTACTTCCCATTTCTTGAAAAGCTAGGCTCATTCCATGATAACATCGTATGAGACCAATTGCAGCTCTCTGACTAGATGCACTATGGACTACAGATGGGGCATATAGATGCAGAGATAACTGCATCGTACCAACATTAGGTTTGTTCTCTGATTCGGATAGTCCTCTTTCTATGTCCACTAACGGAACATGCTGTGTAGTTGTGTGACCGTTTACACGACAAAAATGTCTCTGAAACAAGAATTGAACATATCTTTCACCCCTCTATATTTAGAGGGAGCCCCACATAATGTGAATCTTTTTAGAAAAAATATAGATTTTGTCAATAGTTTTTTCTAAATTGGAAATATCTACTCAGAACATTAAAACACACCTTTCATGAATATTATTGTTATTTGACCCTGAAATCTCTTGGCTATAATTCGCACAATCTATCATGCGTACCTATTAAGTCCCGACTTCTACTTCCATGAATTGACCTGGCGAGTGGCGCCTTTAATAAGACGCGGAAGTAGGAGATGCGAGTTTTCGGGCACCTACGTCATCCCGATCGAATGGAAACAGTGGCACTGAAGAGAAGCACACAACTTCACCGTGAGGTAAGGCTTTAACCACACATGTTGGCCTGTGAGGGAAGGGGTTTTCTATACATCAGTACCGGCAATCAATATTAAGCAAAGAATTATTGGAATAACTAAGTGGATTATTTCTAATCATTATGTGGTAAATGGAGCCACATGAGACACCAGGGTGTTCCCTGGTTCCGTCAGCAATTAGGGGCATCTGTCCTCGCCCAGCATACATTATAAAGGGTGGACCTATTATACATGTGTTTGAGGATTAATTAAAGTTCCCAGACAACAACACCATCACCGGGTTGGTCCCAGGGTCTGACCTCATTTCGCCCAGTAAAAATTGCAAAGATCAGACCAATAATACATTTGCCTGAGGGCTAAGGACCCACTTTAAAATTCTGTCACCAACTTTCCTGAGATTTAGTGATTGTGTTTAAAGACACGTCTAACCACATAATCACAACAACATAGAGCTCCTCCCTTTGTATTTCGATTTGTAGGTTCTACACAGAAGACATTTTTTGCATCTATTGGATTTTTTCATTCGTTAACCTTCAAAACTGGTTGCAAACTGTGTGGTGTTTTACACAATTCTTCACTTAAAGTGTGCTGTAAAATAAACCATTGTAAACCATTCTTCCCTCCATACATATTTGGGGAAAGGATCACCCAGTAACCCCCTTTGGTTTTTTCAGGCTCCTATGCTACGCTCGGTCTCTCTTGCATATGTGTGACAAATATTTACACCACTGTAGTTAAAACACGTACACGCCAGCATTTGTGGCTGGTACATTTGTGTGACAGGGGGCAAGCACTGTTCCATTATTTCTACGCTAGTTAAAAGGGCCACATTACAATTCTGGTGGTAACTTTGCCAGTAGAACCGGCAGGTTGCTGCCAGAATTGTAAATTTTACTGGTGCCTGGCTTGCCAGAAACACTGGAGGATTCCAACCCCGCCGGTGCCGATGCTTCCGTGATGGTCTGCCTACCGTGGCCGCTGTGACCGGCAGGGTCCGACCTGTCGGGCACAGCAGCTCTGGCAGGCAGACGTGTACTTTGCCAGTTCAGAAACAACAGTGCCGGTAAGCTTACCAGCACTGTTGTTTCCGGACCGGTAAAGTTGTAATGAGGCCTTTAACCTTTGATCAAAAGCATACTTACATTGTTCACCTAGTGGTGTGCACGGCATGCTCCTGCAGCAGCATGTACATGCATGGTGGTCCAGGTTCGCCCAGAGTGTGGTGCAGCCCTACTTTGTTGAGGAGCTTTGGGGGCCGCAGTGCTCGCAGGGTGGCCCCAAATGTTGTGCTACGACACTGAGAGTAATGGCACACATACGATTTTCTAAATTCATTAATTTTTACTACACATTTAAACATAAAGTAGTTCCTTTTGAATACATTTCAGGCATTTGTGATTTTGCTGAAAGGTGATTTGCAGGTCATTCAAACCCTGCTGGCCATTATTTTATTTTTGCATTGCCCACGAAATTACCATTTGGACTTGCAAAGACTGCCAAAAAAAATGATCTTATGCAAATATCACACATTTGTAACATACACGCATTTAATATCATTCATTAGCAAAGTTAAGGACACTGCAGACAAAATCTGCATGTCTATTTGTCCAAAAAATGGTTAGAAAATAATTTTTTAGAATTATTTAGCGTTTCTTGCGCATTAGTTGGTGTCATGGATGTGTGTTTCCTCTGTGTTACAGATTCGAATTTATTTCCAAAATGTATGCTATTTATATTTCCACCAAACTAAATACTGGCGCATGGAGTTGGCCAAATGGAAATTTTAGTGAACGGTTGAAAAGGACAAACACATTAGTAATGCCATAAAAGCAGTATGCGCGGTAGGGTACAAACTTTACAAGGTCATCTTAAAACTATCAAAAAAGCACTTTTAAAATGGAGTCGCTTATGATACAGATAACATCAAAGCTGTTAGTGGCAAGTCTATAAAATGGTACTGTGCTTTTCAATTTAATATGACTAGGGAATCACAGCTTTGAAATTTAAAATAGTTTTGGAGACAATGCACAGCAAAGCGTATACATCAATGTGAACAAGAAACACATTTCCACCTGAAACACACCACTTAATTTATATTTCAGAAACAAAATGGAATCACCTAACATTCCTTAAGGATAGATTCAGACGAAAAGCCATTGAAAAAGAGATGCATATTATTTTTCAAGATCTTCCCAATCTGTTTCTTGTCCACAGTTAAATCACTGGAAGATCCGCAGCACGGTTCATGGCGGAATTATTTATAAAGCATAATTCAAGACAAATGCCCTTAGTGTAATTTTAGACAGTCTTACAAATGTAAACTATAAAAATGACCTGCTTTTGCGCATATCTCAAAATGAGGTCCAGTCTACTTGTAATAGCAGCAACCATAACTTTCCCTGTTAATTTTCTGTAACAATGTCAATCTCACTTGAAAACTTCACATGTCTTTCCATCATGGTGAATGTTATCCTCTGCTTCTCTACTTTCTCTGTCTCCCTGCCCTGCTGACATACCTGACCTACCTGTCTGCTGTACCGACCGGTTGGTTGGCTATCATTATAGTCTCACTGGGTAACAGGCTCTTTCTTGACCAGTCACCCTTGCGCTGCCACCAAGCCTACCGCACACTTAGTGGCTGTAACTTTAACCCTACAGTCCCCTAGTTCTCCTTGTACTACCCAGAGCCATGATAACCTGGCTACACTTACTTAGAGCATTGCTGCCCTGTTTTCCCCTCTCCCTTGCACTTCACCCCTCTCTTTCCCCTTGCACTTCTCGTTCTGGAACATGCATAATCTGAATAACACAAGGCTTAGTAAAATTGTTTGTTTTGTCCTCCCTCCCTTGTCTTGACGCGCCTAGAAACACTTGTCAACAGGTGCGTTATAAATGACTTATCATATCATATAATATATTTTGGAGAACCTTTTAGTTCTGATGGTCCTGCAGTTATTAATTCTTGAACTTCCTAAAAAGGGGAACCCAGCCCCTTGAATCTATCTATGCCAATGTTATTGTAGAGATATTGCAAGACCCCGTCTCGCGGGATCTCGGCCGCGAAAAGCGGAAGCGGATCCCTGAGGCTTCCCGCGCGGCATACGAAAGGAGCAGACACATGGAGCAAGACCAGCTCCCGTGTGCTCCTCCCCTGGACTGGCGATTGGGCCCTCACAAGAACTAAATGGACATTTCTCCACCGGGACACCATCAGGGCCAGTTGCCCTATGTTGCCACAGAGTTACTTATGAATATTTACCAGTGAAGTATTAACCCAATAAAGAAACCTTCACTGCAGCCACGCGGCCTCTGGATTATTCATTTCAGTGATTATACAACATAATTGGTGACGAGGATCCCCACTGAATCCAACACAGCAACATGCAAGGAGCCACTCCACCACCGCCCTTCCTGCAAACTCCAGGTAGGCCATCCATTCCGTGGCCGCAATGGAAACCCTTATTCACTACATATGTGGAGGCTATGGGCGGTGCAGGGTACTCGGCGGCAAGAAGGAGGGCAATGTTACTGAATGCCCTGGCCGTCGAAGGACAAAGGGTGTTCGAGAGTCTCACCCCAGAGCCAGTGGTCAATGACAACAATGATGTATTCAAGGAAGCCGTAAGAAGAATTGTTAAGAGGTTCGCCAGCAAAGAAAATACCGTCCTACACAGGATACAGGATACGGTTTTATAGCCGCAAGCAGGAAGCGCCAGAACCTGTGGATGACTACGTTACCAAATTGCGTGCGTTAGCGGCGCTATGCAACTTTGGACACAATGCGGAGGGCCTCATATGTGACATGCTGGTGGTTCATACCAACAGCAGGAAGGTGCAGGACAAATTCATTCTTGAAAAAGAACTACTGCTGGAAAAAGCAATTGAAATAGCAAGAGCGGTTGAAGAGACAGCAGGTAGAGAAAAGAATTCACAAACAACCACAGCCCAGCCGAAGTGCAAGCAGTGGCCTTCCGCCCAAAGAAGGAGAGACCAGTACCTGATACCAGAGAAGGTAAATGGGGGAGGAAAGATTTGTTAAAGTGCCACAGGTGCACCAGTACGAAGCATTTAGCGTTCCATAGAGTGCCCGGCGAGAGACAAAGAGGGCTCAGTATGTAAGAAGATTGGACACTTCTCAATTATATGCCGGTGGCACAACAGAAAAGTCCCCTACGTCAACGCCAATGGTAATGCGGAGAGGGAATCGTCCTCCGAAGACGAAGGGAGACCTTCCGTCATAATGGTGAACAGTCCATTGGCCAGAAGAGAAAAGCCTCATTGCGCAATCAAAATCAATGGCCGAGAAACAATAGTCATGGCCGACTCCGGCTCTGACCTCACCATAATACCCCTGCGCACATATGAAGAGATGATGGGAACAGAGACAGTTCAAGTGCTCAGCACACGACACAGGCCTACAGTGTTCGGCGATGTGTCAGTAGACTTGCTGGGTTACATCAAAGGGAGAGTGGAGTTTAAAGGAAGGGAAACAACCACCAAAGTTTACTTCAGTCAGGAAGGCCCAGCAGTACTAGGGTGGGATGACCAGGCAAATCTGAAGATCAAGTTAGACCCCAGCACAGAGGACCAAGTGCTGTCTGTCAGTTTGAGAGGGGCGCCAGTGGCAAAAAAAGACTATCCCAAACTATTTTCTGAAGAACCAGGACACAATAAGGGCTTTGGCCATAAGATTCTACTCAAGACGAATGCTGTTCCAGTCAAACACAGAGTAATAGCAGTACCGGCAACTGCAAGAGACACGCTCAGAAACCAATTGGACAGAATGAAGATAGATGGCACCATTGAAGAAATCGAAGAATCCGAATGGCTGAGCCCGGTAGTACTCATAAAGAAACAAAATTCACAAGAACTAAGAGTGTGCATTGATCTCTGCAGCCTAAACTTGGAAGTCATTGCGGACAGCTACCCTCTGCCGAGTATCAACAAACTAATCCTCATGATGAAGGAGGCCAGAGTGTTCTCGAAATTAGAGATGAGAAATCTGTGTCATCAAATAAATTACACAAAGAGTTCAAGCCACTCACCACGTTCATCACTCTGTTTGGTACTTTTCAATTCACAAAATTGCCTTTTGGCCTATCATCCGCAGCCTCAGCGTTTCACCGCATGATGGACGCCCTGTTACGAAACGTCAGAAACGTGTCGTATTTTCAGGACGACATCCTAGTATATGCAAAGGACGAGCAGACACATGATGCCACGTTGAAAATAGTTCTCACTACGCTTCACGAAGCGGGAGTAAGATTGAGGTATGAGAAATGCGTATTCAGGGCAAAAGAAGTTGAATATTTGGGGTAAAAGAAAGAGCAAGGCATAAGTCCCAAGTAAAACCTACTACAGGCTATAATCAAAGCTCCCGAGCCCACCAACACAAATGAAGTGAAGTCATTCCTTGGGCTGGCAGAATATTATGCGAAATTCATCCCCAAATTCTCTTAAACCTCTGTACCGCTCCGCAAGCTTCTCAAAAAGGGGTCAGAGTACACGTGGCAAGAAGCCCAAAAGAAAGCCGTAGAAACCATCAAACGCCACATAGTGGAAGCGCCGTGCTTACATCCGTTTAACCCTGAGTGGAACACCGTCATCACGACGGACGCCAGTGCATACGGTTTTGGAGCTGTCCTCACCCAGAAAAAGGGTGACCGGAACATGTAGTGGCATTTGCCTCCAAAGCCCTATCGTCAGCTGAACAAAACTACTCCACCATTGAGAAGGAGATGCTAGAGTGTGCGTGGGCAGTGGAACATTTCAGGACATATTTGTGGGGCATCAGGTTCAAGTTAGTCACTGACCACAAGCCCTTCATCCACATGCTGAGTCCAGGAGGCACCAAAGTGTCAACACCCAGATTGGCGCGCATAGCAGCCAAACTGCAAGAATACACCTTCGAAGTACAACACATCTCGGGGTGGAAGAATTTGCAGGCGGACTGTATGTCAGGATTACCAGAAGGCAAGGAAAGTGCCACCACCTTCTTGCACTTCTTGCAGGAAGAATGCAAAGTGGCATCCATCACAGATCTCAAAGGCCCTGACTACCTAGAACTAAGTGAGAGACACTGGATGGACAAAGACGGAAAGGACCCACTATGGCAAGAATTAGAGAGTGGGTCAAGAACGGATGGCCCGATGAGAGGGCAGTGCCAGAAGGAATGAGACCATATTGGAAAGTAGCAGACGAAATCTCAGAAACCAACGGCATAATTATGAAAACCGACCAAGTGATGGCATGAGGAAAACCATCCTCTGCAGAGCCCATGCAGGCCACTTGGGGAACACAATGACTCGCCACAGAGTGAGAGAAACCTACTGGTGGCCGTCCATGGATCAGGAGATCCGCACCATGATCGAGAGATGCCACAAATGTCTCAACAGTGACAAGCTACTGAAGATCAGACAGAAGCCCATGATTCCCACAGAAATGCCGAAAGCATGGTCAAAGGTGGGACTAGACTGTATAGGACCGTTGGAGGACATGGCTCCCAAGCATCGCTATGGCATAGTGCTGGTAGATTACTTATCAAAGTGGGTTGAGGCTGAGTTTGTCCCCAACATCACGACCGCCACCGTAATTGAAGTACTCACTGCCATCTTTCAGAGGTGAGGACTCCCCAATGAGTTAGTGACTGACAATGGGGTGCAACTTATATCCTGATACATGGAACTGTTCTTGAAGAAGCACAATATACATCAGAAGAAAGCAGCGTTGTATCATCCCCAAACCAATGGGCTTGTGGAGAGGGTCAACAGGTTCATAAAGGGAGCCATTCAACTAGCGACCGCATCAGGAATGAATCCCCTCAAAACGACCAAAGAGGCCATCGCAGCCCACAGACTGAGCCCAAACGGGATCACCCAAATCTCTCCATTCCACATGTTGAGAGGGAGGAGAGCAGCCTCCACCCTGGTGCCACCATGGTTGGCCAGAGTAAGAGAAGACGAGGAGGTAGACATGTCGGAGGTGGTGTGGAGAATAGAGAAAAGCAAAGCACCAGTGAGATACAATGACTATGTTCTGCCGTAATATGTTTTGCATTATCAGAGGGAGGTGTGTAGAGATATCACGAAACGCTGTCTCGCGAGATCTCGGCTACGAGAAGCAGAAGCGGATCCCCGAGGCTTCCCGCGTGGCATATGAAGGGAGCAGAGTCACAGAGCAAGACCAGCTCCCGTGTGCTCCTCCCATGGACTGGCGATTGGGCCCTCACAAGGACTAAATGGTCATTTCTCCACCTGGACACCATCAGGGCCAGTTGCCCTATGTTGCCACAGAGTTACTTA
This sequence comes from Ambystoma mexicanum, assembly GCF_040938575.1. Lineage (NCBI taxonomy): Eukaryota > Metazoa > Chordata > Amphibia > Caudata > Ambystomatidae > Ambystoma > Ambystoma mexicanum. The sequence goes on along the minus strand of NC_090930.1, from coordinate 229,056,458 downwards.
TGAATATTTACCAGTGATGTATTAACCCAATAAAGAAACCTTCACTGCAGCCACGCGGCCTCTGGATTATTCATTTCAGTGATTATACAATAGTTATGCATGCTGAAACATTGTTCAAGCTTTTCTGGACGTTTAAACTCCTGCTCTTATTTTGCAAATATGATGGAAAGTCGATGGATCAATCAGGAAGCCTACCTCGATAACGCAGTCCAGACAATTATGAAGACTCAAATGTCCTTAAAACCGATTTGGGGCATTTAAACATCCCAGCTTGCATCAATTTTCTTTGTGGGACTTTTGACTGTGAAAGGAGCACACAGGGTCCACTAGAGGCCTAGACTAACTTTCCTGTCAGGATCTCGATTCACCCACATTTCCAGTGATTTGATTAGGTCGAACTAGTTCACCTGAAAAAATTCACCTGTAGTTTGACCCCATGGTCAACCCCATGGTCAACCTGCAGTTGAACACCTAGTTGGAGACTCTTTTTAGCTTTACACAATTTCCAAGAAGGTCACTGCTTGAGCAAGGCTTGCTTAGGAAATGTAGCTGGAGTGAACACAAAAGTGCAATCTCCTGTGAATGTAGGGTGAGGCAATGGATGGGTGGGTTTGAAGCTGGGAAACTGCAAGAGACACACTCACACATGACTCCTGATATTCTGATATCCTGGGAGAGTCACACTCACCAGAATTCAGTGGGTGGAAGAGAAGAGATCAGATTAAGCCTGTTACAAAGCACTCATTTTCTATCTATTTAAGTGGTTCTATGTACTATTACTGCATTTTAAAGACCGAATGCAAAAAAATATCTTTTTTCAGTCGATTTTGTGTTGTCTTTTAAATGCAGCAAGAATACATCCTTCCAACCCCCAGCTACCCCCACAATATGACCTTTACCACCCCCACCGTCTCCCACCGGTTTTTATGTTAAATCCACCCAAACTCCCCTTTCCCCACCCCAGCACAAAACACACCAAATCTGCACACTTACGCTCACAAAAACACTCATACTTGTGTGGCAGGGGCTGACAACTCGATTTAGAATGACCGCTCTGTGCTGTCACAGAGTGGTCATGCTAAATCGATCTTTTCTTTTTGCCTGGTGAAATCTATGTTTTGCAATGTTATGTATATACTTGTTACATGCCTAAAGGCCACAGGCATCAGGGCGCGGGAAGACAACCACAAACACAGCAGCACAGAAGCCATCTAGAAAAGCAGACAAGTAGAAGGGAAGCTAGTTAAATTAACAGGAACGTCTTTGTTTTTTTCCGGATAGTGAGTATGTTCGTTTCTAGCCACAATTGTAGCGGAAGGGCTCTGAAGGCTCTGTGGACTTGAGGATCAACGAGAGAACAGAGCCGGAGGAAGCGGTTAGGTGCTGACCCTGAAGAGGGAGGTAAGGGTTTACTCCCGGGCTCCTGGGCTCCTGGGCTACGCTGCTTGAGCTTATGAGTGGAGCCACAACAATTTAGAGATAGCCTGGGAGCCAGGGAGTGGAATTGAAGCAGAGTGGAGCTAGACCCTGAGCAGCATATCTGATAGTGCTCTAACAATAGAGGCCTCTTGCTACCTCTCCCTCCCTTCACCTTTCACTCCTTTTCTCTCCCCCCCTTTTTCTTCCCTCTCGCCTTCCTATTATTATCCCTTCCTATTCCCCCCGTTGCCCTCCCCCTCTTGATATCTAGTGACAAGAGGTGGGGTGGAAGTGGAACTTATATTCTGGGGGAAGTGCAAGTGAATATCCCAAAGTGACACCTAGGATGGCCTATTCTATCTTTGCTTTACCTGGCCTTATCAGTGATCACTGGGATTCCACCAACTGAACGACTGGTGACCCTGCTGAAAGCTGGGGAGATCTTGAGCCTCCCTTGTGCAGGACTATAGAGCTAACCGAGAACTCAAGCAGAGGGTTAGCAACATATAGAAGGACCAAACCTATATAGGTACAGAATCAGCAGTTGCCGCAACATTATCAGGAGACTGCGGGCCCTGTGCCTTTGATCCTGACATGGATTGGAAACGGGAATGGAAATGGGTTCTGGTAAACCGAGCATTGTGAAAAGTATCCAGCTAACTGAGATTGACAGCGTGTAGGAGGCGAAGCACCGTGGAAATTGAATTGGCTCAACGTAAGGGGACTAACAATTTGTTGGTCTAATGCAATCAGGAAAAGAACGGAATCAACCTATATACAATTTAAGAAAAAAAGAAGGTGACAACAACAAACTGGAGCCTTGTTAACAAGGAGGGTGAAATGGAAAAAACTAGGCCCAAAAAGAAAGCTCAAAAAAACGTCTCCTGCAAACCAAGGTGTGATTACCAAATTTTTCTCACTGAACGCAGCTCGTGAAATAACTTCCACCACTATTGAAGAAGACACACCTGCTCATTGCGAAAATGAGGCTCTAACCTCGTTACATTTTTAAGACATCGATAGCAACTCATTACTCGATCTATGTCTAAATATCCAAAGAAGCATGACACCACACCCTGACACAATGCCAAGTAACAGCAGTGGAATACAGGCAGACAGACTGATGACCACACCTCCAGGAACATCAGCTGTGGGGGGAGGTTTAGATAGATTGTCAATCTTACCTAACCTAGCAATGGTTTCAATGGAGGATGTGCCTGAAGTTGAAACAGAGTCCCTGGATAAGTCTTACCCAGGGGCAGTAGAAATAGCGGAAATCCAGGCATCAGTAGCATCACTACAATTTGCACTCAAGATTCTGCTTAAAATGTCTGGGCGAAAATTGGCTAATACTGAGGCACTTTCCATGGAAAATAAAGGAAGATTGATACCAGCAGAAGCAAATCTCTCCGTAGCCATCCATATTGCTAATGAAACTGAAGAGCAACAAAACTTGGAGTTAGTATCCCGACATGCCCGATGCTAGAGCAGGGCATGACGGGATTGCCTACTAAAAAGAGCAGGAAAAGATTGGCAAGAGCCAAGAAAAGGAAGGCAGCTAGTGAGGGATACCTTGATAGCTGGCTTCTTCCTCCACAAGTGGCTGGAAAAGAGCTGGAAGAGGAGATAGAGATCGCAGAGCTGGAAGAGGTGTACAACAGAGAGGCCACCAATATGGACATGGAATCAAAGCTTCCTACAGAGCTGGAAAATCCAGGAACCACAGTAGCTGCCGTCATGTAAAATAAAGGGGTGACGAGAGGAAACCGTGTATGTCTGATCAAGAATTTATATCATAGCAAGGTCAATAAATGACTATCGCATTCTGCATTCTTGACAAGATTAGACTCTGTCCCACAACTGCAGGTCCTCAAATCTGACGACTTTCAATTTGTTGAACCCTTGAAAGGTCCAAACTCTAAAGTATCTGCACTACATTGTAAGTTCCTGGCTATAGCTGAATGATTCGGAAATTATAAAGAGGAATTAAAAGCAGCGGATGTTGAAGTGGATGCCGATCTAAATGAAACTGACCCGAATTGATATGATATGATACAATACGGCATTTGTAACGCGCCTATACACAAGTGTTTCAAGGCGCGACAATGGAAGAAGTAGACATTCCTTTGGTAACAGCAGATTGCTCAAGCTTACCAAAGGGAAAGAAGGTTGATGCATCAGAAGTCCAACAAGTGCTAAAATGGTTAGTAGATGCACTTCCCGAGATTCTATCTAAACAAAGGCTGCTGATAGATCTAGCAGCGTCCACGATGTTTAGCATTTCTGTTTGCAGGTCAAGTAGGGCACTTTCAGTGCTGTGCCAAGATCTAAACCAGATTGACTGGCATGCAGTTTGTCCTTCTTATCCAAATATTCCTGAAATTGTAATTTAGCTATTTTGTGAATCAACTTCAGGAGAAAGGGAACATTAGTGATAGGCCTGAAATTAGTCCGATTTTTGGGGTCTAAAGAATTTTTTATTTTATCAGGGGGGTAACAGTCACATTTTTCAAAAGGTCTGACACCTTATTTACCTTAAAAGAGGCATTAATATAACGCACCAGAAGGGGTCAAACAGGTCAACATGCTGAAGTACAATCCTAGATGGAATAACATTTCCTTGAGATGTGGTTGGATGCATACCTTTGACCATTTTTTGTATGTTCTCGACAGTCATGGTATGTGTTAGGCAGAATCCAGTGCACTTCGCTTAGGGAGCACTACACCAGATTAGGACTACAGGTGAGAGCAATAAATCCCCTTTAGTATCAGTCTGTACCACAAAGATTTATAGTTGGTAGCTGTGGCTGAGGAGTCAGACTTATCTCAAGAGGGAGATGAGCAGTATTCAGGGTTTACACAATAGGTATCACAGTACTATGGAACAAGGAAACACTGACCAACGCTTTGTATCAAAAAGAGAATATATTTATTCTATACACATCTAGTTCAATGCATAAATCACAGTTGATAAAGTAAGTTCAGTTTAGTCAAGGAAAAGTATATACAACTCCCTATTCAATTGTAGACAAGTTTGCGGTAGAGTGAAAACTGAGCAAAACTGCACAGTGAAAACCAACTACAAATGGCAAGGAACCGAAATATCTTCAGACACCACTTAGCAACACTTCCCTGACATTTTGTGAAAAAGTAATGCACAGTGACACTTTAGCAGAAAGATACGTGAATGAAAACTGAGCAAAATGGCACTCCACAATTTAAAACAATAGGAAGGAAGAGGGGCTTAGAAGATTTAGGTGCATCCACACATTTCTCATTGAAAAGAAATCTAGTGAGAGCAGATCTAACAAATCAGTCAGAGTCAATAGGCCTAAACCAGAGTCAGTGGTACAGGACCAAGAGATTAGGAGCAAAAATGTTCTTGTAGCTGCAGTCAAGTCTTTAGTAGAAAAATATTGAAGAGGTAGATGCGAGGTGAAAGACAATGTTAAGAGAGAGGGCGGCCAACCCAACAAGTAGATAAAGGATTTAAAACACCTTTAGGGCTACCACAGGAAAAGGGAGACCTGGCGGAACAATGCACCTTAAACGTGAAGAAGTGGCTTCTGCGGTGGCTGTTGCTCCTGGTAGTCCTGCAGTTCGAGGGGTCCAGCAGAGGAAGAGAGGCTATCGTCATGGAGGAAGTTTCGAGTCACTGCACTACCCAGGTATGAAACCAGCCGCGATGCTGCCAAACGAAGTTTAAAAGGTACGCTCCTTTTATTTGCGGTCCGGGTCGATAGCTGCCTGGCTATCCGGTCTTCAAGTGCGGTGCACTGCCGATTCGACCAAGGCAGGTCCGGAGAAGCGATGGGTGAACTGGTTGTCCCCACCAGCTCAAGGGAAGAAGGCTCTTCGATGAAGATCTTCTCTCGTCGTGTGGAAGAAAAGTGGTGAGATGATCCGGCAGGGCTTCACCGATGGTGTAGATGCTGAAGATGTCTGTGGCTTCTCTCCCCTTTGGTTCCGTAGTTCCAGTGGCAACGTCTTGCTCTTCCAGTCCTCAGGACCCTGCTTTTATGCAGAAAGAGACCCATTCATACAGCCTAGCTGTCAGTCACACAGTGGAGTGGTCTTCTTGGCGGGAGACCCTCCAGCCTATAAGATTAGAGTGCGACCTGAGTTGCTGAGGCCATCTCTGTCCAGGGGTTCTACTCCCCCTCCCAAACAACAGACCCATCCCAGACTCAGAGGTGCCGAAAGGGGTGCTTCTTGGCAGAAGCCCGCCAAAAGAGCAAACAAAGGATCCCCAACCTGGGTTAGGAGTATGGAGTAAGACTCGTGAAAGAAGTTATATTAAAGTTCTGGCAAATAAAACCTACCTGAGTAATGTTAATAATAAAATAAACCAGCGGTATGTCAGAGGCTGTCAGTAAAAGTAGTAGCCTCGAACAATGGGAAAATCCCATAGGAAAATATTTGCGGTTGAATATTTTTGGTAGTAACCACTGCCACCAGCCAGAAACTTTAGAGAGCAGGACTTTAAGGTACCCCCTCAAAAATGAACCTACGGGAAAATGATTAACCCTTTCCAGTACCTCCATAGTGAGATGGGTTGTACTGGTTAAGTTCGTAAGATTTGACTAGTAAAGTCATTGGAGACTTTACATGCTCTGGGAGACAGTGGTCAGTCCCAGGGTATGGAGTCGATGTTTGGGGGTTGCTACGACACCCTTTTGTCACTGCACGGAGGGTGCTGTGTAACACATGTGCATAAAGATGGTTCCTATGGGGAAGAGAAAACCCCATAGGCATTAAAAACAAAAAATAGCCTAGAACACACATAGCAAAAATGCCTAAGAGTGGGAAAAAGAGTCTCACTCTAAGCAGGTAAAAAGAAACAAACCCTTCAAATCCAGCAAAGCTGCTGGGGAACTCTATAGGTAAGGGAAATTAGCCATAAAATGAGAATTCTCCCTAACAGTATGAAAGGAAAATTAAGGTTTGCCCAGGCCCGGGAATTCTATTGATAATAAATCAGGCCTTTTGTTCAAACTAATCTAGTCACTGATTTTTAACTGTGCAGAGCAGAACTACTCTGAGATATTATCACAGTCGTTGTTTGTAGGAACAAATTGATTTCGGAACACTGAAGGTTTTCCAAGGTTTCTCAGGACTTCAAATAGCATTTTTCCATTATTTCCTGAGTCAATGATCTGTTTATTAAAGAATTCTCTTTTAGCCTTACAAAATCTCATCGCTATATTTTCGTTCACTTGTCTTCCATTTGTCTCTGTTTGTCTGTGTTTGTGCTTTGGCCCAGGTCTGCTCTTCTCTTCTCTTCTCTTCTCTTCTCTTCTCTTCTCTTCTCTTCTCTTCTCTTGTTTGAGGGCAGAGAGAGTCGGAGTGTAGCATTTGTGACTATTATCTCCATCGCTGACCGCTCAAAGTTCAAAAGGAGCAACCTTGTTTAATATCTCTGTTAATTTCACTTCATAACTTGTCACCAATGACCATAGCAAGTCAGAGGTAGAGTTCCAAAGATCCCCAATACAACATTCTCGGTCAATTTCAGTTATAATGTTAAAGTTCCTGCTTCTAACTTTCTTCATTGTGTTTCCTATAGGCTTAACCTTAGTGGGAAGAGTATGTGCAAATGTAAGAATGTAGTGGTCCGACCAGATACAAGATTGTGCTAATTGGATGGATGCCTTTTTGGCGGCCACCCAATCTAGCATATTGCCGAGGTTATGTGGAGATTCCTTACTAAGCATGCTTAAGCCATGAAGATCAAAGACCTGTTCTATGATCGTGGCTTCACAGTCTAGTGGATTCCCCAACCACCTGTTAAAGTCACCCCAGACAACAACTAGAGTATTCGATTCATTATAGGACGATCAGATGGACAAAAACTCTTCACAGAAATGAGGTGTCTCTTTAGGGGAACGGTATAAAAGAATGACGCTTAAGCAGTCATTTGGACAGGGAGTCATTTTCACTAAGGGCCATTTATGCGAGTGGATGAAACACATGCCTTCAGGGTATACCTGGAAGAAGGAACAAGTCTACTTAAACAGGTGTCACACATCACTGTAGTGGGAAGAAGCACCAGAGATTCAGAATGTGGGTTATTCCTCAGTAAGTTTCCACATCTTGAATTGAGTGGTTGTGACATGCACCAATGGTGACACCTGGGAATAGGATATGAACGAGCTGTGAATAAATAGGGACAGCTCATGGGAGAGCCACAATCATGTGATTTTTGTGGAAGGAAGCATCAGTCGGGGAGGTGGATGATATACTATTCAGTGTCCATCTCTTGAATTGAATGGATGAGACCCATGTATTTTGGTTGCACATGTGCCAAGGAGTAGATGGAGCAGGGCATGTCGGAAGGCTGCCTCTAGGAGTCCCATGTTCGTGTGAATTGTGTGGGGGTGTAAGAGGGATTCAGGGAGCTTTTTAATAAACCAGTTTTTATTTTATGAGGAACGCAGAATCAACATGTCCCATCAGATGACACCTGCAACAAAGAGATTGGGTTGCAGGGAATCCCTGATAGTCCTTGTTGTACAGCCATGTTACCCAGATGTCTGTGGGAAAAAGGAGAAGAGATTTGTGTAGGTAGGTTATACACCAGCCAATGTCTGTCTCTTGAAGGGAAACCTGGCAGGAGGAAGAGGAGGAGCAGCAGGAGAAGGGAATCCCTGAGGGCAGTTCATGGAGGAGTCATGTTTGAATGATTTTGCGCCATTTATTATCGTTTTAGGCCTTTCAATAGTTCTGTTGTTGATGACATGGGTTATGATGAAGGAAAATATTACAACGCGTCTGAGTCCCTTAAGAAATGCATATTGTTGCAGAAATGCAATACTGAGGAGGAAAATTAGAATGGCACCAAAAACAGAGAGGCTGCATCATTAAAACATGTGTGCACCCTAAAGGGTGTACAGTGTACCACAAAACAGTGTTCCTGTCACATATCAGCCACATATCAGCAAGCACAGAACATAATAATATGTCATCATCACCAGCCCTCAAGCACCAATATGCACAGATGATCCCACAATTTGTAAAACGTTTGATAGTACATCACACATAAATATTGAACAACCAACTATGGACACTTACAAATTCTGCTCGAAAGAGGTGTACCAAAGGTAGGCAGGGATCAACTTAGGCACTATATATATGAAGTACGATATGTAATCAGGAAGCAAATACTGCAGATATCCTTGGGAGTGCATCACCAAGCCTTAATGCCATACCCCATCATACATGGAAGCAGTGATCCCCACTGTATCATGCCAGTATTGTGTGAATGTTAATAGACGGCAAGAAATATCACAAGTTGCACGACAGACAACCCTTGGTTGTTGCTTACTGGACTATATGATTGACCAGAGACCTTTCACCATCTTGTGTGTAAAACTCTGGCTTCTGGTAGCATATGGGACATGCCAATCTTGAGCTGGAAGTGCCAAGACACAATCTTTCCTTCTCAAGGCAGGATTTGAATTGTCCACCCCGGTTATGGATATAATATAGTTTTCCATGCAAATAATGACCAATGCTCGGGCCATTGACTACTTGGCCATCACAGCACACGGATTGTCCATTTCTTAAATTTACCAGCCAAGGAGGCTTCTGGATTAATGGGGTGATAGATGTATGAAATCAGTACAAGGCAACATTGTGCATTAATATGGACTCTATGGAAACTATAACAAGGGCCAAAATGTTATCTAGGCTCGACTACAGCAATGCACTTCTGATTGGCTCACACAAGGTTTGCATTGCAAGGTGTCAGACCATATAAAACAGCGCAGTAAGCATAGTATGAAAACAAAACAAGGTGAGAGCACATTACACGGGACAGAACAGCTCTCCACTGGCTAACTGTAGAGGACAGGATCTATTTTAAGACCATGACTAATGTTCATAGATGTCTATTTTGGCAGGCTCCGGTCTTCCTAAAAGAAAAGAATTACACTCTTTTCATCAAGGCGACCACTAAAAAACACTGTTTCAGTTGAATTTGCACCACCAACTGCCGCTGCATAACCTGCATACATTTTCACTGCATAACCTGCATATCTCAGTGTCTGCCCATTGGAACTCTACTTTGCATTGGTTGGGCATCAGATATGAGCATTGCAAGGCCATCACAGGCTGATTCAGGACTCATAACAGTACTCCAAATGGAATACATTCTTGACACTCAGTAAGTGGCAGATGCTATCAAATGTCTGCTCTGTGCTAAAATATTTCGAAGTGACCACCATTGGTTGAGCGTTAGATATGTGTTATTCCTTGGCTGGACTGGAATATGCTTAACTTAAAAACATGGCTAGGATTAATGCCTTAGCATGTGATGGAAAAGGGGAGAGTTGGTGAGTGAGCTGCTTTCAACCAAGTTTGATGATGCACAAGTAGTTGCATTTTAAGGTAATATTGAGTACCTTCTAACTTCCTTTATGGACTCATCATTTAAGGTAAAACTGACAATCTTTTCATCTTCATATGTTGGAGAAGGTGCACTTGTAGCAAACATCTTAAGGAGGAGAAACTGTTCAAATCTGCAAGGATACTTTCCTGCAATATCAATTGGAGAATGGAGTCAGGCAGCAGTAAGAACCTGCACCAGCCCAAAACTCTTGAGCACACGGGGAATGTAAAGATCAATATTGACAGCATCAATGACCAATACATCACTGACAACTGTTGAAACCTTTCTGAGCAGTGCAGGTGCAAGCTAAAGAGCAGAGGTTCCCGGGCCATCCTCCATAGCGACTCAGACATATTAAATACAGACAGGTCATCAACAGGAGCAAAAATACTGTTAACTGCACAGATGATTGGTACCTATGTACTGGATTCTCACCCATGGCAAGGGATGATGCCACGGACAATATTGGTAAAGCAAACAATCTTTGTGGCCACTGTAAATTGTGTGAATTGCTGTTGAATCACTAACCTTACTCTGACAAGTGTACATTTTGGTAGAGTTTTTAGTGCAGCCGAGGTTGTTGTCCCTAACTGTAGGAGAAGACATACAGTGTTACAAGTTGAACAAATGACATATAAACACTGTCAGGCAATTAATTGTGGAAGACTATGGAACAATATCTATTCAGAGAGAAGAATGTGAGTGAGTGATGAAGCGCGTAATCATCTGGCCGATTATCGGGTATACTGATAAGGGGTTCAAAAGAGCATGATGCACATGCCTTGGTTAGGGCCACACCCTGAGTGCTGCAGGACATTAACTTGGAGAAAAGAGGGGCCAAAGGAAACGTTGTGCTTGCAGTGTTTGTCAAGGAGTTCTCTCCTGTGTTTTATTAGTCAGAAACGTGATGGCACAATTAGTTTACACAAGTAGCAATGCGATGGTGTCAGACCTGTCCGTGTGATAGGTTACAATTCTAATCATAGAAACAGTGGTGCATTTGTGAAGGAACAGAACAGCCAACACGTGTTTCAACCTAAGGGTCTTTATCAAGGCTGTGGCATTCAGTGAGGTGTTATTTTTCCAGAGTGACAGTGGAAATGCACATTGATTGGTTCAAGAGCATGATTGCAAGTTGACTAAATTGACCTTGCATAGCAAACAGTAAATACTGATATGTGCTCTCTGGCTAGTGGAGAATATTCATAGCACAATGCTAGCCCTTTGGTGTTCGGTGGGTTGGCCTAGTAGTGTAAAGTACTGTGGTGTTTTTTGTGTGGGGTTCTGAGTAATAAGCATATAGTCACCTTAGTGGTGGTGTGTTTCTGTCAGTATATATATAATCAACAACATTGAATGACATTTTCACTCACCAATAGGATAGTTCATGAGAAAACACTGAATTCATGGTCAGGATACAGGCCATGGCCAACTGTTCTATATTTTCAAATCATGCGAGTTTCAGCCTGGCAAAGTTTTAGCTCTCGGTCTCCACCTCTCCATACTGTTTTGAGTCCTGTGAATCTAATATGTTCTTTCCAATCCATTTCGTGTGATTCCTGCCAGTGTCTGGAGATTAGGTATTTTCATTCCTGTGAATTCAGCATGCTGAGGTGTTTGTGTATCTGGGTCCTGAGATCCCGTACGGTGCTTCCTATATACTTTTGTTGCAAATACAAATTATGCAATATATCACATATTTAGATCGGGAATTGATGAATTCTCGAATATGGTGGGTTCCTAAGTTCTGAAATTCAAATGTCTGTGTTGTTAGTGCATGTGTGCACATACTGAAGATCGCACACCTTCAGAAGCATTGTCAGGCATAAAGGACGGGCATAGAAGATTCTTGAGTGCCGGTACTTTGGGATGCCAGATCTGGGTCCATTGATAGGATGTTTGATGTATCAGATGGCTGTCATTGCTGTACTGTGTTGTGAATCTTATTGTGTGTTCATCCTGTCTAGGTGCCCTATTTTTTGGTGTCAATAATGTGCTTCTTGGCATCTGGGATGCTTGTTCTTCTGCTCGTATAATAGTACTTGTGGCATATCCTTGTGAGTGAAATCTATCTTTCAGTGGGCTGCATTTTCTTTGTGAAAGCGGCGTTTTCTGAGTAGTTGTGCCTGGCCCTGATGTATTCTCCCTGGGATATTGCTGACTATCATCTTTCTGTCACAGCTTCTTGCATGGAGGAAAGAGTTAACCCCCGCCGGTTTTCTGTAGGTCTTGCTTGTAAGTCCATGCGTGGTCACTTTAATTCTAATGTCTAAAAAGTCAATTTGCACTGAATTCTAAAGGTGTTTGTGTTCAGGTATTTGATGAAGTTGGATAGTTGTTCAGAGTCACCCTCCCATAACATTAGGATGTCGTTGATAAACCGATACCATTCGTGGATCTTACATTTGTGTAGTTCTTTGGTGAAGGCATGTTGGCTTTCATACTGATGCATAACAAGATTGTCTAGAGTTGGGGCATAGGTGACTCCCATTGCAATGCCACTGGTCTGCTGATTGTATAGGCCTTCAAATAAGAACACATTTTTGGAGTGAGAAGTCCAAGAATTTCTGGATCATCTCCACATGGCAGAAATAGAAGGTTGAATGTGTTTATGTGTTTCAAAGCATACATCAATGCTGACCAGGGCTAGGTGATGTTGAATCAATGTGTAGAGGGACTTCATGTCTAGAGACACCAGAGTGACCTGTGACAGTTTCCAGAATTTTCAGTGTGTGTGCATCATATCTCTCAAATACGTAATCTATCCATTGCCACAAATTCCTTCTCTATCCATTACCACCAGTCCTCTCTCAAGTATTTTGTTGAAGGCCGCTACAGCCCAACCGAAAAAATCAACAGCAAAGTCTTTAAGTTAATTCAGAAGTCGGTTGGAACAGGACTACTGACGGATGATGAACGCCTGTACCTGACGGTTGAGCACCCATGCATGCCGACTGGCTACTTTCTGCCAAAAGTGCACAAGGCATTCAACAAAATACCTGAGGGAAGACCGATTCTCAGGGCAATGGATATGTGACTGAACGATTTGCCAAATATAACAATCTGGCAACTGAGAAGGAAAAACTAAAGATGTCTATGCATTTTAGAGAAAGGATGCTCACACTGCAAATGTACTCCTTTGTAGAATGAAGAGCCCACACTTGGGAAGAAAAGGTGAGCATTGACTCTCTCAAGACCCACACAGATTCTAAAATAATGAAACATGAGAATCTTACATTTATTCAAAGAACCTGGGTTGAAAAAAAACAACTGTTGATATTATTCAGTCCACAAGCATTCCATGATAATAAAAAAAAATAAATGCTATTAGATCGGAGACTAGGGTTGAGACAAGCCTTGTTTGATGGCTAAAATGTTTTTTTAGGGCTTGTTCAACCCATGACCAATCCTATCTTTCCTTGGACAAACCTGAAATGTGAGCACCACTGAATGAGGTAAAGGCGACCCATTGTTACCCAACTGCAAATCCCTGGTTACTGCAATGGGCGTTTGTGTACAATATGATACAAATTCATTGGCATCCTCCAGGGAGTCTAAAGAAAATAGCTTGATGCCCAAAGATAGCAAATTGCAATGCTGCTCCCAGATAAGACTGCCAATTATGTCAGATTGTAGACCACAAAACATGTGATTATTATTAACCAGAGGCAGAGTAAAACACTCAATGGCATCAGAGTTCAAGGGTCTAAGTGCTGGAATCAATTTAAATAAATCCAGCAACCTAGATCTATTCAGTCCACCTGTTCCATTCATATTTAAATCACTCTACCATCCCATGATTTTAGAAGTATACAACTCATGGCTTAACTTTGGTTGATCGCTCCTTGGGGGCTTGATTAGGGAGGCTACAGACTGGTTTGTTTCCAGCAATTTAGGGGCAGCAGATACCCCCAACAGTGGAACCAGTAAAGCAATACAAGCAACATGCCTCAACATCTCATTGATCACTGTTGGAAGAAACACTTCCCTGCCATTTGCTTTCCCAGTAGAGGTAAAGAAGGAGGTCAATTTACTTTGAACTGTCCCCACACCCTTATGTGGTGAAAGAGAAGACAGAACCATGGAATCAGCACATCTAGTGTTAAGCATGGGTACCAAGGAAACAACTATAACTGCAGTAGTCCCTATGGCTAAGCTCATCTCCTGTGAGGTAGATTGCAAAACACTTTGTTGTGTCTTTAATATGGATACCTTCCCTTTAGAATTGAATCCTTTAACCGCCCCTTGTTCATTAGTATTATTTGAGGCATTAAGACAATAATCTCGACCTCCATGTGGGTAAATCTACCCATGTATTTTTACTGCTTGCATCGTTTTAGTCTTCCTCACATTATCTTCCATTGAGTTCCTGTTTGCTTTTCTTCTTGCTTTACTTTCTTTATGCTTAATACTGTGAGAATTCAAGAACACAGAAACTGGACAGTGGGAAGCACTATCTGGGTCTGGATGGATGAACCTACAGGGCCAGGATCCAGCGTCTCATGTGTTTTCACAATAAAATCCACCAAGGAAAAAGGACTATTTGGCAGGGAAGAATCCGACTGTAGAGCATTCGTACACGCCTCCACCTCGGGTAACACCACCGTAGATCTCCCATCCAGTCTTACAGGAAGACTCTGAACATTCCTATTTCAACAAGGCCAGTTTAGTCATATGTGTAGCCACAATGTCCCAGATTTCATCTCCAGATCTAGGTGTCACATCCACAGAGGGACACCCAACTAAACCATCAGGCAATTCTCCTGCATTCAGAACAGGATTAGACACCATCATGGGGATGACCCTGCTTTCCCCAAATGTTGAAGCCTTTCCCACAGACGGAGCATGAAAGAGTAGATTTTGATCTCCTTCACCCGTTGACTGAATCTGAAAGGCAACTGACGTTCCAGCCACCACTTTCCTCTTAGACCCATCATGAGCATTAGCCATTTTATAGCTACAAGCCAAAAACCCTCCAACAGATTAATTTGTAGCATACATCTCCTTCAAGGATAACTTCACTTCTCGAATTTCACACTGTGTTGTGTCCTGGCCTTTGTCTAGCATATTCAAGATTCTAATGAGAACATGAAACACACAAATGTCAATAGGAGAAGTTTCCTGTGGATGATTAGTCTTGAGCGGCGTTGAAAGAAGAAGACTCTGGTTTGAGACATGGACACCCCGCACAGGCTGTAAAGAACCCTGTAGACTGGTAGAGCCTTCATAATGCAAAGGGGCCTTAACTTGGGTCACCAGCACAGACTGATCACAGTGGATATGAGTAAGACCACCATGCATTACGCTGGGACTCAAGGGCTGAGTGGCATCATGATTTTAAAGACAAACTTCTTTATATGCAGGTGGTAGCATAGAAAGAGGTGTAGGCTGCCCCAAAGACAAACACACTTGCTTTCCCAATTTAGAGAGCACAACTGGGGCCAAGATTGAGGCACCTGAAACAAAGTTGTTATCAACACAGTTTAGCAAATCGCCAGGATCTACATGAGTTAGTGAACATGAAGATTCACATATTGCAGTCTGTATTTATTCACTCATTTCAAATTCACTAAAAACATGAGGATTCAACCCAATATTTGACCTGTTGGCCCTACACACATTATTCACAACCCGCGAGGGGATAACCTCTTCCATGGCCACCCCATTCACTGGTATGGTCCTGGCCAAGGAGGCCGAATCCCACCGTCTGGAGCAACATGCCCGTTAAAGTCTATTTCATCATCCAAGCGAATGCACAATGTCTTCGCCATAACACTCAGTAGTTTGCTTAAGTTTGCAGCTGTTTCGGCTAGAGGGGGTGCCCCCTCCTTGAGACACTTAGCACTTAGCAGGTCTATTACGATAAAGTAGTTAGGCACACACTTGACAAAGACACCACAGCAACAGAGCAACCATCACACTGACTAATTAGCCCAACATGTCAAAAATGTCGCTCCAGGTTACAAAGGCAGTGGCCGAAGATGACAGGTGATTGGAGATCAAAGGCAAAGATTACCCAAATCACTCCAGATTTTAAATGTAACCCCTCCACCAAATAAATGAAAAGCTATATTGGAATAGGTTTAAACCAAAGCTAAAAACGGGTGGTGGACGTTTGGGTTGAAAGGCAAAGTGCACGCAGTCACTCCAAAGAAGCGTCCAGTAGTCTTATGAAGTCAATTTAACATCTAGTTAGATATTGACAGACTGTGAACAGCAGCATTGAGTGAAGAAGCAATGAAGGTAGAGGGGAGCAATGAAACTCATTCAATAGCCTGGGCTTTAACGTAGGACGCCATTAACATCGCAGTGCTTTAGCCGTGAAGCTTGATTCAAGTTGTATAATAATACAATGCTACACACAACATTGTGAGCAAATTGTCAGAGCACTCACCAACGAAACGTTTGAGGGAATTGAGAGGAGACACGTACTTGAGTCATTGTTGTAAGTTCCAAAACACTGGGCGGCAGCTTAACGTTCACCTTTGACCATTGCAGATCACTCGCTTTGCTTCCGAGGAGGTTTTTAAAGCCAGCAGAATTAAAGGTGCAGTGTTCCAATCGCACTACGATGCATCATAGTCCCAAACAGCATGTAGTCTACTCCAACGTTGACGAATTCTGACGCCGAGAACTCTTTACTCACTTCAAGTGGTTTCTGACTCTTCTAGGCAGGAGGGAAGTAAGGCATACAGCTGTCATTGTCAGACCCCACCTAATGGCTGAAGCAAATTAAAGTCATTCAGAAGGGCCTCAGGGAGCTAATGCTCAGAAATCCCTGCCTACGGGTGCTAAGAACTTTAGCTCCCAGGGACATCTGTCCACCCTTTTCTTCCCCCCAAAAGGCACTCTAGGCATGCTGTAGACACCTGCTGCACTGCACTGCACAGACATTGAGACATGGCTGTGCTGTGCAGCAGTGATACTGTGTATAATGGACTCTCTGTTACAGGCATGGGTTCAGCCACTGCACACAGAAGGAATGCATGGTAATCAACAACTGCCTGCCCGCCTCAGACGCAGAGAATCGAGGTAGGCAGGAAAGCCAGGAGGGGCCAGGGTGATGGTGAGTTGGAAGCACAAGGTGCAGAGTGGGCCTTAACATCAGCCAAGCTGTAATGTTTGAGGATTGTCAAGCAATTACTGGTTAATAGTGCCCAGAATGTCCTGGAACTCCTAATTGGTCTGACCAAGGTGTCATTATCATATATCACACCTTTTGTGTTAACAACAAAAGGCTATTCTCTTGTTATGCTTAAACCCTCATTTTCTTTTGCAGAATATAGAACATACTACAATTCCATATTGTTCTAATTATTTCAAGACGAATACATTGGAACTTAAACATACTCAATGGCAGTCCCTAATTTAGCTTAGTTGAGTATCTATATAACATCAGCTATTGCAACACTTTATAAAATAATCAATTCCTGGTATTCAAAGCTGCGAGACATCAGTACTCAAATGAAAAATGTTCTTCTCTGATCAAATCCAACAATTTTTATTATTTTTTTGTAGTTATTCTTCGTTCCTCTGGCACCAACTCTTCCGGAAGCTCCTCAAGTCTTTTCTCTTTACCTCCTCCTCCCCCCTTTTCTCCTCTGCTAATCTCACAGTTGTTTCGATTGGTTCCAGGGCCCTTATGCATCCTCTGGGCTCTGACCTCCCACACCAAATCGCCCTCAGCATCTATCTATCCTCGGCACTTGCCTCGGCACACCTTCCATCCCGGAGACTCGCACTTGCCATACCGTGCACTTAATCTGTTGCTCACCCACGAGCACCCCAGCACCTACCCCCACTGCCCCCTCCCTTCTGTACTTGCACGTTCTGAATACTCAAAAGGCATAGTAGGTTCGCCCCCCCCCACTGTATTTTATATTGTGTATGTATTTTAATTTGTCTCATTCCCATGTCCCCTCCCTGTTGCCCTGTGGGCACCTTGAAACAGAATGTGCGTGCTCTGTAAGTGCCTAACAAGCGAACAATAAATAAAAAAATAAATACATTATTTTAGAGCAAGACATCTATTATAAATATAAACTGAATAAATCCTGTAATTACATTTTCCTGGGATACTTCTTCATTTTGGGGGTGAACAAAATACAGCAGAAACCGGATGCAGCAGGGGAACAATACAATATCACTGAAATGGTTAGTAGCTTATTGTAGGACCTTCAAGTCACATGACGGAAAGACTGCATTTGGGCGAAACAAATCCAACCATTCCATCCAATTGGTGCCATGATAATTGTTGGTAATGTCTTGTTGTTACTACTTTCATGGGATTTGTTTTGCAATGCCATGCTAATGCCACAACAATGGAGCAATGGTATGAACATTTATGAGGTGTATAACTTCTATAAAATTCACATAGACAAATTGACACACATTTGTTTAGACCCCCAGTGAAACTCTTCATTAATATTTTATCCTAATCAGCACAGAGAATCTATAAACAAGATTAGCCTTCATTCCAGCCAGACTTAATGCAGCATTCTGTGCTATAATTATTGGTGACACCCTTGGTGTAATATGTTATTTAATAAGTGATGTCATCGTTGTTATCATGGGGTGTGCAACGGGGCTGGGTTAACACCTATTGAAGTTCAAGAATGGTGTGCTGTTAAGACAGCACCTTAATCTCACCTCAACTAAATTTGTTACACTGAATTGCAGTCTTTTGTTGCCTTGAACTTTTTCAGCTGTAATGTCTGTTAAGTAAAGAATGTTCACTGAATTCATAGGGTTTTCTTATGCTGTATCTCCCAAGACCATTGTTAGGACTGATTTAGCGTGTGCCATCATCAGTGATGCCATTTTTTGTCATCACTGTAAGAATACTTAACCTCGTCTGATGTTTCAGCAGCTTGCTCGCAATGTAGCACATTACACAACTCCAATACAATTAAAACACACATTTATCAAATGACAGGGCTTTCTGATATCCATTTCCATCATCTAAAGAAATAACTGCAGAGAGTGTCCCATAAACCAGCTGCACATGGGAATATAAGGAGGGGATCTTACCACCAACAAGCCCTCTCATAGGCATATTGGATAGATAGAAACTGCACAGACCTACATGTATATCTGTCCCAGCCCTATTGCATTGTTTAAAGGACAATAACATCTGTGTCCACCAACAACAGACATATTTACTGTGAGTTTGCTATGACCCACAGGTGTGCAAGACAGAGGTCCTGCCACCGCCAAGTACTCTGATGTACAGATCGGGCACTGGCAAGCTTCAAACAAACCATACAAGTAATAAAACCCGGATTCCTTGAATATATACCATGCTGCTTCTAATAAGTCACCACACAGTGTCACAGCCTTGGGGCACCCATCTAGTCGTTCACATACATGAAAGAATTGTTCTCAAAATTAAAGACTTGCCTAGTGGTATACAATTGTGCATAGTCAACTACACTTACCCCTTCACTAGTTTTCACTTGCGAACAGGACATGTTCAGAACGATCATTAAGTTAATGCACTTCTAGCCCACTCCACTTTCTGAATGATGCCTCTCTCCTCAGTATAAGGAAGCCTGGCCATATACATCACATGCATATACTGCCTTTGCCGAAATGTATGTCACCATGCCACTGTACAATATGTGGGATTTAAGGACACACTCATGGTTGCTTTTCTCATAATGGCAGTAATCCCACTAACATAGGTTTGGCCGTGCTGCCTGCGCCAGTATGTGCCAATACTCAAAATAAAACCCTCATGTTTGGTTTGCAGACATTGTTCAGTAATGCCGTTTATGCATTAGCAAAACAAGCCCATGCTAGCTGCACCAACATATGCCAGTACCCCCGCATAACAAAAAAACATATATACAGTAATGTAATTTTAAGAAAACATGTCAACCTGTCAATGCTCTGCACCTTTATGTTCCAATTCCCTCACACAAGAAGACCCCAGTGTTTGCTTTGCCCACATAGTCAGTAACACAATTGTAAGAACACCTCGCCATGTTCATTGCGCAGAAAAGTGCTGGTATCCACACGTGAGAATACCCTCTTTTTGATTTGCATATAAGCCAGTAATGTCACGGCAAGAAAACATGTCGATCCTCGAAAATTAGTTTGGGAAGTAAAAAAAGGATCAGCAGCTTTGTGTTCCATTTGTGGGTTTTGTTTGGATGCAGAAAGGTGAAGCAGGGTAGATCCACACCAGGAGTCTGCAAAAGAGAGATGTTTTAGGGTGTTAGGTAGCATATTTGGTGATTGTGTGGTACTCGTGATTTGAAGCCTGTGTTGGTTTTAGCTGAAAAAACTTTATTTGTGTGTTATTATTTTGTGTATCAAATGCTCAGGTAGTTTATATATGGAGCTATTCCTTTTGTGTGTTAAGGAAACCTTTTCTGTTGTGTTATCTTTTAATTTGTGTGTGGTTCAAATTAGAACATGATGGTGCTCAAATTGAGTAAACCTTTCTTTGTTTCTTACTTTGGTAGCCACTTTGATTGGGTAGCCAGTTTTGTTTCGTTTGGAACTCCTTTGATATTTTATTTGTTAAACTTTTTATTTGATTTTCATGGAGATTGAATGTGTTTTTGTATTTTGTTTAGTGGAACTTTTCTTTCTTGTTGGGTAAAATGGCAGGGATGCAGGGTGAGCATCTGATATGGTGCTGTGCAGGATAAGGTTCCAGTGGATGCGGATCTCCTATCTCTCATACCTTTAATCAGAAGAGAGGGAAAGGCACACAATCTGCACCTTCCAGGAGATGTTGCTGCTGCTGCAAACGTTGTAGGCAGGATCGGTGGCAATGATTTGGTACTTGTGGTGATGCGTATGTTGGCGTGTGCTGTGGTGACACTGACACAGAGGCGGGAGAGGAGCCTCAGTGGGTGGCACAGACAGGAGTCAGGAGGAGGCTCATCACTATGGGGGTCAGCAGTAACCAGTACCACAGGTGTCAGTTTGAGAACTAGTACCACATGATTCTGGGGGAGGCAAGAAAAAAACCCGTCAGAGATCAGGGAAGTTCAAGGAGTTGCTCATAAAGTACAGAACGTGAATTATGAAATCTCCCACTTTGCCATTGGGACTCCTTTAAAATGTCAAATGAGGTTTCAACCTCAGAGGCTGAATCTGTAGAGTGCACCTCATGCCTGGGTGGGATCAAAGACTTTTAGAAGGGGGAAGATCTCTGCTACCCATTCACTAGGTAGCATGGGCTTTTGGTTCTGGCACTGGCATGTGTGCAACATGATCCACCAACTCCAACCCCATAACAATGAGGATATTGTGATTGCAGCAAGGACCACCCAGAAGGGCACACACAGGGAATTGGCAACACGATTATCAGATGTGCAGAATTGCCCCAGCAATGTGTTGTCCTGATAAGACAGTGATGTGTTGGTACCTAACGAGAGATGGGCCATGCCAAACCCAGGTGCTGTTCAAGTGAATGTGGGAGACAGGGTCAATGTCTCATAGGGCAGAGCATTGGGCAACATTGCTCAGCAAATCAGGACATTGTGCCTATTCTATGGGCATATATGGAGCCTGAGTGAATTGGTGCATGATGCAGAAATAGCCAGTGCATAGAATTATTTTGGGAAGCACCACCCCAAGCACATTTATAAATGCTGGAAGTTTTGCTGTAATGGTGTGACACATATTGTTTCTTTTGATTCTGGAGGGAGGATAGTCATGTTCTTTTCGTTGCATTCTTCCCACCCTTACAAATGTTATACTCTGTTCATTTTTGTTGTGTGCAATGTTTTGGGTGCTGAATAACACACATTTTCTTGATTGAAGACATTTGGCAAACAGGCATCCTTATTAAGGATTCAGGATGGAATTATTTTGGATATTATTGGAATCATTTATTTATGTATGTATGTATTGTGCATTTGTGTACATCATGACATTGTGTTTCAAAGAGCCCACAGGGCAAATGGGGAGGGAACATGGGAACAAAATGTAAACAGAATAAAACTGATGATCAAGAAAGAGGTGGCTCTACTAGGCCTTGTGAGCATTCGGAGCGTGCAAGTGCAGAGAGAAAGAAGAAACAAGGGAAGGGGGTGCTATTACCACAGAGCAAAGTGCCAGGAAGTGTGTTGTGAGCAGCAGTTAAGTGCCTGGCAGAGATCACTTGATAAAGAGTTATCGAGTGGTGAGCGAATGGTTTTGGATTCTCTGTGTGCTCCTGGGAGGCGTGTTGGAGCAGTTACTAGTCTCAGTGAGACTTTCATCCGGCACTGCGAGCTAAAAGCTCTTGCCGCATTGGATCGGAGGAGCGCTTCCTGGAGGAGGCGTGGTGTCTATGGCACGTGACCACATCACGTGACTTGGCTTCCCTTCAAAACCCGGAGGCTGCCGCCCGCCCAGTGTGAGCGAGTGGTTTTGGATTCTCTGTGTGCTCCTGGGAGGCGTGTTGGAGCAGTTACTAGTCTCAGTGAGACTTTCATCCGGCACTGCGAGCTAAAAGCTCATGCCGCATTGGATCGGAGGAGCGCTTCCTGGAGGAGGCGTGGTGCCTATTGCACGTGACCACATCACGTGACTTGGCTTCCCTTCAAAACCCGGAGGCTGCCGCCCACCCAGTGTGAGCTAGTGGTTTTGGATTCTCTGTGTGCTCCTGGGAGGCGTGTTGGAGCAGTTACTATTCTCAGTGAGACTTTCATCCGGCACTGCGAGCTAAAAGCTCTTGCCGCATTGGATCGGAGGAGCGCTTCCTGGAGGAGGCATGGTGTCTATTGCACGTGACCACATCACGTGACTTGGCTTCCCTTCAAAACCCGGAGGCTGCCGCCCGCCCAGTGTGAGCGAGTGGTTTTGGATTCTCTGTTTGCTCCTTGGAGGCGTGTTGGAGCAGTTACTAGTCTCAGTGAGACTTTCATCCGGCACTGCGAGCTAAAAGCTCTTGCCGCATTGGATCGGAGGAGCGCTTCCTGGAGGAGGCGTGGTGTCTATTGCACGTGACCACATCACGTGACTTGGCTTCCCTTCAAAACCCGGAGGCTACCGCCCTTGCGGCTTTAAGCCCGGCGGGGTCAAGCCCTTCGACTGTTGTGGGGCTGTTGGGAGCTGGCGGGGCTGAGGGGACGAAATCAATGTATAGTGGTCAAGTAAGGGCGCAGAGTATGCCGTTACTCCTTCGGAGTTCTACATAATCGACTGTTCTGCACAGTTTTTATTCACTGATGTTCTTTGTATGGGATTTCCAGATCTATATACTTGCATTTACTCTTAGTACGATAGCGTGCAGTGGTATTTAACTGTTTTTAAATTTCGTATGGTCAAACAAATGATTGGTTAGGACACCTTTTAAAATATTTTTGCAATACTTAACTTTACTCAATCCATACTTATATTTTTTCATAAAGAGTGGTGACCCCCTGAGTTTATATAATGGGAGTCACACTCAGAAGCATGGGAAGTATCCCAGAGGAATCCATAGTACAGGGGGGTAGAGTGCCACCACAGGTGGTAATCTCTCTTCCACATTTGTCGCAAGCGTCTCAACCTGTTAAGTTGGGTACTGCTCCATTCACTGGAGAAGTGACTCTGGTAGCCCCCCAGGGAAGTCCTATTTCTCCAGGTAAAGAGGCTCCTACGGATTTTGGTCCAGAGCAAATTAATCAAACGGACTCTATGGTAGAGGTGGTGGGAGTTATAAATCGGACTTTGTTAAACATTGAGTCAAAGATGAACTTTTTGGCTGATGAACCAATGGCGGTGGAGCGAGATTTAGTATCAGACACTTCCATATTGGGCCCACTGTTGTCCCATGAATTTTCTAGGAAAGTTCATGGCCCAAGAGACCCTAAATGGAAAGAGCCAGTATCCGCTGTCTTCTCACCTAAACAAGGGGGCTATAAGGAGAAATTGTCACAGTACCAGTTTAGTCACAAGTACGAAAGGGAAATTGGGCGAAGGGACGAGACTTCCCCATTATTACTCCAGGGCAGTGAAAGTGTTAAATCAGGGGATGATGACTTCCTAGTGGAGAAGCCAGAGACTGAGGCTGAAGATCCAGAGGCTACTGTAACTAAAGAAGTCTCCCTACATGATCAGCTACCCCCGGTAGATGAGCTATCATTTCCGGTCCTCTCTAGAATCATGGACTCTATGGATAGAGGCTATGATACATTGAATTATGAAATTCGGGAGTTAAGACAATCAATGAAGGAAGTACTGAGTAAAGTGCACTTCTTGGAAGGCTACATAATGGCAGTCTCAGTTTTAAATACTGTAAGCCCAAATAAGATGGACATTGAGGGGTCTGGGGTGGTACAAGGAAATAGTGCTGAACTTAAAAATTTGGGAATACAGGGGGAGAAGGCTGAGTTAAAGGGAGACTGTGCTTTAGTAGCTCATGAGGTATCAGAAATAGCCCTCCCTTCAGTATTAATGTTGGGGAAGGAACAGGTACAGAAAATCAAGCCGCTGAGTAGTAGCCCAAAGGTGAGCAAACTTAGTAATATAAACAAGCAGTCTCTTCAGCAAAAAAAACCTAAAAACTGTAAACCCCCACCTTCACAACAGAATAAAGGGTCACGGAAATTCCTACGTAACCTAAGGTTGGCTGTGGATAAACACATGCAAATTGATAGAGACATATTAGACCAGAGAAAGAAGGATTTCTTTATAAACAGGAAAAGGGGTTTAAACAAGGAATCAGTAAGGGTTAAGGAAGCTGACAAGGTTTCATCTGTGTTGGATATTGTGCAGGAGGGTGATAGTCCTTCCTTCGATCTAAGCAATATATCCGTCTATCCAGTAGACATGGGAGAGGTAGAGCCCGAATGGACCAAGGGACTAGAGGTTATAAAAAACATTGAACCTGGAATTGGGAAGGGAGTTGGAAAGAGTTGCCCTCTGGTAGAAGGACTATCGGTCCCACCATTTATAACAGTAGGAAAGGGTCTGGTGAAACCTATGGTAGAAGCTGTAGATACAGGAAATTTAACGGCTCCTAAGTTGTATGCAATTTTCTCGAAACCCGGGGTTGTGAAGACGGACTCGGGGAAGCTGCCACAGCTAAGGGTTCCTCAATTAGTGCCTTTTCCGACCTCGAGATTAGTGGAGGAAGTGGGCTTGGGGACCCCAAAATGTATGTTCCTGGATCAATCGAAGGGGGTGGGAGAGAGTATGGGGCAAGCAAGATCGCCTAAAAAGTGGAATCGAAGGCAAGAGCCAAACTTGGAAAAAAAGACGCCTGTTAACGGCGAGTTAACCATCTTCATGAGTCGTCTTTTCAAAAGCTCTAATAGATACCCTTTAAACAGACATTATATCTTGGCTTTAATGCAGGAAATCCAAAAGTTGAAACTGATATCCTCAGGGGACATTAAGACGGTAGAATTCGTCTATGACGACTGCCTAAATATTGTAAGACTTCATCTAAGGTCACACTTAACAAAGGAAATAATATTGGGGGAGAGAGAACGCTTCCTAGCCCTTGGTTTTGAAGTTACAGATACAGGGCCCTCAATTTTATCAAGTTTGGTACCCATCCACCAAGTAAATAAAGGCAAGATACAAGATGAAAGAGAAAGATATAATAAGGAGATTTATAGTTCCAGAGGTTATACGCAAGTTCCAATTGGCAGAGGGATAAACCAGGAAAGGGAGGAAAATCGATTCCAATACACATGATGGTCTAACTGGTCAATAATTACATGGAATTCGAGAGGATACAAGAATATTATGAATAATCACAAACTCTTTTTAAATTTTGACATTATTTGCTTGCAGGAAACTTTTTTGTTAGATACACCCATGATAGATGGATTCAACACAGTCTACGTCAAGGCCCAACGGGGAGCGAAGGGTAGGCCGTTTGGGGGTCTCCTAACTGCAGTTAAACGTTCTTTGGGGCTATCAATGCAGGTAATTGAGGTAGACAGGTCAGACATTCTGGTTGTACTCTTAGAATGGCAAGAAGACGATGAGAGTCCCACAAGCAAATGTTTCCTGGTAAACGTTTACTTCAGTCCCCTAAAGGATAAGTTGGAAGAAGCCTTGACAGCAATTTCTTTCACATTATTGGGAGAATTTCCAGAGGAGGGGGCCTCAGTGATAATTGTTGGAGACTTTAACGCAGAATGCCTCGACGAAAAGTGGTATCTAGAGATTGATAGAAAGTCTGTCTGCAAGGAATCCCGGGAGAGAGGGAAGAGGATCACCCAGGAATTTGAGGCATGGAACCTAAGTATAATCAACGGTAACATACAGATGGACATTCCGCCAGCTTTTACATGGCGGAATGGGCTGTGGAAATCAACAATAGATTACATCTTCATTTCGCATGATCTTATCACAAAAGGAGTTTCCCTGGAAATAAAATTTCTGAAATGGAGCGACCACTCCCTCTTGGAATTTAAATTGCTTGGTGTGGCAAAATATAGCGAATCAGACACTGGGGGAGTGGAGATAAACTCAAGAAAGAATGAGGTTAAGTGGGCCCCTAGAATTGCGGCGGCATTTTTGTCTGGAATCGTAAATTTGCCAGCAAACAAGATGGCCCGCCTATGCACAGCAGAAGGATACCCTACTATGGTAAGGGAGTTGTTAGGAAGGTTAACAACAGATAGGGGTCTAACCCAGACGGTGGCAAGTAGGAAGGGTTCTCACTCCTTTGATTTAGAAGTTCAGGTTCATAAAAAGGAACTACATCGAGAAGTGAGGCTTCTCAAAAAATCTGCACTTCCGGGTTACATGGAAAAGGTGAGGAAATTAAAACATATAGGAATTGGGCAACAGGTAGAAAGTACATATTATACATTAAGGACGCCGAGAGAATGCTGGCTTGTATGTTGGGGAATAGGCCGGGTATATTTTGGGACCTAATTAAACCGAAAGGTACACAAGATTATCTTCAGGCACAGGCGGTTAGTGACATTGGCTGGGTAAAACATTTCTCAGAGTTGTACAGGGTGGAAGGTCTAGACCAGTCAGTCACATGGCCAGAGGCGGACTGGAGGGGTGCTATAGAATGGGATCTGGAGGATTTAAAGATCTTGATAAAGAAAAGTAAGTCCTCGAATGCACCAGGTCCAGACGGTCTCTCTAACCTGACCTACAAAGGCAATTTAGTAGTTTGGTTGCAGGTATTGTCTGCTCTGTTCATGGATATTCTGGCTAGTAATTTGTTTCCTTCTACCTGGTTAGCAGCAACCCTAATCTTTGTGTTTAAAGGTGGGGATAGGTCCTCTCCTAATTATTATAGACCTATATCCTTACTAGATGCCTCGAACAAAATATTTGCGAAAATTCTGCTGAAAGCTCTACAAAAATGGGCCGTGGAATCAGACTCTTTAGATGTTTTTCAGTCAGGTTTTCGGCAAGGGCTGAGTACATCAACCAATTGCATGGTGCTAGACTTACTAGCACATCAAGCAAAGGAGCAAGCACAGCCAGTATTTTTTGCTTTTTTGGATATTAGTAAAGCTTTCGATATGGTTAACAGGGCCCTTTTGTGGAAAAAATTGTATGACAGGGGGTGTCCCATAGCCCTGATAAGTATTCTGGTGGCCCTCCATACAAACACAAGGATTAGGGTAAGGTTGGACGAACTGGGTAACTTTTCCCCTTGGATACAGACAAACAGGGGCTTAAGACAGGGGTGTGTCTTGGCACCCTTTCTTTTTTGCTTGTATCTATTGGGACTTGGATGCTGTATGGATTCCGTAAAAACTTTCCCTCCAAGATTGGGTGCTATGGTTGTCCAATATTTACTTTATGCAGACGACATTGTTTTATGTGACCTCACAGCTATTGGGCTCCAAAGAGCTTTATTAGCTGTAGAGGGGTTCCTGGAAAAACTAGACTTAACACTAAATACTGTAAAATCAAAGGTTCTGGTATTTAAGGGGAGTAGGAAAAATTGTAAAGTACTGCCCTGGTACTTGAAAAACGGCAAAATAGAAGTTGTAAATAAATTTGTGTACTTAGGGCTGACAATTTACGACAAGTTCTCTGGTTCCGAACTACAGGAAGATTTACGGGCAAAATTTGTAGGGGCTGGTATACAACTTAGAATTTTCGATGGAAAATTCGGTAGATACTCACTTTTACCAGTCCTAAAATTATACAAACAACAATTAACCCCAAAATTAATCTATGGAGCACAAACTCGGAATCAGCCGATTAATTAGTCATTACTAGAGGGGGCATTATGGAAAGGTTTGCTCCAACTTCCGCAGTCAGTCCCTTTAGTAGGGATTCTGTATGAATTAGGCTTGCTACCAGTACAAACTCTGGTAGATTGGGGCAAGCTTCAGTTGTTGGTAAATATACTGAACCCACCAGGGTCGTCAATATACGAACAACTAAATCTGGTAAGACTGGAGGGCGGCTGCAGGGTTCTCATGGACTGGGTTCAGAATTGTCAATTAATGCTTCAGCAGGCAAATATTCCCCTGGAGGAACTGGAGTTGACACCAAAGGTTGCAAAACTGAGATGGTGTAGACATGTATGGTCTAACTTGAGATCTGAGATAATGGAGTACAAATGCTTTGGGGATTATTTTCTTTGGTCATGTAAAAGCTTTAACACACTTGCACCGTATCTTAAAAAACATCCTTCGCGATCTTTTAGGTCTCAAGTGCTAAGGCTCAGGTTAAACTTGTTATCAACAAAAGAAGTACTGAGTCGTCGGGCGAACATCCCGCAAGATCAGAGGCTATGCCGGCACTGTAACACAAACATTGAGACCTTAAAGCACTTGTGTGTGACTTGTCCAAAACTGATTGATTTGCGGACATGCTTTTTAGCAGGCTTGGTTTACTCCTCCGAGAATGAACTTTGGTGGAGGATAATGAATTGTAATGAATTAAGTTTGACCATACATGTTTTAGAATTTTTAAAGAAAGCCGCTGTAATTTTATAAAAGGTTGGTTATTGTATGCTGGATTGTGTATCTGTGGATTGTACGTATATGTGTTAAAAGTACTTTAGTACTGTATAACACAATAATAAAATAAATAAATAAATAAAAAGAGTTATCGTCTGCCAATGATAAGTACAGGCTTGTGGGAACACATGCCCGTGGGTGCCCAAAGGCAAGTGCTGGGAGAGGGCAGAAGGCTGGGGGCGATTGGTTAGAAGGCCAGGACCCAGTAGGACACATAAGGGTCCAGGCCACCAATCTCAGCGACTGTGGAGTTTAGCATGGGAGGGAGTAGGGAAGGAGGAGGTGAAGAAGAACATCTTGAGGAGTTTCCAGAAATTGAGGAGATCCTGCTCAAGACAGAGATGAATGGGGAGGCTGTTCCAGCAGAGGCAGAGAGCAGAGGAAATAGATTGGCCACCAGCTAATTGCTTAGAGAAGAGCTTGACATGCAAAGAGTTGGAGCCGGAGGAGCATAAAGATCTGGAGGGAGAGTGTTTGGTGAAAGCAAGTTGTAGATATTGTGCCCTAGACAGTCTTGTGGATGATGCAGAGGGAATTGAATTTGGTCTTTGCAGCAACCGGAAACAAGTGGAGAGATTTTAGGGCTGGAGATATACTGTCCCTGGGCTTGAGACAAAGGATACGTCTTGCAGCCCTATTCTGGATAAACTGAAGGGGGCCAAGAGAGGAAGAGGGTGGATTAAGGAAGAGGCTCAGAGGTTGTTGCAGTAGTCCAGTAACAGAGCTCTAGAGACATTGAGCTTCTGGGGAAAAGTGAGGAAAGGGAGGATACCTCTGAGAAGATGGAGTTGAAAATGGGCCTTCTTGGCAAGGTCCAGGATGTGATGGAGGAAAGACAGAGAGAGGAGTTGAAGATGACTCCAAGGTTGCTGGCCTCAGATAAAGGAGAATTGGGGGCAGCCCTTAGAGGGTGGCCAGAGTGAAGGGAGGAACGAAGGAGCAGGTGTCCCGATAAGAAGGATCTCAGTCTTGCTGGCACTGAGGCAGAGATTATTTGAGGCACCAGGACTGGATAGCAGATAGGCAGCCAGGAATGGCAGAGGGAGTATGTAGATGATTAGAAGGAAGTTTGAAGAAGAGTTGGGTGGCATCTGCATAACACTGGAAGTGAGGGGAGAAAGTGGAAATAAGGTGAGCAAGTGGAGCGTGATAGACTTTTAAGAGCCAGGGTGAGAGGTTGAACACTGGGGAATGCCACAGTTGAAGATAGAGGTGGGAGAGGAGAAAGAGCCAAGTATGACCTGGGAGGGATGGTCAGTGAGGAAGGAGGTCCAGTGCCCGCTCCGAGATACCACGGGTATCATGGAGACGTTTTATGAGGATGGAGCGGTTGACCATATCAAGTACAGAGGAGAGACCAAGTAGAATGAGAAAAACAGGAGAGTTAGAGACAACAATCATAGGGCACTTACCAAGACTTTAGTATTTCTATCCTATTGTCGAGGTGGATTGTCTTTGGGGTTGTCTGGAAGAGAGCTTGTAAATGCAAGCAGTATTATTTCCTAGTACAATAGACAGTAATATATGAGGATGCTTCAAATTCTACTCTGTGATAACCGTGTAATATGTCTTGCTCAGATTGGGTAATGATGTTTTGTCCACAAAGTCAGAGGTCATCAGAGGGGTAGCAAGAATGAACAGTCTCAGAGCTTGATAAAGAATGCCCTGAGCAGTTGATTGCAGAGGGGAGAGAAACCAGTGGATTCTCAATTAGTCAACTAAAATGCATGAGTTAATTGCACCTTATGATGGTAAAATTAAGGAATCAAAGCCGAAGATGAACAAATCTGCCCCTGCAATTTTGGAAATCAAATCTGGGGAATATATGTCATTAGAGACTGCTCATATAAAGAATGACACACCACATAACCAGAAGGGTGTGGCCATGCAGGGAAAGGCAGCACCCCGGCAACTGTATTTCAGTCTACAGACCCGAGCAAGAGAGATTCTTACATTAGTCCCAATTTTCCAAGGGTGGGGTTTCTGTATGATATGGTAGGGCCTAATAACACCAAAGACAACTATCTAACAGACTCTACCAGGCGTTGGGGGACGAGAATAGGTTTAAGCCTGCTACAGTGTTGTATATAAATCAAACAGGGCCAAGATATGTGGATACGTTTATTGAAAATGAAAATCAGCAAAGAGAGCAGTATCAATCTAATGAGAGACGAACTGTAACATAGCCCACTCTCTTATGTTCAGGACTCCACACAGGTAGACCATGGACAGTGGACAGTTAGCACACAATCTCCACCTCCTCTGCCCTGGGAGTTCAGGGAAAACACAGACAGGAATCAGTCTACTGAAAGTAACCAAAATAGACACAGCCAATATGTATCCAATCAGTACCAGCCTAGAGTACAGAGGGATGAGTTTAGAGATCTTGATAGATTCCAGATCTTGGAGGCACAATTAAAAATATTGGCAGAGCAGATAGCAAAAACAGCAGCTGAGTGACAATTCGGAGCATAAAAGTGACATTGCACAAGGCGGTAGCAAATGTCTATTCAGCCAGGCTTCCCAGACTGAAGGCTTAAATGATGCACCATTGACTTAACAAACCTAATTGCTTAGTGATTTAAAATTAGGAAAACAACCAGATGATAACATAGGAAATAAAAACATACATGAGAAAGGAGTGTAGTT
This sequence comes from Ambystoma mexicanum, assembly GCF_040938575.1. Lineage (NCBI taxonomy): Eukaryota > Metazoa > Chordata > Amphibia > Caudata > Ambystomatidae > Ambystoma > Ambystoma mexicanum. The sequence continues at coordinate 229,025,111 of NC_090930.1, read as the reverse complement.
TAATTTAGAATTAAACCAAACTATTCAGGTGTGCAAAGATAAGAAAGAAGAAAAGAGAAATGCACAGGAGTAACCCAGAGAACAAAGAGTTAAAAGATAAATTAAAAAGAGCATGCAGCATGTAAATGATGATGCTCATACTTTTGCACAAATGATAATCAGTAACCAAGTGGACTCTTTCAGGATTAATGGTGCACTGAATGCCTCAGCAATAGATGAAACTAAAATGAATGAAATGATAGGTGAAAACTAAAAAACAAGTGATATGGTTTCACTGCCTGACAATTTTAATGGTGCTTAATATCTCCACAGAAATTAATATTTTTTAAAGGGCATGTGCAGGTGAGTCCCCTGAGGAGTATTTCGAGCAACAGATGTTCCAAGAAGCAGATTTGCCAAGTATGGTACAAAAGACAGGGAGGTTTCAAACACACAATCCTGACATTCTGCCTCATGATGCTAATAAAAATACAAAACAATTGTGCACCAGAGTGGAGGAGATCAAATTGATATGGAAAAAGCCAAAATGGAATGGGGTGTGGACACAGGTAGCCCTGCTATACCAGAGGGTCCAGGTGTGGAAAAGCTCCAAAGGAATTCTCAGGACAGAAAAATGAACACAGAAATCAAGGTGCCACCGAAGTTGAAATCAAGGTATGGAAACATAGGAGGAGGCAAGAGGTGGTGGTCACATCCATTGAGGAGACCCCTTTCCTATTAGCGATGAATTGTCTGAAGAGATTGTCACCCCTCATTGATGGGGTAAATGGTCTGTAGCCATTGAAACCTAAAAAAGTGATGACCCAGATTAGCACTGTAAATGAATGGGATACCAATGCTAGGTCAACAGGGTATCTTCAGAATGGCTGTGTACACAGTGTCACCGTAATTCTCATGTGCCAGGGTGAAATGCAAGGAGAAAAAGAAAAGCAGTCATTAGAGACTTACTTGGATCCCAGAAGAAATGGCATTATACAGATAGATTAACAGACATGGCAATTTTATGTAAGTGATGAAGACTGTGAACAAAGTGAGGTTTCAGAGTTGCGTCAAGAATAGTATATCTCAACAATTGAAGAAATACACATGAAGGAAGGTCAGGTTTGGATACCTGTGCATGTGAATGGGCATCCAGAAATGATTGAGGCAATTTAGGACCTGGAGCAAGAAAGAAGCTTCATTAATGAGAAAGTGTTCAAATAAATGTTTGCCAGAGAAGAGATACCACGTTTTAAAAAGATAAAATCAACACATTTTAAGACTAAATGGTCCTGACTTGGGACAAAGAATTGTGGCAAGATGCATGCAAAATAACAATAGGGTCCAAGAGCATTCATCACAACGTATGGAGTATGAGTGGAACCAATGCCAAATTCTATTTAGGAAATTACATCATGCACAGAATGTGTATGGTTTTAGATTTCTTGAACCAAAAAGTTTGGTCTAGAGCGGGTGGAGCATCACCTGATTTTGAGGATAGAAGGCAAGCCTGCCATTTTCACAAATAATTCCATATGCAGTTGAGCTTAACTTGAAAAGGGATTTTAACATCCTGCATTCACAAGGCAATTCACAATGCATTGAAGTATAGGAAGGGACAAAAATTGAAGGAGCCCGATGCATTTGTGTGCCTCAATGAATCCATGAGACAGCAGAGGCTAGAATGTGAATACATACATTTGGTGGAAGTTTGGGATGGCCCCATTCCAATGTTGGTGAATAACAAAGGATGTCAGAATGTTCACTTGGGAGAAGGTACACCATTAGGGGAATCATACTACGCACTGCAGATTTAAACAATCCAGTCATTGGAATTATTCCTGAAAGTTATGTCACGTCCCAGGGTGAACTTCCAAAGTCTTTAAATTCCATACCGAAAGGGCTTTACAGAATTCAGTCAGTATATCTGTATTAACCAAAGGATGTCATTTTTTGTCATGAGGATGATTGCATCATATTTCAGATAGATGAGCATGCAGAGGAAAAACAGCAGATTGAGGTGGAGGTTGAAATGCCATTGTACTTGAGGGTGTTATCTCTTCAAAGTGATACTGCGACAGAGTTAGAAGAAAGCACAAAAGTTCCTCCTTTGGAGAATTTTCCAGAGTTTTCTAAAATAGTTGAGGAGCAAATTCAGGTGGCAGATGCCTGCACCAATGAGGAAGAGAAAGTCCAATTGAGAAAAATATTCAGTGAATTCAAAGAGGTATTTGCCAAAGACACCCATGATTGATTTGCATGTTGCTATACTGCCAGAAGGATATAATCGGAAACCTGTATTTGTGTGAGAATATAGACTGCCGCTGGCCTGTTTAGAGTCCTTGGCAGAAATAATAACACATGTAGAGTCCAGATGAATCATTAGACCCATTCATACTACTTCAAACATGCTCATATTAGGTGTGCTGAAGTCCAATGGTCAATGGTGTCTGTGTGCAGACTTGAGATAACTAAACAAGAGGGTGTCTGTGTCAAGGTAGCCTCTACCGTTTATTGACCAAGGCCTTGCACGGAGCCAAGGTTGAAGGGTTTTTACTACTGCAGATCTGACTGCAAGGTATTGGTGTGTGCCGCTAGCCAGAGATATACAACATTTATTTGCCTTCTCATTGCAGGGGAACCAATATGCATGGGAGTGTACCCCATTTGGCTTCATCAATAGTAGAAGTGAGTTTGGGATCTTCCAGAACAAAGCACTCATGAATTCGGTCAAGAGAGGAACTGTGATCTATGTGGATAATGTCCTGATCGAAAATAAAGACATAAAAATCAATTTCAATGAAATTAGACATGTGCTCAGCCAGTTACAAAAGGCTTGGCAAAAGTCTCATTGCAGACGGTGCAGTAGTGTAGGAAAAGGGTATATTTCTTGGGACATGAAGTTACAGAGCAAGGGTTAAACCCACAAAAGAAAAATGTTGAAGTTATCCAAAATCTAAAATATCCAACAAATATGAAGGGCTTGAAGAGTTTGTTAGGGGTGAAAAGTTACAATTGAAAATCCATTGAAGAATATGCAGAAATCATAGAACCTTTGACTAAATTACTGAAGCAGGGAGTTCCTTGGAAATGGGGACTGGAACAATGTGAAGGGGCATACAAATTAAAGGATTGTCTAATAAAGACCCCATGTTTGGCTTATCCAAAGAAGAACCAAGATTTATTTCTGACGATAAGGGTCACAGATCGGTGTATGTCAGTGGGTTTAAATCAAACACATGATTCAAATAACAAAACCATTATGTATGCCAGCAAAGCTTTGTCGCAGCTAGAAACAACATTTAATGAATGTGAAAAAGCACTCTTGACTACTGTGTGGGCATAACAACATTTCTGCCCCATTATTTAATGGGAACGAGTAATTGTTGAAACTAATCATCAGCTCCTGCAATTCTTGCAGAGTAAAAGAATCAGAATTAGATTGCGGACATTGGCATTGTATGGATTCCCAGTAGAAGTGAGATATGGGCAGAATAAGAAGAATCCAGTAGCTTAGGGGCTCGCAGACAGACTGTGCAGCTGTGGGTGCTACAGATGATGCAGAATTAGTGACAATGTGAGGCAGGAGAGGTGTAAGGAGAAACATAATAATGTATGGTCTGCCCGATTCCTGGAAGACACCAGTGACATGCACATTGAGTGTCTCCCAACTCCTGCGAAAGAGGAGCGGTATAGAAATTCAGGCTGTGTCCCCACCCCTGCCAGAGAGCACGGCCATACAAATTCAGTCGTTGCCCTCACCACTGTGAAGCAGGAGAAAAGTAAAACTGAGTGTGTGCCCCACTCCTACAAGAGAGGAGAGTTGTTAAAATGGCAGGCTTTGCCCTCATCTCTGCGAGAAAGAAGATACCTAAACATTGACTCTATAGTTCCATTTCTGCAAGGCTAGAGTGACCTTGAAAATTCAGGCTATGCCCACAAACTTGTGAAATAGGGCAAATGTAAAATGTCAGTATGTGAACAAACCCTTGAAACAGACTGCTTGGTATCATGTAATATTACCCCCATATATATGGTCGCCGTAAATAATATCGCTGGGAAAAGGGGACAGGGGCAAAAGAAAAAAAAAAGAAAGAAAAGTTTGGGGTTGTGGGGGTGTCCCCCGCATGTTCCATGCAATAATGTCGCCACAGAAAACGGCCATTTTTCAGCGATATTTTTGCATTGCAAGATTTTTGTGGCAACATTATCCGATGGAACCGTCTGCTTCAGATCAAAAATACACCAATAAATGTGTCTTTGTCCCTCCTCCTGCGTGACAAGAATAACATACATATTGGGTATATACCTCCCTCCCGTGAGATTGGAGAGACATACATATTTAGTGTGTGCTCCCACCCCTGCAGGACTAGAGAGACATAAACATTAAGGCTATGACCACACCCCTATAAAACAGAAGATAGCAATGAATTTAGGTTGTGTTCTTACCCATCCCTACTAAACAGGAGGAATGTAACAATTGACTGTTTGCCCCCAAACATGTGAGACAGGAGAAATGTACAAATTAGGTTTGTGTCCTCACACCTGTAAAACAGAAGCAATATAAAAATTGAGTGTGTGACCTCACTCCAGTTCAATAGGAGAGATATACAATTCAAAGTGGTGTGCGTGCTCCAGTGAGATAGGTTAGATGTGCCCTCACTTTTACGAGACAGCAGGGATGTACAAAGTATAAGTGTGTGAATGAATGTTCAATCATTGAAACATCTACAGTAAATTGATCATGAACACAGGTGGTATACTATAATAGTAGATACACAAAACACAACAATCTTGGCATGTCACACTGCCGGATGGCACATCATCAACATTAGTGTTCATCATTAATCCACCTTGTACTCTGAAATCCATCACAATCACAATGCAATGTAATAGCTATAACTTGAATTATCAATGGAAGCCACTATTGTCAACCAGGCCCATCCCCTCCACTGCCCTGCTCTGTCCACTAAGAAACAGCAGGTTATCCTCTGACTCAACTATTATGTGCAGTTGACTTTGACAATCAAGTTGCTGTCCTTGTGAAAGAGACAGCATTTTGCCATCGTCCACTGGATTATGGTGTTCATTGATTTTTAATGAACATAGGTTGCTCTACATGAGCTATAGAGAGATACAATAGCTGCGGGCAGCTGAGGATGTCAATGCTAAAATGGAGTGCTGCTGGCCACACAGGCAGCTTGGTGAATCGGTACTGCAGCGGATCATTGTCCATGCCAAGCTGGCACTTGTCACTGAAATACGCATTAACCAGCTGTGTAACTGCAGGCATTAACCATCTGTGTAACTGCAGGCCCACTATCCCTAGGCACAAAAACATTGAAGAATGCAGACTCTGGAAACGAGTCCAACAGGAGATCATGTGTGAGAGTTACATACCCTGAATGTGGTTCCCCTCTACCTGACAGAGTTGTAGTGGAGATGGCACTACCAGAAGAAGACAGATTTCATACTGGCTGTTGGGAATGCTCAGTTGTTGTGGTTATTTCTAAAATGCCCAGAGGTTTCTAAACACGGAGCCAGGGTTCGAATATGTGTCACTCCACATCACCTTGCTTCCAAGGCAAGCAGGTTGCGTATTAGCTATCCTCCCGAGACATATTGATGCCTCTTCTTCAATCCTCTGCTATGCAAGCATGTCATCTTGCAAATGCATCTTGAGTGCAATCTTGCACATTCCAACTATGTCTTCTGTATGTTAATTCAGTCACTTTAACCTTAAAACAGGAGCTAACAAATTATGCCAAAATACTATTTTATACATTTTATATGTGGGGCATTCTAAGTGATTGCCATCAGTATTCTCACCAGCTGTGAATTGTAAGACTCACCCATGTCAACATGTTTCATTGCTTTTCTGAACAGTTACATGTCACCTAGTAAATCAATGGACATGCCTCACTCAGTGAACAAAGCTTTGACTTACACTACTCCACATGTGTAGCTTCTTCAAAGGAATGCCCCATCCACTTCCCAATTGTGACTGACGAAGCAGTCACTCACAGCATTGCTTTTCTCACTCTGCCTATCAAGCATATGCAATGTTGAATCCCAGCTGGTTGAAACAGACATTGTTAGTTGGTGTGGGAGTGGGTGCTACACCTGTAGCATACTCAGAGCGTTTCAGGCACCTTATGACCAGCTGTAATAAGAGCAAATTGTTTGAGCCTACAACAATAATACACTGGCAGACGTATTTACTTTATCTGGGGTTACCTTTTCCAAACCAAGATGTCAGAGTTTAATATTTTTATTTTTTTAATTTTTTTATTTGTGTTTAATCAAAAAGAGATTTTTACAAAAGTGCATTTTGTCGTGAATTTCACATGAAGAAACCAGTCTCGCTCAAATGTGCCCTCGTTTTAGGCTATGGCCGCGGCAGATTTACTGCTTCCAATATTTTGTATGTTGCTATTTGCCATTTCGTCTTGTCTCCGCCAATTAAACAAGCTTAACAAGTTTCTTCGTCTGCATAGTTATAATATAGTTTTATATAATCCAGATGCATAGGCACAAGAAAGGTGGCTGTTCTCATTCTGCCAAATACAGGGGAGGATGGAAAACTCCTGCAAGATCTCTACACTTACAGTGAGGTCATGGGTACCTGTTAAGCTTGCAGAGAGGCAGGTCTTGCTCCAGAAGCAGATCACCCACAATGAGCTTGCCTCTGCCTTTGATCACCTGTCTTCACCACATTGGTGTAGGATTTGGAAATTATTTCTCTCCCAACAGGATCCAAATGAGTTCTTCTTGAAGTGTTAATGTCTAGAAAAGTATCAAAGTAAGGAAAAAGCAACACTAAGTGGCCAGGTACAGAATGGAAAAGTTGTTCTGGTTCCCTTTATTCAGACTTGCAAATCAACAAATAGAACACATGCCACCATGCCCAACCGCCCCAGCCCACCTCCTACTCACTTGGCCATTATTACCCTCATAGTCTGACCTCATCTAGAGCAAGTCACTTCAGTTTGACCTACCCCCGCACCATTATACAACAATAGACAGGCTTGTATTCCACCTGATCTTTCCACAATGTTTAGTTTCTTATGACGAATTACGTGATGGTCCCTTTGAGGGCAATGGCCTCAATTTTACAACATCTGGTGTCTTCCTCCTCAGGTGAGGGGCATCAAGCCACCACCTCATTGTGCACTTTCTTTGGGGAATAAGGCTCCCTTGTTTTAACCAGTACAGACTGGTTCAATCCAAAAAATGGCAGCTGGGTGGCCTTCACCCAGTGCACCTGACAGCCTCCTAAACACTGCCTTAGCAGTCCTTCAGCGCATGATCCTTGGAGAGCCCTCAAGTGTAAGCACTGTCCTAAGTCCATAGGTGGGGATTGCCCTAACAATGTTTGCTATAAAAAATAAATGTGCAAGCTTATATAATGATCACAGAGGATTCTAATATCCAATATAAGGTGTGATAGTTCACAAATGAAAACGACTGTCCATCACAACACTGTTATTTACTGATATAAATCTGCACATTATGTGGTGGCTTTATGACACTGCAACATCACCACTGATCTCTCCCTCTCCCTTGAGGGTGGCTGATATTAACAGACTCCCCCTTTTGTACCTACTGCGCAACTAACATAACTCTTACCTTGCTTGCTTGCAATTCTCCCTAACCCTATTCACCTGATTTTCCTTGGCACAGGGAATTCAACCACTAGTCCCTGATCTATAGTTCAGTCCATCTGTTCATTTGTGTTGGTGAACCATCTATATCTAGATTATTCAGTGGTTAACCTTTCATATTTCATAATACAAGCATGCATTTTCATTATGCTCTAGCAATTACCCCAAATCTTATGTAACATTTGACTTTCCTTCTGGGTCTCTAAAAGGGTGAAAGACGTGCATTGATCTGGGGTTGACTGAAGGCGAGGTGAGCTGGAGCATCCATTATTAATTACCATTGGTCCTTGTCAGTGACAGCACCTCCTACAACACCATTTTTCACCTGCCAAGAGAAGAGAAATACATTTGAGGATGGTGGTGATAATGTAAGGTTATTGATTCATAGCATTTAAGACATGTCCTGGAGGATATATAGTAGGAGTACAATGGGCCACTTCAAATGCACATTTGTCCTCATTGTATGCAGTTTCTACGACCTGCAAATTTGTTGAAATATCAGTAACTTTCCTAATAACTTCCACTTCCAAACTTGTATACCTGTGTGGCACCAATTTAGGCCATCCTTTCTAAAAGCTCAACATACATCTTTACCATCCTTCTCCCTGTAAGCGGCCAAAAAACAGTTAATTTTGTGCACCCTCTATGAAGCGTAAAATTAACATATCTGATTCTGGTGGAGCTACCTTTCCATGCACTGATCCTTTCCCTTTAAAAGCTGTCTTTGTACCAAACTGTATCCAGCACCTTCCCTTTCCCAACACACCCTATTCCTTTTCCAGCACTATCTGCCCTTCATGTAGCTTAATTAAGCATTGCGACATGGGGCTGCAAAGGCCATAGTTTCTGAGGTAAGCCAATACTAAACCAAAAATGAGGGTCCGCGTGGCATAGACAAGCTATTGAGCGGCATCATTGTGCTGCTTAATCTTCCACACTTCATGGTGGGTGACCCATTTCCAGTTATATCCTGCCCACAAACCTGGCAATATTCTGCTTACATTTGCCTACAATCCTTTGTCTCCAGACCTTTACCTTGTTGTGTAAAAGAACCTACTTTTGTACACAGTGCCAGCCACTGTAATTCCACAAATGTCCTCATGGACATAAATGTTTGGGTACTCCTTAGTCGTTTTTCAACCTTCGGGCAAGCTGTTGTTTATAACACCTTCTCTGATGGATACCAGCTGCGTGTTCAGGAAGTCTTGTACTTCCTTGCACACCATGGGGGTCATTACAACCTGGGCGGTAAGGGATACCGGGCACCCGTAAGGAGACCGGTGCCAGTAATCCCTTACCGTCCTATTCCATGGTCCCTTGGCGGGGACCCTAAGGAACGTGTGGTCTGACCACACGTCCCTTACAGGTCCCGCTAAGGGACCAGGGCACTAACAACGGCTTGCAAGCGCGAGCCCGTTATTAGCACCCTCCCCATTCCCATTGAGCCCTATCGGGGCTCAATGGGAATGGGGAATGGTTTGTTCAATGGGGACTTACCGGTCCCACCTGGGTCGGACTGCACCGGTAAGTCCCCTTTGAACAACACTGGTGCCAGACCCGTTATTGGAGGCAGTCATGGCGCAAATAGCGCCATGACTACCACCAATCTCGGAATGAGGCTTCATATCCCATTCCAGATTCTTGCCTGCATACAGCACATTGTTCATCAGTCATTGTAGGGCTTCTTTAGTTGTCTGGCTAAGAGTTTCAATTACATGTATATCCACCATGTTGCAAGTGCAGTATTAGCTCCATTCCACATGTCCTCAATGACTTCCCTTTTCTGTTGTCTTCCAAACAAATCCTCTCACTGTTGCTCCATCTGGATTGCAGCCTCCCTTGTGCAGTTTGGGTAATGTGTGGGTAAACTGAAATGCAGATAGAAGTACAGAAAATAACACAGTGACTACCTTCGTATTCAATATCAAATACCTGTACCCAGTCATGTCTAGTTTGACACAATTGTGTACCACAATCTCTGATAATAAACCTGGATATCATTCATAAACTCTTTTATATCCATCTCTGGAGACTGCAAATACTGAATCATAAAACACGTTCTAATATCTACATTTCCTGAAAACTGACACTAAGCCTCTGACGAAATGGAGCATACCTTCACTGCTCGAGTATCATTCCTTCTGTCTAAGATTGTTAAAATAAAACACTCTAACTGGATCGGTCTGTCCCCTTTTCTCTCTAAGACAGCTGTGAGACCTTCTAATTCACAATACCCTGGCATCGCAACCTTTTGCCATAGCACCCAACCTTTTTTGTGACCAAGGCGGGTGAAAACACCCGATTTTCTTTTTGGCGGGTGAGAGGCCCATAGAAGTGAATGGGCGTAGGAGCGGCTTGGCGGGTGATTCATCAGCTTTCAAGACGGGTGACACCCGCCAAAAGCGGGTGAGTTGAGAGCTATGCTTTTGCATAGCCATCAGTAAATTCACTGAATCTGATAGCAAGCTAACAGTGCCACCAAGGCCTTGCTGGGCTGTCACAACAGTGGTTCTGGGACATTGCTTTTGCAAGTAGATCAGTTTGAAGATCATCTTGTTCCTCTTCCTGGTAAAAAGACAGAGCAAAAGTAGCAAATCATATCATAAGTGTGGGAAGGCTTAGGATACTCAATAGGCAATCTTTCAGTGGTAGAAGCTATGTTAGTAGTAGTAGTAAGCAAACCTCTAACTCTAAGGGTATGTTGGGGTGTCACTCTGGGTTTTTCCAATTCAAAATTCTGAGCTTTGAAGTAATCCTTATTACTCATCCTATTTGGAAGTGCCTCATAGGGATAAGGAACTACCCGATTGGACATTCTGATGTCTGTGGTATAAATCCCAACCAAAGGTCTGCCCCGCATTCCAGTCCCCATTCAAGTCACAGGTTCCTCCTTGCCAGTGCACCACCCAGTCTTTCCTATGCCACGGCCAAGCTCTGACATTCAGATATGTTATCATGTTAGTCAAGTTCTTCATAGCTAAAACAGTCTGCACAATAGAGTCATGATATTCTATAACTACATTCGTTTAAGCCAAGACAAACAAACAGATCAAAAAGGTAACAGCAACTAAACTGCAGGGACTATCACCATTTTTAGTGACACGTGTGCACCCATGTTGGGTGTCCCTGAACCTTTACAGTTGACTTAGAAGTGAGTAACATCAGGCACAATCCCTTCCACCTTGGGGCAAAGCAGTATTTCTTTGATGAACATTTATCAGGACACTGTCCCTGTGCTGCATCAAATGACTTATATTGTCTAGTTCCCATGGCAGAGCAGCTTGAACCTGATTATGAATGGGACTGACAGAAGATGTTAACATCTTGACATACTGCAATAACAAGTCATGTGACAGCTGCAACTTAAGAGCCCTTTCCCTTTGTGCAGCGCATGTGTACACTGAATGCATCAAAAACAACATCAGAGATGACATCACAAATGGCACTGTTTATGCCATTGCTTATGCATGCACTGGGCCCCTGACCATGCACACCAAATCTCCCCAGCAACTGTCTTCTTCAGCACTTGCCTCGACTCACCGCACTGGAGATTCACACTTTCCACCCAACGCTGCTCCTGTGGCATAGCACTTACTATACCCTGCACTTTATCTGTGGCTCACCCTCAAGCACGGACACCTCTGCAGGTACCCCGCTGCCCTCTCCCTTCCTGCACTTGCACATTATGAATACTCATAAGTCATAGTAGGTTCGGCCGTCCCTTCCCCCTCTGTATTTTTTGTATTTAATTGCATTTTTTGTATTTAATTTTACTGCTATCCCATGTCCCCTCCCTGCTGCCCTGTGGGCGCTTTGAAACAGAATTATATAAGCGCCTAACAAGCAAAGAATGAATAAATAAATTAGTGATCCTATGCAGCACTTCACAAATGACTGCACAACATATTCCACAGGAAAGTACCAGAGTGCAAAATGCTCTTGGTGTATTTCAAGTTATATGACAAGTATATTGTCAAGACGTATGCAAATTGCCCGTTGTTGCATTTATTTATTTATTTTTGTATTCATGCATTGCAGCGCTCAAAGCCTGCAGGCATTTACGCGCTAGCTGCAGATCAAATAACGTTAAGTGGAGGAACAGTGGGGAAGAGTCAATTGAATAGGAATGTTTTGAGGTGCTTTCTGAAGACAGATTAGGATGGTTCTCTGCGGAGATGTAGGGGTAGCTTGTTCCAATGAGATGGTGCCTGGATTTGGAAACCGGATCCACCTGCTGTGGATGAGATAGTGACTGTAGGCGGCTCTGATGGGTCTTACCGAGGTGCATTTTATGACGTTGTTGACAAATACAGTTCTCCTTCTATGACATTTTACTTTTTAAAACACTAAAATCTTGCCGACACGTGCATAGAATAACATTTTCCTGTTAATATGAGTTCCTACTCACAAAGGCAAAAGCTCTATTATTTGTTGACATTTTTATTAAGGTTTTTAGTCTTTATAGGATATTACATAAACTTATTGTTTTTCTGCTTTTTCGACATGGACTAATTTCCTGTTTACAGTGTGATCATTAAACATTCAATGCACGCTTCAGATCCACCTTCATTAGTATACACAGAGACGAAATCATTTAAAGTGCAGCCCTATGCAGAAACATAAAGGGATTATTACAACCTTGAGAAGACTGCCGTCTGAACACAGCTAGACCAAACTGACACCGCTGACCTTAAAAAAATAGAATTCTATTTTTTGGTTGCAGATGAATTCTGGAAGAAATGTCAGTCAAGCAGTGCATGAACATATTCCAACAGCTGTGAAATGTGATTAAAATGTAATGCCGTCTTATTACTTCACCGGCTCGGAATGTGTTTATACGGTCAACTAATTGTGAAATTGTGATTTTCCTTGTTAATTGTTCATGATACATCATTAGAGAAGTGTGTTCTGCTTTACTTTGAGCAGATGCGTAATCATCGAACTGTCATTTTTTTTTTTTTTTTGCACTTCATATAATCTTTTTGAATCACTTCTCAAGGGCGTGGGAAGAGATGTAAGTTAAACAAAGGATAACTAATAAATGTGTTTGTTTTAACTGGTAATGCGACTCCAGGATTGGTCTATTTATCTCCTCACCTTACTCTAGAGCAGTGGTATTCAAACGTGTTCATACCGAGCCGAGTACTTCAGTAAAAATATTGTTTCTGTGTCCCCCACCTATAGGTTGCCCCCCCCCAGTTCTCCCCCCATTGGGGTTCAAATTATGTCTAGGGGGCCCCAGGCTCTTTAAAGAAAAATGAAGGTCACTGCTTTTAATAAAAAGTTATAAGAAGTAGAAAGTAGAAAATGTATATTGTATGTTAAAAACAGTCATATTAATACATTTTTTGAAGAGTCTGGGGCCCCCTATGGACATCCTTCAGGCCCTCTCAAGGTGACCAGGCCCATAGTTTGAAGGCCACTGGTCTAGCGCATCTCTAACACTGTGGGGCAACCAAGACACAAGCAGGTCAAAAGAGACCAAAGGAAAGCCAGGCAAACACTGGTTGCAAACAGCAAGTATTGAAAGAAAGCACCTTTGCAGGGTAGATTTTTACCACCTCTGTGTACTTTGATTGTGGAGGTCTTTGCACCATTGAAACTGCTGATTATATTTAAATGAACTGTTCCATTGATGCAAAAGAGATTCATGCAGGTTAAAAGAATGTCACATAACGGCACAGAGAATTAGACAAAGAACAACCAAGCTATGTTTTCATTTTTCTCTCCTGTGGCATACGGTCATTGTCAAAGTTGGCATGGCATCATGTGTGAAGGCCTTGTGCAATCTACAATTTCTTAATTAAGCGATAGGAGTTGCATTACCTGAAGTGGTAATGCCACCCCTGGAAGGGGCTTATTGATATTAGTACCCTGGCATGTAAGACTGAGGTACTAAAAGCGTTTTGCAAATGGAAAAAAAAGAAAACAAAAATAGCCGCCAAGGAAGGGGAACTGAAGTCTGTTCTCCCTACCATGGCGGCCATTGTAAATAGTAAAAAAAAAAAGTAACTACATTTAGTGCAGTCTTCCTTTCCATGGCCGTGTGCTGCAGATCGGGAGTGGACGCGCAGAGGACACAAGTGTTCATAGCATGTCCGCTCCCGAAAAGGATCCAAAAGAAGGTAAGTGGGGGCTGGGTGGAGGGACGGAAGGGAAATCTGTGGATGAGGGAGGGGAGTACTTGCATTGTTCCCCCGCGTGCTAGGATGTGGATTCCACCCATGAGGAGTCTCTGAGCGGCTGGATTACTGTGTGCTAATGCCCATGTCCCGAGCCTCCTCATTGGCTGGTAGGCTACCGCCCCCCTCCTCTGGTACTAATCTACAATAACAATGGTGGTTAGGGTAGTGGAAAACAGGAGACGATGCACAACACTTAGTGAAGTCTTTGTGATGTGACAGTAATGAAGGTGTATCAGTGACCTATGGTGTACAGTGGGTGGGACTTGGTACCCTTTATGAAATCTACATAGTCTTTTAAGCATGTTGGTGTGTTACAGTCATGTATAGGCCTTTCTCCTGTTGAATCTTATCTCTTTGGGCATGTGTATGTCCCTGCTCAACCACTTTCTTTACTTCCCTTTTAACCTCTCAGTTGGATTTGATGTTATGTTAGTTCCCCACTTATGTCCTCTTTATTACTAACTAAAGAGCCTCTTACAGCAGGACCCCTCAGTCTACACACAATGTTGTTATAACAGACTCTACCATTGGTGGTCTGCAATGCATTATGGGATATTGTACTTACTTTGATAGGAAGGGAAAACCTACCCATGCTTTATGAAAGTGAATTATAGGGGTTCAATCCATCTGAGAAATGTATACAAATGCTACATCTACATTTGAAGAAATGCACCTTTTTGTGGCACATATATGAACTAATAAGTTTACATTCACAAATGAACAAAAGTTGCACATATATGTCATCCTAACCAACCTATGTTCGACATAAAAAATCCAGATATGATGAAACATATATGTGCATTTGTCTGTGTGTATGCATTTGTATTTGTATTAGTACTTTGGTTGCATATAGTGCAAACCTAGCTAGGAAGCATCAGAGACATGTCCTGGAGGATATATATGACATTGATGGTAACCTACAAGGTAATGAGGGGGATTTCTATGAGAAAACGACTACTGCCGTGCAGGAGTAAAAGGATAAGTAGTTGTTATTCTGCCTTCTGAGCCCCTATACTGCTACCGAAGAACAGTGAGCCTAATAATAAAGGAGACACAATTGCAGTCAAGGGAAATACCTCCTTTGCCTTGTGTGGTAATGTGGACAAAGGCCAGTCTTTACTCAGGGGTGTAAATGTTTTAACACTATCACACTAAACATCAATAGTACAACAGTCCAAAATAAAGGACTATCCATTCAATTTTCTATAGAAATATGAAACCAACCCCTGTGGAAAGAAGAAATATGCTGAATGTAGATGATGCACGCACTTACAGTAATCTAATGGGTGAAAGTTAGTAAATCATCAAAAATGTGTTGGATATATTTTGGGGTTATGCCGATCAGTTCATGGTATTTTTGTATTATGGTGATAAAGACTGGTATTTTATGGTGCTAGTATATTGTAGTAATTTGTTGGGGTATTTCTATCGTGGTGAGACTATTTTCAGAATATTACCTAACAATTGCTTTTACCATGGTCACTTACCGTAACAGACTACTGGACTTGCTACACTCTGGGTAGATATCTTATTCCTCAGTCTCACAGTATTTTATACACAACACCACAATATGCCTTTTTGGCTGAATTTCAAAATGCATTCATGATTCCACTACCAAATACTTGTACTGACACACACTTCTAGCACTTCAAAAAACTCAATTCACAGAAACACAATTTATCTTATGTTTTACCACAAGTGGTATTGTGAATTCCCACCTGCAGTAAAATAGGACTACCAACTGTTGGACCTCAGTCTATGTGCTAGCAACAATTCAGACACTTAATAGGAATACAAATCCAATTTGTTTTCTCTTTTGTGGCTTTATAAAAATGTTAAAATTCAGAAAGTCCAAACAGTTGTATTATGCTGTACCATTTTACAGTGGCTTGTACTTGGACATGGATACAATGCATTTAAGTAGAGAGCTTGCACATATTAAAAAGCTTAAACTTACACGTGTTGCTGGCTGACCAGCGCACATTCTTACGAGGAGACCTTGAATGTTTCTCTCACAATCTTTAACAGCCTGTCATTTAACAAATGCTCACTTCATAAATGGGAATCCCAGTGAAATATAAATTGTGAATTACTTTAAAAATCAAACATGTTTCTGTTAGGAAAGATTTCTTAATTGTGGGTAATTTTCCTTCCATGTGGCAACCCCTAAACTGTTTGCTGTTGTTTTCACCATGATCTAGACTTTGCCAGAGAAGTGCAGCCTTCTGCTGCACTCCTCTGGGCTTTCGCTCCATTCTTACAGGGAAACTGACATGCCCTTAAGACAGTCAGTACTGGGAAACGCTGTTTTCCGTAGTTTCTTTATCATGTTGCAGCTTTCGTGCAACATGACACAAGAGGGCACTGTAAGCTAAGTTACTGCTCTCTTGGGTCTCTAGCCTTCTACAGGCCCTAGATACTCTGTTTGGATTGTAACTGATCAGTGCAAGTGAATCACGGACGGGAATGGTGGCAGCGATCGTTTCTTGTGTTTTTGAGCTCCTTTTGGTGTTTTAAGCATGTTTCTCGCGCTTAGCCCAAAATGGTGGCCTGGCTCCCAAAATGGCTAGACCACGAGGCTCCTTTGTCCTGTCCGCTGCCCGTCTTGCCCCCTTCACCTTCCCCAGGTCGAGCCGACCCGGGGCCTTCCTTATTTGGGCATGTACTTTCCCGCGAAACACAGATGCTTTCGCGGGCTTCTACAGGCCTTCTGTGTGCCTCCAGGATGTGGGCTGGGATGTCTGGTCCCAATACACATCCTGGGTGCCAGAGAGTCTAGTGTGGTGTGAATGCCTGGGACCACTGTGGTCCGTGATAGGTCCACGTATGGTGTGAGTGTTTTATGAGCGGATCTCCCATTGGGTCCCCTCCGTTTTGGTGCGAAGGGAACCGTGGATAAGAGGGGGCTGGAAACGCCACTACCAGGTCGATCTCCTGAGTTCTCACAAACAAAGGAATACAGGAGCCAAGTATCCTGCAACCACGAGGCTGAACCGAGGAATCACTGGTGACCCGCTGAAGGACTGCTCCTCTGCACTGCTGTCGCTTTGTGAAACCCTTTCTACCGCTGATCGAACCAGAAGGCCTGTACTGGTACTTCGACCCTTGGAATAGCGGGAACAGCTATTCTTGGCATCTTCACCATCTCCTGCACGTAAGCCTTCAGAAGTGTCTCTGGGCCATCCAGCAGACTGACCAGCCTACCCAGGAGTCTTGCTCTGTAACCGCCACCAGGTTGTGTTGTATTTCGAGTCCTTGTCACTCTCACACGATTCGTACACTTGGCGTTCCCAGGTCTGACGTGAGTAGTGTACATTTGGCTGAGATACACACGGCCGCTCCGTTGCCCTGCTGTGGTAACAAACTGTGCGGGTTCACTTCGTTTGGGACATCTTTAACTCAACTCTGCTGCTGCAGAATCTACACGACGACGAGACGTCCCCTGCTCCCCTGAACCTGCCAGCACTGAAACTGACGCAGAGAAGCCTGGGTCTGCTTGCATCGGGGACCGGTGAGTAGCATAGCTAGGAACTGGTCGCCCTCCTGCAGGAGCCCATAGCTTTTCCCCGCTGTGTCAAACAGCACGCCTTTCCGTACTCGCGCTCTGCTTCTGCCCACAGTGGAGGCTGTGCTTGAGTCGCGGAACTCTGTTCTTCTTCATTTGTGCACCGAACTGAATTGCCTGATTCCCTCGAAGAGACTCCCCTTTTTGCCCATTGGCACCAGCGTGGTACTTTTGAGCACAAGGCTCCACTCTTCGTAGGGTTTGGACTTCCTTTTAGTTAGGTGCCTCTGAAGGCGGACTGGGTCTAATCATTATTTCGCACTGCCTGTTTTCCTCCCCTTCTAGGTGGACTACACATTTCGTGCATCTAACGCTTTAGACTCGTTTGTATTTGTATATATATTGTATTGGTTTGGTATGTGTTGGTTTACTACAGTTTTATTGTTATTTCTCTCTACGGTCATTGTTGCAAAGGCCTTGGAATAAATGTGTATATATTTTTAATATAACACCTGTTTGGAGTAGTTTGTAAGTGTCCTTGCTTTGTGTGCTCATTTCGGGCTTTCAGTCACCCTCACCCCTCTTGAGACCTAGTCTTGACCGCCGCGATCGCTACCCTGATTGGTCTGGTTTGTCCAGAGGTTACCCTGTTCCAAGTAATTAGGTTGGCCTTCTGATCTTCTGCGCCGCCAGGACAGAGTTCAGAAATCTGTCTTAACAGTTTCTATCACTAATCCTGTAAGTATTTCTCATGTAATAACACACTCCTCAATTACTGCATAATTCCCTACATGTGTTGGCTATATTTCTGTCTCAACTTGGCATGGGAATCTCCCTTAATCCTTGCCTATCTTTCCCCCAGGGTTGTTCACTCAGATAAGGGCTGCTACAGCACCAGGCAGCTCGCCAGCACTGAACTTGGTTCTCCAGCCACCTGCCTCTGTTCCACCATCCCTCCCAGTGAAGTCTGAAAATGTCTGGCCATCTACTCCCTCTCAAACCCTTTTTAATAGATCTCTCAGTCAATCAATAAACACCTCCCCATGACCAGATCACCTACATTATTTGATTCCCTCTGTGTGTTTTCCTCATTGTTCTAACTGTGTTTCTGAAAAGAGAAATGTGACATTTCTTATCCCACCTCCTGCAACACCCCCTGAGTCTATGATTGGGCCTTGAGCCCTATTTCCATCCATTCTCCCAGGGCATCCCCACTGCCCATGCAGCCCCCTCCGGCGAATGGCCCGGAGACAAAGGGCAGCTGCTACAGAAGCAACTCTAGTCTGTGTTTTCCTGTGTTCGCCGGTTGAGCATGCAGCACAGCTATCAACCTGCAGCGACTGACAAGGTAAGAAAGGTGTAGGCAGCGGGAACATCCCTTTCTGCTCCCTATTTAACTGTCCCTACTCTCTTATTACTTACTTTTATCACAATTATTTATTCTGTTGCACTTCACCCACAATTGTATGTTGTCCATATTGAGCAATTAGGCCCTTCCAGGAAACTCGCATCCAGGTGCTTTGCTTTTTCTGCTGTTTGTTGAAACCTGACCTTTTTCCTTCTTTCCAGGAAGCTTGCATCCTGCTGTATGTTGAAACCTAACCTTTTTCCTTCTTTCCAGGAAACTCTCATTTGGGTGTTTTTGTTTTTTCTGCTGTATGTTGAAATCTAGGCTTTTTTCCTCTTTTCAGGAAACTCGTATCTAGGTGTTTTGCTTTTTTTGATATATGTTGAAACCTAGGCTTTGTCCCTCCTTCCAAGAAATTTGCATCTAGGTGTTTTGCTTTTTCTTCTGTATGTTGGAACCTAGGCTTTTTCACACTTTCAGGAGAATCGCATCTATGTGTTTCGTTTAGTTTAGTTTAGTTCAGTTTAGTTTAGTTTAGTTTATTTGCTTATATAGTGCACCGAACCCCAAGGTATCTGGACGCTTATACTTGGATGTACAAACAATGGTTACAAGAAGAACAGACAGCAAAATTACTGTGATGGAAGCAGACGAGATGTAGCAGACAAGGTGCTGTGCTTGACAGCAGGGTGTGTCATTAGTTAGACTGGGAGAAGTGCCATGATTTTACCTTGGACCAGAAAGAAAGGAATGAAGGTACTATCCTTATGTCAGGGGTTAAGACATTCCACATCTTGGCTGCAAGCACTGGGAAGCTAGATCCACCTGCTTTAGCCAATTTGAATTTTGGGATGTTGAGGCAGTGGACGTAGTTGGCTCTGGTAGGTCTCGTGGATTCCTTTCTAGAAAATTTGTCAACCAGGTACTTTGGGGCTGAGTTGTTCAGACACTTGTGGGTGATCATCAAGGTTCTAAAAGTGATCCTGTCTTGTATAGGGAGCCAGTTAGTATTCTGTCAGGTTTGTTAAATGTGATTGGAGCGATGGATGCTTAGGGCTGCTCAGAGGGCATTGTTTTGCAACACTTGTAGTTTGCGTATGGTTCTCTGACTGGTGCCTAGGTATAGTGTATTGCAGTAGTCCAATTTGAAAAGTATGAGAGCTGGTGATACAGCTAGAGGTGGACAGAAAAGGTCTACATGCATTTATTCATTTGGAAGTGTAGGCTGTCGATGATGCTGTTGCGTTGACTTGTCTGTGGAGTGATAGGGTAAAGTCCAAATAGAAACCTAGAGTTTTGGCATACTTGTTAACCTTGATGTTATTCCCATCGATGTGGAAGGAGGAGTATAGGGGACCTAGCGTGTTGAGTCTCTGGTTAGATTTGGGTTTGCACTCTATAAATAAATAAACTAAACTAAACTTAGAGCCAATGAGCAGAAGACACAGACCATGCTTGGCCATCCAGGCTTGGATTTTGCTGTAGATTTCATTTAGGAGTATTGAGTCCGATAGGTAAGTACCTGAGAGAGTAATGAGGATTTTCGTATCGTCCACGTAATTGGTGCAGGATAGGCGGTCAAGCAGAAGTTTTGTAAAAATATTATATAGGGTGGGGGAGACACAGAATCCCTGCAGAACTCCAAAGGTGATTGGGGAGGGGTTTGCAGATGCAGCTGGAGCGAACACTCTCATAGATCTATCAGAGAGACAGGAGTTGACCCAGGCTGCAGCTTTGGCAGAGAAGGAAGCTGCTGTTGGGAGATGAGTGTTTAATATATTGTGAAAGACTAAATTGAACAGTGCTGATAGGTCAAGTAAGAGGAGCATGCCGGTTTTCCACTGTCCCTGGCCTCATCCATTTGGATTTTTAAGTCTGGGATGGCTGTCTCTGTTCCATGTCGGGGTCTTATCCGGGTTGCCGCAGGTCTAAAAGTTTATTGGCTTCGAGGTGGTTTTGTATCTGGATTTAAGCGGCTTTATCTAATATTTTCAGAATAAAGGGCACTGTTGTGATCGGCCTGTAATTGGTGGGGATGCTAGGGTCGAGATTGGGCTTTTTGAGGAAGGGCATAATCCAGGCATCTTTGAGATTTTTCGGGACTGTGCAAGAGGCAAATGAAGAGTTGATAAAGGAGGTGATAAAGGGGGAAAATTCTTTAGCTCCTTCCTTTATGATTGTGGCAGGCCAGATGTTGTCTTGTCATTTGGAAGGTTTAAGGCTCGCAATGATGGTTTCTACCTCTTTAGGAGTGATTTGGGTGAAATCAAAGAGGCTATCTGATTTGGGCATCTTGAGGTTGTGGATGCTGTGATTGGCTGGGGTTGCTTCTGGGTCACTAGGTTTAGCAAAGGATTCTTTTTGCTTACATTTTTGCCTGTAATAAAGCAATTTTGTCTAGTAGGGCCTTTTGGATGTTGGCGCACCAGAGGGTGTCTTTGTTACACGAGTCTGGTGGGATATGGGTGACTCCAACTGTTTCAGGATAGTGAAGCAATCCTTGGTGCTGGATTTGGCATTAAAGATTCTGTTATTGAAAGATTCACTCTTTGTTTCCAACATATCCATTTTGTAGGTATTGGAGGTAATATTGAAATGTTCCTTACTCTGAGCCAAAGTTCTTTTTTTTTTACCATGTAGCTTCCGCACCTCTTTTGGTTTTACCTAGTGCTTTCAGCTCGGGTGTGAACCAATTGTTCAGATGAGCACAGGATTTGGTTTTCCTAAGTTTAAGTGGGGCTAGTTGTTTGAGGACATTGAGTAGGTTCTGGTTATAGAAGTCCACAAGTTTGGATGGGTCTATGTCATTGTTATTTTTTGGTTGTTTAGTGATGGGTTGAATTAGGGGGAGTATGCTCTCCAGCGTGATTAGGCGGTTGTTTCTGGTTAAGGTTGTGGGGACTTGTTGATCCTTAGGTGAAGGTTGCCTGAAGTATTGGATCTCAAAGAAGATGACATTATGGTCTGACCAAGCACACATAGAGGGAATTTTTCTAGTACAGTTTAAATCTGCTACTCAATCTAAGGTTCTGCCTTTGCAGTGTGTAAGATCTGAGATGCGCAGTGAGAAGCCCAGCTCTGTGATAGCATTTTCTAGGGCTGTGGGATTAGTGTCTAGATTATCGTGGAGACCTATATTCAGATCGCCCAAAAGCCTGATTTGGGAGCTGGTTTTGGTGTTGTGGATGATGAGGTGAGTGATGTCCTCCTCGAAGGAGGAGATGGGGCCAGGTGGTTTATAAAGAATGTGGATGAGAAGAGTGTGAGCATGTGAGAGGGGGAGTTCAGCAGATAGGAGTTCACCAGATGGGAAGGGGTGATTATCGCAATCTCTGATGGCAACAGAATTTTTGGCTATGATAGCAACACCTCCACCTCTGCTAGAGATTCTGTCCGTTTTGAAGATAGAGAAGTGTTTCAGAACTGCTAGCATGAGAGAGGGTCCTGCTGCTGGATGTAGGCATGTTTCTGTGACTGATTAGATGTCTAGTTTGTTGGAGGAGATGAGGTCTGCTATATCTAAGGCATGTGTGATTAAGGACCTGGCGTTGACAATTGACAAGGGCCCCTTTGATATGAAAAGCTACAGCAGGTAGGTGAGATGGGGGAGGGATCGGCATTTCGGCATTGAGATTTGTGAAGGCTCAGAGGTGTTTGTGTAAGAGTGGTATGTGTTGGGTGGTGTGGAGTTGGGCAGAGGGACCATTTTAGGGATCTTGTAGTGTGTAGTTTTCTTAGAAATGATACAGGAGCCAAGTCTTGCATTCCTGTAAATAGAATGACAGGGCAGGTTCAGGACTGGCTTTACATCTGTGTGCAATGGCCGTTGATTTGGCGTGCGAGAGTTGGGGCTGCTCTCAAGGTCTGTAGTATATGGTGACTGTACTTGTCTAGGTAGGTGAGGGGACAGGAATTTTTTAGGTGCAGTAGCATTAAGGAGGGGTAACGTTATGGCCATGATGTATAGGACAACCCGCACGTGCGCCATAGGTATATGGTGTGAGATTGCTATCTGGGCAATGCTGGAGGTTGGTCAGACGTGCTTGTAGGAGGGAGAAGGTACAGATTTGTGCAGCTCGACAGTAGGCCTACTATGCGGCTGGCAAAGCTGTATGCACATGTGCTGAACACAGGCAAAGTAAAGCTACTAGGTATATGATGAGTGAGTGTCAAATAAGGTGAGGATGCACTAGATCTAACAACCATGCATCAGCAGGTGGGGTGATATTGCCCTAAAGCTGATGATCGTACATCAGCAGGTAGGGTAGTAGAGCACTATAAATAACATGCGTGCAACAGCAGGCATCAATTAGCAGTAAGCCTACATCAGCTGCAATAAAGAGAAGGGGTACCTGTTTTAAAGTCCCTAGTTCTACAGGTCAATCTAACAAAAATATCACAGGATTTGAACTAGTAGACCAAATGCAAAGGTGACGGAGTACACAAGTGGTTTTAGATTGGTTTACAATTCCCAAGTTTATTTTCTTTAATTATGCACAAGATGCTATATCAAAAAATATATATATTCAACATTTCATATAATTCTGTGGCCCATACTCTTAATTCATTCATTCACATTCATACTTTCTTCATCAGTCTCTCATTCTACACTTCATACTTTGGAAAAATGGTCTGTATATAAAAAACAGTAAAAACATCTGTTATCTCTACATATGTTTACAATTCATTGTGAAACACATCCCCACCAATTAGGGGTATTACACAAGTCTGTGTTCTGTTATTCCCACAGTTCTCACGTCGACACGTGTTTCAGTTGCTCTCAGCGAGCATCCACATTAATGCTCTCTTTGTATGGCAACCTTCTTCAGGACAAAACAACCCATTTTTCAGGCACATGTATTGACATGGGCCACACCATCTAGAAAAATACATAAAACACTATGGTAATGGATACAATCTTTTACCCCATAGACGAGAGGACTATTGGCCTCCAGATTCCACTGTTCCTCCTGACCCCATCAGGATAGGAGGTGAGTTGGTTTGTTGTTCTAGTGATTATAGAACACAGCATATTAATATGCAATCAAATAACTTGAAAAGGAGTGACGGGGATACACAATATTCATAGTGTTTTATGTATTTTTCTAGATGGTGTGGCCCATGTCAATACATGTGCCTGAAAAATGGGTTGTTTTGTCCTGAAGAAGGTTGCCATACAAAGAGAGCATTAATGTGGATGCTCGCTGAGAGCAACTGAAACACGTGTCGACGTGAGAACTGTGGGAATAACAGAACACAGACTTGTGTAATACCCCTAATTGGTGGGGATGTGTTTCACAATGAATTGTAAACATATGTAGAGATAACAGATGTTTTTACTGTTTTTTATATACAGACCATTTTTCCAAAGTATGAAGTGTAGAATGAGAGACTGATGAAGAAAGTATGAATGTGAATGAATGAATTAAGAGTATGGGCCACAGAATTATATGAAATGTTGAATATATATATTTTTTGATATAGCATCTTGTGCATAATTAAAGAAAATAAACTTGGGAATTGTAAACCAATCTAAAACCACTTGTGTACTCCGTCACCTTTGCATTTAGCCTACATCAGCTGACATATTTAGCTATACAATATGGCTAACATATGTATCATCAAGCAAGTAGGGTGAAAGTACACTTTAAATATCCTACGTACGACAGCAGGTATCAAGAAGCTAACAAGCGTACAGCAGCTGGAATCATTATCTAATGCACAAGCAACTGTAGCACTGGGTCTTTACGTGAACACATGCAGTCCTGGCTAAATAATGTAGTCTGAAATTATGCTCAATCAACAGCATAAATCATGAGCTGAGTGAAGCTTCAATTTATATGTTGACTACATGTCTGGTAAAGTGAGGATGTACTTTAACTGACAACCATATATCTGCATGAATCATACGCTATCGCACATGCAGCCACAATGGTGAGTCTTTACCTGATAGCAGACAGTAGCGGTCATGTAGTGTAGTTTGGATGAGGCGATTTTGAACAAATACAAATAAGAGATGCTCGGAGCATGGAGTGACAGAAGGGTGATTAGCAGGCGAGTATCAGAGTTCC
Source organism: Ambystoma mexicanum (assembly GCF_040938575.1). Lineage (NCBI taxonomy): Eukaryota > Metazoa > Chordata > Amphibia > Caudata > Ambystomatidae > Ambystoma > Ambystoma mexicanum. The sequence continues at coordinate 229,000,359 of NC_090930.1, read as the reverse complement.
GATACGAGGACACCTTAGATGGGTAGGACGGGTTACTTATTGTGCCACTACCAGAGGGTGCCGGTGTGTTGATACTGTACAATAGGATAATGTCCGTGGTAAGGATGGCACAGATGTGACGAGAAAGTTTGTCAGGCACAATTGACACAAGCGTGGTGAAGTGGCGAGAAGTATCCAACTGGTGATGTTAAAGGGGTAAACTTTTCTTAGAAGTGTGAATAAATCTTGGTAGCGGACGTCTGTGAGTTCGGATGGCTGGCGTAGGTGGGTCAGCAGGCAGCGTGACGTGCTCCGGGGTCCCAGCAGCTCAGACAGGCACAGACAGGCTTGTGCCTTAAGAAGGGTGCCTTTAGAAGGAGGGCCGGCTTATGCCTTCCGGCGGAGCTGGTGCAGTGAAATGCAAATGTTGCGCCAATGAGCTGCGGAGTGGTTGCTAGGCAACCGATAAAGAAAAAGAAGCACCAGCCATTTTTAGCAGCTCCACGTTGTTTTAGATGGGGGTAATGGCAAAGTAGGGAAGTAAAAACTTGTCGATCGTGACTGGCGATATGAGGGTCCTTCCAAGCAATGGGGAGCCGCATACGCGGTCTATTACGCACTCAGGTCTGCTTACCCAGGCAATGGTAGTCTGGATGCCAAGCTTCTGCTGACGAAAGCGGTGGCGGTGCGGGTTGGGCTCCTGCCCACCCGAACAACAAAGAATAAGGCTTTTTCTGCTGTATGTTGAAACCTAGGCTTTTTCCCCTCTTTCCAGGAAAATCGTATCTGTGTATTGTTCATTCTGTTGTATGTTGAAACCCAGGTTTTTTCCCTCATTCCAGGAACCTTGCATCTGTGTGTTTTGCTTTTTCTGCTGCATGTTGAAACCTAGGCTTTTTCACTATTCCAGTAAACGCACATCTAGGTGTTTTGCATTTTCTGCTGTATTTTGAAACCTACACATTTTTTCCCTCTTTCCTGGAAAGTCGCATCTAGGTGTTTTGTTTTTTCTGCTGTATGTTGAAAATGTGGCTTTTTCCCCCTTTCTAGGAAACTCTCATCTGGGTGTTTTTCTTTTTCTGATGTATGTTGAAACCTTGGATTTTCCCTTTATCCTAGACACTTGAATCCAGATGGTTGCATTGCTGTTGTCTTGAGGCTGGTGTCGTGTTTCTCCTTCACCCGCTCTCAGGCCTCCCTTGCCTCCCCTCTCCCCTTCCCTCCTACTCTCCTCTTCTCTACCATAGCACCTGATGATGTCTCTAGACAAGTCTGGTCTATGAAAGTCTAATCTAAACAGGTGATCCCCTCCTCCTATTGAATTATCAAGGAACACATTGCCTTCCTGGACAAGCCTTGCACTCCCTTGTGCACCCTCTCCTCTAGATGCAAGTAAACCTGTTCACTTGCACTTTATGTACCCTTCTTCTCCCTCCGGCCTGAGCATTACCCTTCCCTCCCTATCATGCATTTCTCCTCTCTTCTCCCCTCATTTCTGTTAATGCACTTGCACACTCCGAATTGTCTCAGGATCTATTAGGAACGTTGTATTCTTCCCTGTTCATCCCCATCCTGCTTACCCCTTCCCACCCTCCCCCCTCATTTGTGTTACTTCACTTGCATGCTCGGAATTGTCTCACTACCTAGTAGGAACGTTACTTTCTGTCCTCTTCCCTCTTCATCTCCAACCTTCTTTTCCTTTCTTCCCCCATCCCCTCATTTCTGTTACTGCACTTGGACACTCTGACCTGTCTCACAACCTAGTAGGAAGGTTATTGTTGGTCTTCTTTCCTCTTCATCCCCAAACTTATTTTCTGCTCCTCCCCTTATCCCCACATATCTGTTACTGCACTCCCACACCCCACATTGCCTCCTGACCTAGTACTAATGTTATATTTTGTCCTCTTCCCTATTGACCCCAACCTTCTCCTCCCCTTATCCCCCTCTCCCTCATTTATGTTACTGCACTTCCACTATCCGAATGTCTCAAGACCTAGTAGGAACGTTATAGTTTTGTTGTTTTCTTCCTTGTACCTCCCCCTCCCTTGTCTTGATGTGCCTTGAAACACCATTTTTCTGCAAAGGCACACTATAAATACTGAATAAATAAATACAATAAAATAAATACAAAAATACAAATTAAAAAGACTAGCAGCCATAATGCACCCTTGTTTAATACATGATCGAGTAAAGATTCTTCCCGACAAATGCCCTTGCGCATCTAACCGCGCCTAGATGTTTGATTCAGCGCGCAACCCATAATTAATTGCAGCAAGCCTGGAGGAATGCCCCAACTATACAGCGTTCCCCATAGACGTCCACGGTTCACCAGGTCAAATGCTGAGGTAAGGTCAATTCTGGCAATGAAAATATTAGAATACTTTTTTTTACCTGTTAAATCCTGACAGCACTTAAGAGGGAAGCTATTTAGAATAGTTCTATGGTGTATCCTGAACCCTGTCTGGAAGGATCTAAGTCTGCCAACACTATCAGCCCAACTTAAACAGATATTCTAAAAATATGGAGGTGAAGATCTTGCTGTCTGCATCCATTATAGTAGTCAGCAATAGATTTTGGGATCAGATCTTAAACCTTTCTTAAAGATTGGGCGATGTAACAGGTTTTACGAAGATACCGGAAATTACCACACTCCATGAGGTTTTTGAAATACATCATCAAAATTGTGGCTCATGTATGAGCATCCAATTTAAACAGACAATTGCAAAGTTTATTAGAACCTGCTGCTCGGGAGGAACTAGATTTGTTTATGTTATTCAACACACCTTCCCAAGTTATCGTCAGTAAATATGTCTCACTTCCATTACCTACTGCCTGATTGCTAAATCGGAGAAGGGACTCCTCATTAGATAAGCTGTATAAGGAGTCAAAATGTCCCACCCTGGTCGACTTGGATGTCAGATTAACTTGTGCTGCCTGCGGAACACAACACAAGTTATTAAAAGTGTTCCAGAAATTTGAGTCATCGCTGGAGTATAACATACACAATGGCCCTCATTACGACCCTGGCGGATTTTTTCCGCCATCGACGGACTTTTCCGCCATGGCGTAAAGTCCGCTTACGCCATGGCGGATGGCGGACTTACCGCCCCATTCCGAGGTCGGCGGGGCGGTAAATCCCCATTGACCCATTTACCCTTCCCCATTCCCATTTCGGCCCCATAGGGCTCAATGGGAGTGGGGAAGGCGTTAATTACGCCACCGTAAATTACGGTGGCGTAATTAACACCAAGGTCCCATAGCGCCATGGATTTTTACGCCCGCAAAAAGCGGGCGGAAAAGTGACCATGGCGCTCTGGGAACTCGGAATTGGCGGTAAGGGGTCGGCACAGCTAACGCTGGCGTAAACCCCTTACCGCCAGGGTCGTAATGAGGGCCAATATCACTTCCCCATCCCTGTGCAATATATTCACTCAGTAATACTTCAACCAATTCTTCCATGATTGTTAGAGCTTTGTAATGTCCCTATCCTTCTGCCCAGTGTCAGTTAACTTTGTCTTCACCTTATGTAACTCAAACCTCAACATTTTTATCCTTTCACATATCATACTGTCAAAACATGAGAATGGGATTGCATCAGTAAATTCCCTTTTCCAGCCCTAGGCGGGAACATGCTGTACAATGCGGATTTAATAAATCATGGGAAATTCACAGCATTAAAAGTATTCAATTTCCAACCATAAGGTTTGTTTGTTTGTTTTTATTATTTATAATGCACGAGCGTACCCGGGGGTATCAGGGCGCAGCCTTTACAAGAATTTTCGAATCTTGGTTACAGTACAAAGAATATGCATAATACAAGAATAGAATACACCAATGTTATATACAAATCAGTAGTAGGCCTGCAGGCCATTATGTACAGGTAAGCAGGAAGGCACACGTGGTTACAGTTTGTGTGGGTGGTGCTGGGCACTTCATAGTCTTAGTGCGTCTCGAGTTTCAACCATGAGACTACCAGTAAGCGGAAATTCTGGTAGGGCATGTCAATTCCAAGGTTTGGAGGCAAGGAATTCCACAACAAAGCAGCTTTTAATGGGAAGCTGTTGCCCCCTATGGTGGCCCGCTTGTAGTGGGGAACAGATAGACAGTTTTTGTATGCAGTTCTAGTGGGTCTTAATGAGGACTGTCGGTGGAATCTGTTTATCAGGTAAGTTGGGGCGGCATTGTTCAGAGACTTATGAGTGAGTGATGCCGTTTTTAATAGAATTTTATCTTTAGTGGCTAGCCAATTGTTCTGTTGGCTAAAGTTTGTAATGTGTTCCCTTCTGGAAATGCCCAGAGCTGCTCTTAGAGCATTGTTCTGAAGGGTTTGCAGTTTACTGGTGGTAGCCTTAGTAGATCCCAGGTATAGGGCATTGCAGTAGTCAAGGTGAGATAAAATAAGAGCTCTGGCGAGTGTCAGGTAACTGGAATCCGACAGGAAGGGTTTAGCTGCGCGGAATAATTTGCATGTATATGCCGTTGAGGATGCAAGGGAGTTCACTTGTCTTTTGAAGGAAAAATTGGAGTCTAGATAGAATCCCAATGTTTTGTCCTCTTGTCCAACTTTGATGTTGTTTCCATCAATCATGAAGGAATTGTAGGCCGGGCCAAGTTTCTTTATGGTGAGTGTGGTACCTAGGATGATGAGTTCTGTTTTATCATCATTCAGGCATAGTCCATGAGTGGCCATCCATCCTGGATGATGATGTACACCCTATTTAACAAGGCCAAATCCTTTCCATAATCTCCAGAAAGCGGAAGGAGGATCTGAGTAGCATCTGCATAATTAGTGTAGGTGATACCGAGATGATCCAAATCATCGAAAAGGGGCTTGGTAAATATGTTGTATAGTGTAGGGGAGACACAGGAGCCCTGAGGAACACCGCAGGTGATAGGTATGGGGTCTGCTGCAGCCGTGGGAGAGAAGACCCTCATGGTCCTACCGTTAAGGAAGGATGTGATCCACGTGATGGCTTCTGTTGAGAAGTGAGCTGCAGTGTGGAGGTGTGAACATAGGACAGAGTGATCGACCAGATCGAAAGCTGCAGATAGGTCAAGAAGAAGGAGTAAGGCAGCTTGGCCATTGTCTCTGAGCGAATCGATCTGGGCTTTCAAGTCAATGAGAGCAGTTTCGGTCCCCTGTTGAGGCTGGAACCCAGACTGTCTAGATCCTGGAGGTTGTGTTCTTCCAGGTGCTTCTGTATTTGTACATAAGCAACCTTGTCCAGAATTTTTAGGAGAAAGGGAACGGTCGTTATGGGTCGGTAGTTTGTGGGTATGGCAGGGTCGAGAGTGGGTTTTTTCAATAATGGGAGTACCCAGGATTGTTTTAAGTTAGTAGGGATGGATCCAGTGGCGAAGGAGGCATTGATCAAATTTGTGATGAAAAGGGAGAGGTCCCGGGCAGCATCTTTGATGAGCTGAGCAGGGCACAAGTCTCCCTGGCAATTGGATGGTTTCAGAGATAAGATGATTTTTTCCACTTCCAAAATATTGACTTTGGCAAACTGGAAACGGGCTAGGTCGGTGGGCATCGGTTTGTCATGAATTTTTGATTTGAGAGTGTTATTCAGGGAGGCTCTTTTGCTGGAGATTTTACTTTGAAGAGTCACAGTCTTATTTGCTAGGGCATTTTGAATGTCTGAATACCATCTTTTATCTTTGGTGCAGGTATCAGGGGGTGCTATGGGGGTTTCTATTTCTTTGAGGATTGAAAAAAGTTCTTTCATGTTGGATTTGGCTTGGGATATACGAGAGTCAAATGAAGTACCTTTGGCCAGGTAGATTTCTTTTTTGTACAGTGCAGCTAGTTTGCAGAGTTTGAGTTCGTTAGAGTCTGAAGGGGATTTTTTCCAAATGGCCTCGCAGCTTCTTTTTTGCTGCCTTAGGTTTTTGAGGAATGGTGTATACCATTTGTTGAGGTGCGTTTTTGGTTTACTGGATCTGAGTTTAAGGGGGCGATGCGGTCCAGCGAGGTGGCCATAATCTTGTTATATTCTTCGACCAGGGACTCGGGGTCCAGGTCGTCTGGCAGTGTGTTGAGAGTAGGGAGTAGATTAGGGATATGTCTTTCTGCTTTCATGTTTTTCTTGTTTCTGGTAAGGGTGGGTGGGGCCTTAATAGTAGGCAGAGGTGGTGGTCTATCGGTGGAGAGCATGAATGATATCAAGTGGTGGTCAGTCCAGGCTAAAGGTGAGATATTAGTTATATTCGCTAGGCAGTTGTGGTCGGCCACCCAGTCGAGTGTTCTGCCTTTCGAGTGTGTTGGTAGCGTGCATCTTTGTGCGAAGCCTAATTCAGTGAGAGTGTTGGCTATAATGCTGGCGGGATGGTCTTCCGGGTCATTGTAACCCAAGTTGAGGTCTCCTAGGGTGAGTACTTGAGTGGAACTTTTAAGGTTGCTGGATAGAATAGAGTTGAGGTCTTCATTGAAGGTACCAATGGGGCCTGGTGGACGGTAGATCAAATAGATGTTGAGAGTTTGGGTGTTAGTGAGAGGTATTTTGACTGCTAATATTTCACAGGAGGGGGCATCTATAGAGGTGGCTGGTCTCATGGTAAGAAAACACTTATGGATAATGGCGACACCACCTCCTCTCGAGTTGGGTCGGTCTTGTCTCAGGATAGTGTAGTTGTTTGGGATTGCCGCATGAGCACAGGGCCTGCTGCTGGGTGTAACCAGGTTTCGGTGATGGCGAGGAAGTCAAGGTCTTCTATCAGTATTAAGTCTGCGATTTCTATGGCATGGGCTACCAACGATCTGGCGTTAATCAAAGCTCCCTTGATCTTAGGACTAACTATGTTTTTGGAGTGGAGTCTATTTTTTCTGAGGTGGTAGTATGGCGCTTGTCCTGTGAAAGTTCAGGAGTGCATAAGGTGATACATGCAAGATGTCAACCAACGTGCTATTAAATATATTCATTGTCTGACCATTCCATTTAATACAATTGCTGTAATTATATACTACACAATCTTATGCCATCACAGAGACTCTGCAATGGAACAAGGTTGACCATTGCGCTTCTACAAAGACACATTATAGAGGGCACATTATAGAGGACTGTGCAATCAATGGATTGAACTTAGATACTGATCTTATACCGCGCATACCTCTCATTCCATATGATACAAATATGCCTTTCAAATTCAAAAGAAGACAGTTTCCTATATGTCTAGCCTTTTCAATGACCATTAATTAGTCAGAGGGACAGACTTTTTACAGAATCTGCCTATACCTTCCAAAACCTGTATTCAGTCACAGGCTGTTAAACAGGAAATCATATTGTGCCTCCTTTCTAATATATATTAGCCCAAGCCCAGTCGCTCTGCGAAGAAAACCACGTTGCAAAGTTCCAATTTTAGATCGACTTTGCCGCCATTTTAGAATCGTCCACCATTTTGATTTCCGTTCATATGTACTTTTGTGTTCTAAAATGGTGGACTGTGTTTCCAACTTGTAACTGTCCCTTCCCGACCTTAACACTAAATTAATGGTTAGACTGTCCGTGAGCCGAATTTAGACTGGGTAAAGAGACCTTGTCCCATACTTGACTTGTGGTTGTAGGATTGTCTGCACCAATAATCCTCATCCGCGAACATGTATCGAAGACAATACTAAGCAAATGTCGAGCGTGGACACTGGCTGAACTGCATTGTGAAGGGATATGTGCTAAGGCTTACTTTTAAATCCTGGAATACACTTTTGCCTTTGTAACTTGTTTGAATGTAAACCAAATGTAATCCGTGTGCATATTGTTGTATAAGCCATAAGTGAACTCGGCACAAACTCTAGACCACTGATTATTAACCTGCAGAGGGGCTGGCCATTATTACTGAAATTGTATAAATGTACAAATGTCCAGATGTCCAGTACCTCTCACTACTCACACTGAAGGGTTGGTATTCGTTGTGATGTACTGAGGGCCAGATAGCTATCTGATATTGTTCTTTGTAAACTGCGCAGTATTAAAGATCTGTGAATCTTTGTAAGCCCATGTTTGGTGTATTTCCTTTTGTGGTTCTCAGCCTCGATATTTCCTCTTGCTTTTACAAGGCAACTATATATTGCTCTCTCAAGAGTTTGATCATTTGGCCCATTAAGTGTTGTATCTGAGAAGAAAGAGATGGTTAATTGTGTTTACAATGAGATATATGATTGAATGAATAAATAAAAGTTCAATAGGCCTGGAAGAGGAGTGGCCATGATCTTTCATGAGTGGATCACTGCAGCCATATTTCCCACTCAGACCTATTCCTACTATGAATGCCTGTTCTGCAGATTCTCTATCTCTTCTGGCCTCTCTCTGACCTTGGTCACCATCTGCAGGCCACCTGTCCAGGTCACCCTCTTCATCTCTAAATAGGCTGACCACACTTCCTCTCTCCTTTCCTCTACCTCCCACCTTCTCCTCCTTGGGGTTCTCAACATCCACCTGGACTCCAAAGACTCATCTGGGCTTTTTCGCAACCTATGCGACCCTCTTTCCCTCTCCATTTTACCCTCTGGTCTGACTCATTCTGCTGGCCACACCTTGGATGTTCTCATCTCTTCAGAGATCCCCCTCTCCAATGCTCTCACTACTAATTTCTCTTGGACTGAACACTTTCTTTTTTCTTCTCACTTGAAGCATCCTGTTCCCTTGACAAAGGCCTGCCTAGCACCGTCACCTTCCTTCGCGGCCATTTGCCCTATGAAGTGAGTTTCAGCGGCTGCCTTTGCCTCCACTTTCTCTCCCCACTCCCACAGTTGACTCCCATCCTGAAAGAGCCCTTTCCAACCTGCACTTTTCCATCTCTAACTCTCTGGGTATCCTTGCCCCTGTTATGAGGTTCTGCCTGAAGCATGCCACCAAGTGCAATTCTTGGTATGACTCCCATTTGGCCGCTCTGAAACGCAAATGTAGATTAGCTGAATGGAAGTGGGGAGCTTCGGGTGCACTCTCTGACAAACTGGCCTGCTGCCTGCTCCAAAGACAATACAGACTCTCCATCTTCTGTAAGAAGAGGGTCCATATTCAAGCCTGCATCTCTGCGGACTCTAACAAAACAGCTAAACCTTTCTAAATCTGCAAGGAGCTGGCCAATCCTACTGCAGTATCTAACTCTTCTACAGGTACCCGGCCCTCTGCATCGATCTGGCTTTTCATTTCACCACCAAAACCCAGGATATCATGTCCCCACTCTCCTCCTCTTCTCTTACCTCTCCCTCCACTTCTTGCAGACCCTCCTTGGCTGCCCCTCCGCTCCTCTCCTTCTCTTCTCCCTGTATCCTTAACACCTGAAGATGTTTCCAGACAAGTCCGGTCTATGAAAGTCTCAACCAAACAGGTGACACCTCTGCTCCTCCAGAACCATTCAGGACAAAATTTGGTTCTCTCGCTCCAGCCTTGGTCGATTTCTGTAATCACTCGTTAGCCACTGGATCTTTCCCCTCTCTTCTCACGCACTCCCTTGTGCACCTGCTACTAACAAAGCCTTCTGCCACCCCTCCATTCCGGCAAACTATCACGTGATCTCTATCACTCCTTTCCTGGTAAAACTCCTGGAGAAGTTGGCTATCTCATAACTAACCCTCCACACTGAATCTGTTGGTTTTCTCCATGATTATCAGTCTGGATCCAGAGCAGGAAGTGGCATGGAAACTGCACTCCTGAACACCCGTGAATATCTGTTCTCTAATCTTGACTCTAGCTCTCCCTATTTCCTCATTCTCCTTGACCTTTCCTCTGAATGTGACGCAGTCAACCACACCATCCTGATTACTTATCTCCACGAGACCCTTGGCATTATAAATCAGGCTCTGGCATGGCTGACCTCCTTCCTCCTGGACTGACCTTCCGTGGTTCAGCTTGGTTCCATTCTCTCCACCACTTCTCTCTCCACATGTGGTTTTCCACAGGGCTCTATACTCTCCCCCTTGCTCTTCAATGTCTATCTGGCCCCTTTGGCCCTCCTGATCTCTATCTTTTCCGCTAACTTTTACTAGTATGCAGATGACACACAGTTTTCTTTCAGGCTAACCTCGGCCTCCTACTCATCCCTGACTGTCTATCCACTATTCAGGTATGGTGCACCTCTAATGATCTCTGCCTTAATGCCAGTAAGACTAATATCCTTCTCATTGGGACCCCTGCATCCGCTTTTCCTCTCTCAGTCTGGCTGTCCTCCCTGGGCCCTCTGCCCTCACCCTATTGTGAGGCAAAAAACCTTGGGGTCATTTCAACGCCACCCTCTCCTTCTCTCCACACATCACAGGCCTTGTCAAGAAGGCCCATTTCCAAGTGATCCTCCTCTCCCTTTTCTCACCTTCCCCCAGATGCTCACTGTATCCAGAGCCCTGGTTCTCTCTAGGCTCCACTACTGCAACAGCCTCTTTCTCAATCTGTCTTTCTCTACTCTTCACCCTCTCCAACTCATCCAGAACAGTCTCACAAGACTTATCCTTGGCCTTAAGCCGAGGTACCGCATCCCTACAGACCGGAAATTCCTCCACTGGTTCCCGGTGGCTGCAAGGATCAAGTTTAAGACCATATGCATCATCCACAAAGCTTTCTGGTGCCTTGGGGTTCACTACCTTCAGCTCTCTCTTCCTAAGTACTTTCCTCCTAGAACCCTTCACTTGTCTACCTCTAACCCACTGTTGCTTAGTTGCTTATCCAAACAGAAAATAGGGGGTAGATCTAACTCCTGTGCAGGTGCCTCCCTCTGGAATGATCTACCTACCTCTCTCTGCCTTGAGCCGCATCTCCTTAATTTCCGTAAACTCTTCAAGACCCCCTTTTTCTCCTCATCTTTCTCTCTCCCTTGCTAACCTTCCCTTTCTTCTGCTCTGTCTGTTGACTGGCTGCTCTGTGTCCTCTGAGTCTTACACGACACCACCCCCTCCGACCAGTCCCTCTGTACTTGCTGCCTGCCCCACTTGCACTGCTGCCTGGCTATCCTTACACTACCGGGCTGGGATTAACCCCTGTAGTCCCAGCCTTCCTTGCACTTAAACTAGGGCGCTGCTGCCTTGGGTACACTTCTCCCTGTACCCTCTCCCCTGCACTTCTTGTTGCACACTTGCACAATTTCAATAACACAAGGCCTAGTAAGATGGTTGTCTTGTACTCCCTTTGTTTCCCATCCCTTGCCTTGTTGCGCCTTGAAACACTTGTGTATATGTGCATAATAAATGACAAATCAATCAATCAATCAATCAATCAATCAATGATATTTAATTAATAACCTACAAGATATGCTACAGCGGCTTATGTTATACTGGGTAAAGCTAGTATAATCTAAAGTTGCTGCAGAATTCCCCTCTGCTAAGTCGGCGAGTCAACGGGATCCCCTGAATAGATGCCATTAACTTTAAAAAGGCCAAAAGAAGTAAAAGTCACAACACACCAAACCCTGCACACCTCCTTGCACATTGCCTGCTGCAAAGAAGAATGAATTAGCCATGCCATTTCCAAAAGAATGCCAATGGATTTACAAAGGGATTCTAGTCCCCTGCCAATAGGACATGGCCACCAACAGATCTAGAAGTCCACCCATATACAAGTGAGATCCAAAAACTCCACGAATGGGGAGACCCCTCATGCTAAAATATATTTAAGATCAGCAAGTCAAATGGAGTATCATCCTGTAAAACCTCAATAACCATAGCAAGACCCCCTCTTACAATTTCTTTGTCTGAGACAATATGAAAATCGACCATTGGTTTAATATGAGTCAAATGTCCACCAGAAGGGCACACCGCTCCGGATCTAACAGCAGACTGAAATCTGGCCATGTAACCACCCAGTACCGGACATTGCATCAATAAGGTTACTTGTAACAGAATACGCTCACATTGTTTTAGTGCTCACCCAATATCAGGAGTATTAAACAGTTTACAATGACCTCTGGTGTTCCAAGAATCAATCTTCAACAGGATCTTATCACTAAAGGCATATCTTCCTCCTATTGCTTGTCAGTAATGAGGAGTTTAAGGCACCGGACACCCAGGACTAGTCTCAAACTTTCAAATGGGCACCATGTTCCTCTCATCCCTGTGCCAACTCTTGAGACTGTAATGTGTAACCCCCTATAATCCAGCACCCTGGCCAAATTCCAAAAGCTCCATGCTGAGGCCCTCCCTAAAAGGGGTGATATCATATCCCATATGCTGTAACAGTGCTTATTCATATAAGATGACATCATACACTATTTCGGATAAGATATTGAGAATAACCTTATCTGTCGTGTGCTATTGATATTGATGAGAATAACCGTATCTGTCGTATGCTATTGATATTGAGAATAACCTTATTGGTTGTATAGTCATCCAGAAATATAACATAATCAACATCACAAGAAGAAATCAACTGCAGGTTAGATAGCTCTTTGAAAAAAGCGAAGACATTTGAGTGATTTAACAAATAGGGATTCCTGTCCGTGAAAAAACACTCCAAGAGCAGCCAATGAGAATAACTGCTCTTAACAGGATGATATTCAACACCCGACCTGGGAATAAAAGGTTTAGAGGAATGAGACAATTGAGACACCAATGAGAAGGCCTTCTGCCATGTGATAGTACTTCTAAGTACACCATACACCTGTCTATGAGCGGCGCCAGTATTTTATAGATCAAATCTGCTGAGATAGGTAGGTGGAACCCTTTCCAAATGAACAGTAGCAACCCTAGAAATAGCCCCTGGTTCGCATTCTGTTTCAATACATTAGGTTGCAATATCTCTACTGGACATGTGTCTGCTAATTGTGCAACCACTGAAGAGGACATATTTGGTTCATTGTTTAAAGACTGGGACAAGTCTGTTGATTCCTCAGAGGGGTGTTCCATCAACACACTGGAATATAAATCTAAGTTCTCAATGTCAGGAGTTGCCACGGCTGACACTGGTTTCAGAAAATGTGTGATATCTTTCGTTCCTTCCTTGCGATAATTTTGAATTTAATTTCGAGCCTCTTTTGGTGCTTTTTTGTTTCTTCAGATTTGGCACAGGCTCCGATCCTGCCAACTACTGGGCAGCAATTAGGTCAGATGGATCTTGACCTTCGTTAATTCTGGCAAGGATCATCCACAAAAATCTCCAGGAACCATTATCTTGAGTTTTATTTGAGGTTGTTTTTAATTTGTTTGGACTTCTTAGATGGAACTTGCTTATTTGAGAGACCCTCTTTCCTGTTGCCGGGATGCATTCAACTGGCAGGATAACAGGATCTTGGATCGAACTTAAAGGGGATGGTTTCTCTAGACCCACAATCACTTATTTGTCCATTGGTGCCGATGGCATAGGTTGCTGGCTGGAGGAAGAAATTACCTCTAGTAACAGTTTACAATATAATTAATGAAGGATCCAAGGGTTCTAACTGGAGATCCAAAACTTTGTTTGCAACTTCTGACATTGGGCCTTTGGAGCTATGTACTCCAGCAGCACATCCAGAGGATTATTCAAATCAGTAATACTCAATAAAATTTTGTATAGACACAATTATAATCAGAAGGGATTCCTGGGCTTTAAAAATCATCCTTTATAGTCTCATATAGTTTAAGTAATGAAGTAAGAGAAAAATTAAGTTCATATAGGGCCGAAAGCATGTTGGAAGGTCACACAGAAAGAAGCATTGTGCGAGGACTCTTCGTGGTGTGTGTGATATGAGTACATTTAGGAATCAAATAGGTTGGAAGTCTCAGAGGCGTAGAGTGAGGGGGCCGTATGCCAGAATCCTCTTTTTTTTATTGGCATTTTTGGTAAGTATGTTACAAATATTTTTGCCTTCTTCTTTATGTGAATAACACACAGATTCATAAAAAAACAGAAAATATTTACAGATGCAGATAACTAAGCTTTTGCAAATAAAAGTAACTCTTAGTTAAGTTGACACAGGCGTTAATCGCTTGATTTTCATCAGTCTAAATAGTCCCAAGGTTGGATATAAGCTTTTGATAGTTGTTAACTTGTTAAGTCTCTTGACAATTTCTAATCCTCTTTGATTGTCGTGGCAGTAGCAATCGTTTGAGTGGAAAAATTGGATGCTGCTTCCATCCTACCACCTGAGACTGAAAGCGGTCAGCCCCATCGTCAGACCCCTCTAAATCACTGACTGCTTCCATCATAGATACATAAGGGCTACATATGTGCTGGCGTTTCTGAAGTGTCGCTAGCAGTCGATTTGTTTGACAGGTCTTTCCAAGCTTCTAAAGCATCTAAAGCAGATATGACTTGACGTCCATTAGACATATTAGACATATTTTCTTCCATTGCCAGGGTTCACAGAAATTCTGCGATCTAGGTGCCTAAAAATGAGTCTGTAATGCGATTGCCTCGGGCACCGCTCGCCTCTTCAATTGGTAGGAGCTCATTCAAAAGAGGAGAATTGCAAAGTGCTTTATAGGAGGGATCCAGTAATAATCAAAATGTCACCAAACCCGAGACATGCCAGTCCGACCTCGGACTGCTGGAGCCTAAACGTAAAGGCAGAACACTACTCTCCTCTGACTTGAAAGTATACAAAATTAAGTAAGTGTGTACCCACCCAGATTTTTCTCAGCACAAAGGGTACAAAACCCCCGCAACTCACTGAGCGACAACACCTGAAGTGGGGAGCAGGACGGCCTTTTACCCAGAATATGCAGGCACAAAATCCATGGTATTGAAGTGGGAGAATGGAAGACCAGGCTCCCGCCCTTCCCCTCTCGCGCTTGGCCTAAAGGATCACGGCCCAGGCACCCGCCACGAGAAGAGTTTGCCCATCTACCAGACGACCAAATACCCTGGTACAGGAACATACGGATGTTTCCATCTGCCTGCCCAGCAGCCCGCCCTGTCCATGCCGACACCTGCGGCACGGATCAACTAGACTAAAACCTACACGTCGTTAGAGATGCCATGACGACCTAGCCAACGGTCAGCACACCTGTGCAAATATACACACCGGACACTCCCGCACCAATCTACACGAAAAATATACTCAGTGCTATGACGTAGGCGACAGACATACTCACGGACGTGCATCTTTATTATTTTCCACATAGGCTCTCAAAATGCAGAAACGCAAGACGCATCATGAACTCATCTAAAGAGCTTGCTTACGCTTCTCCTAAAACCAGGTGCCATAATGAGAAATATAACGAAGACACGATACTGGGGATAAGACAATATGATACTATAACCTAAAGCGCCTGTGCACCAAACGGTTCCACCTATACACCAGGCCCAAGTAGGCCGCAAGCAAGAGCTTCCATGGACGTTAAAAGAACAAGAGTCAGGTTGCTGATCCTGCAGAATGAGCCCGGCAAAAGCAGACAGCCAAGGTCGCAATGTTGCAAACCCACATTCCGAAAGCAGACAATCAAGGGCACGATGTTGCAACCTCGCACGCCGCACACCAACGTCAAAGTCACACCTGCAAATTAAACCAGGCACACAGTGGAAAAACAATATTAATTGTGCAGAATTCTGCCTCAAACACGGTCCCACCTCACGTGACCAAGCCGAACCTGACAGGATGTCAAGGCCAGAAGAGGCGTCTGGATCCCTCGTTACAAGACACAGGCAGATACAATTAAAAGGCTCAATGGACATCTGCGACAGTGGGAGTAGTCGGCCTTCTAGCTTATGAATAAGTCCTCACATTGTCTGCACGTACTCATAGTGAAACATTGTTGCAAATGACAGGTGCACCGAGAGCTGGGAACAGCGATGGTCCCAGACTGGGAGGCTTGCGAGCGCACCAATCAGAACATGGGGCTCTTATCACTGACGCCATTAACATTAACCAATCATCAGGGGTCTTCATGTAACAATTCTCATGTATCTAATTGTAGGGACAACCCAGGTATATCACCTGACTAACCCTTGACCACTAACACTGTTCTCTATACGTATGCTATACTAACCCTACCACTCGAGCAACCAATTAAGAGTGGCGATAGGTTTTTGGCTAACTTTCCAAGGTGACGCAAGTAGCGCGTCATACTAAGGTAAAAAGGGCCTGCGAGCCCCACGATTGTGTGTGTGTCAGGACGGACGCGTACGATCCTTGACCCATCCCTGCCGTTTTGTCTAATAAACTGCAGATTCACCTTGCTTCTTGCGTGTGTCTCATACTCTATCTCTTTTGGGATATACGGGAGGAGTTGGGGCCTCCCTGCCCAGAGGTCTGCGGACGGCCCGGCCGACCCCGGCAGAATTTCCCCCCGACAAGTTGGAGGCACTGCTGAGATCTGTTAAGATCTGCTTTTTTATTTTTACTTTTTCCAGGTAATCACGTTGCGAGGAGGCCCGGCGGCGCGGCCCCCTCTGCCGTTGCCCCCTTCTGAGGACTACAGGACCATCGCGGAGCTGCGAGAAGACCGGACAGCGCAATCCGGATATTGGCCCTCGGGAGCCGGTTGAGAAGTATCCCGCCCGCGGTTGGCGAGTGTCCAGAGGTGGTCCAGACGAGGGGAGGTGGCGAGCCGCTTGGAGGGGTGCACGCAGTCGAGCGGCCCCGCATCAAGAGAACTTGGTGAGCATGCCACGCACAACAAGCAATGTGAGATTGTGAGGGAGGGGGGAGGAATTAAATACGGGAGGTGGGAGGTGTTGCACAGGTGCGCGGCGAAGGTTCGGCAATTTAGTGTTGGCAATGGAATGAATGGTAGCCGAACAAGTGCGAGAGCAGTCGGCTACGTTACGCGAGGGGGGGCGGAGCACGAAAACATCACGTGCGGCCGCTCGTAGACACTGATTGGCCTAGGTCGCGACTACGTGTAAGGGTGGGTGTGTGTGGTTTCCTACGATTTGGCATTTATTGATCAATGAGTAGATGAGGATCCCTATTGTTCGAGCAAGAAACTCGATAGGTAGATGACGTTTCCCTGTAGGCGGTAGCTAGTTAGTTGCCCAATACGGAAGATAATTGGCTGGTTAAGCCCTCCTGTCGAGGGGCGTATCACACGTGAGGCGACGCAGCGTGCGCAGTCCGATTATATTATTGATTACCTTGTTCCAGGAGGGACAGGAAGACAGCTGTAAGGTTAACGGGGGTAGATTGCAAGTGTATTTTGAACTTAAAGAATATATGAAGAACTTACCAGTAGCTCGAAGAGATCGGTGACGTCACCAGTAGGGCTTTCATAGGATATCCCGAGCACAAGGCATCTTCCTTTCTGAGAGTGGTGGGGAAGAGAACTGTGGTAAGGGAGTGGAAACGGAGATAAACGGTAAATGAGTTGATCGGGGAAAGGTGAAACGGGGGCCGTGGCTGCGCACGGAGAACGCCGGCCACGGCAAGTGTAGAAGAAGGAGGAGGAGCAAGTGAAAATAGGACGACTGTATAAGAACGTCATAAGGGGTACGAAGCCACAGGGGGCTACGTGCGCCTCGGCCGCAGGGGGCCGTAAGGGTGTTGTGTAAAGAAAGAAAGACAGAAGAAAATATACAAATGTAAAATACTTTATTTTTATAATTTTCCTTAGCGGACTATCGCAAGTCCCCAAACTTACGGGGCCAGGTAACGATATAAGGCTGTATATTGTAAACTGCTAGTGAGATAACCACTACCAGATAGGGGAAGGGTAACAAGTGGAGCGCTACTATGTCATACGGGACAGGATCGGGAGGGTGGGGGAACACCCTCACTACCCCACTACAACACATATGTACAACACTGCCACCCCATAGGGAGAAACTGATTAAGTATAGCATAGAATGGACCCAGGGGACGGATAACAAAATGATAACACCGTGGCCGCCTAATGGTAGCTTCGATCCATATGCCCAACATTCACTATTAAACCATCTGCACAATACATACAAAGGGAAGAAGTTGGCAAACCACGTGGAGGTGTTTAACTTATGGAGGATGTTCCAAGGGTCCCGACCAGGACCAAATGGAATGTTCACTGTGGGGGAAATACCGGAAGAAAAAGAGATTAAGGAGGAAGGAGAGGATGGGAAAAGGGGGAGTGAAGACCCAAAGAACACGGGGAACGGACGAGAGGGAGGAGAAAAGAATAATACATCAGATGAAATAAAAAAGGAACCGAGCAACGATATACCCCTAGCAAAGGGAGTGAAAACAGAGGGAGGGGGGTTGTACCCTTTAAGAGAATTAGGAGAAATAGAAAGAGGACAGTTAAGGGCGGCTGAGGGATACTCGAACCCGGCATACAGCCCTCCACCATATGTGGCTCATTGGAAGATGCCAGCAGGGGAGGGGAGGACTGGAGAAGAACAAACTGTGGAAATAGGAAATGATGAGTGGGTAGCTGCACAGATATTATTAAAATTACGAGGTTCATTAACAGGAGAAGAGAAGGAGGTAATAAAGAAAACAGACGAGGATAATACCAGGGAGAGTGAAATGAGGGGGGAAGAGCTGTTACGACAAAAGGAAGAGATTTTGGAGGAACGACTAGCAAAGTTAAGGGATGAGCAGAATTAATTGATCAAACAGCTTGAGAGGGAGGAAAGAGAGAGAGCGAGGAAAAGGAAAGAAGGTAAGAACGAATTGGAAAAAATAAGGGAACGAACTGAGGAGCAAAGGAGAGAAGCTGAAAGGGTAAAAGCAGCAGCAGAAAGGGTATCAAGAGTAGTGCTGCGAGAAAAGAAAAGGGAAGAAGAAGAAAAAGAAAGAGAAATGGCAATGTGGAAGAGGAGATTACTATCAGAAATGACTAAGAAATACGAAGAAGGGAGGGTCATAGAGAGTATAGTAGAAAGGGAAAGGGTGAAACGGGAAAGGAAGAAAGAGGATGAAAGAATACTGGAACAGATGAGTAGTGAAGTAATGGAGGAATTAAAAAGGAAAAGGGAGGAAAATGGTAGGGAGATGGAGGAGAGAAATGAAGGAGAAAGAGAAGATAGGAGAAGGGAGAGTGAAGTATGGGGGGATGTATATAGAGACACAGAAGTAGCAACAACATCAGCACAAAGGGGAGCGGTTGATAAAGGAGAAAAAGGAGAACTGGACCTAATAGACTTACAAACAGTAACAATCAAGGGGAAAAAGACCGAGTGGGGGGTGCCGTTTATGACTGACTTTTGTAGTGAGGAAGAAGAAGGAGTGGAGAAGGAAGGAAGAAACAGTGAAAGGGAAAGCCTAGATAAACTATACATCACCCGGACCAACACAGACTCACCATGGATCCGTAGGAGAAAGGATGAGCTGGAGAGAAGTGAGGAGGGAGAGCAAGGAATAGCGGAAAGACAGACACATGAGGCCGCCCCGTCCCCATCACGCCCTCTCCCATCGCACCCTACATGCTCAACCACCTCACGCTCGTTACGCACAATAAAACTTGCGCCCTTCACAGACGAACTGACACCCTATGCATGTCGGCTTAGGGACCTCCCTAGACGCAGGCAGGAAAGACGAATACACATGCCCACATTAAATACAGGATATGATGGAAGAAGGGGAAAAGATGGAGAAGAAAGAGTTACGAGCAGGGGAAATACGGACGAAATTGACGATGTAGAAGAAAGGGAAGAGGAGGAAGGGTGTGAGGACTCGATCTTATCGAACACAAAGGGTAAAACGAGACATAACTTAATGCCACTTCTGGAGAGAGGAGGGGTTAGACCACAGTATGTCCCTTGGAAGCATACAGACAAAGAAAATATAAAATGCAGGCTCCTATTCATTAAGTGGAGGTGCGGGTAAGTGGATATATGAAATGGAAAAACACACCGCAGGACAGAAACTGGCAGTAGGAGATGTAAAGGGCCTTCTAATATCGATATTAGGGGATACAGCGGATGACATTTGGAAGAGAGCGGGATTCCCTGGGGTAACAATAACAAACACATCGCATGATGGGGCACCATTCGCAAACTGCAGACATGCACTATGGCAGGCACTGAGGGTACAGTACCCAGACACATCAGACATAGGAGCAATTACCTCCCGCAAGATGCGTGAGAACGAAGATCCTGTTGATTATATCCAGGAAATCCAAGAGAAGTGGCGCATGGAAACTAGAGAACAATGGGATAAAACACCAGCAATATTTTATCATATACTAGTACAAGGGCTCCCAGAAGGAGTTCAGAAACAACAAAAGAAAGTAGTGGGAATGGAAGCAAAAGCATGGCCAGAAATACAACTGACTATAGTGCATCATTGCAGGACATGGCAAGGAAAAATGAAACAAAAGGAAGAGGACAGGAAAACGGAAGAGGCTAAACTAGTACAGAAAAAGCTTACTAAATACACAATGGAAGGGGCACTAATAACTACGCCTACAACAATGACCCAAAGCCCCACACAAGTAGTGGCTGCACAAGATTCCTCCCAAATACCACCTTCACAGACTATAACACAACAGGTCCCGCCACTCCAACCATACACGACCAACATGGGAGGAGGACACCCAATGCCAGGAGCTGGGTATTATAATTATAACAGGGGGAGAGGAGGAATTATGAGAGGGAGAGGATACGGATATAACACCCAACAGCAGGTGGGAGGACTTAGAAATTCCTACCCCATAGGGCAACCAGTATACCAGGACAACACAGGGAGCTTTCCATGGCAGAGTAGGGAACCACCGGTGTGTTGGAGTTGTGGATTATTAGGGCACATGTCACGCACGTGTAGAGTTAGACCAGGAACACCATCATGGAGTGAACAGGGACAACCAAGGCCCTCACAGGAACAGCAGGGCATACAGCAACAGCAGACGTTGCAACAGGGAAATGAACAACAACAACTAATAACACAACAACAGCCACAGACATATTCACTGCCACAACAACAGGTAGCGATAACACAACAACCCCAAGCACAACAAACACAACTGGGTAGGGTGACGGTCTTGGGACACAACCCTTACACAGGAAATGGCCAATCGTTGTACCCTCAATAGGACAGCCCACAGACGGCCTTGGTGTGTCCCATCCTGTCAGTAACACCTAATAGTGCGGAGGAACCACGCATAGAGGTAACGATAGGTGACAAAAAATTATCATTCCTTGTTGACACCGGGGCGACCCGGTCTTGCATAAGGGAAGGTAAATTTAAGATGTCAGGCGAAGCCATGAACACCCAAGGATTCTCTGGGGCTAGAGGGTTGGTTCCTTTTACTGATAACATTCCCTTATCTATTGGAGATTCTGACCTGTCAGTTCCACTTCTATATTATAGTGCCTCACCAGTAAATATACTGGGGAGAGACATAATGAACAGGTTGAATATGACGATCTCCTTTACTGAGGACGGCATAATTTGCTCTACTCCAGGGATTAACATGCTCACAGCACGACAGATTATGCAAGCATACTGCGGACAGACAGCGATTAGGGCGGAGCCAGTAGATGGCGAACTATTCCAGTACGGGACAGATATGGCATTTGCATGGATGCCAGGGATAGAAGGGAAAATATGGAGGAGGCCAGCAGCCTATCTGTTCAGACCAGAAACACCTGTTAATGAACCAGAAGGAAAGGTGGTTCCAGTGGACATTGAGAGCATTATTGCAACAGCTGATTACATTGCTGTACATGCCCAAGACAGAGAAGGAAGAGCATGGAGGGCAGTGATAGCACTAGCAGAAGGATGTAGGCTCACCCAGGTGTCAGATGAGGAGCTGTTCTCAGAAGAAAAGGAGGAAGGTGAAATGGTGTTTATGATGAGTGTGGAAATATGGCTAAGAGTGGCTTACAAACAAGTAGCACAGAAAATTGCAATGGCACTTGAGGCACCCACATGCACCCCAGTCCCCTTATTTAAGGAGGATATGTCAAAGGTACCCACATCATTGTGGACTACTAGCCCCTATGACGTGGGGTGTATAAAAAGTATAGGGGGAGTAAGGATAAAATTGAAAAAAGGTGCAATACTCCCCAGAGTGAAACAGTACCCACTATCAAAAGAGGCAGATGAGGGCATATATGAAACCATAACGGCCCTTATAAATAATGGCATATTGGTCCCCTCAGAATCATCATGTAACACGGCTGTATACCCAGTGTGCAAGGCTAAAGGGGGGTCTTGGCGCTTCATACAGGATCTCAGGCCCTTGAACAACATAGTAGAAGCAGAATATCCCATAGCAGCAAACCCGGCCACAATATTGTGTGGCATTCCAGCAGAAGCATCACGATTTACAGTGATCGACCTTAAAAATGCTTTTTTCTCAATACCATTGCACCCAGACTCACAAGATCTGACAAGCTTCACTTACAGAAACACAAAGTGGAAGCACACCAGATTGCCACAAGGGTATTGCGAATCACCCTCAATTTTCAACAGAGTAATACAGATGGATTTGGGTAACATTGAAGTGGAAAGCACAGTGTTGCAGTATGTGGATGACATAATAATTTGCAGTACAAACGAAAGAACATGCAGAGAGGACTCCTTAAAGATGTTGACAATATTGGCTGAGAAAGGTTACAAGGTAGACATGGAAAAGCTACAGTACTGTCAAGAACAGGTACTTTACATTGGTCAGCTTATATCCCAACATGGAAGAAAGATTGCACCACAAAGAGCACAGGCCATTTCAAACACTCCAATGCCACAAACAGTGAGGGAACTGCAGCAGTTCCTGGGGCTGTGCAACTACTGTAGAGCATGGGTATTTGATTACAGTTCATACATAGGACCCCTGCTTGAGGCGTTAAGGGAAGCTAATAAAGGGGAGAAAAAGCTGGGGTGGACGATGGAAATGAAAGAGGCTTTTGATGAATTGAAAGATGCGATATCAACTGCTCCGGTACTGGCATCCCCAGACTATGAGCGACATTTTTTTATATTTTCACATTGCGACTCAGCAGTAATGAAAGCAGTGTTGGCTCAAAAAACAAGCATGGGCTACAAACCAGTAGCATTTTACAGTGGCCACTTGGATCCTGTGATGTTAAGTCATTTCCCTTGAAAACAAGGTCTCGCCGCAGCTGCTTTTGCGGTAGAAAAAGCATCAGCAATAACCATGGGGTGCCCAACTACACTGTTTGTGGAGCATGCACTATTTGCAATATTGAATAAACCTAAGTCCACCCTAACCACGCAGAGGGCATCAGGTTATGAGATCATCCTATCCAGAGCTGAACTATCAATTGTTAGATGTAGCACGGTCAACCCTGCAAGGTTCCTGGCAGAAGTACTTGAGGAAGGAGGTTATGCCCTCGATTGTCCCAAATAACTGAAATGTACTCATGTACTAGAAAGGTTGAAGAAAACGCACTAGAGGGAGGTGAGCTCCTGTTCATTGATGGGTCATCAACTATCGACCAAAGGGATGGTATAAGGAGGACTGGGGCAGCAGTGGTAAAATGATGGAGGTACCGGTGTGTGTGGCCATGAAATGTGTACAATTACCACAGCATTACTCCGCTCAAGCAGCGGAATTAGTTGCACTGATCTTGGCGTTGAAGGAAAGCTTTGACAAACGAGTGACCATATACTCCGACAGCGCGTATGTTACATCCACTGTCCACTCAGGGCTGTCGAAATGGAGAAGAAGAGGGTTTAGGAGAGCTGATGGCACTCCAGTGCAACATGCCCTCCTATTAGCTGAACTAATTGAAGTAATAAATGACCCCCAAGAATTAGCTTTAGTAAAATGCACCGCACACACCAATGGTGAAGACCACATCTCAAAAGGGAATGCAGCAGCAGACGCACATGCAAAGTATGCTGCATACTTTGGTGAGATATGGAACCCCCCAGAGTCACAGAGAGGGAGAGGGAGGGGAATGGCTAAGGCGATGTTGATAAGAGAAGGGTACACCCATCTCCCAGCCACACAGATTATGGAGCTACAAGCGGCTGCACCAATGGCCGAAAAAGAAATATGGGTAAAAAGAGGATGCACAATGTCACCAACCGACGCACTATGGCGCCAGGGTGACACTGGAAAGGTTGTAATACCATTGGCACTTTTGAACACCGCCCTGAGCCAACTACATTACCCAGCCCACACAGGCAAGGAAGTAATTGCAGCACGAATTAGGGAAGACTGGTTCTGCCCCGAGTTAAATTCTCATGTGTCAAATTTTATCAGCAATTGTCTCACATGTCAACAGTTTACGGCCGGCCATACTCTAAAGGTGATAAGAGGTACTATACCCCGGCCAGAGGGACCTTTCCGGCATCTCCATATTGACTATGTTGATATGATCAACGTATGTTAAGGAAATAGGTATATGATTGTAGTAGTATGCCCATTCTCGAGGTGGATTGAAGCAGGGCCCTGTTCACACCCAGATGCATTTAGAGCAGCTAAATTCCTAGTGAGGGAGGTCTTCCCCAGGTGGGAAGTGTGCAAGGTGTTAAGGTCAGACAATGGCCCACATTTCGCAAACGAAATGTTCCAGCACATCACATGCTTGCTGAACATCAAGCATAAATTTGCATGTGCATACCACCCACAGGCCAACGGTGTATGTGAACGCCTGAATGGCCTATTAAAGGAGGCAATTGCAAAGATACAGCAAACAACAAAGAAGAGTTGGTTATATTGCCTTTCATTAGCCCTATTTGAGCTAAGGAATAGACCAGGGTCCGACCACCACCTCACCCCTCACGAGGTGGTTACCGGACGTCAAATGCGCCTTCCCCTAACGCCAACATCAAGAGCATTTACCGACCAGGAGAGTACTGCGAGTGTTCTTGGTGATGAAATGTACCAATATGTGTCTTCTTTGATTACTAGTGTAGTGTTTGTGTCTCAACAGCTCGAGCGCACGCGGGGCGGGTCTAACAGCAATCAACAAGAAGACGTGGATAAAGAATTGGAAAAGGAAAGACTGTGTAAAGTTGCTAAAGGTGACCACGTACTACTTCGCAATTTCAACAGGAAGTGGAACAGTCCACGATTCACTGGCCCCCATCTGGTAGAGGAGGTATCAACGAGAGCAGTAAAGCTACAGGACAAGCGTGCCTGGAACCACCTACACGATGTAAAGATCTACAAACTCCAGACCCGCCCCAGCGCCACCGACAGGTCCATTGGGAGAACAACAACAACATCACCAACGGAGGAAGAGAGTTCTACCACAGCTAACGGCCTAAGTGTTCCCATACCCTGTCACTCCCCAGATTCCCAGAGACAATAACTGAAGAAGAAAGGGGTGATCCCCATACTGCCCACCCCATGGTCACACGCTCAAAGAGTAAAGATACTTCCGCCAGTTGAGCCCCAAACCCCCTGCCCATTGACCCCTACCCCCACTGCAGTAATAACTGAACTGAAGGACATTGTCTTGCACACGTACACATGTAAACACGTGAATGCTCTCTTTTCTTTTCTCTCGCACATGCAGGAACTGCGTATTATTGTACTGCTAAGAAAAGAGATAACTAACAAATTCACTGCCCAGGAGTAGATGGTACCCTCAGACGATAACTACCCAGAAGAATTGTCACACCAATTTGTATATGAAATAAAAAGGCCAACGTACCTGAAAAGAAGAAGGGTACGTGTCTACTACACAGCATTCCTCTTGGCCATAGAATATTCAATGCCCCACCTCCACCCATACTTGCCTGTCCTAAGAGATAGATCGCTTAGATTAGCGTGGGAACAGCTCTTCGCCTGGGCACTGAATGACTATTTGATAGGGAGAGCTTAAAAAACAACAACTAACATTTAATAACCAGCATATTGAGAATTTTCAGGCGGGCAACTTTAACGTCGCAAGAATACGCTGCCGGACTGCAGCAAGGTAAGAGCAAAATGCCGGTGAAATTAGCATTTGTAATAAAAATAATAGGGATTTTGATGATCACCGGGTTCTTGGCTGCCTCTGTATGGCAGTACAGCTATGCTATCAATCTTATTGCTGTACCCAAACCTAATACACCCCCACCCCCAGCTGCAACAGGTGTTACGTCAGGTGATACTAGTAAAATTGCACACAAGCAAAATAGAGTTCAACGCAGCACATACTCAGATAATAAAGGTATTGACAATTATATACAAGATTCAGCACACATCTCAAACAACATATGGTACCAACACATGACCCGCATCGGTAAGCAGACAACAGAAGACAGCTGCTACGTTTGCTCATTAATACCATACGTCATGAGCGCTTCTCGAACATTCGTTGCCACAGAAATAGATGAAAAGACAGCACGATGCATAATATACTTGGCACTGTTCCAAACGAAAGGAAGATTTCAAGGGACAGTGGTGCAACTGGTGTGGAAAACACGAGACACATATTCATATGAAAACAACTTCCTCAAGACTTATTTGAGTTACCACAAGAGCAGTTTACATGCTGAAGCATTCAGATACATAACAAGTGGTCCTGAAAAAGGGGAAACAAAGAAAGTAACACTGCAGTATTTACCATGTGATTGGTACGCCACTGAAGTTCCTGGTAAAACAGGATGTTGGGAGAGGCCACTGGTGACGATAACGGGGAAGGTGTACATGGACAACAAATGGGAGATAGGAGTGGTTGGCAGCAACATGGTAACAAAAGAAACTATTTCAACTATCGATGCACACAACCACAGATGTTGGACGACTTGGATCAAGTACGTACCCATGCTCACGTGGATAGAGAAGGATGAAGACCCAATAACAATACTGCCGCTGACTGCGCCTAAGGTATGCTACCAACATAAAGGAGAGGTGGACGTAGGATACAACACCAACTGTGCAAGCGTGATGGAGTTACCTGAGGGGGGAGCAGGAACAGCAGTGATAATGGACCATTACTGGGCCTGTGGAGAAAAGGCATACCACACACTGCCCCCTCTGTGGAATGGTGTATGCACGATGGTGCACGTCAATGTACCATCACTAGTGGTACCCCAGAAACATGTGAATGTGGTGAACTTCCCCAAAATGGATGAAGGGGACAAGAGGAAGAAGAGATCTGCACAACCTCAGAAGGGGCCAGGGAACAGGAACAACGGCAATAATACTGTCCTAAATAGAAGGAAAAGACAAGGAGAACCTCTGACAGGAAATTACCTATGGGGAAGGTCGGAAACGGCACTCACTTCAATTCCGCCAGAACACAGACTATTCAGCAGAGCAGCAATGTTCTTCTCCTCAATAATCCATCCGGGACTGCAGGCTTACGCAAACGCAAAATGGCTCCAGATAACTAGATGGGAACTAATGATGACCATCAATTCTACAGTAAATGGATTTAACGCAATAAAAGAGGAGCTGCGAGCTGTAAGGATGGTAGCACTTCAGAACAGATATGTATTGGACCTCCTCACAGCCATAGAAGGAGGAGTCTGCACAAAGATAGGACAATCATGCTGCACCTTCATTCCTGCCAACGATGCTGACAATGGTACACTGACAGAAGCAGTTTCACAATTGGCCCAGATGCACTCCAAAATGATGGATGAAAGTAAAGGTGTGAAAAAGGATGAGAGCTGGTTTTCAATATTATGGTCATGGATGCCATCTTGGCTGTCAGATGGACTGAAAATTATAGTTGGTTGTACTATTTTGGCTGGAGCTACACTGATCATATTAAGATTTTGGAAGGCCCGGAAGGCACGCACCACAGACGAGTTGCTTGAAATGGCCGGTATGCACCCCTTGATGCCAGCAGATGACGGCCAACACACAGGCACAATCATACAAGAGAGAAAGAAGTTGCGCAACCAGAAAATCACCAACCACCTGGACCCACCATCTGTGAAGATCGAGAACCCAAGAAACCCCAGGAGCTACATAGGGAAATGGGTATACTGTACTCCTGGAGGAACCTGTGAATATATGTATTGGTCATTTGAAGATCATGTTAACCACTATGGACATTTAGGAGGAATAACTAAGATATGGAGAGTAAGAGGAGATAAAGGATATGTTTGTGGTCGACAAGTCGACCAGAGGGGGGACTGAAGTGGGAGAATGGAAGACCAGGCTCCCGCCCTTCCCCTCTCGCGCTTGGCCTAAAAGATCACGGCCCAGGCACCCGCCACGAGAAGAGTTTGCCCATCTACCAGACGACCAAATACCCTGGTACAGGAACATACGGATGTGTCCATCTGCCTGCCCAGCAGCCCGCCCTGTCCATGCCGACACCTGCGGCACGGATCAACTAGACTAAAACCTACACGTCGTTAGAGATGCCATGACGACCTAGCCAACGGTCAGCACACCTGTGCAAATATACACACCAGACACGCCCGCACCAATCTACACGAAAAATATACTCAGTGCTATGACGTAGGCGACAGACATACTCACGGATGTGCATCTTTATTATTTTCCACATAGGCTCTCAAAATGCAGAAACGCAAGACGCATCATGAACTCATCTAAAGAGCTTGCTTACGCTTCTCCTAAAACCAGGTGCCATAATGAGAAATATAACGAAGACACGATACTGGGGATAAGACAATATGATACTATAACCTAAAGCGCCTGTGCACCAAACGGTTCCACCTATACACCAGGCCCAAGTAGGCCGCAAGCAAGAGCTTCCATGGACGTTAGAAGAACAAGAGTCAGGTTGCTGATCCTGCAGAATGAGCCCGGCGAAAGCAGACAGCCAAGGTCGCAATGTTGCAAACCCACATTCCGAAAGCAGACAATCAAGGGCACGATGTTGCAACCTCGCACGCCGCACACCAACGTCAAAGTCACACCTGCAAATTAAACCAGGCACACAGTGGAAAAACAATATTAATTGTGCAGAATTCTGCCTCAAACACGGTCCCACCTCACGTGACCAAGCCGAACCTGACAGGATGCCAAGGCCAGAAGAGGAGTCTGGATCCCTCGTTACAAGACACAGGCAGATACAATTAAAAGGCTCAATGGACATCTGCGACAGTGGGAGTAGTCGGCCTTCTAGCTTATGCATAAGTCCTCACATTGTCTGCACGTACTCATAGTGAAACATTGTTGCAAATGACAGGTGCACCGAGAGCTGGGAACAGCGATGGTCCCAGACTGGGAGGCTCGCGAGCGCACCAATCAGAACATGGGGCTCTTATCACTGACGCCATTAACATTAACCAATCATCAGGGGTCTTCATGTAACAATTCTCATGTATCTAATTGTAGGGACAACCCAGGTATATCACCTGACTAACCCTTGACCACTAACACTGTTCTCTATACGTATGCTATACTAACCCTACCACTCGAACAACCAATTAAGAGTGGCGATAGGTTTTTGGCTAACTTTCCAAGGTGACGCAAGTAGCGCGTCATACTAAGGTAAAAAGGGCCTGCGAGCCCCACGATTGTGTGTGTGTCAGGACGGACGTGTACGATCCTTGACCCATCCCTGCCGTTTTGTCTAATAAACAGCAGAGTCACCTTGCTTCTTGCGTGTGTCTCATCCTCTATCTCTTTTGGGATATACGGGAGGAGTTGGGGCCTCCATGCCCGGAGGTCTGCGGACGGCCCGGCCGACCCCGGCAGAATTTCCCCCCGACAGTATGGTAAGTGTTATATTATTACGTTCACAGCCACCTGAAAGCCTCATACCATCCAGTATCCAGATCCACCTGCCAAAGCCAGCCCTACCCACCAAACTGCCATGGAATTCCGCCACAGCCTTGCACCAGGCCCCCTCCTGCCCAGGGGACTACTGACTGGCTGGACGCTGCGGGCAGGCCACAGCAGGTCGCAGCATAACAATGCAAACACCACTGCCAGTTCCCAATGTTGATCTTGCAAACCCGTTTTGTACGAAAAAAACAAAAACAAAAGCTGTTCACCTGTGGCTGCAATCAGGGTACCAGATACGAGAGCTGCCTTGAAGCAGTGGTCGAAGTGTACGAAAAGAAGTAGTGGAGCTATGTTCCTTGCTGGCCTGCACCCACTTCCCACAAACCCCATCACCACGTCCCCTCCCACACACAATACACACCCCCAAACACTTGCACCTGCTGTTTAAGGGAACGTTCAGTGCAGTGCACTGAAAGTGCAAGTTTCAACTTCTTCCTACACTTTTATTTTAAAACGAAACCATTCCGGAACGGTTTCTTTTTAAAATAAAAGTATAGGAGCTGTAAAAGGTAATTTAAAAAAGTACAGGAGCACCGCTCCCGACCGCTCCACTCACTTCGACCACTGCCGTGAAGGGACGCACTGAAACGAAATGATGAAGACTAAGCAAGTGGGATTATCCCATTAACATACGGCAAACTGATTAAGGATAAACTACGAGGATGATGTTAATTAATGAATGCCCTGATTTGAAAAAGGCACACGCGCCGAAACACGTGTTATCTAAAAAGGGCTAACCCACAAGGGTGGAAGGAAATTTCTTTGTAGAAATCAATTAATTAAAAAGAAGGAGATTTCTCAATCAAACTTGTCACCTGTCTTTTGAGAGTTCACATGTAAATAGTTTATATACCGGAGCGTTTTTTACCTCTGTTGTACTCCCAAGACGCGACACAGAAGTTGAACACATAAAGAACCAGGCTTTTCTGACCGATACAAAAAAAAAAAAAAAACAACATATCTAGGGTATCAGTAAATCCACCAACTTGCTGCCTCACAGAAGCCAACTGCCACCGCTCGGGTACACGGAAACTCTAAGACGCAGCGGGAGGGAGAGGAAACGACCTATCAACGCCACTCGAAAGGCAGAACACGTGAAGCCGCACTGTCTCTGAGGTCATAACTACGAGCAGACACTTCTGATGTGAGCAGTAACTACTTGAATATTCATGGCTTGCTCAGGAAAATTACTTAATTATGATTCCCATGTCACAGATATGCGCCGGCATTAACTCTGTGCTATTTGGAAGAGTTTTGTTGAGAACAATCTGCAAAGTGAAAATTGGAAAATTCTTTATTCTTTGATTTCAAGGAAATGAAAGGATATGAAATCATTCACTTGGTATCTGGATGGCCTACGTCTTACTGAGATTAAATGAATGAAAAAAAATAAATAATAATAGAAATGAAATACTTAGGTGTTACGATACTGAACTCTTAGAGTAAAATGTATTTCCCCATTAGTTCGGTTAAAAAATATATCTTACATATGTTTTGTCCTACATTGCTTCTCATTAAATTTTATACACAAAAAGTGTCCCATTAAAACTATACAGCATCGAGATTACATTCACAATGTTGTCTAAAATAGTGAATGCATGACAGGGCATAGTATGGAAGCGTCTTTTGAGGCTCCCTAAGTCTGCACTGATTCAGGCTATTCGTACAGAATTGAGAATGCCTTTCATACAGTCGAGGAGAATGCTCCATAGACTTAGATTTGTAGTAAGCCAATTCAAATACATTGCTCTCTCGTGTAGGGCTCTTAGTAGAGACACACAAGATTGTTTTTCTTGTCGAACTCATTATTATCTGTAACAGTTTTCTGTCTTTAGTTGATTATTCTCCCTCAAATCTTAAAAATTTATTTTCGTAATCTATGAAAATGGTCCTTTGTGGTGAATTGAGTTCTAATCTATTGCAGTGTTAAAAATGTTATTTTCACAGAAACAAACAAGAACAAAATAGCAGTATTCCATTAAATTCTCACATATTCAACCAAGTCAAAGCAAAGCAATCAATTTGTCACAACCAATTCAAAACATCATATACATATCAAAAATAGAACCAGATGAAAGAAAGGGAAAAAAGAAAAAGAAAAAGAAAAGGAAGAAAGGAAATAAGAGAGCAAATGTAGGAGACAGGGACCAAGAAGTTCTAATCTAGTGCATTTCAAGAAAATATCACGTATTATATATCCTATCAGAATATTTATATACTTTCACTTAGATTTATATCATATGACAAATATTTGGGGAGCCAGGATTGTTATCCCAAGAAAAGAGCATTATTGTTTGTTTTGCAATGGGTGTCCATGTAATCAAAATGCTTAGACAAGACAAGGACGTGTGCACTTCTTCAGTGCCTTTGTTCACTATCCCAATTTTATAGAAAACTTGTTTACAGTATAATATGTTGTAATGATATAAGCACCCAGTGTTACTAACCACATGCACAAAACATTAAATAAATACATATATTATGATTTCCTTATTTGTTTACACGTGTGCTTATCGCTCTAATGTTATGGTGACAGAGGTTCTGTTTAGTCATCTGTTGTCTGTTGAGGATTTCCGATCTTGCACATTTCAGTCAGTCAATATAGGTTTCAAGTTGTAGGATAAAACCATATAGAGGTATGCAATTCAGGCTTTTTCTTGCCATGCTCTTTGATCATTGTTCTGCTGGGGGAAGTATTCTTTGCGATGCAAGCATTTTTTGTAATCTTCACTTTCACTGAAAAGTTGTGTATTTTGTGTGTATTTCGTGTCTAGGGCAAAAGGTCGCCCATGTTGAAATGGTGAAGGGGGCATTCTACCTGCGCGTGAGCTTTGCATCTATTTATCTTTCAGTTTGGTGCTGCTGCATAGCCGTCCAGGGGCTCATCATTAATATGGCAAACGAGGCACAACCTAGTGACAGCCCCAGCACATACTACATCAGAGCTAACCCTGCGGATTTGTGGCAGCTATACTGACAGCCTAAAACGTTTAGTGACAGCCTTCTACACATCTTATACCAGTCCTACGTATTGCTTTGCACATGTTTATTTCACAGAACACGATCTTTAAAGAAGACGGTCAGGCTTTTTTTCGAACTGATGCAGTTGCAACCTCTCACAAGGTAGCAATATAATGCTGCAACGCTGCAGTGCAGGGTTCTCCTATGTTCTTCTACTGGCCATTATATTGTACCTGGCAGAAGAGTCTGTGTCAGCTATGAACTAGCCCCCACTCAGGAGTGAAAGCATATATTGACCTGGAATATAATTTGTTTTAAAATATAATGTTCTACTTTTGCATGATATTGGTGAAATGCTATATAGAGATGTGTAAGAGCATTCTCAACCGTGAGCTATGTTTCAGGTTTCTACCACTTCATGTACAATCATGCATAAAAGATTCATTTTAAAATGAGAAAGCATTGGATGTGTGTGTCTCTGCTGAACTCATATCTGTATTCAGTTTTGCATTGAGGCACAAATGGTTCGGAAATTGCTAATTATTTTGTATTCTGAACTGTCAGCTATCATGTTGACACATATTGCAGCTGTGGTGGTAGCAGCGGCTGGTCCTGCTGTGGTGAACATGTGTGCTGTTCCAGCAGCAGCTGCTGCCTCCCTCCTCCATGTCTGTGGTGGTGTAAGATACTCCCCATCATTGTGCTCATTGTCTGTGATGCAGACACTGCTGCCACCTGACCCCACATTATCTTGAATGGTGATGGAGACTTAGGTTTTCCAAAATATAATATGGAAAGAGTGATGCCATTGTATGGCTGCTCCTCATCCTCACCAATGATATTGACTCCCATCAAATGTGATTAAGTGTAAAGAGAACATAATGCAGGCAGTTCTTGGCTGGCAAATATGCTCTCATTGAATCTACAATCTGAGATCTGCAATCTCAGTCTTTCATCTGCTGCTGGCGTGAAGCTTGTTGGTGGCATCAATTCTGCTCCACCTCAGGTAGTGGTGTGATTCTCCCAATGCTGCCTGTTTATTGTGGGTTATATCCATCATTCAGACCTAGACACATAGATTTAAAAAAGAGGTGTGGTTGGGATGGAAAAGACAGGCTAATTCAAGTAGTGGCATCGCTTGGGTAGGGAACTGGCCACCACTACGGAATACTGTGCCCCACCCCCCCGTGCCCACCTGCAATGCTGAAAACAGCTGCATATTTTGCCTGCCAATGCTCTTGCTGGCAGTGCCAGCACAGACATTCTGCCAGCGCCGCCTGCAAGTGAAGCAATGCATTGGGCGGCAACGTCGGACATTTTCAATTTCTCCCGGCTGGCGATTTGAGCCAGAGAGCTGCTGATATTAAGCTAGTGTAACGTTGCACTGTTCTACGTTGCAGGTGCTGGATTGGTGTTGTTTTATTTTATTACACTGCTTGCCAATTGGGATAAACAAAAAACATTCCAATTTGGGACTGGGTTTTATATCTTAATTCCCAACAGTCTACTGAACGAAAACAACACCAGTGTAAGTGGTCTATTGAAATAAAAGAACACCAATCCAGGATTCCCAAGACGCCGTAACAACTCACTGTGCTTTCTCCTTTTATTTCAATAGACTGCTTGGGAATTGAGATACATCCCAAGTTGGGAATACGTTTTATACAGGAGAGGTATTGGTCGGGGAGAGGTATTGGTCGGGAACAAGATGGAGTCGCGCTCCAGCAAAAATGATCTTGCCACTCCATGTAGACCCCGCATCACAATCAAAGCAATTGTGCATGCAGATCGTATTGATCTCAGAATGGAATGCAATGTCATTGATCACAAAGTGCAACGCAACCACCTGGCAACATCCACTGCTATTAGAAGGACCATCTCAACGTAGTTTTTATCTTTCCAGCATAACCATAGCTATCAATTCGAACTAGCACCCATTCCATATGGAATTAGTAATATCTGGGTGCGTGGGTCATTACGTAAGAGCTCACTTCATACATGGAGCCAGAAGCATGTTAAAAGTTGGAGCACTTCGAATCAGGAGGAATTCTGCATGAATTGCTATATAAGAACATAAGTTATTGTTTTTCCTGGAAGAAGACCTCAAGAATCATCCCTCCTGCAAATCATCTTACATATCTGCTTGGGCTGCTGGCCTGCAGACTTAAGGTCGTGAAGATTGACCTCCACGACTATGCAGGCGACTCTGGGATCCACCTCATACTTGCAACAGACTTGCTCCAGCAAAAAAATGGCTTGCCATTCCATGTAGACCCAGTCAAAAAGCCAAGCTCAGCAGTGATCTGCGTATGAATGCCGACATGCCAACCCTCCCAATTTAGGTGGGAGACTCACAATTTCTTCATAAAATGTTTTGCTGTTTTTACTTTATCCCGACTAAAATAATGTGTACCCCAAAGCAATTCAAATGAGAGAATAACATTCCCCTACTTTCTGTACCAGAATTGCCCTACCAGGTTGCTGCAAAATGTTAGCATGTACGTAAAAGGCTGTAGGCACAGTGGTATTGGCACGTAATGGGAGGGGTTTGTGTGGTGATAGTAATGGGCATGTCCTTTAGGAGGTGCAAATAGTGCTTGATTGAAGGGGGGCTGCCTAAAGCTGCATGCTGCTGGGGACAATGACACACTATCGGTGGTCATTTAAATGCACTTTTGTTCATTTTGTTTAATCAGTCTTGAGAGTACGGTGGAGTGGAGGAAAGGAAGGACCTAGGCATGGATTTTGAGTTGGGGGAGTGATGGTGATTAGGGGGGCACTGTAAGGAACTCATGGTGGCAACAGTAAAGACAGATACACGTGATCACAGGTCAAGGGTGTTTATTAAACTGTATAGTAAGGTTGGAAAAAACCCTAATCTAAAACTAAATCTAAGATGGGAGCAAGCTACAACCATCAAATAATGATAAGACAGTCCTAGTGGCGTCTTGTAAAAAAAAACGGGCCTACACTAAGAAATTTTTTCCAGTCCTTACGCTAAATACAAAGTGTGGAATAATGTTCACAAGAAAGAAAGATGTGTACACAAATAATATGTCAGGATGTGGTAGCTGGAGGTCTCATTTCTCCATATTTTGAGCATGGGATAAGGTGGGATTCTGGAGCACAGCACACGTTCAAGCTTTCCCAGCATGAGCCAACAGTTCCGCTCTTTTCAGTGATTAAGTCTCTTTTCTACAGAAAGTCTCTTGCCTCCGAGGACCTGATGTATTCAAAATAATAAACATAAAATTAAAAACAATTCCTTCTCGCATGCACGTTGGGTGATGCCTTTTCACCCCTGGGTCCCTCTCTTCCGGGCTCAGACCCTGC
The DNA here is from genome assembly GCF_040938575.1 of Ambystoma mexicanum. Taxonomy (NCBI): domain Eukaryota; kingdom Metazoa; phylum Chordata; class Amphibia; order Caudata; family Ambystomatidae; genus Ambystoma; species Ambystoma mexicanum. Next base: position 228,964,658 of record NC_090930.1, on the reverse strand, counting down.
TCCATTCAGCCTCCCTCTGTCGGGTACACTACGGTTTCTCGAAACAATCTCTTCTGTGACATTCACAAATCTTAATGTCTTTTCAAACAGTTCACTGTGGACATCCCTCTGCTGGGTTCACTCTTGTCAACACACTGTGCATTGGGACTTAAGACTTTTTTCCCCCCATTTTTCATCGGCAGCCCTTCGTCGAGTTCACTCTTCCCAACCTTTGCAAATCACACAGTGCAGGTTTCACTTCCCTTAGCTTTATCTTAATTTGCTGGTCATAGACTTTCGACTGTACGGTGGATTTTGCTGGACCCCCATATGACCACTTTGACCCTCTTCTCATGCCTTTCCGAAGGCCTTCTGGTAACAGTAGTTTCAATAATAGGGTAAATGTCCGGAGGTTCCTGAGTGAGCACCCACATGGTGCCTGACTCCTCTGTAGCTGGTGTTCTCCTCTCACATTACCTGTTCTTTGTACTTTATTCAATTAGCCCTTTTTTAAATTTTGTTCAACACAGTTCGATTTCTTATCGTCTCTCCCCTCGACTTAGTGGCTGTGATGAACCACTTGGCTTTTCTTGTCTCTGGAGTCAAGGCCGATACCACAGTGGAAAGCACCTCTCCTTGGCTTGGTTATCAGTGGAAGAGAGCCCTATGTACCGTTGACATCTGCTGCAACTAACGCTGGTGTCATGATGCCTACCCCCGGGGAACCAGACCAGGTCCAGCAACCCCGGAAGCAGGCATCAAGTTACTTTGAGCAAGCCCAAAAACCCCTGCTAGGGGCTGTTTGGGTGTGGTCCTGGTGCCTATGGCGCCGGGCTCATATGGAGAGTCAGTCCTGGCACCAAAGGCGCCAGGCTCATAGAGTAGAGCTTACCTGATGCAGACCATGCTGCAAGCTTACCTGATGCAGACCATGCTGCAGAGCTCCAAGCCAAATTAGTCTTGGAAGGGACTATTTTACCTAGGGACTATTTTTTACTCGGGTGGGGCTGGGGAGGAATACTTACCTGGGGCTACTTTGGAGGCTATTTAAACCAAGCCCGAAGAGCAGCACACGATTCGCATTAATCTGCATCCAGCAGCGTACCGCTCACCGTGTCTGCAAGCCTGCATCCAGTCTTCTGCCACGCCCGCCTCGATTCTACAGCTCCTAGAAAAAGGGAGGAACAGAAGGAGAAGAGGTTAGAATAAGAGCAAAACCTTCGATCCTTACCTGAATTCCGGATCCACCGCGCCTTCGAGCTGGAAGAAAGAAGCATTTTACGTGCGCCGCCTCGCCTGCTGCAGCACCGCGCTGAACTCACCGGCCTTCGCAGAATCCTCACGATCCACTGCATCCTTCTGCACGTTGCCACCGCACTCTAGCACCTAAGGGGAACACAAGAACAGCAAAGGTGAGCCAAGGGAATAAACAGAGGCAATATTTACTACCCCCATAGACTTACCTGATTACCGCCAGGGGTACTATTCCTCTTCACGGGTCGGCGCAGTCTCCATTGCATCCTCGCCGTACCCCAGCCCCTAAGGGGAACAAAAGGACAACAAGGTGAGACGAAGGGACAAACAAGGGGAACTCTTCTCACCACAATAGACTTACCTATTTTTACCGCCGGAGACATTATTACTAGAACTTCATATTTTCTCTCCACACCTGAATAAGGGAGCAAGCCACAGGTTACATTCCAGCCTTATTTTATTGAACTGTGTAGGATAAGCCAAATCCTTACCTGAACTTTGTCAGCTACCACGAGGAACTCTTCGCTGGGGTCAAGCTGCAAACTGCAAGGAATCGGACAAGAGTGAAAGTCAGACATGTGAACTCTTACGAACTACATACTTTTCGGAGTCAATATTTTTCTGGAACTCACCAATTCCTTCGAGCCAGTGAAGCAACTGGTTATCAACGCGCCCCTGCGCTCAATGCAGGTTGGAGAGCTCATCTTTTCAAGCCATCAGGTGAGACTATAAGAGGGGACATCAAAGGTGATCTGTGGGGAGAACAGCGGGGGTGGGGGGATATATGCTAAACCCCACGGGTGGTTAATTCCCTTTCTCCATTTACAGAAGATTATTCCTACGGGCCAAGCAAACGAAGCTAGGTGGGCCAGTCCAGTCCGTCATCTCGGCCCTACGCGTCACATTGGTGGAGACCGCAGCTGTCCAGTTCAGATCGTCGTCTCTGTGGAAGCCAGGTGAGCGTAACAGCTGGCTATTGTTAACAGTCTTAAGATTCCTTCTATGGAGGTTTCACAGGCATGGCTTGGAAAGGGCAGGGTCGCTTCTCTACCGCTTCTCTACTTGTCACCCTCTTGGTTCATGTCATCTTCCTCCTCCTCTTGAACTGCTGTGCTGAGTTAGCTCTCTTATTGTGCGTTCTGCCTTGCTCGTATTGTGTTCTTGTGCTCCAACTTTTATCCCTGTGGGAAAGGGAAAGGGCCATCAGGTGTTTGTGATTCTGGTCAATTGCCTGACTTTGCCTGACCCTTGTGTTGGGACATGTCAGGCAAATGGCTCTTGTGTTTGTCCGTTGTCTTTTGTGTTGTGCGAAAGTGTTCATGTCTGAAAAGGGGGATATAGTGTTTGAGTTTCCTATGTTGCAGGATGGGAAAAAGGTGTTGTGAGAAGGGGGCACTGCATCTCACCCGTCTGTGTCCCAATTCCACTCCCCGAGGACCCCCCATCAGGTGATCCTCCCTCACTGGTCCACCCCCAGGAACTGGATCCACTAGCGATGGCCGTGTCATGGCCACCTGGATGACAGATCACCGGGGACCAGACAGGGAGAAAGCTTCAGGGTTCTCACAGCGCAGGTAACATCCTTCTACTACTTTATTTTTTACACTTCAACCACTGCGCTCCGTTGGGTGCCACCGACCACAAGTTCACTCCAGAACCACCCACTGCTGCTGCCACCAATGTGCACAGACAAGCATAAATATCTGCTCCAGTCCAGAATCCTCACCGCTGGTTCCAGGTTGAAGACAACCACACCACACAGCACCACCTCGAGGAGTGCTACCAGTGAGGTAAGGTAAGTGGCTTTCCGGGAGGGGGAGGGGGAGGAGAGGGTGTAGGATTGTTTGGGTGCTTCTGTTCGGGGTAGGAAGGCAGTTCCATTTCTGGTGGGGAGGCAGGGTGCCAGGTATAGGGCCTGCGCTCTGCTGGTGGGGAGGCAGGGTGACAGGTATGGGACCTTGGATCTGGGCCTCGGGCAGGATTGATTGTATGAATTGCAATGCTTAATTCTGACACCGTCCTGTTGTAAAGTACGCCTCTGCTCTTGAGCTATGTTTGCTCTATATGCAATAAAATAAATGCCACATATAGGGCCTGGGGTCTGGTGGTGTGGAGGCAGTTGGACAGGTATGGGGCTCACACTTGGGTGATGGGTAAGGGACTCATGTTTATGTGATGGGTACGGGGCCTGGGTCTGGTCATGGGGTCAGTGATGCCAGGGATGGGGCTTCTGCTGTAGCGGTGGCGGTGAATGCAGGATGCTAGATCTACCATGGCTCAAAAACGTAGTACAAATACTTACTGGGCTTGTTTTATTCTGTACCCAACAATAACTTGCTGACAAAATGGAGGTCCTTGGCTGAAGTGGAGAATGTTTATGTATGCTTTGTAGCCATTTAGAACTAAGGTGGCATAGTGCTTCTTAACAAATACTTTTGTTAGCCATTTGATCATGCATAGGTATTCACGGCATTATGATTGATCTACATAACCACTTACTGATCATTTCATCCTTTGAGGCAGAGATATTATACAGGGATCAAAATTAAGATTGGCTGACCAGAAGCAAAATGCAGCTCCTGGATTTCAAACAGCAGCCTTTAGGAAGGACTACCTTTGTGGAACCAGGAGCTAGTGCATTGTGTGCAGCAAATGTAACCTACCATTTTTGATAATATATATTATCCAATATGCTTTAAATGTCCCTTATGTGGGTAGTTATTGATTTCAAGCTAATCAGGCTCCCCTTGACAATAGCCAGGAGCCTAACATTGCCCAGCTCTTAACCATTTTGAAACCTGGGTATATAGTGCAATTGGTGATAAATGATGCTTTTTAGCACATTATATGCTTAAAAAGCATAACATGCAACCAATTTTACAAAACACAGTTGAAGGTGCGGGTGGTGGGGCAAGGGTATTTGGGCTACATTGACTCACTCAACAGGATTCTTCTCCATAACCAAGCTGTGCTTTGGCAGTCAACAGCAAAATGGCTGCGCTTGCTCTTTGGGTCACCATTGCGTCAAAACTGCACCTTGTAGTGACAAAAGGATGGCTGCACCATCTTGCCAAACACAAAATGGGTGAGTAGGAACAGGGAGCACACAGAGCAAGGGGCCAGTGTGTTACGGGGTGCACCCAAGAAAAGCAAATTAAAGCAGTGCTGCCCTGCTGCTTGCAAACCCACAATTCCCATTGAAAAAGGGAAATATTTACATTAAAAATGATGCAGCTATGAGGCTTTTTCCTCGGATTCCATATCACACTATTTTATTGAGGAGACTCTGCCATGCCCATTCACATTAACATTGCGCTCCAGCAGAAAAAGAGCAGTATCCCTGAAAGACAGACTGTTGTTCATTTCTGAAGGAATCAAAAGAAGCTTTAATTCAGCCACACAGGAAATTCTTTACTTTTGGGATACCAAATGTCAAAGATCAATATGTCAAAGAGGCCCTGGCTCTGGGCCCACGTCAATTTCAGTGCATCTGTGTTTCAAACAAATTGCTGCCTACCAGGAACTAACTATGTCTACAAAACAATATGGAAATGCAGAGGGATGAGACAACCCGAATTTGCAATGAAAATGCCAGCTGGCTTTACACATGCAAAAATGGGCTTTTGCAAACCAGAAACAAATGCCTGTTTTAAAAGTACTATGTTAAACAAAAACTTGTCTCTGCCTAGCAATGTAAAGGTGTTTGTCGCTATGAAACATATGGGGGATGTTTTATAGAACAAGTTTGTTTTGATCCAGGACAAAAGAAAAGAAAAGGAATTAAACTGCATTGGCTGAATTTTGCAAGCTCCAGAACAGGATTTTCCCTGCTGGCAAAGCTAAGACTTCCCCAAAAAGGAACCACATAAACTTCCAGGACACGAAAGTGATAATTGCTAGCTTGAAATACTTTGAATGGACCAAGACAAAGAAAGTTCACACGCTCGTCAGACATTCGTCTGTGCTCCTGGCTGGAACAATATAAGTTCTGGCACACTGACCTGTGAAGTGGAGAGGGCCATAAAACCTTTGATCAAACTGGGAACCCCCATCCCACACAAGGCTGAAGTGGCAGTTGGTGGTAGCTGAAGAGAAAAAAAATGGTCCAGTGAAGGACAAAAGCCAGCCCATTTGTTTCTAAGGACTATTTCATTAAGAAACTTTGAAGACAGTTATTTTTGCAGCAGAAATTCAAAAAAATATAAAAAGTTACCAGTTGTAATGTAATTTTGTGGGGTATAATTTAAGATGTTGTAGCCTTCACTGCCACCTTGGGAACAGAAATGGCAGAGAATTTGGTATTCTATGGAAAGTATACCTTATGCCACTGTGAATTTCAATGCTGACATGCCTAATGATAATCCACACAACTGTATAAGGTTATAGAATTTTAGTCCAAATATTTCACACTTAAAATGAACAAAAATTATTAGAAGGGCGAAACAGTTGTATGGGCATGTGCTGCATAAAATATGTAACCTGTTTATGTAATTTGTTAAAATGCTACCACTGTACAAATGTGCTATTTATGACAAAACTGGATTTTAGCTAAAGTAACTGTGGTAGGGTGTGGACATTGTAAAACTCACATCATAAATCTGACAGCATGCCCTTGAAACCCAACCAACTGAGAGCAAGACATCAACTATTACCCCTGACCAATCCAGTTGTGTAGAGGCATGCTCAGCTAAGCCTGTCCCACCGTATAGTTCTATGATGTCACCATGATTTATATAAAGGGTGGCTGACAGGACTCTGGACAAACTCTTTCCTGAATTTCATGCGCCTGCGTTCCTGATTTTCTACATTCATTTAGCCAGATTTCAGATTCCACTGCAAAGCTAAAGCATGGCTGATTCCAAATTCCACTGCAAGGCTAAAACATTGCTGACCATCCCAGCAATGCCTCAATCCAGAGACCCCAGATCTAAATATCCCAATAACCAAAGGGAAACCTGTGGTGTTCTTTAGGGAGGCCTCGTGAAACCAGACCAGCTTTTTGCCTGCTAACTGCTTGCCCTGCATACTCGCTCCATCTGGCTGAGGCCTTGCTGTGCTGTGACCAGACTTTTGCTCAGCTGTCTTTTGCCAGGAGAGTCCACCGTCCAGTGACTCGAGCCCTGGAGTCCAGAACCCAGTTGACTGTGCCAAATTTAAGAGCGGACTGTGAGTATCCACATCCCATCACACATAGTCTACCCATCTTGATTTTTGTCTTTGTTCCACTCTCTAAGCAACATTATCCATATCCTGATAACTTGTCCAACTGTCAGAATTCTCTGTGCGTCTTGTCCTTGATCTCCAAGCGTTAGTGGCACCTTTCTCTTAATATCTGTCTTGCATAAGCCATTAGTGATATTTTGATTAAATACATTCATTTTCCCTGAAGAAAAGGGGTACACTGCGTGAAGCGTTACAACTTCAGCGTAACTTTTATATTCACGGGTGGCGTTTCTCTTTTCTTAGTCATTAAATTTAGTTTAAGTAAAGTTTGTCTGTCATTTTTAAAACCGATTTTCTCTTTTCACTGCTCTATTTTCCTAAATATACACCTCACTCTATCTTCCAAATCTCTTTCAATTCATCAGCTATAATCCTCCTTTCACGTCCATATTGTCCCTGTGTTGTGCATCCATCACCCTACCAGAAACCGCATTCAAATTCAGTGTTTTTCACCTGTTTTTTGCAAAAAACGTCTTTACATTTAAAATTGCAAACTAGAAAAAAATGCAACTTTTCCATGTGTGAGTTGGCTGCACTGGGATTTCCATTTGAATCTGCTTTGTGAATTGTATGCTTTTGTGATACTTTGCCTTGCCATTTTTTGTGTTTATAAATTCATGCTAGTGTGAGAAATCATATTTGCCCCATAGATTTAACCGCACATTAATTATTTATTTGTCAATGTCTGTGTGTCATTTTATGCCATTGCAAAGGGTTTAAAATCTGTTTGTACCTCTTAGTTTGTGAGGGAAGGATTTTGATTGTGTTTGCTGCCTCTAATCCCTGACTACCTGCTGCATCTTTCTATCCACACAGAATTCGATTATTTGTGGGTTGAGGGAACATTGCAGGAGGAAACCTTAACTTGGGTGCTATCTCTCCTAATTCAAAAACTGCTCCCATTCAATTGTTCTTTGGATATGTTCTTGTAGAAGATTAACCAAGTGTAGTTCAGTAGTTTGTATTGTGATTATCACCTGATTGGTGATTGCTGCCCAATATAAAAATGTGTGTGATTTTTGTAAATTTTGAAAATAAATAAATATTGTATTTTCACCAGCTGGCCTGCTTCATGGTCCATTGTGACCCAGGGTATTTGTAAAAGGGGGTGTGAGACTGGTCGGGTATCGGCTCAATTTGAATTCATTGAAATCAAAGAAAAAACATTCCTATTGAGCGCCACACGCCCGATTGGTATCCTTAATAGGTAAATGTGTGAATAGCACCAGTGGGCCTGCATTTTGGACTGAACTGAAAAACATATATTTTATAATCGGCATCAATGCCCAAGTTAACAGTGTTGTGTGGAATTGGTGTATAAATAATAGAAATGTTTCTGTTTACAGCAGACCCCCTGCAGTGTAGCACCAACTTTCAGTTACTACTGTCCCTGAGACCCCCATGCTGAAAGACTACCCAGACCACAGATCATGACAGCAAAACAAATGTAGGCATATACTTTTATTTAATTTCCAAAATGTCTGGGTAATCCTCTAAAATATTTAAACATGGTTTAGACACAGTGGCATAGTCGAAGGGTGTTTTCTTTTTTGTGGTTATGGATTTCAGCAGCATTAAAACACATTTTGTATTGCTGCCGAATATCATGAATAAGAGCACTGCCGATCCGTGAAACTGAACAGATGGGCAATTCTCTTATACAAAATGTTCTCTGAGGTGTTTTAAATGAGATAATCGGACGTTCTGTTTTATATCAAAACAATTGTTGCAAAATGGGTTCTCTAAGTCTTGAGCAGGTATTTCAGTAGTTCAAATTAATATTTCTTTTGCATGAAGTGCAGTTAATTTGTGTTCACTGACCGCTTCTATTGTGAGAAATTAAGCCATGGAGCTATACATGCATATACATTTAAGGAGGGGGGCAAAAAAATGAGTGTGGGAGGTGGTTCACCATCCCTGCTTTAGAATGTGATTACCTGTAAGTGAGCCACACATATCTATTTATTGATTTTACTTTATAGTGAGACAACACCACATAAATGGATATCTGGTCTAATTATTCCCCTGTGACAGTTAAGCATCAAATAGATAATGCTATGCAGGTGGTGCAGCCGCAAGACTAAAGGCAGACACAAGAAAGATGAATGTCTCTTCTGTGGATGAGAATCAAGTGTTTGAGAGGGAAGATGTGGAATTTAGTAACCACAGGAGTGCTGATGCTCTCTCAGAAGCTGCTGAACCATCATCCCAGATTCACGGTTCAAGCATAATATTTCCTCCCACCAAACAATACATTGCTTGTGAAAAACTTTGCAGTGACTTTGATCAACCGCTGAATGAAGTAATGGTTGTTGGTGCTGTCAAGGGAAAGGCATCATCAGGTCCCAGTGATATCAGCCAGTGCGCTAGTGAAGGGCCTAGCCAAACTGTCCTAAACAACATATCCCCAGACATAACTGAAGGCATGCCTTAGATCATTTGGTTCACATTGGTTTCATGGCTAGAATACTACATGGAACATAAACAAGTCATTTTTATTAGTGCAGGCTTCACCAACTTAGAAAAATGCATTGCAAAATGGTAAACGAATATTGCAGCATGCAAAGTCTGCTTCCCACTAGTAATGCTAAGTGAGATGGGAGGATTTCAAAAGAAACATAAAAGATGATACATCAATCATGAATGGTCTCAGTGAGGCATATACCAAAGAAGTGACTGAAAATCGGCATTACATTAAAATAATTTGCTTATTATGTTTTACTATTAACTGGCAGTACAAAAATTGCCCAAAGGGAGCATCGCTGCAACTCTGATGACATCAATCATGGAAAGGTGAGAGAAATATTTTATTTACTTACTGTTTGAGACAGTATTGTAAAAAGAAACTTAATGGGCCCAAATACCCATGCTATTTACATCTGCCCATTCAAAATGAACTCCTGCCAATTATGGCTGCTCTCGCCAGGGCGAGCATTGCGGAAAGCCTTAAAGGAAGCCCATGTTCTATACTTTCTGATGAGACCAAAGACTTCAGCAAAACTGAGCAGCTGTCTGTTGTTGTGAAATAGCTCCATAATAATTATGTCCATGAAAGATTTCTGAAATTCTATGAAGCTTATAGCCTTGATGCAGAATCTTTAACATGTTGTATATTTAATGTCCTATCATCATTGGGCATTTATAAAAATGGATGCATTGGCCAATGGTATGATGGGTCCTCAGTGATGAGTGGTCGGCTTAATGGTGTGCAAGCACGGGTTCAAAAAGACATGCCGTCTGCACTTTGTGTTCATTATATTGCTTACCACCTTAATTTAGTCATGTTGAGATGGTTAAGAACGTATATATGCAGCAACTGAGGTTTTTGTAAAAATTGAGAAACTTTATCAGGCCGATTCATGTAATTCCTCACAAAAGTGTCGCACGCGGCTGGCGCACAGCGTGCCCGTGCGAATGTCTGCGCCAGCCGCGTGCGACAAAATCAATTTCCGCGCACAGCGTATTCATGGATTCTCGCCTCCAAAAGCAGACGTGGCGGAGAGTGGCGCAGCGACCCTGCAGCAGCACCAGTTACGTCCCCAAGAATGCCCTCGGGCAAGCAAAAGCCATCAAGATCGCAAAACCATCGCAAAGGGCTGCGCCAACCCTGTACCAGTTTACCGGACTGGCAAACAGCAAACGCAAAACGTGGAACGAGTATTACGGGTGTCGGGAACACACATGCGCGAGACGTTTCACACGCGATCTGGCCTGGGGGAGCGTGTGCATGTATTACAGGGGTGCGCACAAAGTATTACACGCAAATGGCCTGGGTGCGTGTATTTCAGGGGTGCGCGAGAAGTTCCACACGCGAATGGCCTAGGCGTGTGTATTTCAGGGGTGCGCGAGAAGTACTACACGCGATCGTGAAGTTCCACACGCGATCTGGCCTGGGGGAGTGTGTGCGTGTATTTCAGGGGTGCGCGAGAAGTCTCACACGCGATCGGGCCTGGGGGAGCGTGTGCGTGTATTTCAGGGGTGCGTGAGAAGTTCTACACGCGAATGGCCTGGGTGCGTTTATTTCAGGGGTGCGTGAGAAGTTCCACACGCGATTGGCCTGGGCGCGTGTATTTCAGAGGTGCGCGAGAAGTTCCACACGCGATTGCCCTGGGCGCGTGTATTCCAGAGGTGCACGAGAAGTTCCACACGCGATTGGCCTGGGCGCGTGTATTTCAGAGGTGCGCGAGAAGTTCCACATGCGATTGGCCTGGGCGCGTGTATCTCAGGGGTGCGCGAGAAGATCCACACGAGATTTGCCTGGGCGCGTGTATTTCAGGGGTGCGCAAGAAGTTCCACACGCGATTGGCCTGGGCGCGTGTATCTCAGGGGTGCGCGAGAAGTTCCACACGCGATTGGCCTGGGTGCGTGTATTTCAGAGGTGCGCGAGAAGTTCCACACGCGATTGGCCTGGGGGAGCGTGTGCGTGTATATCAGAGGTGCGTGAGAAGTTCCACACGCGATCTGGCCTGGGGGAGTGTGTGCGTGTATATCAGAGGTGAGCGAGAAGTTTCACACGCGATTGGCCTGGGCGCGTGTATTTCAGGGGTGCGCGAGAAGTTCCACACGCGATTGGCCTGGGCGCGTGTATTTCAGAGGTGCGCGAGAAGTTCCACACGCGATTGGCCTGGGGGAGCGTGTGCGTGTATTTCACAGGTGCGCGAGAAGTTCCACACGCGATTGGCCTGGGAGAGCGTGTGTGTGTACTTCAGAGGTGCGCGAGAAGTTCCACACGCGATCTGGCCTGGGGGAGCATGTGCGTGTATATCAGAGGTGAGCGAGAAGTTTCACACGCGATTGGCCTGGGCGCGTGTATTTCAGGGGTGCGTGAGAAGTTCCACACGCGATTGGCCTGGGCGCGTGTATTTCAGAGGTGCGCGAGAAGTTCCACACGCGATTGGCCTGGGGGAGCGTGTGCGTGTATTTCAGAGGTGCGCGAGAAGTTCCACACGCGATTGGCCTGGGCGCGTGTATTTCAGAGGTGCGCAAGAAGTTCCACACGCGATTGGCCTGGGTGCTTGTATTTCAGAGGTGCGCGAGAAGTTCCAAATGCGATTGGCCTGGGAGCGTGTATTTCAGAGGTGCGCGAGAATTTTCACACGCGATTTCAGCAGGGTATGCGTATTTCAGGGGTGCACGAGAATTTTCACACGCGATTTCAGCAGGGTAAGTGTATTTCAGGGGTGCTGGGGAGTCCTACATGTGATTTGGCAGTGTGGGTCCTCCCAGGTGTCCCCTGTACACCCTCCACGGCCCCTGCAGGCAGCCCACACCACAGGGGACTACCCTGCATCCCTGGTCATGTCCCGCAGGCAGCCCGCCCAACATGGGCATGCCCCCCAGCAAAGGCACATGTCTCCTTGCACTACTGATCACCAACTCATGTCCCCTTGGACCCCCACCCCCAGCATTGCGGGGCACCTGCCAGCAGGCCCCCACTCATGTCCCACTCATGTCCCCCTGCACCCCGACCCCCCAGCATTGCGGGGCACCTGCCAGCAGGCCCCCACTCATGTCCCATTCATGTCCCCCTGCACCCCCACCCCCCAGCATTGCGGGGCACCTGCCAGCAGGACCCCACACATGTCCCCCAGCCAACATGTCATCACAATCTAGATCCCTGGCCCTTATGGTCAGCCTCCAAATGCAAAACACCCACTCGAGTATTGCATCCACCCACTTAGAAATGGCAATGACATGATAGAACACCAATAGCAAGTTTGGAAATGAACACATGGCCCTCACATACACCCAATGGGTGTCAGTGAATCTCAAAACCCATATCATGATATGCATGATACCAATGAGATGATACTACACATTGAAGTTTGATGAAAAAAATGTATTAAAAACAGCATAAATGGAATTAAAAATAAACAAATGACAATGGGAATCAAAAACCAAAAGCAGCATGTCCGTAAAATAATGAAAAACGAAAAATCATAATCCAAAGGAAAGGTGTCCAAAGTCACAGTTCAAGAAAGTAAATCCAAGGTAAAAACAAAACCGAAAACCATTGCTCCATGGGTAAATCCAAAAAAAAATTAAAAAATCCAACAGTCAACTATATACAGATAAACAAACCAGGGTCCATGATCCCAACTGAAGAAATGAAACCTACATCAAAATACTACCTAATAAAATAAAACTATATACAAAAATGTGGACCATTGTCCAAAAGGTCCAAAATAAATAAAAAAGCAAAGGAAACCTAACACTAACTACATAACTATTTACAAGGGCAGCGGGCTAGTCCGACGGCTCACTGGTTGTTGTCATGGGCCAGGGCATCATCGAACTCCTGTTCAATGGCTTGGAGGCGGGCATGTTCCCTGGCCCCGAGGTCCCGCAGGGATAATGCAGTGTCCAGCTCCAACTCCCTGCGAAGACCCTCGAGGCACTCAGCCCGCCTCAGCACCCTCCGCATGGAGTTCTCCGCCATGACCATTGTGAGCCGTTCCTCCTCTGCCCGCTGCCGCTCCGTACCTATCTGCTGGCCCAACCGCTCCCACACGGAAGCCACTCCCATTCCAGGGTTCTCCTGCCCTCCGGCCGATGCCTGCACCCCGAGCCATGATGCCTCCCACGTCGAGCCTGCCGCTGCCTCCGACGCAACTGCCTGTGCCAGCACGACGGGATCCAGGCTGATGGAAACCACCGACGCCGTCGTGCACATGCCCTGCCCGATGATGCCATCACATCCTCCATCTGCTGGGGTCCAGTTGCTGGTGTGTCCACCCCTGCTGGACCTCCGACTCCCGACTGTGGCAGGGATGGGATCCCCACCGAGGTGGCTGCATTGGTCGGGGCAGGTCCACAGGGGGCCCTGGTGGCATCTGGGCCGGAAGACGGCATGGAGTACGACTGGCGCATAGCCTCCACAGAGGAGGAGAGGGTCGCCAGAGTGCCCGACACATGTACAAGACCCCCGACCATGACCGCTCCCAACTGGGCCATGTTGGCACGGTGCTCTTCGTGATGACGTGCATGCTCCCCCCGGGAAGCACGCACCTCATCACGAATGACAGCCGTGCGCAACGCGACACCAATCAGGACCTTCTCCATACGGCCAGGGGTCCCCTCGTCCGCAGGTGGAGGGGAGGCAGATGACATGGACATCCCCCCTACCTGCGGACGGGCCTGGGATGGGGCATCCCTGCTGGTGCATGGTGGTGCAGTCACAGTGTCAGGGACAGTGACATGCACAGGCACCTCCACGGCGACCTGTGCTGCCTCCTGCCGCTGCCCCTGGACTGCACCACTTGCACCAGCAGGGATGCCCCCACCAGGCCCCATGTGCGGCTCAGTAGCAGCCTCCTCCTCCTCTGTGGAAACCACTAAAGTGGATGGCTCCACACCGTCTTCCACCGTTGCAAGCCCCTGTGGGGGCTCACCCACCCCTTCCACTGCAGCCGTGGGGGCATCCCCGCCGCTTAGCTCCACAGCACCGTCTCCGCCCTCTTCTTCACTTTGCGCTGTGTAGAGGGAGACATAGAACACAAGCATCAGGGTACTGTACAATGGTCCCCTAGACAGGAAGCAATAGCAGATGAGTGGCACTGTCAAAGATCACTTCCATCATGACCCTCCACAACACATGGGTCAGTGCAGGCAAAACACATGCAGTAACAGGCATGGCGCATGCTATGGACATAAGCAAACATGTCCAAGGGACTCTTGAAGCATACAATGTTGTTTTTGGACTCACATGCATCATGGGTCATGCCTATCACATACACACACTTCAACGTACTTTCATCCATCTGGACTTGTACACCCCAGACACAGTGGATGCAAGGATAACTAGGCTGCATCAGTGAATCTGAACATTGTCACAGACATGTGTCATGCATCCATGGCATCCACAAGTCACAGACACGCAGGCCAAAAACACAGACATGGACACCATACATGTACATGGCATCAGCACCCATCCCTCACCCACACCCATGTCCAGGAACAGAGACTGGCATGCTCTCATGTGTCCATTCCGCATAGGGCTCCACATGTTACATTTAAACACATACACCAACCGTGTGCTTCACACATTACTGGTCTCACATGCATGACCATGATGTCCTTGCACACAGACACGCGCGTACATGGCCTATGTCACACATACAGGCAAGTATCAGACAACCAGCACGCTGCAACATGCCCTGTCTCACACAGCAATGCTTGGACACTTACCGCTCGACTCCAGACGGGTCTGCCTCTCAAGGATCTGGGCATGGAGCGCTGGGCGTACGTGTTCCAGGACCCTCACCTGGATGGTACTCATGCTGCCCCGGGCCCCCTCCACGAGGCGCGGAGCCTTTATGAGGGTCCTGGACCTGAAGTCCTCCCAGCGCTTCTTGAATTGCTTGATGTTGGGGGTTGCCACCCCCTCCGCGTTTATGGCAACCACAAAGTCGTCCCAGATCCTGTCCCGTCCTTCCTTGTCGGCGCGTGGTGGTCCAAAGAGGGCATCATAATGCCCCAGGACAAGCTCCACCAGGACACCAACTTCCTTCTGAATGAAGCTGGTGGCCCTCTGCCCCTCTGGCTGGGGGTCGCCAGTGGTCTCGGATGGTGTTTGCCCCGACATGGCGACCCCCGATGTAACGCTCACCTGATTCCCGTAGAGGCGCCGGTCTTGACTGGGCGTATACCGTATCTTCAAAGGTGATGTGTAACACACGGCTGGCTCTTTGGGCTGGACCTCTGTGCACTGTATGTCTGACTCGAAGGGTAAGATGTCTGCAGATAGAAAATATGGGATTAAGGAACTGGGTTATTGAAAGTCTCTCTCTTCTTCCCTTTCTCTTCTCCTGTAGAACCCCAAAGGTTAACGCTCTCACCTTAGGTAAGTGAACGCTGTGCTCTCCATCTGCCTCGGGGCAGGGTGCTGTAACCAGTTTCTTCACTGGATAAGGGGAGCAGGCCTCTTGACTTCAGAGGACTGCTGTCCGTCGTTTACTGCACGAACAGTAAGTTTCGAGTAATTCTAATGTCTTTAAAGTCTTTAGTAATGATGTCTCTTGTTTTGCAGGGTTCCGGCGATGGCGGATGACGGGCTGAAGTGAGTTGAAGATGGAGCCCGTGTGATGAATAGAAGCGCCTGGAAGCACGTAAGTAAGCGCTTGTTGCCTGCTTCACGATGCGCTCTAACTGTCTTTTTATTTTGCAGGTACAAGTTCGGAGCGGCTGCAAGGTGCCGGAATACCCACTGGGTTAGATGTGGAAAGGAGTAATGGCACGTGAGTATTAAAGTTCCCCAATGTCTTTAAACGCGCCTTGTTTTGTCTTTCAGATGCGGGATGCAGCGCCGAAGGCCTCCGGAGCGTGCGAAGAGTTGGTAAGCTTTTGTCTTTCAGATGCCGGAATGCAGTGTGAAGACCTCCGGAGCGCACGAAGAGTAGGTAAGCCTTTGTCTTTCAGATGCCGGAATGCAGCGCGAGGCGTTGGTGACAGCCGATGGACCAGGTAAGTGAAGAGCTGTCACTGAAGACCGTAATGCTAACCTGTTCTTTCTTGTCTTTATAGGTGTTGCTGAAGACTGGATTCAGGATGGTAAGCCTTTTTCCTTAGGCCCAGGATCAGATGCAGAAGACACGATGAGCGTTCTGCTGCAGAGGATGCAGAATAACGCAAAGAAAGATTCATCCATCGGGTGTGGTTTAAATAGCCTCCTGTAGTGCTTAGGTGTCTCCTTCCACAGCCACGCCTAGGTAAGAAAAGAGTTCCTGCTTTCCAGAAGAGTTCCAGTGTTCTGAATCTAGGGAGTGGCTCCTGCCCCACCCAACAGGAAAAGTAGTTCCGAACAGAAGAGGATCAGAGGCTCAACTGGCAGGCAAGTAAGCAGCATGGTCTGCTGCAGGTAAGTCCACCCAAGCATTATGAGCCCGGCGCTTCCAGCGCTGAGACTGGGCATATTTATGAGCCTGGTGCCACTGGCGCCAGGACTGGGTCCAAAAGGTCCCAATTGGGACTGGTTGGCACTCGGAACCTGGGTTATGGAACTGCTTCCAAGGGAGTTGGGAAAACCCTGACCTTTTGGAAGCAGAGATCATTACAGTACCCCCCCTCAAGGCCCCTCCCAAACCGGGCTTCTCCGGGGGTTTTGGCTTGTCAGGAAATGTTCGGTGAAATCTTTTGATTAGGCGAGGAGCGTGGACATATTCAGCAGGTTCCCAGGATCTCTCTTGGGGGCCGTAGCCTTTCCAGTCAATTAGGTAAAATAGTTTAGATTTGGAGATCTTGGAGTCCAGAATGCTTTTGACTTCAAACTCGAGTTCTCCATCAACTAGGATAGGTTTTGGAGATTTAGTTAGTCGGGTTTGAGGTTGCACGGGTTTTAATAGAGAGACGTGGAAGACCGGATGTATCTTCATGTGCGGGGGCAAGTCCAACTTGACCGCTACTGGGTTTACTATGGTAGTGATCGAATAGGGACCAAGGTATCTTGGGTTGAATGTGCGTGGCCCTTTTAGAGGTAGATATTTGGTGGATAACCAGACTTGATCCTCTACTTGATATTGAGGGGCTTCCTTCCGATGTTGATCTGCTCCTTTCTTGTTTTGTTCTTTAGCCCTTTGAAGGTGAGAAACAGCTTCCTTAAAGGCTTGGGTGATTGTAGAATGCAGGTAGTCTACTGCTGGTGTTTCAAGATCTTGGAGGGGATCCAACTCCGAGGTTCGAGGGTGACTGCCGTACAAAAGAAAAAACGGGGTTTTCCCAGTTCCCGAATGGACAGAGTTATTGTAGGCATATTCGGCTATCCAAAGGATGTCTTTCCAAGTTTTTTCAGTTTGTTGCAGCATGCAGCGTAAATACTGTTCCAGAGTTTGATTGGTCCTCTCGGTTTGTCCGTCGGTCTGAGGGTGGTGACTGGTCGATAGTCTCACATCAATTTGAGCCGACCGACAGCAACTTCGCCAAAAATGAGAAATAAATTGACTACCTCGATCTGAAATTAGAACCGAAGGAAAACCGTGCAGTCGGACGATGTTTTCGAGAAATTCTCAGGCCAGAGTTGCTGCTGTTGGCAAGCCTTTGAGCGAAATGAAATGCGCCATCTTGGAGAATAAGTCCACGATTACTAGAATCGTATTGTATCCGGAGCATGGAGGTAGATCGGTGATGAAGTCCATAGAAAGCGTATGCCAAGGGCGAGGTGGGATGTCAATAGGGCGTAAGAGGACTGCTGGTCTTTCATTTTGACTCTTGTTTTGGGCGCATACTCCACAGGACATTATAAAGTCTCTGATATCTTTTTTCCAAGACGGCCACCAGAAGTAGCGCTTGATCTTTTCTGAGGTCTTGGCCATACCGGGATGTCCTTCCATTAAAGAATCGTGATAACAAGAGATTACTTTTTTCTGTAAATCTGTGCTGGGTAGGTATAATCGTTCTTGGAAATACAATAAGTTGTCCTTTACTGCAAAGTCCTTTCCCTGCAGATGCCAATTCTGTATGTCTGCTGGAGTTACAAGTTGCCTGGCTTTATCCTTAACTTCCTCTATGGATTCTGTGGCGATTACACCCAGAATTCTTTGTTCGGGAATGATTGGTACAGGTTTAGGGTTGATCAAGTGTTCTTCCACTCCCATCCGAGAAAGGGCATCAGCTTTACCGTTCTTTGTACCAGGTCGATAGGTAATTATGAAGTCAAACTCGGCAAAGAATAATGCCCAACGGAGTTGTCTAGAGGATTGGGCTTTTGCGGTTTTCAAATATTGCAGGTTTCGGTGATCCGTAATCACAGTAACGGTGTGTCGGGCCCCCAGCAGATAATGCCGCCAAGCCTTAAAGGCAGACTTGATAGCCAGAAGTTCCTTGTCAGTAATCGTGTAATTGATTTCAGGAGGCGAGAATTTGCGGGACCAAAATGCCACGGGATGCAACTGATTGGTTACCGGGTCCTTTTGTGATAGAACTGCCCCCATGGCAAGGCTTGAAGCATCAGTTTCCACGATGTAGGGGAGTTCGGGGCGAGGGTGTTTTAAGATTGGTGCAGAGATAAATTTAGTCTTCAAATCCTGGAAAGCTTGTTCCGCCTCGGTAGACCATTCAAAACGTTTGTTTTTCTTTAACAAGGCAGTGATGGGCTGGACTATTCGAGAGAATTCGGGGATAAACCTGCGGTAAAAGTTAGCGAAGCCTAACATGCTTTGCACACCTTTTACGGAGGATGGTGATGGCCATTTGAGAACTGCATCGACCTTCTTTGAATCCATACGCACTCCGCCAGGTGATAATATGAATCCCAAGAATTCAACTTCAGTCACGTTGAAAACACATTTTTCCAACTTAGCGAAAAGTTTGTGTTGACGCAATCTGTCACGACTCGCTCCCTTCGCTCCCGTTCCCACCACTTGGGGGCATGATTTGGGGTTTATTCCCTACTGGACCTTTCCTCCGAACCTTATGCTTCAGTGCTGTGATGAATTGGGAGCGCTAAATCCCTATTTTCCAAGCTACTTCCCTTCCGGATCCATTCCAGGTTTTTGGCAGCCAGCATGCTTCTTTAACCAAATGACTATGCTTCCCAGAATGCCTGGCCCACTGCTCCACCTCCACCCTTGCAGGACAAGGTTGGGTGGAGGATAGGTAACAGCTGTGGCTGCAGGTGCAGCAATCAGCACACCTGAGGCGTGTGCTCGTTAAGCAGCTTTAAAAGCCTCAGTCTTACTTCAGTCCAGCGCTGGTCATCGTTTGCAGTGTTCCTGTTGTGACTAGTCCCTTGTTCCTTGTTCCTTGCCTTTGTACCTAGTTCCTAGTTCCTGTCTTCTTGTTCCTCCGCCCTGAATCTCGGATTCATGCGCTAATTGATTTCTGCTCCCTTGATTCCCTTTTTGTCTTCCTCTGTTTGCAGGCAGCATTTCTCAGTGCTTTCCCCTTTTAGATGCAGCCCAGTTTGTCAGTGTTCTATATTTCTTTGACTCTGTCCTTTGCTGCTGTAAACCCGTATGCCTTAGCCTTCCTCTTAGATTAGCTTCCTGTCTTTTCCTTGGAGGGGTAGGGAGAAGTTAGCATTGGTTATTTCGTTTTTCCCTGCTCCTGATCCTTACTTTCCATTGGGATCCATTCCATGTTTTCCATTGCACTTCTGCATTTATTTCCCATTTGATTATTAGGTGTGGTGTGCTGTTGTAGCTAGCTCCTGTGTGAATGCTTATGTTTTCCTCACTAATTTGTAATCACTATTCCAACTTAGGTATTTAGTTTTCCTCCCATTGCTGTTATAGCCTTTCTGGGTCCCAGTTTCATCAACAGGATTCGTGGGCTAGCTGACATTCAAGAGGTTTATCTCGTCCTCGTGAGTACTGTTCTTCAGTTCCCTTATGTAATACCATCAAGAGTGTTAGTTCACAGATCCTGTCATTGCTTGCCCTCCACGTGGGTTTAGCGCTGTCAGTACCTGTAACAGCAATTGGGGGTAAGGCGCTTGCCGACTTTCCTCGCGGTCAGGTGCTTACCCCACATCCCTTTTCATATATTGGTTTTGTTGTCACACTCTATTTGCACTCCTGGGTTCTAGCATACATGAGTCGTTGTTCCTGTGTGCACGTAGTTTAATTCGAAGCTATTCACTGTGTGATTTAGTGCACATTTCCCTTGCCATATTCGCTGCCTTTGTACTCGCCTGACTAATCCTGACAGAATGACCAGCCCAAAATTCCCATTGAATATGGCAAGTTTAAGAAAGAAAGGCAGCAAGGCCTCTAACAAGTTTGTACAGAAAGCTTCCCCTACATTTACCTGTGACAATCAAATCACTAGTCCTAACTTAAATGAACTCCTTGTCACGAATGGGCATTTACGTGCAAAGTATTTTTCCCATAGGATGGCACATCCTACATTGCCTGATCCTAGTTCTATCTTTTGTTTTGATCCCGATTCTATGTCAGCGCAAGCCTTAGCCGCAGAAAACAACACACTGTTAGACTTATTATACAAGAGTACCTCTGTTGTTGAACCCCATGATTCCAGTTGTGCTTCACCTCAGATAGAACAGTTTCATGGTACAAACATAAACAATGGAGGGGTTCCTTGCATAACTTCTGTTTTCTACCCTCAGTCTAAAGCATACTCCTTTGCACAGGTACATACTGTAGTCCCTAATGCCAAGAGGTCTAATGTCAATAGTCTGCTTAAGGGAAACACAGACCAAGTTGGTAAGAGAAACTATAAATCACAGAACCTGCAAGCAGTAGAGGACAATGTACAATCGGTGCACATCCAGATTGCTAGTGCAGGATCCAGCCCTGATGCCACTATGCCTCCCCCTGTGCCTACTGATAGTGATGTACAGTTAATGCAGGGCATGCTAAGAGCTAAGCTTGAGGAGTTAAGACAAGAATTCATTTCTTTACAAGAGGAGAATAAAACCTTGCACTCTTTACTGAATACACCTCAGACTTTATCTGTTGATGTTGAGGAAGTGAACACTGTTCAGCCCCTGAGTGCAGAGACTTTGGTAAACCATGATATTTGTCAATATGTTAGATCTATTGGGAGTGAAGGTCTTTCGTCTAGCACAGCGCTTAATCTGGGCACAGTTTCTAACAATTGTTCTGCTGTTTGTCAGGGATTGCAGTTAGCTGAAGATTTACAAGCCACTCCTTTACCTAAAATTTCCTGTGTAGCAGTTTGTCATAATTCTGAGCTAGCACACATACAAGCTTCTGATTTCCAAACACAATCCACAATGGTGGCATACACAGATTCAGTCACTACAGTAGGCTTAGGCCCTGCTCTTGATACAGCTGCTGAGACTGAAGTAGATGTTAAAGCTGATGTGGAAAACGATGTTACCTCTCGGTTCACTCTTCCTTCTGCCAATTCTGATCAATATGAACAGTCAGAGACAGTACAGATTTCATGTTCTGATGGACTCATTCCACAGTATACAGAACCAAAGAACCGGCAGGCGATTCCTGAACGGTTGATTGTTAATCTGCCTCTTTCAGAAGCTAAAACAGAGGAATGGACAATTGACGAAATCCTGATTAACAGAGACTTTACTATGGTGATTCCACTGGTTGATTATGACTTCTACAAAGAAAGAGACTCTGTGTCACCCACTAAAGAAAGCGACTGCAAGGGTACAGCTCAGTCTTTGGTTACTGGTGCCAAGGAGTCTACTGCCCTAAAGGTGCCCTCCATTCCTGAGCCACCAATGTGTCTGTCAACTTCTGAGACTTCTGTCTGTCCTCCTACAACCATTGACTCTTCTATGATCCAATCCACAGCCCTGCAGTCATCTTCGGCACACGTGTCTTCAACCAATGAACCGCTGCCATGTCTGCCATTTACTCAAGAGCCAGTCCCAAAGACCTGGACATGTTTGTATCCAGCAACCGAGATTGCTTCAGCTTGCATGCCTTCAGCCTCAAGGTTTCCCCTGGCCTGCCTGTCTTCAGCTACAGTGACTCATCCTGCAGATCATCCTTCAGCTTTAGAGCCTCCGGTAGTCCATCAAAAGTGCATGTCTTCAGTCCCGGAGTATACTGAGTATTTGCCTTCAGTTCATGAGACGCCTGTATCCTGCTTAGCCTCGCTGCCAATATCAGAGGTATACCTGTCTACACCATCAGAGTTTGAGACTTTTGCCAGCTCCCGCTTCAGAGTCATCAAGCTGGACCAAGTGGTGAGTCAGAACCACTCACCTGGGTGTGCACAGGGGGTGGTGCAGACCGGCGTATTACCTACAGGACTTGTGCAACAGAATTCCGCCAAGAAGCACCAGTTGGGTGCTAGTAGCCAAAGGAAGGGAATGACTGCTGCAGTTCAAAATGTGTCTGTTATTGCTCCTTCTGCGAGTGTGCCTGAAATATCAAGTACTGCGTCTATCACTCCTATCAGTATGCCAAACGTCCCTGCTGTTGTATCCCACGTGCAACAAGGTGGTTACACGACTGTCACCAGGAGTACCAGCCTTGTACAACCCATTGGACTTTCAGGTCTCCAAGGCGTAGAACATGTGCAGTCAAACCTTAGTCACTTTCAACCACAAGCCTTTTCCCAGATGGATGACAGAAGAAAATCTGAACCTCTACCTCAGCCGCCACCTTCTCTAATGGCTGAACATAAACCTTTCCTGAAGCCAGCAATTTCCTCACCTCCCGCATGTCCACTCTCGGCAGAAAGGCTAACAGGGCTTCTACCATTGTCTAAGGCATGTTGCACCAGCCTGCCTCCCTCCTCAAAGACTTACAAGGGTCCACTCCCAGTGACTGAGCTTCCTGGACCTTCCAACTCTGCTTCAGGTCCTGCAAGTCCTTCATGCCTTTCTTCGAATCATGAGTCTCGTCCTCACCAGAAGCCACCGTTTCCATCAGTACCACCTCCAAAGACAAAGCACTCCTATCATGGAAGTCCATCTGCCTTTGCCCACAGGCCACCATTTCCATCAGTGCCACCTCCAAAGAAAAAGCACTCCCATCATGGAAAGAAGATGTCTCGTGCGGGTGGCGGGCACCCGAAGACGGCCGTAGGAGGGGGTATACTGTCACGACTCGCTCCCTTCGCTCCCGTTCCCACCACTTGGGGGCATGATTTGGGGTTTATTCCCTACTGGACCTTTCCTCCGAACCTTATGCTTCAGTGCTGTGATGAATTGGGAGCGCTAAATCCCTATTTTCCAAGCTACTTCCCTTCCGGATCCATTCCAGGTTTTTGGCAGCCAGCATGCTTCTTTAACCAAATGACTATGCTTCCCAGAATGCCTGGCCCACTGCTCCACCTCCACCCTTGCAGGACAAGGTTGGGTGGAGGATAGGTAACAGCTGTGGCTGCAGGTGCAGCAATCAGCACACCTGAGGCGTGTGCTCGTTAAGCAGCTTTAAAAGCCTCAGTCTTACTTCAGTCCAGCGCTGGTCATCGTTTGCAGTGTTCCTGTTGTGACTAGTCCCTTGTTCCTTGCCTTTGTACCTAGTTCCTAGTTCCTGTCTTCTTGTTCCTCCGCCCTGAATCTCGGATTCATGCGCTAATTGATTTCTGCTCCCTTGATTCCCTTTTTGTCTTCCTCTGTTTGCAGGCAGCATTTCTCAGTGCTTTCCCCTTTTAGATGCAGCCCAGTTTGTCTGTGTTCTATATTTCTTTGACTCTGTCCTTTGCTGCTGTAAACCCGTATGCCTTAGCCTTCCTCTTAGATTAGCTTCCTGTCTTTTCCTTGGAGGGGTAGGGAGAAGCTTGCATTGGTTATTTCGTTTTTCCCTGCTCCATTGGGATCCATTCCATGTTTTCCATTGCACTTCTGCATTTATTTCCCATTTGATTATTAGGTGTGGTGTGCTGTTGTAGCTAGCTCCTGTGTGAATGCTTATGTTTTCCTCACTAATTTGTAATCACTATTCCAACTTAGGTATTTAGTTTTCCTCCCATTGCTGTTATAGCCTTTCTGGGTCCCAGTTTCATCAAAAGGATTCGTGGGCTAGCTGACATTCAAGAGGTTTATCTCGTCCTCGTGAGTACTGTTCTTAATTCCCTTATGTAATACCATCAAGAGTGTTAGTTCACAGATCCTGTCATTGCTTGCCCTCCACGTGGGTTTAGCGCTGTCAGTACCTGTAACAGCAATTGGGGGTAAGGCGCTTGCCGACTTTCCTCGCGGTCAGGTGCTTACCCCACATCCCTTTTCATATATTGGTTTTGTTGTCACACTCTATTTGCACTCCTGGGTTCTAGCATACATGAGTTGTTGTTCCTGTGTGCACATAGTTTAATTCGAAGCTATTCACTGTGTGATTTAGTGCACATTTCCCTTGCCATATTCGCTGCCTTTGTACTCGCCTGACTAATCCTGACACAATCTTTCGAGGACCATTTTCACGTGTTTCCGATGTTCAGATTCCGATGAAGAATAAACAAGGATGTCGTCAATGTAAACAACAACACACACATCTATGAGCTCTCTGAGGACATCGTTCATAAAATATTGAAAGGCGGCCGGGGCATTGCAAAGTCCGAAGGGCATGACCTGATATTCAAATAGCCCATACTTGGTGCGGAAGGCCGTCTTCCATTCATCGCCCTCTTTTACTCGTACCAAGTGGTAAGCTCCTCTAAGATCCAGCTTTGTATATATGCATGCTTTTCTGACTTGGTCCAGGAGTTCAGGGATCAAAGGTAACGGATATCTATTCTTAACGGTGATCTGGTTCAGGGAGCGATAATCTATACAAGTTCTAAGGTCTCCTTCCTTTTTTGGAACGAAGAACAAAGCTGAAGAAGCAGGGGACTTGGAAGGATGAATAAACCCATTTGCCAGGTATTGATCCAGGTATTGTCGAAGGTGAAGGTTCTCAGGCTCGGTGAGGGCATAAATTCTACTACAAGGAGGAGTAGATCCAGGTATCAGGTCTATCTGGCAGTCATAAGACCTATGAGGAGTACTTCCGGTACCGACAGGCATCGCTTTGCATCTCTCGGAGTTAGCTCTTCATCTCCGAAGCAGACTCGATACGAAGCGTATTCGATACACTAGACCAACAGCTGACGGCTGCCCAGCCCGCGGCTGACTGCGGCGTACTGAATTAGACCCGCCTGGAACCGGACAGCGTAGCTGTTCACGCTCCCTCTCGGAAAGCTCCACGGCTCCGCCGTTCATACTGGATGTGTTTTCCTTTCTACTATCCAGAACTCATCAGCCCTGAAGAAGGCGGGACATTAAAACTGATCCTTTTATCTTTTTGGGACCAGTGGCTAAATTTTTAATACAGACTATATATTTGAACAATAACCCCTGGCATTTTTTGTCCAGATCCCATTATTCGTTTAGGTTCGCATACTGGGTACATTAAGGATAGATTCCTTGATTAGAGCAGCATAATTAAAGGGTGTGTATCTCGGACAGAATTTTTCCCGAGACCCTGGTAGGACAGACAGACATATCCAAGCCCTACCACCCTGCTGCCCAATTCATCCGGGTTTCCGGTTATATTTTTTCAGCCTTTTCATTCCTCACAGGTTTACATATTTGTTATTTTTTTGACACCACCGGCTCTTGACCCTAGTGCATTTCCTTCTGTGATTAGACAACAGATCGAAGTTAGGTGTGTGTCAACCCGTACAAATTTGCTTTTTATGTTTTAAAAATTATGAAAAAGTATTATATATTGTTGCCTTTTTGTTAGTTTTTTGTTGATTGTTCACTTGTCTAAATGCTTGATACACATTATATTATATATTTTTATAAAATGTCTGCTATGTGAAAAATGTCTCACGACTGTATATTGCATTAAAAGTATTTATATATATTCTTTTCCCCTTTTTTTCCAACATCTAAACCCAGCATTTACTGCTTGTATATAGAGCTATTCAGGGGAGTTTCAGGATTTAAATGACCCCCATTTTTAGCTCTCCAATTTCGGCACAGCGACACTCCCTTCCATTTTCATGCTTCATACGAGGTAGAGAGTTAGCCTGATCCTTCCGGAAAACATCTTGGTATTCTAGGTATTCGGGAGGTAACTGGGGAGTCTCTGAAGAAATTGCTGCCAGTGCAACACCAGGTGGAGGGTGACAAGTAGAGACACATTCTGGAAACTGGACCGTTCTTGCTCGCCAATCGATCAGAGGATTGTGTTTCTCTAACCAAGGTATTCCTAGAATAATCTGAAACTGAGGGGCCTTGATCACATCGAACACGATCTTCTCATGGTGTCCATCTTGACTTACTAGCGTCACCTCTTGAGTGGTATGCGTTACTGGCCCGCAGGCTATCTCCGTACCATCCACCGTAGTAATGACGTCCTTTACAGCCTTGGGACAAAGAGTTAGATTCATCCTCAAAACCATTTCATGATCCACATAATTGCCGATGGCACCGCTGTCGACGTAAGCTTCAATTGCGTGTAATCGATCCGGATTATCAGGGCTAATGAGGACCATAGGTATCACGAAATGCGAGGTCACAGAACTGGTTTTCACGCTCGGCAAGAGGACCTCTATTCTTGTCGGGCGAGGTCGTTTCCCTGCTCAGAGTTTGTAACTTTGGTAACTGCAGCTCCTACTGCCTTCTTGGCAGGTTTCACCGGACAGTCTCGAAGAAAGTGCCCTGAGTTTCCGCAATAGAGGCATAATTGCAACCGTTTTCTCCTTTCCCGCTCCTTTTGTGTTAGAGGACCTTTCAGACCCCCTATTTGCATGGGTTCCCCGGAGTCTGCTCCTTTGGAAGGAGTTGGCGGTTTGGAAAATACTCGAGCATCAAACTTTGAACGATCGGCCTTCCTGTTCTGCAGTCTGTGATCTATTTGAACGACTAAGTCTATATAGTCCGAACAATCTTGTGGGGGATTCACTGCTTGGGCTAACACATCTTTGAGCTCTCCACATAGACCTCTATAAAACAGCGTAATCCTTTTGTCCTCAGGCCATTGAGTTTCCACTATCAGTCTGTTGAAAGACGCAATATAAGCCAAAAGGTCTTGATTACCTTGTCGCAACGAAAGAAGCTCATTGTCCAAGGCCTGCCCCTGTGAATGTCTTGCGAACAGTTTTTCCATACTGAGCTGAAAAGCTTGAAAATCATGGAGGACCGGATCATCTTGATTTACTAGAGGGATCGACCAGTCTGCCGCATTGCCACTAAGGTACGAAAGCACGAAAGCTACTTTAGCTTGATCAGTTGGAAAGGCTGCTGGCCGGCATAAGAAATGCAACCGGCACTGATTGATAAATACTGCAAACCTCTTTGGGTCACCAGAAAATCGTTCGGGCGGAGCCAGAGGTACATTCCCAGGTAGGTTGATCTGCACTGGATTCATAGAGGATGTAGAAGGAAGATTTCCCCCAGATGCGGGTAACGGGGTCTGTCCGGCTTGTGACTGTAGCAATTGTCTAGTGAGATCATCTGTTCGCTCCTTGGAAATAATCAGTTCCCTTCTTAGAGCGTTCGTTTCCTGATGGGCTGCATGCACTTCTGCCCTTAGTTCCCCAAGTAACTGGGCTAGCTGGTCGGTATCCGAGGTTTCCATAGCGCCTGGACGTGAGTTTTGTGGTTTGCTTTGCGTTCTGTAACGCTCACCTGATTCCCGTAGAGGCGCCGGTCTTGACTGGGCGTATACCGTATCTTCAAAGGTGATGTGTAACACACGGCTGGCTCTTTGGGCTGGACTTCTGTGCACTGTATGTCTGACTCGAAGGGTAAGATGTCTGCAGATAGAAAATATGGGATTAAGGAACTGGGTTATTGAATGTCTCTCTCTTCTTCCCTTTCTCTTCTCCTGTAGAACCCCAAAGGTTAACGCTCTCACCTTAGGTAAGTGAACGCTGTGCTCTCCATCTGCCTCGGGGCAGGGTGCTGTAACCAGTTTCTTCACTGGATAAGGGGAGCAGGCCTCTTGACTTCAGAGGACTGCTGTCCGTCGTTTACTGCACGAACGGTAAGTTTCGAGTAATTCTAATGTCTTTAAAGTCTTTAGTAAGGATGTCTCTTGTTTTGCAGGGTTCCGGCGATGGCGGATGACGGGCTGAAGTGAGTTGAAGATGGAGCCCGTGTGATGAATAGAAGCGCCTGGAAGCACGTAAGTAAGCGCTTGTTGCCTGCTTCACGATGCGCTCTAACTGTCTTTTTATTTTGCAGGTACAAGTTCGGAGCGGCTGCAGGGTGCCGGAATACCCACTGGGTTAGATGTGGAAAGGAGTAATGGCACGTGAGTATTAAAGTTCCCCAATGTCTTTAAACGCACCTTGTTTTGTCTTTCAGATGCGGGATGCAGCGCCGAAGGCCTCCGGAGCGTGCGAAGAGTTGGTAAGCTTTTGTCTTTCAGATGCCGGAATGCAGTGTGAAGACCTCCGGAGCGCACGAAGAGTAGGTAAGCCTTTGTCTTTCAGATGCCGGAATGCAGCGCGAGGCGTTGGTGACAGCCGATGGACCAGGTAAGTGAAGAGCTGTCACTGAAGACCGTAATGCTAACCTGTTCTTTCTTGTCTTTATAGGTGTTGCTGAAGACTGGATTCAGGATGGTAAGCCTTTTTCCTTAGGCCCAGGATAAGATGCAGAAGACACGATGAGCGTTCTGCTGCAGAGGATGCAGAATAACGCAAAGCAAGATTCATCCATCGAGTGTGGTTTAAATAGCCTCCTGTAGTGCTTAGGTGTCTCCTTCCACAGCCACGCCTAGGTAAGAAAAGAGTTCCTGCTTTCCAGAAGAGTTCCAGTGTTCTGAATCTAGGGAGTGGCTCCTGCCCCACCCAACAGGAAAAGTAGTTCCAAACAGAAGAGGATCAGAGGCTCAACTGGCAGGCAAGTAAGCAGCATGGTCTGCTGCAGGTAAGTCCACCCAAGCATTATGAGCCCGGCGCTTCCAGCGCTGGGACTGGGCATATTTATGAGCCTGGTGCCACTGGCGCCAGGACTGGGTCCAAAAGGTCCCAATTGGGACTGGTTGGCACTCGGAACCTGGGTTATGGATCTGCTTCCAAGGGAGTTGGGAAAACCCTGACCTTTTGGAAGCAGAGATCATGACACCCGAGGCAGGCGTGGGTGGGCAACTGGGTCCTGGGTCTGGGCTGTGGAGCGATGGTATCCCAGTCGGGAGTGTTCTGTTCCAGCAGGGGTGGACACAGCAACTGGACCCCTGCAGATGGCTGATGTGCAGGCACCAAATGGCAGGGCACGGTGGCAGCAGGCAGGCAGGCAGCAGCAGATGGCTTGTGGGAGGCTGCTCGGGGCTCTGGGGGGCAGTAATTCAGCCTTTTGGGCAGGAGCGTGGTCTTCCGTGTGCTTACGCGTGGCCAGCTTGATACGGAGTGATTTGGCACGTGAAAATTCTGCACGTCAGCATGTGAATCGAGGAAAGGCCCTTAGCGCGTAAGCGCGTCAGCACGCATACGCGATTCCATTGGACCAAAGGCCCTTAGCGCGTATGCATGTCTGTGGCGTATCGCGCACGGGCGTTGCTTTTCGTGGGGTGCGGTGCGTGTGTCTTGCAGGCGTTGGGGTTCACACGCTATTACTTCACAGCGGGTGGGTGTTGGCTACGCGTTCTTCTACACGCAAGGCAGACGGTGAGTGGTACTCTGCTCCCCCAGGCCTGATCGCGTGTAATACCACCTGCGAGCCCCTGAAATACACGTACCCCGCTCCCCCAGGCCTGATCGCGTGTAAAACCACCCGCGAGCCCCTGAAATACACGTACCCCGCTCCCCCAGGCCCGATCGCGTGTAAAAACACCCGCGAGCCCCTGAAATACACGTACCCCGCTCCCCCAGGCCCGATCGTGTGTAAAAACACCCGCGAGCCCCTGAAATACACGTACCCCGCTCCCCCAGGCCCGATCGCGTGTGAAAACACCCCGCGAGCCCCTGAAATACACGCGCCCAGGCCAATCGCCTGTGAGAAACTTCTCGCGCACCCCTGAAATACACGCGCCCAGGCCAATCGCGTGTGGAACTTCTCGCGCACCTCTGAAATACACGCGCCCAGGCCAATCGCGTGTGGAACTTCTTGCGCACCTCTGAAATACACGCGCCCAGGCCAATCGCGTGTGAGAAACTTCTCGCGCACCTCTGGAATACACGCACATGCTCCCCCAGGCCCGAACGCGTGTGGGCCTTCTCGCGCGTGTAGGACTTTGGCGCACATTTTTTTCCTGCGCAGAGACGCTACCGCCTGCTTTCGTGTGGCGGACATGTATGGGCCTGTGCGCGTCTTTGGCCTTGCGCTGTTTTTCCCTATTCGATTCCATGAATACGTGTTGTAGGCGAGCGTGTGGGCGTTCTGCGCACTTGCCTCCTGTACTTCCCCCGTGACGGCCACATTTTCACGGGTTGTTCCCCATTCTGCGTGTGACGCCCCGTGTTACGCCTACTTTTGTTATGTGCGCCGCGCTATGTGCGAATTCGCTGTGGCCTTATCGCACGGCGTTCGATGACCTGTGCGCCAGCGTGCGCCAGCATGCGCCGCACACTTTTTCAGCGCACATCCCACAATTTGCGCGTGCACGGACTTCCATGAATTGATGTGCGATGTTTTCTGTACGATAATCGCACTTGCACTGCGATTTTCGCTATTTCACTGCGAATCGCACGTTTTCGCACGCGTGCGCCGTTTTTTCGGCGCACATTAATTCCATGAATCGGCCTATATGTGTTTTGCTACACATCTGTTTTTCACTGTGTGTTTGTAAGTGTTCAAACAGAATTGTGAAAAAATGTCATGCAGTTGAAACACTTAAGTGATACAAGGTGAACATGCCGATTAAAGGTGGCATACAAATGCATGAGCCTCTTCTGGTAACACTCAATTTATTGTCAGACGGCACACATACAGAGAGAGTAATAGAGACAAATGGCATTCGGCAGTTCATTGACTTTAGCTTCATTCTAGCACTTGTGCATTTTAGAAACACATTAAAAAGGACCCAGACTTTATCAAATATGCTACAGCAAGCAGATCTTGACTTGGCCACAGCTATCGTCCTTGTACAGACAGTCATACAAGAACAAGAAGAGGTGCGCAATCAAGACTTGGATGCAACAATACAAAATGCCTAGGACAAAGCAGTCCTCCGGAGCAGTACGTGTGGTATAGCAGCACCTACAAGTGTTGAGGCTGAGCCGCCTAACAGAAAGCATGATTGTTGACTGCCTTTCAAGTTAAGAACTAGTTGCATAATTGAGACTGTGAGGTAGCGACCAAAACCGCACACAAAAGATGATTTCATTAATCATTTTGTGCATGTAGTTCTTGAGCAGATATTCTCAGAACTAAAATCCCACATTTCAAATGATTATTTTCTGGTCATGGAAGGTATACAGGCACTAAATCCCAGATCAGATTATTTTCTCAGTTTTGAGATATTTTCACCAATGGCCACATCCGATTCCTTTGACCTGGAGAACTTGCAAACAGAACTGAAGCAGGCACTGGTAACCCTGACAAGGAAGAAGACTTCTGATGCCATTAAGGTAAATGCAATTCTGGAGTTGAAACTTACTGGAGCCTTATGCTGTTCCATTCTTTGACTTATGCTGTTCCATTCTTCGACTGTGTAAAATTGCTTGTGTTTTGCCAGTGAGTAGTGATTCATGTGAAAGAAGCTGTTCTGCACTAAAGGCAATAATGTCTTATCTGCACACAACAATGATCGTGGAAGGGCTATCAGATCTTGCCACACTGGCAATTGAGTTCAAACTTGCTACCTAAATAAACATGGATGTTGTAATTGACAGGTTTGTAATTGTAATTGTAATTGTAATTGTTTATTTGTAAAGCGCTTATACACAAGTGAAGTGCTTCAATGCGCTTCAAGGTGGGAAGGAAATAAAGGAAAACCAGTAGTCATTATTAGGCCTTGATGTTTCCAAATGATCTAACATGATTATCTAACAAAAATGAATTAGTATACTAGACCAGCAGCATTTCTACTAGTGCAAGTGCATGACAGGACAGAAGGAGAGAAGGGAGGGGGAGAGGGGAAGAGCAAACAATCAATGTGCAGCTGTGCAAGGCCAAACGGCTTGCCAGATAGTACAAGTGCATGACAAAGCGTGTGGAGAGAAGGAGAGGTGTGCAGGGGGAAGGACATACTCAACAATAAACTACCATGCTAGAACTGGCAACATTCATATTGAATGATGATAGGTCATCAGCAATAATGCATCTATACACAAGTGTTTCAGGTGCAACCAAGCTAGGGAGGGAAGACAGAGAGAGGACATGACAAACGATCTTGCTAGGCTTAGTGCATTGAAGGTCGTACAAGTGTGCAGACAGGAAGTGCAAGGGAGGGGAAAGGGGAACAAGTGCACCCAGTCCATCAGGGGCCTGGGTTAAGTGAATAAGAGATTGCCTCTCACATTGTACGTATTACGACTGCAGAAGTGTGAGACAGAGTGCACAGGCCCGGAGGCAAGTGTAGGCCTGGGACCTGTGTGGCTCTGGAGGTGCACCATGCGACCAGTAATCGAAACTAAGCAGAGTTGAGGAGTAAAGCAGGAGAGAGGAGAAAGGCGGTTAGCAGGTGAGAGGGAGAGAGAAAGAAGAAGAGAAGAGGAAGGTCTTGAGGAGTTTCTGGAACATGAGGAGATCAGGCTCAAGACAGAGAGAGGCAGGGAAGCTGTTCCAGAGGGACAGAGCTGCAGAGGATTACGTTCTACATCCAAATCTCTGTTTGGAGAAACAGCTCATCTGCAGACATTTGGACGAGGGCTCTTAAAGGGGAGTATTTAGGTAGAGAGCGTTGTAGGTAGTGTGGGCTCTGGCCCAATAAGGCATTGTGGACTATGGTGAGGGACTTGAACGTGATTCTTGCAGTCACTGGGAGCCAGTGGAGAGCTTTCAGCACCGGAGACATACAGTCCCTGGGCATAAGGCCAAGAATAAGTTGCACGGTTCTGTTCTGGATAAGTTGAAGAGGTTGGATAGTAGAATTAGGAGGAGTGAGAAAGAGACTTTTGCAGTAGTCCAGTCTAGAGAGAAGCAGAGCTCAGGGGACTCTGAGCCTCTGGGGGAAAGTGAGAAAATGTAGAATACCTCTGGGGAGTTGCAGCTGGTAGTGGGACATTTTAAAGTTGCCCGAGATGTGAGAAGAGAAGGAGAGAGTCGAGTTGAGACAGATTGTATGCCTGACTGGTGAGTGAAGGCACTGGTCCTAGGGAGGCTGGCCAGAGTGCAAGTGGGAAAGTGGGAGCGGGGTTCCCAAAGAGGATGATTGCTGTCTTGCTGGCATTAAGGAAGAGCTAATTAGCAGCACACCAGGACTGAATTGCAGACAGACAATCAGGGATGAGCAAGGAGGAGGAAGAGCCTGAGGGTATCCTGAAGGAGAGCTTTGTGTCATCCGCATGACACTTACATTTGGAGGTGAAAGAACAGATCATTTGGGCCAAAAGGGACATGTAGACATTGAAGAACCAGGTGGATAGATTAGATCCCTTAGGAACAACACAAGTAGAGATAGTGATAGCGGAGACAAAGAACCCAAGTTCCACCTGGGAAGGACGATCTGAGAGAAATTACGCTAGCCATGGCAGGGCCTAATTTGTGCTGCCCAGGATATCATTCAGATAGGAGATCAGGATGTTGTGGTTTACCATATCAAAAGCAGAAGAGAGACCAAGAAGGATGAGGACAGAGGGAAAGATTTGAGAGCATGTCTTCACGGGTGTTCAGAACAGCAGTTTCCGTGCCTGTGGATGCTCTTATGCCAGACTGATTCTCATAGAGATAGCCAACAAATTTGGTGTGGAGGGTAAGCTGAGAGACAGCCAGCTTCTCCAAGAGTTTTCCTTTGGAAAGGGGTGATAGAGATCAGGCGATAGTTTGCCGGAATGGAAGAGTTGGCAGAGGGTTTTTTGAGCAGAGGGTGCACACGAGAGTGCTTGAGAGAAGTGGGGCAAACTCCGGTGGCTAAAGAGAGGTCGCAGAGGTCTGCCAAGGCCAGAGTGAGCGAGTCAATGCTGTCATTGATGGTTTTGAAAGGGCAGGGTCCACCTGTTTGGAAGAGACTTTCATATACCAGACTTGTCTGGAAACCTCCTCAGGTGTGACAGGGGAGAAGAAGGAGAGAAGAGGGTGAGGGGAGGGCCAGCCGAGAGGGGCCCAAGGGATAATGGTGCATGAGTAGGTGCAGAGGAGAGGACAGGATGTCCTGTGTTTTGTCATTTAAGTGTGCAGCCAGAGCCGAGCAAAGGGCCTGGGTTGGTGCAGTAGAGGATGAGGCTGCAGTAGGGTTTGCTAGCTGCTTGCAGACTTTGAAGAGTTCAGCTGTGTTGTTGGATGCCGTGCAGATGCACAAAATTCACGTTTTAATCTTTATTAATGTAAATGGTTTTCTGTAATTTGTGACCATAAACACGCATGTTCAGATTCAGTTCTGGCTTTCAAGTTAAGTTACATGTTGCAAATTGAGTGAGGAAAAACAGCTGAAAATAAGTTGTTTTACATCATTCTAGTCTTGTAAATCAGGCCAGATTTTCATTTGTAAATCCTCAGCATAAGTACTTTATATAGTGATGATAAAGCTTTCACATTGCAGGTCTATAAAGGCAATTTGGAGGGCATTTGAGACACTGCTTTGTATATGATGGCAGTATCTGCTGCAAGGCTACATCTTTTACATGCTGAATTACCAGACATGTTAGGGGACATTTGCATGTGCACTTACAATATGATGGCAGCACTTGGACATGGACAGTGAGGCTATACCTTACATATTGTGACATTTATCCTGCGTTGGGTCATTTGAATTTGGATATGTGTGGCTCTGCCTTGCATATGGTGACACAACCAACAATATGATACTATTAGTGGGGCATTAGAAGTTGCACTTGCCACTTTATTATGATCCCTGCACGGGTATATATTACATATGGCGCCTGTCCACGCATGATGTAATTTTTGGTGGATTTGAGGCTGCATTTGCATCAGAACATGACATACAGGGACTGTCTCGGGAGAGGCTGGCATAGCACTGTTGGAACTGGCATTATGTTGACTCTGACTAAGTATTATACTTAACGAGCAGGCTGGCACATTGCACTGAACACTGCTGTATTTAAGAGAACCTTGGTATATTTAAACATTACCTAAGGGAGGTTGCCACTTTTTAGCAACTCGCTGTATTTGATCAACACAGGTCACTGTAAATTGGCAGAACCCCAAGAGGTGATGACTAGAAGTTTAGAATTAATCTTAACCTTTGGCATTGCTGTGGGCAAACTTCCAGACCATCGTTCTTTGCCGGCAAAGCCATTACAAGGGGAAAGACCATATGCAAATCAGGCTTTTTCCCACCCCAAAAAGGTTCAGTCCCGCCCAAAGTGCTTGCTCACATCCCTAATGTCTTGGCAGACGAAGAACGAAGGTCTGGAGGGTTGCCCAGAGCAATTGCCAGAGGTTTAAGATTAATTCTAAACTTTTTAGACATCACTATTGGGGAGAATTCTCAAAATGTGCTAATTTCCCTTACCTTTTGAGACCCCCAGCAACTTTGCTGGATTTCTAGGATTTGATTTTTTTACCTGGGAAGAGTAAGAGCC
The DNA here is from genome assembly GCF_040938575.1 of Ambystoma mexicanum. Lineage (NCBI taxonomy): Eukaryota > Metazoa > Chordata > Amphibia > Caudata > Ambystomatidae > Ambystoma > Ambystoma mexicanum. The sequence goes on along the minus strand of NC_090930.1, from coordinate 228,929,231 downwards.
TTTTCTTCGCACTCTTCCATGTATTTTGTGTGTGGTTTACTTTTGTGTTCTTTGGTTATGGAGTTTTAAAACAACTCCAGTGGCATCATCGTTTTCTGTGTGTCACACATCACCTTCAGTGCATTGGCACAGGGGTGTCTTTCAAGACTCTCCAAGGTTTAAATACCTTCTCTGGGACTGACTATTGTCTCCCAGAGCATGTAAAGTTAAATTGACTTTACTATGCTCTTTAAACCTACAGACCCAGCACACACTATCTTCCTATAGAGTGCTGGAGGGGTTGCTTAGCTTCCCCTGAGTCAGAACACTCATGTAACAAACAAAGTGTTACCTTTTCCTACTATAAATGGCTGGTGGCAGTGGTTTAGATTAACTAGTGTGATTTTTGCCGACCGCTAACAACGGTAGCTAAAAATCGGGTGAGCCATGTTTTTCAATATGGCGCCCAAGACCTATCTGTAAAAACAGACTCCGGTCATCTTTTTTTCGCCATTTCTTTTAGTAAAAGTCCTTCTTGTGTTTGTCTGTGCGCGCCAAACCAGATTTCCCCCCTTGTTTGTTGGTCTTTGGCGGGCTTCAGTGCTGAAACCCTCCTCTGGCATCTGAGTGTCTGGGGTGGACAGAATGTGAGGGAAGTGCCCGAAACTGCCTGTGCTTAGTCTCCTAGGAGACCTGAATGTACTCTGGCGTGATTGGCTGGCTGGCTGTCTGGCAAGGACAGCCACCCTGCTGAGTGAGTGGGGGAAAACGGTTTAAAAGCAGGTCTCTTGGACTTGGAAAGCAGAGTCGACCACTGGAATAAAAGAACTGAAGACGAGCTGACGGAAGAGGACTGCTGCAACTCCTTGATGACCGGTGAAGCCCTGCTGCAGGTCTGAAGTGCTTGAAACTCCAATCGACAGAGAAGCCCTTCAAGGTTAACTTCTTCCCTTGAGTCTGGTGGGAACAACCAATTCGTAAGCCACCTGGATATCGTCCTTTTCTGGTCGAATTTTCATCAGAGTGCTGTTGAAAACCAGATAGCCAGAGGGAAGGAAACCAGCTTGTGGACTTTAAGGCACTCACACCTTAAACCGATGCCTTGCAACAGCTTTTGGCCTCATCCCTGGGCAGTGCAGGAACCTCCCAACATCCTCCTTCTTGTCCCCACGACTGAAGCCCAGGAACAGCAAGATCTGCTCGAACTACCAGGAACAACTGCCTCAGCTACAGCTTTCTTCATTGACAAGGTACTGTGCAAACGTGGTCTGGAACTATTTTCGGCCATCGAGAAAGTGCGTGAAACTTTCCTCAACTTTGAAGGCTTGTCCTTCCCTAAACATTCGTCAAACTTTCCGCCTAGCCAAATTCTTCTAAACTCTGTGGCAAAGACTTAACCGTTATCTACCAGAACTGTGCTATCCTATACTAAGACTCTGAACCATTGACTTTGGCTCAGGCCTATAAGAAGAATAGCTGGTTGTATTTAACTGGAACCCTTTGCCCTGCCTATGAATGTATTTGGGCCTTCTAGTCTTATAACCGTGTCTTATTATCCCTTTATTAAGTATCTGTAGTGCCATTTTGCTCCCACTTCACAGGAGATAAACGTGTTAATTTACGTACCGGTTGGATTTTTGTGTTGTATTAGTGTGTGATATTGATCTGCTTATGTTAGTGTAATGTTTTCTAACTGACTAAATAAATGTATATTTTTTACCAAGAAACCTTGAGTAAGTGTTTACTTGAATCATTGTATTAGTTGGTCCTTTGTGTAACTTGTTCTTCTGCTCATGTAAACGCTTGAGATAAGTCTGGCTGCTCAGCCATCGCTACCACTTTATTGTGTAGTACAGGCTTGTAGCAAAAGGTGAAATTGTGCTTACACTTGTAGTCCTAATTGCCTGTAGTGTTCCCAAAGTGTACTGCAGGTGATTCTGCCTAACAATCACCTCTTTGTTTTTGCTTTGTCACCCCGAGAGGGACGGGTATGCTCAAACATGGGTCCCATGCCTGCTGGGCCTAGAGACCCAGGTTACTCCACAGTGATGATACCCATTGAGGCTGTAAAATGTCCAGGGATGATTATGGTATTGTGCTGAAGCAATGGGACCTAGCAGCTCTGACTGGAGGTGGACCAAGCCTGATTTGTATATGGCCTTTCCCCTTTCTGTAATGGTTTGGCAGGTGAAGATCAATGATCTTGAGGGTTACCCAGGACAATTGTCAGAAGTTTAAGATGAATTCGAAACCTTCCAGCAATCACCTCTTTGTTTTTGAATTGACACTTCCAAACCCAATGCTGTGCACTTCATGTTCTCCTGGCTCAATGTTAAAACTGGTGTCATTTCTATTGACCTATGATTCGTGGCATTCTGCTTATAGTTTATGCCCTGGCGTCAGAAGTATTAGAAAGTTTCATGTGTTTCCAAAAGAATTACTTGCTGTATAGATATTTACCTCTCCAGGGCCACTTTGGACTACGTTGCCCGCGTCAATTTGGGAAAAATATACACATTGCCCATTTTTATATGCCCTCCCCCCCGCTTCGTTTGTCTCTGTCTCCCTCATCTCCCCCCATAAGGGAGGAAAGCGTGAAAGTGAGGGTTAAGAGAAGGAAAAAGGGGAAGAAGAGAAGGAGTAGGGAAAGAAGAGAGGTAAAGGTGAAGGAAAAGGGTAAACAGTAGAAGAAAAAGGGAACCTCTCAAGATGAAAAGGAAAAGAGTGGGAAAAGAACACAGAAGAAAGGGAAGTGATGGGGAAAGGGAAGAAGAGAGGGGAAAAGGGGAGGAAAAACAGAAGACAAAGGGAGAATGACCTTGATTAATGTGATTGTGGTTATTGTGAGGCTGCTGCTGCTTCCCCTTTTTGTCTCCCCTACCTAAGTGAAAATGTGTTGTGAAGACTGGAGTTAAGGCACAGCCACGCTACACAGCCCATTGCTTCCATTTGTTTAAAGCTTAGCTTTCGCCAAAGTGATTGGAAAACCCAAAGCACATACAAGCGTTTAAGAGAATTGTGCTGTTAGCTTCCCCCTATCTAAGCACACGCATGTTCAAGGAAATGAACACATGCTTTGCTCCACTTAAAGTGAAAATGAGCAAGAAAAACGTGCACCTTGCATTTTGCAAAGCGAAACATTGAATAAAGCATGTAGGAGCAACAGAAATATATGACTTGCTTCACCTGAAGAGATTTGTCAAAGAAAAGTACATATTCTCACAAAGAAAAATACATACAGTGATGATCATAGAAGCCAAATCGTTGTTTCCTACAACCTGAAACATTCTCGTATGGTCAGAGACTCGATACTCCACCAATCCTCAAGGCCGATGAGGTAAGACAAGTAGTAGTCTACCCACTGCGCACGACACTACCCAGCTGATACTCCCTGCCGAAACACCTCCCTGCCGAAACACTCTGGGCACTTCCGAGGACTAAGTAGATGATTTGCTCCCCATAGCCACCTGCCGAACCCCACGTGTTTCCTACCCCCTCTTCAGCTACCAGCTTGATATCCTTGCATGTGCGCCCTCACCCCACCGACCCGAGCCTGTCAGGCATTACGAGACACTACCCTCTCATGTGCCTTGCTCCATTGCCCCCTCCCACATGGATGCCAATCAGCGTTCACAGTCCCTTTAGCACCCTGGCACCAATTATGCCACCCAGACGAAGTGCAGGCATTAATCTCACCCCCTTGACGACACCAATCTCCAAGGTCATCGTAAGCTTATGACTCTGGCTACATTACGGATCAACAAGGATAACTTGATCCAAACGTTTCTCTCGAACCAGATACCTGTAATGCCACTTGCTTGCTAAACATGCTTGCTGCCACTGTTTTGCAATTCCATAATAGCTGCATAACCAGCCTGTAAAGCCATCTATACCACTCACATGTTCACAGTTTGTATAATGCAACTGTTGTCTGCAAGCACAATTCTAATGCACACCTTATGTACAATGCCAATGTTGATCTCATATGTAACGCTATTGCTGAACCAAATTATTATGCGCATGCTGGCAAATTGCATAACTTACCTGCTTCTCAATCTTCCACACACGCTATGCTTGCCCCATAATCTGTACCCCCTGCATACCCTCCCACTTGCATGCAAGTACATCCCCACCACATATCAGTGCCCACTGCTGAAGAAAACTGGCCACCGTCACCCATTCACGGCATCATAGCCCTCTGGCTATCTCACAAACCTGTGCACCCTTCCCCTGGGTGCCTACCCTCATCTGTATTGGCTCTCCCACCCAATACAGTAGTCAAATAACCTCCCACAAATCCCCTGACTCTCCGACCTCAAGTACCTCCTCAAGCTTCACAGACAACACAACCCCGCAATCAGCAGTCCTGACCCACTCCACTCAGCCACATAGGGCACACCCTGCAGCACCACCCAAGACCACCAAATCCACCCTCCACATGCCCATATCTCACTAACACCACCCCAAGACTTTTCCCACCACCCCCCATGTACAACCTCATCGTGGCTCCCCCAGAAGAGCACATGGCACCCTGCCTGGGTTTAGCTCGCCTGCACTTACTCTGCTCCAGACTGCAGGGCCCTCTCCACCATTATGAGACCAAACACTGGACAACCTCATACTTGCTTCCCCCAAAAGCACATATGGCACACTGGCTGGACTTTACTCGCCTGCACTTACTCTGCCCCAGACTGCAGGGCCCCCTCCACCATTATGAGACCAAACACTGGACAACCTCATCCTCGCCTCCCGCAGAAGCGCATATGGCACCCTGCTTCAGCTTAGCTAGACTGCACAGATTCTGCTCTAGACTGCAGAGCCCCCTTCACCTCTATGAGACCAAGCACCACCACCCTGAGGAACCTAGAGTTCTACCCCACACACCCTCTCTTCCTAACACAGCTGCCACTTTCCCTTCACCAGGCACTTGCCCCCACATTCCCACCCAGACCTAGACCCGGCACCCCCACCTATCCCCTACCTCTACTACACCGTCACCCCTCGCTTGCATACTGGTTAATTCCCGTTCCATCTGCGCCCACATCTCTGACATCCATGACCTCATACTAGCCAACAACTTGTATATGGTAGCCATAACAGAAACCTGAATACATGAGGCAGCGGACCCCACCTATCAGTCAATCGACCCTGCGGCTATACCATCCAAGGAGCCGACTGACAAAATGGCCATGGTGAAGGAGTCCCCATCATCTCCAAATTCACCCTCCCCATCAGTGCTTCCCCCCTCCAGATTCTCCCTGGCTCTGAATTCCTACCAGCCAAGATTGAATCCTCTCCTCAAACCACCATCAACATACTACTTCTCAACCGCCAGCCCTGGGTCCAAAATACCTTCAGCTATCCCTCAGAAAATACCTCCCCTCTCGAGCTCTTCGCTCCTCTACCTCTAACTCCCTCAGGGTCATTCATTTTTCAAAGAAACGAGCTGGGGTTAGATCCCTGTCTTCGGCTGGGGCCTTCCTTTGGAACAACCTCCCTGCTACTCTAAAACTTGAGGAGAACTATCTCCGGTTCCGGAAGCACCTCAAGACCTTCCTCTTTTCTTCTGCCTTTGCTCCCCCTCTCCCCTGCTGATCTGGTCTCTCTTGGATCTGTGCAACTAGCCACCCTCTGTCCTCTGGGCCCAGGTACCTGCTCACCCTGCCACCCTCCCGCACTGCCTCCAGGCCACCCCTTGCACTGGGGTCTGTATCTGTACCCATACAGTCCCCCTTTTTCTTCCTGCACTTATCAGACCTACCCGGTCTGCTGCCTTAAACCCAGCACTTCCAAATTGCTGGCTGCACTACCACTGTTTGTTGTCTTTGTTATTTATGTATGTATTATTATTTATCTGTTTCTCCTCTGCTTCACACTTTCCACTTCTCCCCCTTCCATGCACTTTTCCCCTCCCCCTCTCCCATGCACTGTGCATTCTCAATGTCACTGGGCCTAATAAGATCGCTGCTTTGTTCTCCTCTGTTCCCCTCCCTTGCCTTGTCGTGCTCTGAAACACCTCAATAAGCCTCCCACATTGGCGCTCCTGACACTGACATCCCTTTACGCATCGCCCTCCTCCTTAAGCTTAATACCAAACTGATACTCCGAGGAGACTTCAACCTAGCCTTCAAAGACCCTGCTGACCAGAAGGCTGCAACCCTCGAAGAGATGAACTTCACCCACTGGTCCTCTTCCCCTACCCACGAAAAAGGAAGGATCCTTGATTGGATACTCTCATCCATCACATCCCTCCAAGTCACCTCCATCAACCCACTACCCTACACAGATCACTCACTAATCGGCTTTACAGTAGCAACCACCCCCAAAACCACGCAAATCACTGCCAAACACACCCACAAACTCACTGCTGAGTAATTAGCCCCTTACATTCTGGCCTCCCTTGAGTCAGCACCAGAAAGTGCCAACTCTGAAGTCATCCTATCAGCATATAATACTCTACTGCTCACTGCACTCGACCAACATGCCCCCCTCAGAACTGCCTCCCACAAAAATGAAATCCTCAGAACTGGTACACAGACAAACTAGCCTCCCTCCACAAACAAAAATGCGCCCTTCAGCATCTTTGGTGAAAAAAAACACCCCTTTGAACAAAGGTTTCCATCACTCAGCATGCACTTACAAAACAGCCATCATTGCCACAAAGCTAATATTTACAATACCAGAATCACTGAAGCAAGCTCCAACGTCAGAAAGCTGTTCAAGATTCTTAGAGAGCTTGAAAACCTTGTCCCTGTGACTGACAGCTTTCCTAAAAACAAAGCATGGGGCTCGCTCATCCAATCAGCCCTTGTCACCAAAACTCACAATCTCGGGGACAAAGCCAAACTCAAAAAGTTCCATCTACCACGTTCACTCCTTGTCCTACCACCCCCACCTCTCCATGGTTTCATTTCTCCACCACCTCTCCAGCCAAGGTCCTTACCACCATGTAGCACCTGAAAGCCTCTAAAAGCTTTAGAGACATATGCCCAGCCCACATTGTAAAAATGTGTGCCAAACCCCTATCACCTATAATAGCCAACTTCATTAACGCTTACTTCAAATCCAACTCAATTCCCAACTCCCTCAAAGAAGCTTGGGTCATGCCACTTCTGAAGGAACCTGGCCAAGACCCCACCATCCCCACTAATTACCACCCGATTATTACAGAACCCTAACTCCTCAAAATCTTGAACCACACTGCCTACTCGCAACTCAACACTCACTTCGAAACACATAATCTACTGGGCACCCGTCAATCAGGTTTCAGACCTAGTCATAGCAGCGGCATTTGATTTGGTGGATCACTCAATCCTTTGCCAACACCTCACTGTGACCTTCAACCTCCCCCCAAAAGATGCCTTATGGAACAAATCCTTCCAATCTGGAAAATCCACCAGGGTCTTTGTGTACTCAGAAGCAGCCGATCCCATTCCTGTATCTTATAGTGTCCCCCAATTATTCTGCCTCTCCCCCACCCTGTACAACATGTGCACCAAACCCCCTCTTTGACCACTTGGATAGCCTCAACATCCCTTACAATAACTTTGCTGACAATATGCAGGTCCTTCTCAAAATGACTGGCAACCATGATCTAGACTCAACCAACATCAACTGCATCTACAGCATCATCTAGGCATGGATGGCCACCCACCATCTCTGCCTGAATGATGATACAACAGAGCTCCTTATTGTGGGCTCTCCTCACTGCCTCAAACACCTCAGTTCCACTTTCACTTCCTTCTGCATCGACGGGAACATCATTGCAGTATCTTCCCACGTCAAAAAGGTGGGAGTTCACCTTGACACGGAACTAAACATGCAGGAACATGTCAAAGCAAATGCCGCTTACTACACTAAACTCATCAACCTCTCTAGAAAATTCATCACCTCCAATAACTGCCTAACCCTAGCTAGAGCCATCATTGGCAGCAAACTGGATTATTGCAACGCCATCTTAGCCGGAACTTCAACGAAAAACACAAACAAACTCCAGCTGATCAAAAACAACGCACTCAGAGCAGTTTGGGGCTTGAAATGCTCTGAATACATTTCGCAAATCAGGCGTGAGGTGTACTGGCTCCCCATCAAAGCAGTCATTAGGTTTAAACTCCTTGTGATCACCCATAACTGCTTGCAGAACACTCCCCCCTACCTTGCCACCCACATCTCAAAAAAACACACCTCTCGTAATTTGCGCATCCGATTCCTCATCGGCCCTGATCACCCCTAGATTTACCAGAAAGAGAGGTGGGGGCTCCAGCTTCACCACCATCGCCCCTGCCCTATGGAACGACCACCCTCCAAGAAGAACCATCCTACTCGCTCTTCCGAAAGAATGTAAAAACAACCTTGTTAAAAAATAGTTGTAATTCATCTGGGAACTGTGACATGTTTGCCATTTGAAATGCCTATCTTACCTATTTTGTACCACTGTCTCAGCACTGTGATACCTACGGGTAACAAATAAATGCTTTGTTTCTGGAGAAGGGTAGTGTGATGTAAGGTGCACGCGCAAATCAAGTAATGCTTGCTTTGGTTTTCACAAAGTGAAGTGTGATGTAAGGCACATGAACGCACTAGAGAAACATGCTTTGGTTCTCCCAAAGTTATTTAAGGCTCACGCTTTTTTTTGGTTAATGTTTTTATTAGACATGACTTCCTAACAGATCAAGAGAGAGGTACGTTCTAATTTGAAGAGTTGTTCATGGTCTTTAGTATAGCGGTCTACCCGTCTATTCCATTCCATCTCTCCAATATTGAGACGTGATAGATGATTGACGTGAGGAGACCTGCATTGTATTAGCTGAAATGTGTCCTTTGAAATTAGGGGACTTGTTACTTGCATATGGATTGTCGAGGTCATGGATTGTTAGCTGGTCATTTTTTCCATGAGCAGTTTAGACAAACATTTCTATTGTATGCTCTTGATTACAGGTTTCTTTCTGCCTGTTGGACCAATCAGTTTGAGTAGGGCCCTGGTTGATTGTGTTCCTCTTATTTACCTTTCATGAGTATACACCTGTGATGAAGTGCAACAAATACATGGACACTTAACCATTGCATGACAACCTCAGTATAAGCATAAACATAGTCAGTCACCAATGGTAAACTAGGAGAAAGGAGAATATTGCCCCTAGCCAATCAGCTCCAGGGAGAAATGGCAATCACATTCAAGATGGCAGCCTGAGTTTTTATGATCTCTCCTCCCAAGACCATGTGACCAGAGGTCAGAATCAGAAAATACTAGAGGAATAAGGATCCAAACATTAGCATATCAAGGAGACCAATGGGCATATGTCATGGGAAACTCTACAAAGATGTATATTCATAAGTAAAAGACTAAGGAATTCGATACATCAGAGATGGAGAAGCTGCAAGGACCTCTCAAATGTGGCATTTGGATGATTGCTTCTGGAATTTGGAAAAAAGATGGGACAGAGAGTGATGTGATAAGGTGGTGTTCTCGTGTTAAAGGGGGCTGAACCCAGGTGGAAGACTGTAGCCAAAATCACTAATTGCCAGGGGGGTGCTGAGGATTAAAATAAGTTGGAGGAAGATGGAATAGAATATAGGTTTACAGAGTCAGGAAGGTACTAGGGGATTCTTGATGCTCATCACAACATCTGTGAAAGGTCCTGTGCAGGCTGCAGAGGTTGACTGGTAATCAGATTGGGGAGCAGTGTGCTATGTGAATCCAGGTCAGCTACCAATACAAGATCCACAAACAAACAAAAGGACAAAGACAGATGTAAGGAAGTGAACCTAGACATGCAAGTACATGAGTGGAGCCTGGTGCTGAATGTTGGAACATTAGTCAAAGTACAAAACATCCAGCAAAGACGGGAACACAAGGAAGGCTCGTACACTGACATATGGCAACTGCAGTCCCATTAGACACGTGTCTGGTAATCACAGTTACCACAGAGTTTAGTGCGCTATATGAATAAATAAACAAACATAAACAAACAGTGAGAGAATGAATGCTTCATTTTGGCTATTGAATTCCAACTACTGATAACTGTCATCGACATACAGCTAAGAGAGTAAACTGTAGGAACTTTAAAACAAGTATCAGAGTTTCTAATGCTGATTTTGAGAGCAGGAGAGCTCAGCACACAATTCTGGGACGACCTACTAACGGTATGCCTAGTAACAATTGTATAAGAAAACATGTTCAGATATCATTAGAGTAGTCCGAGTACCAAAGTGTCTCATAAAGACTGTGAGAAGGGCATCTCAAGCATTGAGTTTGTTGAATTAAAGGCAACGTATGAAGTGCCTAGGAACCAATGGGAACAACCTAACAACCTGATGCTGCAGTGTCGGCGATATAGTTCTAGCAACAAATCATCACCGAAAGGTTATGAGAACAGGAACACTGAGACTGAAAGTGCGCATATCACAGGGTTCAAGAGAGGAGGAAGAGGAGGAAGCGGAGACATTTCTTCCTCAGTGCTCATGCTTTTAAAAGAGACTGTGTGAAAGAGTATGGACGGGACTGCTTCGACCCAGCTTCTAGCAAACGAAAGGAATTTCACAGAAAATGTATGAGAGGCATTAGCGAAACGAACAGCCTGTTGATGAGATTAAGATAAACATTTTAATTCGTCTTGTAGAAAATGGAGGTCATGGCCATGGGCATGTAATATATTGGTTTGTGAAATAGATGCACTGAATTGCAGTTTGGGAAGTCTGGCATTGGCGTGTTTGATATCACAGTCCTAGTTTATAAATGGGTTTTGTTTATTCAATATTAGTAACCCGGCGAGAAACAATCAGAAGGCAAGAGCCATTCTGATTAGCTCTCGCCAGGTCCCTACCCGGCCGGGAATCCCTTCATTTTGGGATTCCACAGCCTTTGTTCCCAGCGGGGGGCGTGGCAGCCCCTCAGCCAATGAGGAGGCTCAAAGCGGGGCCATCCCCGCTCCGAGCCTCCCCGCAGCTGAGAGGCTGCCTTCGCCCCCCGCCAGGGACTCGGGTAAGGAATTTATTTTTTTCTAAATCCCTTCCCTCCTTCCTTCCCTCCCTTCCCCCTCCCCCCACTTACCTTCTTGTTCCTGCGTCTCCGGCGGGGGACGAGGAAAGCCTACAGCCGTGTGGAGACTCAGAGCGGGGCCATCCCCGCTCCGCACCTCCATACGGCTGGAGGCTTCCCTCGTCCCCTGCCGGGGACGCAGGTACGTTTTTTTTTTTCCCCCTCCCACTCCCGCCCTCCCAACCCCACTTACCTTATTTTTGATCCTTTTTCTGGACCGGACGCGCTGGGAACACTTGTGTTCCCAGCGCGTCCGCTCCCGATGCCCGCCATGGAAAGGGAAAACGGACTCCGTTTTCCCTTTCCATGGCGGCGGCCATTTTCTTGGTCGTTTATTTTTCTCCTGAAACGCCGCAGCGTTTCAGGACAAAAAAAAAAGCTTTTAGTGCCCCGGTCACGCAATTTATGCGGGCCGGGGTACTAATAGCAATAGAACCCTCGCGTCGGGGGAATTACCTGAGACGGTAATGCCCCTGACGCTCGGGTTCTATTGCTTAAATAGTTCATGGATTTAGCTGTGATGCAGCCAATTGTCTTTATTTCTGTTTGCCTGGTGGTTCTGCGTTGGTGTTGCTAATTTTGCAAGGACACCAGAGTATAGCCAACATAACTTGCCAGTATGGCACATGACTAATAGTTATAACCCTATATGTCACATTCCTTCTATCCAAAATATATCCCCTTAAGATGCAGGCACTTTGGCCCACAATGGCTAGGCTTGATTATTTTCCATGAGGTTCCTGGTTAATCCATTGTCTTTTATATCTCACCTATCTCACCTTTTATATCAATGAGGTGTGGTGGGTCTAATTTGTATTTTATAGCAACAGTCATTCCTTTCTCAGAGGAGTTACACACCGCACTAACTATGGGTTGTAACAAGTACGAGTCAGAGAAGGAGGAAGGAGGATTGCAGATAATTAAACTTGGAATGCAGCCTTCTGGGTAAGTTACATCTCAGGGATCAGGTCAGCTGCCAGATGGAATTGGGTAAAGTGGGGGCTCTGCACTTTGTTGGGGAATGTCATTCCAGAGAATCATATTCTAGTAAGGGAAAGCCTGGTGTTGCCTACTTACTCTATAAAGTAATGTGGAGTCATGCATGCAATGGCATTGATGCAGTTGCATTTGGATCCACCCGAGAAAGCACATAGGGCCAGGTTATTGGGTGTCCATGTGAAAAAAAAGGTTTGTTACATGCTTCAAGACATCTTCACGTAGTTAAAGTGTAGGTCACGACAAAGGTGGTGGGTGCTCACATTTCCTTTTACGAGCAATTAGGTGAGCTTCATCATGAAGGACAGATGTCAGTGTTGTGAGGGTTGTGTGAGGAAGTATATGGAACATTGTAGCATCACCATTTGTTTGTGAGAGTGCAAGGACGTGCATTATTGAAGAAGGGTAGGGGGGATGAGAGTTTCATTTCCCAAAGGAATCTCAAATTGTACTAGGAGGTGGGTGTTTCCTGGCAATATGTTCCTTCATAGTGACATGAATGAGAGTCCACTGTTATGTAGCTACCAAGGCCTTTGGTTTTGAAGTTGAGGCAATCCTACCGTTACATGCTTGAGAGCCACTACTGCATATCAATTATTTTGGAATGGGAAAACAAGAGACTTATTTTGATTTACTATATGGTAGACAGCTGGCATGTATGAATTAATAAAGGCAAACAGATGATGATAGACATGACTGTTAAAATACAGCTTGATGTCATTGGGCCTCATTACGAGTTTGGCGGTAGCCATGCCTCTATTGGCGGCATGGCTGCCACCGAAATCGTGTCGGGGTCCGGGTCCTCGGAAGGAGGATTTACCGGGCCATTCTGTGGGTGGAAGGCCCAGTAATTCCTCCCTCCGAGGACCCGGACACGGTCCTTCTCCATTCCCATTTCCGCCCCCACAGGGCTGAATGGGAATGGGAGAGGGAGCAAACAACTCGGATTCGGGCGGTACGGGGTTGACGGCACCGGCACCGTTAACCCTGTACCGGCCGACTCGTAATGAGGCCCATTGTCTTGTAGATGGATTGTGATGTCCTGCTCAGCAAGCGGTGTTCCCAAAGGATCCATTTATAGGTTTAAGAAAATGATCTTAATAGACAAAACATTCAATTGCAAGTGGGGGCAAAGAGAGCACGTTGTACCATTAATTCGGACCAAGATTAACACACATAAAACAAGATGGAGACCGATTTAGGAACGTTTTGCTCTTGCCCATAAATATGTGGGGTTTTTGAATGACATGGTGATTGAATGTATTAAAACCTGTGGACATGTCCAGCAATTCGATACATCAGGGTAATTAATTATACATCAACTACTATGATGGAGGTAGTCTCTGCGCTTTGTTCATGGCTGAACCCAAGTGCAATAGGTGCTTTGCTCAAATTGGTAGTACAATTGTTTATCATCTATGTTCCCTATAATTGTGCAGACGATGGATAGATAGGTGTTAGGGTGATCGTTGGAAAGTTTATCTTGGCCAAAATGTGATTTCTTCAGATTAGCAAGTATGTGGCTCCTTTTGCATGAAATAGGAAGGTTGCCCGTAGAAGGGGAAGCATTCATAATGCTAAGTAGAGACAAGAGTGGACCCCAGTTAATCACCTATATACTGGTGGAGATCAGAAATACATTTCTTTGTTTAGTATCCTTGAGGGAGGGGAAACTATTATTAAAAGGCATGTGTTCTTTGAATATCTGTCTAGTGGCATTCCGTACTGAAGGAGAATATGATGGCCTGCTCATGTGTCTGTCATTAGCACATGGAGATCATTGTTGAACTTCTATCAGCCAATCAAAATGTTTAGAGTGCAGTGAATACATACTGGTATTGACTGCATTATGGAAATGGTGTCTTCTTAAGCAGACTGGGAAACAATTCAATTTCGAGGCAAAGATTATTTTAAGAAGACACTTTCTTTCTGAGTGGACATTTTTTTCGCCTGCATTCTATTTAACACAATCCGGAAATGGTACTTGGACATGTGTCCTAGAGCGGTACACTACACTAATTGCACTGTGATATTTCTTGTGTGGCCAAACCTTCTCAGCTTTGCTTCCCATAAACAGAACCAAGACAGAAATCATTTTAATGCATGTAGAACATGCTATCTACAAAGACCAGCAAGGCATCAGTGCATAGTGTGACAGCACTACACACATGAAGAAAGCCATTTTGCAAAGCGTGTGTAATCTCTGTCCAAGATGAAACAACAAATCAACAAAAAAGAACACAGCAAAACCATGTCAGGAAGTTACAGATCATAACGCCAGGGTGGACTACATCCATTCATAAAATCATGACTGCACAGCAAAACGTTGCCCTCTTCCTGACCATTATTGAAATGTGTATGTGACCATTATTCTCTTGTCAGCATCCTAGGCAGGGGACAGGTTTTGTTTTGTTGTGTGAAGGGGCAAGAGGATCACTGCTGGGTACAATGTAGGCAGTCAAAGGTACCATAAGACACAGGAGCCATAATAAACATTGTTATGACGCCAGACATTGGTGGACTCATTACCCTTCTGGTGGGCTAATGTCAAATGAGCATGCACTATAGTTAGGAGAATTTGGAATGTGTGACTGATAGGGCATCCCGTCAATATGTTTAAGGTTCTCTTTATGCTACAGTGTTTATGTTGTGCATTTTTGCCAGGGTGGTAGGGTCTCAAATGTGCTTTGCTCAAGGAGAGATTAAGGGGCCGATTCATGGAACAAACGTGCGCCGAAAATCTACGCGCAAGTAGGCGCAAGCAGGCGCAAGCAGGCGCAAGCGGAAAAAAACAGGCGCACGCGCACGCGCGCGATTCATGGAAGTCCCTGCGCGTGTTCACCGCGCGATGTGCGCCAAACCCGTGCATGGCGCACAAGTCACTGCAACATCGCGAAAGGCGTGCGCGACGGTGCGCGACGCGCACAGTGAAAGCGCACAACCTCAGCGCACACAGCAGAAAGTGGGCGGGACATGGGGCGTAACGCGCGGAATGGGGAACAACACGCGAAAATAAGGGCGTAACTGGGGATGCACTGCACGGAAGCAGAGGTAACGCCCACACGCACACGAACCACACGTATTCATGGAATGGAATAGGGCAAACCCACGCACAGCCAAAGCCGCGCACAAGCTGAAACACGTCCGCCACACGAAGGCAGGCGGTAGAGTCCCAGCGCATCAAAAAAGTGGCGCCGCGGGAAGTAAAATACGCGATTGAGCAGGGTACGTGTATTCCGGGGGTGCGCGGGAAGTTACACACGCGAATGAGCGGGCTACGTGTATTCCGGGGGTGCGCGGGAAGTGACACACGCGATTGAGCGGGGTACGTGTATTTCGGGGGTGCGCGGGAAGTTCCACACGCGATTTGGCCGGGTACGTGGATTACATGGGTGCGCGGGAAGTTCCACACGCGATTGAGCGGGGTACGTGTATTTCGGGGGTGTGCGGGAAGTTCCACACGCGATTCGGCCTGGTACGTGGATTTCGGGGGTGCGCGGGAAGTTCCACACGCGATTCGGCCTGGTACGTGGATTTCGGGGGTGCGCGGGAAGTTCCACACGCGATTTGGCCGGGTACGTGGATTTCAGGGGTGCGCGGGAAGTTCCACACGCGAATGAGCGGGGTACGTGTATTTCGGGGGTGTGCGGGAAGTTCCACACGCGATTTGGCCGGGTACGTGGATATCAGGGGTGCGCGGGAAGTTCCACACGCGATTTGGCCGGGTACGTGGATTTCGGGGGTGCGCGGGAAGTTCCACACGCGATTTGGCCGGGTACGTGGATTTCGGGGGTGCGCGGGAAGTTCCACACGCGATTTGGCCGGGTACGTGGATATCAGGGGTGCGCGGGTGTTAGGCAGAAACCTGTGCAGTTCCCTTGGGGAACACTGCAAAAGATTTAAGACTACAGGTATAGCAGTAAACCCACTTGGTAGCAGTCTGTACCACCCAGATTTACCTGGTAGCTGTGGCTGAGCAGTCAGACTTCCCTCAAGAAGAGTTAGGCAGTATGCAAAGTATACACAATATGTCCTCAGACACAATAGCACAAGCAAACACTGACCAGAGCTTGGTTTCAAAAGTATATAGTTATTTATTTATAAAACACACATAAGTTGAAAACACTCTAGCAAAGTATAGTAAAAACACTTCAAACACAGTTATGATGAAAGCAGTTTCAACCCTTACTCCTATCTAGACAACTCTAAGTTAACACCACATAATTAAAACAGAGGTGAGCGCTTAACGTTAGATGACACTCTAGTAGGTTAAGGAAAGGGGTAAAAAGAAACAGAAATGGGTTAAACACACCACTCTAAGATCCAGAACACTTGCAATAGGCTCAAAGAAGCACAAAGTCACAGGTGAGCAAAAGTCACTAGGCAGGGCCCACTCTTAGAGTAGCCGGAGCGAAAATGTGCCCAAGATCACACTGTTATTAGGGATTCAAAGTCTTGCAAAGAGTTAGAAAAGAGTGTAGAGTGGCTTAGAAAGTTTAGCCAGGGTGTCCCAGGCACTCCCAGGTTCGAAAGCCGGGGGCTAAATCTACCCCGTACAGTCGGTAGCAAGGGAAGCCAGGCGGAACACGGTACCTTAAGCGGAAAGGATCCTCCAGCGGTGGCAGTTGTTCCAGGCAGTGGCAGCAGGGCTCGACGTCGGTCAGGGGAGAAGAAGTTCTCGCTGAAGAGCAGAAGAAGAGGGTCGTTGCACTGCCCGGGAAGAAACCAGCCGCGGAGTCCTCCGGTTGAAGGGTTGTACCGACTTTCGTGGTTGGGGTAAAAGTGGTGGGGTTCCGGTTGCCGGGGTGCTTGGCACTGGCAAGGCGGCCACGAGATACCTCGAGAAGCGAAAAGAAGGCGAAAACTGGTTGTCCCCACCAGTCAAGGGAAGGAGCCACTCTGTTAAGAGTTCTCCTCGGTCGTCGGGAAAAGTGGTGAGACGGTTCAGCAGGGCTCCACCGGGTGGTGTCGTCGAAGCAGGTCGGCTCAGCTCTTCCCTCGTCGGATTCTTGGTCCTGTGGCGACTTCTGAAGTTCCAGTCCCCAAAGCCCTGCTTTTATGCAGCAAACCCCCATTCACCCAGCCTAGCTGTCACTCAAACATGCTAAGTGGTGAGCCGGGCGGCTCACCACTTGGGCCAATCAGGACGGAGTGCGACTTGAGTTACCAAGGTAACTCAGTCCAGGGTGCCTAAATCCCCCTCCACCCCTCCTAAGTACCCCAGACAGAGTGGCACCACTTTGGAGGGCTTCTGTGGAGAAGCCCGCCAAAAGTGGAACAAAGGGCTCCACTTTGGGTCAGAGTTACAGAGGCGAACACCAACGCCATTTTAGAATCAAGTTTTGGCAAAAAGTCCCAACCGGAGTTATAAAAATAAATATATAAACCGGCGGTATGTTTAAGGCTACCGTAAATAAATAATTAAATGTGTTAGCCTAAAACAATGGGAAATCCCATAGGAAAATATTCGCGGTCGAATATAAAACGTAGTTTCCACTGCCACCAGCCAAAACTCGATCAGGGGGGACGGAGACGTGCCCCCTCGACTAACAGACCCTGGGGCAATCGAATTGCCCCAGCCAGTACGTCCACAATATGATGGTTTGTACTGGTTCTGTTCAGGATTCAAGACTAGCAAAGTCTTTGGTGACTTTACATGCCCTGGGAGACAGTAGTCAGTCCCAGGGTATGGAGTCTATGTTGGGGAGTCCCTAGGACACCCCTGGGTCACGGCACAGAGGGTGCTGTGTAACCCACATCACAAAAATACATGAGGCCCTATGGAGTAAAAGACCCCATAGCCCATTCAACACAAGGTTTGTCCAAGATAACACAGTTCAACATGTCCAAGAGTGAGGGTAAAAGAGTCTCACTCTTGGCAGGAGAAAAAAAAATAAACCCCAGAAATCCAGCAAAGCTGCTGGGGGACTCACTAGGTAGGGAAATTCAGCCTAAACAGAGAATTCTCCCTAACACTCGCCCCCCCCAGACTAAGGGACAGGAGGATTTAATCCACTCCTGGATGAACCTCATACCTCTAGTCGATGATATACATCCTAGAGAGTCCATCAGCATTTTGATGGTGACACCCTGACCTGTGCTCAATGGTGAAATCAAACCCTTGCAGGCAGATTGACCATCTCAATAGTTTTGGATTTTCCCCTTTCATTTGCATTAACCATCTCAAGGGTTGGTGGTCAGTCTGAATAACAAAAGTAGAACCATACAAGTATGGCCTAAACGTCTTCAGTGCCCACACAATAGCAAAGCATTCTCTTTCGATAGTTGCCCACCTTGTCTCAGGATCCTTCAGTTTCCTACTGATGAAGCAAATGGGGTGCTCCCTACCCTTCTCATCCAGTTGGCTTAGAACTGCACCTATACCTACATTGGAAGCATCAGTTTGTACAATGAAAGGTTGGTGGTAGTCAGGAGCTCTCAATACTGGAGCTTGGCAAAGAGCTCTCTTCAGTTTTTCAAAGGCCTGATTGCACTCCTCATTCCATTTTACCTTTTTAGGGAATTTGGGAGAGGAGATTACATTCAGTGGAGAAGCTATGGTCCCATAGTTCTCAATGAAATTCCTGTAATATCCAGTGAGGCCTAGAAAAGCTCTCACTTGGGTTTGAGTAGTTGGTGTTGTCCAATTTTGCACAGCTTCAATCTTGCTGGGCAAAGGCCTTATTTCTCCACCTCCTACCTCATGTCCAAGGTAGACCACTTTACTTTGACCAATCTGGCACTTACTGGCTTTGATTGTCAAATGGGCCTGTTCCAGAGCCTGCAACACATGTCCTAGGTGGTTCACATGTTCTTCCCAGGAGTGGCTGAAGACTGCAATGTCATCCAAGTATGCCATGCAGAAATCTTCCATCCCAGCCAGAACTTGGTTCACCATCCTTTGGAATGTGGCAGGTGCATTTTTTAGTCCAAAAGGCATGACCTTAAACTGGTACAAGCCAACTGGGGTTGAAAATGCAGTTTTCTCCTTGGCATGGTCTGTCAGGGCTATCTGCCAATAGCCTGACGTCAGGTCAAATGTGCTGAGGTACTTGGCTGCACCAAGTTTATCCACCAACTCATCTGTCCTGGGCAAAGGGTGGGCATCAGTCTTGGTGACTGCATTTAGAGCTCTATAGTCCACACAGAATCTCAAGTCTTTGGATCCTGCCTTTGGTACTAACACAACTGGGCTAGACCATGGACTAGTAGAGGGCTCTATTACCCCGAGATCAAGCATCTTCTTGACCTCTCCTTTGATGTGGGCTCTGATATGTTCTGACATTCTGTATCCTCTGCTTTTGACTGGCAGACAGTCACCAGTGAGTATCTCATGCTGGCCCCAAGGGGTCAAGCCTGGTGACAGTGAGAACAGGGAGGCAAACTGATTTAACATAGATTTGCACTCCTCTTGTTGCTCAGGTGTCAGGTCTGAAGAGAGATTGACTCCTTCAATTTTTTCATCTAAAGGCACACCTCTGAGGAGATCAGGGAGAGATTCACTCTCTTCCTCCTCTGCAGCTGAAGCTAGAAGCAAGGCTCCTACATCAGGTCTGGAGATGTATGCTTTTAGTCGGTTGGTGTGGAAGACTCTAGGAGCTTCCCTGGGTCTGCCCAGATCCACCAGATAGTTGACCTCTCCAAGTTTTCCCACAACCTTGAAGGGTCCCATCCATTTGTCTTGCAAGGCCCTCTGCCTTGTTGGGAGCATAACTAGAACTAGCTGGTCTTGAGTAAACTCAACCATGTTAGCCTTCTGGTCGTGCCAATGTTTGACCAGGGCTTGACCAGCTTTCAAGTTGTCACTTGCTTCTGCCATCATGTGTGACATTCTCCTCCGGAGACCTATCACATAGTCAGTCACTCTGACTGGCTTGAGGGGAGGAGCACCTTCCAACCCCTCCTTAATCAGGGCCAATGGACCTCTGACTGGATGGCCATAGAGAAGCTCAAAGGGAGAATAACCTACTCCCTCCTGAGGGACTTCTCTATAAGCAAAGAGAAGGCATGGCAGTAGAAGGTCCCACTTTTTCTTAAGGGGTTCTTCCAAAGCGCCTATCATGCTCTTCATGGTTCTGTTAAACCTTTCAACCAACCCGTTTGTCTGAGGGTGGTAGGCGGTTGAGAACTTGTAGGTAACTCCACAGGTTTTCCACATGGCCTTCATGTAGTGGGACATAAAGTTTGACCCCCTGTCAGAGATTACCTCCTTAGGAAACCCAACCCTGGTAAAAATACCAAGGAGGGCCTTAGCCACAGCCGGAGCTGTAACAGTCCTCATAGGAATTGCCTCAGGGTACCTAGTAGCATGGTCTACTACAACAAGGATAAACCTGTTGCCTGAGGAGGTTGGAGGATCAAGGGGACCAACAATGTCAATCCCTACCCTCTCAAATGGGACTCCCACAACTGGGAGAGGCACTAAAGGTGCCACATTCTTGGAACCAACCTTACCAGAAGTCTGGCAGGTATGGCAGCTCTTACAATATCTATCTACTTCAGCCCCCATCTTTGGCCAATAAAAGTAGAGGGAGAGCCTTTCCTTGGTCTTCTTGAAACTCAAGTGACCAGCCAAAGGTATCTCATGGGCTAGTTGTAAGAACTGTTGTCTGTTCTCTTGTGGGACTACAAGGCGTTTGTAGTCTCCAGGTTCAGACTCAGTGGGTTCACTGTAGAAGAGGCCATCTTCCCAGTGCAACCTATACTTCCCAGGCTCTTGCCCATCAGCTTGAGAAGCTGCCTGGTGGCGGAGACCTTCCAGAGTTGGACATTCTCTTTGCCCCTTACGAAAAGCTGCCCTGCTAGGCCCACCTTCTGCCAGTAAAGACTGCAGCTCAGGATGGTCCTCAGGGTCCAAATCTCCAATAAGGTTGGGGCCTCCTTCTAGCTCTTCCTCAGAGTCTAGCTCAACCACACAGGGTTGTACCTCCCTCTCAGCCTCAGCTGGAGGTGGAGTTACAGGTGTAACTTTGGACAACCTAGGGGAAGTCCTTGTTGGAAGCACTGGAGTGCTTGCTGCTGGCTTTTTCCTAGGAGTCTTGGGTTGCCCCTTTGCTCCTGATCTGGTAGTTACTGCAGTAAGTTGCTCCAGTGGGAGAGGAGTGATTTCTGTCATCATCTCCTGAGATAACCCTCTCAGGGTTTTCTCCCTTGCAGGTTTTGTGAGTTCCTGGAACCTTTTGCTAGGAGGTCTGGGGGTATGAGATACAACTCCAAGAGCTTTGAGGTCATTACCCAACAGAACCCTACCTGGCACTTCACATTGTACACTGACAGGTATTTTTACAGCCATATCATTACATTGGATGAGAACTGGTAACTGGGGACACATCTGCACAGGCCCACCAGCTAACTTGGTGAGGCATTTGGGTGCCTTAGCAACATCCTCTGCCTTGAAAAATGATTCATCCACCACAGTTATGCTGGCTCCAGTGTCCCTAATGGCAGGAGTCTCCTGACCATTCACCTGGACACTGTCCTTATAATACTCTTTAGTATTATCTGGGATAGAGTTATAGACATCTAAATTCTGTTGTTCCCACAACCCCAGAGAGACTAAAGAAACACTAGCTGAGACTCCAGTGGGTTCATCAGCTAGTAATAGAAAGTTTCCACTTGCCATATGTACTTCCTCTTCTGGAGCGAAGGCTAAGGAGGCAAGCTGGACCCCTGAAGGTTTACCCTTACATCTGGGATCTCCTTTCACATGGTCAGTAGCCTTACAAACAAAGCATGAGCCAAAGGCTCGCTGGAATGGAGGCTTGTTCTGACCTCCTTCTGGTCTGGGACCAGAAGGTACACTAGCCTGATTTGGTTTCCCTTGTGGCTTACCCTTATAGTTTTGTTTGGGGCCCTCTTTGGAATTTGTAGTATTAGAATTCTCTTTGGAGTCCTTTTTAGACTGTTTCTCCCCATCCTTCTTCTGAGTTACCCCAGAATCCTTGTGAGTGGCCCTGTTGGCAACCCACAAGTCAGCAGCCTTAGCTAGTTTCCGGGAATCCAATTCCCTGGAATCAGCCAAGTGTTGTCTGAGCTCAGGAGAGCAGGCATCATAAATAGTCTCCAACATAAACAAATTCTTCATACCTTCATAAGTGTTCACCTTGTAACCCTTAATCCATCCCTCTAAGTTTTTCAAACATTCACTCACCCAGGTAGCCCAAGGGGTACCATCATGCTTTTTGAGGTTCCTAAACCTCTTAAGATACTGGGAAGGGGTCTTCCCAAACCTAGCTATCAAAGCTAGTTTCACACATTCATAGTCCTTCCTATCCTCCTCCCCCATCTCCATTACCACATCAGTTGCAACCGGGGGGAGCCTAGAGAACAACCAGGTGAGTAAGTCATTTCCTGTGATGTTCTGGAGCCCATGATTATATTCAAACAGAGACAACCAATCCAACACATCCAACTTGGGCTCATACATACCAACCAATTCTTTAGGCATCCGGGGTCTTTTAGGACTGGAACTTCTAGAGGAGCCAGAGAGAGAAACATTCTCAACAGATAATTTCTTCATTTCTAAGTCATACTTGAGCTCCATTTCCCTTAGCCTTAGTTCTTTGTCAGTTTGAGCATTAAGTTTCTTATACTCCAATTCTAGCTAAATTTTCTCCAGTTCAAAGTACTGAGGACTAAATGTGGGACCTGGTAAAGGTCCAGTAGGCACAGCAGGTAGAGCAGGCAGAGGCCTAGGGGGGACAGTTACAACAGCCTCACCCTCCTCTTCTGACTCTTCCTCAGAATCATCAACATTTTGCTCCATGTTAACTTCAACACTGTCATCTACAGTTGCTGGAGTGGTAGGTTCCTCTGAACCATCACCCAGACTTAGGTTAGCTAACAATCTTTCAATCAGCTCCATTTTCTTGCCCTTAGTCAGGAGATCCTTATGTTTACAGAGCACTCTTAAACAATCAGCAGTTTTGGCTGCAAGGGACTCTTGACTATAGCTTTCTATAACTGACATGTTAGAGGTTTTACTTTTACAGTGCTAAGCTTTGTGGTTAGTTGCACTAAGGTATCTAAAGCACAATAAAATGTATACTTAATACAAATCCCACCGCTGTACACCAGTGTTAGGCAGAAACCTGTGCAGTTCCCTTGGGGAACACTGCAAAAGATTTAAGACTACAGGTATAGCAGTAAACCCACTTGGTAGCAGTCTGTACCACCCAGATTTACCTGGTAGCTGTGGCTGAGCAGTCAGACTTCCCTCAAGAAGAGTTAGGCAGTATGCAAAGTATACACAATATGTCCTCAGACACAATAGCACAAGCAAACACTGACCAGAGCTTGGTTTCAAAAGTATATAGTTATTTATTTATAAAACACACATAAGTTGAAAACACTCTAGCAAAGTATAGTAAAAACACTTCAAACACAGTTATGATGAAAGCAGTTTCAACCCTTACTCCTATCTAGACAACTCTAAGTTAACACCACATAATTAAAACAGAGGTGAGCGCTTAACGTTAGATGACACTCTAGTAGGTTAAGGAAAGGGGTAAAAAGAAACAGAAATGGGTTAAACACACCACTCTAAGATCCAGAACACTTGCAATAGGCTCAAAGAAGCACAAAGTCACAGGTGAGCAAAAGTCACTAGGCAGGGCCCACTCTTAGAGTAGCCGGAGCGAAAATGTGCCCAAGATCACACTGTTATTAGGGATTCAAAGTCTTGCAAAGAGTTAGAAAAGAGTGTAGAGTGGCTTAGAAAGTTTAGCCAGGGTGTCCCAGGCACTCCCAGGTTCGAAAGCCGGGGGCTAAATCTACCCCGTACAGTCGGTAGCAAGGGAAGCCAGGCGGAACACGGTACCTTAAGCGGAAAGGATCCTCCAGCGGTGGCAGTTGTTCCAGGCAGTGGCAGCAGGGCTCGACGTCGGTCAGGGGAGAAGAAGTTCTCGCTGAAGAGCAGAAGAAGAGGGTCGTTGCACTGCCCGGGAAGAAACCAGCCGCGGAGTCCTCCGGTTGAAGGGTTGTACCGACTTTCGTGGTTGGGGTAAAAGTGGTGGGGTTCCGGTTGCCGGGGTGCTTGGCACTGGCAAGGCGGCCACGAGATACCTCGAGAAGCGAAAAGAAGGCGAAAACTGGTTGTCCCCACCAGTCAAGGGAAGGAGCCACTCTGTTAAGAGTTCTCCTCGGTCGTCGGGAAAAGTGGTGAGACGGTTCAGCAGGGCTCCACCGGGTGGTGTCGTCGAAGCAGGTCGGCTCAGCTCTTCCCTCGTCGGATTCTTGGTCCTGTGGCGACTTCTGAAGTTCCAGTCCCCAAAGCCCTGCTTTTATGCAGCAAACCCCCATTCACCCAGCCTAGCTGTCACTCAAACATGCTAAGTGGTGAGCCGGGCGGCTCACCACTTGGGCCAATCAGGACGGAGTGCGACTTGAGTTACCAAGGTAACTCAGTCCAGGGTGCCTAAATCCCCCTCCACCCCTCCTAAGTACCCCAGACAGAGTGGCACCACTTTGGAGGGCTTCTGTGGAGAAGCCCGCCAAAAGTGGAACAAAGGGCTCCACTTTGGGTCAGAGTTACAGAGGCGAACACCAACGCCATTTTAGAATCAAGTTTTGGCAAAAAGTCCCAACCGGAGTTATAAAAATAAATATATAAACCGGCGGTATGTTTAAGGCTACCGTAAATAAATAATTAAATGTGTTAGCCTAAAACAATGGGAAATCCCATAGGAAAATATTCGCGGTCGAATATAAAACGTAGTTTCCACTGCCACCAGCCAAAACTCGATCAGGGGGGACGGAGACGTGCCCCCTCGACTAACAGACCCTGGGGCAATCGAATTGCCCCAGCCAGTACGTCCACAATATGATGGTTTGTACTGGTTCTGTTCAGGATTCAAGACTAGCAAAGTCTTTGGTGACTTTACATGCCCTGGGAGACAGTAGTCAGTCCCAGGGTATGGAGTCTATGTTGGGGAGTCCCTAGGACACCCCTGGGTCACGGCACAGAGGGTGCTGTGTAACCCACATCACAAAAATACATGAGGCCCTATGGAGTAAAAGACCCCATAGCCCATTCAACACAAGGTTTGTCCAAGATAACACAGTTCAACATGTCCAAGAGTGAGGGTAAAAGAGTCTCACTCTTGGCAGGAGAAAAAAAAATAAACCCCAGAAATCCAGCAAAGCTGCTGGGGGACTCACTAGGTAGGGAAATTCAGCCTAAACAGAGAATTCTCCCTAACAGCGGGAAGTTCCACACGCGATTTGGCCGGGTACGTGGATTTCATGGGTGCGCAGGAAGTTCCACACGCGATTGAGCGGGGTACGTGTATTTCGGGGGTGCGCGGGAAGTTCCACACGCGATTTGGCCGGGTACGTGGATTTCAGGGGTGCGCGGGAAGTTCCACACGCGATTGAGCGGGGTACGTGTATTTCGGGGGTGCGCGGGAAGTGACACACGCGATTTGGCCGGGTACGTGGATATCAGGGGTGCGCGGGAAGTTCCACACGCGATTGAGCGGGGTACGTGTATTTCGGGGGTGCGCGGGAAGTTCCACACGCGATTCGGCCTGGTACGTGGATATCAGGGGTGCGCGGGAAGTTCCACACGCGATTTGGCCGGGTACGTGGATTTCAGGGGTGCGCGGGAAGTTCCACACGCGATTGAGCGGGGTACGTGTATTTCGGGGGTGCGCGGGAAGTTCCACACGCGATTCGGCCTGGTACGTGGATTTCGGGGGTGCGCGGGAAGTTCCACACGCGATTCGGCCTGGTACGTGGATTTCGGGGGTGCGCGGGAAGTTCCACACGCGATTTGGCCGGGTACGTGGATTTCAGGGGTGCGCGGGAAGTTCTACACGCGAATGAGCGGGGTACGTGTATTTCGGGGGTGTGCGGGAAGGTCCACACGCGATTTGGCCGGGTACGTGGATATCAGGGGTGCGCGGGAAGTTCCACACGCGATTTGGCCGGGTACGTGGATTTCAGGGGTGCGCGGGAAGTTCCACACGCGATTGAGCGGGGTACGTGTATTTCGGGGGTGCGCGGGGAGCAGCACACGTGAATTGCACGTGTGGGTCCTCCCAGGTGTACCCTCTACACCCTCCACGGCCCCTGCAGGTGGCTCACACCACAGGGGCCTACCCAGCACATGTCCTGCAGGCACCCCATCCACCATGGCCATGCCCACCAGCCAACCCACATATCAACTAGCACTACTGCCCACCAACGCATGTCCCCCTGCACCCCCAGCCACCAGGGGCAGCCTCCAGCAGGCCCCCACCCATGTCTCCCCCCACCCCCCACCCCCCAGCAGTGCAGGGGCAGCCTCAAACAGGCCCCCACTCATGTCCCCCTGCACCCCCACCCCCTAGCATCCAGGGGCACCCTCCACCAGGCCCCCACTCATGTCTCCCACCCCCCAGCACTGTGGGGCACCTGCCAGCAGGCCCCCACCCATGTCTCCCACCACCCCCACCCCCCCAGCATCCAGGGGCACCCTCCACCAGGCCCCCACACATGTCTCCCAGCACCCCCACCCCCTAGCATCCAGGGGCACCCTCCACCAGGCCCCCACTCATGTCTCCCACCACCCCCACCCCCCAGCCACCAGGGGCACCCTCCACCAGGCCCCCACTCATGTCTCCCACCACCCCCACCCCCCCAGCATCCAGGGGCACCCTCCACCAGGCCCCCACACATGTCTCCCAGCACCCCCACCCCCTAGCATCCAGGGGCACCCTCCACCAGGCCCCCACTCATGTCTCCCACCACCCCCACCCCCCAGCCACCAGGGGCACCCTCCACCAGGCCCCCACTCATGTCTCCCACCCCCCAGCACTGTGGGGCACCTGCCAGCAGGCCCCCACCCATGTCCAACTCATGTTCCCCACCCAACATGTCATCACAGTCCAGATCCCTGGTCTCTATGGTCAGCCCCCAAATGCAAAACACCCACCCGAGTATTGCATCCACCCACTCATATTCTGCAATTACATCACAGAACACCAATTGCAAGTCCCAAAACAAACACATGTCCCTCACATACACCCAATGGGTGTCAGTGAATCTCAAAACACATAACATGAAATGCATGAAAACAATGAGACACCACACATTGAAGTGCAACAAATAAATAATGTATTAAAGGAAAGATGAATAGAAACAAAAAAGATGAAACTGAAATGTGAATGGAAAAAAAATGAAAAGAAGCATGTCCGTCCAAAAAAAAGAAAAAATCAAAGAATATAGAAATCCAAAGTAATGTACTACAAAGTCAATGTCCACCAAACAAAATCCAATGTGAAAAAAAAACATAAGCCATTGATCCATGGATAAATCAAAAAAAAAAATATGTACAAGTCCACAACTATGTACAAAGCAAGAAGCCAGGGTCCATCATCCCAACAAAATAAAGGAAACCTAACTAACTACACTAACTAATAAAAAAAACTATATACAAAAATGTGGCCAATGTCCAAAAGGTCCAAATGAAATAAAAACAAAAATGAAACTTAACACTACCTACATAACTATGTACAAGGGCAGCGGGCTAGTTCCACGGCTCACTTCTGGATGTGCCGGGCCAGGGCATCATCGAACTCCTCCTCTATGTCCCGGAGGCGGTCCACCTCCATGGCCCCGAGGGTCCGCAGGGCCGTCGACGTGTCCACCTCCAAAGCCCTGCGGATTGCCTCGAGGCACTCGACCCGCCTCAGGGCCCTCTGCATGGAGTTCTTCGCCCTGACCATTGAGAGCCGTGCCTCTTCCGCCCGCTGCCGCTCCGCATCTATGGCGTGGCCCAACCGCTGCCACACGGAAGACACTTTTTGTCCTGGGTCCTCCTGCCCTCCGGCCGATGCCTGCCCCTCCGATGTCGAAGGCCCCGAGCCTTCATGGCTCCCACCATGGAGCTGCTGCTGCTGTGCCTCTGCCCCTGCACTGCCTCCTGCTGCCTGCACATCCTCCGCCGGCTGGGGTGCAGTCGTTGACGTGGCCACCCCTGCTGGACGTCCGACTCCCGACTGTGGCAGGGATGCCTCCTCCACCAGCCTGGCCGCACCGTCAGAGGCAGCTCCACAGGGCACCCAGGTGACTGATGGGTGGGAAGATGGCACAGAGGACGACTGGCGCGTAGGGGGTCCAGCTGAGGAGGGGGTCGTGGCAAGCCCCATCAGACGGAGGAATCCGGCCTGGGTGACCTGTCCCAGCAGGCTGACGTGGTCAACGAGCCATTCGAGATGACCTGCAGTCTCTTCATGAAAAGACTGCAGGTCGCCTCGCATGGCCCGTTGACGCAACGCCACTCCAGCCAGGACAGGCTCAACCCGGGCCTGGATAGCCACGTCCGCAGGCAGGGGAAGGCCAGTTGACGTCAGCTCATCCCCTGCCTGAAAACTGGTCTGGACATGGGCATCCCTGCTGGTGCAAGATGATGCAGGGACAGGATCAGAGACAGGATTGCACACAGGCACCTCCGCGGCGGCCTGTGCTGCCTCCTGTCCCTGGTCCTGCACTGCACCACTAGCACCAGTGGGATCCCCACCCCCAGACCCCGTCTCCGGTGCTTGCACGGCCTCCTCCTCCACCAAACCCCCCACCAACCTGGATGACTCTGTGCCATCTTCCCCCGTTGGGCCCTGTGGGGTCCCAGCTGCCCCTTCTGCTGCCGAGGAGTCCAACTGCAACCTCCGCCTCTTGGACCTCCCCCCGGCAGCTGCGGCCTGGGACGCGGCACCGGACTCCTCACTCCCCGACGAGATGACAACCTGGGAGGGGAGCCGGGCCTTGCGTCTCCGGCTGGCGGTCGGATCCCCGCCGCTGTGCTCCACAGCACCTTCTCCGCCCTCTTCATCAGTTGACGCTGCAGACAGGGAGAAACAAAACACAGGCATCAGGGCACTGTACAATGTACACATACACACATGACAGTTGTACATGAGTGGCATTGGCAAACCTCTGACATGTCATCACAATCCCCAACACACATGTCATTACAACTTGCACACACGAGCCATACCACAGCCATGTTGCAACTGCCAACACCATCCATACACATACAACAGCATCAGCAGGCAAAGGTGAGCCAGACATCACATGCAACACAGGAAGTGCACCACACATGTACACACACCACCACACTTGCATGCATGTGTACACCTCTGCTAAGTGTCGCAGTGTTCAGACGGGCATCCATGTCACATCTGCCAATCAGGCTTCCACATACCGCTGTCACATGCATCCATGTTGCATCACTGTTGCACCCTTGTCAAATACACACACATGCACATGTACACAGCGCTGATACAATCAGCTGAAAACAACATACATGCGTGACATCACGGACATGTCTACTCACATACACATTCATACAGACTTGTGTGCCCACACAACTGCATTTGGCATGCAAGCCCACACACACAGGCACCATCCATGTCTCACACATTACAGCCCTCGCATGTGTCAGCCCCACGGCCCTGTACACCCGCACCCATATTCGACCCCATACAAACAGATGTGCAACCTGCACACTACTGAACAATCACCACACGCACTGCTCACAATCAGGATGCATGTACACTCACCGCTCGACTCCAGACGGGTCTGCCTCTCAAGGACCTGGACGTGGAGCGCTGGGGATATGTGTTCCAGGACCCTCATCTGTTCTTCCGACAAGTGGCCCCGGCGCCCCTTGGCATCCGCTGCCTTCAAGAGGCGCCGGGCCTTGGTCAGGGTCCTGGACCTGAAGTCCTCCCAGCGCTTCTTGACATGTTGGAAGTCGCGGACTGCCACCCCCTCCGCGTTGATGGCAGTCACGATGTCAGTCCAGATCCGAGTCCGTCCTTCCTTGTCGGCGCGGCAACTTCCGAAGAGGGCATCATACTGGCCCAGGACTTGCTCCACCAGGACACCAACTTCGGTGGCACTGAAGCTGGTGCCCCTCTGCCTCTCTGGCCGGGGGTTGTCAGTGGTCACAGATGGAGTTGGCCCCGACATGACAACCCCAGAGGCAGGAGTGGGTGGGCAACTGGGTCCTGGGGCTGGGCTGTGGAGCGATGGAATCCCAGTCGGGAGTCTTTGGTTCCAGCAGGGGTGGTCACACCAACAGCACCCCTGGCTGATGTGCAGGCAGCAAATGGCAGGGCACGTGGGCAGCAGGCAGTCAGGCAGCAGCAGATGGCAGGTGGGAGCGTGCTCGGGGCTCTGGGGGGCAGTAGTTCGGCCTTCTGGGCAGGAGCGTGGTCTTCCGTGTGCTTACGCGTGGCCAGCTTGATACGGAGTGATTAGGCACGTGAAAATTCTGCACGTCAGCGTGTAATTCGAGGAAAGGCCCTTAGCGCGTAAGCGCGTCTGCACGCATACGCATTTTCATTGGACCAAAGGCCCTCAGCGCGTGAGCGCGTCTGTGACGTGACGTGCGAGGGAGTATCCCTCATTGCACGTGATGACAGTACACACGTGGATCCCAACCAATCGCGTGTGAAAGTTCACGGGACCCCGAAACACACGTACCCCGGCCAATCGCGTGTGGAAATACCCGCGCACCCCGAAACACACGTACCCAGGCCAATCGCGTGTGGAACCTCCCGCGCACCCCGAAACACGTACCCAGGCCAATCGCGTGTGGAACCTCCCGCGCACCCCGAAACACGTACCCAGGCCAATCGCGTGTGGAAATACCCGCGCACCCCGAAACACACGTACCCAGGCCAATCGCGTGTGGAACTTCCCGCGCACCCCGAAACACACGTACCTAGGCCAATCGCGTGTGGAACTTCCCGCGCACCCCGAAACACACGTACCCAGGCCAATCGCGTGTACGCTCGCTCCCCTCCGATCACACGCGATGACACCAGAATACGGGAAACCAACGAGTCCGCCCACACGGAGGCGTCCCGCGCACAGCATAAAAGTGCGCGCAAACAACAAACGCGTATATACAGCGACGATGAATGCCCCATTTGTTGCTGCAGTGATTGTGGGACACCGCAGGAGGAGGAGAATAGCCAGGCCACGCATTTTTGCACCACGGACAGGCCTTTTTGGGATGCCTGACGACCAGGTCTACGGCAGGTATAGGTTTCCACCCCATATCATCCTAGACCTGGTCAGGGAGTGGGAAGATGACCTCACATCCCCCACCCTTTGCTCCCAAGCATTGAGCCCCTTGGAGAAGCTGCTCAATGTCTTGCATTTCTTGGCCACTGGGTCGTTTCAGCGGACCACTGCCATAGTGGGGGGGGTCTCACAGGCCACGCAGTCACGCTGCCTACACCAGGTACTGGCAATCATGACAGCGCGCCCCTCAGTCCGCAGGCACATATACATGCCCAGAACACCCGCAGAAAGGCAGGCCGTTGTCCTGGATTTTTTCAGGGTGGCACACTTCCCCAAAGTGCTCGGTGCCATAGATTGCACCCATGTGGCCCTACGTCCACCTAGGGCCACTGAGCACATATACCGAAACCGCAAGCACTGGCATTCCATCAATGTACAGGTGGTATGCGATGCAAAGGGAATCATCACCTCTGTGTATGCAAACTACCCTGGCTCCACCCATGACAGTTTCATATACAGAATGTCCGCCCTGAGCCGGGCCCTGGAAGCTGGGCAGCATGGCGACACATGGCTCCTAGGTGAGTACAAATGCCCTTGCACATGCATGCAAGTCACACACAGACAAATATACCAACCCCAATAATCTGAACAATTATCACCTCCCCAGGGGACAGTGCCTACCCTCTGAGCAACCACATGATGACGCCAATCCGGAACCCCACCACACCACCCCAGGTAAGATACAACGCTGCCCATATTGCAACCAGGGGCATAGTGGAGCGCACATTCGGAGTGCTCAAGTCACGTTTCCGCTCCCTTGACCGCTCTGGTGGGCAACTACTCTATGCACCAGCAGTTGTGTGCAGGATCATTGTGGCAGCATGTGTCCTGCACAATGTTGCAACACGGCAGGGCGTCCCGGTGGACATGGTGGTGCCCCCACATCCCCAACCACAGGCACAGGCGCTGCCCATGGGAGGGGACAGGGCATGTGGCGAGGTAGCCCGGACCCAGCTTGTGGCCACATTTTTCACCTAAACTCCCACCCCTGCGGAGTGCACACAGGCCTGGCACATACCAGGTGACAATCGATGATGACAAAGTGACAGTCAACTGTCACAACCCTACCACCCTGAGATAGTTGCCATGGAAGTGCCACATCGTCTGCATCCCTAGCTACTTAAACACAAGCTATCCTGTGCAACCAAAATGCACACATATGACATGTGACATGACATGAGCCATACACAAGTATTACAAGGCACAATGAGGCAGGGGGGGGGGGGGAACAAGGGAACACAGAGAATGGTACTACTAGGCCAGGTGTCATTGTGATTGTGCAAGTGCAGGGGTAGGGGGAAGAGAAAAGTGCAAGGGTGGGGGGGAGTCCAGTACAGGGGAAGTAGGCCAAACAATTATACATAGGTCGCCTGGTGGCAACTGCTAAGGTAAGTGCAGACGAGTGCTGGGAAGGGAGGGCTGTAGGGATAGAGAGACAGTACTGCAGTGCAGGGGTTGCCAGGGTGGCAGTGCAAGTGGACAGTGGCTGGCCCAGGGACCGAGGTTGGTGAGAGTGGCCCAGTTGCAGCTCCTGTGCAGTTCCAGTGAATAATTCTGCAAGGGAGAGGCAGAGAGTAAGCAGAAGCAAAGAGGAAGGTCTTGAGGTGCTTCCTGAACTGGAGATGGTTCCCCTCAAGTTCAAGTCAGGAAGTCTGTTTGAGGGGGAGGGCCCTGCTGCGGAGAGAAACCTACCCCCAGCTAGTTGCTCTGAGAAGCGGATGACCTGGACATGCAAGGTGTGCATCACACACACCTGCAAAACAGGCCATGGCCATCACTGTCATGACAGTCAAACCCTCCCAAACATCAACATGACATGGCAAGCAATACCCATACACCCACCCAGTAACGATAAGGTACACATTTCCATGTCCTAAATGTACAGTGGCATCGGACAATGATGCCTGACCCGGAATCCGATGAAATGACAGACCAACAAAATGTCCCACCAAAAATTAGTCGATTCCAAATGCATTACAACAGTCGTAGACGTAACATCACAATGAATGCCTGGCTATATGCACATGATGCATTGCAAAATGAACACTGCAGCTCATGTGTGCAATGTCCTACTCCTGCATCACACTGCTCAGCGCACAGCACAGTGAACAGCCATTGTGTGTGATGCACACCCTGAGCATCACATCTAAGTGACAGACTACATCAAACATCAAATTAGGCATGTACTCGAACCATAATCGGTCACAGAACATGTGCTGGCGGGACACAGTGGCCACCAGAAGGCAAACAGTGTACACGTGGATATGCAAGGGTGGGAGTACATGGAGTGCATCCGAGTGCAAGTGTGTGGTTCTGCAAGGACATGCACTCCACATATGCATGTGCACTCAAGTGACCATCAGTGTTCCCTACACATCACATGTGAACATCCACCATGTGTACACCCCAGCATGTCAAACCACTACTATCCCCTCGCACCTGAAAGGAAAACACAACACATGAACAGGCATTGATCAGCAGAACACAACATGTACATAGGACAACAACATTACAATGTCAGAGTTCCCATCACACTGCAGGGCAACGCAACTATCAACAACAACCCCCCCCCCTCGCAAATGACCATGACCCACTGAACAACTGCACCTGGGTCATGGAGCCTCCAACCCTCATTCCCACCTGGCCACAGGATCACCTTTACCCTTCGTGTCCATCTCCCACCTTGTGTGTAAAGAGATGCCTGAACCCTCAGAATCCACACTCATTTCCAAATTCACATAATCCAAGGCATGAAAAGGAACCCAAACACCCTCCAGTAGATGACTTGACATAGCAGTACGTCTCAAAGGCCAAGTACTACCACAATGATGCAACAACCAAGGTAGCACAGCAAAACAATGTCACGACTGGATGTGAGACATGTGTGGTACATGACATAGGATGATGCACCATGAATGGATGTGTACTGTCACAGATCCCCTGTACAGGCGCTGGAGTCTCATGAAACAACCACCCACACCATGTCCCGGGTGCCTGCAAGGTCAAACTCACACAGGCCCCTGAGATCCTGGTGGGGAAAGAGGTTCAGGGATATGCAGTCTGGACAGGTGTAGACACACTGGATGACTGGAATGCGTGGCAGGTGAGGGGAGCAGGAATGACACATGAAACCAGGGAATGCAC
Source organism: Ambystoma mexicanum (assembly GCF_040938575.1). Classification (NCBI taxonomy): domain Eukaryota; kingdom Metazoa; phylum Chordata; class Amphibia; order Caudata; family Ambystomatidae; genus Ambystoma; species Ambystoma mexicanum. The sequence continues at coordinate 228,895,000 of NC_090930.1, read as the reverse complement.
GAAAATGTACAACCTGCATGAACACATGCACAATACAAACAAACTTGGACATCATTGTCATGGCCTTCTGTAGTCCAGGCTCAGGAGTGGTACGAACCAACCACCCCCTCTAGGGTTTTGGCGCCTGCAAGTTCGGGGCTTACACAGGCATCCGCAACCCCAGTGGGGAAAGAGGGTCAGGGAACATTGCTTGGATAGGCATGGGAAGCAGGAACACCGGGTAGAGGGTACAGGTTTCGAAATTGCATAGGATCAAGGGTGATTAGGGTAAAAAACATACCAAATAGGACCACACATACATCCATGCATCAGTACACTCCCCAGCAAGCCTATGCAGGGCAGTTTGTAAGAAAATACAACAAGACACTTAGCTCTGGTTTTGAGTGCTGGCCTCCTGCCTGCGCACTCTCAGGTCCGGTTACAGGAGCACTGCAATGCTGCAAAGAGAGACACAGTCAGCAACCAGTACATGCCAATAGCACAAAAACACAACACAAAACATGCCCCATAACAACATACACCTCTACAAACAGAAAATCTGTGCTCCATGCTTCGTACCCATATATAATATCAACCCTGTGACGGGTCATTCACAGTCAATGCAGTAAGTCAGCCGCTGGTGTGTGCGTGGCAAATGGAACACCAATGTGTCACAATTCACACAACATGCAATGTTCCCTGGGTAAGCAGACATACCCATATGGCAAGCCATGACTACAGATCAAGTTGCGTACCACCATGACCAAAAGAAAGTTGCCAGTGCATTTATCATGAAGTACGTGGAATAGACATGCACTGCACCCGAGTATGTCCCTTGCTGTATGTCCCTGTGAGCTGCCCCTTTCCATGTCTTGGAAGGCTACATGGTTGATACAAGTGCCTCAATGAACCCTGGTGTACCGCAGGGTATGTGCCACTGCCCCCGCATGTGTCCCAGACAACCCTACTATCAACAGCCATCAGTCCACAAACACATCTGAGCTGCATTCTGTGCTTCAACACCAATATTTGTCTAAGCTCACCCTCAGTGCTGTGACTAAGCCTGCACGTGCAACTCGCCTGGTGCAAGCTTTGCTGTCTCGTGGCCCCCCTGTGATGCTCACCTTGCCTGGAGTTGCTTGGAACATGTCAGCAGTTCTAGGATGTGGGTCTGCAATCACTGTGGCTCTGCTTGTGCACACATGTGCATGTGGGCACCAACAAACGGGTCAGGAATTAGGTCGTCCAATGGGCCATGTCTGCTGGCAAAGGTGCTCTGATGCCTCATCCCCCTGCAGAAAGTGCATGAAACACATGATTAATGCATCAAAGTGAACTGTGTGTGTCTCATCAGGCATCTCATTACTTGACCATGTCAGAGAGTCACATCACAAATCACACCATCAGTCCGTCTTTCACCTCCAAAGTGTGGAACACTAACTACAGCATGATTTGCAACAAGCACGTGTACAGGAAAGATATGAAACATAATACACAATGCATAGCAATCAATGTCCACATTAATCATGACACGCCCCATCTAGCAAAAGCTGAACAGTGGACAATTACACCTAAATCATCCCCACTAGGGGTGTCAACACAAGTCAAAAAGCACCAGACATGCCACAGATATGACAGTCCAAAGCCCTTGTGTAAAATTCTGTTACACCGAACCATCCTTGCGAGCCCATGGATAAGGGAGGCAGGAGTGGCATATGTGAGTCAAGGAACCCAAGCAGCAAACACATACACAAGACAACCATGAAGGGCCCAGCTGGAACAGACAGTGGATGCCTTCAAAAACCACAAGGCACCGCACTGTCACATGTAAGCACAATAGACTACAAATTTTAAACTAACTCAACTATTAACTAATTACACTAACTAAGGAAAACCTACATTACCTATTTAAACTAACTATCAAACAGAAACTTAACTAACTAAACTAAAAGAAAAATCAAAAATGGCCACATACGACCCGGGGGGGAGGGGAGGCACCCAGGAGGGGGGAGGTACAGGGTGCTGCTCAACATCCACATGCGATGATGCTGAGCCAAAAAAAAATACCTCCATGGGCTCAACGCCTTCACAGCACGACCTATGTGGGAGATAGATGGTCGTCCGAGTCTGGCTCATCCTGGAAAGGAGGACGTGGCACAGTAGCCTGGCCACGCCTAGCCGCAGCTTGCCCCTCGTCGGCAGCAAGTCTGCCGGACAGGTGAGCCTGGTTCTGTGTGGCGATGTTACATAGGTCTGCATGCAGGACCTCACGTGATACACGTGCTTCCTCTTGCAAGGTAGCACGTGTAACACGGAGTTCCTCCTGCAAGGCCTGGCTGGACAACCGCTGCACCTCCCGGCAAGCCTGTAGCTCAGCCGAGATGGTGCGCTCAAGCTGTGCAAACCTCTCCTCTGCCCGCTGCCTCTGGGACATCATAAGGACACCCAGAGTGGATCTGAGGGAGGCATACTCCTCCCTCAGGGCATCCATGTGCGCCTCTGCGTGAGCAGCAATTGCTTGACGCAGAGACGACATTTCAGCCTGGCGTGCCCTGTCTGAGGCCGCCATGCCCAGCCTGAGTGAGCGGGCCGTGGACCGTGCCGCCTGCTGCTGGAGTAGCACCTGCCGAGCAGGGGGGAGCACAGATCGGGCCACACGCTCCATGCTGTCAGCGATGTTCTCCATTGCTGCCCCCTGACGTTCTGAATTGGCAGTCATGTCTTGCTCCCACTCAGTATACAGCGGTTGCGCGCGGCGACCGCGTTGCCGGGCTTGACCCCTGCGGGACCCAAGGACCGGGGGTCCTCGCTGTGTTGGCACCGCCTGCGGCTGCACGACTACATGCCCCCGTCGACGTGATGTCCCAGGCACATCAGTGACTGGTGTGGAGGGTGACCCTGCGTCCCGATCCACCACGGGCGGAGGAACCAAGACTGTCTGATCCCTCAGTGCAGGGGTCGCAGACAGAGGAGTGTCCACATCAGAATCACTCACCCCTGACACATGGACTTGATGGTCATCCAACTCAACATGGACGTCAGAGTCGTCATCAAGGCTGGACTCATAGACAGCCAGAGACAGGATGGACTGCAGCACTTGGGGGTTTTCGTGGCCTACCACCCCACGACCCCCACTAGTGCCGGGTTGATGTGGTGTTACCAACCCTGTGTCTGGCATGACAACACCATCCTCTGCATCCATTGCGTCATCACCTGAAAAATAGAGAGGAAAGGGTCAGTACACATGTCAGAAGCACACAACACACACACACACACCGACAGCAAAGGCATCTGGCAGACATGTGACACACAACATATGACCATGCATGCATGCTGGGTCTACTTAGAATAGCTTCTGTGATCAGACCTGTTGAAAGGTGGCAGTTTGCATGGAAGTGGGTCTATGCAGTGCAGAAAATGTGTACGCCACTCACTACCTACATGTACAAGCACTCCATGGTGTGTGCCAGGAAATGTGAAGGCAGTGCAATGTCAAAATCAGACATCACGTGCATTGTGTATTCAATGTGTACCATGTCTAGAAGGCAAGCACCCCTCCACCCCAGTACCAAAGCAGGGATGCCTAGCATGGTATCAAAAGGCTGAGCATACACCTGTGTATTGACAAGCAGTGTTGACTGGCATCAACAGCTTAATGTGATTTCAATTACAACACTGCAAATGATGCTGGGACAGTGGGCAGGACACATGATGGAAGATCCGGAGGCCGGCCACGTGTGTAGAAGACACGACAGGAGTTGGACAGAGTCATTGGCCATTGAACAGGCTGAGGCCTGTGAGCCACACAGATTGTCAGAGCCTAAACATGTGTGCAACGCAGGACTGAGCCACAGTTGACATGGGGAGGCCGATAATATGGCAGGCAATGTATGTAACCAAGGACTCATATTACAGTGATCATCCAGTCAAGGACACATAGGGGCATGTGTGCAATGCACATGGAGCATGAATGGGCACTCATGTCCCTGCGGGACATCTGAGCCATGCACAGTACAAGTGGGATGCCCTGCATCGAGTACTAAGGCTGTACCACACGGCATATGTCTGGCAGTTTCTAAGCTGGAAGTTAGCATCTACACAGGACACATGAACATGAAACTACACATTGGCAAGAATGTAGCAGACCAGTGCAAAGGTGGAACTGGGGTGCAGAGTGGCGGAGGAGGGGCAAGGGGGCATGGCCACATGGAGTCCCGCATGCAGGCAGAGGAGACATGCATGACGGTGGCATTGCATTACTTACACATCAGAACCATGTACAGGTCACATGTAGCAGCAATCATGCACAACACATCCCACATGTGAAACACACACGTCCTCAACAACTACGCATCAACACTCACTGGACTGGGCATCAAAGTCCAGCATCTCTCCCACACCTTCGACCAATTCTGGTGGTATGAACTCCGCAACGAGAGCCTCATGCGGAGTGAGTTCTTCCTCCTCTGGTGCAGGCCCACCGCCAGTCACCAGAGTCAAGTTGTAATTTGAGGCACGCTTGGCCTTAGTGCTGCGCTTGATGTCATTCCAGCGCTTTTTGCACTCCTGCGCCGTGCGCACCTCATGGCCGAATGAACTGACATGTTCCGCCACATGCTTCCAGTGGGTGTCACGTTGGGCAGCCGTAGTCTGACTATTGGCACCCACTAGCATGTCACGGCTGTGTCCCCGCACGTAGTCCACGAGGAAGTCCAGTTCCTGCTTACAGAAAGGCTTCTTCCTCGACGTGCAGGAGGTCGTGGCTGTGTGTGGGGTCCCAGCCTGTGCTGCAGATGCAACCTTCCTCCTCTTGGACTGTGGCGCAGACCCTGGCTGGCTAATGCCGCCCTGACCAGTATGGCCAGTGGGTTGGGTGGATTGAGCCGAGGGAGTGGCAGGTGGAGGGATGACCAAAGGCCTGACTTGTGTCAGTGGCAGCTGGGTGCCCACTAATGGACCCTGCGCAGCAACATCAGCTGTGGCAGGGTCATTGACCGCAACGGTCCTGGTTGGCAGACTCACAACCGGGGTGCTGTTGGGTGCATCTGCCCCTGCACTTGCCAACACCCGGCTGTTCGGGGCAGCAGATGACATGACTGCCCCAGGGACACGTGTCTTGGTCTGAGCAGCCCGGCCTGCCCCAATGGTTTCCCCCCTGGCCTGTTGGAGATCTACCAAGGGCTCTTCAAGTGCCAACGCAGCCTGCGCTGGCAGACCCTGAGCCTGGGTGGCGGTGTCCACAACTGCACCTGCAGCTACCGCTACCCTTGGGCCCGTGGCAGTCGATGTAACGGACTGCCGGGTCATACGGGTGCCAGTGCCAGATGCAGGAGCTGCATCCCCCTGAACCACAGGGGGTGGTGGCATGGCTGCACCGACACATGGCACAACATTGTGCTCAAGTGGCGCACCCCTGCCTCTTCCCCCTCTGTGGCTGCCCTGGACACCCTGGAGTCCCCCTACTCCCTGGTCACCACGGCCACGTCCCCGACCACGCCCGCCACGAGGAGGACGCCCAGCTGAGGCGCCCCTCACCTTTGGTAGCCTCCCTACCATGGCACAGATGTTATAGTGCTGGCACAGATGGAGTGGTGCCAATGGGAGGTGTACAGCACAATTGACCTGGGCAATTGGGGTGAAGGGGGTGGGAAGCAAGATGTTAACAGCCCCCCTGCACCTGCAAGGCTGTATGTGACCCCGGTGATGTGTTGACGGGTCACGCAACGCTCAGGCACCCCAAAACTGCAGTAAAACCGTGCACGCAACCCTGCAGCCTACGTGCGTGGATTAAACCTCCCGCAGTACGCGGTGGCACCCAGTAACACGTATAACGCGTACGCGTGGGACACGCAGGCTACGATGACATCGAAAATGGGTGCGATACACAGGGGCACCCGCAGTGGGAAAAGGAGCGTTTGCGACTCACCGTCTGACTAGCGCGATGCAGAAAAACACGCGTAGCCAATACCCCCGCCAAAAGAAGAGATACGTCCTTGAGAGCTGTGAAGTAGATGGCGCGCGAAACAACTGGAAGCAGCAACACACGTCGGTCTCCACGATAGGCACGTACAGCGAACTGCTGGGCCCGCTCACCTTTAACCCGTGCTGAGGGAAAACGCACGCGCGCGTCAAGTCACATGCGGACGTGCACTTTTTCACGTTTGATTACGCGCATTACACGCGGACGTGCAGTTTTTCACGCGCGCACGCTTATGCATGGGCCCTTTCCTCCTATTACACGCGGACGTGCAGTTTTTCACGCGCGCTTACGCGCATTACACGCAGCGTGCAGATTTTTCACGTGCCTAATCACTCCGTATGAAGCTGGCCACGCGAAAACGCACGGAAGACCACGCTCCTGCCCAGAAGGACACTTCACTGGCCCCCAGTGCCCCAAGCAGCCTCCCACATGCCATCTGCTGCTGCCTGCCTGCCTGCCTGCTGCCACCGTGCCCTGCCATTTGGTGCCTGCACATCAGCCATCTGCAGGGGTCCAGTTGCTGTGTCCACCCCTGCTGGTACAGAAGAGTCCCGACTCAAATGACATCGCTCCACAGCCCAGCCCCAGGACCCAGTTGGTCACCCACTCCTGCCCCTGGGGTTGCCATGTGGAGCACATCCACATCTGACACCAGTTGCAACCCCCGGCCAGAGGGGCAGAGGGGCAGAGGGGCACCAGCTTCACTGCCACCGAAGTTGGTGTCCTGGTGGAGCAAGTCCTGGGGCAGTATGATGCCCTCTTCGGATCGTCCGGCGCCAAGAGGGAAGGACGGGAGAGGACGCGGAGGGGGTGGCAACCCGCACCATCCAGAAGGTCAAGAAGCGCTGGGAGGACTTGAGGTCAAGGACCCTCATGAAGGCCCGGCGCCTTGTGGAGGGGGGCCGGGGCCGCATGAGTTCCATCCAGTTGAGGGTCCTGGAACGCATACACCCAGCGCTCCACGCCCAGGTCCTTGAGAGGGAGACCCGTCTGGAGTTGAGCGGTAAGTGGCCAAGCATTGCTGTGTGAGACAGGGCATGTTGCAGTGTGCTGGTTGTCTGATACCTGCCTGTATGTGTGACATAGGCCATGTACGCATGTATGTGTGCAGGGACATCATGGTAATGCATGTGCGACCTGTAATGTGTGAACCGCATGGTTGTTGCATGTGTTTGAATGTGACATGGGGAGCCCTGTGCAGATTGCACACATGACAGCATGGAAGTCTCTGTTCCTGGACATGGGTGGGGGCCTGGTGGAGGCTGCCCCTGGTGGCTGGGGGGTGGGGGTGCTGGGAGACATGGGTGGGTGCCAGGTGGAGGGTGCCCCTGGATGCTAGGGGGTGGGGGTGCAGGGGGACATATGTGTGGGGGCCTGGTGGAGGCTGCCCCTGGTGGCTGGGGGGTGGGGGTGCTGGGAGACATGGGTGGGTGCCAGGTGGAGGGTGCCCCTGGATGCTAGGGGGTGGGGGTGCAGGGGGACATATGTGTGGGGGCCTGGTGGAGGCTGCCCCTGGTGGCTGGGGGGTGGGGGTGCTGGGAGACATGGGTGGGGGCCTGGTGGAGGATGCCCCTGGTGGCTGGGGGGTGGTGGTGCTGGGAGACATGGGTGGGGGCCTGGTGGAGGCTGCCCCTGGTGGCTGGGGGGTGGGGGTGCTGGGAGACATGGGTGGGGGCCTGGTGGAGGGTGCCCCTGGATGCTAGGGGGTGGGGGTGCAGGGGGACATATGTGTGGGGGCCTGGTGGAGGCTGCCCCTGGTGGCTGGGGGGTGGGGGTGCTGGGAGACATGGGTGGGGGCCTGGTGGAGGCTGCCCCTGGTGGCTGGGGGGTGGGGGTGCTGGGAGACATGGGTGGGGGCCTGGTGGAGGGTGCCCCTGGTGGCTGGGGGGGTGGGGGTGGTGGGAGACATGAGTCGGACATGGGTGGGGGCCTGGTGGAGGCTGCCCCTGGTGGCTGGGGGGTGGGTGTGCTGGGAGACATGGGTGGGGGCCTGGTGGAGGGTGCCCCTGGTGGCTGGGGGGGTGGGGGTGGTGGGAGACATGAGTCAGACATGGGTGGGGGCCTGGTGGAGGCTGCCCCTGGTGGCTGGGGGGTGGTGGTGCTGTGAGATGTGTGGGGGCCTGGTGGAGGCTGGCCCTGGTGGCTGGGGGGTGGGGGTGCTGGGAGACATGAGTCGGACATGGGTGGGGGCCTGGTGGAGGCTGCCCCTGGTGGCTGGGGGGGTGGGGGTGGTGGGAGACATGCGTCGGACATGGGTGGGGGCCTGGTGGAGGCTGCCCCTGGTGGCTGGGGGGTGGTGGTCCTGGGAGACATGGGTGGGGGCCTGGTGGAGGATGCCCCTGGTGGCTGGGGGGTGGTGGTGCTGGGAGACATGGGTGGGGGCCTGGTGGAGGCTGCCCCTGGTGGCTGGGGGGTGGGGGTGCTGGGAGACATGGGTGGGGGCCTGGTGGAGGCTGCCCCTGGTGGCTGGGGGGTGGGGGTGCTGGGAGACATGGGTGGGGGCCTGGTGGAGGCTGCCCCTGGTGGCTGGGGGGGTGGGGGTGCTGGGAGACATGAGTCGGACATGGGTGGGGGCCTGGTGGAGGCTGCCCCTGGTGGCTGGGGGGTGGGTGTGCTGGGAGACATGGGTGGGGGCCTGGTGGAGGGTGCCCCTGGTGGCTGGGGGGGTGGGGGTGGTGGGAGACATGAGTCGGACATGGGTGGGGGCCTGGTGGAGGCTGCCCCTGGTGGCTGGGGGGGTGGGGGTGCTGGGAGACATGAGTCGGACATGGGTGGGGGCCTGGTGGAGGCTGCCCCTGGTGGCTGGGGGGTGGGTGTGCTGGGAGACATGGGTGGGGGCCTGGTGGAGGGTGCCCCTGGTGGCTGGGGGGGTGGGGGTGGTGGGAGACATGAGTCGGACATGGGTGGGGGCCTGGTGGAGGCTGCCCCTGGTGGCTGGGGGGTGGGTGTGCTGGGAGACATGGGTGGGGGCCTGGTGGAGGGTGCCCCTGGTGGCTGGGGGGGTGGGGGTGGTGGGAGACATGAGTCAGACATGGGTGGGGGCCTGGTGGAGGCTGCCCCTGGTGGCTGGGGGGTGGTGGTGCTGTGAGATGTGTGGGGGCCTGGTGGAGGCTGGCCCTGGTGGCTGGGGGGTGGGGGTGCTGGGAGACATGAGTCGGACATGGGTGGGGGCCTGGTGGAGGCTGCCCCTGGTGGCTGGGGGGTGGGGGTGCTGGGAGACATGAGTCGGACATGGGTGGGGGCCTGGTGGAGGCTGCCCCTGGTGGCTGGGGGGTGGGTGTGCTGGGAGACATGGGTGGGGGCCTGGTGGAGGGTGCCCCTGGTGGCTGGGGGGGTGGGGGTGGTGGGAGACATGAGTCGGACATGGGTGGGGGCCTGGTGGAGGCTGCCCCTGGTGGCTGGGGGGTGGGTGTGCTGGGAGACATGGGTGGGGGCCTGGTGGAGGGTGCCCCTGGTGGCTGGGGGGGTGGGGGTGGTGGGAGACATGAGTCAGACATGGGTGGGGGCCTGGTGGAGGCTGCCCCTGGTGGCTGGGGGGTGGTGGTGCTGTGAGATGTGTGGGGGCCTGGTGGAGGCTGGCCCTGGTGGCTGGGGGGTGGGGGTGCTGGGAGACATGAGTCGGACATGGGTGGGGGCCTGGTGGAGGCTGCCCCTGGTGGCTGGGGGGTGGGGGTGCTGGGAGACATGAGTCGGGCATGGGTGGGGGCCTGGTGGAGGCTGCCCCTGGTGGCTGGGGGGTGGGGGTGCTGGGAGACATGGGTGGGTGCCAGGTGGAGGGTGCCCCTGGATGCTAGGGGGTGGGGGTGCAGGGGGACATATGTGTGGGGGCCTGGTGGAGGCTGCCCCTGGTGGCTGGGGGGTGGGGGTGCTGGGAGACATGGGTGGGGGCCTGGTGGAGGATGCCCCTGGTGGCTGGGGGGTGGGGGTGCTGGGAGACATGGGTGGGGGCCTGGTGGAGGCTGCCCCTGGTGGCTGGGGGGTGGGGGTGCTGGGAGACATGGGTGGGGGCCTGGTGGAGGATGCCCCTGGTGGCTGGGGGGTGGTGGTGCTGGGAGACATGGGTGGGGGCCTGGTGGAGGCTGCCCCTGGTGGCTGGGGGGTGGGGGTGCTGGGAGACATGGGTGGGGGCCTGGTGGAGGCTGCCCCTGGTGGCTGGGGGGGTGGGGGTGCTGGGAGGCATGAGTCGGACATGGGTGGGGGCCTGGTGGAGGCTGCCCCTGGTGGCTGGGGGGTGGGTGTGCTGGGAGACATGGGTGGGGGCCTGGTGGAGGCTGCCCCTGGTGGCTGGGGGGTGGGGGTGCTGGGAGACATGGGTGGGTGCCAGGTGGAGGGTGCCCCTGGATGCTAGGGGGTGGGGGTGCAGGGGGACATATGTGTGGGGGCCTGGTGGAGGCTGCCCCTGGTGGCTGGGGGGTGGGGGTGGTGGGAGACATGTGTGGGGGCCTGGTGGAGGATGCCCCTGGTGGCTGGGGGGTGGTGGTGCTGGGAGACATGGGTGGGGGCCTGGTGGAGGATGCCCCTGGTGGCTGGGGGGTGGGGGTGCTGGGAGACATGGGTGGGGGCCTGGTGGAGGATGCCCCTGGTGGCTGGGGGGTGGGGGTGCTGGGAGACATGGGTGGGGGCCTGGTGGAGGATGCCCCTGGTGGCTGGGGGGTGGGGGTGCTGGGAGACATGGGTGGGGGCCTGGTGGAGGCTGCCCCTGGTGGCTGGGGGGTGGGGGTGCTGGGAGACATGGGTGGGGGCCTGGTGGAGGCTGCCCCTGGTGGCTGGGGGGTGGTGGTGCTGGGAGACATGGGTGGGGGCCTGGTGGAGGATGCCCCTGGTGGCTGGGGGGTGGTGGTGCTGGGAGACATGGGTGGGGGCCTGGTGGAGGCTGCCCCTGGTGGCTGGGGGGTGGGGGTGCTGGGAGACATGGGTGGGGGCCTGGTGGAGGATGCCCCTGGTGGCTGGGGGGTGGGGGTGCTGGGAGACATGGGTGGGGGCCTGGTGGAGGCTGCCCCTGGTGGCTGGGGGGTGGGGGTGCTGGGAGACATGGGTGGGGGCCTGGTGGAGGCTGCCCCTGGTGGCTGGGGGGGTGGGGGTGCTGGGAGACATGAGTCAGACATGGGTGGGGGCCTGGTGGAGGCTGCCCCTGGTGGCTGGGGGGTGGGGGTGCTGGGAGACATGAGTCGGACATGGGTGGGGGCCTGGTGGAGGCTGCCCCTGCACTGCTGGGGGGTGGGGGTGCAGGGGGACATGAGTGGGGGCCTGCTGGGGGGTGGGGGTGCAAGGGGACATGTGGCTTGGCTGGGGGGCATGCCCATGGTGGATGGGCTGCCTGCGGGACATGACCAGGGGTGCAGGGTAGTCCCCTGTGGTGTGGGCTGCCTGCAGAGGTCGTGGAGGGGGTAGAGGGGGGACCTGGGAGGACCCACACTGGCAATTCACCTCTTCAACTTCCCGCACACCTACGTAATACACTGCCCCACTCGCACAGGCCCAATCGCGTGTAGAATTTCTCGCGCACCCCTGAAATCCACGTACCCAGGCCAATCGCGTGTAGATTTTCTCGCGCACCCCTGTAATACACGTACCCAGGCTAATCGCGTGTAGAATTTCTCGCGCACCCCTGAAATCCACGTACCCAGGCCAATCGCGTGTAGATTTTCTCGCGCACCCCTGAAATCCACGTACCCAGGCCAATCGCGTGTAGAATTTCTCGCGCACCCCTGTAATACACGTACCCAGGCTAATCGCGTGTAGAATTTCTCGCGCACCCCTGTAATACACGTACCCAGGCTAATCGCGTGTAGAATTTCTCGCGCACCCCTGTAATACACGTACCCAGGCCAATCGTGTGTAGAATTTCTCGCGCACCCCTGAAATCCACGTACCCAGGCCAATCGCGTGTAGATTTTCTCGCGCACCCCTGTAATACACGTACCCAGGCTAATCGCGTGTAGAATTTCTAGCGCACCCCTGAAATCCACGTACCCAGGCCAATCGCGTGTAGATTTTCTCGCGCACCCCTGTAATACACGTACCCAGGCTAATCGCGTGTAGAATTTCTCGCGCACCCCTGTAATACACGTACCCAGGCCAATCGCGTGTAGAATTTCTCGCGCACCCCTGAAATCCACGTACCCAGGCCAATCGCGTGTAGATTTTCTCGCGCACCCCTGAAATCCACGTACCCAGGCCAATCGCGTGTAGATTTTCTCGCGCACCCCTGTAATACACGTACCCAGGCTAATCGCGTGTAGAATTTCTCGCGCACCCCTGAAATCCACGTACCCAGGCCAATCGCGTGTAGATTTTCTCGCGCACCCCTGTAATACACGTACCCAGGCCTATCGCGTGTGGGGACACCCGCACACCCCTGAAATACACGCTCCCCGCACTGCGTTTGCTGCTGCCCTTTGCGCTGGATTGGGGATTTTGATGGCTTTTTCCTGCGCAAGGGGCGTTCTTGGGGGCGTAACTGACGCTGCTGCAGGGTCGCTGCGCCACTCTGCGCCACGGCTGGTTGTGGATGTTGGAATCCATGAATACGCTGTGCGCCTGAATGTGTTTCGGCGCACGCGGCTGGCGCAGCCTACCGCACGCGCACACTGTGCGCCAGCCGCGTGCGCCACTTGTGCGCCGAATTCTATGAATTGGCCCCTTAAATGGTAATTGGTGTTATGGAGATGGTGGGATGGGAGCAGTAATTAAAGAGAAGGTGGGGTTTGGGTTTCGGGTGGAGGTGTAATAGAGTCTTGGTGTCTGTGTCACGCTGGGTCATCTTAATATCATATGATCTTAACATCATTTGAACATTATATGATTGAGGCACTATCATATGTTTGCTCTCCTATGGGGATCAAACAGGGAGGGTTTAGGGTGTTTTACTCGTAAGTGCTCCCAGCTGGGATTGAAGTTTAATAGGATTAAGACCAAGGTCATGGTGTTTACACCAATAATGGAAGGTTCCTCGTCCCTTCGCCTCGAAGTTGAAGGGATGACATTCTAACACGTCCTGTACTATGATTACTTGGGGGTAAGGTTTAGTGACACTGGATCATGGGCAGGCTAGTCCAGTAGACTACAGTTCATTCTAGAGGAAAATAGTGGTGGTCTCAGGACGGATTTCCCCTCCCATGGTGAGCAAGGGCTCTCACCTGCCACTAGTGTTTACACAACAATGGTAACGTCAGCTGTATTGTACGGTGGTGAGATATGGGGCCAATGTAATGAGAACACATTTTTTTTTAAAACTCCTTATGCTGCCATGTAGTTCTCCATCTGTACCAATCCTTTTGGAGTGTGGTCTTGAACCCATAACCCATGATCTCTCTTGGATGTATCAGGAGGCTCTTGCTGACCTATTGAACCATCCAGGAGGTTGTTCTTTGCAATGGCTTAGCCATGTAAGACATGAACTGGGCTTGTGGGCCTGGGGGACTTCTGAGGAAACCCACGAAGTATGCCATGCAACGCAAAATGTGTAGGTAAGCTGCTTGCTAAATGGGAGAACAGGAATGCCTCATGACCTTGTGCTTGACATTGAAGTCAGGGCTGGATTATCGTTCCTAAAAGCCCACCCATGGTGGGGAAGGATATTTAGACCGGATTACTCCCAGTAATACGTGAACCCTATTCATCAAATTCGGGGTCAGTACCTTTCCGGTTGCGACTTCTGCTCGAAGATGGAGGAATGGTAGCTCTGAGGTTTGCCTGGCTTGTGGTAAGGCTGCAGAGTCTCTTGAAACCTCTTGCTGTATTGTGAATGTTACGCGGACTTAAGGAGGATGTATATGGTTCCATTATTAAGGAAAAATCATGTAAGAACCACCCTTGCAGTAGTTGCTTTTTGAAGATCAACTGACATTTTAAACAATGTGTGTTTTGCTGCTAAATGTATTTATTTTGCTTGGCTTTGCAGGAACTTTCAGCATTTAATTTTTCTGCTCCCAAAAGTGTCTGTATAACCTAACATGTTATTCTGGAGACAGAGTGTGGGTTTGGTGCAGAAATGTTTTAAATTGTGTTTATGCTGATGGCAAATCTGCCAAATAAGGCATTTTGACTGACTGACATTTCTTCTTCTTCTTCTTCTTCTTCTTCTTCTTCTTCTTCTTCTTCTTCTTCTTCTTCTTCTTCTTCTTCTTCTTCTTCTTCTTCTTCTTCTTCTTCTTCTTCTTCTTCTTCTTCTTCTTCTTCTTCTTCTTCTTCTTCTTCTTCTCCTTCTTCTTCTTCTTCTTCTTCTTCTTCTATGTGTCTGATTGTACCTACTGTAAATTAAGGTGTGTTTGCTTAGTAGAAGGGTCGTGATTTTTGTCCCCATGCGGATATCAGCTGCATGTGCCTGGTAAAGAATATTAATGATGGTATTATGATATTCCTCCCAATTGTGTTTGCTGTACAAATGGATGCCATGATTAAGCAATCCAGTGGTTCTCAATGTATTGACATTGGAAGGGTGTACACCTGAGTGTATTCTGCCGGGTGTTAGGGAGAATTCTCATAATTGTGCTAATTTACATTACCTTTTGAGACCCCCAGCAACTTTGCTAGATTTTTAGGACTTTAATTTTTACCTGGAAAGAGTGTGAGCCTTTTGTCCCACTCTTTCATGTATTTTGATGTGTGTTTTACTTTTGTGTTCTTTGGTTTTAGACAACTCCATAGGCATCATCTTTTCTTGTGTGTCATACTTCACCCTCAGTGCAGTGGCACAGGGATGTCTTTCAGACTTCCCAAGTTTTAAATACCTTCTCTGTGGCTGACTACTGTCTCCCAGGGAATGTAAAGTTAAATTGCAGAGTGCTGGAAGGAATACTTGGTATTCCCTATGCCTAGAAAACTCACGTAGCACTCAAAAGCTACCCTTTCCTCTCAGAATGGCTGGTGGCAGTGGTATTATCATGATTTCCATGACCACGACCCAACTTTCAGAACTTTGGAGTCTAGTTCGCTCCTAATCCGACATATACCTCTTTTTCGTGCAAACTACTTCTAAGAAAATTGTCAAAGACTTAACCATTTACTACCAGAAGTGTGTTATCCTATCCAAGACACTGATCCATTGAATTTGGCCCAGGCCTATTAAATTGAACTGCCTTTTGTAGTGAACTGAAACTGTTTGCCCTGCCTAAAGAAACTATTTGTGTTTAATTCTTATAACTTGTGTCTTTTACTCCCATTTAAATTTACTGAAGGGCCATTTTGCTCCCACTTCTGGGGGGCCTAACTTGTTCAGAAACATATTGGTTTGGTACTGGAGTGTATTATAGTGTGATATTGAGGTGCCTATTGAAGGTGGAATGTTTTCTAAATGACTGTGTAAATAAATTAATATTGTTTTACCAAGAAACCTTGAGTAAGTGTTTATTTGAATGACTGTGATTGCAAGTCCTTCGTGCAACAATTTGTACTGCTCACATCCCTCATAAGATAAGCCTGGCTGCTCAGCCCTGCTACCACAAAACTGTGTAGTACAGACTTATACCAAAAGTGAGATTGTGCTTACACCTCTAGTCTTAATTGTGTGTAATGTTCCTAAAGGGTACTGCATGTAATTCTGCCGAACACCGGGACCAACCTTCAAAGAATAAATTGCCTCCATGCCTGGTGCATGCACTTAATGCATGAGCGATCCGTCCCGGCTGTATAACATTTGTGGACGTCTCTAGTATTCATGACACAGTAGATGATATGTCAACATTACCACTCATGTTCTGGTGTTGTTCTGCTAGAGCTCTCCCTTCATTTCTACTGGTGCGTTGATGGAGTGGTTTGTTTGCAAGCATGAAGCATAAGAGGGGTGTATAGTATTACTAGTTTCTTTAGGTCCAATTCAAATGCGCATGGATGCTTGTTCGCTCCATGTTCTGCCAAATTATGCCTGTCACTCAATTTTACTTGGCATGTATAAAGTCTACACTACTGCCCTCATTCGTGAAGTATATGTTCTGCTACTTTCTGTAGTGTACCCTGCTACTTTTCGTTCACCCGTGTTGCAGTGTTTTTAAAAGCAAGTTGCAGCATGCACAAAAGGGGTGAACAGCTATATCACACCAGTGCATGACGTCTTCAGCATTTCACTATATGGTGTACCTCTCTGCACCCATCCCTTTAAGGAAACGTGTCAGTCTGTGCTGCTGTCCTTCCATGTGTAAAACCCCTTGGCTTATTCAGCACTTGTGTCAGTGAGACCCATCATACATCTTTCTCAATCCATACATTTGGCTAATCCCCATTTAACGAAGACTCTTCATTTGCCCCTATTTCCAGCTGAGCCTGAGGAATTCAAGTCCCGAATATGCAAGAATCATATGAAGACTCTGGCAATGAGATACATGCATGTTTATTTAATGTTTTCATCAGTTGTGCACATGTCCTGGGCACGCCCCTGCACTTGTCATAGGTATTAAGAATATATTGATTGTGTAGGTTCAGCAAGGCTTGTGGAGGCAAGTAAGGTGCGTGTGAACTGGGCATTCAATTAAATGTACTTCATTGAATGTATGCTAACATTCCTTTGTGTGAAACACAGACACGTGCATGGGCATGCCGATATGTTGCAGATATGTGGTTAATATCTCTATCACACAGGATCACACCGACTGATAGCTCACTGTGAAATGTCAGTTGTGGTCAGGAAAAGACCAAAACGTCCCATCCCTGATGAGCTGCCCAGTATGAGAGGCAAAATGCTTAACATTGCCTCGGAGGAGGTTCCATGCAGAATGCATCTGCCCACTGGACATGCCAAGTACATTCAACCTCTTGTTCTGGCGTATCCTACAAGCTACCCATGGCTCCGTGAAGGGTGACCATTAGTTGTCCATCCTTTTTCATTGTTGACTTTGAATGAGATTGAGGGATTTCAGGAGTGTTCGTCAAAGTGATAAAAATATTCATTTTGAAATGTCCTCTCAGCGACAGTAAATTGTAAGAACTATGTTGATGTTTTAGATTGTGAAGTCAATAACACAACACGAATGCCTTGGGTACTAGAGATTAACATCTGAAAGCCATGAACACAGTGACTTTTGAAAATTTGATGGAAATTACTTGAAGATCAGTCTGAAAACAGCAGCTGTCATAATTGGTGTATTGTAATTTGATTGGCGTCTGTTTAGATGTATGCAAAGGGAAATGGGGGCAGCTTCAAAACTAATTTCTTTGCAACCTATTTATGTCTCCGTTTCAATTAGTTTGACGCTGTTTTATCTACTTCACTGTCTATCTATCATTTAACTGGTTCTGACAATTCTCCTGGTGATATCCTTTCTGCACAAGCAAATTTCCTTGTGGGACTTGCATCAATTAAAAACGAAAGTTGAACATAGATACCTAGGAGATCAGGCCTACCCCTGAGGCATCTTTGCTCCCGGGCTCTGATAACCTGATTAGTCTTCTTTTTAGTGCCAAGATGCCCAAGGGTGAGATTTGAGTTTTATAAGTAACTAAATGTGTACATATATATATATATATATATATATATATATATATATATATATATATATATATATATATATATATATATATATATATTACATGGACGCAGTAGCGTCCATGTAGTTATGGTTAAGTTGGTGCTTCCATAGGAAGAGCATTTTTTGGGTGGCTTATAACTTCGCTCCCTCTGGACGAATCCTCACCAAATTTTGCAAAAAAAAGTATGTGGCGCCCTCTGAATTGTTTTGCAAAGTTTGGTGAGGATTCGTCCAGGGGGGGAAAAGTTATAGGGGGAGTCCCAAAACTATAGACATTATGGGAAAAAACTTTGCGCACGGCCACAGGCCAAACCGCTGGACGGATTTACACCAAATTTGCGGCAGGAGCGGGGCTTTGTCCCGAAAGCGTGCTTTTGCAAATTTGGTGTAAATCTGTCCAGTAGTTTTTTTTATAAAATGACCAAAATGTAAGGCAAAAAAAATTAGTGATATCTGTGTTCGCTTCGCGGTCAGACTTCCCTTTTCGCTCCACGGACAGCACCCCGATTGGCCCACGCACCCCTGAAATCCACGTACCCAGGCCAATCGCGTGTAGATTTTCTCGCGCACCCCTGTAATACACGTACCCAGGCTAATCGCGTGTAGAATTTCTCGCGCACCCCTGAAATCCACGTACCCAGGCCAATCGCGTGTAGATTTTCTCGCGCACCCCTGTAATACACGTACCCAGGCCTATCGCGTGTGGGGACACCCGCACACCCCTGAAATACACGCTCCCCGCACTGCGTTTGCTGCTGCCCTTTGCGCTGGATTGGGGATTTTGATGGCTTTTTCCTGCGCAAGGGGCGTTCTTGGGGGCGTAACTGACGCTGCTGCAGGGTCGCTGCGCCACTCTGCGCCACGGCTGGTTGTGGATGTTGGAATCCATGAATACGCTGTGCGCCTGAATGTGTTTCGGCGCACGCGGCTGGCGCAGCCTACCGCACGCGCACACTGTGCGCCAGCCGCGTGCGCCACTTGTGCGCCGAATTCTATGAATTGGCCCCTTAAATGGTAATTGGTGTTATGGAGATGGTGGGATGGGAGCAGTAATTAAAGAGAAGGTGGGGTTTGGGTTTCGGGTGGAGGTGTAATAGAGTCTTGGTGTCTGTGTCACGCTGGGTCATCTTAATATCATATGATCTTAACATCATTTGAACATTATATGATTGAGGCACTATCATATGTTTGCTCTCCTATGGGGATCAAACAGGGAGGGTTTAGGGTGTTTTACTCGTAAGTGCTCCCAGCTGGGATTGAAGTTTAATAGGATTAAGACCAAGGTCATGGTGTTTACACCAATAATGGAAGGTTCCTCGTCCCTTCGCCTCGAAGTTGAAGGGATGACATTCTAACACGTCCTGTACTATGATTACTTGGGGGTAAGGTTTAGTGACACTGGATCATGGGCAGGCTAGTCCAGTAGACTACAGTTCATTCTAGAGGAAAATAGTGGTGGTCTCAGGACGGATTTCCCCTCCCATGGTGAGCAAGGGCTCTCACCTGCCACTAGTGTTTACACAACAATGGTAACGTCAGCTGTATTGTACGGTGGTGAGATATGGGGCCAATGTAATGAGAACACATTTTTTTTTAAAACTCCTTATGCTGCCATGTAGTTCTCCATCTGTACCAATCCTTTTGGAGTGTGGTCTTGAACCCATAACCCATGATCTCTCTTGGATGTATCAGGAGGCTCTTGCTGACCTATTGAACCATCCAGGAGGTTGTTCTTTGCAATGGCTTAGCCATGTAAGACATGAACTGGGCTTGTGGGCCTGGGGGACTTCTGAGGAAACCCACGAAGTATGCCATGCAACGCAAAATGTGTAGGTAAGCTGCTTGCTAAATGGGAGAACAGGAATGCCTCATGACCTTGTGCTTGACATTGAAGTCAGGGCTGGATTATCGTTCCTAAAAGCCCACCCATGGTGGGGAAGGATATTTAGACCGGATTACTCCCAGTAATACGTGAACCCTATTCATCAAATTCGGGGTCAGTACCTTTCCGGTTGCGACTTCTGCTCGAAGATGGAGGAATGGTAGCTCTGAGGTTTGCCTGGCTTGTGGTAAGGCTGCAGAGTCTCTTGAAACCTCTTGCTGTATTGTGAATGTTACGCGGACTTAAGGAGGATGTATATGGTTCCATTATTAAGGAAAAATCATGTAAGAACCACCCTTGCAGTAGTTGCTTTTTGAAGATCAACTGACATTTTAAACAATGTGTGTTTTGCTGCTAAATGTATTTATTTTGCTTGGCTTTGCAGGAACTTTCAGCATTTAATTTTTCTGCTCCCAAAAGTGTCTGTATAACCTAACATGTTATTCTGGAGACAGAGTGTGGGTTTGGTGCAGAAATGTTTTAAATTGTGTTTATGCTGATGGCAAATCTGCCAAATAAGGCATTTTGACTGACTGACATTTCTTCTTCTTCTTCTTCTTCTTCTTCTTCTTCTTCTTCTTCTTCTTCTTCTTCTTCTTCTTCTTCTTCTTCTTCTTCTTCTTCTTCTTCTTCTTCTTCTTCTTCTTCTTCTTCTTCTTCTTCTTCTTCTTCTTCTTCTCCTTCTTCTTCTTCTTCTTCTTCTTCTTCTATGTGTCTGATTGTACCTACTGTAAATTAAGGTGTGTTTGCTTAGTAGAAGGGTCGTGATTTTTGTCCCCATGCGGATATCAGCTGCATGTGCCTGGTAAAGAATATTAATGATGGTATTATGATATTCCTCCCAATTGTGTTTGCTGTACAAATGGATGCCATGATTAAGCAATCCAGTGGTTCTCAATGTATTGACATTGGAAGGGTGTACACCTGAGTGTATTCTGCCGGGTGTTAGGGAGAATTCTCATAATTGTGCTAATTTACATTACCTTTTGAGACCCCCAGCAACTTTGCTAGATTTTTAGGACTTTAATTTTTACCTGGAAAGAGTGTGAGCCTTTTGTCCCACTCTTTCATGTATTTTGATGTGTGTTTTACTTTTGTGTTCTTTGGTTTTAGACAACTCCATAGGCATCATCTTTTCTTGTGTGTCATACTTCACCCTCAGTGCAGTGGCACAGGGATGTCTTTCAGACTTCCCAAGTTTTAAATACCTTCTCTGTGGCTGACTACTGTCTCCCAGGGAATGTAAAGTTAAATTGCAGAGTGCTGGAAGGAATACTTGGTATTCCCTATGCCTAGAAAACTCACGTAGCACTCAAAAGCTACCCTTTCCTCTCAGAATGGCTGGTGGCAGTGGTATTATCATGATTTCCATGACCACGACCCAACTTTCAGAACTTTGGAGTCTAGTTCGCTCCTAATCCGACATATACCTCTTTTTCGTGCAAACTACTTCTAAGAAAATTGTCAAAGACTTAACCATTTACTACCAGAAGTGTGTTATCCTATCCAAGACACTGATCCATTGAATTTGGCCCAGGCCTATTAAATTGAACTGCCTTTTGTAGTGAACTGAAACTGTTTGCCCTGCCTAAAGAAACTATTTGTGTTTAATTCTTATAACTTGTGTCTTTTACTCCCATTTAAATTTACTGAAGGGCCATTTTGCTCCCACTTCTGGGGGGCCTAACTTGTTCAGAAACATATTGGTTTGGTACTGGAGTGTATTATAGTGTGATATTGAGGTGCCTATTGAAGGTGGAATGTTTTCTAAATGACTGTGTAAATAAATTAATATTGTTTTACCAAGAAACCTTGAGTAAGTGTTTATTTGAATGACTGTGATTGCAAGTCCTTCGTGCAACAATTTGTACTGCTCACATCCCTCATAAGATAAGCCTGGCTGCTCAGCCCTGCTACCACAAAACTGTGTAGTACAGACTTATACCAAAAGTGAGATTGTGCTTACACCTCTAGTCTTAATTGTGTGTAATGTTCCTAAAGGGTACTGCATGTAATTCTGCCGAACACCGGGACCAACCTTCAAAGAATAAATTGCCTCCATGCCTGGTGCATGCACTTAATGCATGAGCGATCCGTCCCGGCTGTATAACATTTGTGGACGTCTCTAGTATTCATGACACAGTAGATGATATGTCAACATTACCACTCATGTTCTGGTGTTGTTCTGCTAGAGCTCTCCCTTCATTTCTACTGGTGCGTTGATGGAGTGGTTTGTTTGCAAGCATGAAGCATAAGAGGGGTGTATAGTATTACTAGTTTCTTTAGGTCCAATTCAAATGCGCATGGATGCTTGTTCGCTCCATGTTCTGCCAAATTATGCCTGTCACTCAATTTTACTTGGCATGTATAAAGTCTACACTACTGCCCTCATTCGTGAAGTATATGTTCTGCTACTTTCTGTAGTGTACCCTGCTACTTTTCGTTCACCCGTGTTGCAGTGTTTTTAAAAGCAAGTTGCAGCATGCACAAAAGGGGTGAACAGCTATATCACACCAGTGCATGACGTCTTCAGCATTTCACTATATGGTGTACCTCTCTGCACCCATCCCTTTAAGGAAACGTGTCAGTCTGTGCTGCTGTCCTTCCATGTGTAAAACCCCTTGGCTTATTCAGCACTTGTGTCAGTGAGACCCATCATACATCTTTCTCAATCCATACATTTGGCTAATCCCCATTTAACGAAGACTCTTCATTTGCCCCTATTTCCAGCTGAGCCTGAGGAATTCAAGTCCCGAATATGCAAGAATCATATGAAGACTCTGGCAATGAGATACATGCATGTTTATTTAATGTTTTCATCAGTTGTGCACATGTCCTGGGCACGCCCCTGCACTTGTCATAGGTATTAAGAATATATTGATTGTGTAGGTTCAGCAAGGCTTGTGGAGGCAAGTAAGGTGCGTGTGAACTGGGCATTCAATTAAATGTACTTCATTGAATGTATGCTAACATTCCTTTGTGTGAAACACAGACACGTGCATGGGCATGCCGATATGTTGCAGATATGTGGTTAATATCTCTATCACACAGGATCACACCGACTGATAGCTCACTGTGAAATGTCAGTTGTGGTCAGGAAAAGACCAAAACGTCCCATCCCTGATGAGCTGCCCAGTATGAGAGGCAAAATGCTTAACATTGCCTCGGAGGAGGTTCCATGCAGAATGCATCTGCCCACTGGACATGCCAAGTACATTCAACCTCTTGTTCTGGCGTATCCTACAAGCTACCCATGGCTCCGTGAAGGGTGACCATTAGTTGTCCATCCTTTTTCATTGTTGACTTTGAATGAGATTGAGGGATTTCAGGAGTGTTCGTCAAAGTGATAAAAATATTCATTTTGAAATGTCCTCTCAGCGACAGTAAATTGTAAGAACTATGTTGATGTTTTAGATTGTGAAGTCAATAACACAACACGAATGCCTTGGGTACTAGAGATTAACATCTGAAAGCCATGAACACAGTGACTTTTGAAAATTTGATGGAAATTACTTGAAGATCAGTCTGAAAACAGCAGCTGTCATAATTGGTGTATTGTAATTTGATTGGCGTCTGTTTAGATGTATGCAAAGGGAAATGGGGGCAGCTTCAAAACTAATTTCTTTGCAACCTATTTATGTCTCCGTTTCAATTAGTTTGACGCTGTTTTATCTACTTCACTGTCTATCTATCATTTAACTGGTTCTGACAATTCTCCTGGTGATATCCTTTCTGCACAAGCAAATTTCCTTGTGGGACTTGCATCAATTAAAAACGAAAGTTGAACATAGATACCTAGGAGATCAGGCCTACCCCTGAGGCATCTTTGCTCCCGGGCTCTGATAACCTGATTAGTCTTCTTTTTAGTGCCAAGATGCCCAAGGGTGAGATTTGAGTTTTATAAGTAACTAAATGTGTACATATATATATATATATATATATATATATATATATATATATATATATATATATATATATTACATGGACGCAGTAGCGTCCATGTAGTTATGGTTAAGTTGGTGCTTCCATAGGAAGAGCATTTTTTGGGTGGCTTATAACTTCGCTCCCTCTGGACGAATCCTCACCAAATTTTGCAAAAAAAAGTATGTGGCGCCCTCTGAATTGTTTTGCAAAGTTTGGTGAGGATTCGTCCAGGGGGGGAAAAGTTATAGGGGGAGTCCCAAAACTATAGACATAATGGGAAAAAACTTTGCGCACGGCCACAGGCCAAACCGCTGGACGGATTTACACCAAATTTGCGGCAGGAGCGGGGCTTTGTCCCGAAAGCGTGCTTTTGCAAATTTGGTGTAAATCTGTCCAGTAGTTTTTTTTATAAAATGACCAAAATGTAAGGCAAAAAAAATTAGTGATATCTGTGTTCGCTTCGCGGTCAGACTTCCCTTTTCGCTCCACGGACAGCACCCCGATTGGCCCATGGCCTTGCGTCATGTCTGCGGACATGCGACGTGTTTGCTGATTGGACGGCGAGGGGCGTGGAGTGCGTCAGATTTTCTGTGGCACCCGCCATCTTGTATTCGCCGTCGACCGCGTACAGCGCGGTGAAACGTGGATAAAAAATTGTATTTAGTGCCGTGTGTTGGTGTGTAAGAGTGTTTGGGGAGGGTGGGGGAGTATGAGATAGGTTCAATGTTTTGTTTTTTTATGTGCTAGACGTTTTTGTTGCGTTCGATTTGTCCGCGGAGAACACGGCTGTTCTGACATTTTGGAAATAAACTAAATGGTGGGGTGTTTAGAGGACGGAGTATGCGTCATTTTTGTTCGCAAGGAAGGTAAAAATGAGCTATGAACACTCGCAGTGTACTTAATTGTTCGTAAATACACAAACTGGGGGTGTCCTCAGGACGCTGTCCGTATTGTAATCTGTCTAGTTGAATGTGTTCTAAGAACACTTGCGGTGTCCCGAAATGGTTGCAATTACACAAAATGGGGGTGTTCCGAGAATGTTGTTTGTATTGTTCGTTGTCAGGGTGAAAGTGTTTTAAGACCACTCCTTTTGTCCGCTAATAGTACAATTTCCTAAGGGGTCAACTGACTTTTTGTCCACTAAAGAAACGATAAATCTGGCTGGTGTGCGCCGACATTATGTGATAATCCTATGACTGGCGGTATTGACCTGGCTGACTTGCTTTTGCAACACTAAATCATATCTCCCGCCCCTAAGCCTGATATTATCAAAGCATTCATATTCCCCGCCTCTCTCCGTGACGTTACAGGGTGTGTCATCAAACGCGCCCAGTCCTCTGCAGTCCTAAGTGACTTTACACAGAACCCGGAAGACAACACATATTATGTCACAACACAACGCGGCACAATTCGGAATATGAAACAGTGATTTAAAAGTAAACAGCAAGATTGTAAACTTTGTAAAGTACATTTATTTTACATCAAATGTTTAGAGAATATTCAGCAATTTGCATTTGTCTTTGTTGTCGATCCGCAAAAGTTCATGTTGAGGCACGCGATGTTCCTTTGCGGTACAGAGGGTGTTAGATCAGCTTACAACTATTCGGAATATGAATCTGTGGTTTAAAAGTAAACAGCAGGATTGGACATTTGGTAAAGTACATTTATTTCACATGAAATGTTTAGTGAATATTCAGCGATTTGCTATTGTCTCTGCTGTCGATCAGAAAAAGTTTATTTTGAGCCACGCGTTGTTCCTTTGCGGTAGATAGGCTGTTTGTTTATGATAAAAGCAGTAAATGGTCGCTCTGATAATCGGAAGGTTGTCCAACAACGAGCCATTAGACCACCTTATTGGTTGGTATGTTGTTTGTAGCCGCTAGTACTGCGTAAGGGCATATTGGTCCTTGACGATTGTCCCATAAAATGGTGAGGGTCATGAAGTTGCATATTTGGCTCTGCACCTGGCAGTTGAAGATCCCATCCGCTGGAGTCTGTAAATCGTGACATAGGCAAAATGGGGCCACATACCTGTTTTAAAAACATAAATTAGTCTCACCAGCCCATCTTCATTAAAAATCATCATTTTATTTATTAGGGCGTGAAACTATTTGCTATTGAAGATAGTGCAACGGAGTATGTTAATAATAAAATAATAATATTTTCCCATTCATATAGCGCTAAGAACCGTGAGGTATCTAAGCGGTGCTTATTATTAACCACGGTGTGTGGTGCTCATTTATCGACCACGGAAGGATGAAAGGCTGAGTTTGGCCTTGCCGGGATTCGACCTTGCGTTAGCAAGCTGTGCACGGATGTCAAAGCGGGCGTTGTACTCGCTGTGCCACTTGACAGGCTACAGTGAAGTGGCACAGCGAGTAGAGCACTTGACCGCCTATAGACCGGTTAAATTATTTCTATTAACCCACCCTGTGTCGCCTGCCTTTTTCAGAGCCCTCTAAATGACAGGGGATCAATTCGGCGGTGATGGTGTGCGGTAGAAAACATTATGCCACTTTCAACGAACAAGTTCAACTTGAGCGGTCTTTAATGCTACGCTATTGTAACTATATTTGGTATAAAATAATCTAAAGGCTTACGTACAGTACAATTGCAATTTCCAATGTCTACGAGTAGTGCAGTCCCAAAATACGACTCTGCATGTGCGAAAGATCTTTCGCATAGTGATATAATATATAAAAGTGGTTTCATTTCAGAAATTTCATCCTTATCTTCTCTTACGTTTTAGCAACACTCCTTCAAGAGAAGACTTTCATCACAATCTCTGTCTGTCAAGGTCAAAACACAATACAACCTTATAGTCCGCTTCGTGAGCCTCTCCGGGGCCCGAGAATGAAATGGAAGCAGCTGACCTTCAGTGTGAACAAGCATGAATTCTTACTTTACAACATTCTGTGTAAAGCCATCTGTGAGAAGTTGGTTTTTGCATGCCATATTTGTATATTGTTTGCGTGATATTAAAAAAAGTTTGTTTAAGGGACGTTATGGTTCTGAGTACAGCCGAAAGACCCCTGAAAATCATAAGTTATGGTAAGCTATGAAAAATAACTCACGCCACCACCGTGCACTGCTAAGACTAACACCCAAGACATCAACGATGAAATTGCAAATGTCATTGATGAAATCACTAATGACATCACATGTGTATGTACTTTTCATGGAATTTGTGTACTAGGGATTTTTATTATAATGTTGCGAAAAAAGTGTCAATGATATTGCAATAAATATCATACCGTCATTAGTGCTGCACGATGCATTGATATAAATAGCATTGTATTATGGGATTCTATCTAGTATACTGAGCTACTAATGGAGAAACATAGCATTGTGTGCAAAGTACAAGATGAAAGTACAATATTTGTAATGATAATATGTTGAATAATGAAATGATAATTGTCCTGAAATGTTCGAAAATTCACAAAATGGGGGTGTTCTGAGGACGTTATTCGTATTGTGTAATTGCTTAGCTGTATGCAATGAGGGAATGGCACAGAGAGTAAAGTGGACGCCGTCCGTGGACACCGCAGCTGTTCGTGGACAGGGCGTGCTACATCTGGGTTTTTCCAGGAAATCCAACATGGAAAGAAGACTGTACGGATCAGCCAATCAGATGTCGAGGTTGTGGATTTGTGTTGAAAGAGACTGTGTGTGGTGAAGATGGCAGAAGTAGAGAAAGTCAGGGTGTGGGTGTTGGTGCTTGGAGATATGTTTGTGTATGGTTTACAACAGTACGCTCAATGCA
Source organism: Ambystoma mexicanum (assembly GCF_040938575.1). NCBI lineage: Eukaryota > Metazoa > Chordata > Amphibia > Caudata > Ambystomatidae > Ambystoma > Ambystoma mexicanum. The sequence continues at coordinate 228,868,010 of NC_090930.1, read as the reverse complement.
GGCATGTTGCAAAGAACTTTGATGTGAAAGGAGTCAAGGTGGTGTGGAGCACTGTGCCTGATTGCAATGTACAGGGAATTGTACAAGTTTGTGAGGATATGGCCACGATGAACAGTCTGCATGTGGTAGTTTTGCACTATGGTGCTTTCCATTTGGGCAACGTCAGTGCCCCTACTTTGTTGGCTGATTTGGAAGGCTTGGTTCAAGCCGTAATGAAGATCCTTCCAAATATGAAAGTATTTTTTTCTGGATTACTACCTAGGGCAATATGGGACAATAGTTCAGTTTTTTGTCCTCAGCAAAACATTGCTAGGTGTGTCATCAACCGAGGCATGTGTGCCTTCATGCTTAGAGCTTGTATGTTCTTCTGTAATAATGAGAATATTGATGCCAGTAATGCTGTTCATTTTAAAGAAGATGGCATTTCTTTATCTTTTACGGGAAATGCCTTTCTATTTTGGAATGTAAGGGTTGCTTTGGAGAAGGTTATGTGAAGATTTTAGGAGTAAAGTAAGAAAAAAAAAACAAGAAAAAAATACAAAATAACAAGTGTCTGTCAAGCATCTGTAAAAAAAACAAAAAAAAAACGTCTCTTTTCGGAGCCAACTTCGAAGGGGAAATGGGGCACACTATTTAAATTTACATTCACCACGCTCAGATTTTCGATATGTCCGCGGACATGGCGGTAGTCCGCGGACATGAAAATCACTACGAGGGGGTTAGTATGTTCTATGTTACATGTATATGAAGTCAGGGATATTATTGTTAAGTTGTGCTACTAAAAACCTATGAAATTCAGTAAAAAAACTTTGTTAAAGGGACGTTATGGTTAAGTTGCGCTACTAGAAACCTATGAAATTCAGTGAAAAAACTTCGTTAAAGGGACGCTATGGTTCAAAGTAAAACCGAAAACCCCCTGAAATTCAGCACTATTGGTAACATAAGCAACCATAACTCGCGCCACCGTGCACGGCTAACACTAACACCCAGGACATCAAAGATGACATCACAAATACTTTTATGTGACATGTTCTGTTTGTCTCCCACAGTCTGCTACAGTCCTCAGGAGTAGTCCTTCATAGCATGATGGTAGGTCACAACTGACTCCTAGAGTAAGTGTACACTCCATTACATCTTTGAAGGTAGAGGAAAGCAAAACCCTGGAATTCAAGGAATCTTATATAATATAAATACCAAACAATTCTCCATGAACCAAAACATGTTGGTGAAACACAGCAGCACCCAAAGCAGAGCAATCATAATATTGTTGCACAGTAGATGCTGTGTCTTCATTCAAATCATGATTCTCACCCAGGAATCAAGGGACATTCTGGGTGTGCAGTGATAGAATCGCGGCAAACATGTTGCTTGTACAAAAATTTGTGGCAAAAATGCTGTGAGATGACCCGGTAAAGGTGTACCCTATTATACCATTTAAGGGGAGTGGGGGTATAATGGGTCCAAGGGATGCGGGGTGTCCACTGCATTCTTTACATGGATTGCAGCAGCAAAACCACTGCCTTTTTGCGGCAATATTTTGTGTCTGCTGCCATTTTTGCCACGATTTTAACACATGGCACCTCATTCTGAAATGTACAGAAAGGCACTAAGGCCAACATTATGTTCAAAGCCATGCCTCTGACAATGAGGTTCCATAGTAAAAACGTCTGATGTTTGATCTCCTTGATCTATTAATGTCCTTAATGATGACCAATTAGCAAGGTCAGAGCAAAGCCCGATTCTTTAAAGGATGCGAAAGTAGATGGGGAGCTGAATGTATATTTTGCATTTTTTTGCTCATATTCACAGAGGTAGTTATCAATATATAGTTTTGTACTGATTTTAAATGAAGAATCAGTGATAGCAGAAGAGTGTGATGTTGTTAAGCCTGATTCCCTGGCAGCGTGCTTCCCTGCCTGGCATCCTTACAGTTGCCAAAGATTCTGACTGCACTTTCCCCTCATCTCTTTGAAGTGTGTGTGGGTGTATGCCTTTGTGTCTGTGTGTGTGTAGAGGCGGGAACTCTGCTGTTATATGTAGCCCACCAGCCCCTCCAGATGTCGTCCCTGGCTCGCTCCCCTACCCTTCAAAGCATTTCTTCCTGCTACTCACCATGGCACAGTTGTTTCTCAAACACGCATCCTGTCATTTTCCACCAGAGCCTGCGGCCTCACTTCCCTGTTTCATGATAGGTACCTTTACTTCCATCTTCCTTAGAGGTGGCCACCCCTATGTTATATACCCTTGCCTGCAGTGCCCACTCCTGTGAAAGTGCAGTGTCTCCCTCCTATCCTCTGCTTCATGCTATGTCCTGAAAACCCTCTCTGTGCTCCCCTCTGGCATTGATCTCCTTGCCCGTTTACTCATATTCTGAATGAGTGTTAAATCCACATAGAAACACATGTAGAGGATTGTGGATTGTCAAAGAAGATCAAGACAATGGCCCTCATTCCAAGTTTGGGGGTAGTCATGGCGCTATTTGCGCCATGACTACCTCTAATACCGGCACCGAGTCCGCCCTGGTTCAATGGGGACTTACCGGTCTATTCTGCCCTTTGCGGAACCGGTAAATCCCCTTTGAAAAAGCCATTCCCCATTCCCATTTCAGCTCCCATAGGGCTCAATGGGAAGGGGAAGGCGCTAATAACCGTACCGCAAATTGCAGTACCGTTATTAGCTCAGAAGTCCTTTAACTGGCCCCGTCCATAATGCCTGGTAAAACCAGGCGTTAAGGAAGGGACCCGCTAAGGGACCTTGGAATAGGGCGCAAAGGGATTACCGGCACCAATGTCCTTAATGGTGCCCGGTATCCCTTTGCGCCCAACTCGGAATGAGGGCCAATAGCTTTGAGGAATAGGATTGTCTAATGAATGATCCTGTTTTCCCTTTTTTAAATGTTATTGTGATTTGGTTTACACATTCTGACACATAATTATATAAAATAGAAAAGACAAATAACATTTCATCATAATAAGAAAAAAGAGAGAATTCCCCTTACAAGATTAGAACAATGATTATTGTCATTTATAATTCCTCAGTTACACATATATATACGCCAATTCGTTTACCATTTCTTGTGACCTGTATCAAAATTAATAACTTGCCTAGCATATCACATAGTGCTTTACTAAAGTGAATGAGTGCAATCATTGTGGATTTGTGTTTGCCTGAAAGTAGATTACGCCATAATATTTCAGATCGGTTAATTGAGAACCCAAATGTAAATTGATCTAGCTACCAATGACTAAGACAGTCTCTTGAAACTCAAGGATCAAATTCTGCGATGTTCTTTTTAGTGCTTTCAAAGACGACACACTCTATCACAGGGAGCAATTGCTATAATGTATTTGGTAAATGAATTATCCATTAATTAAGTAAAACAAGTGACCTATTAAGAAGAAGATCCAAATGGTATTTAGATAACTATGAATTGGAATAATTGCACAAGAATATAATAAACGTTCTTATGTAATAAAGATATCATTATATGCAGCTACTAATTCTCCTGTGGATTGATTCCAGGGGCATTAGGGTGCATAATACTTCTGAATCTATGACCAACACTTAGCAGCTAACCTCACATTCTCTACTGTAAGTATTTCTGCGTTTTCAACAATCCCAGCAAAAGAGCTATTTGTCTGCTGGCTCTCGAAGGGCAACAGGCTGGGCGATGCTTCGAAAATCTTGACACTGTTAAATAACCTATCACATCAACACTACTAACACGCCTCATTCTTCCTGACCTAGAAAGTCACAAATCCAAGTCAATTCCGCACATATCATCCGCTCCTGACCCAGCATTCTTTTCTGCAGTCCCAGTCCATTGGTGGAACGTACCCCTTGTTATTCATTAGAAGGATGTGGTTAAGCCGAAGGGCATGGGCTGTGCTAGCCTCAGTTCTTGTGTGAAGATTGGTGTGTCCATTCTGAACAGTTTGTGAGGGTGAGATTCATACCTGAACCGACAGACTAAAAGGCCACCGCCACCTCACCTCATCATCCAGTTGATTGAGGTCAAAGTAAATCTCACCACCAACACAGATAGGATTAGGGCCTTGGATCCCAACCACGCTACATTCTATTTATTGATTGAAAGATGATATGGGGCACAGAGGAAGTGTACAAAGTTTACAAAGTTCCACTCCAGTGCTTTCTGATCATCTTGATAAAACTCTCTGCAAATGGAATAAGAGGAATGCTTAGAGAGGACTGCACCATTCCAAGGGAGGAAGTATCGCCAAGGTCAGACCAGACCTACGGCCTCCACAGCTTGACTGGGGAGTGTTTCAGTAAGCACGGGATGAAAGCAGTTGGATCTGGAAGCAAGTCTACTGCACTGCCTGGCCCCAGCAAACCCTAGCAATCAGATCAGGTTAATGCGCCCGAGTGATATCGGAAACTGGGAGGCCCCATTAGTCCCTGCTGGGTGTTATGCCTAGGGGATGGCCTGTCGAGCGGGTGCACTGTATGGCCCTGTGGTGCTACATGGTCCATAGCGGAAGGCACATGCTGGCTCTGCCGCTGGATTGTCATTATCCCAGGTTACAGGTTAGCATTCCTGAGGTATTGCTTGGGGTGATCTACTTGCTGATGATTTTCAGCTTAGAAATGGGAGCACAGCGTTGTTGGAATTATTTTGTTTTGCCCTATAATTACTGGTGATAGATGACACGTACATGCTGGTCACTTTCTATGCAGAGCTGCCATAACAATGTCATCCCAAGAAGTGGCTTTTGACTGGTGATTTAAGGCACATTACTCATATTCGGGAGAATGTTCATCCCACCTGAGTCACCTTCCTTCCTCCTCTGCTGCTGGAACAGCGAGATACCCGGTTTGGTGACATGATGTTGTGCACTTGATTTTCCTGCACCTTTCTTGATGTAGGCCGCCTGGTGAGTTCATCGTGCATTGTGCAGTTTGTCCATCTCACTCTTGCCCTCTCTCTCCCCCCTTCCATCTCTCTGCCATCTTCCTCCATGGTGCTCCCAATCTTCCATATTTACTGTAACTGCAACTCTACCACCTATCCTACTTCTTTTTCGAAAGCTTGGAAGGAAAAAGTACAAGAAAGTTCTTCTGGTCTACAAACCAGGCCTTCCCATCACTGACATCTCCTCTTTGTCGCCCCCCTCCATACCTATGGACTCCCCATATGGTTGTAGTCCTCTCCCTTTTCTCTTCATCGCTAATTAATGGTGGAACCAGATGGGATGGGAAGTACTCTTGGCACACTTCCCATCCTCTAGGTGCATCATTAACGTCTACCAGAATGACACTGGGGCTCATTACGGGTCTGGCTGTAACCCTGCCAGTCATACCGGCGGGTTGCCGCCAGACCAGTCTGACTTCCCGGTAACCCCGGGGAAGTACAGGCACTAGCAATTTGTAAGTCCCCATTCCCATAGAGTCCTATGGGATTCTATGGAAATGGGGAGCACAGAAGCACTGGCACTGCTGTTATCGGTGCCAGTGCTTCCATGATGGCTTGCCTACCATGACCGCTGTGCCCGGCAGGGTCAGCCCTGTCAGGCACAGCAGCTCTGGCAGGCAAACCCGTAATTTGCCAGTCCAGAAACAACGGTGCCAGTAGGCCTACCAGCACTGTTGTTTTCCGGACCGGCACACTTGTAATGAGGCCCACTGTCATGGTCCAGAGCTCTCAGCCCAACCTCCTCCTTCTGGATAGGCGTCTTCTGTTTCGCATCAACTACCTCCCTTCTCTTGCTACTCCTCCATCTGCCACCTCCTGACCCCTTCAATACCACTGACGGGTGTACCACATCCCTGTACCCATCCTTGGAAGACCATCAAAGGTGCCAACCAGCTTCACTTAGCTACCCTCATCACTCGCTTTGCCATTAAACACTCCTCTGACATCAAGACCCTCCTTTTCACTTCTTCCTTTTGTCTCTGCTCCCCTGCTAATGCCCCTCTCTGCTGTATGGACTGGAAGCCTGGTCCTTTCTGAGTCTTACATGGAACCAGGCCATCTTTTCCCTGTCTAAGCCAGCACCTCGATCTACCTGCCCCTCCCATCCTGCACTTTCCCTTCCCGGTCCCCCTTCCCCTGACTAGCCTGGCAGGCTGTGCATCCCTACCAAGCCTGGTCAATCCCCTTCCTCACACTTAGCATGTAGTTCAATACCTGCACTCCATGCATCCCTTGGCACTTGCCCACCAGGCCTTCCCTCAGCACTTGTGTCACCCCAGGATCCCTCTTCCTCCCCCCCTTGCACTGGATACCACCACTCTTCCCTGCACTTTCATCCCACCCAAGCATTATCCCTTCTGCCACGACCAGAGCTCCCGCACTCCCCACTCCCCTGGCCCCCTGCACTGGATACCACCACTCTTCCCTGCACTTTCATCCCACCCAAGCATTATCCCTTCTGCCACGACCGGCGCCCCCTCACCCCCCACCCCTCTGCCCCCTGCATGTCTTGTTACTGCATTTGCACAATCAGAATGGCACCAGGCCTAGTAGGACCGTTATTGTTGTTGTTTTGTCTGACCACCCACCCCCACACCTTTTTTGTCTTGTGCCGCCTTGAAACACCATTTGATGTATAGGCACTTTACAAATACCCAATATGTAAATACATTAAAAAAAACTTCCTGGTGGATGAGAACAAAGCCAGATTCATCATTTACAATTCAGAGGGTGATGCCATATCATGGGCTATTATCATAGTGGCCACTGACAACCCTGTCCTTGTGTATTATGCAGCATTGAGTACCACTTTTAAAAAGATGGTTGCACACCTCTACACCATGCAAGCCAAAGGGGTGAATATGTTGAATATGAAAATAGTATCTTGGGATCAGGTGACCTACATCATGTATCTCGGGAAACTTGTTGTGCAAGTCTAGTGATGGGAAGAGTCACTACTTATAGTTTTTTTTTTCTAACACAAATTAAGGGAGGTGATACAGAACCCCTTGATGCAAGTTAACCCAATACTTTCAAAATAAGTGGATCCGAGCAATACCACACGCACTTGTACAAACAATGTCGAAAGATGAAAGTGCATCTGTGCCTTGACTGGAAGGAGTTCACACCCTGGTCAAGACAGCATTTCCAGAAGTCAAATATCCAGCACCCTGGGGCGGGGGGAATATAACAATAATGGTCGAACTAGGCCTAGTGACATTTGGATCATGCAAGTGCAGTAACAAGAAGTGTGAGGAAGAGGGGATGGGGAGTGCCAGTCTGCGTGAAATGCAAAGTGCTAGGGTGGGACGGGACATGATGGGTAGAAAGGAGAGTGTACAAGTAAAAAAGGGGGGCTGGATGAGGGGATGGGAGAGGGCCACATGGCCTAGGCGACTGCTAATGGGAGGGGAGGAGGGCAAGTGCCAGGGCTTGCATTGGGTGCAGGGCGTGAGGGTCCACATGCTTAGTGTGAGGAGGGCGGTGGACTGGGCAGGGGGGCCCTAGTGCCCTGTATAACTGATAGGGAACCAGGCAGCCAGTCATTAGGGCGGGTTGGGGGTGTTATATGGGAGGGGGAGAGGAAAGGAGGAAGAGAAAAGGAGGGTCTTGAGTAGCTTCCAGAACTTGAGGAGATCTGGCTCAAGCCTGAGAGGGGCATTCAGACCATTACAGAGGGAGGCTCCTGTAGAGGAGAGAGATCTACCCACCACTCTTTGCTTAGAGGAGTGTCTGATATGCAGAGTTAGAGCAAGAATACTGAAGAGCTCTAGTATTAGCTATTTAGGGAGATGGTGTTCGATGTAGCAGGGCACCAGGCCCCAGAAAACTTTGTGGATGATGCAGAGTATCTTGAACTTGACCCTTGCAGCAACTGGGAGCCAGTGGAGTGATTCTAGGGCTCGGGAGATGCAATATATGGGCTTGAGGCCCTGGATAATTCCTCGAGTCCTATTCTGGATTAGCTGAAGGGGTTGAAGGGTGGAGAAAGGAGCCTAGAGGGGACCAGAGTTTTGGATAAATTGAGTTTGTGGCGGAAGGTGAGGAAAGGGAGAATGCCTCTAAGGAGGTGCAGCTGATAGTGGGTCTTCTTAGCAAGGTCCATGATGTGCGGATATAAGGAGAGAGAGAAGTTAAAGATGACACCCAAGTTTTTGAGGGGAGAGGACCATAGAGGGCAGCCAAAGGATAGGAGGTAAGGAGGTAGCTGGGGTTCCAATGAGGAGATTCTCAGTCTTACTGGCATTAAGGCAGTGATCATTGGTGACACACCATGCCTGAATAGCAGTCAGACAGTTAGGGATGAGAGAGGAGGAAGAGGAGGCAGCAGAGGGAAGCTTGAAGTAGACCTGCATGTTTTCTGCATAACGCTGGAATTGTGGTGGGAAGGAGGTGGTCAGGTGGGCCAGAGTGGCAAGGTAGATGTTGAAGAGCCATGACAAGTGGATTGAGCCTTGAGGGATGCCACAGGTGGAGAGTGTGATAGAGGAGAGACAAGGGCCCAGGTAAACCTGGGAAGGTCAATCAGAGAGGAATGAGGTCAACCAGTCCAGTGCTGGCCTGTGATGCCAAAGGTGTCATGGAGCTCATTTATCAGCATGACATGATTGACTGTGTCGAAAGCAGAGGAAAAAAGAGCAAGTCTTCACAGGTGTTAAGTAGAGCATTTTCCATGACTCAGGCTGCTCTGAAGCCAGATTGGTGGTCGTGGAGACAACCAACAGATTAAGTGTGTTTGGTCAGTTGGGGGATGAACAATTTCTCCAGGAGCTGGCCCAGGAACATGCTAATGGAGATATGGTGGTAGTTGCCGGGCAGTAACGGTCAGCAAAGGTTTTTTTTAGGAGAGAATGCACAAGTGAGTGCTTGAGGGGTAGCAGGAGGGATGCACAGAATGTGGTGTCTGTAATGACGGGCACTTGCATCCCCTGCACAACTTTATACTGAGTAAATCAGTCAAAAGTATTTAAAATCTATATAAAGTACATGTAAGTACAAGTTAGGCATTGAGATTTTTTGATAATATCGTAGAAAATGATGATATGAAAACTTGGATTTTCAAATTCTTCTTTTATGTTCAAAATAAATGTCGCACAACGCGTTTCGGGAATCTCTCCCTTCATCAGGTGCAAATCAGATCACTATAATACAATACGATATGGAGACATGTTGTGCATTGTAGGGGAAATAATGCATTTTTAGCTTGTATATAATCCATAGGATAATCAATACTAATTAGTAGTTGTTACATATAGTTGACTAGACAATGTAGAATGCACACTTCCTAAAGGGAATTCATTGTTAAACGTAAGATCTCAATAATAGTGTTTTGTTATAGCAGTATCCCCGAAAGACCATAACCAGAGATTAGAATAAACATGCACTAAAGGTAAGTAAATAGTGTTGAGTTGTTCCAGTAAGTACAAAAAAGAGTGGAAAAGTACCTTGCGCACCTTATTATGTTATTAAAGGGATGTTGTGGTTCAGTTGTCATAAGAAAAACCTATCAAATTACGTGCAAAACGTTTTTTGAAGGGACTTTGCAGTTAATCTGTACTAATACCAACCTACCATATGACGGCAACACGTAAAACCGAAAACCCCCAGAATTTTGCTAGTTATGGTAAGCTAAGCAACCATAACTCACGCCACCACTGTGCACTGCTAAGACTAACACCCATGACATGAACAATGACATCACACTACCCAAGCCGATAAAATATGCAGTTGAACCCTATCCACTCCTATGCACACAGTATTTGAACATTTCACCCAGTGGACACACTGCAGGAGTGTTCACTCCATCAACTCCAGCCATGGACTAAACACTGTAGGATGCGCTAACAATCACCACACCCATGGAGCCAACTATTGCACTATGTATGCAATGCTGACAAACCACGCACACAAGTCAACAATGTCAAACCTACTTGCAACCAGGGCACATAGTTGTCAGTGCAAGGCCTCCAGCCATGCATGGAAGGGGCTACAGGCTTACCACACGTAACACACCATAGTACACACTATGTTAAAATGTTCATGTCATGTGCAATGCACTCCCGCTCTGCAATTGACCTGCCACCAGTCACCAAGGTGTAACAAAGGCTCCCTGCATTCACAACACAAGGTAGTCGCCTGTGGAGGTGCCTGCAAATTGGTGCAGTATGCACGGATACTGCAGGCACACCACCATCTTCTTCTACCTAATGAGATATATCAGATGAACCACTTCTCACTCCCCCACCCTTTCCATCCCTTCTTCCCACCATCACATGGTGTAAAGTATGTTTGCCAGGCAATTTTGGCGCTGCACTGTCCTCTGATAGAGCATGTTGGCGTAACCCAAAAATGTGACGCGCAGCATGCTTCCCTCCAACCAACCACCGACCATGTCCAATGTTCGCCAACATCACGGCGTACTCCAAGCCAATGAGACTTTTGACTGCAGAGCAAACAGGGAAATGGGTCCGCGGAGCGAAGCCAGATATCACTAATTTTGTGAGACGTACATTTCAGTTCTTTGCAACAAAAGTCCTGGTTGGATTCCCACCACACATACAAAAAACGCTTTCAGAACCATGCCCCCGCTCCTGCCACAAATTTGGTTAAAATCAGTCCAGCCGTTTGGGCTGTAGGCATTTACAAAGTTTTTACCCATTCAGTCTATGGAGAAAAAAAAACGGGACCCCCTCTATAACTTTGCCCCCCTCCATGTAACCTCACCCAACTTTCCAAAACAATATATATACTTATTTTGCCAAGTTTTATGAGAATTTGTCCAGGGAGACCAAAGTTATAAGCCTGCCAAAAAGTGGTCTTCCTATGGATTGAGCAACTTAACCATAACTACACGCCCGCTACCGCAGGCTGTGTAATTGCAGAATGGAAAGGCTATATATGTATATACATTTCTCTAGCCACATCGAAGCTTATTGAAAGGTACGCCATCCACGCTGCATTGAACTTCAACTGTTCTTGGAGTCCTGATTAAACAGAGTCACTAGATGTTACCTGATATTTTCCCCGAGGAGCTGTTGACCGAACTGTGCACAATGCTTCAGCAACACAGGGAGCTCTTTCCCTGATAACTCTGGGTACTTTTCAATGTTTGTTTGTACTTATTGGAACCCATACCTTATTTAGCACGTTACAACGGGTGTTTCCATTTAGACATGCTTCACTTTAGCACACTCATTATGGACACTTTACTCAACACTATCCACTTACTTTTAGTGCATGTTTGTTCTATACTCTATACATTTAACAATGAATTATCTTTTGGGAGAGTGCATTTAACATTGTCTAGTCAATTACGTGTAACAAATACTAATTAGTATTGATTACCCTATGGATGAGATATGAGCATCAAATTTGAAAATCCAAGTTTTCATATGATCATTTTCTACAGCATTATCAAGAAATCTCAACACGTAACTTGTACTTACATGTACCTTACATGGATTTTGACTGATTTACTCAGTATAAAGGTGTGCAGGGGACGGGAGAACCCATCATTACAGACACCACTTTCTTTGCATTTGTTCTACCAACCTTGTGCCAAGGTTGGCTTACCTCCTCTGCACCCAAGTGATCATTTACGCTTACCTTAATTCTATTTATCTATTACTTATTGTCGGTGTGGTATTGTACCAATTGTATAAGGTAGCAGGAAGGACCAGTGGAAAGCTGGTGGTTACAGAAATCAACCAAGGCTGGTTCAAGTGAGGAAAGGTCCTGTGATAGTTCTGGAGGAGCAGGGAAGCACCTGTTCGGAGGAGCCTTTCATAGAGAGGACGTGTCTTTCTCATCCGGTGTTATGTGTGAGAAATAGGGGTGTAGAAGGGGAGGTCCAAGGGAGGCCTGAGTATAGAGACTGAGGAGGGAGGGGAGTAGAAGAGTGTGGGGACAGGATGTCCTGTGTTTTGGTTAAGAAGTTGGAGGCCAGTGAAGTACAGAAGGTCAGTGGAGATGTGGAGACTGCAGTAGGATTGGTGAGTTCCTTGCAGATTTTAAAGAGTTATCCATGCTGTTAGTGGCCCAGAGCTTGGATACTGGCCCTCTTCTTCGAGTGGATGGAGAATCTGTTATGCCTTTGGAGGAGCCTGATGCCCGACACTTACATTCAGCAACTCTGCACTTGCATTTCAGGGAGACTAGTTTGGAGTCATACCAGGTGTTGCTCTTGGAGTTAGGCTTCATGCTGATCCTTATGACATGGGCAATGATGTCCAGGGTGTTGGTGATAGAGAGGTAAAGATTAGCAAGGGCAGTTTCAGTGTGGGGGTCCATGGAGGTAGTGGGAGTGGGAATTAAAGTGGCAGCAAAAGCAGCAGCTGACACTTGCTTCATCGGTGGATTGATGGAGAAAGAGACTGGCAGTGGGGAGAGACACTTAGGAGACCCAAAAGATCCAGATCAGAGGACAGGAGAGCATGATCAGATGAGGAGAGAGGTGTCATGAGAGGGTTGGAGAAGGGGATGTCTTCTGAAATTAGAGCATCCAAGGTATGTATGGTTGAGTGGGTCAGACCGGAGGGCAGACTGGTGATGAAAAGAGAGTCACAGAGGCTGCAGTAGAGTACAGTGGCCGCATCAGGAGTGTCAAAGTGAATTTTGAAGTCACTGAGGAGAAGCTTGGAGGTAGATATTAGGAGACAAGAGGCGATGTTGGTCAACTCCGAAAGGAAGCTGGGGATTGGACCAGAGGTCCTGTAGATGGTGGTATGTGTCAGCAAGACGAGGGGAGAAATACCTAGCCTGCATATGAGGCATTCAAAGGGAGAGTAGGACGGCGTGGGTATGATAGTAGCAAGGACCCATTCAGGGAAGATCATGCCACTCCACATCTAGCCCAGTTAGGACTGGGCTTAGAGAGGATCTTGTAGCCCGCAGGGAGGAGAGTGTCAAAGGTAGTGACAGATCGGGCAGTGAACCATGTCTCAGTAATAGCAAGGACGTCAAAGTCAAAGTCTTCAAGGAGGTGACAGATATCAGAGGAGTGTTTAACAGCAGAACGAGAGTTGAGGTTAGCTAAGTGAAGCTGGTTGACACCTTGGAAACTCTTGTGTGAAGGGGTAAAGGGATGTGGTACACCAGTCAGAGGTGGAGAAGGGGCCCGGGTGACAGAAAGAGAAATGGCAGCAGAAAGGAGGAAGTTGATGAGAGATGGAAGACATCTATCAAGAAGGAGGAGTTTGGGCTGAGATCCCTGGGCCATGGCAGTGCCATTCTGGTAGACTTTAATTATGCCCACACCCTCAACACACCCCCAACATAAACATACCCTACTTACCTTCTCTTCACACTGTGTCCTGCGGCGCCAGAACTGGCGCCACAGGCTCCTTTTTTTTTTCGGGAGCTGCATGGGTTCCCCCGCAACCCCTGCTCACTATACTCAAAAGTATAGTGAGCGGGATGTTGCAGGGGACACCCGCGCGGCCCCGTAGTCTTTTAGTCTTTTTTTTATACTTACCTACAATGCTACCACCAAAGGTTAAAACTGTTGGCGTTCAAACCTTTGGTGGTAGCAGTTTTCAGACTTTTTGTACAGTCAGACCTTTTTTTCAGTTCGATTGTACAATTCCACGCAAAGTTACCAAAATGGCAGGTGCTATCTCGCCAAGGAGATGGTGATGGAAAACAAATGGCACCCTCGCCACAGCCTCAGGGCCTCCCAAACGCTTGATAATCTTGCATGTATGAGCTGGGAAAGAAAAAAAAGAGTCTGTACATTGCAGCATCGTGCCTAGGATTATCTTTCTTCAATCGCCGCACCCAACCTCATCTAGCGATCCCCAGCTGCTTCTCACATCCGTTTGAGCTCACCCCAGCTTGCAGGGCTGACTCCAGCAGCACACAGGCTGGTTCACAGTCCTGGCTAACAGTTCCGCACAGTAGACCGGAGAGGTCAGAGTGACCGCAAAGCTGCTCTCACCGAGCCACTCAACGAGGAATGGTCACAGCCACAGTCTCCCCACCCTCCTCTCATCCAGCACAGGATAAGCTCACCCAAACAGGGGCCAGAAAGTCTCTCGGTCCACGAGGGCTGATCTCATGAAGGAGTAGCCCTGGGCGACAAGGAGCGAAGCACCACATTCCGTTTCGGTTTCCCATGCCCGGGTGAACACTTTTTTCAGGCACAATTACGCTTTGGCTGTATTAATTCATGGGTGTTTGTGTCATTGAGTGGAGCATCCCCTGGAGAGCTGCCATCTTCTTTTGTGACTCATGTCTATTTGCATCATATCCAATGTGCTTTGTTGTGCAGGACGTGATGGAGAATTAAAGGAAAAGTAAGACCACAGAAAACCACGATGGAAGAACCCTTCATCCATGTGATCATGCTCTGTCTGTCTAATTGTGTATCCTTACCATGCCTGCAGATTCAAAGCCTCTTTGGAATGCAACCCCTCTGATGTGAGGATGGCTCTTTTGTTTAGGGTGTGCCCTTTGATACTAGTTTTCCAGAAATGTCATGCTGGCTGTTTTCTGTGCTGGACGGAGGTGTAATGTGACCTAACAAAGTAACAAAAATATGCAAAGACGTCCTGCCTATTGTCTGATCAGAGGTGCTGTCTGACTAGAATATACATAACTCTTCCACATCTGGGTTCACAGTGTAGACAAATGTATAAATAAAATCTGTGGTTGCTTCAATAATTTTGTGAACTATCAGCCACAGTAACAAAATTCAGTTGTGGGATGTATTCCCAGTTCTGCCTGCCATCAGGCGACATTTCCTCATATGATATTGGATCAGAGGTGCAGATTCCAATGCAACATCTACACTTCATTGACTTTGCTTTTACAGCAGCTGTCAAAAAAAGTAACGCACCTCTGAAACAGCTTTGTATCATATGGCATGTTGGAGGAAGGAGTCAGACAAAGAGGTGACATTTTGACTACACACCATTATTAAACAATAATAAGGAAATAAAACCTTCTGAAAGACAGTTTCCTTCCTAACTATGGAAACTCAGGTGTTCGTCTTCACATTGATTGTCTGACACAAAATATCCATCCTGTGTCTCAAATTCTGCTCCACCCTAGCCCTACCACTAAAAGATCACAAACTAAAGTTATCCAGGAGGATCTTCAGAGGTATTGATTGTTCCAGACAACTTTAGCCTTTCCTCAATTTAGTTTCAGTCTTTCGATTGAATCAAGAGAATGACTTCCCATCTCCAGATATCACAAAGTTCACAAATAATAATGGGTTCTATCCATAACCCGTTGGTATGAGGAATTAGAGTCTGGTTTATCAACTGGGAGCATGGTTCCCTTCTCCTGGTATCATGAACACTTTACACAGTTCTTGTGACTTTTCCTAAAAGTTCCTGCAACTGATTCCACGTTATTCTCCAAGTTGCTAGGATTGTAAACATTAAAGTCATTAGAACCAGGGAGATTGTTCCCAAGGCTTTTCACACTTGTATTAGTTCTATCTTGGTCAGTCTTGCTTTTGTGGCAATCATTGAAATGAGGGAGATTACTCCTGATGCACTCTTCACGATTAGGAACTTTAGGGTATCTACTGTGACAAGGGAGATTATGCCCAATGCCCAATGCACTCTATTATCCTCTGCAAGCCCCTACTGGGTCTGCTGTGGCCCATGTTACTTTTTCTTGGAACAACCATGTCACTGGTTCTTCCGGGGATCTTGTATTCAGCATCTCTGCTTGGCTGTTGCTTCTTCTCTGTTCTCCCCTCCTCGACACTCTACACTGGTCCTGTGGGGAACATGATCTTTTAGTTCCAGCGGAGTCAGATCGAATGGTCCACCTCACCAAGGTCACTCCACCAATGACATTCTTCCAGCTGTTGTTTCCTCAACATGCCTCCCTTCTCTAGAGATCCCCCTCCAACCTGGACTTGGTGTGATCTCCATCAAGGATCAACCTCTCTAGCTTGTCTCTCTACTCCCAGGTTTGAGCTTCCAAGAGTTTACAGCATCCACACTGGCTTCTCCCTTCTTTTCATATTCTGAAGCTGATTCCGCCCCAGTGGACTGTGAAAGCCTTTCTCTGGTTTCCTTGAGGTGATCTTCATGTCTCATCGGGCTTCCGCTTCCCAGTACCATCTAGCTTTGATGAGGGGGTAATCAGCATAATTCCTACAATATTCTTCTTCTCAGTACTTGAGGAAAACATATCGAAATGCACTTGCCTTTTCCGGGTAATATTCTGGTCAATCTTTAAATGAGTATAGGGACAGGGATCACAATACATGACCATTGTACTCTCAGGGTGATTAGCTGAATTGTGTAGAGATCTTAATGCCGCTAGGGTAAACAGGTTAGGGAGTTCCACCATGGAATGGGAGTCTACAGCCTGATGAGGGGTACTCTGACTTTTTACCACCCTACAGGTAATATTGGGTATCCTCACCTAGCCTCAAAGAGGAGGGTTCCCTCCTAGGGAGAAGTGACATCATCCTATGATTTGTCACATACCCCTCCCCTAAAAACATTGCCTTTCCCTTATAAGAGTGAGGACTTTGTTTATCAAAATCCCATAGAAGTGTTTCAGTTGGTCGGCTTTGATTACCACCCTATAATTGGGCAATGTGGGACATTCATTGATTAAACTGTGGGACACTATTACCGATGACCAATTGGTCCGATAAGTCAGGAATTACTGCTGCTGTGATCCACAGCTTCGTCCCACAGATGACTATAGGCATTTGTTGTTTGTGGAAAGGTTTCTGTGTGCCCATGTATGCAGTGGACCTCCTTTTCTGGGCTTTTTTCCCACCTTATGGGTATGAGTTTTGGATGGATGGCATAACATTTGCTTCCACTATCTAGTTGGTCCCACACTTTCTGAGTTTGAACTGTGGTGGGTACCCCATGGATAGTTTTAATGCCTGCATGAATTTAATTCATGTTATTCTTTTCTGTTTCATTTCTACCCTTAGGGAGCTGATGAGATTGAGCTTCTTTTCCAAGAGTGTATGGTAAATTCGACATCTGGGCATAGAGGGTCATAGTAATAGATAACTCATGTGTTTCTAGCAGAACCTCTGTAATCTTTTGGGAACTTATTTTGTTAGGTGAAGTGAAAGGAAACCTCAAGTGTAAGTGGCAGCATCTTGTGAGATGACCAACCTCTCTACATAAATAACATGGGTCTACCTTGATAGTTTTTAGAGCGACAATGGTATTATTAGCTTGTCTGGACTAGCTTTCTCAATAGTATAGGGTTCACCATATTGGGGAGTCTTGTAATTCCAAGTTCCCCAGTGGTTTGTATATCCTAAAAACCTTGAAACTGTATTTGATGTTTTCTGGGCTATCTTGCTCTTTGGTCTCCTTGGGATCCAGTGAAAACGTCCTCTGGTAGAATGATAGAAGTCCTGGAAACTCAGGAGTATCAACATTTTCTTTTTCTGTTGGGGAAGGTGTTTCTCTGACCCAAGGGGACAGAATACTCAATATTAATTTAAATGAGGATGGATTCTGGTTCATTCTCCCACTTAATATGAGGTGAAGCATTTTCATGGGTGTTTTCTTTGAGAGGTTGTTTCTCTGGATCGAGACTGTATTTCTCCCTCACAACTGGGGTTCCATTGTGGCTAGAATTAATAGGGCATAGTACTACTACTTAAACTGTTTTATGGGGTTTTAATTACACCTAAGTATGTGAGGTGAAGGAGGCATTGATGAACCATGCAATGAATGGTATCAGGGCTTCAGAGCAGTCTTTAATGATTGTGGCTGTGCAGACATCCCTCTTACATCTTGAGAGTTTTAGACTTTTGAGGATGAGGGAGGTTTCTGCTTCCGTGATTTCTTTAAATTGAAAGGTTGTTGAGGGGGGGGGTGTTGGAGGAGAGTGGCACAGGTTGGGGATTGTTGTTAGATTTAATGTTTGGTTGAGAGTGATTTTATTCTTTAAGGAGTTAATGTTGGACCTAATGGCATCTTGTATGTCCGAGCAACACAGCTCATCTTTGGTGATGGTGGTAGGAGAAGCCAAGGGCGTTTCCAGCTCCCTGAGAATTTTGAAGATTTCTTGGGATTTGGATTTAGCATTCAAGATTCTGGAATTGTTAGCCACAGATTTGGCTGTGATGTTGGCCTGCCTATATTCTCTCACAATGCTGTCGAATAGGGCTTTGGGTGAGGTGACAGGAGCCTTTTTCCAGTTAGCTTGTGCTGGGCGTTTTACATATGTAAGGCTTGGAGGTTGCGGGTGAACCAGGTGTTAACATGACCTGAAGGTTTAGCCTTGAGGGGCGCCAGTGGGGCTGCAGTGTTGACACATCTTGTCAAGGTGTTTGTGTAGAGGTCAGCCAGGGAATTTGATCGTCAGCGAAGAGGTATTCTAGCTGGAGTTGTGAGAGGTGGGGAGAGATTGAGTCTTTGGTCATCTTCTGGGCACTGCGGGATCAGGTTGGTGGCAGGGCGAGTAGTGCAAGGCTAGGCGGTTTGGTGGGGATTTAAAAGTCAGGATGTGATGGTTCGACCACAGGCGATGGCACTTAGAGGAGATGGTGATTTGGCTGTTGAGGTTTGCTACCCAATCCAGTGTCCGGACTTTGATATGGGTAGGGACCATAATGCTGTGTTTAAAACCAATGACTGAGAGTGTGTTTGCCACTGAGGAATGGAGATCTGAAGGGTCATTAAGGCCTAGATTAAAGTCCCCTAGTAGTATGGTTCAGGTGGTGGGTTTTAAGTTGTCTCCCACAATGTGGATAAGGTTCACTACAAAAGTGGCAAGGGGACGGGCAGGTGGTAAATAACATGGATGACTAAGCAGTTGTTAGGGCTGGTGGAGCATTTGACAACAGGAGCTCGCAATTACCCTCCATAGCGCTGGTACTGAATCTTATATGCAAGACTTCCTTGAAGATGAGTGTGACACCTCCTCCTCTGGAGTCAGAGCTTTCGCTACTGAGTATCACAATCCTTCTTGTAGTGCTACTGATAGAGCGGGCCATGAAGCTTGGTTCAGCCAAGTTTCCGTAATGGCCAGGAAGTCTGGGAGGTGATAAGGTAATTGACGCCCAGAGCATGGGCTGGAATGACCTAGCATTGATGAGGGCACCTTTTAAGAGTGGTGAGGCTACTGGAGTGTTGATTTTAGGGGAGTGGGAGGTGCAGGCCTGATGCTCTGTGTGGTCGGCACTGGCATGGGGCCTACTGCTGTTGTAAATAGAGACTGGACTCTTATTCTTGGAGTGCTTCTGGCTTCCACTGATATTCCTAGTTGGGATACCCTTAGGGCAGTCTTTGTTGGGAAGTAGCTTTGCGTGAAGACTCCTTGGGTCATAGAAGTGCTGCATAGTGATATGCTTAGTGTT
Organism: Ambystoma mexicanum; assembly: GCF_040938575.1. Taxonomy (NCBI): domain Eukaryota; kingdom Metazoa; phylum Chordata; class Amphibia; order Caudata; family Ambystomatidae; genus Ambystoma; species Ambystoma mexicanum. The sequence continues at coordinate 228,848,769 of NC_090930.1, read as the reverse complement.
TATGGGCCTATGGCCTCGTGTGCGCTAGCATCTAGTGAGGTGCACACTGGTGGGATGGCACGTTCGGGTCCCTAGCTTGGCATTTCTGGCATGTAGAGTTTCGGGTAGGCAATGCAGGATAACAGTTTGTGTTATGAGGCGTAGCCTACAATTTCTAGTTTGGGTGTGGGCTGGGGCAGTAGTGTAGCATGCACTCTGTGAGAATGGTGCTGGCATGGAAGTCAGGTTAGTTGCTGTAAATGCCATGGAGGTTGCCGCTGCATTTGTATGCACATAGTGAAGTGGGGCCTCTGGGCTGCAGAAGCGCGAGGCTCAGTTAGCCTGGGTGCGCAATAACTGAGCTGATATCAGCTGTTGTGTACTTGGTCGCTGCAACTTAGTTGTGTTGATGCAGATTAGAGAGTGCTTGGAATAGTAGGTGGGTAGCCGGGTTGTGCAAGGGTTACGCTGGCGAAATCGCACCAAGGGGAGTCTGGGTAGTATTTCAGGAGGCATGGCAAAGTGTACCACTGTAGACCCAGGCACTGGCTGAGTAAGAGCATTAGCGGGGGCCCGCCCAGCACGGTGGAATATTCTGTGGACTACCGGTGCGCCAAGGGGAGGTGACCTAGTACAACGGCTTCACAGTATGTTTTGCAGGGCTTGGGCAACTACGCTCACACTATAGCATGGTGGGTGGAAGGAGTCAAGTGAGGGATGTGGGATGATGGAGAGAGCAGGTTTGAGGAAGGGGCACGGGTCATGGGATGGGATGCTAGCACTGAAAACACAGTTGGATAACTGGGAAATCAGTTTAATCATCATATAAATTAGCAAAATGCACACTGACATCAGGCTTACCTTGGAACATTTTATTATTTAATATACGTAAAAATATTCAAGGCTTCTACACCCTTGCAAGATGGCAATTCTCACAAGTTCCCCAGGCTTTTTTAAATTTTATACATGAGTTTAAGAAATGAGCATTTTTATTATTTTCTATTCACTACCTATCATGAGAACAGTACAACTGGAAATACATGATGTGAGTTTGAGAAATGACCATCTGGCAAGGGCATTGGGACACTGATTTTTTTTATTTTTATCAATGAATAAAACAATGCATGCAATTCTATCTCAGAAAGGGTTACCTGCCAACTACATATCCCTTTGTTAAGCTCCATGTCAAAAGCATAGTGTATACCTGTGTCCTGTTGGATAAAAAACGGATCTGCTGTGCCTGCACTCCAGTGTGTCAGAGCCAGTTTGGGGGTCACATGTGCCCTCTTGACAGCAGCAGAGGTGATAGTTGCTCTCCTGATAGCTGTATACTCTTAATATAAGACATACCTGAGTGTAATGTATGGTGGCTAGAATGTCTCATAATTTTCCAGGTTTTATCAATGTGATAAGAAACATGTGTGAACTGAGCTGTGGAAGGGTTATGTGTATACTGGTAAAATCGCCTGGCGCTACCAAGTGGCAGGGCAGGAGACTGGATGGTTATGCCTCTTCTTTTGATCATTTTTGAGGTTGGGTACCACATCTCTCCAATGAGCCAGCTACACAACAGGGACTGGCCTGGCGAAACAGGAATCAAAGGGGACACCCATCCCAAAAGGACTAGCCTCAATCCACGGTCCTTCATACCAAAAGGGCTTTTGATGCTGTTAACAAGGGATTGGGTTGGTTAGTGTAGACATATCGAGCAAAATACAGCTTTGGAACATTTTCCACCATCTTGTTGCTTTCTATACTCACTCTTCCTTTCCTTTCCCCTCCCTTTCATTTTGCACTTTGGTTATGATGTCAAAATCCGGGATTGGACCACTAAAACAGGGTTTCTTTAGTCCAATAACCAGTGGGCTTTTGCCTTTAAAAGAAGGAGTCTCCCTCATTCATCTCTGGACTTAATTTTTTAAGAACATTTCTTTGGACCTTGTTGGATGCGAAGTCCTTTACAAAGTCCTCCAGTTGTGAGGTGCATATAGGTAGTTCAAGGCAGAGGCAAGCTCTGCTCTCAAACCATCCTCAGAGCACATTGCAGGAGGCCTACTGCTTGGCCCTGGGACCCTGGAGTGAGACTCACAGCACCTGAGAGACAACCCAGTCAGGATTCCTGCAACTTTGTTGTTGAACCACTGTGAAATATGATTTGTGCCTGTTTGACCCTGATCAAACCAATAGGACCCTACAGAAGCTGCCTTTGGCAATTGTTGACCCTGGAACCAAGGTTGCCACCACACAGTGGCAGCAGAAGTGTGTTGCTGGCTCTGCTCAAACAAAGAAGCATCACTGCACCTACAATGCTCAAACCACCATTTGAACCACCAGCTTTTTTCATTGCCGATCCAGTCAATGGTTGAACTGACTCTGGTGTTCTTCCTGAATCATGACAGCATTGAACCGACTCGCCTTCCACATCCTGACATCATTCCGACCCCCATCAAACCTTGACCATAATATAAACACCTGTGGATCTCTACAATCCTCATCAATCAAGCATCCTTTCGAACTGAAGCAATCCTCAGTTACACCTGCTTGCCATATGGACTACCAAAACTGCTGCATTCAGAACGGCCATCACAGTGCTTAGAAGCCTGCTTCACCACTGTCTTAAAAGCCAAGACACTGCAAACGTTTAATTGCCTGATAGCTGCCCACTGTCCATCTATTGGCCCTATAGACTGGCTAGGTCACTTTTAACCCATTTTCTACAAGAACATATCCTTTTTGAAATACATTGCGTTTTGATTGCCATTCATATATTTGCTGTGTCCGTTATACAGTGCTGGGTTTTGTAGTGCTTTATATTTTCTTTTTATTGCATATGGTGTGTCCAATTAAAGTATATATATTTTTTTTATTGAACCTTGACTGGTCAACCTTTGGTTTTGTACCATTGGACTTTGATATTTGGTTTGCTACTGTTTCACATTAACACCACAATTGAGAGTAAAGCCTTCCCTTGGCATTCATTACCACAAAAGGTGAAGGAAGTATATACCTTAGCTGTGCCTGCTTTACCTTAATTATTGTGTTATCTCTTGCTTTGTAGAAGTCTGAGGGATGGGTAGGTGTTTTAGACTCTACTCATTCTTGTAAGTCAATTCTTCACACTGCTGGCAGAGGTGGGATTTGAGACAAGTTGTGCCTGCATCATAGTCAGACAAATTCAGAGTGTTCATTTCATGTTAGATTCACAGTGAGATTAGTGCAAGACCTGGCAGTTGGATGCCTGCACTAACTCTGTGAGAGATTGGGTTTCCCATATGACAGTAAGGTTAGGAAGACAGAACTGCTAAGACACCTGCAAACAATACTAGGAGATTGTCTTTGAATGGGACACTCATAAAACGTCAAGTGGAGAAGTATCTCATGTGGTGGCACTCAATGACAGCCTAGGTGCCACATCCACAAGGACATATTGCAAACATGTGAGGTGGAGAGTAAACCATTTAGGCATTTAAACATCAGCCCTTAGGGGCTGCGTTTAGCAAAATAGACACAACTCGGGGCATATCTAATGTGGATGCTTGTGAGGATATCCTTGAAAAGTGTAAGATACACCAGTGTTTAGGGGACATGAGCGGCACTAATCCGGTGGAACCTAAGAAGGCAGTAGACTGTAGGCTGTAACATGAACACTGTAGTACACAAAAAGGCTAAGACACATGCACCCAAATCAGAGTTAACTGCTCAGGGTAAACACAAGGAGGGAAAGAACAGAGGTTCTGACCCTTCATCTAAGAAAGGTCCCTGAAACCCCAAAGGTAGATCCAAACCTATGGTAGGTCAACTACCTTAGGACAGCAGAGTGTGGACACCTCAAGCAATGAGGCAACCGCACACTCTACAACCAAGTGTTGTTTTTGTGTGCAGATTTAAAAAATAGAGAGTATGGTTCAGCATTCAAGGGGAAGCCAAAACAGGCCATGGTGACTGTTGGTCCCCAGTAGAGGAGACCACAGTCAGAATGGGCAACTTTATTTATTTATTAATTTGTTGAGCATTAACAGATGAAGTCTGACTAGACCAGCAAGACCAGCAAGTGGCCGAAAGTTCCCTCACTCTGAGTGGGAACAGTGCCAGGCCACTTGATGGGGCCCCAGTTCTCGTCAAGACTCAGATATTTCTGGAGAGTGTCTGCAGAAATGGGGAAAAGCCTACCATCTTGACTGGCACTGCTGCTAGTTTTAAATCTGTTGGGTGACTAGTGAAGACAGGGCAGTGAATGAAGGACCAAATCTGCAAGTAAGAGGGTTTGATAGTCTGAAGTAAGGTCCTTTGGAAGGAGTAGGGCTTAACTGCAGGAGTGAAACCTCCCTGCACTAAGTTGTAGTTAAGTGCAACATTCCAGTAGGATGTCTGTTGGATAATAGCCAAACTGACCCAGAGACAGCCACAGCAGATACTGAAGCAGAAGCTCTGAGAGCAGCACGGTAGGAAACACTTGAGAGTCTTGACCCTGAGGCTTCCTCAGCTGCAGAGTGCATGAGACTGATAACACCGGTAGCGGTCAGTCCAGGACTGACGTCCCTTCAGGTGGCTATTCTTGTGAGAGAGGACCCAGTGGTCACTGAGGTGACTAAGGAGTCAGCACAGTGATCTCAGGTGTGCCTTTGTTCATAGAGGAGAAACCTGAAATAGTGGACAAGGGAGTTTCAGACCTGAAGGGCCTGCCAGAATAGCAAGAGTTACCTTCAGCTGGAGTCCCAGGTCAGGTTGACCGTCTTAATATGGCAATTCTGTTAAGACAGACAGAGGAGAAGGTTCATGTAGGAGTTCCTGAATCACTCCTCAAATGGGAACAGGCACGGCATGGAATCCCGGCCCTATTCCACAACCAGGAACCAGTGCAAAGACAAGGAGTCGATGAATTCTGGGCCAGGCCACATCCTTGAGTTGGCTGTTCACCCAAGCCTCCAGAGTGTCCTACCAGACTTGGTTCCTGACATACTTGCTGGTCACTTAAAAGTGACTGGGACGGGAAATGGCATGGCCTGACAGGTTGCTAATGGTGGCACGTTAACAGCTTTTTGCAGACTTCCAAAACCGTCCTCTGTAGCTGCAACTGACAGAATATGATGTTGGAAGGTGCGGTCCACAGATATCCCTCTTCGTTAGACCTGCAGGGCTTGGCATCGCCCTGATTACCAGCCCAATTTTACAAGGGTACTGGACTGCCAGAGCAACAAAACATGGAGGCTTTCACAGTGTGTGCATCTGTGAGCAAGAACTTGCTGGCTCTTGACTAGTGTGATGATTTGGCAGCTGCGTGGGGATCATCGTGAGCGGAGGCATCCGACCACCGATACTCCCCCTGATCTTGAAGCTGGTGGGGAGAGCTTCAGTGGTGAGCCCATAGAATATTTGATGCAGATCGTGGTGGGGACAGAGATGGAGCCGCGAGGTGACAGAGCATATTTACAGTAGTTGAGCAGCCTCATCCAAGCCTGCCAAGGCAGCCTCATGCCGTTTTCCGGCCTTGGGGTCTGCCATGGCGGTGGAGATGTACAGAAGTTGAGGAGCAGTGCGCAGACCAGGTATTGGCCGGCAGAGCTGTGAGCTTGGCTCCAGTGAGCAGAGTTGCAGTCTTGCAGCCGGCGACAACAAGGTGGCAGTGTAGATCAGCAGCCAGCCCATCAGTATTTGTTACGCTCACCTGGCCTCTGCGGAGACGTTGGGGCACGGTTGGAGCCCTCCCTAGACTGGATTCCTCAGGTTCGAGCTCTTCGCTCGACTGCGATAGTGTAGACTGCTTGAGTTGCTGGTTATATGCCTGGGAGAAGGTAAGAGGCAATGAGAATGCTGCAGTGGAAGTGTGATACCCTTCAGACCCTTAGTACCAGAATGATATGAGCATGTGTTTTCACATATAACCTCACCTGTTGTTTTACAATGATGAGTTCTCGATCCTCCTTTCTCTCAGCAGGGGCGCCATGGACAGACCAAGTTGCATCACTGGTCCTTATGCGTGGTGGCCTAGACCGGCTGAGACCAATCCCGCCTTGGAGGTAAGTTTTTGTAACAATGATTATTGTACGTAACCTTTGTGTTGCTTTTTCCCCAATGATTATTATCTGTAACATTGTAATGTCCTTTCTTTCCCCTTAGGTATGAAGATGGCCCGCTGAGTAGCGGTGATGGAAGAGGGTTCTAAACCATGCCAAAGAGAATCCAGAAGAGCCCACTAGTAGGTAAGTTGGGGTTCCAGGGGAAGCACAAGTTTGTGAGTTGTGTGGCCAAGGAGTTAAAATGTTATGCAGTTGCAAACCTTATGCTTTCTGTCTACCTTACAGGTTCTACCAAATGGTGCTTGATGGCGAGCGATGTTCCAAACACCTGTCGGCTGCCAGATGGAGGATCCGCATGGATGTTGAGCCGGAAGATGACTCCTGTGTTGTCGGGCGTTCGGAACAGGTAAGGATGCAAGGTGTTGCAAGAGTTGGATCAGCGGAGACAGGTAAAATGCGCGCGGTAGCTGCAGAGTTGGAGTGGGGTAGCAGTACTTTGGGCGATGACTTGGCTGGTCCCAGGTAGGATGGGCGTGGTAGCTGCAGAGTTGGATCGGGTAGCAGTGCTTCGAGTGATGTGATTTGATTTGATTTGATAGGTTATTTATAACGCGCTTAATACCCAGAGGTTTCTAAGCGCGGACCTGGGGATGGAACCAGTGTTGCTCCGTGTTGTCTTGCTTCCAAGGCTAGCACGTTGTCTCTGAGCTATCCTCCCAAGACTTGGGAGATAGCGTGTCATGGCAGGACTCAGGTAAGATGTGTGCGGTAACTGCAGAGTTGGATCAGTGGCAGTGTTTCGAGCGATGGCATGGCTGGGCTCAGGTAAGATACGCGCGGTAACTGCAGAGTTGGATCGGTGGCAGTGCTTCGAGCAATGGCGTGGCTGGTCTCAGGTAAGATGCACGTGGTAGCTGTAGGATGCAGTTCCGGAGACTGAAGATAAATGTGATGAACTGGAAACAGGTAAGGAACTGCTGACGGCGGTAAGCATTACGCTGCATACAGCAGACTAACGCAAAGCACCAGCATGCAGGTGGGGCTGGCTTGTATAGCCTGGCCCCTGCTACTCCCATTAGCCCCACCTTGTGGCCAACCTTACCACTCCCTCTGACTTCCGCACGTGCCTCCAATGTCTTTGGAGGGCCGCGCCCAACCTGAATGCACGTGCCTTAGGCACACTTTTAAATGAGCTTGGCGCCAAAGGCGCCAAGGCTGGGTCCATTAGGACCCTGCAGGGCATGAAGGTAATGGCCCTTAACCAGGGGCCATCACAGTATTTCAGTATTGCAGGTGACCACACACGCTTGCAATGACTGGAACCTGCCGCATACACAAGGGTCTCTAGAGGCAAGCTCTCGGAGCCAGCCTGGCTCTTGCTGGGGTCTGGAGGTGCTTGACTTGATGAGCCTGTGGGCCGGGGGTGATAGGAGCGCATGAGCTGGGACTATAGTCAGACTTGTGTGGCTGGAGCTTCCCTGGCTGGAATCATTATTGGGGACCCACCTGCACAACTCTACCTCAGGGGGCCGGGCAGCTTGTAATCCTGGAAAAATAGTTGAAGCACAACTAGGGGAGTTGAGTAGCCAGTTGGTGCCCTTCCTTCTGCCTGGGCCCTTCCCTGGGGATGCTGGTTTGGGGTCCCCCTCACCTTTTGAGGATACTGAAAGATTGGTTGGCGCCAAGCAGTGGACTTTTAGGAGGGGAGGTGTGGTGCAGGGTGTGGGTCCCCAGTGGGGACTGAGGCAGCCTCTTTCCTTTGAGCGGTTTGTTGACACCAATAACATTTCCAGTTAATTGGAGGGGAACGCTTATGCTCAAGCCTATTGCGTAGTGAGCACGTTGCATCTCACATTAGAAGGGCCTGTCTATGAGCAGAATAAAGTAAGGGAAGGCCAAAGAGAAATCGGAGACCACCATCAGAAATATGCTTCAACACCCAATGTCTGTGTTGAGGGGGGAGCTTATTAGTATGTCATCATCTCGGAAGATGATACTTCCTTTTTCTTCCTGCACTAATAATAATAATAATAATAATAATAATATTATTATTCATTGCCTGTGGTGGTGGAGTAGGCTCAGCCCGCCACTAAGGGTGACATCATACAACTCTTTCAATCCCACAAAATACAAAATGGAACCCTTAGATGGAGGATGACAACATATTAATTTGTTTTTTTTTATAAATAAGAACAAAATGATTCCATACTTTCATTTCAACTTAAAGTTTTAATATTGTTATACAAAATAACACCCAAAATGGTGTTAAATTATTTAAAACATAAACAACAATTGACACTTATTTAAAGATCCACAAAACAACATTTAACCCTACATTCCATTCATTTCACTTTCTAACATCCACATTCGTACACCTATATTATACAACCTCACACATTCAGTCACACTCTAATACTCTAGTATATCAATATTCAGTTTAGATCCTCTTAGTACAGTGTTAACATGTAAATAACTGATAGCCAAATCTCTGCATTTTGAGCAAGGGAGGGTGGTGAGAGATACCCAGGGTAGTTATATTGGGGTATATTTGCACATAACATGAACAAATATCACTGTGGTGTCTTTGTATGTTCCTAACCAGCAACAGGATCAGTTTTATGCCTGCTTGTTGCCACACATTGTCCAATTCCAACAGGGAGAGCTGGTGGTAGACATGGATTTTAATGTATTGTTAGATGGCATCTTGGATAGATCTGACTCAATGGCCACATCAGAGTTATCTAGGGCAATCCCTTTTAAGCAGGCGGTAGCCGACATGCACCTGATTGATGTGTGGCATTATCTCCATCCCCAGCACAGGGATTACTCCCACTTCTCGTACGTTCATCATACTTATTCGAGGATTGTTGACTTTCTGGTGTCTCATTCTTTATTAATGGGGATCTCGTTGACTACTATTGAGGTAGAAGTGGTGTCGGACCAAGCTGCCATGCGTAGATGGGTATGGCTTGGGGGAACGAAAGTCCATGGGATGGAAGTTGAATGACTCACTGCTGGCGGACCCGGCCATATGCGTCGACATTATGGATAGGATAGCACAGTATTTCCAGGAGAATATCACGGGATGTTTCAATCTCTGGGGCATCGGAGGCTCTTAAGCCTATGTTAAGGGGGGAGCTTATTAGTATGTCATCAGCTCGGAAGATGATTCTTCCTTTTTCTTCCTGCACTTATCAGACCTACCCAGTCTGCTGCCTTAAACCTAGCACTTGCAAATTGCTGGCTGCACTACCACTGTTTGTTGCCTTTATAATGAATGTATTTATTATTATTTATCTGTTTCTCCTCTGCTTCACACTTGCCACTTCTACCCCCTTCCATGCACTTTTCCCCTCTGTCTCTCCAATGCACTTGCGCATTCTCAATTTTGCTACACCTAGTAAGATCGCTGTTTTGTTCTCCCCTGTCCCCCTCCCTCGCCTTGTCGCGCTCTGAAACACTTATGTACGAGCACGATAGAAATAAAATATCAATATCAATATCAATATCAACAAATCTGGGTGGAGTAAAGAGTGGTTCTATGGGAAGTTCAATATAATGGAGATGGAGCCAGGAAAACATATAGGCAGCTTCCATTATAGCACATCTAATAAAGTGTCTCGGATTCCAGTCTATAAGCTCCGGGCACAGAAGAATAGTACTACCATAGCAGTATTTTGAGATAGTGTGGTTGTACTGCATAACACTGAACCTTAGAAAATACATATTATATCCCATTATTATACTGAGATGTTTGTGGTGGACACCCTCAACAGCCCACTGCAGGAAGTGTTCATTCGCAAGGCTCAGCTTCCCTGCATTTCAGAGGTTAAGAGGCATTCTATGGATGAACCTGTATGGCGGAAGAAGTCGCTTATGCTATTCGTTCCCTTACAGGCAATAAAGCACCAGGGCCAGATGGCTTTATGTGTCCACTTTTTAAAAAAAATGTTCAGTGGTTCTTTTCTCTCATATGGCTGACGTATTTAATGATTTTGGCGAGAAGGCATATATCACACCTACTATGGGGGAATCCATGCTTACCTTGCTCACTAAACCAGATAAGGACCCCACCATATGCTCCTCCTTTCTAATGATCACAGTCCTCAATTATGATTCACAGATGTAATTAAAAACCTTAGCTACGCGACTAGCAGTAGTTCTGTCGGAGTTGGTAACGGCGGATCAGACAGATTTTGTACTGGGATGTCAGGCATATGATAACATTCGACGAAAGCTAGATGTCTCAGCCTGGGCGCAGCATTAGCAACGTTCCATGGCTCCGCTTTAGGTTGACTCTGAGAAAGCCTTTGATTGCATTGATTGGCCTTATTTGGCCAAGGTCTTGGAGGGGTTTGGTATAGGTACATGGTTTCTCATATTGGTACTTGCCAATTTTATGTTACCGTCAATGTGGTTTAAAATGAATCGGATTCTTACAGAACCGGTGCACTTGCATAAGGGAACCCGCCTGGAGTGCCTGCTATCCCCACTACTATTCACCTTGCCTAGGGAACCTTTGGCCTGCATGGCATGTTTATATGAAGATCTCCAGGGGTGGATATAGTGGGTTATCAATACAAACTAGCATTGTACGTGGATGACCTCTAGCATTGAACGTGGATGACCTCTTGTTTTATATGCAAGATTCCGAGGTTAAGTTGCCACAGGTTGTTTCGTTGTTGGAACGTTTCTGTGCAATTTCCGGCTTTAAAATTAAATCAACAGTACTTAACATCTAGGATTCACTGACGATGGTGGAGCATTTAAAAGTGGCCTTCCCTTTCTCGTGGGTGTCACAGTCCCTGAAAGATCTGGGGTGTTCTTAACGGCGAGATACAGAGAACTCTACATGGCCAATATTGGGCCGCTCTTTGCTAGAGCTAAGCAGGAACTGGCGCGTTGGGGTGATTTGGACATTTCTTGGTTGGGAAGGATAACGGCTATACAACTTACCCTGTTTCCGCATTTACTTTTTTTGTGTTTTAGGCCCTACCGATTTGGATCCCCAGAGCGGCACTGCAGGAATTACAGTCACATGTGTGCAGGATTATATGCTCCCAGAAGAGCTAGAGAGTAGCTAGGCATACAATGATGGCAGCTTAAGGCGCAGAGGCCTGGCGGTGCCAGATATTGAAAGCTATCTATATGCGGCACAACTGACTCCTCTTCTAGAGAGCCAGGCTGCCATACAGGCAGAGAAGGTAAAATACTGGGTTAATCTTGAGCAGGACATCTTAGGGTCCCCCTTGCACAGGATGTGTTGGCACTCTCTGAGAACTTAGAAACAAGGTGAACAGGTACTCGCAATCTCTAGGGCCAAATTGGAATATGGGATAAAGCAGTGTGTCGATACGCTACAACTACGTTTTCCTTGCCCCTGACAAGTGTCTGGGATAATATTAAGTTCCCCCCAGGGATGGATAGGGGCAGTTTGATAGTTGGAAGGGGGCTTATACATATTGAGTCAGATATATGGGGACAATTGTCCCCTCACGTTTGAGGAGTGCAATCAGGCCTACATGGTTGGGGAGACAGACAGGTTTCGGTACTTTCAGCTTCAGCATTCGCCCATGAGTGGCATCCCATGGAAAATGAGAGTCAACTCGCTTCAAGGATCTATTTATGGGGGATCCGGCAGGCGCCAGACTTTCAGCTCTTTATAGGGTGTTGAATGTGTCTAGGTGTAACTCTGACATACTTACATGGCCAGATGCGAGGAAGATGTAGGAAGGGCTATAGATGATCTTAGCTGGTTTAACATCTGGACAAGAGCTAATAGGACCTCTCAGGCCATCCAATTTAGACAAAAAAGTATTAAACTACTATGCCATTGGTATATTACTCGATCACGGTTAAATAAGATGCCAGCTATGCTTTCCCCTCAGTGTTGGAGTTGTGGAGCACCTTCAGGATCCTTTTTGCATATTTGGTGGGAGTGTCCCCAAATTCAGGCATATTGGCAGGCGGTTGTTGCTCAAATTGGAGAAATATGCGGGTTTGAGATAGAAATTGACCCCTTGGTCTTGCTTCTGGGTAATGAGGACACTCAGGGTCATTATAAGCTGAATGCCAGATGTTCCAGATTGATCACCTTTCTCCGGGTAGCGACAAGTCTAGTAAGTGCAAAACATTGGAAATCTCAAACTATGCCTGGTATGAATGAATGGTGGTCGCAGGTATGGTATGTGGCTGCTATGTCTAAAATAGATAGGGCACTGCAGACATGGGGAAACAGCAGAATTTCTAGCAGATTGGGCACCACTGATAACGTTTGTGAATGAGAATGATAACCCTAATAATCATCATTAGCCGCACAAGATGTCCTCCTTTTCGCTGCTGTAATATATGAATGGAGTCTATGTAATTGTGCCGCTAATGCTCTCAGAACTGTATGTAGCACCTTACTTTATACTCAGTATGGCTGGTCAAGGATGTATTTCATTTTGGCCTCTATTTCTGTTTGCAGATATGATTTTGTTATAATTATTTGTAAAAAAGTGGAGGTATGGAATTGTACTGTAGCAGCGGATCGATAAAGACTGATGCAGACTTATTAATAAGAGAAACGTCATGGAGCTTTAACGTTGATATCTATATGATGTATGGTTATTGTATTTAGTAGATTGTTGAATGTGATTTAATACATTGTGAATTGTAAAAAGTGACTGGGACATCTGGCTGGCAGCTTCTCAGATCATGTTTACAATGTGGATTTAAAAATGGAAACCATGCACTCAATCCAGTTCTGTGTAGGCACTGATAGGACAGGAGAGGAAATTTAGACTCATTTAAATCCACTACTTGTGGTTAGGTGGTTTTGCAAAATAAAAGGTAACTTTTCTCAGGAAGGTTCCCGCAAGATGTCATAGCTAACAGGAAACCCCCATAATATATCTCAGGCTTGGCATATTCCACAGAAAAATAAGTAGGCCTCATCATGCAAACCTTCTTTCCACAATTTCAAATCTGATTTAAGCAAGGCACCAATTCTAGAACTATCAGACTACGGACAGAGAAATCCAAGCCAGACAGGCACCTGTAAAACTGGAATTAGGGTGGACTCAGTGTATCTGAGCCAAGAAGTCACTGGTCAGCCCATTACCTACCTTCAGAAGTGGCTGATAGGGTTAGAGAAAAACTGGGCCATGTTTGAGGAGAATCCAGATCTTGGAAATTGGGTCTATTGTAGCTTTTATGAGTTCTGTGTAAGCCATTTTTATGCGTAAGAGTTCCTGCCCTCTGACAAGAACCCCAGGGACTCATGCCTTGGTAGCGTTGAATATTTATTTCTTACATCCAAACATTTAGTGTGTGTAGTTCTTGCTGCTTATTAAGCATGACTTACAGGATTGGCTTCGGTGATACTATGTTTCTATACAAGGACACACTAATAAGGAAGCACAGTGCATGATCGCAGCAGGAGCATGCTCACCACATCACACGTAAGTCTAGCCCAGATGTGCCCAACCCAGCCTCGGATGGGTGCTGGGCAGTCCTCCCGTCCATAAACCCTCCTGCCCACTACTTATTCACGCTACACCCTACTGCAACTTGCCTTGTCTGACACAGTGCTTCCAACAACATTTGTTGATATTAAACAGGCTTATACTTTGGAAATGTTGCACCACTGATACGATTTTTTATGAAATGGAGCTCTAGCAAACCACAGCTAAATATACATTTTTCAATTTAGACAGTCAATTATTTTGATAGATTCAAATAGTAGTGGTAAGCAGAGGCTATGTTGGTGTCAGACTGAAACCCAGAGTTTAATGGTAAGGTACATTGTATGATTAACCAACCAGCCACCTGTGTCACACCTTATACTCTTCAACTCAATCAATTGATCTCAATGCTAATCTGGCTGTTCGCAGATACAATATTTAATTCAACAGGCAACACATGTTTCAATCTTTAAGAAGGTCATACTCATGGCTGCATGATTATATAATCAATACATTACATGTAACAACATATATTATTAAAGCATAACACAACATAGATAACATTATCTTCAATTCCATAATCAAAAATGAAAAAGCAAAAGCACCAGAATTAGGAGGAGCATAAACAGAAGGGGAATGGGAAAGGCAAAAAAAGAAAGGAAAAGACACATTTGAATTTCTTCGACTGCATCTCTGCAATGGTTTTCATTAAACAACAACTTTTAAATGTAATTTCCATAAACTCAATGTATACGCTCCATCATGCGTTAACACATATGCAATCCAGTGTGTGTCGCCTGTCCCACGTTCATTAACCTTAAATCCTTATCACTAGGTGCAAATCGTCCAACCAGCACCACGAGATGTACTCGTATACTTTATCCTTTGATTCCAAGTGTACCATTTCTTGCCCACACAAAGTTTTTACTTGATACCATAATATCAGTGACCATTCACCTTATCCAGTGTTTTCATTTCTCTACCTGATACTGTAGAGGAGGTCCCAAATATGGCCTGCACTCCAGCCACTCAAGGCAAAATGCTGGAAGCATACTTGCCAAGATATGTGATATGTACTGAGCAAATGAATCAACAGAGAGCCACGGTGGGGCTCTGTCCAGCACCCATCAGAGGGACATGTATACCTATTGAATCGCCAATAACCAGACAACCGTGGGCTGCAAGGTATCCACTGAGACAACCATACCAGCAGATGACACGATACGAAGACTACTTACAGACTGTCCCTGAAGAGGCCCACAGAGCCTTAATGGAAGGCAATTGGTGACGATATAAGAGCCTAGATGTGACGTACAGACAACCATAAAATGACAAGCAAAAGAAAGTACACAAGGATGAACTGTAAATAAATAATTATGTGACAAACGTATAAGAAGATACCACGTTGCAGCACAAAGAACGTACCCAGGATCGAATCGTGAAACTGACTGAATGCATGTAAATAGGCTTGGAACGCAAGAAGCTAGGTAAACGGTACTGCTTGCAATGCTTAGTAGAAGGTTAGAGCGGCATGCACCAATGATATCTCTACCTCAAAGAAGCACGCTATACGAGTGCAACTCCATTTTGTAAAGCAGAACTAGGCTGCAAGGGGGCCAACAAAGCCGAGATTCATACTCCAGCTAAAGCCAGAAGGGAAGAGCGAAATTGAAACCCAACAAGAAGTAGCTCATGCTTGGAAAGTCGAAGGGCAACTCCAGGAAGGGAGGAGAGTGGCACCCCTGAAGAATCAAAACTTCAGAGCATACCAGCCATCCAGTGAAGGTCTTGATAAGGAGGCCCCAGGCAGGTGGCTGGGCTGAACAAAGAATCAAATATACGAAAAGAAGGAAAAAGAAGCACGTGACCAGCTAAGGGCAAAGAGGTACCAACGTCTGATGTCACCCAGAGCCTGAGGACGCCATAACATTTCCTGTTAAGAACTACAGTTTCGAGGCCATCCTCAGCCAACTAATTGACACATAGCCCTAAAGGTACTGCTTGATGGAAGGGAGGCAGGGTGAATCTTGGGGCACTCCGCATCTGGGTGTCTATTCTGCATGCTGCTAATTAAAGTGGAGATTTATGTCTAGGGGTGTAACCCACCCAATCAAAATGGACCAAATAATCTAGGGTCCTATAGCTTGTAGAACCAATAAGACGTCGTAGTTGTAGTGACGTCTGTCACGAGTGATGTAGTGGGATGGGCGAGAATGCCCACCCGATGAGAGTTATCCAATCCACATGCTCTGTTACCATGTACAGATATAGCACCTATACTTAAGTTACCTTTCCGACCAATAGAAATTGCATGACAAACTTATGAGTGTTGCACGTCAAATGATGATGAATTTTGCTCATAAAAGTTGCTGTCTGAATATAGAGGGTGGGAGTTGAAGCGAGACAGGCGATTGCATCATTGATGATTACCATTTGTTTCCCCGTGTTTTGTACTTGTCATTAAACGGACTTCCTTTTGCCAAACTATTGAGTTGTCCTTATTGAAGTTTGTCGGAGTAAGTGAATCCTGCACCCTAACCTCCTCAAGGTGCAGCTATCTTGTTTTACAGGTACTAGAGGGTGAGTTCTGACCTATGGGCCCGTCAGAGGATGCTCCGCCCTCCTGTACAATACCATAAAATTAGTGGCTTAACATATGTACAACTCTTCCAATTTCTTCAGGCACCAGTGCCAGTTCCACCACTAACTGCTGGTCACTGTTTCTAGTTAGCAGCTGCTTCTGTATTGGAAACCTCAGTTTTTGCTCATTATATTCACTAATATGTTCAATGACTCAAGAACTTATCATTATAATACTTCTTCTGACATAGCTTTTGGTTATTGGCTTCAAGTTCAGTTCTACTATTTCACAAGGAGGGATGGTCAGTGTCTTCCCGCAAATAATTTCAAACGGATGTCCCTTAAGAGAAATGTATTCAAACAACGTATTCAGTCTTAAATTATTCATTCTAAATTCACATCCATGGTGCCTGTTTCAAGCATGAATTTAAAAATAACCAGATTAGAAATTACTCACAGTGGACTGTACTATCTGTCTTTACATTCAACTATTCGTTTAGGAGCTTTCCTGCAACATAGATGAACAATACCATCTAACTGGTGAGTTCTGTTTGCAGTCCCTTTTGCTTTCCTGAGAAAATAAAGAACAAAACACTGTATATGTATTAGTCCCTTATTTCTTACTGAACATTGTAAATAGTGCACATAAATGTGGCATCCTTTTTGCAAATTCTTGGTACTCACATTATGCTGGGCTAGTTAAGCCCCATAACCCTCCATGGGTTATCCTCGTGGCATTCTGCATTTCTAGTGGCCATAAAGATTGTTTATATATACACTGTGTGATGTCACACGTCAAACGTATGATGTCACACAGTTTTTTGCATAGAAACACAAAGTGTACATTAGTGTTAGCGCATCTGCTTTTGTCTAGGGCCTATACTGCTGCACCTTTTGATGATAGTGCCCATAGATGTTTTGGACTAAGTTCCTAAATTTATTCCTATCACCGCTAATATTGTAATGATTCCTCTACCGATGCAGATTTCTTAAACTTCCAGACTCTCAGAATGATGTGCCTGGCTACACACTTATATATTGTAAGCCCATTATAATGTTAAAGCAATCAGTAATGCCATGGATGAAAAAAATCACAATATTTCATTCTTTAAAGATCCATATCGTTATCCAACTTTTTCCTATGGTTTCAAACCATGGAGATGGACTAACATTTAGTATACACAAATTAAAATCAGTACTGACTACACTACCCACCTCCCATTCTTCTACATATTAACAGATTTACTTTCTGTGCTTTCAACCTTATGGGGTGGTCAGACTAACCCCACATTACGTTGATTTAACTTACATAAGCATAGCCATTTTGGATGCCCTTGAATGAACCAATAGACTATTTTGCTCCTTTGGCTTGTCTATTCTGACTTTGTGTTGGCTCCTAAATACACAGATCCTTCACATAAGAACCTAATAACATTTCAAATATTTGACATTTTGCATATTCAACCCTTCAGTTCTTCACTGATATACAGAACAATACTTATTCCTGAGCCCAATAGTGTTCATTCCAAATGCTGTAACAAATTACACAAATTCATTTTTCTAACATATGGGTTTCGTATCCACTTGTCTTGTATTCTTTAAAATATCCCAATTTCATGGTCCGAGTTTAGACTTCTTTCAATTGTCCAAAATGTACAGATCATTCTTGCTTCAATCTGTCTTAAAGTTCTTTCTCTGTCTGTTCACCTTAGACTTTTGTAAGGTGCTTTTTTTCCCAGCCGCCCTATATTCTTAACAAACTCCAAATATTACAGAACACTGCAGCCAGTCTTGCTTCTTCTCAGGATCATATCTCACCTACCTTACGAAGCATTCACTGGCTTCCAATCGTCCGACACATTGAATTTAAATCTCTTTGTGTTGTTGATCAGGCCTTTTATGGCCTAGTTGCTGAATATTTGCAGAACAAATTCTGTCATTATATTCCTTCCAGGTCTTTTCGCTCTTCCTCTGACTTTCTGATTCAAGTCCCAAGTCCCAAGGTTTCATTGTTCCAGGATTGGAGGTCATGCTTCTTTTATGGCCGCTGCAGAGCTCTGAAACAAGCTTCCTCATTCCCTCTGCACTATTGAAAATCATTTGCTCTTTCACCATCATATTTAAACCCTTCTGTTTTAGTTCTTTTTTCGTGCAGCCCCTTGCATCTCACTGTCAGGTCCTATTTAGCAGCATGATGCACCTGGAGGTACATTGCGCTTTTCAAATAATGTTAACATGAAATCAAAATGCTCTGGGTGTGATACATAGAGCAAAGTAGACTTGTTCCACGTATTATAGCCCAAAAGCAGATTAGCTTTTGACCACTCTCCTGCAGACTTTCACATTTAAAAGAAGGGCTCTGCCACTTGTTCTTTGATTCACTCGAACAAAAACCTTACAGAGAATGAATTGGACCTTTGTTATGAGAGTTGATCTTTCCAAAGTCCTTCATCAATTAGGTGAGACTGAGTATCCATGACAGAGGGAGTCTCTGTCATGTAATCATCACATGGACAAGTGGGGGTGAACTGCTGCCAGGACAAGACTTGCCTCTCTGCCAGCCATAATGATGGCCTGGACCTCACCGCGTTGAAAGACTTCTGCAGTTGTGTGCCAGCCTCCACATGTGTTTGGGAGACTGAGAACAAGTACTCATCTGCTCCTTGAATCCCTGTATTGGGATTCACAGGACCCTGAAAGCCAAGACAGCCAGGATCCCTGTTTTCATTGCATCAAAGCGGATGAACTGCTTTTGCACTGGGTTCACTGCATCTCGAACCACATGGCTCTCAGTTGCTGCCTTGAGTACTCACCCAACCTCTTTGAACCACTGTGCTTGCATCTCAAACATACTCAAATCAACTATCTATAGCTGGATCCTGACTCAAACAACTGGAGTGTCACTTGCTGATTTGAACTAACAGTTACACAAATGAGTCAAACAGGTTTGACCTCAAACTGGCCATCTCTAAACCACAAACCGGAGCATCAGAATCTCAACTTCGGACCGTTGCTGACCCTCACCTCGAACCACTGTACCATAACTTGCTAACCCAATACAGAGGTTACAACATGACCTGAACTGCTCCCCTCCGAATTGATCCTAGTGAAAGACCCAACCTGCATTGTTAGAGCACCACCTTCGAAACTGCTGTGCTCCACCAGATTTGCTCCAGCTGATGCCAGCTCGTTTCTTGAGTCAGCACAACTCGCTAACACCTGCATAACAGCTCGAAGCCTGATTCAACAATGTCATAACCGCCAAGAAAAGCAAAAAGGTTTTATTGACTGCTACCTGCCCTCTTTGCTAATTTTAAGCCGTACAAACTGGCAAGGTCAATTTGGACCCAAGAACATATCCTCCAACAATATGGACACCCCCTACGAACATTTCATGACAACGGAGAGTTCTTCGAACACTTTCAACTCCACAACAAACAATACGGACAGTGTCCTCAGGACACCCCCATTGTGTTTATTTGCAAACATTTCAGGACACTGCGAGTGTTCTTAGAACACATTCAACTTGCCAGAGAACACTACGGACAGTGTCCTCAGAACACCCCGATTTTGTTTATTTGCAAACATTTCAGGACACCGCGGGAGTTCTTAGAACACATTCTACTTGCCAGAGAACAATACGGACAGCGTCCTCAGAACACCCCCATTTTGTTTATTTACGAACATTTCAGGACACCGCGAGTGTTCTTAGAACACATTCAACTTGCTATCCAACAATACGGACAGCATCTTCAGAACACCCCCTACGAACATTTCAGGACACTGCGAGTGTTCTTAGAACACATTCAACTTTCCAGAGAACAATATGAACAGCGTCCTCAGGACACCCCCTACAAACATTTCAGGACACCGCAAGTGTTCTTAGAACACATTCAACTTGACAACGAACAATGTGGACAGCGTCTTCAGGACTCCCCCTACGAACATTTCCGGACACCACGAGTGTTCTTAGAACAGTTTCAGCTTGCTTCCGAACAAAACGGACACATATTGAGTCCTCAGAACATCCCCCATTCAGTTTATTTAGAACATTTCAGAACACCCGTGATGTCCGCAGACAAATCGAACACAACAAGAACGTCTACCACCTGAAAAAACACAACTTTCAATCTCATACTCTCCCACCCTCCGCAAACACTCCTACACACCAACACACTCTACTAAATACAAATTTTGAACCACGTTTCACCGTGCTGTCCGCGAACGTCCGCGAATCCAAGATGGTGGGCGCCACCGAAAATCTGAAGTGCTTCACGCTCCACACCGTCCAATCAGCGAACACGTCGCATGTCTGCGGACATGACGTAAGCCGATCGGCCAATCAGGACACTGTCCGCGGAGCGAATAGGAAAGTGTGTCCGCGCGCCGAACACAGATATCACTCATTTTTTATGACCCACTTTTTGATAATTTTTTAAAAAACTACTGGACGGATTTTCACCAAATCTGCAAAAGCATGCTTTCTGGACCAAGCCGCTGCTCCTGGTCCAAATTTGGTGAAAATCCGTCCAGCAGTTTGGGCTGTAGGCGCGAGCAAAGTTTTTTTTCCCATTCAGTCTAGGAGAAAAAAAGAAATTTGGGACCCCCCCCTATAACTTTTTCCCCCCTGAAGGAATCCTCACCAAACTTTGCAAAAAGAAACAGAGTGGACCATATATATTTCTTTTGTGCAAACTTTGGTGAGGATTCGTCCAGGGGGCGCAAAGTTATAAGCCGCCCAAAAAGTGCTCTTCCTATGGAAACACCAACTTAACCATAACTACATGGCCACTAACGGGTTCTTCTCATCATGCCACACCTATTGAACAATGTCCTTTTTTGGGACACTGTTGTGGGTTCCAGGGAGTTTGTGGTTTATTAACAAATTATAACAATTATCAACATGAAATGTTATATACAGACATCTAATTTATTAAGCTATCACCTCCCTGAATCTCCTCTTTTTGACATTTTCTGTGGATCTAAAAGCACATTGTTTTATTTTTTTTTATTTTAAATTGTGCCATTGTAGTTAATACAAACCTTATACATATTATATCATTAAAAAATAGTAAGATTACCTATAAAATTACATATGCATATACTACACAGATACAATATGAAAAAAGGTAAAAGGGCAATTAATTTTTATACATATGAATAAATACAACCGTATACCATCAAATTGATATTCAAAGCCACATCCATGATGTAAAATTACTTAAAACTTCAACCAAATGTCACGCATGGTGCTCCAGAATGTATCACCCTCCAATTGTGCGGAGTTCACTATAAACTGCTAACAGCCCTTGATATAATGCTGGTGCATCCTTTGACATTGTGTCAGAACGTGGCATGTAGTTTCAATAGCCAACCTACAGAGATGGCAGACTCGTTTCTCGCGAGGTATGATTTTCCATCTGCCCGTATGCTACAAGGTAGGTAATATGTTAATACGCAAATAGTTTATACATTTGTGAATAGCCTTAGAGCAAGCTTTAATCAGGTAGCTCCATGGTTTGTATCCCTTATTTCAATATTCTGAATACATTGGCTTAATCGATAAGCGATCCAGATTATTACAAACCTCTAGCTGTTTTGTTCTCTTTTTTTAAAATACAGGGCCAATTAGAAAGAAATGTCAAAACCACAGGCCGTAAATTTAGGTCGGCCAAATGTGCAAGTAGCATCTTCCTAAGTTGTTTTAGGAATTCATTTTTTCTATCTGATCTGTCCAGAATCGCAAAGTAATGATAGAGGACCCAGTACTTCAATGGTCTGATTTATCGTAATGTATAAGGCACATTGCTTTATTTGCCAGTGCATTTTTAAAGATTGCACACCAAGCTCAAACCTTAATCCTTATACTGGCTCTGAGTGAGGGAACTCTAAAATAGATCTTAATATTTTCCCCGCCATTTTAACCATCAAAGTAATCAGGCCTTCTCGCAAGACTGCCCGGCCATACAATATGACAGTGACAATACTCTTTGTATATAGAACAAATAAGCCTTCAATGTTATTCCCAACCTTAGGCCACATGTTTTTTGTAATACATGAACCATTTTTTTTAAGGGTCTTTGACCAAACATAGTTACCATGAAATTCAAGAGATGGCAAGTTAAAAATAGGGAATCCTAAATTGGTGTACTGATCAACCACTTTCAGAGAAGCACCATTCAAGAACCATTTATAAGTATTATGCTTATGGCTAGAGCATATGATCATAATCTCAGTTTTCATAACATTAATCTGGAGATTATTCTGCTGAGAATAGTTGACAAGGGAATAATTTAGATCTTTGTAAACCAATGGGTGTGTGATCTAAGAAAATTGTGTTGTCCACGTAGCTGAGCCAATGATATTTAATTGTGCTTAATTTGGGCGGAAAATGTCTTGTGTCCTGTATTGCTTTACCCATATAACTCATATATACATTATACAATAGAGGTGCAAGGACACATCATGTTCTTACATCTTTATTAATAGCAATGTCTGAAGAGACCACACCCTCTTTACTCAAGCATATGACATTATTCTCTACATATGAAAGCATAATAACATATAACAGTGAGAGATCCGTGTACCATCTGTGTAGCTCAGATCAGAGTTTGAGGAAAGACACCATGTCACTGTGTAATGGGGTGAGCCACCATGCCAAAAGCCAAGGCACAATCTATGAAGCACACATGCATTTGTCCTTAGGGGTACTCTTGCACTTTGATATCACCATTTAGTTTGTAACTCTTGTTCCCAAGGTCACATGTGTGTGGGAGTTAGATTGACAGGTAGGCCTGTTCATCAGTGTCTCAATGATACTTGAACCATTACTGAGTGGCTTATGGTTACTAAGACAATCAATAAACTCTGATTTTGCATACACTCATATAGCCACTTCTTAATTAATGCAAGTCCTATGCATATTGTTCCTTCAAGTAGATTAGATTTTGTTCCTCCACTGTACCTTAACTCTAGGCATCTACTTCCAGTATTGGCTGGTGTAAAACTATTAATCACTCTTGTGAAGGCAAATGTCTGCAGAAAATATCTTATCTTCCTGGGCAGATAGTGTAACCTCTGCCGACTCAACATCATGGGGCAGGCTCTGTAATATGTCATTTGTCATTCAAGTCCTGACCACACCATGACACGACATTAAATACGTGCATTTGTTTAAGCTTTTACTTTCATTAATGGGTCTTCTGTTCTTTTTTGGTGTCATCTGGTAACATCATAAAAGCCTTAGTCCAGTACAAGCTGGCTCCACAGAAACATCAAGGAGATTGGACTTTCAGATACAGAACTAAGCAGAGATTTTAGCCCCTGATGTTGGAGGGGAAAATGTCTTATTGGCTCATGGGCGAACCCAGCCATTCTGGGTACACTGAACTGATGTTCAAAAATTACCTTTACATTATAAATTAGGCCTTCTGTTTCATTTTAATATAATTGTGTCTTGCCATCAATGTTCATTTTTCCATCATGATATGTATTCACATTACCCTGGCAATGGATATTTGTTTTTCATGTGCTCATTATTGTAATCTGCGAAATGCACACAATTCCAAAGTAACTGTTTCAATTTGTTACCCTTTAGGCCTCAGTCACCTGTAATGAAAGGTACTTCAATGTATTTGAATTTTGGAGGCAAGGCACCCTTTAGTAAGTGTATTTCTCTTTCTTTGAAAACAGTATTTTTGATGTGGCAGTTGGACATGAAATGCTATCTTTTCAGTTCAACAGTCATCTCTGTGAGTTTTTAATGCTCTGCTTTTTAGGCCCGACACAGCTAAATGCAGTTCTCATTTGCCTTGGGCTGAAAATATCACACACATAACAGGGCCACAGAATTAAAACCATGTTCCTACTGTACCCTACTTTGAGGCAAGTGGCATACATTCTATGCAGAAAGTTTTCTGAATGTGGAATGCAGGGTTTATCTGCTCTGCACAATAAAACATTTATTATCAAATCAATGCAGATCTTACAAATGAGTATCACATGCAAAAACAAATATTGATACACACACAGTGCTATCGCCTGTAGTAGCTATGCAAATTCAATGCTTGGAAAATGACAATAGTTCTACATGCATGTAATGCACACAGTTTAAAATGACTGAATAATGATGAACATTCACTCACATGTTCATTCTACAAATGCTCCGAAAAGTACCCAGTAAGCATGCGTCGATGAAATAGGATACATATGGTAATAAAAATGCATTGTCAGACAAGTGACCATAGACAGCAGAAAATGACCACACTATGTTAAATGCAGAAGTGAGGATGGAGCAGCAAATTCTTTACTTGCCATAAGGTAACTTTAATCAATTACTGTGCGCCGTTGAGAGAGAGATTACAATGGGCCTCATTACGACCCAGGCATGGTTGCCCAATTCCAAGGTTGGCGGGGCGGTAATTCCCCATTCACCATTGGCCCTTCCCCATTCCCATTTTTGCCCCCATAGGGCTCAATGGGAATGGGGAAGGCAGTAATTACAGTACCTCAAATTGCGGTACCGTAATTACCTCGAAAGTCCCTTTGCGGGTTCCTTCCTTAAGACCAGCCATTAAGGACGGGACCCGCAAAGGGACCTCGTAATTAGGCGGTAAGGGTTTACCCCTTACTGCCTGGGTCATAATGAGACCAATGAAGCAGCTCATTGCTGCTCATATGAACTTGATACTGCCCAACCACAAAAATGTATGTCATAACAGATCTTCTTATCCTGTAAGCTTTCCAAATAGCAAATTTGTCATTGACATCACACGGTGGTGAAAGGACTTGGCCTTCAGAACCAATTACTGGAAGAAGAGACACATGCTCAAGTACATTCTAAACTTACAAGACAACTAACTGGTCTTCTCTTTGTCTATGGACGGTTATGTAGTGACAATTCTCCCTGAAGAGCACATAAGTCTGTCTAGTTTCCCAAGAGTTCCAGAAAAGCATGTACAACCATTCCAAGAACACTGAAAAGGTAGGACTTTGCAGAATTGAACAAATGATGACACAAGCTCAGACTGTCTCCAGTGTGCATCAATGATTCTCAGCCCCCTCCACTCCTCCTGACATGCAATTCTAGATACCTAATTAGAACGTGACTGATGGATGACCCGGCCAAGCCAGCCAGTGAATCTCAGACAGCAATGCTATAGTATAGCACACGTCACTATACAAAACTACACTGAATTGAATTTTGGTGTGCTGAGAAATAACTTCAGTGCATGAACAGCGCAGGTGGGTTCATCATACATATACCTGACAAGATGTGCCTCATTGTGGCTATGTGATGTATGATGTACAGCATTGCAATCGGGTTCAATGTGCTCATGGGCGATGAGTCTGAGGAGGATGAAGAGCCAGATGATGGTGCTGATGGGCTGCCACAAGTGCCTGGTCAACAACACTAAAATAATGCTGATTTGATAATATTGTAATAAGAAATAATAAACAATGTATCGCACTATAGGTAAAGTTAACATAATTTAGTTTGACATAGACATAGCCCCACCCTCCCACACAACTAATCATAGTTTAAACACATAAATAAAAATGACTACCGCATAACACTTCTGCACTGGATTTTATTGTTAAAGCGGGATAAAGAAGAGGACATGGATGCATGTCTTGGGATAAAAAATTAAAACATAAACAATTAAAAAAATGGGTATTGTGAGGGGTCAGAAATGTGAGACAGACAATACAGTAGAGTTTCTTCAATGTTTGCCAGTTTGTTAAAATAAAAAGTGTGAGATAGACGCCTATCTTTCGCTTTCCTAATGAGAATGCCCCATCTAGCAATTTAAAACTAAAGAAAGATGAACTTGTGTCCAAGCAGTATCTGACCTTCACACTAATACATACAACACACATGTATAAGGAATATGTGGCTGTTTTCAATTCAACAAACAGTGCAAAATTTCAAACTTATCATTTTTAGAATGTACACATTGTAGTGTGACCCGGGTTGGATTGCTTTCCCCTGGATCAATTCAAGAATACTCTTAGAGAAGTTCTGATTCAAGAAAGATCTGTTCAGTACAACACAAAATGTCTTTTCCATCCACTGCATCTTTCCACTTGGCAAAGCAAATGTCTTTACCATAAGCACTTGTTTTTCAAAACTAAAGTGGTAGTTCTCCACAATATCCTTTTTCATAAGGCAAATATCTCTTTCACAAATAGTAGTTCATAAACCAAGGCGATTTTTTCCTCCATAAAATGTCCTTCTCGGGTTTCAAAGTAAATCTTAACTCATCACAATCATTCTTCTAACAGAATGCTTTTGTCACAATAGCACAACAACTCCTTTTCGGAAGGCAATAGTTTGTAAAAATGATTTAGTTTTCAATGTCTCTCCACAACACCTTTTTGCTTTAACCGTTGATAGCTTCTTAGCAGCAATATGGTTTACAGGTTTCCCCAAGTTGACATCTCATGAATGGAAAATTGTGCATTTTTTCCATTTTCTTAGCAGCAATATGATTAACAGGTTTCCCCAAGATGACATCGCATAAATGGAGAATTGTGCCCTTTTTTGCATTCGTGCTCTTTCTTTTAGATAGCCTCTTCTTGGCTGTTGGCAGTGTCGGTTACATGTTTCCGCAAGTTGGCTTCTCATAAATGCAGAATTGCGCCCTTCTTGCACTTTCACTTCTTTTATATAGCCTTTAGGCTGTTGGCAATGCAGGTAACGTGTTAACCCATATTGACTTCTCTTAAATGGCAAATTGTGCCCTTCTTGCACTCTCATATCTAACCTATTAAGGGGGTTGATTAGGCATTCATCCTGCACTCTTTGCCTCCCCCTGTGTATGCCCCTTTGCTTTCAGACTCCCCATAGCTTAATTGCTAGAGCCGTAAATGTTACAAAGCACCCCAGTGGCCTGTGTGTCTTTCGAGACATCAATGACATTTATGATGTCATCTTTGATGTCCTGGGTGTGAGTCTTAGCAGTGTACACTGGTGACGCAAGTAATGGTTGCTTAGCTTACCATAACTGGCAAATTTCAGGGTTTTTTTGGTTTTACTTGGAACCATAACGTCCCTTAAACAAAGTTTTTTTACTGAATTTCATAGGTTGTTAGTAGCGCAACTTAACCATAACGTCCCTTTAACAAAGTTTTTTTTTTACTGAATTTCATAGGCTTTTAGTAGCGCAAATTAACCATAACATCTCTTTAACAAAGTTTTTTTACTGAACATACATTTTCATAGTGTAAATTTGATAGATGTGTACTAGGGTTCCCTTACTTTATATACAATCAACTTAGAGCATACCGAACACCCCGCTAATGATTTTGATGTCCGCGGACGGTCACGGACGACATCAACACTACCCAAACAAGCAGGGGGGTATTTGAAATTGTTCTATCATACCATATAAACACTACGCAAGTTGAAAAAGCAGCACATATACACATTATATATATTTTAATTCAGTGAAAAAACTTTGTTAAAGGGACATTATGGTTAAGTTGCGCTACTAAAAACCTATGAAATTCAGTGAACAAACTTTGTTAAAGGGACGTTATGGTTCCAAGTAAAACCGAAAAACCCTTGAAATTTGCCAGTTATGGTAAGCTAAGCAACCATAACTCGCACCACCACCGTGCACTGCTAAGACTAACACCCACAACCTCAAAGATGACATCACAAATGTCATTGTTGACATCACATGTGTATGTACTTTTCATGAAATATGTGTACACAGGATTCTTATTATAATGTTGCGAAATAAATGTCAAGGATCATTGCAATAAATATCATACCCTAATTAGTGCATTTAACAATGCATTGATATAAATAGCATTCCATTATGGGGTTCTATATAGTATACTAAGCTACTCATGCAGAAACATAACATTGTGTGCAGCGTACAAGATGAAGGTATAATATTCGTTAATATGTTGAATAATGAAATGATAATTGTTTTCTTAATAGATTTTTGTGTACTGTGAAATATGTAATAAGTAGCTAATAAAACACATTTATTTCATAATTGCATTACTATAGACAAAACACAAAGACTCAAGAAAACATACCAATATGGGTATATAAAGGGAAAGTGAAGTTAGCAAAAAAGCACAAGTAGTAGCAGAAACAATTCATAACTTAACTGATTATTTTCATGCAAATAAATGATTGCTTTGTTTCAAAGCTGCTATTTACCCTATGTATATGTATCACTTGATGTGATTGGACCCTAAGGAAAGTAGTGAGAGTACACAAATATGATCATATACAGGGAAAGTACAGCCATAAAAAAACAACAGAACTGTCAGAAACTGCTCATAAGTCTATTGATTATCTTTATGAACAAAAAGGATTGCTGTCTTTCAAGCTTGTGTCTTCCCGTATGTATATGTTTCATATGATGTGACTGGACTCTGAGGGAATTACTGTAAAAACCTACGTGAATGATACGTCTACAAATAAAATACGATTTTTAGTTTCTGACTGTTACTGAAGAAAACCATGTGGCCTAGATATGTCAGCAAAAGAAAAAAGAGTGAGCCAGACATGTGATGTCATCAGTGATGTCATCCATGACATTTGTGATGTCATTTTGATGTCGTGGGTGTTAGTCTTAGCAGTGCACGGTGGTGGCGTGAGTTATGGTTGCTTAGCTTACCATAACTGGCAAATTTCAAGTCTTTTTGTTTTTACTTGGAACCATAACGTCCCTTTAACAAAGTTTTTTCACTGAATTTCATAGGTTTTTAGTAGCGCAATTTAACCATATTGTCCCTTTAACAAAGTTTTTTCACTGAATTTCATAGGTTTTTAGTAGCGCAACTTAACCATAACGTCCCTTTAACAAAGTTTTTTCATTGAATTTCATAGGTTTATATTAGTGCAACGTCACCATAACATCCTTTTCAATAGATGAAGACCACTAGCATCTTAGGTCCACAAAGTGGGAACCCCGGGTGGTAAAAGAAAAAAAGATTTTCCTTCCTACAGCGGCGTCCCGGTGTAGGAAGGAAAATCTTTTACCAAGATGGCCACCATGGAAAGGTAAGGCGGGTGTATAAAGAGAACACAACAGGGCATGAGCAGGGGGTGGGGGGAACAGGGGAGACAAGGGGCATGAGCGAGGGGTGGGGAGAGCAGGGAAAACACGGGGCATGAGCAGGGGTTGGGGGGAACATGCAAAACACGGGGCATGAGCAGGGGGTGGGGGGAACGGGAGGGAGACACGGGGCATGAGT
Organism: Ambystoma mexicanum; assembly: GCF_040938575.1. Taxonomy (NCBI): domain Eukaryota; kingdom Metazoa; phylum Chordata; class Amphibia; order Caudata; family Ambystomatidae; genus Ambystoma; species Ambystoma mexicanum. The sequence continues at coordinate 228,819,524 of NC_090930.1, read as the reverse complement.
GGGGGTGGGGGGACCAGCGCAGACATGGGGCATGAGAGGAGGGTGGGGGGAAAAGGATGGAGACACGGGACATGAGCAGGGGTGGGGGGCAAAGGAGGGAGACATGGGGCATGAGCGGAGGGTGGGGGGGAACAGGGAGACATGGGGCATAAGCAGGGGGTGGGGGCAACAGGGGAGACACAGGGCATGAGCGGGGGGTGGGGGAAACAGGGGAGACACGGGGCATGAGCGGGGGTGGGGGGAAAGGAGTGAGACACAGGGCATGAGCAGTGGGTGGGGTGGAACAGGGGAGACAAGGGGCATGAGCGAGGGGTGGGGAGAACAGGGAAAACAAGGGGAATGAGCAGGGGGTGGGGAGGAACAGGCGAGACACAGGGCATGAGCAGGGGGTGGGGGAACAGGCAAAACACAGGGCATGAGCAGGGGGTGGGGGGAATGGGAGGGAGACACGGGGCATGAGTGGGGGGTGGGGGGAACCAGGCAGACACGGGGCATGAGTGGGGGGTGGGGGCTCAAAGGATGGAGACACGGGGCAAGAGCGGGGGTGGGGGGGAAAGGAGGGAGACATGGGGCATGAGCGGGGGTGGGGGGGAAGTAGGGAGACATGGGGCATGAGCAGCGGGTGGGGGAAAGGAGGGAGACATGGGGCATGAGCGGGGGGTGGGGGGAAGGAGCGAGACATGGGGCAAGAGCGGGGGGTGGGGGGTAACACAATTGAGACACGGGGCATGAGCGGGGGGTAACACAAGGGAGACACGAGCATGAGCAGGGGGTGGGGGGTAACACAAGGGAGACACAGGGCATGAGCGGTAGGTAACACAAGGGAGACACGGGGCATGAGCGGGAGGTAACACAAGGGAGAAACGGGGCATGACATGAAACGGGGGTGGGGGGCAACACAAGGGAGACAGGGGCATGAGCAGGGAGTGGGGGGTAACATGGGAGACAGGGCATGAGCGGGAGGTGGGGGGGGAAAAGGGCACACACGGGGCATGAGCGGGTGGCAGGGGGCACAGGGCAGACACTGGGCATGAGCGGGGCGAACAGGGCACACGGGGCATGAGCGGCGGTGGGGGGAACAGGGCACACGGGGCATGAGCGGGGGTGGGGGGAACAGGAGAAGGACACTGGGCATGAACAAGGGTGGGGGGAAAGGAGGGAGACATGGAGCATGAGCTGGGGGTGGCAGGGGTAACATGAGGGAGACACAGGGCATGAGCGGGGGTGGGGGTAACACGAGGGAAACACAGGGCATGAGCGGGTGGTGGCGGTACAGGAGGGAGACATGGGGCATGAGCAGAGGGAGGGAGGAACACGAGAGAGACACGGGACATGAGCAGAGGGAGGGGGGCAGCAGGAGACACGGGGCATGAGCGGGCGGTGGAGGGGTACATGAGGGAGACATGGGGCATGAGCAGGGGGTGGGGGGGTAACACGAGGGAGACACGAGGCATGAGCGGGGGGTGGGATGGAACAGGGGAGACACGGGGCATGAGCAGGTGGTGGGGGTAACACAAGGTAGATAAGGGGCATGAGCCGGGCGTGGGGTGTAACACAAGGGAGACACGGGGCATGAGCCGGGGGTGGGGGGTAGCACAAGGCAGACACAGGGCATGAGCGTGGGGGGGCACAGGGGAGACACAGGGCATGAGCGGGGATGGGGTGGAACAGGGGAGACACGGGGCACAAGCGGGGGGTGGGGTGTAACACAAGGGAGACATGGGGCATGAGCAGGGTGTGGGGGTAACACAAGGGAGAGACGGGACATGAGTGGGGGGTGGGGGTAACACAAGGGAGACATGGGGCATGAGCGCAGGGGATGGGGGGAACAGAGCACACACGGGGCATGAGCGGGCGGTGGGGGGGGAACAGGGCATACACGGGGCATGAGCGGAGGGTGGGGGGAACAGGGCATACACGGCGCATGAGCGGGGGGAAAGGAGAGGGACACGGGACATGAGCGGGGGATGGGGGGAGGAGGGGGACACGGGGCTTGAGCGGGGGGTGGGGGGAAGGAGGGAGACACGGGGCATGAGCGGATGGGTAGGGGGGGGACAGGGGAGACATGTGGCATGAGCGGGGGGGTGGGGGGAACAGGGCAGACACGGGCCATGAATGGGGGGTGGGGGGAACATGATGGAGACACGGGCCATGAGCGGGGGGTGGGGGGGAACACGAGGGAGACACATGCCATGAGCAGGGGGTGGGGGAACACGAGGGAAACACGGGGCATGGGCGGGGGGTGGGGCGAACAGGAGGGAGACACAGGGCATGAGCGGGGGGGTGGGGGTACAGGAGGTTTTTATTAGTGCAACGTCACCATAACATCCTTTTCAATAGATGAAGACCACTAGCATCTTAGGTCCACAAAGTGGGAACCCCGGGTGGTAAAAGAAAAAAAGATTTTCCTTCCTACAGCGGCGTCCCGGTGTAGGAAGGAAAATATTTTACCAAAATGGCCACCATGGAAAGGTAAGGCGGGTGTATAAAGAGAACACAACAGGGCATGAGCAGGGGGTGGGGGGAACAGGGGAGACAAGGGGCATGAGCGAGGGGTGGGGAGAGCAGGGAAAACACGGGGCATGAGCAGGGGTTGGGGGGAACAGGGGAGACACGGAGCATGAGTGGAGGGTGGGGGGAAAAGGAGAGAGACATGGGTGATAAGCGGGGGGTGGGGTGGAACAGGGAGACACAGGGCATGAGCAGGGGGTGGGGGGAACATGCAAAACACGGGGCATGAGCAGGGGGTGGCGGGAACGGGCGGGAGACACGGGGCATGAGTGGGGGGTGGGGGGAACAGCGCAGACATGGGGCATGAGAGGAGGGTGGGGGGAAAAGGATGGGACATGAGCGGGGGTGGGGGGCAAAGGAGGGAGACATGGGGCATGAGCGGAGGGTGGGGGGGAACAGGGGAGACATGGGGCATAAGCAGGGGGTGGGAGCAACAGGGGAGACACAGGGCATGAGCGGGGGTGGGGGAAACAGGGGAGACACGGGGCATGAGCGGGAGTGGGGGGAAAGGAGGGAGACACAGGGCATATGCAGTGGGTGGGGTGGAACAGGGGAGACAAGGGGCAAGAGCGAGGGGTGGGGAGAACAGGGAAAACAAGGGGAATGAGCAGGGGGTGGGGAGGAACAGGCGAGACACAGGGCATGAGCAGGGGGTGGGGGAACAGGCAAAACACAGGGCATGAGCAGGGGGTGGGGGGAATGGGAGGGAGACACGGGGCATGAGTGGGGGGTGGGGGGAACCAGGCAGACACGGGGCATGAGTGGGGGGTGGGGGCTCAAAGGATGGAGACACGGGGCATGAGCGGGGGTGGGGGGAAGTAGGGAGACATGGGGCATGAGCAGCGGGTGGGGGAAAGGAGGGAAACATGGGGCATGAGCGGGGGTGGGGGGAAGGAGCGAGACATGGGGCAAGAGCGGGGGGTGGGGGGTAACAGAAAGGAGACACGGGGCATGAGCGGGGGGGTAACACAAGGGAGACACGGGGCATGAGCGGGAGGTAACACAAGGGAGAAACAGGGCATGACATGAAACGGGGGTGGGGGGCAACACAAGGGAGACAGGGGCATGAGCAGGGAGTGGGGGGTAACATGGGAGACAGGGCATGAGCGGGAGGTGGGGGGGAAAAGGCACACACGGGGCATGAGCGGGTGGCAGGGGGCACAGGGCAGACACTGGGCATGAGCGGGGGGAACAGGGCACACGGGGCATGAGCGGCGGTGGGGGGAACAGGGCACACGGGGCATGAGCGGGGGTGGGGGGAACAGGAGAAGGACACTGGGCATGAGCAAGGGTGGGGGGAAAGGAGGGAGACATGGAGCATGAGCTGGGGGTGGCGGGGGTAACATGAGGGAGGCACAGGGCATGAGCGGGGGTGGGGGTAACACGAGGGAAACACAGGGCATGAGCGGGGGGTGGCGGTACAGGAGGGAGACATGGGGCATGAGCAGAGGGAGGGAGGAACACGAGAGAGACACGGGACATGAGCAGAGGGAGGGGGGCAACAGGAGACACGGGGCATGAGCGGGGGGTGGAGGGGTACATGAGGGAGACATGGGGCATGAGCAGGGGGTGGGGGGGTAACACGAGGGAGACACGAGGCATGAGCGGGGGTTGGGGTGGAACAGGGGAGACACGGGGCATGAGCAGGTGGTGGGGGGTAACACAAGGGAGACAAGGGGCATGAGCCGGGCGTGGGGTGTAACACAAGGGAGACACGGGGCATGAGCCGGGGGTGGGGGGTAGCACAAGGCAGACACAGGGCATGAGCGTGGGGGGGCCCAGGGGAGACACAGGGCATGAGCGGGGATGGGGTGGAACAGGGGAGACACGGGGCACGAGCGGGGGGTGGGGTGTAACACAAGGGAGACATGGGGCATGAGCAGGGTGTGGGGGTAACACAAGGGAGACACGGGGCATGAGCTGGGGTGGGGGGTAACACAAGGGAGAGACGGGACATGAGTGTGGGTTGGGGGTAACACAAGGGAGACATAGGGCATGAGCGCAGGGGATGGGGGGAACAGGGCACACACGGGGCGTGAGCGGGCGGTGGGGGGGAACAGGGCATACACGGGGCATGAGCGGAGGGTGGGGGGAACAGGGCATACACGGCGCATGAGCGGGGGGGAAAGGAGAGGGACACGGGACATGAGCGGGGGATGGGGGAGGAGGGGGACACGGGGCTTGAGCGGGGGGTGGGTGGAAGGAGGGAGACACGGGGCATGAGCGGATGGGTAGGGGGGGAACAGGGGAGACATGTGGCATGAGCGGGGGGGTGGGGGGAACAGGGCAGACACGGGCCATGAATGGGGGGTGGGGGGAACATGATGGAGACACGGGCCATGAGCGGGGGGTGGGGGGGAACACGAGGGAGACACATGCCATGAGCAGGGGGTGGGGGAACACGAGGGAAACACGGGGCATGGGCGGGGGGTGGGGCGAACACGAGGGAGACACGGCATGAGCGGGGGGGTGGGGGTACAGGAGGGCGACACGGTGCATGAGCAGGGGTGGGGGTACAGGAGGGAGACACAGGGCATGAGCAGGGAGTGGGAGGAACAAGAGGCAGACACGGGACATGAGCAGAGGGTGGGGGGGGTACACGAGGGAGACACGGGGCATGTGAGCGGGGGGTTGGGGGAACAGGGGAGACATGGGGCATGAGCGGGGGGTGGGGGGGTAACACGAGGGAGAAACGGGCCATGAGCGGGGGGTGGGGGAAGGGGAGAGAGACACGGGGCATGAGCGGGGGGTGGGGGAAAGGAGGGAGACACGGGGCATGAGCAGAGGGTGGGGGGAAGGTGGGAGACACACGGGGCATGAGCGGGGGATGGGGAGGAAAGTAGCGACACACTGGGGCATGAGTGGGGGTTGGGCGGGAAAGGAGGGAGACACGGGGCTTGAGTGGGTGTGGGGAGGAAGTAGGGAGACATGGGGCATGAGCACGGGGTTGGGAACAGGTAAGACACGGGGCATGAGCAGGGGGTGGGGGGTAACACAGGAGACACGGGGCATGAGCGGGGGGTGGGGGTTAACACAAGGGAGACACAGGGCATGAGCAGGGGGTGGGGGGTAACACAAGGGAGACACAGGGCATGAGCAGGGGATGGGGGGGAAAGGAGGGAGACACGGGAATAAGCGGGGTGGGGAGTAACACAAGGGAAACATGGGGCATGAGCGGGGGGTGGGGGTTAACAGGGGAGACACCGGGCATGAGCAGGGGGTGGGGGTAACACAAGGGAGACACGGGGCATGAGCGGGGGGTGGGGGGTAACACAAGGAAGACACAGGGCATGAGCAGGGGGTAACACAAGGGAGACACGGGGCATGAGCGGGGGTGGGGGTAACACAAGGGAGAAACGGGGCATGGGCGGGGGGTCGGGGGTAACAGGGGAGACAGGGCATGAGCGGGGGTGGGGGGAACAGGGCACACACGGGGCATGAGTAGGGGGGTGGGGGGAACAGGAGAAGCACACGGGGCATGAGCAGATAGTGGGGGGAAAGGAGGGAAACACGAGGCATGAACGGGGGGTGGGGGAACAGGGGAGACATGGCGTATGAGTGGGGGGGGAAGGAGGGGACACAGGACATGTGGGGGGGTGGTGGGGGAACGAGGGGGACACGGGGCATGAGCGGGGGTGGGGGAGGAAGGAGACACAGGGCATGAGCGGGAGGTGGGGGGTATCATTGGGCATGAGCGGGGGTGGCGGGTAACACGAGGGAAACAAGGGGCATGAGCGGGGGTGGGGGGAACACGAGGGAGACACAGAGCATGAGCGGGGGGGTGGAATGGAACAGGGGAAACAACGGGCATGAGCAAGGGGGTGGGGGTAACACAAGGGAGACACAAGGCATGAGCGGGGTGTGGGGAGTAACACAAGGGAGACACAGGGAATGAGAGGGGGGTGGGGGGAACAGGGGAGACACAGGGCATGAGCGGGGGGGGTGGGAAGTAACACAAGGGAGACAAGGGGCATGAGCAGGGGGTGGGTTGGAACAGGGGAGATATGGGGCATGAGCGGGGGTGGGGTGTAACACAAGGGAGACAAGGGGCATGAGCCGGGCGTGGGGTGTAACACAAGGGAGACACGGGGCATGAGCCGGGGGTGGGGGGTAGCACAAGGCAGACACAGGGCATGAGCGTGGGGGGGCACAGAGGAGACACAGGGCATGAGCGGGGGTGGGGTGGAACAGGGGAGACACCGGGCACGAGCGGGGGGTGGGGTGTAACACAAGGGAGACATGGGGCATGAGCAGGGTGCGGGGGTAACACAAGGGAGACATGGGGCATGAGCGGGGGTGGGGGGTAACACAAGGGAGAGACGGGACATGAGTGGGGGGGTGGGGGTAACACAAGGGAGACATGGGGCATGAGCGCAGAGGATGGGGGAACAGGGCACACAAGGGGCATGAGCGGGCGGTGGGGGGGAACAGGGCATACACGGGGCATGAGCGGAGGGTGGGGGGAATAGGGCACACACGGGGCATGAGCGGGGGGTGGGGGGAAAGGAGGGAGACACGGGGCATGAGCGGATGGGTAGGGGGGAACAGGGGAGACATGTGGCATGAGCGGGGGGTGGGGGGAACAGGGCAGACACGGGCCATGAATGGGGGGTGGGGGGAACATGATGGAGACACGGGCCATGAGCCGGGGGTGGGGGGGAACACGAGGGAGACACATGGCATGAGCAGGGGGTGGGGGGAACACGAGGGAAACACGGGGCTTGGGCGGGGGGTGGGGCGAACACGAGGGAGACACAGGGCATGAGCGGGGGGTGGGGGTACAGGAGGGAGACACGGGGCATGAGCGGGGGGTGGGGGTACAGGAGGGAGACACAGGGCATGAGCGGGGAGTGGGAGTAACACGAGGCAGACACGGGACATGAGCGGAGGCTGGGGGGGTACACGAGGGAGACACGGGGCATGAGTGGGGGGGTGGGGGGAACAAGGGAGACATGGGGCATGAGCAGAGGGTGGGGGGAAGGTGGGAGACACACGGGGCATGAGCGGGGGGTGGGGAGGAAAGTAGCGAGACACGGGGCATGAGTGGGGGGTGGGCGGAAAAGGAGGGAGACACGGGGCTTGAGTGGGGGTGGGGAGGAAGTAGGGAGACATGGGGCATGAGCAGGGGGTTAGGAACAGGTGAGACACAGGGCATGAGCAGGGGGTGGGGGGTAACACAGGAGACACGGGGCATGAGCGGGGGGTGGGGGTTAACACAAGGGAGAAACGGGGCATGAGCGGGGGTTGGGGGTAACACAAGGGAGACACAGGGTATGAGCAGGGGGTGGGGGTAACACAAGGGAGACACAGGGCATGAGCAGGGGGTGGGGGGGAAAGGAGGGAGACACGGGGCATGAGCAGAGGGTGGGGGGAAGGTGGGAGACACACGGGGCATGAGCGGGGGATGGGGAGGAAAGTAGCGACACACTGGGGCATGAGTGGGGGTTGGGCGGGAAAGGAGGGAGACACGGGGCTTGAGTGGGTGTGGGGAGGAAGTAGGGAGACATGGGGCATGAGCACGGGGTTGGGAACAGGTAAGACACGGGGCATGAGCAGGGGGTGGGGGGTAACACAGGAGACACGGGGCATGAGCGGGGGGTGGGGGTTAACACAAGGGAGACACAGGGCATGAGCAGGGGGTGGGGGGTAACACAAGGGAGACACAGGGCATGAGCAGGGGATGGGGGGGAAAGGAGGGAGACACGGGAATAAGCGGGGTGGGGAGTAACACAAGGGAAACATGGGGCATGAGCGGGGGGTGGGGGTTAACAGGGGAGACACCGGGCATGAGCAGGGGGTGGGGGTAACACAAGGGAGACACGGGGCATGAGCGGGGGGTGGGGGGTAACACAAGGAAGACACAGGGCATGAGCAGGGGGTAACACAAGGGAGACACGGGGCATGAGCGGGGGTGGGGGTAACACAAGGGAGAAACGGGGCATGGGCGGGGGGTCGGGGGTAACAGGGGAGACAGGGCATGAGCGGGGGTGGGGGGAACAGGGCACACACGGGGCATGAGTAGGGGGGTGGGGGGAACAGGAGAAGCACACGGGGCATGAGCAGATAGTGGGGGGAAAGGAGGGAAACACGAGGCATGAACGGGGGGTGGGGGAACGAGGGGGACACGGGGCATGAGCGGGGGTGGGGGAGGAAGGAGACACAGGGCATGAGCGGGAGGTGGGGGGTATCATTGGGCATGAGCGGGGGTGGCGGGTAACACGAGGGAAACAAGGGGCATGAGCGGGGGTGGGGGGAACACGAGGGAGACACAGAGCATGAGCGGGGGGGTGGAATGGAACAGGGGAAACAACGGGCATGAGCAAGGGGGTGGGGGTAACACAAGGGAGACACAAGGCATGAGCGGGGTGTGGGGAGTAACACAAGGGAGACACAGGGAATGAGAGGGGGGTGGGGGGAACAGGGGAGACACAGGGCATGAGCGGGGGGGGTGGGAAGTAACACAAGGGAGACAAGGGGCATGAGCAGGGGGTGGGTTGGAACAGGGGAGATATGGGGCATGAGCGGGGGTGGGGTGTAACACAAGGGAGACAAGGGGCATGAGCCGGGCGTGGGGTGTAACACAAGGGAGACACGGGGCATGAGCCGGGGGTGGGGGGTAGCACAAGGCAGACACAGGGCATGAGCGTGGGGGGGCACAGAGGAGACACAGGGCATGAGCGGGGGTGGGGTGGAACAGGGGAGACACCGGGCACGAGCGGGGGGTGGGGTGTAACACAAGGGAGACATGGGGCATGAGCAGGGTGCGGGGGTAACACAAGGGAGACATGGGGCATGAGCGGGGGTGGGGGGTAACACAAGGGAGAGACGGGACATGAGTGGGGGGGTGGGGGTAACACAAGGGAGACATGGGGCATGAGCGCAGAGGATGGGGGAACAGGGCACACAAGGGGCATGAGCGGGCGGTGGGGGGGAACAGGGCATACACGGGGCATGAGCGGAGGGTGGGGGGAATAGGGCACACACGGGGCATGAGCGGGGGGTGGGGGGAAAGGAGGGAGACACGGGGCATGAGCGGATGGGTAGGGGGGAACAGGGGAGACATGTGGCATGAGCGGGGGGTGGGGGGAACAGGGCAGACACGGGCCATGAATGGGGGGTGGGGGGAACATGATGGAGACACGGGCCATGAGCCGGGGGTGGGGGGGAACACGAGGGAGACACATGGCATGAGCAGGGGGTGGGGGGAACACGAGGGAAACACGGGGCTTGGGCGGGGGGTGGGGCGAACACGAGGGAGACACAGGGCATGAGCGGGGGGTGGGGGTACAGGAGGGAGACACGGGGCATGAGCGGGGGGTGGGGGTACAGGAGGGAGACACAGGGCATGAGCGGGGAGTGGGAGTAACACGAGGCAGACACGGGACATGAGCGGAGGCTGGGGGGGTACACGAGGGAGACACGGGGCATGAGTGGGGGGGTGGGGGGAACAAGGGAGACATGGGGCATGAGCAGAGGGTGGGGGGAAGGTGGGAGACACACGGGGCATGAGCGGGGGGTGGGGAGGAAAGTAGCGAGACACGGGGCATGAGTGGGGGGTGGGCGGAAAAGGAGGGAGACACGGGGCTTGAGTGGGGGTGGGGAGGAAGTAGGGAGACATGGGGCATGAGCAGGGGGTTAGGAACAGGTGAGACACAGGGCATGAGCAGGGGGTGGGGGGTAACACAGGAGACACGGGGCATGAGCGGGGGGTGGGGGTTAACACAAGGGAGAAACGGGGCATGAGCGGGGGTTGGGGGTAACACAAGGGAGACACAGGGTATGAGCAGGGGGTGGGGGTAACACAAGGGAGACACAGGGCATGAGCAGGGGGTGGGGGGGAAAGGAGGGAGACACGGGAATAAGCGGGGGTGGGGAGTAATACAGGGGAGACATGGGGCAAGAGCGGGGGCTGGTGGTTAACAGGGGAGACACCGGGCATGAGCAGGGGGTGGGGGGTAACACAAGGGAGACACGGGGCATGAGCGGGGGTGGGGGGTAACACAAGGGAGACACAGGGCATGAGCAGGGGGGTAACACAAGGGAGACACGGGTCATGAGCTGGGGTGAGGGTAACACAAGGGAGAAACGGGGCATGGGCGGGGGTCGGGGGTAACAGGGGAGACAGGGCATGAGCGTGGGTGGGGGGAACAGGGCACACACGGGGCATGAGCAGGGGGGTGGGGGGGACAGGAGAAGCACACGGGCCATGAACAGATGGTGGGGCGAAAGGAGGGAAACACGAGGCATGAGCGGGGGTGGGGGAACAGGGGAGACATGGCGTATGAGTGGGGGCTGGGGGGGAAAGGAGGGGACACAGGACATGTGCAGGGGTGGTGGGGGAACGAGGGGGACACGGGGCATGAGCGGGGGTGGGGCAGGAAGGAGACACAGGGCATGAGCGGGAGGTGGGGGGTATCATGGGGCATGAGCGGGGGTGGCGGGTAACACGAGGGAAACAAGGGGCATGAGTGGGGGGTGGGGGGAACACGAGGGAGACACGGGACATGAGCGGAGGGTGGGGGCAACAGGAGACACACGGGGCATGAGCTGGGGGTGGGGGTACATGAGGGAGACACAGAGCATGAGCGGGGGGGTGGGATGGAACAGGGGAAACAACGGGCATGAGCAAGGGGGTGGGGGTAACACAAGGGAGACACAAGGCATGAGCGGGGGGGTGGGAAGTAACACAAGGGAGACAAGGGGCATGAGCAGGGGGTGGGTTGGAACAGGGGAGATATGGGGCATGAGCGGGGGTGGGGGTTAATACATGGGAGACACGGGGCATGAGTGGGGGTGGGGGGTAACACAAGGGAGACACGGGGCATGAGCGGGGGTGGGGGGAACAGGAGGGAGACACGGGGCATGAGCAGGGGGGTGGGGGGAACAGTGGAGACATGTGGCATGAGCGTGGGGGTGGGGGGAACACGAGGGTCACACGGGCCGTGAGCAGGGGGTAGGGGGGACAGGGGAGACACGGAGCATAAGCGGAGGGTGGGCGGAAGGGGAGAGACACACGGGGCATGAGCGGGGGTGGGGGAAAGGAAGGAGACATGGGGCATGAGCGGGGGGTGGGGGTTAACAGGGGAGACCCGGTGCATGAATGGGGGGTGGGGGGAAGGAGGGAGACACGGGACATGAGCGGGGGAACGGGAAGGAAAAACGGATCAACGGCGAGGGATGGAGGGAAAAGGAGGGAGACACGGGGCATGAGCGGGGTGTGGGGGAGTAACACGAAGGAGACACAGGGCATGTGTGAGCAGGGGGTGAGGTGGAACAGGAGAGACATGGGGCATGAGCGGGGGGTGGGGGTAACACAAGGTAGACACGGGGCATGAGCAGGGGGTGGGGTGGAACAGGGGAGACACAGGGCATGAACGGGGGTGGGGGGTACACGAGGGAGACACGGGCATGATCAGGTGGTGGGGTGGAACAGGGGAGACACGGGGCATGAGCGGGGGTGGGGGTAACACAAGGGAGACACGGGGCATGAGTGGGGATGGGGGGAACATAAGGGAGACACGGGGCATGAGTAGGGGTGGGGGTAACACAATGGAGACATGGGGCATGAGCAGGGGGTGGGGTGGAACCGGGGAGAAACAGGGCATGAGCAGGGGTGGGGGAGTAACACGAGGGAGACACGGGGCATGAGCAGGGGGTGGGGGTAACACAAGGCAGACACGGGGCATGAGTGGGGGTTGGGGGTAACACAAGGGAGACATGGGGCATGAGGGGGGTTGGGGGGAACACGAGGGAGACACGGAGCATGAGCGGGGGGGTGGGGGGGAACAGGGGAGAAATGTGGCATGAGCGGGGGGGTGGGGGGACAGGGGAGAGACACACGGGGCATGAGCAGGGGGTGGGGGAAAGGAGGGAGACACGGGGCATGAGAAGGGGGTGGGGGAACAGGGGAGACCCGGGGCATGAACGGGAGTGGGGGGGAAGGAGGGAGACATGGGACATGAGCGGGGGAACGGGAAGGAGAAACGGAGCATTAACGGGGGGTGGGGGGAAAAGGAGGGAGACACGGGGCATGAGCGGGGGGAAAAGGAGGGAGACACGGGCCATGAGCGGGGTGTGGGGGAGTAACACGAAGGAGACACAGGGCATGTGTGAGCAGGGGGTGAGGTGGAACAGGAGAGACATGGGGCATGAGCGGGGGGTGGGGGTAACACAAGGTAGACACGGGGCATGAGCAGGGGGTGGGGTGGAACAGGGGAGACACAGGGCATGAACGGGGGTGGGGGGTACACGAGGGAGACACGGGCATGATCAGGTGGTGGGGTGGAACAGGGGAGACACGGGGCATGAGCGGGGGTGGGGGTAACACAAGGGAGACACGGGGCATGAGTGGGGATGGGGGTAACATAAGGGAGACACGGGGCATGAGTAGGGGTGGGGGTAACACAATGGAGACATGGGGCATGAGCAGGGGGTGGGGTGGAACCGGGGAGACACAGGGCATGAGCAGGGGTGGGGGAGTAACACGAGGGAGACACGGGGCATGAGCAGGGGGTGGGGGTAACACAAGGCAGACACGGGGCATGAGTGGGGGTTGGGGGTAACACAAGGGAGACATGGGGCATGAGGGGGGTTGGGGGGAACACGAGGGAGACACGGAGCATGAGCGGGGGGGTGGGGGGGAACAGGGGAGAAATGTGGCATGAGCGGGGGGGTGGGGGGACAGGGGAGAGACACACGGGGCATGAGCAGGGGGTGGGGGAAAGGAGGGAGACATGGGACATGAGCGGGGGAACGGGAAGGAGAAACGGAGCATTAACGGGGGGTGGGGGGAAAAGGAGGGAGACACGGGGCATGAGCGGGGGGAAAAGGAGGGAGACACAGGGCATAAGCGGGGGTGGGCGGCAATGGGAGGAACACACGGAGCATCAGCGGGGGGTGGGGGAAACAGGGGAGACACAGGCCATGAGCGGGGGGCGGGGGAAGGGGAGAGAGACATGAAGGCCTGCGCCTCACCACCTTGAAAGAAACATTACTGCCTACAGGCACACTTGTGGCCGATGCAGAGCCGACACAGCCCACGACTACACTGTGCAGGCAGAAGATACCGCTCCTATTGACAAAGCCTCTCATGCGATAAACAAAGATGGCGGGCGTCTCTGAAAATAGACGCACTGCACGCTTCACGGCAGCCAATAGAAAAGCATGTCAGATGTCAGCGGACAACACGCAAGCCGCTTGCCCAATCCCTGTCCTGTCCGCGGAGCGAACAGGGAAGTGTGTCCGCGAAGCGAACACAGATATCAGTAATTTTTTCTGACCTACTTTTTGGTCATTTAAAAAAAAACTACTAGACGGATTTTGACCAAATTTGGACCAGAGCAGCGGCTTGGTCCCCAAAGCGTGCTTTTGCAAATTTGGTCAAAATCCGTCCAGCGGTTTGAGCTGTAGGCGCAAGCAAAATTTTTTTCCCATTCAGTCTATGGAAACGGAGGATGCTCTGGAGGAACTCAACCTACTACTTTCATCACAAGGTACAACCTTGCGAATGTCCGCACTGTGGAACGAAGTTAGCTGTTGCTTCATGGATGTAGTACCAAAGCTGTATGAACCCTTCTCAGCACTAATTTGCACTGGTTACAGGTGACCTTGTCCGCATGTGCTTTTGGTACGTTACCATAAATGGTAAACAGCCGGCAGGCACAAGAATCCTGGCGAGTGCTGGTAGTAGGGTGTTCCTCCACCTCATTCTCTTCATCCTCTTCATCCTCGTTCTCTACATCCTCACGCATGTTCCCCTCTGCAGGCCCTTGGGGAGGTGGTGGACGGTTTGGGGGTGGTGCTGAGGCTGATGTAGCAACAGCAGCCATGGATGCCATTAGGGTTGATGAGGTAATCTCAGCTAGAGCACTAAAGGCAGCAAAAGTCAATCTGCAATAGCCAGAAGCACTATGAAGATCAGCTCTGCAGTGTGGCTTTTTATATGGGTGGAGGGGTGTGCCTTGAGAAAATATCCAACACTCAAAAGCGTTCAAAAAGTTACGTAAAATATGTGGAAAGCCAGGGCCATTGTCTAGGTCATGTGAAATGGTGATTTTTTACTGTAAAATAATTTGGATTGTCTAAATAAGTTCTTTTAAAATGTTGGGCATCCGGACAGAGTCTGCAAATTAGGACACACGCTCAGCGTGGGTGCGCTCACATGATGAAGTCGGGAACACATCCGCAAAGGGAACGGGTGTCTGCAGGACAGCAAATGCGCAGGAGCGGTCCTGTGCATGTCCGCGGGTGTTCTACGGACAGTGTTCGAATCCTGAAACTAATTAAAAGTGCAACACAAGTGAGCCGGACAGTTACGAACAGGTGCAATCTTTGCAGGACGTATGGGTATGGTGCGCATGTGTGTAGATGTTCTGCAGACTGTACGGCGAGGTATAGTGTCCTTAGGACACCTCCATTTTGTTTTTATACGGACAACCCGGACACCGCACCTGTTCTACGGACAGTTCCATCTTAGTTGCGAATGGTACGGACAGGTATAGTATCCTTAGGACACTTCCATTTTGTTGATTTATGGACATCCCGGACAGCTGGTGTGTTCTAAGAACAGTTCCATCCTGGTTTCGAATGGTACGGAGAGGTGTAGTGTCCTTTGGACATCCACATTTTATTAATTCCGGACAGGCACGCTGTCCGCCGACATTTTAACTGCTTTTAAAAAAAAATAAGATACACAGATTTTCATTACAAGAAATATAACATTTTTTTATTTATATACATACACACAAATTATGAAAGAGAGGGAGAAGCAGAAACTGATACAAAAATAGGGGAATTATGGGTTTGGAGAGGATGGATGGGAGGGGATGAAGGGATGGAAATCTCATCAAAACGTTTATGTTGTTGTTCACGGTTTGGGAGTAGTTCACTAGGACATGGAGCGGGGCCACAGGTACAGGTGGGACAATGGTACTTAATTTTTTCTTTGCTGTGGTCCTCCACTAACTGTTTCAAACTATTGAAATTTTCCTTAAGAATGTCTACTTTCTGTTTAATGCGTTCAAGAGTCTTTTCCATTGAGTCTTTTGGAGTCACATTTTCAATCTTTGTATGTCTGTAAAAAATGAACATATATATTAAGTACTCTTTAGGTAATGATTATTAATTTCCTTGTATTGACAAGTGTCTACCATTATTATCACTCTCTTCAGACATTTGCTCATCTGCAAAATTTTGTTCCAGCCACTCCAAAGTACTGCACATTTCTGTGTGAAAAACAAAAATATATTAATTATACTGTACCTCACACACAAAGCATAGCAATATATATAAAAAATGAAGTTTACTTACAAGTTTCCGGAAAGTTGAATTCTCTGTGTTGTGTAGGTCTACTGTTGTTTCTAGCTCCGCAGTTTCTGTGAGGTAATTATGTTGGAGTTATATCTTTTTTGTTATGGTATACTCCATTTTTTTACATATCGTATTTCAATGACTGGTTGATGTGTTAAATATGTAGGTTCCACTGCTTACTTATTACATGGCCACGGCAGTGGCCATGTAGTTATGGTTAAGTTGGTGTTTCCATAGGAAGAGCACTTTTTGGGTGGCTTATAACTTCGCTCCCCCTGGACGAATCCTCACCAAACTTTGCAAAGTAAATGGCCCACTCTGAATTTCTTTGCAAAGTTTGGTGAGGTTTAGTCCAGGGGGGGCAAAGTTATAGGAGGGGTCCCAAAATTGTTTTTTTCCCATAGACTGAATGGACACTCCTGTGGGAGAGCGCATCCCTCCAGCTGCTTCACAGGCCATTTGCGATGCTGTTGACCCTTACCTTTCAAGGGTCACAATATTGTGTATGTACTGTGATGCAGTACTCTGTAGGGGGGAGATTCTTCAAAGTGCTTTCGAAACTACAGTCACGGACCACCAGAAGACCTGCTACCTACCTATATAAGGCCCACCCTACATCTTCCTCTCTCCACCTGCCCTTTCTTATCCCTGTGGTTGGTGTCCCTTCCTTACCCTCTTTTGCCCTCCTCTCCTAGTGTGTTGTGTGTAAAAAAGCCAAAAAAAGTATAAAACAACAAAAATCCCCCAAAAAAAGGCTCTTTTCTGAGCCTCTTTTCTCAGTTTAAAAATAGAAAATAAACAGTGCAGGTCCCTGTGCATTTTTTAAACGTCCGCGGAGAGTCTTAGTATAGAAACATTTTTGGGGTGCTGCCCTAGCAAAACCAATGCACTTTTCTCTGGGAGTAAGTAGTGGCTCTGAAAAGAGCCTTTTGGTAGTGTTTTTGTGCGTTTGAAAAACTTTGAATCATCAACATCTACTGCAAAATAGATGACTACAATTCCAAAAAAGGTTGAAATGCATTTTGTACATTTCTCAGAAAAATCTGATTGGCAGCATATGTAAGATGGACTCCATCTCTGCGAAAAATGAATGTGCTATGAAACATAATATTTTCATTGTGAAAAGAGGACATGCCAACATCTCTTAGAAAGGCACAAACAGCCTTATTGACATTGCACCTCGCTTTCTCCATTTGTGGACCAAATGAGGAAGAACGCAACCACATTTGTGTTTGCGCAATACGAGAAAAAATGACTTGGGAATTTGGAAACATGTCCATGACCTTCTCAAGTCTTTCTTTCATTGCAAATTGCAAAGAATTTCCAGACACATATCCTAAACTGTTCACTCCACAATGAATTATAATTATGTCAGGATGACGCTCTGTCTGTAAAGTAGCACAGAGATGTACCAACTCCAGCCACTTCATTTCACGCACTCCATGCCAGTGCACTTCCACATGAGGGAAACCAAGATCTATAGATACACCACAAAGTTCTGCATGCACCTCCAACCAATGTATCCATGAGTCTCCTAAAATCCAGATAATCTGTTTTGAAAACACACATCCATAGCTATCTCTTCTTCTCTCAGGAAAAAGATGTCCTCACTAAATCTCTCCTTACACAACACACCCACTAAACTTTATTGACCAATACCTAGCTCCGCTCATTCACATTTGCATGCCTCTCCACCCCAGAATGCCTGTATGTAATACGCGCTGTCCGCGGACTACCGCCATGTGCGCGGACATGTAGAAGTTCTCAGCGTGGTGAATGTACTTGTAAATAGTGTTCCCCATTTCCCCTTTAAGGTGGGCTCTGAAAAGAGCCGTTTTTGTCTGTTTTTTTTGCAAATGCCTGACAGACACCTGTTGTTTTATATTTTTTATGGGGGAGGGGGGTTATTCTTACTTTACACCTAAAATCTTCACATAACCTGTTCCAAAACAACCCTTACATTCCAAAATAACATGGCATTTCCCAGAAAAGATAGAGAAACACCATCTGCTTCAAAATAAGCAGCATTACTCGAAACAATATTATCGTTGTTACAGAAAAACATACCAGCTCTTAGCATGAAAGCATGCATGCCTCGATTGATTGCACACCTAGCAATGCTTTGATCAGGACAAAAAACAGAACTGTTGTCCCATTTTGCTCTAGGAAGTAATCCAGAAATAATTACTTTCGCATTTGGAATGATGTTGATTACTGCTTGAACCAACTGTTCCAAATCTGCAAACAAAGTAGGGGAACTCACATTGCCCAAATGGAAAGCACCATCGTGCAAAACTACCACATGGGGACTGTTCATCCTAGGCATATCTCTACAAACTTGTAGAACTGCTTCTACATTGCAGTCAGTCACAGTGCTCCACAACACCTCCACTCCTCTAACATCGAAATTGTTTGCTGCATGCCTGCATTGAGAATACTCCTGTAAACCATGGACAAACAAATCTCCGAGCACCAACAACCTGACTTTCTCCACCTCTGCCATCTTCACTACACACACTCTCTTTCTAGACAAATCAACAACATCAACATCTGATTGGCTGATCCCTAGAGTCCCCTTTCCATGCTGGATTTTCTGGAAAACCCCATATGTGGCACGCCCTACCCACGGACAGCTGCGGTGTCTGCGTGGCACCTAACTCTTAGACAGCCCTTCTACCCTTTCCACATCACGCTCGGTTCCATTCCCTCATTGGCTACAGCTAAACAGTCACACAATCATCCACCAATCACATCCAAGACCTCTACATCTAACTCCATCATCAGAGTTCTGCACTTCAAATGTACTGTTGATCACTCTGAATACAAGTCTCATATAATTGGAAAGCACCTACTTCAAAAACTACTGTATAAGTCTCGAAGATTTCTACTTACAGCTCCATAAATATCCACATGCATGATTACAAAGTACAGGTATGCATATTTTATTCAGAGTACATGTACAACTCTTATGATTCCATATAAACAAAGTAATGCCACTAAATCTGCTTAGCCAATACATACATGCCAACGCTCCCAATTTAAGTGTGAGACTCCCAATTTTTCATTGAAAAATCACACTATTTTTTACTGTCTCCCGCATACCTATACATAGCTGCCAAACCTCCCAATTTACACGCAAAACTCGATTTTTCATTGAAAAATCTCACCATTTTTTACTGTTTCCCACCTAAATGAATGCTAATCCCAATGCAATTGTATGAGAAAAATCAATGTTCCCGATTGCTTTGGTGAAATCTCCCTCTCAGGTGCTCCCGATTGTTCGCATGTCTAGTCATAATATGAAATTATTCAAATTTTTCCCATCTACTATAATGACCTTTCACTTCCAAACCTCTTTGCTATCTAGAACACAGCTGTAAAAAATAAAGTGAATTTCATGAACTTAAAATTCTACTAATTTGCAAAGCATCTTCAACTAACATACTGTAAATAACATATACAGACTGCACATAGTCAAATGAAATGCATGCATACACTATGTTCAAATATCAAACAAGAATACTATCACAAAAACATAACAATCAATGTGTACATTGACATCAGTGCTATAAACATACAACATTACTAACTTCTTCCTTTTACAATTGCAGTGAAGACCACTCTCCTTAAAATCAGCAGCATCTAAACTACAAATAACATATCTGAAGAAACCTGCTGATTCCACAAAAAAAATGTACGTACAATACTACCTTTATATTCTTACTGTTCCTCGAAGATACTGTGTGGTTCATTTATGTAATTTGCGCAGAACCAAAAAAAAACATCGATTTCTGAACCATTGTGCCCACAAATCCACATTTATTAATCAGAGATTAGCAAGCAGAATGACACACAAATCCCTGTTTTTTTTGGAACACAACATACTTAACCCTTAGAATATTAGTACTACAAAACAAAGAACTGTTTTAATTTCATACCATTACGTTTACTATTAATGCTTCTCCTCACCAATAGCTCACTTTCTACTCTCATCTGAACTGCAGTGTAGTAACATACAAACAGAACAGTAGCCTTCCCAACCCATTGTAACTGCCCAATGCACATTCACACACCGCCACATACATCTTTCCTATCAAACTCATACATGCATGCACACAGCACACATACATTGCAAAACAAACCAACCCATACTTTCTTTTTTCAACAGACCCTAAAGAATGCCTACCAAAAAGCAAGTCCGTAGAAAGCAACGCAGAAATAGAGCAAATGAAAAAAAAGTGTTCAAAATAAGCATCCATCTCTACCAGAGTTTGTGCAAAACGTTCAAGAAAAACAGCTAATGCAGTCATTTAACGAAAACAAAAGAAGCTTCTAGTACAGAAACTTTGCCTCCTCTATCAAAATGTAAAACGAAACAGAAAGTGATTAACAAGAATGCAGCTACCACTACTGCTAACACTGCTCCTATAAATCCTCATGTAGTGGGAAGTAACCATACCAAAAAAAGTATTTTAGCAAAAATCTTCTGCCACAGAGTCCTTTTGAATCTGATAAAAACAGGAGCAACATCATGCACAACCCTTAAAACCTACAGGTTGAAAATTAATTCTAGAAGTTCTCGTAGACAGTGCAATCCTTCTCAAAAGGAAGTAATTTATTTTAGTTTGAAACAGGGTGAAACCACTAACAAATATAAGTACTAAACAACAAAAAAACTTCTCAATAAACACAATGTCAACAAAAATATCTTCTTAAATATCAGTGGTAGTGAATGGAGTCACACCACAAGCACAGAACCATATTTTAATGAAGAAACATACAAATAAAACCAAACAAACACAATTGCCATCCATAGCAGTAGACGAGGTTATGAAAAAATTAATAATACCATCATGGAACAAGAAACACTGCTTACAAAAATATCCCCAGAAAACTCAAAATTACCTCTCCATTCGACTGAACCAGAACGTCCAGTATACAAATGGCCGTGCGCATCAATGTGTAACATTCCAAACAAATCTTTAAAATCTTTATGCCAGTTCCTCAATCAGTATGTGAAAGGTAAAGACAAAATCAAAATGAAAGTGCTGCAAAATATGGATACTTGTCCAGTGCGCAAATACACAGGACTACAAGGACATTCATTAGCCTGCTTTTCAGGACCTATTTGCAAAAGCACCTTCCACTATATCAAAATGATATCAACACATCATTCAACTGTAAGAAATCTAGTCTATAAACTGTACTATGCTAAAAGTCCTGCTTTAGAACTAGCCAATTTAAATAACACTCTTCTACATATTACACCCAAAGACCTACAAGAAGAAATCAACCGTATCCAGAGAAAATATTTTAGAAGTGAAAACCACTTACAAAACGCAATAGCTTTAGAACAGACTAGCAACAATTCTGCACATGGCAACCTTCTACTACACACATACAAAAAAGAAACACTAAAATTTAAAAGCAAAAGTACATCCGCTGAAGTACCAAACCACGTGTGTGTGTGTTGCCGCAGAACTTTTTATAAAAGTAACACAAAACTATAGACGTAACATACAAAATAGAAGACTATGAAGATTTCAAATGTTATGTTATGTTATGTTATTTTGCATTTATATAGCGCCTTATGTACCATTGGTATGGTCTCAAGGTGCTGGTAGGTTGAACGCCCTCAGGAACCGAAGTTCAAGTCAGTAGAGAGAGGTAGAGGGAGTCAAAAGGCACATGTGAGCACCAGATATGTGTGCAGCAGGTGTGGTATTTGTGTGATAGCTGCTTCTTAGCGGTAGGTGTGGTGGTTGAAAGATCAATGGTATGTGTTCGTCTGGCAGGTTGTTATCCAGACCATTACTGGCTGCGTTAGGCCTGAGGAGAACGCCTAGGCTGGAAGGTGTATAAGCAGAAGTGTTTAGATAGGGTGATATGAAGTATGAGGCAGAATAATGGTATGAGAACATCTATACAGAATGGTGTCATAGTATTGCTGTGTTCTAGATGAGTGGTGGTGGAAGGAAGAGAGTAAGCGTGGAGATGTGAATAAGGTGGTTAATCTTAGGTGCTTGCGGTCCAGCTTCCTCCAAAGGTTTCATGTACGCCCTCCTTTCCATGTACTCAGACTGTTCTACCCATTTATGACCATTTCAGGCACTCAAAGCCATTTGTATTAGCCATCCGCACTATGCGCTTATCCAGACTACACACTCATCTGCACTACACAGTCATCCACTCTACCTACTCATCCGCTCTACCTCCTCATCTGCTCTATATAATCGTCGGCTCTACGCACTCATCTGCTCTACGCACCCATCCGCTCTATGCACTCATCTCCTCTACGCACTCATCCGCTTTATGCACGCACCCGCTCTATGCACTGACCCACTCAATTTACTCACGTGCTCTACGCACCCTCCCGCTCTACACACTCACCGGTACTACGCACTCACCGGCGCTACGAATTCCTCCGCTCTACGCATTCACCCGCTCTGTGTACTCATTCGCACTAGGCACTCATCCGCTCTACGCACTGAACCGCATTATGCATTTGACTGCTCCACGCACTCATCCGCTCTATGCACTCATCTGCTCTATGCACCCATCCGCTCTATGCACTCATCTGCTCTATGCACTCATCCGCTCTATGCACGCACCTGCTCTATGCACTGACCCACTCAATTTACTCACGTGCTCTACGCACCCTCCCGCTCTACACACTCACCGGTACTACGCACTCACCAGCGCTACGAATTCCTCCGCTCTACGCGTTCACCCGCTCTGTGTACTCATTCGCACTAGGCACTCATCCGCTCTACGCACTGAACCGCATTATGCATTTGTCTGCTCCACGCACTCATCCGCTCTATGCACTCATCTGCTCTGCGCACTCATCCACTCTACGCACCCATCCACTCTAGGCACTCATCCCCTCTAGGCACTCATCCACTCTAGGCACTCATGTGTTCTAGGGACACATCTGCTCTAGGCACTCATCCGCTCTAGGCACTCATCCGCTCGCTCTATGCATTTGTCTGTTCTACGCAATCATCCGCTCTATGCACTCATCCGCTCTACGACTCTTCCGCTCTACGCACTCATCCATTCTACGCACTCATCCACTCTGTGCACTCATCTGCTCTGTGCACTCATCTGCTCTGTGCATTCATCCGCTCTGTGCACTCATCTGCTCTGTGCACTCATCCACTCTGTGCACTCATCCGCTCTATGCACTTGTCAGCTCTACAGACTCATCCGCTCCAGGGACTCATCCGTTCCAGGGACTCATCCGTTCCAGGGACTCATCCACTCTACGCATTCACCCGTTCCACGCAATCATCGGCTTTACGCGCTCATCCACTCTACGCAATCATCCGTTCTACACAATGGGTTGAATTAGCTCTCTACCTTTAGCAGAAAACAAGTACGAAATAAATGACCCCTTAACACTTTGCAGTTACTGCACTACAAAACTTCACAACAACCAAACTCCTTCATGTGCTATCACAAATAACTTCGAATTATTCCCACTACCAAAACACCTGCAAAAACTCAATTTATATGAGAGCATCATAATTCAAACAGTACACCCATTTCAAGCAATAATACGCCTTCAACCAGAAACAGCAAAATTACCTCCCTCTGAATTAGTCAAAGGCATTTGTGGCAAAGTACTTTATTTACCATTAGATCTGACAGAATATGTGCACACACTAGGAGTGCAACGTTCAATAGAGCAATCTTTAATTGTCTTAATAAATGGTGTATATATATAGAAAAATGCCACTGAAAAACAGCTACCCACCTGCATACGCACTAGGTATGTCTAGTTGCAACAAGTGCTATAAATCAGGACGTTAAATAGTAACACCAGGAATTGGATGTTGGAAAAAGTTCATTAGTTGACCCTTCACATTCTGGAAATCTAAAAACCAAAACAAAAGAGGCATATTGGTGACATAATTAAAACCCAAAGGGGAGTGTCATATCTCTATGAGTGTGCACATGCAACTATTGACACTAATCTTTTCATTACTTCATTCATACTGGTTCCGACGTCATGGAGATGTACGTTGCAAGATCAGAAACCTTGGACCCCGCACTTGGTTTGTTACATTAAGTTGTGCAGAATATGCATGGGATGATTTACATGATTTCCTACGCATATCAAACAAAAACAAAACAAACATAGTGCTAACATCTGGAGAACTTTGCTCTCTAGATCCTGTTAATGTTTCAAGATATTTCCACAATCGTTTCATTGCTATGCAACACTTTATTTGTAATAAAACTGTTCCTCCCCTCAGAGAAGTGCAACACTTCTTTCTTTTGGAGAAAAGAATACCAAGCCAGAGGAGCACCACATATCCACATGTTTTTATGGATTAAAGATGCATCTAAATTTGGTCAGGACAGTGATGCAACTGTTTTGCAGTTCATCCAAAAATATGTCACTTGTGAAATCCCTTCACAAACGAGACATAGGGCCTCATTACACGGAAGGCGGTAATGGTTAACAGCCACCGTTAATGGTAACGGTGACCGTTAACCATTACCGCCTTACTACGAGGTCCCTTAGCGGGTTGGTGCTTTAACGCCTGCTTTTTGCAGGCGTTAAAAACCAACCCGCTAAGGGACCTCGGAGCTAATTACGGCACCGCAAAATTGCGGTGCCGTAATTAGCGCCTTCCCCATTCCCAGAGAGCCCTATGGGGCAGAAATGGGAATGGGGAAGGGCAATGGCGGAAGGGGGATTTACCGCCCCTCCAACCTTGGAATTGGGCGGTAAATCCCCTTTCCGCCAAGGCGGTGCCGGTATTTTACCGGCATGAGCCATGGCACTAATAGCGCCATGGCTCACCGCCTTCCGTGTAATGAGGCCCATATTGACCTTCATGCACAAATTGTACAATTTCGAAGACACAAATGTGGCAAATATTGTCATTGCAAATACAAAGACAAAGGGAAATACTACACCAAATGCTGCTTTGGTTTTCCTAGAACAGTTACAAAAACAGGTGAAGTGAACAACTTCATGTCTTCAGTTAGACATAGGGGGTATTACAAGGTAGGAGGTAGCCATGGTGCTACTAGCACCATGGCTACCCACTTATCGCATTCTGGGTTCGGGTTCCTGAAATAGGGACTTACCGGGTCATTCCAACCTTGGAGGACCCAGTAAGTCCCCATTCTGGGAACCATTCCCCATTCCCATTCGAGCTCCCATAGGGCTCAATGGGAATGGGGATGGAGCTAATAACGGTGCTGCAATTTGCGGTAACGTTATTAGCTCTGAAGTCCCTTAACAGGTCCCTTCCATAACGCCTGGTAAAAACAGGTGTTAAGGAAGGGACCTGCTAAGGGACCTCGGAATAGGGTCGTAAGGGATTACTGGCACCGATAATCCCTTTCAGTCTATGGGAAAAAAAGATGTTTTGGGACCCCCCTATAACTTTGCCCCCCCCTTGGACCAAAGCTCACCAAAGTTTCAGAGTGGGCCATATACTTTTTTTGCAAAGTTTGCTGAGGATTCGTCCTGGGGGAGCGCAGTTATAAGCTGCCCAAAAAGTGCTCTTCATAAGAACATATACTTCCCACGGCCCACATTAGCACAAACGTTGAAGGAGGTATGTCACTTAACTGTCCCTATTTTACCTTTATGATTGCATTGTGATTTTCGATTTTTGGAAGTGTGAGGGCTGAGTGGGCCTCACACTTCTTGGTTGGCCTCTACTCATTGTTGGTGTTTTTTGGAGCAGAATCCAATTTGTCACATACTATGCTTGTGGCATGGAGTTTAAAGTCTAAATCTGATTAGCAGATTTCCCTCCCAGGGATGAAATGATCCTTATAATCATTTTTATTTAATACGAATGAAAAACCCCAGGACTTCTATACCCTCACCAGATGGCAATCCATCACATTTTTGGATGCAATGTGTCTGTTTGTTCTTCTGGACATACATGCTATCTGCATCTTCCGTTTGGATGTTGCAGTGATGGACTTTCGTCCCCCTGAGTACATTTTCTGTCTAACAGTATTATTTCTGTCTGCTAAAGTGATATGATTTGAATCCTAGTGTAGTTTATTTAATGACACAGTCCCTCATACATGTACGTATTGCAGTTTTCAGTCTGGTAGTTGAGGTCACATATGACATTGTAATACTATGAATCAAAACATGTGTGGCCATATTTGACAGTAATGTTTTATTTTGTTCTCACCTATGCGTCTCAACAGAGACAGTTCCTGATAGCCCAAACTCTGAGATAATGACCTTACAGTATACTAGGCAGAGGCTGTAGTAAGCCAAGCATACTCACCGCGGTCAGTGGGCTGTCAGTGTCCATTGATATTCTTACCTGTGGATGCATGGTTAACAAACTGCATGCAAGGAAGGTATGTAGTGTCCAGGTAAGCACAGTCTGGGATTTGCCATACTGACAATCTGGCATTGCATGCAAAAGTTGAGTCCAATACTTTCAACACATTAAATTGCCCAATAGACCACCTTTGCCAAACAACCGCCTAACAGGAAATACATGCAGGAAGTGGAGGCTGTGGGACCTGAAAAGGAAGGAGGGAGACAGGGTTGAGGATGGGGTTGGGGAAAGGTTTAGGATGCTGGGAGACATGCATGGTGTTTGTAGAGAGTCTGGGTGAAGGGGCAGAGACACAGGAGTGAATGGAATGTGCTGCAGGTTGTAGCAATACTCACCAATAAAATGACAATAGTAATCAAAAAAAGGAGTGTACACCAGGCAAGAAGTAAAGCAATTTATTCTGGGCCAAGGCACAACTGGGAAAGCAAAATTTGCACAGACATGGGAATAGTGCTGCATGAAAGACGCTGTGAAAATATGCCCCCTAATACACATGTTTTTAAAACCATCCAAATTAATTAGCACCAAACCATGTCACAACATTGAGATAGTCCTCCATGTGGAGCTGATTGGTAGAGCTATGTCATTCCCTTATGGAAAAGCATACATGACCCCAAGGTGGTTGGGTCCTGCAAACCTCACCACACCACCTGCAAACACCTCTGTGAAGTCACAATCCAACCCACAATTCCCACATCAACAGTGCCAAAACTTTGAGACATTGGAGATGACCAGCAGATCTGTATTCATCTGTCGCCAGTCATTGTCATTCATTTATCATGAGAATATAGTTGATCATGATACTGGAGGAGCCTTGAACCACTGACAAATTAACATTTCAATGTTGCATCTGAAGAACTCTTCGAACCTCCTCTCATGCTCATATGTGCCAAGGGGCAATTTGAAACTGCCATGGGACACTTTGAAACCACCAGTAGATCAGTTTCATAAATTAATTTGCCAAATTATGAAATGATTGTGTGCCCACTGCCTTTCTTGAGCACCCATGAGCTTAGCTCCTTGACCTTAAAAGTATCAAGAGCTATTCATTTCTTACCATATGATCCCGGGAACGTGTAATTTGCAATGTGCTGTCAGCTTCCGTGGTTACTAAGCACATTAGTAAAATGTGAATTTGTTTCTAATAAAAAGCATGTTTTGAGGCATGTTTACAGTGCTGTGGTCTACTGTTAAGCCACACATACTTACCTGTTGCCTATCTGTATTGCCTATATGTTACTTGACTTGAAACACAGTCATTTTGGGCATTCTCCAGCCTATTGCATAGAATATAATTGAGTGGCTGTCAATGAAGTCCCCTCCATATCAGCAGGCTACACCCGCAGCTCGTATGTTTGTGTCTTTCTACCGTGCTGAACTTACATTTTCACCACAGGAGCAAGGCATGGTCTGAGACCAAGTGTTTTGGAGATGTCACCAAAATAACACAAGGGAGATTGAGATGGGCGGGGGGTATTGAGAGAACAAAGCTTGCAAGGGTGTCTCCCGAAATGTGGAGGGGGCATGACCTATGAAAGTTGTTTTTCCCACAGCAGGAAAGCCGGGCTAGGGAAACCCGGCTTTGGCAAATGTGTATTGCAAGAAAACAACATAGACCACAACAGTTCACTCATTTCTGAACATGGACAATCCAGTGGTGATTGAAGAATGGTTCTGCCATTAGGTCACATTACAACAATTCCCCGATAGGGTACAAATGTTCCTTGCATGTAGCCATCCATCAACTCAGTAAATGGTAGTTCCAGCCACAACATCCTCAAGATGGCACAAGGATTTAACAGTGCAGTTACATAGGTCAGATTTCATGAAACTCGCAGGAACACAGCTTCAGGAGGAGCATAGCCGCAGATACACCAACAACTTCATCTTTCTCCATGATATTCCAAGTTCACCCTTAATAGCCGATCCCAATTCTACCATTGTTTTGTACCCAATCACTGTATAACCCAGTTGAACAGTTGAACAGTGCTCCTCGGGTTCACTGAAAGGTTTGTGCTATATACAACCCAACACATACACCACATGCACATTGCTACCCCTCCGTGGTTGATACTATGTGGGAACAATGCCCTTTTGTCCATTTTCAGGATGTGGTTATATTTGCACTGGAATTTCACCTGATTGTAAACATGAGAGGATAGGTTGGGGTGATACAAATAGAGGTTCCAGGTGTCACAATGATTGATTTATTTATTTATTTATTCACATTTGTGGATTGCACAGCAGCCCAGAGGCATCGTGGTGATGGGGCTAGCGGTGAGAGTGAGCTATGAGCCATACAATAGCACAAGTTAAAAGAGCTTCCATAAAATCTACTGCTGTTATTAGGAACCAGCATAATAAATAATTTTGTTATGCAGGGGGAGAAAGTAGATTATTCCCACAAACAGTTATTATGACAGTGTGCCACTAATGTTCCCAGTGTGGGTTGCCATCTTTGTTTCTAGTTATTGTTTAGAGTTTGGTCATGTGGAGAACAAGAAGCATCCAGTGTTCTAAGTACATCTCAAAACAGTGAATAGGGGAGACACCAGGGCCCCACACCCCAATTGAAAAATCAAGGGTGATGTGTGTTGTATTGGCCAGAGCTCTGGCCAGTCCCAGCAGGGCAATTGTGTGGAACACAAATCTAGACAAAAGGTGTTGAAGAGCTGTAGGGTTATGGTAAACTATATTTAACTATGTATGCGTTTTGGTTAGTTTATTGTTTTCAGTTACATTATTTTAACAATTTAAAATGTAACTGATTAATTGAGTGAAAGGGTGTTGTTGGCGTGAAGTCTCCAAACCAGAACACACCTGATGTGGATGCAAAGTAACGATAAGCTAAATTGATTTAGAATTTGAAATGTTCCAGTCCTGAAGTGGTGCTTCACAGTTCAATGAAACATCAGCCCAGGGAAATGTAACAGACTTTATTCTGGATGGAAGGAGCGGCCGGTAGTATGTGATTCCATGTTTTGAAGTAACGAGTACATAACTTTTTATTCTGAGCATATTACTGTGACAGTTTCTTAGCCCAACCCCTCGGCAAGTAGCTACCTATAAAATATGCTTACTTTCAGAAAGGGAACCTATTGGTAATGCTCAGAGTCAATGTACACACATTCCAGTGTTTCATTCGTAAATAACATTCCTTAATGCAAGCTACAGTACAAACCTAACAATGAGGCAGAGAGTAGATCTGCACTACTCTTCGTCCAAAGGCCAAATGCACATAAGCACACTGTATATCGCACTGGAAATATCTCAGGCTACATCTACAACACATGTCTATATGTTATTTGAGTGAATGCCACTCATCTGAAAAGTATTCAATGTTTAGGTAGTTGAGGCTGACATGGCAACATGGTGGTGAAAGGCCAAGACAAGGAGGACATAGATTGAGCTGCAGACTGGACACAGTTGCATCAGAGGAAGGACTTGCTACTAGTGAGTGCTAACACAGTGCACTAGTTGCCAGAGGATGGGAGGAGCAGTAGGTGCAGATACACTCTACTATATCAGCAACAGGCGCGACGCTGCAAATAAACAGAGTTGCGGTATTGCCAGGGAAGAAAGACGAAATCTCACAACTGTCTTTTCACAGGACCAGAAGCAATGTGATGTTCCCAGGAAAATATTTAACTCCAGCAAAGGCAGAGTGGTATTTATTTATTTTATTTTTTGCATTTGTATAGCGCACTACAGCCCACGGGCATTGATGCGCTTTTTCAAGAATGTGTAAGTAGGCAAGAATATGACTTTGGAACATGCGATTACTTAGTTACATCATAAGGCGGTCAGTTGCAAGTACATTAAGCAGACATAGATTTCAGTTGAGTACCAAGCAAATGCTAGGCACGAAAATTTCAGACAAACAAACTGGTTTTGATGGCTTTGCGGAACGCCAAGTGGGAGTTGATAGCCCTGATGTGAGTGGGGAGTGCGTTCCAGTGGTCGGCAGCAATAGCTGGGAAACTCGAGCCTCCAGCACGCACTCTGCATGTTTTGGGCTTGGTAATGAGGTTGGTGTAGGCTAGCCTAGGCGGCCTGGTGAAGTTGGTAATTAAATGGGCTGGGAGAGGTAGGGGGGCGCTAGATCATGGAGGCATTTGTGGGTAATGGAGAGGATTTTGAAGATAACTCTCTGTTTAACGGGAAGCCAGTGCACCTGTCTCCTGAGGTCCGATATGTGATCCTTTTTCGGAAGTCCAGTGGCGGCCCTAAGTGCATTGTTTTGGACAAGCTGGAGTTTGGCAATGTTTTTGTTGGATGTGCCTCCAAGGAGAGGATTACAATAGTCCAGTCTTGAACCGATGGTGGCCCTGGCAATAGTAAGGCAGTTTTCTGCGTGGTTAGGGAGGGTCTTACTGCGTTGAGCAGTTTAGAGTAGTAGGGCGATGAGGATGCAATGGCGTTGACCTGCCTGTTCATGGTGAGGTTTGAGTCAAGGTAGACTCCGAGAGTTTTAACTGTGTTGGACACTTCAATGGGTATGTTATCGATGGTGAAGGAGCGATATTTCTTGTCAAGGTTACCCAGGATGGTTGGTGACCCAATGAGTAGGAGCTCGGTTTTGTCGCTGTTGAGGCACAGCCAATTTTCTGCCATCCAGGCTTGGATGGTGCAGTAAATGGAGTTAAGGGTGATCCTGTCCGTCTCGTAGTCACCTGTGAGAGGGATGAGCACCTGCGTGTCATCAGCATAGTTGGTGTATGAGATGCTCAAGGTGTCGAGAAGGTTGAAGAGGGGCCTCGTAAATAAGTTGTAGAGGGTGGGAGCCATGCAGGATCCCTGGGGTACTCCACATTTAATGTTGCTGGGAGATGCACATGCCGAGTCGGAAAAAACTTTCATGGCCCGTTCCTGCAGAAACAAAGTAATCCATGCACACGCTTTAGGGGAGAAGTTGGCTGCAATGGAGAGGTGGTGACAAAGTGTATTGTGGTCGACAAGGTCGAATGCGGCGGATAGGTCAAGGAGCAGAATGAGCGCAGGCTTCCCTGCGTCTCTGATATCGTCCATTTGATTTTTCAGGTCGAGTAAGGCCGTTTCAGTCCCATGTCGTGGCCTGAAACCAGACTGCCGAAGGCCCAGAAGGCGGTGGTTCTCTAGGAATTTTAGGACTTGCAGGTAAGCTGCTTTGTCCAGAATTTTAAGCAGGAAGGGGACTGTGGTAATAGGCCTGTAGTTACCTGGTACTGTGGGGTCAAGGGATGGTTTTTTAAGGAGTGGTTGAACCCAGGCCTCTTTGAGGTCAGACGGGACAAGGCCTGATTGGAAGGAGGCATTGATAAAGGCTGTTAGGAAAGGGGATAGGGTGGTACCGCAGTCCTTAATGAGCTGAGCAGGACAGGCATTGCCCTTGCAGTTGGACGGTTTAATAGTTTTTAGGAGGGAGATGACTTCGGATTCGGTGACGTCCTTGAAGTTGAATACCGGAGAGGAGTTAGTTGTAGTCTCCTTGTTCTGATGACTATTTTGGGAAGCAATCAGGAGGGTCAGTGCTTTTTGGTGAGCTAGGATTTTCGTTTGCAGGGTATTGAGTTTGTTGAGCATGGCGGATTGGATGTCATTACACCATTTTTCATCCTTCAAGAGGGTGGGTGGCGGGGAGGATGGTGTTTCTAGCTCCCTAAAAATGGCAAAGATTTCCTTAGTGCCAGATTTGGCGTTAGCTATCCGTGTGTTGAAGGAGTTAGCTTTGGCTTGGGTTATGGCAGATTTGTAGTCTTTGGAGATGGTCTTGAAGGCTTGTTTGGTAGTATCATTAGGTTTGGGTTTCCAGGTTGCTAGGGCGGCACGTTTTTAGCACGCATTTGGAGCAGATCCTGGGAGAACCAGGCATTTGTGTGCTTGGCTTTCTTGGCTTTCCTGAGAGTGAGGGAAGCAATAGAGTCGACCACTTGGGTAATGGCTAGCTTGAAGGAGCTGGCGAGGGTTTCAGGGTCCTGAGAGAAAGGAGCCTGGAGTGCAGGTACTTTAAGGAAAGGAATAATGCTTTCAGCAGTGAGCTGGCGGGAACTTCTGGAGAGGCCTGGAGGGAGAGGGGAGAGCGAGGGGGGGGGGCTCTTTGGATGTGTCAAGGTCAAATTGGATGTAGTGGTGGTCGGACCACGGGATGGGAGAGTTCTCAGTAATGTGTACTGGGCAGTTGTGGTGGGAGACCCAGTCCAGTGAGCGTCCTTTGGAGTGTTTGGGGTGGGCGATGGCTTGTGCGAATCCTAAGGTGGATAGGGCTTTATCTAGGGTGGCTGCGTGGGCGTCATTAGGGTCATTGAGGCCGAGAATGAGGTCACCAGTGAGTAAGACTTTGGAAGTCTTTTTCAGCTTGGCAGAGAGGGAATGGATGAGGGAGTCATGGAAGTATGTGGTAGGCCCAGGGGGACGGTAGACAGTGTGGAGAGCCAGAGTCATTGTAGATGAGAGGTTGATTTTGAGTGGGAGGTAGTCACAGCTGAGGCCAAGGTCGCCTTCTATTCTTCTGACAGTATGGCTTTCTTTGGCAATGAGGGCTACTCCGCCGCCCCTGGTGAGGGGTCGATCTTGTCTGTGGATGGTGTATCCATCTGGAATGGCCAGGGTGAGGGCTGGGCCAGAAGTTTCATTCAGTCAGGATTCAGTGATGATGAGGAGGTCTAACTTGTATATGTTTGTACATGCCATATTTACATAGAGATTAGTATTTAACATACATTTGTGGCATCTAGACATATGAATGTCCTTTAATAGCTTCTGTGGAAGTCTAGGGCATGCTCACTGTCGGCAGTTGTCTCTTGCATGCTCCACCAAAGTTCCATTTTCATGCCTCACGTTGACGGTTTCATGCAAATAGTTGAGTTAGATGATTTAACAGTTTTTCTGTGCATGAAATTGGCCAAGTAATCTATGCTACAATCTTATTATGCTATTTAGCTCAGATAATTAAAGAAGTTTAAAGAAGTTTCTTCTCATTCTTCCTGTTATGCTTCCGTCCCTTTCTCATTACCGCCCCATTCCCCTTCTCTCCCCCCTCTTCCCTACCTCTTTCCCCCTCACTTTTCTCTTCTTTCTCCTAATGGCGATCTCCTCTCTCAATCTTCCCCTCTCCTCCCACACCCACTCAATCCCTCTCCACAACACCTCTCCCCAACGCCGCAACCTTATCTATCCTCCTCTCACTAAGACTACCAATGCCTTCGACGTCGCCCTCTGGAAAACCAGATCAATCTGTAACAAAACATCTGCTGTTCTTGACCTTTTCCTTCGCCTTAACCTCCAATTTCTCTGCATTACTGAAATCTGAATCCCTCCCCATAACACCTCTGTGCCTGCCTCCCTCACCTCTTCCTCTTCCTCCTTTGCACATGTCCCTCGTTCTTCTGGCCACGGAGGTGGACTTGGCCTTCTATTTCAGCCGCACTTCACCTTCTCCCCCTCCCATACTTCTCTACCTTCCTTCCCTTCCTTTGAATTCATGTTCAAAATCTTTAATTCTACTCATGCTATCTCATTTCTTATAATCTCCTGCCCTCTGGTCCACTCTGCTCCTTTTACGAGGACATTGACCATCTCCTCAGCCTCATTTCCCCCAGTCCCACTCCTTTCCTTGTTCTTGGTGACTTTAATCTCCACCTCTCTTTGAACCCTCCTTCCTCTCCTCTCTTCTCCATTCTTGACTCTACCTCCTCTCTCCCCTCCCTTCCCCTCCTACTCACCAATCTGGCTCTACCATTGACCTCATCTTTACTTCCTCTCTCATTGCCTCCCCTGTATCCTCCCTTCTCACCTACTTATCTGATCACTCTCTACTTTCTTTTTCCCTCTCCCCTCCCTCCCCCCCCCCTTCCTCCACCTCGTTCTTCCGGCGTGACCTATGTGGCTTTAACCCCTCTCTATTTCTTACATCCATCTCCTCTTCTCTCCCCCATCTCCCATTTCTCCTCTCTCTCTGTATCTGATGCCTCCTCCATCTTATCCTCTTCTCTCTCGTCTACTCTCGATCTTCTTTACCCACTCTCCTCATTTTGCCCCTCTCACCGTTCTGCTCAACCTTGGCTTTCTTCTCATCTCTCCTCCAACCGCCGCCTCCTCAGGTGCCTTGAACGTCAATGGCTCAAACACCCTACCCCCTCTAACCAATCTGCTTATTTCTCCTATCACACCCTCTATGACTCATGCCTCAACTCCGCTAAACGCACCTACTTCTCTGATCTTCTCCAGTCTCAATCCTCCCACCCTCGCCGGATTATTCAAACTTTAACCCGTCTTCTCTCTCCTTCTACTCCTGATCCCTCCATCACCTCTTCCCTCTCTGCTACTGATCTTGCCTCCTTTTTTTCTAGCAAAGTCCTCAACCTTCGTCAAACTATTCTCTCCTCCCCCTCCTCCTCCCCTCCTCCTCCTTCTCTTCCCCATACCTTTTCTATGTCCTCCTTCTCTCCCGTCACTAATTCTGATGTTACCCTCCATTTTACCAACACTCATCCTACTGCTTCTCCCGCTGACCCCATTCCTACCCCCTCATCCCGAAAATCTACCCCCTCCTTATACCTTACCGTACCTCCTTCTTCAACATCTGCCTCTCAATGTCCACTTTTCCTACCCCTTTCAAGCATGCGACCATCATCCCTATTCTCAAAAAACCCTCTGCTAACCCCCATCTTGTTTCCAACTATCGCCCCATATCTCTCCTACCCTTCCTCTCCAAACTTCTTGAATGCATTGTCTATTCTCAACTTTCTTCCTTCATCTCTAACCACTCCCTCCTTCCTGATTCCCAATCCGGCTTCCGCCCACTGCACTCCAATGAAACTGCACTCACCTCTGTCCTGAACTCTCTCCTCTCTGCACGTTACTCAAAACACTCCTCCATTCTTATTCTCCTTGATCTCTCCGCCGCTTTTGATACTGTCGACCATCCTCTTCTTCTCAATACCCTCTCCTCATTTGGCTTCAAGGGCTCCGTTCTTAACTGGCTCTCCTCTTATCTCTCTAACCACTCTTTTTATGTCTCCTAGGGTGACTCCTCCTCTCCCACACTTCCTCTTAACCACAGAGTTCCCCAAGGTTCTGTCCTTGGCCCCTTTCTTTTCTCTCTTTACACCTCCTTCTTAGCTCCTATCATCTCCTCCTTTGGCATCTCGCACCATTTCTATGCGGATGATACCCAACTTTTCCTCTCCTTCTCCTCTTTCTCTCCCGACATTCATGATAAACTATCTTCCTGCCTTTCCGCTATCAAATCCTTGATGTCCTCTCACTTCCTTACTCTTAACGCTGATAAAACTGAACTCCTCTTCTTCCCTGCCAATACTCTTCCTCCACCCTCCCCTCCCGCCTTCATTCTCTTTCCCCCCTCCCAGCTCTCCTTCTCTCCAGATGCCCGTAATCTTTGTCTCCATATTGACACTCTCCTCTCTCTATCTCACCACATTTCTCTTACTGCCAATTTTGTCGCTTTCACCTCTACAACATCCGTAAAATCCGACCCCTCCTTACCTTTCATGCTACTAAACTTTGAATGACCTTCCTTATCTTCTCCAGACTCTTTTATTGTTCCTCCCTTCTCTTTGGACTCCCCTCTTCTCACCTCGCCCCACTCAAATCCATCTACCACTCAGCCATCCCCTCCCTCTGCCTTCTCTCACCTCTTGATTCTATCTCCTCTTCTCTCACCTCTTTAGGCTGGCTCTCTTTTCACTCCCAGCTCAAATTCAAGTTCCTCTGTCTTGTTTTCAAATCCCTCTATGGTCTTGCCCCGCCTACCTCTCCCCCCTTCTCACTTTCTACACCCCTTCTTGCTCTCTCTCCGTTCTGCTAATCTCTTCCTACTCTCTCCTCCACCTCCTCCCTGTGCCCGCTCCCGCTTCCAATCTTTCCAACTCCTTGCTCCCTTTCATTGGAACCTCCACCCCCTTCACATCCGCTCTTCCCCTTCCTTCCCTTCCTTTCGCTCTTCTCTCAAATCTTATCTTTTCCACTCACCTCCCTAACACCCTTCGTTTCCTCTCGCTCTTCCCCCTCCCCCTCTTTCCTCATCTCCTACCACTACTCTCCCTATCCCACCCTACCTTCTTCCGCCACACTCCCTCCTCTCTTCTAGTCCTGCTCTTTTCTCTCCTCTTCCTCTCACACTCATACATTCCCTCTTACTCCTGATCTTACCCCCACTAACATCTCCCTTTTCCCTCTCTCTCCTCTGCCACTCCATACTCCCTCCTCACCTCTGCATTATTGTAAATTGTTCTTTACACTGTTTTCAAGTTATGATTCAATTTCTATATAATGCTTGATGTATTTTGCGTGTTCTCATGTAAAGCACTTTGGATTAACGGGCTATATAAATGCAATAAAATACAATACAAATACACTCCA
Source organism: Ambystoma mexicanum (assembly GCF_040938575.1). Taxonomy (NCBI): domain Eukaryota; kingdom Metazoa; phylum Chordata; class Amphibia; order Caudata; family Ambystomatidae; genus Ambystoma; species Ambystoma mexicanum. The sequence continues at coordinate 228,783,009 of NC_090930.1, read as the reverse complement.
CCTTTCAAAAGTAAATAGTTTTCCATGAGGACATTTGATGAAATACACCTTTTTTTTAGCACTTGCTAAAAGTATCTAAATTCCATAAGAATCCGCTGTAAATGGCTTCCATAAGTATACATTGTCGGATGCATATCCACTTATTTGCCCTGTGAAGTGGAGATGAATAACATTTCACGTAGAGACGAATGGCCATGTACGTGCACAATGTATTGGTCTGTTCCATGCTTTGCACACATTTTAGAAAATAATCCTAATATTTGATGCCCTTGGAATGGGTACATAACACCACATTAAGATAGAGAGCCATTGAGGATGTGATATATTGCTCGGTCGTTTGTCATCTCATCCAGGAAGTAAGAAGTGAGATTCCCAGTAAGTCTGTGCCAAAGGGATGTAATGGTTGAATTCCAAATGGTATTTATTTTAAAGATATAAACAGCCTGACACGTGTTTTGAGCTTTCCTAGCTCTTTTTCTGAGGCTGATTGAAACACACAAATAGCCAATGCAAAGTAAATTGTCCAAAGTAAAATACAAATTCACAATTGATAATTTTTATTGTATACATGGTCAACAACACAAGGGAAACAAAGGGTGGGACACCAAAAAGGCCAATAAAAACAATTGAAAATTCAAGTAAACATTTGGTATGTCATTGCTTAGACACATTGGTCAAACGTATAAAACAAGGTAGTGGTTCAAACTGAAGGCAAACAAAGGAAGAGAGTCAAGATAGGGGTGTGAAAAATACAAAAAAAGATAAAACACATTAGTATAAAAGTATTTTGGCTAACACGACCAAAAAAACACTTTACCAAGAGGAAATTAGTAGTACCTTGTATCCAATAGTCATAGAGCCAAATGAGTGTTGCAGGCAATTGCCTGGTCTGCAAAAAAACATATTTGATATTTGATGAAAGGGTTAAAACCTGAGATACTTGAAATTGCATCATTGTAATTGGGGCAACATACTTCTAATGCTTTGCGGTTGTTGTGGATTCTAAGGGTAAAAAAGTCAAGTTGTTGCAATTTTAGTATTAAATTAGCTAAGTTTGCATTCGAAAATTGCATACGACCAAAATCTAATTGAATGTCCTTGATGAAATGTAAACAAACAAAGTATAGAACGTCAGGAAAAACCTTTCCAAATCTTTATTGCAAAGTAAAAATGGTTGCAGAACAGGCAAAAGCCTCCATAATTGGGATGTCACGCGACTACTTTTTGAAGGTGGCAGCTGTGCCAAGGGCCATCAAAAAAGAATTGTGCCTGCTGGCAAATGTGGTTTCTACAATGAATATCGGGAGCGCAGGCAAGCGCGTCCCGTAAGCAAAACATAAAGTGAAAAGCCTCTAAAGGACTGAGCAACTAGTCCGGATTCGGTTACTAAATGCTGTGTCGCTCGATTGGAGCCACTATATTAGGTGAGGTAATACTTTACAGAAAGGGTATAGAATACGTGGCCACACTGATGCGTGACCTGATTAAGCTAAGAATCCCACAGCAAAGGCAACAAGCAAAATTAGCATCAAAGCACATTGCAACATTGAGATAGTCTTCCATGTGGAGCTGATTGGTAGAGCTATGTAATTCCCTTATGGATTAGCATATATTACGCTGCTGTGGTTGTGTCGTGAAAACCTCACCACACCACACGCAAACATCTCTGCGTGCTTCCCCCTTCTCATGCTCACATGTGCCATGAGGCAATTTGAAACCGCCATGGGACACTTTGAAACCACCAGTAGATGAGTTTCATAAATGACATTGCCGAATTATAAAATGATTGTGTGCCCACTGCCTTTCTTCAGCACCCATGAGCTTAGCTCCCTGACCTTGAAAGTATCAAGAGCTATTAATTTCTTACCATATGATCCTGGGTACATGTAATTTGCAATGTGCTGTCAGCTTCAGTGTTTACTAAGCACGTTAGTAAAATGTGAATTTGTTTCTAATCAAAATCATGCTTTGAGGCTTGTTAACAGTGCCTTGGTCTACTGTTAAGCCACACATACTTACCTGTAGCCTATCTTTATTGCCTATATGTTACTTGACTTGAAACACAATCATTTAGGGCATTCTCCAGCCTAGTGCATAGAATATAATTGAATGGCTATCAATGAAGCGCCCTGTATATCCGCAGGCAACACCCACAGCTGGTAGGTTTGTGACTTTCTACCATGCTGAACTTGCCTTTTTACCACATGAGCAAGGCATGGTCTGAGCCCAAGTGTTTTGGGGTAGTCACCAGCATAACACAAAGGAGACTGAGATGGGTGGGGGTTATTGAAAGAACAAAGCTTGCAAGAGTGTCCCCCTCGAATGAGGAGAATGAAGAGGGGGAGTGGCCTATGAAAGTTGCTAAAAGAAAACAACATAGATCCCACTAATTTCTGAACATGGACAATCCAGTGGTGATTGGTGCACGGTTCAACAATTAGGTCACATTACAACAATTCCCTGGTGGAGTACAAATGTTCCTTGCATGTAGCCATCCATCAACTCAGTAAATGGTAGTTCCAGCCACAACATCCTCAAAATGATGTGTTGGCTATTCAATTTAAAATAGGATGAAGACATGAATCGCTGAAGAAGGCACAAGGATTTGCACTTGACATAGGTCAGATTACATGAAACCCCCAGAAACACAGCTTCAGGAGGAGCATAGCCGCAGATACACCAACAACTTAATCTTTCTCCATGATCTTCCAAGTTCACCCTTAATCGGCAATCTTAATTCTAGCCATGGTATTGTACCCAATCATTTTATACCACAGTACAACGGTTGAATGGTGCTCCTTTGGTTCACTGAAAGGTCTGTGCTATATAAAACCCAACACAAACACCACATGCACATTTCTACCCCTCCAATGTGTAAAATCCCCATGTTTTTATGAGTCTTCAGCTGGCAGTGGGTTGTCTACATGTTTCGGAAGGTTTAAAAAACTGTTTTTTGGAGCGGGAGAGGAGATTGTGAATACTGGTCTTGTTTGGGCTGAAGATCTACCATTGATTAAAGTGATCTACAGTTGGGCGTGGTTAGGTAAAGTATAAATACGTGCATATAAGGTGGAGTGACAGGGGGTGTCCAAAGATAATGGGACATCTCGTAGATGGTTTCTAAATGTATGGTTGAAGAGGTGCTGCTTGGCCATTCCTCAATAGGCTACCCGTTTGTGTTTCAAAGGCGACTACTAGTGCTCAGAATTGTTTTTCTATCTGGTGTGGGTTGACAAGCAAATGTCTGATGCTGTTGGCAATTTGGATGCTAAGTTGAAGTTGCTAAGGAAATAGCTTGGGCAGGCATACTTGGCATGAGGAATGAGCATGCCTTTATTCTAGATGATGATGATAACTCTGCTGTTCCTGACTCTGTGCTCTGAGATTGAGAGTCTAATACCTCCCTCTGTAATTAACCTGATACATTCTGGTGAGGTCCATAGAACAGCAGTTATTTTTGGTGGTAGAGAGAAGATCTGTAAACTTTCATTGGCAGTTCTGGTTCATACATGAATCTGGATGACTATAAACAAGTACACTTCTGAATCATGTCTTTCCTTGTTTATGACTGATGTCTTGGGGTAGTATGATGTTTGAGCAATGCACGATGAAGACCGAGGATAACCAGTCAGGCTAGACTTTTTGGGCAGGTTAGACTATTTGGGCATGGGGTGCCATAATTGGAGGAATGACTGCGAACGTCCTCAGGCTATAAATAGAGTAACCAAACATTGGAGATACTTGTGGTTAGATGTGCAAAGAGGGTGGTTCTAGTATTTCAGGAAAAGTCAGTAGGAGTGGGTATGTACTAGAGTGGACAAGAATGAGTGGTTGATACTATGTGGAAACCATGCCCTTTTGTAAATTTTCAGGATGTGGTGATATTTGCACTGTAAGTTCACCTGACTGTGAATATGAGAGAATAGGTTGGTGTGATACAAATATAGGTTCCATGTGTCCACACTGATGGGGGCTAATGGTCAGAGTGAGCTATGAGCCCTACAATAGCACACGTGAGAACAGCTTCCATCAAAACTACTACTGGTATTAAGAACCAGGACAATAAATAATTCTGTTATGCAGGGGACAGGGGGAGTACATTGTTCCCACAAACAGTTATTATGATAGTTGGACACTAATGTTCCCAGTTCGGGTAGCCATCTTTGTTTCTAGTTATTGTTTAGAGTTTGGTCATGTGGAGAACAAGAAGCATCCAGTGTTCTTAGTACATCTCAAAACATTGAATAGGGGAGACACCAGGGCCCCACACACCAATTGAAAAATCAAGGGTGATGTGTGTTGTATTGGCCAGAGCTCTGGCCAGTCCCAGCAGGGCAATTGTGTGGAACACAAATCTAGACAAAAGGTGTTGAAGAGCTGTAGGGTTATGGTAAACTATATTTAACTATGTATGCGTTTTGGTTAGTTTATTGTTTTCAGTTACATTATTTTAACAATTTAAAATGTAACTGATTAATTGAGTGAAAGGGTGTTGTTGGCGCGAAGTCTCCAAACCAGAACACACCTGATGTGGATGCAAAGTAACGATAAGCTAAATTGATTCAGAATTTGAAATGTTCCAGTCCTGAAGTGGGACTTCACAGTCCAATGAAACATCAGCCCAGGGAAATGTAACAGGCTTTATTCTGGATGGAAGGAGCGGCCGGTAGTATATGATTCCATGTTTTGAAGTAACGAGTACATAACTTTTTATTCTGAGCATATTACTGTGACAGTTTCTTAGCCCAACCCCTCGGCAAGTAGCTACCTATAAAATATGCTTACTTTCAGAAAGGGAACCTATTGGTAATGCTCAGAGTCAATGTACACACATTCCAGTGTTTCATTCGTAAATAACATTCCTTAATGCAAGCTACAGTACAAACCTAACAATGAGGCAGAGAGTAGATCTGCACTACTCTTCGTCCAAAGGCCAAATGCACAGAAGCACACTGTATATCGCACTGGAAATATCTCAGGCTACATCTACAACACATGTCTATATGTTATTTGAGTGAATGCCACTCATCTGAAAAGTATTCAATGTTTAGGTAGTTGAGGCTGACATGGCAACATGGTGGTGAAAGGCCAAGACAAGGAGGACATAGATTGAGCTGCAGACAGGACACAGTTGCATCAGAGGAAGGACTTGCTACTAGTGAATGCTAACACAGTGCACTAGTTGCCAGAGGATGGGAGGAGCAGTAGGTGCAGATACACTCTACTATATCAGCAACAGGCGGGACGCTGCAAATAAACAAAGAGTTGCGGTATTGCCAGGGAAGAAAGACGAAATCGCACAACTGTCTTTTCACAGGGCCAGAAGCAATGTGATGCTCCCAGAGAAATATTTAACTCCAGCAAAGGCAGAGTGGTACATGTTTGTACATGCCATATTTACATATAGATTAGTATTTAACATATATTCGTGGCATCTAGACATGTGAGTTTCCTTTGATAGCTTCCGTGGCAGTCTAGGGCATGCTCACTGTCGGCAGCTGTCGCTTGCATGCTCCACCAAAGTTCCATTTGCACGCCTCACGTTGACGGTTTCATGCAAATAGTTGAGTTAGATGATTTAACAGCTTTTCTGTGCATGAAATTGGCCAAGCAATCTATGCTACAATCTAATTATGCTATTTAGCTCAGATAATTAAAGAAGTTTATAAAAGGAATAATTTATGTGCCTGATTAACAATTATTCATTTAGTCAAGGTTATAGATTTGAAGCCAAATTGAATATTTACGCTGTGACTGAAGCTCAATATACCTGCAGATTTCTTCTCTAATTATTAAAATTATTTCATTACAAAGTGTAAACAAAATTAAATGTTATGTTGAATAAATATGTGGTTTCTGAAGCCTGCACACCTCCTGCTTCTCTGCCTGTTTTTGCTCTATAATCGACTTTACCATCAATTCAATGTCACCCTATACAATTCTGATCAGTTAGGGAACATCCTAGAATGGACAATATTGTGCTTTGTTGTGTTAGCCAGAGCCACATCGTGTTATTTGTGATTGGTAATAATGTGATTTTCCATGGAATGTCATATCTTAAATCACATAACACAAAGGGTCATCATATGCAAAGGGTGTCATTTTCAACTTCCCCAGAGTGCAAAACCTGTGCTAAAAGCAGCGTAAAAGTGTTATGCATACTTTAACACTACTATTTCACTCTTGGGGTGTTAGCCGTTTTGCAAACTATGGACATGAAATAGGACTGCCAGTTCTGCCTGATATTCCCACTCCCCTTTCCAAAAGTACATCGTTTTCCATAAGGACATTTGATGGAATACAACTAAAAGCAGGAACATTCCAAGAGAATCCAATGTAAATGGCTTTCATAAGTATACATTGTCGGATCTATTTCAACTTATTTGCCTGGTGCATTTCACGTAGAGACCAACGTCCATGCACGTGCACAATGTTTTGGTCTGTTCCATGCTTTACACACATTTTAGAAAATGACCCCAATATGAATTCAAAGTTTCTTTTTGTATTTGTGTTTATTTGTAAAGCACATAACTCCTAAGCCAGAGGTCAAAAACGGTACAACAATAAGACATTACAATAAATCAGTTAGGAAACAAATGCTTTTTTATTCGAGATTTAAAATAAGAGATTAAATAAAAAGAAGAATGTCATTCCAGTGCTTAGGGACGAGAAGGGAGAAGGAGCGGAAATGATATGAGGCACAGAGAGAATGAAGAACAACCAGTAGAAAGAGAGACTGGGAGCAAAGGGGATGAGAAGGAGAGTAAAACGAGACTAAAGACAAGAGATAGAGCAAGGCCGTAAAGACATATAAATACTAAGCAGAGAAATGAAAATAGGAGATGGTCTTCAAAGGTCAGCCACTGAAGAGAATTAAAATCAGAAGAAATAGAATAATGAGGAGAAAGAGCGGTAAGAATGCAGATTGAAGAGTGAAAAATAGAGCAGAGTGTGGCAAGATAATAAACAGGAACAAAAAGTAGGAGACAAGAACAAGAGAACAAACAGGAGAAAACTAAGGATGACATTTGTATTTTGGATGCATGAAAAGTTAAGAACCAGATGGCTTTGTGAATATTGAGCAGTCAAGATCATCAGGAGTGGGGAACAGTAGAAATGTCAGATGAGAAAGAAAGAGAGGAGTTAAAAATGGCTCCAAGGTTACGTGCCGAAACGGAGATGGGGAGTTAGGAACAAGTAAAAGAGACAGAGCATGGAGGAAGAGGGAGAGGTATGGTGGGAGCAGGAAAGAAGAGTACTTTCATTTTTGATGGATTAAGGTGTAGATAGTGGGAGAACATCCATGATTGGATAGCTAGCAGACAGGCTGCGAGGGAAGAATGAATAGAGTCTAGGACTAGTTGATTGAAAAAAAAATCAAGGATACGGCAAACTGTATGGGTATCCCAAAAACATGTCTGAGACTCAAGGAAGTGCTGCTGCATGGGGCTGTGTGTCTGCTGAAGGCATGTGGCCTGTTCCTGAAGTGTTGCACTGAGGCATGATCACAGCATTGTAAGATGTTTGAGAGGGATCTCCCTGTCAGTCACCTACACTATTATTTTAGTCTTAAGAGTGAGGCCTATCTCACACGATATATGCTGGAGGGCTGTGTCCAGCACTGTGCATGTGTTTTATTGTGGACGTCTTAACTCTGAAGAAACCTATGCGCTGCTCTGCATGGCAATTTGTTTTATTTATTTATTTATTTATTAATGTGATACAGTTTTAAACAAATGTAAAAAACTTTACACATATTTACATCAGATATCTAAAGTGCAAGAATACAATAAAATTCCAAATCTTAATAAAATCCTTAGTACGGTTAAGATAATTAATTTGTGTATGGATTCAGGTCAAGGCCTGAGAGAAGAGAGAGAGAGACATCCTATTCATATTCATAATTAAAATAAAACATTTCATACTTGCACAGCAAGAGTGTCATTACTTATCTGGGAAGTACCCTCTTAAATTCAAATTCATGAGAGCAACTGCCACTCGCCATACCTGAAAGAGTGCTAAATGCAATTTAGGATTATAGGTGTTAACACACTGCTTCCAAAAATCTGCCTGACCCATATAGTCTATATTATGAACAAACTCGCCAAGATACTTTATGTACTCTGTTCTCATCCTGCAGCAACTCGTCAGCACATGACGAGCCGTCTCTGGCTCGGTAGGGAGATCACAAATCCTGCAATATCTTTCTGCTAAGCTTAGCCCCAGTTCAGGGCCCTGAGTAGACAGGATCGGTAAGTGATTGAGGCGCATTAATAGAATAAACCGCCGCAGGTGTTCTGATGGGCACTGATTTAGATAGAGTTGTGCCTTTCCATAGGTATATAGCACAAATAGAATGAAGCTATAGCTTTTCAGGCTACTGAGATGATTAAAATCATTCTGCCAATCCCACAGGTTGAGGCGATTGCGCATGCTGGTGATCAAAACATCATTTTCCCGACCCCATTCTGGTGACCAGCTGATTTCTTCAGTCAAGGACCGAATCTGGCTTTCTAATTTAGCCTGTCTACCAGCCACACAATCTTCCTTAATCGTCAAAAATAGATTGTTTGTTGGTTTGTTATTGAGTCTGATATGGAATTCCATCCTCTTCCTTAAAACCATGGCTCTAAGGGAGAAGATTCCTAGTTCAAGTCTAATAATTGCCATGGGGATACACTGTGGAAGGCCGAGGATTTTTCTCCAAAACTTACCCTCTATCAGTTGTAGCCACCCTAGGTTCATATTTATCAGTGGGTCTAAACCATACGTCACCATAGGAGCCAAACATTGAATATATAACTGACGTGCTGCCCAAATTGAGAATCCACACTGTTCTCGTGTGAATTTATAGACTAAAGCTGTGAGTTGAGCAGCTTTTGTTTTACGCTCTTGGATGCAAGTGAAGTAGTTTCCTTTGCTATCAAATTCTACCCCCAGATATCTATACATATGCTTGTATTCAATTTCGATCGATCCCATCATCATTCTCGGTCTCGCCACTCTACCAGCAGTATATAACAACAGCTTAGTTTTACTATTGTTAATGACTAGTTCATTGCTTTCTGCATAGCGCCATAGCTGATTGGCTGATCTCAGGATACCACTAAAAGTGTGATCCATGATCACCAAGTCGTCTGCATAAACTAGAAGTGGGCAGTGGCAAGAACCTATCTTAGTGGGACAGTTATTAATCCCTAGGAGACATTTGGGTATATCTGAAATAAACAAGTTGTATAATGTTGGGGCAGTAACACATCCTTGCTTTACTCCTCGACTCTGGGGGATGGGTTTGGTCACTGAACCCAGGTTGTCTAACCTAACTTGTACAGTATTATTAGAATGTAATAGCTCCAAGTAATACAATAAAGATTCAGGGCAGCCCAAATTCCTCAATTTGTTCCATAAAAGGGAGCGATTGACCAAGTCAAAATCCGCCTTAAAATCTATATATAGTGCGTATAGAGGGGGATTTGAACGAGACAGAGCCTTATTTCTCAGAGTATTCATAATAAATATAGTATTGGAAGTAGAATAGCCTGCTCTAAAGCCGCTTTGGAATTGGTCTAATATCCCAGCATTCTCTACCCATGTTAACAATTCTTTCAAAATAAGTGCTGCAAACTGTTTCCCAGAACAATCCAGCATAGATAAGAGCCGGTAGTTCGTAGGATCGGACCTACTACCTTTCTTGAAAACAGGTATGATGATGGCTGCCTGCCAAGAAGTCGGTATACTACCTTCATGCAGTACCTTATCAAACAATATTTTCAAAAGGTTTGCCCAAAAAAAGGGATTGCTCCTCAGCACCATATTAGACAGGCCATTAGGCCCTGGGGCTCGTGAGGTATTTAATGCCTTAATTCTGATTTGTAGATCCTCCACAGAGACAGAGAATGGGGGGATAAGGGGTATGCTAGCCGTGGGAATATAAGTCCCACAGCTGCTCCCCGTATTTCTCATTTTCAAAAAGGAGATCCATTTATCACACCCTATAGGATTAACCATGCTGGATAAGGTTTTCCCTTTCACTTTCCCCAGTATGGACCAGATTTTACGAGTGTTCTTACCACATAATGTTCTAACTGTATGTTGCCACCTCTCTACCTTCCGTGTGTTTTTATGTATTTTTAACCATACTTGGTAAGTAGTCTTCAGCTTTCTTATTTTGAGAGCTATCACCTTTTTGGGGTCAGGGCCATTTCTTATATACCTCATGTCTCCTCTGAGCTTGCGCTTCCTATCTCTAATCGCACGGTCGTATTTTAATTCGTTTGAAGCCTTGCCCACCATCAGACCCGTTTTACGAGAACCGTGTAACTCAGAGAATTTACTTATCCAGTTTTCTATTTGTTCCGGTGTCTTTTGCATAAACATATTTAATTGTTCGATCCCCCACTCATCGGACGCCCTTGTGGCCTTTAGAATATTATTCGCTGACCAGGTAATACGATTTAGGGAGTGGTTGATTACGAGATCTCCCAAATTTGCAATTGCAGCATTAGGGTGGCTATGTCCCAATGATAATATCAGGGGGTCGTGATCACTCCATTTGTATTTGCTCACCTTCATATCTTTAATAATTAGCGCAATCTCGGCACTAGTGTAGATATAGTCTAAGGTGCTCTCACTACTCCCATTCTTCCAGGTAAATTTAGGTTATTTCATGCCCTGTCGTATGAAGCTGTCTCTGCTTGCGTGACTTGTTTCAAGTTGTGCATTGGGGTCTGATTCAGAGCACCTCTGCCACCTGTTGTTTTCAGTGGCCAATGTTTGTATCCTCATGCCACCAAAGAAACACCTCAAGGGGTTCCAGACAAAAAGGCAGAACTGCTTGCTGCCTTTCACTGATTAACAAGCCACTTAGTACACTTTCACCTCCAGGGCGCACTAGTTTAAGATTCCTTTCACTCTCTGATGAACATTTCCCATATGTGGGGTTCAGGGTCTTATTAGCACCAGCATGTATGGCTCAGTCTGCCGTCCTCTCGAGGACAATGATTCCCATTCTGATAAGGAACCCCCAGTGCAGTGTACATTATCTGTCTAAATGAGAATTGGAAAGTCTGTTGTTGCTTCTGTTTCCAATCCACTGAATACTGACATTTCTTCAATCTCTTTGACTCCAGGTAATGCTGGATCTTGCCTGGACACCACAGAAAGAGAAGTACACACCCTTTTTGTTTGTGACGACAGATATAAATCCAAGAGAAACTTCTACGCAGTGGGAGGAGAGAATCCTATACAGAGGCAATCCTCTGACGGGAAGATGTCCTGATGGGGTGGAGCCACAGTAGAGTGCAGAGCCAGTGCTAGGTTAGAGAGCAAACAAAGAACTCTTATGATGCCAGAACTTTGCCATCCTGATCGATCAAAAAGCCAAGGTCAGGAGAGAGACAGAGACAGTTGTGTGACCATCTTTCCTGGTGGCACAACCACAGAGAAGTTGCGGTGGGCCTGGGGCCCATCAACTGGCACCAACACCAGACTGCAGTGCAGTGCCTGGAAGCCTGAGCTCCACACAAGAAGTACAATGTCATGTAGAAGGGTGAATAGTGTAATTGAAAGCTGGGAAAGCCACAAGGGTTATGGGAGCAAGATAAAACCTACACAGTGATAAAGCAAGCCTAATGTAGAGCCAGAAGGCTTTGGAGAGCCTTAAAGAAACTGACACACTTTGATATCGAAGGATGGGAAAGCTTCAAGGAACCAGCTAAAACCCAAACAGTGATAAAGCAATGCTACCTGAGATCCAGAGGGCTTCAGAGAGCCTTAAAGAAATTGAGAAATGTCGATACCAAAAGCTGGAAAACCCACAAGGGTTAAATGAGCCAAAGGGCTTTGTAGAGCCTTAAAGAAATTACAAAAATGTGATATTCAAGGCTGATGAAGCCTCAAGCATTACGGAAGCCAAATAAAACCCATGTAGTGATAAAGCAAGGCTACCAGAGAGCCAGAAGTCTTTGGAGAGCCCTAAGAAACTGAGAAACTAGAAGATGGTTACGGGAGCCAAATATACTCGAACATACTTAAAGCAAACCTATAATAGGGCCAGAGGGTTTTGGGAAGCCCCGATAAACCAAAAGATATAAATAGTCCAGTCTGGAGAAGCCTCAGGAGTTCCTGGAGTTCAAACCAAACAGACAGATGCTGTACCGAGGCCCTGCTCAAGTAAGACTGATAGTGAGCCAGAGGACTTTGGGGGAGTCCAAGCAACCTGAGTTTTAACGTACAAGATTGGGAAGAGAGCGAACATGGAGGGTTCAAACTTGTAAGTATGAATCAAGGTTACTGTCAATCACCAAGAGGGAAATGGTGTAGTCATGTGAAAGAAACCTTATTTTTCCGGAGAAGAAGGTAACCTTTTGTCAAGACATTGTATGTACAAGTAGGTCACAGGACTGTTTGCATGACAGATTGTCCTCTCTCTGTTCAGAGTATATGTGCTTGAGTTAATTTGACTGAAATTAACTGTGTAAAGGCTAAACATTAAACACATTACACCAATAAACTGTATTTCTATTTTGCCCGTGTCGGACATCAGTTGCTCAGGGTAAAAATGATGTAAGTAAGCATTCAGAAAAAAAACATTCACATTAAAATGCGCTTCTGTGAACACATCTTGCCACTAATCACTAGGTCCACATTCACAATCATCAACCGAAAGCCAAATGACTGTACAGTAGGAAACATTAACACACTGGTGGGGGAAGCCAGCCAACCAGGTGGCTAGGAATGCTGGCTTGAACCAGCTGTAAAATGCCGCCTGACGACTGGCTCCCCTGCCGCCATCTTCTCCCCACCCTCTGTCCCCATATTATTATTATTTTTTATTTACACCCCCCCATTTACCTATTTCGCCTGCAGCAGCACTCGCCACCACAGCTGCACCTTTCGTTCTACTACCGATGGAGCCCTGCATTACCTTTCCATGGTGGCCATCTTGGAACAGTTTTTTTGTTCTGTGCACGGCACGCCACAATCCTCCCCCTTCATGGAACAAAAATACTGTAAATTAGCCCTGTCCCAGCCCATGGGACTGTTGCTAATGGCCTTATGTTCCAGTACCACAGGCATCACTGGAGGATAAGTGCCCAGGCCCACGTTAACTGCCCTCGCTTCGCTAGAGCCATTAACTCGGTCCCCAGGCCATTGCCCCCCGCTGATGCCTGTGGAATGGGTACATAACACCACATTAAAGATAGAGAGCCTTTGAGGATGTGATATATTGGTGGGTCTTTTGTCACCTCATCCATGAAGTAACTGAAGGAATTCATGTTGCTCCTGTTAACTGAGTAGACACTTCCAAGGAAGTCAATAAGGGTATGGATCAAAATATCATGAGCCCAGTTAGAATGATAGCTGTAAGGTAGCATTTTCAGGTATCCCAGATCTGTCTATCCATGTACCAGTTTGTGAAGAAATGTGATGCAATACTCTTCAATCGTCCTGCTTTTTCTGATGCAGCAATAGGTGAGCAATGTTCATGGGTATGAGTTGTTGCAGGTAAAAGCTCTCAATTATTGCTAGTGTATTTTATACTGGCTCACGTTTTTATTCAGCAAAGGGTTGTGCATCATCTGTTTTTCTCCTGTTAACTGCCACTGAAGCCATTGCAGCTGTGGTGTCAACGATTTCTTCTGATCATCCATGGATAGGTAAGGAAGTGGTCACATAGTGGATATTCTACCAGCCCTTAGACAACGTTTAATGTCCATATCCACTGTTAAGAAGGAAGGGAGCAGGCAGTGTCTGTTCCATTAAAGGAATGTGCGCTCAAAAATATTATTGTCCCGAGTGTTCAGGCATGTGTTTTTAAGCATACTTTGATCAATCGTACAATACATTTCCTATGCACCTTACCGTAGCTTTCCTCACATTTACACATGCAAAATCAGGCAGCAGGGCGCGACCATCTTGTGCTAATTATATCCGTTGCTGCATCTCCCTAAATTGATCTGCCCTGGTGGCACTAAATCATATCACCAGCCCCTGAAGCTGACATCACCATTCCTAGTGATATTCTCTGCCTATCTCCATGACGTTACTGGGCAGCATAGCCTGATGTGCCAAGTCATCACCTACGTGTTGACGTCAGTTAACGCAGGACCCGGAATATCAACACACATCTCTCACAACACAGCGCGTCCCAATTTTGAATACAAAACATTATTTTTAAAGGAAACTGCAATACTCTGCAATTTAAAATGTATCTGTGTGAGTCGACAAAGGCTCCCTCTGACTGAGCTTCCACCATTCTTCATACTGCAGACCAGGAGCAGGAGCTCCCCCTCGCCCGTGAGCTGCAGGAGCAGTTCACCAGCCACCTCCAACCTGACTCCATGCTCCCGGTAAGGCTATTTGCATTGCTAGGATAGCCAGCAGCCGCCTTCAATTTTCAATGTGCTACACCAATAACAGCATCTACAATCTCATAATTAATGTGGGTATATATGAAACTGTCCTGATTGCCTAATATATTCCATTTTCTCACTTATCACAGAATTTGATTTCAAATCTAGCGCAAAACCACATGGTTTGCATATACTAAGATGGCCGCCACATTCTAAATCGCACCTCCGAAGTCTGGAAGTGCCTCCAACCACGGATTGGTCATGCAATCCCCTACAGCCATTCGGACCCGACCGGCAGGTGCAAGCCGGCCCTCGACAAAGGCAGTCCTAGCTGATAAAACCAAGACCAACTCCCATATTATTTTATTAGGAGATGTCAATCTAGGCTTTCAAGATCATAACGATCTCAAAGCAATGATCATGGCCAACACTCTTACCGACCTAAACTTCTCCCATCACATCCTTGAACTCACCCATATCAAGGGGAGAACCCTTGATTGGTTGGCTGATCTTAATTGCAGAATCAACCTTGTGATTAATTCACCCTGCATTTGGTCTGACAACCACACTATCACGTTCAACATCATAGCCAATGATCATTGCCCCAAACAGGACATTGCTTCAGCAATCTTTACTAGAAATAAAAAAGATATAATGAGGGAGAAATTGCTCCCCCTTATCTTACCTATATTAAATAATGCCTCATCATCTTTCACGGACCCACCAATATTAGTGGATACCTTCAACGACATCATGCTTAAAGCCATGAACTCGATCGCCAACACTAAAGAGCTCATTAAGATTCTCAAAGAACTTGAATCTCCAACCACCCCCCTGGACATTTATAGCAAAGACAGGACATGGTGCTCCAATATTCGCTCTTTGACAAAATTGTGACCCTCCAATCTAAAATCAATGACAAAAAAAGCTGTCTTCAAACTGACTCACAGCCTACTCATCCCTCTGATAAAACATCCCACTTCCCGCACACGCATAAACCATTCAGCTTCTCGCCTCTCTCTTTTCCAGAGGTAGCAAATATTATTTGCAAACTCAAACCTTCCAACTGCCAGGGGAATACATGTCCAGCTCCCCTCATTAAGGAGTCTGCCCTTGAACTCGCACCATTCATCACAGCCTTAATAAACACCTCTTTTAACACTGGCATTGTTCCAGTCAATCATAAGGACGCTTGCGTTATACCCCTTCTGTTCCCTTTTTGCTCAAAATACTAGACCAAGCTGCTTATTTACAAAATCCAGGACTATCTGGAATCCAACAAACTGCTCAGTCTTATACAATCTGGCTTCCGTCCTAGGTACGGAACAGAAACTGCACTTATCGATTTATTAAACCCAAATTGAGGATCTCAAAGACAACGGAAAAATAGCACCTGTATTACTACTTGACCTATCGGCAGCCTTTGATTTGGTGAATCATCAAATTCTCTGCAAGAATCTCAAAATCGGCATCCCACTTTTCTGACAAAGCCACCACTTGGATCAGATCTTTCCTGGATAATAGATCCATGCGTGTCATCTACCCCTCTGCACCCGCATAACCCTCCCCAGTACTATGTGGGGTACTCTCTGTGTGTCACCTACACTAATTATGCAGATGACATCCATATACTCATTCCCATCACCGGTGACTACATAGCAGATACTAAAGCTCTGAATTATGTCTATCTGGTGTTTCAGTCCTGGATGGCACAACACAAGCTCTGCCTGAATGATGATAAAACAGAGCTACTCATTCTGGGCTCACATCACTGTCTAAGCAGACTTGACCTCATCTTTAAATCTTTTATCATCGATGGTAACACCATTAAGGTTTCCAACGATACCAACACTTTGGGTATCTACCGTGACTCCACATTATTCCTTAACAGACAAACTAATTCTGTCATATCGGCTTTCGCCTACATGTGCAAATGTATTACTGCCTGCCACCCCTTCCTCACCATTGCCAACTGCACCATCCTCGCCAGAACCCTTATTATGCCTAGACTACTGTAATACGCTATATCTAGGAACCAGTCAACACAACCTTAACAAGCTTTAGGTTACTAAAAATAACACCATTATGGCTGCCCTAAATATTCCTCTAAACCAACATATATCTGATTCCAGACGTAGCCTACACTGGCTCTCAGTTGCCCACAGAGTCTCTCTCAAGACACTTGCACTCACGCACAAGTGCATAGCTAACCAGGCTCCTAATTATTTGGCTAGCCGCATCATCCCACACACGTCCACCCATCCACAGAGAGCAGCCCAAGCGCATTGCCTCCTTCTCCCAAGATACAAGCTTCAGTCAGCTGGAGGCACCAGTTTTCCGGTCCTCACCACCAAATTATGGAATTCACTACCCAACTCACTTAGAACAGAGTATTCCTTCCACTGCTTAAAGAGTAAAGCTAAACTATGGCTTATTTCCCAAGACACTCACATCCATCACCCAGCATCTCAGCCTTATTGCACCACATTGACCATGTATCCCACATTATCGCTCCCACTATGCATTTAAATACCCCGGCTATAAATTCACTGTATAATTTCCTGCAAGTCGTCTCCTACCCTGACTGCAAACACACTGTAAAGTTCTTGTATTTATATTGCAACTGTTATTCTGCAATGTCGCTGATTATATTTAGTAATTATGTGAAAATCATGTTATACCTTTATCTCTGTATTATGTCTGATTATGTCCTTGTAACCTAAGATATGCACCCAGATGCCTTTGGGCCAGGCGCGCTATACAAATAAAATAAATACAAACACAAATACAAATACACATTTCATTTCACAATAAACGCTTTGAGAACGTCTGCCGATTTCCATATTCAATCACACTGGTAATCCACAAATGTTTATCGTTAGTCACACGGTGTTCCTTTGGGTATAAGAAGTGCATTGGACGCACCGTGAATTGCAAGGCTTCCGCATCAGCTTGCTGCTAGACCACGGTGACTGATGTCAGGTTGCTTCTTAACGCTGCTACCGCGAAAGGGCATATCAGCCCCAGGCGATCATCTCAAAACAGTGTGATTGAAATCCAGCCATTTACGTGTATTTGCAACTGCTGGCTTAAGAAGCCATCAATTGGTATCTGGAAACTATGACATTTGCAGAATGGCAGGATGAAGCTCTGTAGAAAACATAACAGAAATGTGTCTCAGTAGCCTTTCTTTATTCTAATTTATCTATTTAACCATTAATTCTGCACCGTGTGAAAACTAATGATGGACACAAACGTGAAACAATGGAAACACAGAGAAAACATTGTGGAAAGTTGGAGTCTACGATGTGCTTGAGAGTTTAGTGCTATGGAGTATGTTTAGCTCGCAATGGGATGCCAATGCGGAAACTGATGGAAACATTTGAAGAACAGATAGATGACATTTTAACTGAACATTAGTGTAGAATTGGGCATTGCTGTAACCTGGTGGAACCCATATGTGGACTACACGCATTTCGGTGCTGGACTGCCCATGTGCCCGGGATGATGACAAATTCACACAGGTTATTTTTACGTGTGATTGCAAATGCCACAAACAACAACCCATTACTACAATGTAAGCCATCAATACCGGTCAGAAAATGAAACCTTGACTTGTTTGTCTATAAACTCATCTACAGTAAAACGTACATAATATTCAGCATTTCCATTCTCTCTGCGTAACGCAGAGTGTCCGTTCAGATCAACACATTTTTATAAAAGAAATTACATGTTCCTTTGTCCAGTTTTGGAAAGGTGAACCTTATCCTATTTGACGGTATTACACACCTCCCTTCATTCATTCCATTCCAAATCCTCCCTTTCTTCCAAGGACGAAAAACAATCAAAACTTATACTGTGTAGGATGCGTGGGTGTGCAGAGCTCACAAGCAAAATTCAAATGCGGTGACCTTCACTCCCATGTGAGCGAATAGCCTTGCAGACCAAAGTTGCATTTGAAAAAAAAACAAACACATTGTTTGCTGGCATCCCCAAAACTGTGCGCAATTTCTAGTGATTTACTTTTTGTAATGAAAACTGTTACAGTTAGTTTTCTTCCAAATGCCTTATTTTTAGAGTGCCTCTGTCGCTCTGGTGAACTGCTCAGTCTCCCAGAGCCTCGCACAGCCAGCCCCCACCACCTGTCAGCTCAGCCCATCTCCTGTTCTCACGGCAATGCATCTAATCATTTTTGCAAGTAGCGAGTCTCGAGCCCTGACAAAATGTGCTCGTACGAGAATGTCAGAGCAAGCCCTGCTCCAACCTTAGTGCACATTCCGTCTTTGCTCACTGACTCATGCCATCTCCAACCCCCTCCTGCCAGGCTGCAGTCCCCTGAACCCATGTTCCCTGTTTCCTTTGATCGCATCTGGTCCCCAGCCTCTACCCCCGTACCACCTCAAATTCACCTCCCATATACCTAATTAGGAGTGGTCATATATTTTGTTAACACTGACATCTATCCCCACTGCATTTGAAATGGTAATACTCCAAAGGCCACAAATCAAAGATTGGACCCTCTGATAAGGCATCGATAGCAACGACCCCTAACACATGACCCATAAAAATATAGGTCAGAATGCAGCTATTTCTCACCAACAATCCTCTTTCATGTGTTGATTTGCTTGCAGTCAGTAGTTCTTGCGTGCCAAGTTTCTTATCTAGCCTAGGTCTCATTCCTTTGTGGCACACGTATTTATTCAGCTATTTGGACACGTGCTTGGTAATTCAACTGAAGAACCCCAAAGCTGCTTTCATACTGATATCCATCTGACCATTCCCCGATCACTGAAGGACCCACAACAGCTCTACGAAAGCGGGAAGTGTTTAAGCACAGCTGTACACTGTATGGCATCCTCCAAAAGGCACTTCTTGCAAAAGAAATTGACATAGAGGACACATTTCAAAAGACAATCTGGATGCTTTATTTGAACAATTTATATAAACATTGTTCAACAAATAAATATCTGCTAATCATTTGAACCGGGAAGTGAACTGCTCCACAAGGTCTGCTTTCGGTGGACAGGGCACGGTTGCAAAGTTTTGTGCAATGTATGTGTCCTAGGAACAAAATCATGAACGATTCCATGAGTATGTATGTCCAACACAGTCAAAGTGAGATCTTTCACAAAATCGAATTCCATTTCCTGGCATATTGGCTTGACCACCCATTTTTTGCTTCTTTTTTTAAAGGCCATTCTGTAACGAAGCACCCCAAATTTTCACACAGTCCTCGATTGTTCCCTCCTGACGTTCTCATTTTGCGCTAATACCGCTAATAATGTTCGATATTGCATCCCGTCTATGCGAAAATGCAATCGCTTGGGACTGTACTTTAGGCACATATTGTGGAACACCTCCAAATCTCCTGTTTGACAGATTTCTGTGAGTTCCTTAAGATCTCTTGATAGAGTTTTATCAAACACGATCTTCTCAAAAGCTTTGTGTGGAGTTGAAGATGGAACCAACCACTTCTTCTTGCGTTTCTGCTCCTCCGATAAAGGTCCATGTGCATATTGGTGAAAGTGTAGGTTTTCTGTACAAGAGTGAACGTTGGAACAGTGGTGCATTAATGAGTGCCATTTTTCAAGTAGAATTTCCACAGACCCACCACAAGTTTTGGAGCTCCACCAAAGATGGTTGCTGAAAGACTGGGGCCACTGCAAAATATATTCAGAACCCTTTTTTTTACCAGCAGCTGTGATTTTTTTATTGATTGATTTGGCAACATGCCATACATCAAATTGATGATGAATGTTTGGAAACTGCTCTTGCATGGCCTTGGCTATTGAAACATGTCTGTCGGTGGCTATTAGGTCATTTTTGTATTCCCCTCAATTGGAGATCTTCCAGGGATTTTATAAAACCATGTTTCTCCATGGCCACTGAGGATTTACATTCGGACACCTGCACGACCACCAAACTCACATTTTTTTTGCTTCCATGTCCTGAAAGTGATATGTGCAGTACTTTGCTGAAAATCCAGGGCTGTCACACTGTCCATCGCTAGCTAGGCTGAACCATTTGTCAGAGAATGTCCTTTCAATTGACATTTGTTCAATTTTCCAAGCTTCACTAATAGCAGGGAATAAATATTCTTGTTGATATTTGTAGTACTGTGTTTTAGAAAGGAACTGAAGACCCACAAATTGACAGAAACTGGACAACTACTAAAAGTAGAACCACTGAAAAGTAAAGCTGCTGCACACAGTAGATTTCCAGCTGGCACTTTGCCCAGCCTCGGTTGAGCGGACCATGAAAATGTAACATGGAGCTGGCTACAGGTGGCTTGGATTTTCAGGTTAGTGCCTTGTGATACATGAGTCACATTCACCAATGGCTGCACTCATACCTCCTATCACTGGATGGAAACATTTCAGCATCAGTATAATCTCTACCAGGCAGCTGTCAAATACAATGTATTTGTGCTTCTTTATTAGACTTTTGTCCTGCATGAACGTAGTTTGTGACTCAACTGTGGTGGACATATCGGCCAAACAGGACACACTGAAATCGAGATCTTTGGAAAGTTGCTTGGTCAATTGTGTTGAGGCTTCAGCATCTGTTATTTCTGCTTGTGTTATTTGCAAAAGAATTGGAGAAACCAACAATATCGATTGTTCATTAGGTGGCCCTTTGTTTGTGGCTGTGGATTGTGTTAAGTGGTCACTGAGTAATTCAAAAGCATCTTCCTTATATTCAGTTTCTTCTTCATCTTGTCGAGTTCTCACATTGTAGCAATGGTCCAAAAACACTTTGCTTGCTTCGCCGGTCACATTCAATTCATTTTTTGGCCATTGGGCATAAGCATCTCAAGTCTGCTTATTGACTGGACTACGCTGCACTTCAATTAATAGTTGCTCCATGTTGAAATATGTTTGGCAAGCAGCCTCTTTGGTTTCATTTGTTGTCTGTGCCTTTGTACTTCTTTTTCTTCTGGGCCTCTAGGAGATGGGTTGTAAAAAATGTTCAATGTAAATCCACATACAGTATATAGCACTTTAGATTTTTTTAAAAGCATTTTATGAAGACAACACCAGCCCAAACCACTTTACGTAAACAAAATTGTTTGTTAGTTACCCTTGTTTTCTTGATTTTCTGTGAAACCGTGATCTTTTCACTGTAACAACCGCACCAGCAAACTGGTCCGCCACCTCTGATCCATGTTCCTCCTCTTCTAATTCCAGACCTTGTGTACATCCATTGAATAGAATATTCATTAAAAAAGTCAATCGTAATTGAAATCAAATTCTTTTTTATCGCACACATCGCTTACATACCCTCGTAAACAGTGTATGTCATTTAGTCAAAATAGACATTTCAAATTTCACCTGATTGATGACAAGGGTGCTCGATCAGAGATCACCGTGCAAAACCTACTGATTGTAATGTTGCACTGAAGCATTTTGAATTGTATTCAGCATTAGGGTAGAAATTGTAATGTTAGAACTGAAATGGTAAACGTTTGAAAAAATGCACATTTATATGAATGTCACTGTCAAATAGTATCAGATGTAGGATTTACTTCATTCAAGGGAACTGTCAGTATGCATACCTCATGCTCTGGACCAGATCCAAAGAATGATGTAATTGTAGTCGAAGTACCAGCATACCCCTGTAACACAGTACCTGTTCTAGTATGGATGAAAGCAGTTAAATTGAACAGACACAATCGCATGCAGACAAAGGTACATATAAATAAAAACCCAAAAATGAAACATTATGTTAACAAACAACAGGATACTTAAAGTATTTCATATTATCTAAAAGTCCATGCATAATACATTTCCGTAATCGAAAAGCGAAATAAAACTACCTGATAGGCGCTCGAAGTTGTTGTTGACTCAGGAAAAGAAATGGATGCAGAATCTTGGTCCTTCATTTTCAGTGCATTGTCACAAAGTGGTAAAGGGAAAATTAGATTTGCATTAGATATGTGGGAAGATCCAACTCTCAAGAATATGAACTTCAGCAAGTCTGTATGGCTCACCATTGGTATACTGGACGTGTCAGTGATGCGTTCACTACCGATAGTCTGTGCTTCATTCAATATGCTCACCTAAAAGAATTGACATGTGAAGCAACTGATTCCGAAAAGATTATGCTCATTTCAAAGGGCAATATAGCATAGTTTTCTGTGTTCATGAATAATTTTCTATGATGCTCCTAAAACCAGGGAGAGATGTCTAGTGAAATGGGGTTTAGTTATAAAGCAATGCAATCTGGTAAATATGCAAAGTTTAGTAAGAAACATTTACACCAAAAGCACCAATCCATTCATGTAGTTACCTGTTCAATACCTCAACGCTTGGAGCTAATCCATGAACCATTACTCACCTGAGGCAACGTGTGCATGAATAGAGTTGGAATTGCATTTGGAAGCAATTTACGAGACGTTCTGATTCGATGCTTCTTTGTGTACGGCGATTGGTCGTACCTATCTGGGGTAAAGTGCAGGCTGCAGATTCGGAATCAATCGCCCCTGAAGTCCCCCAAGGCATCCTGGGCTCTCCTTTCAAGCTTGTCCGGTGCAAATCCTCAACATCTGACCCATTCTCTTATTAGATCTATATTCCTTGGCAATATATGCATTATTGTGACCTTAGGTTTGGTATAGGTCTTAGAACGGCAACTGTAAATCAGACAAGCCGCAATTGTTGAAAAATCTGTATAAAAAAGTGCACATTGTTAAAAAATTATTTTACATGCATGCGTGAGAAATATGGAATTATATCATACATTTTTCTATGCAATGTTTGTTTTGACTATACACTAGGATAACTTTCATATAGAATTGACTGATGTGATGCAAATTGTAATGTGTTACTTGTGCGTTGAATGTACTTTCATGCATAAAAAGGAAACATGCTTATAGACATGGTCCGCGAAGGATGCAATTCTATCCCGATTGACACTGATGATAATTGCAATATATCGAGAACAGAACCAATTAAACAGAAGTCAATGGTAATAGCAATGAGATGAATGAGCATTACACTACTGGGTACATTCGTTAGAAATAGATAGAAATTTAGAGATCAAGAAGAGATGATCTGGTGACCTGCCCTTACCTTGACCAACTAACAGTTAGATTCAGCAAGCAGGGTAGTTAGTAGCAGGAGAACAGGTAGCGCGATCACGAGTTGACTTCCAGAGCTCAGAGATGTTCACAGGTAGCACAATGATGAGCTGACTATCAGTGGTCCCAGATGTTCTCAGGTAGCATGATCACAAGTTGACTTGCAGTGCTCACAGATGTTCTCACGATAAATATCAAGGGATTTATAAACAATTAGAAAAGTGGGTATGTAAGTGAATGAGTGACATGTATATGGCGTGGCCTTATGTGGATAGCAGGGGCGTGGCCTGCTTTAGGGGCTTGTGCCTGGACACACTGAGTTTGGGGATGCCATGTGAACAACGGCCCCTGTGCGTAAGATACCTTTGAAGTGTACATGGTGTTTGGCACCTCGGCCATTCCCACCCATTCAGCCCTGCCAGGACAAGTGAGCGTGTCCTTGATTCACTGAAAAATTGAAAAAACCATTCATAAAAGTTCAATTGTATTTTATTTTGTTGCTGATGTTGATGGCACAAAAATACTACACATTGTATACTTCGGGTTGCAGCACAGTGTGGGAAAATGTGCTGTACTGACTGCTGTCACTGGGGAATGTGGCTCTAATGCACAGTGACACAGATGGGTCTTACTCATAGAACACAGTGTCCAAGCCTCCCATGAAGCCACCATGTAATTGGATGATAGGCCACCAGCCTGTACCACCTGTGGAAGAGAAAGATACAAACTCTATTTAAATAAGCAAGATACTTGTATCGAACTTTAGCTGAAAATGCAATCTTGTATCCTATGACATTGTTGCCAGTACAAATGTTACTTCACAGATCAGTCAACTTGGGCTTCAAAGTGTAGACACCTTACAAAAGTGAGCAACAATGCATTCCATTACATTTGGGACACAGAGAAATATTGTTTATTGGTTCTGTGTGAAAGACAAATAAGATGACCACTATGATTTCCCCAAATCACGAGTGATGTATAGAATTGCAAGACTACATTCATTTGGCAGTGATAGATCAAAGTTATGGCAATATAGGAGACAAGCATGAAATGTTAGTGGCCTAAGTGACATCACTTCTAGAGTACACTTATTTGTTACTTGGATTGCGAGGGCAAACTGTTGCCCGAAGTTCGTGCATAAGCACCATCATAATCCTAAACACGGACCATGTGAGGCAGGCTGCCCTGAAGTCATGAAGCTTGGTAACGCATTGCGGCCATGTTGCATCTTCCGATATGTAGGCGAAGCATCCAGAGTTTTCTCGGCAGCAGCAGTTCGCCTCCTCGGTTGGCATGACCTCGCACTGATTGCAGGTACACCAGGTGGAGATGTCGTCCATGCAACTAGCTCTTGATCTGAGCCACGCGACAGGCTCAGGGTCTTGATCCGTAGATTCGTCCTCCCAACTGTCGTCCGAAGGCCCATTGTTTCTGCATTTTTCTCTTTTGACTAATTCCACCTCGGAATACTCCAGCTCGTACTGGTAGGGCTGTATTGTTGCCATTATCGGACAAAATTAAAGTAGATAGTAATGATAGTGCTAGTATCTGTTCGCATGGGCTACTGGCAACCAAGACAGCTGAGATTAGAGGTAGTAGATTCTGAGCCCCAGCCACTTAGAAACCGGCCCGAAGAATAATGGTAAAAGTGTAGCAGAAATTAAGGCTATTACTACAAGTCACTCCACAACAAAAATTCCATCACTAAAGAACAGTGGAACCAACCAGCATAAGTATGATTATGATATAGATCATCGGCCTTAGACAAAATATACAGCAGCCAGTAAACTACATTTTTCAACATACAATGAGTCGGGGGTAGGTCAAAGGCAAATTTGCATGTACAACTAACAAGCAGTTAGAAAATTAAGCATGGAGGTTTTTAAGTGTTGGGATTGCACCAAGTAGCTAAGAAGAGATCCTTGGCACGAATAGACAGAAAACGAAATAGCCATTGACAAAAAACTACATTTCCCATGACACCTCGAGTTAGCAGTAGTTCATAAGTCTAGCTGAAATGAACACCGCAAAACAGGACAACGTGATTAAAATTAAGCATGGGGGCTTTTAAGTGTTGGAATTGCAACAAGTAGCTAAGAGGAGATCCTTGGCACTAACGAATAAAAAATGAAACAGCCATTGCCATAAACTACATTTCCCATGACACCTAGAGTCAGCAATAAACCTAGCTAACACAAACACTGCAAAGGAGGCGAAAAACAGGACAACGTAATGTAGAAGTCAAACTTTTAGAAGTAGGAATCAGAGGCATTACTTGAGAGAACAAATTACCTAGATTCATAGCTATACAAAACACGGAATGACCCGCGATCACGTGACCACTGTGTATATAAATAGGAGCTTTTCCAAAATGGCGGCCACACCAGAGACAGCAGAACAGTGCCTGTGGAACTTGAACGCTAGGTAAGAGCAACAGAAGTTAAATATAGCGGGACTGCGCACAGGCTATAAGAATAGTGGATAAATGTAGAACTGGCGCTATAATTATATGCAGAATCCGGGAATACACATCATAGAAACAATGTTTTTCTCCCTTGTCTCTAGTCAGTGGGAAGCACAGTGAGAAGGCAGTAGCCTGGCTTATCCATAACCACGCACACAGGTGGGGAGATGAAAAGAACTGAAGAATAGGAAATTACAGACCCTGGAAGATACAGGTACACACCATGTAAGCAGTGGTGAGACAAAAAGGATATTCCTATATAAAAAATGAATACAAAACAAATATATGAATGTTTTACAGATACCTGAATTACACGTTTGGGAAAAGCACACATAAGATCATCTGTACAAAAAAGAAGACAGGTGAGAAATCCTCCCTGATACGCAACCATATGTGGTATTAATTCACATACACTAGATTAAAACAAACAAACACCCCCCCTTTTCTCTTTCTCTTCCCCTTGACACATGACCAGAATTCCACGGCCTACAGAAAAATGGGGAAAAGGATCCACAACCTATAAATGTGGCCACACAGGAGAAGAATAATCACCATTCTTGTTGTTGTTTTTCTGCTCTGCTGTTCTGTTACTAATAATTGAGACCAGTAACGCTAAAATCAGTATATGTCCTGAAGAAAGCGGGAAGTAATGCTCTAATTACTTACCAGTAATCTTCATTAGTCCTAGTCCTACTCTTCCTCATCACAGTATTTACCTCATGAGGCCCCTGCCTCTGACACAGGACCTTCTTCTATTTTTTTAAATCCCTATAACTCCTCCCCCACATCCACGTCACTCAGTTTCATATTAGCAAGCCAGAGCATGGGACCTTCCCCGCAGGGAGGGCGAGGAGGGTCGTCAGTAATCAGAGCATTACCTCCACGTCCACTCTTCCTCGTTCCATTACTTACCTCATGAGGTATAGCAAAGCAGCAACAGAGAAAAGGTCCCAATGAGACACAGAGCCAAAAACAGTGCAGCAAAACACACCCACAACAACTCTTAATTCACATTCCCACAGACAAAACTCCAACCACGAAGGAACCAACCCCCTGAGTAGGAGAAACTCAACCCATAGCGGTTGATAAAAATGCCTAGACCAGCCAAGGCGGCAGCCATACAAATCTCTTGCAGAGAAAACCCTCCTTGCATCGGGCCAGGAAGCCACCAAACCCCTGGCGGACTGCCCCTGATCATGCGCAGACACAGGCAGGCCAGAAGCCACATAGGCCCTGGAGATCGCAACCCGGAAACACCGGAAAATAGAAACCACAGATGCGTTATGCCCAGCCCCAGACGGACCACAAGCAATCAGAAGACTATCAAATTGGTGAGAAAAAAAACATAAATAAACCTAGCCAAATACTCCAACACGTCCCACTGGACATAATGTTAAGCTAAGCCACTTCCTCAGGCATTCTCGGATCATGAAAGAAGTCAGAGAGAACCAGATCCTGAGAGGTGTGACAGCCGAGATACAACTTAAGGGAGGAACTTCGGACCACACCTCAGCACCACCGAGTCTGGCAGCACCCTCAGGAAAGGAGGGTGACATAAGAGAGCCCCAATCTCCCCAAACCTACGGGCGGAAGCGAGGGGAATAAGAAAAGCAGATTTCAGTGTAAGATGTTTGATATCAATCTCAGAAAAGTGCTCAAAAGGAGGCCCTTGAAGAAACCGTAATACAAGAGGGAGAACCCATGGGGGAAGCCCTTTATCAGCACAAGGATGGGAAGAAGAAAAACCCTGGAGCAACTTCCCCACCAACACCTCCCCATCAAAGTGACCATCAGAGTCCCCCAAAAGGAATTTCATGAAGGCCCACTGAGAGTGAAGCCTGGAAAAAAACTGCCAGGCTGCTGTCAAAACCCCTCCTGGAGGAATCTTATCTTCCGGGGAAGGAGAATGTTTTGGCGGATGCCTTATCCCGTAGTCTGGGAGAGGATTACCCCGATGATCTGAAGCCTGAAAAAATACTAACAGGAAAGAGAATCTTAGGAGTTATCAGTTCCTTCTTACAGGAAGTTGAGCGCACTACAAGGCTGACACAGGTTCCACACGACAGTCAGTCGTTCCTGGAGAGGAGAGGGATGTTATATTTCCATCATGGTATGCTATACCTGCCTTCGAAGGAGATTCAAACTCAAGCTATGTCCTGGTGTCACAACATTTCTTCTGCAGGACACAAGGGTCAGGGGGCTACTTTGAACTTGGTATCAAGGTATTTTTGGTGGCCCACCATGGCTAAGGATGTTAAGGCATATGTGGCCACATGTCCAATATTTGCATCCAGTAAACACTCTGCTCATCGATCGCTGGGTCTCCTTCAGCAAGAACCTTTGCCATCACGTCTTTGGGAACACATTTCTACTGACTTTATGGTTGACCGTCCCCCTTCTATGGGTTCCACTGCCATTATGGTAACAGTGGATACCCTAAGCAAGATGGCACACTTCTCCCCCCTTTCTGGCCTACCCTCTGCACCAGAAGCCGCGGAGGCGTTCTTGAAAGATGTGGTTAGGTTACACAGCTTGCCTCGGACAATCGTGTCCGATAGAGGGTCTTAATTCACTTCACGATTCTGGTCTACACTGTGCAACACCTTGGGCATCAGTAGAGCCCTCTCATCTGGGTATCATCCCCAAAGTAATGGACAAACTGAATGCTTAAATGCCACTCTAGAACAATACCTCTGTTGCTTTTGTCAACAAGAACAATATAAGTGGAAATCTTATTTATCCATGGCAGAATTCACCTACAACAACACCCAACACTCTGCCTTAGGAATCAGCCCTTTCTTCTTTGCCTACGGTTCACATCCTAAGCACATTCCTCTGTTTGGAATATCGCCCATGACCGTGCCTTCGGTAGACCAACATCTCCATGAGCTCAAACGCATTCAAGGAGAGGCTACACAGAATTTGGAAGCTAGTAGGAAGTGTCATAAGAGGTATGCTGATAAGAAGAGACCACAGAATCCCAAGTGGGACGTAGGTACCATAGTTTGATTGTCTACCAAATATCTCCCACGCTGGTTACACTCTGGAAGGTTTTCTGCCCGCTTTATTGGCCCTTTCCCTATCTTGTCTCAGGTTAATCCGGTGGCTTTACGTTTACGTCTACCACGCAGTCTGAAGAGAATACATCCAGTATTTCACACTGCCCTTCTTAAGGCATACCAACCGGACCCCCACGGCCGTCGGATCCCATGCTCTTCCCATGTTACCCAACGATCCAGATCCAGATAAATACGAGGTGGAGAGGCTGGTGGATTCTCAGTACAGACATGGTACTGTACAGTATCTGGTCCACTGGAAAGGTTACACCACGGCAGAACGGACATGGGAATCCAGAAGCCACATTCATGCCCCACGCCTTTTACATCAGTGTCACCGTCTTCAACCGGGAAAGCCCGGGGGAGTCCTGATGAGAAGGGGGCATGCTGTCACAATGCGGCCATGGATACTGTGGAAAAGATGGAGGCTCTCTTAGGACTCTCCATTAGGTCAGCTTACCACACCAGTCTTTTGGCTGCGGGCCTTTTTAAGGAGGCCACGCTCCCAGCACCTCACGTTGCAACTCGCATTTGTTTATTTACCTAGCACTCAACCGCGTTGCAGTGCCACTCGCCATTGAATTCTGCTGGACCATTCGTTCCTTTTCTTCTCCGTTGTTTGTCTCCCTGCTGTTTGCCTATTCCGGTGTTCTTCCGTTTCCAGTTTCTGCTCTCCTGTATGCTCTGTGCTGGCTCAGTTTTTTTTGAACTTGCTATCGTGCCTTTTGTTATTCTGTGCTGGAAGCCTATCTCTTCTTTGACCTTAAAATCTGGTTCAAAAAGTGCTTTGCTCTTATTTTTCTCACTTTAGGTTAAGGAGTTGCTTATCCTCTTCGGCACCGTAACTTTTGCGGTCCTTTCTTTCTCTGCTCACTCTCTCTCTCTTTTGTACTCGCTCCATTTCCCCACTATCGCTTGCTCTCGCTCATTCACCCCTTTCACTTCTCTCTCTCCCTCTCTCGCTCGCTCCCACTTTCTCTATCTCTCTCACTCTCACTCTCTCTCTTACCTAGGGATTAAACGTTCCTCCTGTCTCTGTCGTTCCTCCTTCCTTCTTGTACATTTCTCAGTACTTACTTCGGTTTGGATGACTCCTCCACCATAATTCTTGCTCCGATACCCTGCAAGGATCTTTGGCTGCTATTGTGCTTTTTCCACACTTACCTGCAGAGACTTCCGCTTCTTCTAAAGAATTGCAGTGGTTCTGACCATCATCTCTTGGACTGCTAACCTGGACTACAGTACCACCAGTCAATCAGCCTCTCCTACTTCCGGCATAGTTCTGCAATCAATCCTACGACCAAACAGGGTTTTTTTCTGCATCAATTGGCTTTTTCCCTTTTGTAAGGGACTGGCTCCGCTGGGATCCCCTGACTGCTTGTCCAAACCACAGTCAAGGTGGCCTAGGCTGGAGACCGTCCTTATCTCTATGGATGCAAGAAGGGGAAAAAGATTTTAAAGACAGAGGACGAACTAGAAAATAGAAGGAGAAGACAGAAGACATCTCGTCAGGATAGCTCCTCAAAAGACTCAGGTGAGGAGGCTCAGGAGGAGGTAACTTCTGATTCTGACATCAAGCTGCTTGTATTGCAGGATTTTTAGATGCCATTATGGATATAGAAATACAGCTCAAAGAGAGTAAATATGCAAATGAAAAGCTTATTATGAAGGAGATTCACAGACAGAATTTGACCAACTATATAATGAAATAGGCAAAGTGCTTAGTTAACACAAGGGAAAGAACCAGATGTTTAAGAAATTTTGAAAAATTCTTGGATGCAGTCCATTCTCCTGTAGTAGGGGAATCCCATACCATGAGGCCATGGAGGTTAGGCCACTACCCGGTAGTCCCCCTAAGGTGGGTCATTGGCGTGTGGATTTCATGGGGAGGGATTGCCCCTATGGGACTCGGGATGACTATCTAGGGAGAACATGGTATGTTCAGACTATTCCACAAACCTCCCTCATCCTCCAACATAGGGCCCCACACTTCCATGTACTTGTACAGGGTAGATAACTCAACCTCCTTAAGAAGTACTCAGATGTGGCAGAGTAGGGACTACATATGTGAGTCCTATGTGAAGACTGCGGTGAAGAAGAATCCAAGTAAGCCACTTAAGAATGCTAACATCAGTACCAAGAACAAGAAGAGGTGCAATGTAATGAAGAACGCTCTGCGGAACCAAAATCAGCATTCTAGTCAATATGGACAATAGGTGAGCAAGTGGAAAATAAAAAGGGAAGTAGTACTGAAAATGGCATGCAGCCCTCCCTCAAATATCCGCAAGCAGGCCTGCGGTGAGGCGAAGGGATACTCAGGAAGCAAACAGTAGGTAATTATTGAAATGGATAAGAATGCTTGATTGAGACAAATAAATCCAAGATGTTCAAGAGAGTTTTAGCTAACAGTAAAATACTCTCAGACGGATATGTTTCATGGAAGAAGGGATATTATCCCCAACTTCTGAGACTACTTCTCCATTCCCAAAAACCTTCCACAGTCATGCTGGTGGTTTTTATTTTCCTGAGGAATATGACATAGGGCATGCTGTACACACCATCTAATCTTAAAAAAAACTCACCCAGATACACAGGAAGACCTGATTATTTAAGTCAGATACACAGGAATTAGAAGAACTTTAAGTGAGAGGAAAGGGTTGTGGTGCACTCAGCACGTCAGGAATCAACAAGAGAGGGAGTGACAGCACACCTCAAAAGCAAATGTGTGAGTCAGGCTATGAGCATGTGTTAAGGGTACAAGAATTGCAGCATATGATTCAACAGAGAGACTATTTAGCATGTTTGAGTGAAATTTAGAGACAGGAAATGCAACCTAGCAAAGACATTAACAAATCCCATATATATGCCAGGGGTTATGATGATGCTCCAGAGCCTCTGGGTAGATAGGGAAACAGTTCAGTCTGAGAGACAATATAATGACATGCCATACTATTCAGTCCCTCAGAAGAAATGTGAAGCACATAACCCAAAAGACCAATGGAAAGAGAGCAGAGAGATTATCGCCACACACATAGGGAATCTCCTCATAGTCATAATGACAAGGAGGATACGTATGGAAGCAGGGAGGCGGTTTTGAGTATTGGCTCTGTTTCTGATGAGTTATTTGGACTCAGATAAAGAGACATAGAAAATGAAAACCACAATTACAGTTTGTAAAAGACCATATCTAACAGATGACGACATACCAATCTCTGTAACTCTTTATCATAAAAATGCCAAATAATCTGTTTGGGAGCATCTAGAATTGTATGAACAGATGATGGCATCATTCAGGTTTAAGAATGATCCAAATAATATAGTTTATGTATACTGGAAAATCAAAAACACATCAAATGGTACCTCTTACAAGGTGGCCATTTTAAAATATGTTTCAGCTCACAGAAGCCACCTGTAAGGTAGAAGATAACTTTAGGTGGTCTGAGGATCAAACTCCTAGGTCTTTGCTCAAGAACAGTACAGAAGCACACATTTGCCACAATTTCTCAACGTGTCAATACTGATGGTCAAGATTTCAAAGCAGCATTCTTCAATGTCCTTCCTGAATACAAAGTGACTCAGTTAGTTTGTGATTTTGATGATGCAAGAAATCTTGAGTGGATGATCACAAAGCCTACTACGATATTTGAAGTACAGAACTCAAGAACTCCCAAAAACAAAGGAATGAATCCCAAACAAATGCCTGCTCCAGATGCTACTAGGGTAGCAGAGGTGAAGAGTACTTCCCAGCTGAATTTAGCGACAAGGGTGCCTAAGAATTATTCATCTGCAGTTAAGGATTCTAACATACAGGGAAGACCCCTGTTCAGAACCAGCAAACTAGTCCTCCAAAGTTCATGCAAAATATTGATCCCACAAACAAGAGACCTAAAGTAGTCATCTGTACTAAGGCTCAAAGCCCATCCTAGGCTACAAGTATGTTCCTCCCGCAGAGAGAAATTATCTGAACCCAGGATTAAATTCCTTAGTAAATCCTTGTCACAATTTTACCAATGAGAAAAGCCAATCACCATCACCTAGGACTAATTAATAAGAACATATCCCACCTCCTCTTCCTAGGTTCCAGGATAACAGACCCAGAACCAGAGTGAGTGGTGATCCAACAATACATGAAACAGTAGTACTAACAACTACCAGAAGTACTTCCTAAAAGAGTCATCTACCTTTCTAAATTCCAAAGAAGAACAAATACATGGCAAGAGAAGACTGCATGGAAACTGGAGACATATTTTCACAACTTAAGGAAAATGTCAAGCAATTGACCAAGAGCATTGGTCGAATCATGAGATGCCAACACAGAAATCCCAATTCTAATGTTCATTGAAACATTGGCCAGAATGTATCTACAGGTTGGTGTGTGCAATGTCAAGTGCAAATCGTCCCAGTTCAAGATACTCAACTAGTAGAGGAAGGGGGAGAGGCAACAGACAAGAGGAAGACTTAGAGGAAGCTTGTTTTACATCACGCTGAGAAAATGCCCAAGAGTTTGCTTGAACAAATTGGCAAAGCCTGATGGTGAGCCCTCTTTATTCCAAGAAATAAAACCAGGGAAACATACAAAAGGTAACATTTAGTGAGGAGAACAATGTTGCAATAACATTTAAAAAAGAATAGAACTCTGTGAAGATGGAGCCCGGTGTTGCTTCTTTCCCAGATGTAATGCGTCCTCCAAAAATATCCTTAGTTAAAACAAGTGTGACAAAGAATCTGAATGCAAAGAGAGTAATACATACACCCTTAAACTGAGAACCAAAATAAACAATCCAACAATTAAGACATAAACCTCCCAAACAAAAGTGTATTCCTTCCTCTGCAGATATGTTTAGGCATCACAATCGAAGTGGTAACAAGACATGAAGATCGGGATGCTTGGGGGTTCTCCATGCTATTTATAATTTCAAAGTGCATTTTCATTCTTACAGAGTCCTTGACCACCCAACACAATGATGAAATTGAGGAGAATGCTCAAAGTCAAGCATATGAAATCCCAATTATCAATATAACACAGTCCGAATTATCTACTAACTCACACTTTGTCTGTAAATTGTAGATGAAAGATTAAAGGGTTTTCACACCTATCCTAGTTGCAGTACAGTGTGACACATCAACTCTCATAGATACAGGGTATTAGGTGCCCTTGAAATCTAGAAAAGTGTTTCACGTTCTCAACTAAGTAAGAGCATATAGTCACTGAATTACCCTCAAAACTTGCCTTGGAGAGTTGCACAGCGTTGACGGGAAAGAGATCCAAGGAGGTGGGGTTACTGAAATCGAAATTAATACATGGTGACATTGACTCACCCATCCGGTGATAGTCGTGGCACCCTAGGACACCAGCTTTACTGTGAAAAAATTTACTCTGGTGTACTCTGGTGGCTTTCACCTCTGATAGATTGCATGAACCAGGTCTTCTGAGCCCATAATTGCCACTCAATCACACTAAAGAGAGGCCATTTTATTTCATTTACCTCTACTCAAAAAAAGGTCATTAGACATTTAGATAAAAATTATCAACAATATAAAATATTAAAGATACAAGCACACATCAAACACACATCTATACTAAAAGCTCTTATATACAATCAAATAGAACCATTAGATAATTAACTTTAGCAGAACGTTTTCCTATAATAAATTAGTAGCAGCACTTTGTATAAAATCAATCATTTTTTCGCATTTTTCAAGCCACTAATCTCAGCAATGCAGGTCTGCTTAGCCAGGCACATCAAATCTTAACATTGCAAAAAGAGAAACATCATAATTTGTTGTTTTATAAAGGAAAGAATGGCACCTTCTGCTGATCTTATCTCATTTCATAAAAAACTATGTTTTAAGTGCAATGATCGATAGTGCAAATACAGCAGACAAGCCAGGAGAAAATATTCTACCGGCATTGTTCGATCTGCCACTATCTCATTTGTTAAGTAGTTGTGTGACTGGTAAAATGCTGAACCCGAGCATAGTATGAGGGGAACACATCAGTTTAGGCTTTATTTCCTAGTATGCACCTAACAGTTATGAGGCTGAAACTTTACCTAGGAAATACATGGCACATTTGTCACAGAATGTTGTTTTAGTCATGCTTTCATGCATGTGTAAATCCTTTCCAGATTGGACCAATGGTCCTCACACTCAATTATTGCATGTAGTGCGTTTTTGACTTGGAGAAACCAGGGCAACAAGGAAATGCCCTCTTATCCAAGGGCGGCAAGTAATGATTCCCTTCAAGTGTTCAGGTCCAGTGTACTCCATAATTTTGTTCATTGCAAAAGAGGTTTAGACATCACAATTTGGTCAAGATATTGGAGACCAAGCTCTTCATGTAATACAACTGTAAATGTGCTATAAGGTAAAGTTAGAAATGTTTTAAATAATTTCTTTTCAATGCCACAAAAATGTCTGCACTTGTATCCCCATATTTCAGACCCATACTGGGATGCTTGTTTGGCTTGTGAAATGTTGATCTCTAATTCCGGTCTCACTGCTCTGTTTCCCTGTGTGTGCGCAAAGTTGGCAATAGCATGGAATGCCTAGAAAGCACAGTATTTGCTTTTTCTAGTTGACAGTCCCACTTACTGGTGCATGCACATTTTACGGCAAAATAATTAAACGGTTTCACCTGCTCAATGCCACAGCCCTTCCCTTCAAATGTGCCCATATATAGCTTCCTTTTCTTGAAAACATCAAACTGTATTCTAGACCAGCAGGTGTTAGTGATATGAGAATAATGCCATCTGCAAACAACAGCAGTGGGTATTTTCCTGAATTCAGAGTTGGCGCATCACTGGGGGCAGCTAATAATTTGCCATTAAGCCATTTATATATGAGTAAAACAGTGTTGAAGAAGCAAACAGCCCTGGCTGACTCATTTCTGTACCTTAAAGTGTTAATGATCTGCCCACCCAACCCCCATTGTACCTCAGCTTCACTATCATTTTAAAGTAATACAATCAAGGATAAAAGATCATAAGATATTCCTAATTCATACAAGACATCCCGCAGCTTTGCATGTTGAACACCATCAAAGTCTGCAGAGGTCTGTAAATAATAACTATAAACATATTGTACTTAGAGTAACTCATTTTTCAATTAATCAAAATAAAGTAAAACATTCGGTCTCCCTGGAACGCAGCTTGAAGTTGTATTTAATAACTATCATTCTAACATGTCTTTAAGCACCCCCAATACAACTCTTTCAATAATGTTCCCTGTCACAACCAGAGGTAAGATGTGGGGATAATTTACAGGTGTTAGGGAGAATTCTCTGTAAAGGCTAATTTCCCAAACTAAGTGAGTCCCCCAGCGGCTTTGCTGGATTTTTGGGGTTTATTTTTTTCTCCTGCTAAGAGTGAGACTCTTTTACTCCCACTCTTAGACATGATTTGAGGTGTTTCTTTGTCTTTCCGTGTGTTTTATGGGCTATGGGGTCTTTTACTCCATAGGGTCTCATGTGTTTTTGATGTGGGTTACACAGCACCTTCCGTGCCGTAACCCAGGGGTGTCGTAGCGACCCCCAAACATAGACTCCATACCCTGGGACTGACTACTCTCTCCCAGGGCATGTAAAGTCACCATTGGCTTTACTAGTCCCAAATTATGAACAGAAACCAGTACAAACCATCATATTGTGGACATACTGGATGGGGCAATTCGATTGCCCCGGGGTCTGTTGTTCGAGGGGGCACGTCTCCATCCCCCCTGATCGAGTTTTGGCTGGTGGCAGTGGATACTACTTTTATATTCAACCGCAAATATTTCCCATTGTTCGAGGCTACCAACTTTAATTATTTAATTCCTATAGCCTCGAACATACCGCCGGTTTATTTATTTAATATTAATTCACCGGTTGGTATTTTTTGCCAGAACTCAATTCTAAAATGGCGTTTGTGTTCTCTTCTGTGACTCCAACCCAAGTCGAGCCCTTTGTTCCACTTTTTGGCGGGCTTCTCCACAGAAGCCTCCAAACGTGGTGCCACTCTGTCTGGGTACCACAGGGGGTGTGGGAGGGGGTTTTGGCACCCTGGACTGAGTTGCCTTGGCAACTTAAGTCACACTCTTGTGTGATTAGCCCAAGTGGTGAGCCGGCATGTTTGATTGACAGCTAGTCTGAATGAATGGGGGTTTGCTGCATAAAAGCAGGGCTTTGGGGACTGGAACTTCAGAAGTCGCCACAGGACCTAAGAATCTGAGGAGGGAGAAGCTGAGCCGACCTGCAATGACGACACCACCGGTGGAGCCCTGCTGGCCCGTCTCACCACTTTTCCCGACGACAGAAAGTGATCTCCAGTCCGGAGAGTCTTCTTCCTTTGACTGGTGGGGATAACCAGTTTTGCCTTCTTTTCACCTTCCTGGAACATCTCGTGGCCGCCTTACCCGTGGCAAGCACCCCGGCAACCGGAATACCACGGCTTACCACTACCGCAAAGAGAAGGGTAGTACCTTTTAACCGAAGAACTCCGCGGTTGGTTTCTTCCCTGGCAGTGCAACGACCTTCATCTTTCCTCTACCACGAGACCTCCTCTTCCTCTGGACAAAACACCAACTTGCACCCGCTGCCAGGAACAACTGCCCCCGCTGGAGCTTCCTTCACACTTAAGGTACTGTGTCCCACCTGGCTTCCCTTGCGACTGATCATTCGGGTGACAGTAAAGCCTCGACTTTCTAACCTGGGCTGGCCTGGGACAACCTAGCTAACTTTTCCTGACTTTAATTTCATTCTTTGTGTGCAAACTATCCACAAGGCGCTTTGGGCATAACCCCACTGTGTGAACCTGGACCCCTTCTGCTTGCTCTCTCCAAGAGTGGGCCTTGCAATTGACTCCAGTAGAACTCTGACTATCCTGCCTTACTGTGGTTCTTGTAAAAGTATTGAAATTTGTGTGCTTCCATAACTCTGCCTTTTTCCCTCCTTTTTTAATAACTTATTAGAGTGCCATCTTATTTAAGCGCTCACCTCTGTCTGAAAATAAGTGGTGTTTCTCATCAAGACTTGTCTAATAAGTAATTAGGGTTGTATATATATATAATAGTGACTGTGTGCTGAATTTACTTTTCTCTTTGTGCTAGTGTAATCTACAAGTGTGTCTTTAAATAAATAACTATATACTTTTACACCAAAGCTCTGGTCAGGGTTTGCTTGTGCTACTGTATCTCTGTACCTATTGTGTATACTCTTTATACTGCCTAACACTTCTTGAGAGAGGTCTGACTGCTCAGCCACAGCTACCAAGTGAATCTGTGTGGTACCAACTGCTACCAAGTGGGTTTACTGCCAAACACCGGTAGTCTTAAGTCTTTTGCAGTGGTCCCTAAGGGAACTGCACAGGTTTCTGCCTAACAACAGGGTACTGCCAACTATGTTAGTTTGAATGTCATTTGCCATTTGATTGAAAACCCATTTGATTGAAAACCCTACTGACCGAGGAGGTAGATTCACTTCCAGAATGCTAAAGCCCCAGACATCAATATCATATCTGTGAAAGAACAAGATGAAAATAAAAGGAACCCACACAGAACCTTTGAGAACACATCTTCCAAAAAATAACAAGTGGTTCCCCACTCTGGAGGGAAATACACTGACATTTTATCAGCAGCAGACTCCTAGTCAGGATCAAGGTCAACTAGAGGCTATCTCATGAGACAGAATCAGCAGTTTAACTGCAATACAAAGAAAATAAGATCTATTTATTTATTTATTTATTTATTGTGCATTTGTAAGGCGCTTATACAACAAGTAAATTGTCTTTCAAAGGGCCCACCTGCGTGCTTCCTCCCTACTCGACCTAATGAAGGTATAGAATCAGTTTTTTTGAAAGTTTGCTGAACACAAGAAAAAGGTTTCATCAGCAAAGGACTGCTTAGACAATTACAAAAACATCACAAAGTTCCAAATGTAATCTGTAAAATATATGCAAATCTGGACTTCATGCAGTAGACTCAAAGACATGACTACCATCAAGCGCATGCATGTACATACAAAATGGAAATAACAAGATACATTATAATTGTTGGGCCGTGAGATATGTCTTTTCAGATTTGTATATTGGCAACAACATACTAGATCGATTCACAATAAATGTGGATCTTATTAATAACAAATTCTGTGGACTTCAATAATCTCGAAAAGGCATTGCTGCCTCATGTTGCTGAAGTGCTAAAAAGAAGAAGTCAATATTCCATGAAACAGGCAACAATACACATTATCTGTAGAGATCAAAAAAGGACAGACCTAGTTTAGTGAAGAAGCTTGTATTAATCTATTAATCTAAATACAATTTTTCAGCAACAGGACCTATCTCTATATCCAATTCCATTAGTAGATCTCAAAGACAACATCATCTGAATAGTATTTGATAATAATGGTCCCCAAAGCTTCATGTTATCACTCCATACCTCCAATGGGATGCCTGTTGATTCCAGATATGTTTCTATGGATCTAGACAATCATATCACTAGACTCATTACAGAAGATTTGGATCAGTATTTATTTCAATACTGATGGCAGCAGACCAGAAGCTATTTATACACAACATGGGGGAGGGATTTTAAAGTGTACTCCCTGTGCAGCTGTGGAGTGTAGGATGTTACTTGTGATATGCTGAAAGATAAGATAATATTCAAAGATAATAGCAACTAACTCAATAAAAAAGCACGCATTACCCAGGTAGACACTATATGCAAAGACCACTCAAACCCAACTAGCCAAAACCAGAACAATCCAAGGCAAATATAGTGATATGGTAAATCTCCATGAAGAAATACAAATAGCAGCAGTGACTCAGTTACAAACTCAATCTTTCTAATCTGCAATTGAGTACAGATTAGCCATACCAGGATTGAATTACAGTACAAAACAGAAGATCCAATTATAGGATGATTTATAAATATTTAGCAGATCCATACAATTATTCCTTATCAGAGCTGGATCGGAAGGGCATGGAAGATCTTGGATTGTTAATGAAGTCCCTTATGATGTTCAATAGTCAAGATGAACTTTTGGGAATGAAACCCCAATATAGTTACGATCAGTGGGTGGTACCCGCCTCATTTTGAAAGATAATGTTCAATCATGCCCATGATGAAGTAACAGCTGGTCATTGGGATTTTCAAAAGACAATGAAGAGCCTATGTGAGGTAGCTTATTGGCCACATTTGGTTCAGGATATGAATATTTACTTAAAACAGTTTGTGGTGTGTGTTCATTTTCAAACAAATGTTTCCACTCACCGGGCTCCTCTACTAAAGAGAGGAGTGAGTCTGCATTGGTTTCATATTCAGAATTATTTTATTGGTCCAGTTACCAGTACTTGTCTCTTCATCAAGTCGGTTGAATGCCTTCCCACTCTAAATTGCAAAGCGGAGACAGCAGCTATGTTACTTATGAACCAGATATGTTCTTGTATTAGTCTTCCTCAAAATATTAAAGTGAACTGAGGTAGTCATTTTACCAGTGAGGTAATGACTAAAATGTGGGAAGTTCTAGGAGTAAAGAGAAAATTGCATATCAACTGCCACGCAGCAGCGGATGGAGCAATATAGCAGTACAATTGTGGGAATTTTTAAGAAGTTAGTATATTCTGGATACAGTTGGAGCTTATGAATACTGCTAGTCCTGATGGCTCTAAGCTCATCAGATACTTCTGTGACTAAGAGGTACCATTTTGTAATCCTGGCCAGTGGAAAAACGGCTGCACCTCAACACCTTTCATATTTATCAAAGGAACAGATCTTCATCAATGCCTCTAAAGCTCATTAATAGGTAGACAATTTGCAAAAACTTTTCCGAATTTATTTTTCCTACACACAGGGTAACATGTACAAATCTGTTGTAAGTAGAATAACCTACAAAGGAGTGCACGTTTTATTATTGAGTTTACCTCTATAATTTCCTAAAGAACCAGTCAAAGGAACATAAGTTGCTTCCCCACAGGAAAGGACCTTATGAGATCATAGATAAGATATCTCTCATGGCCTATAAGGTAAGCATTCGTACACGGGAACAGTCAGAGGAATGTTGGGTCCATATAAACCAGGTAAAGGTCTGTCACACTCCGAAATCTCTTAATCGAATCAAGCAATCAGTTCTTTCTCCCAATCAGACGAGCTCTGATTAAGAAAAAGGAATCTGCATAAGGAGATAAGTGTAAATGATTTGATTGTAGGATGAATGTTTGTGGAATGCTAAAGTTAAAATAGAATTCATCAATTATTTGTGAAACCGTGATGTATAGCCTTGTGAAAGAATAGGATAGGAAATTTTCAGACCCATATAATAACACTCTATTAATATGTAATACTAATCCAGACTTCATACCCCTCTCTGTAGTGATTAGCAGAACGTTTGCTCCAGCTTTCCAGGCAAAAGATGGGAAGAATGGAGGGCCCACGAGGAAAGGGTATCACTTGTGCGACCCAATGAAAGAAAATTAGCAGGGATCTGAGTATTCTTACGCAAAGAAAGAAATATGCAATTACAGCCTTTATGTAGACAAGCCAAGTCCGGTTGATTGATCCACTTTGCAGGCTTCATGTCAACCTCATGCCGGGAACAGGAGATTACAATCCAAGATCATGGAACCTCTGTCTTTCTGATGAAGAAATGTTCTGGGAGGATGTGGGACATGTGTGGAACTGTGGAGCAGAATGTAATTTTCCTGGAGTAAACTGAAAAAATTGATGTTGCTTAGGCGAGATGTTTTATGCAAGATCTCTACCACTTAATCACTACCATGATACAAAATGGTTAACCCGCAAAATACAAATAATCACGTATGCAAGAGAGACATTTTTCAATAAAGTAAATGAAATTACTAGGCCTTGTTGAGTGCATTGTTTGCAGAGAATAAGTCTTGATGACAAGAAAAAACTATGGACAGGCCAAACTGTTCCGATTGAATTAGGAACATGGTTTCATCCACAAGTATTAAGACAGAACTCAGCCCAGGCCCCAGATAATTTATTCTGAAGTTTAAATGGAAAACTTCAGGAATTGTCATCAACATTAAATGTAGCACACATGGTTTAGTATACCCCTTGAATCAATGAATGGATTTAATTACCATCTGATCAATATATAAAGTCATGAACGTAATTTTGATTGGTTAAAATGAATGTATTACATATTGCACACAAATTGAACAGCCACATGTTGTGTAGTAAAGACATGTTCATTTCACTTAATCATGGTCCTGACAAAGTTGTTTCACCCACTACCCGTTTATGTGCCTTCCAGAATTTAGTAGGCTACTGGTCATGTGACCAGACTCTGTCAATCAGTTTCTCTGCCATTACCGATTTTTGGCCT
The DNA here is from genome assembly GCF_040938575.1 of Ambystoma mexicanum. NCBI lineage: Eukaryota > Metazoa > Chordata > Amphibia > Caudata > Ambystomatidae > Ambystoma > Ambystoma mexicanum. The sequence continues at coordinate 228,740,735 of NC_090930.1, read as the reverse complement.
TTATAGCCAGGCATCTACTTAAGGGCACCAGGCCAGCTCCAGACATACAGTATTGAGTAGACTGCTAGTCACGTAAGCAGGCCCTGCCACTCAGCTGCTCCGTCAACTACCACTTTTCATGCCTTTTAAGCATCTAATTAAATGTGCCAAACCAGCTCCAGGCAGACAGCACTGAGTAGGATGTTGATCACGTGACCAAGCCCTCCAATCAGTATCTCTGACCAGCACCAGTTTGTGCGCCTTCCAGGAATCTACTTGAGGGATCCAAGCAAGTGTGAAGCAGGCAACGTTGAGTAGGCTGCTGGTCAGATGACCTGGCCCTGCCTCTCAGTTGCACTGCCCACCAGAGGTTTTCATGCCTTCCAGGCATCTACATACGGGCTCCAGGCCATCTCCAGGCAGACAACATTCAGTTGGCTGCTGGTCACATAACCAGACCCTGCCACTCAGTCGCTCCGCCTATCACCCTTTTTCACGCTTTGCAGCTTTCTACTTAAGGGCTACAGGCCAGCTCCATGCATACACCATTGAGTAGGCGGCTGGTCACACGACCAGACCATGACACTCAGTTTTTTCGCCCACCACCTACTTCACCAGTCTTCCTTAGGCATCCACATTTCCAGCATCCTCAACAAATGGTTGGGGAAGACAAGGACCTCAGTCCTTGTGCCTGTTTGGGCCTGATAGCGACAAGGGAGTGATCCGCTATCTTTTATTTCACTTACAAAGCAGTCTCTACTACAAGTTTTGAATGGCCAAGCGCCCTATGCAGACCTGGCAAGCTACCCTCGGAGCAGGCATTAAGCAGTCTCAGGTATGCCGCAACAGGCCACAGGTGGCCATAATGTGCCCAGCTGCACATCATAAGCACTGTGAATGCTCAGTAATACCACCCCCCACACTCCTTCCAGCACAACCATGATGGCAGCTGCACTAGCAATCATGAAGTGGGGGGGCTCTGCTTGCAGGGATACAATATGAGCTGGAATTGGGAAGGGCAGACAGGCAGAGGAGGCGGCGGAGATGCAGCAGGAGAAGGGCGAGGATGATGGCCATGCAGATGAACAATGGCCAGCAGGTAGCATCCCGCAGGCAGCCACCCATACCCTGCATAAGGGCCACACCCTGGAACCTTACTGACACACAGATACAAACCCTGCATCGGCTAGTACAGGTAGACCATAACCACCATAGTCAACCTAATTCAGGATGACATCCAGAGCCTCATTGGCATCCGGACCTTTGCTCAAGGTAGTATCACTGCTGCATTTCCTGGTGACCGACACATATCAACACACTGTGGTAGAGCTGCAAGGGATATCCCAGACCTTTTTTTCAATGGTGCTAGTCCAGATCCTGGATGCCCTCCAGCATCACGTGTCTGACCACATTGCCCTCCCCAGAACACAGACAACGGTTATTGACACAAAAGTACATTTTCATGCCCTGGCAGGTATACAAAATGTGATATGTGTGCTGGACTGCATGCAGGTTGAGCTGGTGGTCAGACATGCAAATGAGGAAGTCTACGCCAGCCGGAAAATGTACCACTCGTTGAATGTCCAGGTTGTGTTTGAAGCAGACCTCCTAATAAACTAGTGCAGTGCACATATACCTGGATCCATGCATGACTCCATGGTGCTGCATAACGCCACACTCCCAGGTTACATGGCACGATACAGCAGAGAGCAGACCTGGCTGTTGGGTGAGTGAAAGTACCTACACATAGCATGTGCACTGTGGAAGGAGTGGGTTGTCCACTATCACCAGTGCATGTGCGTTATGCAACAGTATGAACACAGATTGCATGCATGAGCGGGAGGGCATTTCTGGCATGAAGGGCATGGGCCCATTGAAGGGCTCACCATCACAATTTGTGCACAGTTAGACAGGCACACCACATGCACTACGGGAACCAGAATTCATTGCCCCCATACCGCAGCATGTACACACTATGCACATCCCCCACCGACTGCGTCACAGCCATGTCAGACAAATTTGACCTACCTCCCCACCAGCAGTGTATCCCACAGCATGAAGCCAGGTGACTTGCTCATATGCATGTAACATGAATCTGAACAATGAAGAAAAACAGAAAAATGAATGGGAGAGATGACCGATGTACAACATGCAAACACAAATACACTTGGCACACATCATATATAATGTAGAAGCCTGTGTCGGCATAAGGGTAATGGCCAAGGTTGGTGTCATATGGTGCTGGGAATGTGGGCGCAACTCACCCCCCCTGCAATACAGTACACCAAAAACTAGGGTCATCTGTGCCATTCACTATGTCCTGTGGTGATCCCATGTGACACAGACTCATATCCAAACATGGCTGCATTTCCACTAATACCACAATGACTATGCCCCCCCTTGTGTCCCTCACATGCGGGTGATTCCGGATACTGATTGCTGCCATGGCTCATGACCTCTGTCAGGCACCCTCAACATCAGCATGAGCATGCTTACAACTGTACCCATATCCGGACATGGTGCACCATCGAGCAAACATTTTGACTCTTAAAGGCAAGGTTCTGCTGCCTAAAAAGATAGAAAATAAATCACACTTTTACGAAAATAATGCATGTCTTGTCATGATTTGCAATTTTGCAATGCAACAGCCAATGTATTAAAAAGGAATGAGAAAAAATGAACCAGTGGACCCACACCCCCTCCCCAACTATCCCTCCCCACAACCCCTCACCAACTTGTGACACAATATCAATGTGTCAGTCCAGGGTCTATTTACATGGTCGCTTTCCACCGGGCTGCCCTTGTTTTGTGTAGCAGACAGGCTCATAGGTCTGTGCCTCAGGCTGCTCTGGAGTCAACTATCATGCGTGGAGCTGGAGGACGGCATGTGGAATGACTTGCTGTGCTGTTGATCCAGAGCCCCCTGCAGGGCCATTGAAAGGGCCATTGAAAGAGACTTGGCCATGGTCGACATAATAATGTTGCCCTCACAGACACTTCTGGCCAGGTGTACTCTGGCCGACGTTGCAGATCCGAGGGCACGTGCACTGCAACGCCCAGTAGCCTGCACACTTTTGTGCATGAGCTGGGCCTCAAAAACAGGGCCAAGCTAACCCCTCCCGCAACAGGTGGGATTCCTCCAGGTACTGCTTCACCAGGGCCGGCAATCCTTCCTGCTATTCCTCAATGTGGCGCAGATGTCCGTCCATGTCCCTGATACTGGGGAACGGCATGGCGTAGTGGGTTGTGCAGGTTGATGGGGCTGAATTACAGCCACTCATATGGTCTGTGATCCATGGTGTTCCCCGTGGTCTCACCAGCATCATCTGCAGCTTCTTCATCACTGGTGTTAGGTGCATATGATGAAGGCTGTTGGGTTGGCGGAATGGCTGTCCTCCTGCCGTCGCCCTTGTAGGCAATTGCACCATGGCAGGGGCTACAGCAGCTGCCTGGATGGTAGGGAAAGCTGCTGAGGCCACAGCAGGATCTGCCTGGGAGGTGGCAGCCACAGTGACAGCCACAGTGGGCGCTGCTTTGTCCTGGGTGGTGGTGGTGCGTGGAGTCGGCCACCTTCCATTTGTGGTACCCCTTGAGGTGCCTGGTTGGCCTTCATCACTGTCAGATGATGTGCCTGAGGGTGGAAGAAAGGCATGATGTTAGGGACCAGTGTGGCTTCCAAATTCCCTGATACATGCAATATGGTGATTGTTTGTCGTGCTGCTGAGGGGACATACCATGGTGCATGGCATGTTGCACTTATGCATGTATTGTGTGGCCTTAGCTGCAAGGTCTGGGACCTTGGCACATGCAACGCATCTCTGCTGCGATGGTGACCAAGAATTTGCGGTGGACGGTGGCATGCAGGTCTGTCAGGAGTTGGGTGTTGAGATGTCACGGGGCGTTGGTTTCAGAAGGTGCAAGGCACAAATTGACGACTAACCCAGTTGCAGGTCCACCATGTGAATGGGGGTTTGTGGTAGGTCTGGCAGAGACATTGAATGTCCCTGCCCTCACCATTCAATGGGAGGGTATCCCATGTGTGGGTGCAGGTGAGGGTTTGCATTGTTCTGGTGGCAGTTGTGGCACGGCAGGTGCTTATGCAGTACGTAGTGACAGGATGCCTTGTGTCTGTGCCTGAGGGGCGAGTATTTTCACTTGGCAGAACAGGGTTTCTGTGCAATGTTCATCATGGATTTCAGGCACAGATCATTGTCAGAGGGCCTGGGTGTATGCTTACAACAGTGCCCTGGGTGTTTATCCCGGTGTATGTGGGAGTGCCTGCAGGATGTAGTTCTGACAGAGTGTGCAGGTGAAACAGTGAGGTGGCCTGTCATGTGGTTGGTAATGTGTCCGGTATGGGGGACCGGGCATAGGACTTGGTTGCCACCATTTGGACATGTTGGGGAGCAGAGGTAGGGCTTCTACTGGGTGTGATTTGAGGGATGGGGACTGTACAATTTCTGTTTCAGTGCTGTAGCGCTATGGTGGAGAGGGCAGGGTGGGAATGGGGGTGCTTATTGTTGGGGAGACACGTCCATTGTGTTGGCCTGTGTGTCCCAGCAAAGATGGGGAGGTGGTGGTGTGCACTGGATAAGGCCGCAATGCACTTGGCCATGTGTGTATGGCAGATTTGAGTCCGGACTTGGTATGGTCCAACAGGCCACCTTTTGGGCAGCCATGGCAATGGGTGATAGCTCAGTGCACATTGCACCTCGCCGTGGCACGTCAATGGGGAGGTGGTACTTTGGAATGGACTAGATGTGGTGTTGTGTCAGGACCAATGTTCTTGCAGACACTGCGAATGTGGTGGGTGTTGGGCACGCACTCCACAGTGGCAGAGTGGGGCTGCCTGGCTGTCAGGTGTGTTGTTGATGCTGGGGCTTCATGTACTCACCTCCCACAATGGGTGTCACAGCTCCAGCCTCTGCAGAACCCACTCTTTCGATTCTCTCCATGTGCAGCACACTGCTGCACTTCTCGTTCCAGGGCAGGAGTCGGATTGGGGAGGAGGATTCACCACCTGTTTACATGCACTGTCTGTGGTGTACAAACAGAAGGTTCATGACACTTAAGTGGAGGTTGTCCCAATGATTGTGGCAGTCCTTCACTGTGTGTGGGGTCGTCCCCACCGTGGACACCTTTTGTTCCACTTCCTTCCAGATCTCCTTCTCCCGCTGCTCGGTTCGGCAGCACTGGTCTATTGAAAACAGCTCTCCAGCATGCTAAAGTATAGTATCAGTGAGCATGTGTAGCTCCGCCTCCGTGAAGCATGGCTTGCACTGCCGGGTCTCCGGGTTGTGAGATGACATGATGAGGGATGGATTTCTGGAGTCAGGAGGGGTGGATGGCTGCTTGTACATTCAGATTGCAGTGTCTTGTGATTATTCCGGTCAGAGTGTTTCTGGTCACGGTATTTGCAGTACTGCTGCTTCCGGTGACGCTGCGTCGGGCATGGTCATGCTGGAAATGGGGGCACCAGCATCCTGGGTGACGGTGCGGCCGGCATATGGCCTTTTTTACTGTTACCGCAATGCCGATGTCACCGTTTCCAGCATACAGGAATGCACGCAGCCGACAAACTGTAATCGGCCGTTGAATCATGCGCTATGGGGTGCCGGCAATGGGATCACAGTAACACCAGTGATTTAGTGGCAAACTTGTAATGAGGCAAAAGCAGAAAATGGGTGCGGGAGTGCACTGCCGTGTAGTTTAAAGTTCAAAGAAAAATATTCTTTTCGGGGAATCCACATTTGGATTTAGTAGGGGTATTGTAATGTTGTTTCAGGTGCAGTCGGGCTGTTGTCACAAGACCACTTGGGACACAAAATAGGACCAATACCAGAACTGCATATTACTAAGCACTACGCCCAGATGCACTCTTGGAGAACCTAAGTTCAATGATTCATTTCACAAAACAATAATTTCAATTTACTGTGTAACATCAGGCTTATGTTGATGTGTTTGGCTTCATAAAAATCCTTCAATTGAATGGTACTTCTTCAGTCAATGTAATAGTAATTACTTCAAATGAAACTTTAGATACAGTAGACCAGAAATAACAAAAACACAGTTATAACACTCTTCAGTGATAAGGTTCGTTTTAATTAACCCATCATCCTTTTTTTCAAAAAAGAAATTTCCAATCAAGGATATATATCGACAAACATTATGTTATACACATTTGTTCCGCATGACATGAACCTTCATCTAGTCATGCAATCATCTAGTCATGCAATCGATTCTTCAAATTCTGTTTACTGCAATAAAGTGAGATTGTATAACCCAAAGGAATAATAATCAGTTCATCAATTGTGGAAGGATGAAGGACTCAGTCGGCCCTGCCATGGGATTTGACCTTCAAAAGTGTATACTGCCTCAAATCAGAGACAAGCGTTTATATCATGGATAAATGAAAGTTAGGGAAATTAGCACAAGCTGTCCTGTGTGCTGTACAAACTGCTCATTGTTTGGTTATCTGTTTAAAACCTCAAAACAACACCATTTAATAGTCAGGTAAGAATGTGAGGTGAGTTCCACAAAAAATGAATACATGATGATGTTACTATGTCCGTCATCAGCCGTCCTCCATCACGCTTCATTATTCGGGACCGAAAATACCCATTTGTATATTAGTCCCGTGCCACGAACAAGGTTGGTTCACCTGAAGATATCAGCTAAATCTAATGTAATAATGTCAAAATGGACATTGGGGGTCATTATGTGTTGGGCGGTAAGGGATACCGGGCACCGGTAAGGAGACCGGTGCCGGTATTCCCTTACCAGCTAATTCCGATGTCCCTTAGCGGGAACTGTAAAGGAGGTGTGGTCTGACCAATGCTATTCACGGGCCCGTTATTAGCTCCTTCCCCATTCCCATTGAGCCCTATTGGGGCTCCAATGGGGAATGGCTGGTTGAATGGGGACTTACCGGGTCCTCCATGGTCGGAATGACCCAGTATGTCCCCATTCAACCAGACCGGTGCCAGACCCGGTATTGGAGGCAGCCATGGCGCAAATAGCGCCATGGCTACCTCCAATCTCGGTATGAGGGCCATTGTGATGGTTTTGTTGATAAGTGTTCTTCTGGCTTTCTTAGCAGCAACACTCTAGTGAGCTGTGTAGGCTGCTGGGTTTTACCTAAGGTATTATTTGAGATGTACGAACCGTTTTATTGATTTGGTTCTCAAGTTCCCTTGCATATATTGTTCATGATGTTCTCTATGTTTCCCATCCCATGTTGCAGGCAGCAATGAGATAATCTGACTATGGGTGAATAGTGATGATATCTAAACTCTGTTGGACTGTGAGCATTGGTGATGGGAAATATGATTTTGTTAAAAACACTTTCCTCAGCTCCAGCTTCTGGAGTGTTAAAGTGCCAATGAGCCTATTACAACAAAAACAATATCAACACATATCAAATTTGCTAGCCTTCTTATACGTGTTGCATGACACCCCTCCTTCCCTTCATTTTTTGTAATGTCCACAGGCAGTTTCTTTATATTGCATATCCTTTCAAAGTTAAAGCTCATTTGCATTTCTATATCCTTTGACTGCTTTAAGAACAGCAATCAAATAGATTTCTAATATGTGGCAATAGGCAGCCACTGTACCACTCATGTAATGCATGCAGTTGCCATTCCAATATTCCTACTGTTCTGTCATTGGTAACATTATATACCAATCTTGCATAGAGGTGTTCCTCTATGCTGCTGTACACAGCTTTGAAAGTTAGTTCAATGTCTTTATTAACACTTTAACAATGTAAATATGATTAGCATTGCTTTAGAAAGGATATCTCAATAGGATCAGTATTATTGTCCCTTATCGAAAGAGTTCCATTGCTTCAGCCAGCCAACCATGCTTTTTTTACACGTGTCAATCTCAGTGCATTTATCCCACAGTGAAAGGCATCTCAGTGCTTGCATAATATTACACCATAACTATACATTTTATTCTAGGGGTCACTATTGGGGGTTAGTGTGGAGTCTTCTTATCAAATACTGAAGGTTTTTAACCAGATTGATCTAAACATTTTTATACTCTATTTCACTGTCCCAACCCATCACACCTGCACACAAGCACTTGACTGTGTATTCATGGCAGTCTGAGGGGTGGTCTTCACTCCCGATTCCTCTCGCCACCTACCTTCTCGGTCATCTGACCCATGAAGCGTGTGTCAGCGGAGGCTTTTGCCGCCACATTCTCACCCCCATCCCCCTTTGGCTGACTCTCACCCTGACAAAGCCCTCTCCAAGCTCCACTCTGCTATCTCCGATACTCTCGATATCCTTGCCCCTGTCATGAGAATCCACCTGAATCCCAAAGCCAAATGCAACTCCTAGTATGATTCAGACCACGTCATTCTAAAACGTAAGTGCAGGGTGGCCAAAAGGAAATGACGTGCTTCATGTACATCCTCTGACAAATTGGCCTGCCACCTGCTGCAAAGGCAATATCGGCTCTCTGTCTTAACCAAGAAGAGAGCTCATATCCATGCCGCCTCTCTGCGGCATCTATCAACTCGGCTGAACTCTTTAATATCTGCAAGGTACTGGCCAGCCCTGCCGCATTCTCTACCTCTCCTGTCCCTTCCCAGGCCCTATGTGCAGCACTGGCCTCACATTTCATCACTAAACTCAGGAGATCCTGTCCTCACTCTCCTCCTTTCCCCTCTCTCCCCCAACACCCAGCTCCTCCTCTGGCCCTTCTGCAGCCACCCCTCCTCCTTCCTTCTCTTCCTTTCTACGCAGAAAAGGTTTCTAGACAAGTCTGATCTATGAAAGTCTTGTCAAAACAGTTCCACCCCTGTTCCTCCAAAACTATCAAGGACCACATTGACTTCCTGGCTCCTGCCCTGGCTGATTTCGGCAATCACTTCTTTGCCACCAGAGTCTTCCCATCCCCCCTGAAGCACTCCTTTGTGCACCCCCTCTTAAGAAACCCTCTGCTGACCCCACATGCCCGGCTAACTATCGCCCAATCTCTATCACTACCTCCCTGGGCAAGCTCCTGGAGAAACTGGCCATCTCTCAGCTGAATCCCCACACTGAATCTGTTGGTTGTCTTCATGACCATCAGTCTGGCTTCAGAACTTCCAGAAGCATGGAAACCGCTCTCCTGAACATCTGTGAAGACCTGCTCTCCAACCTCGATTCTGACACCCCTTGCATCCTCATCCTGCTTGATCTCTCTTCTGCCTTTGATACTGTCAACCATGCCATCCTGCTCAACCATCTCGGTAATAACCTTGGTATCACTGGTCAGGCCCTGGTGTGGCTGACCTCTTTCCTCTCTGACCGACCCTCCCAGGTCCAACTTGGGTCCTTCCTCTCTGCTGTCTTTTACTCTACCTGTGGTGTCCCACAAGGGTCAAACCTCTCTCCCTGGCTTTTCAACCAATACCTAGCACTACTTGCTCACCACATCGCCACTCTCTGCCCAAACTTTCAGTGCTATGCGGATTAAACCAGGCTCATTTTCAGGCTACCCTCTGCTACCTCCTCTCCATCCCTCATCTCTGATTGTCTGTCTGCTATCCAGGAGTGGTGTGCCACCAATGACCTCTGCCTCAATGCCAGCAATACACACCCACTCCATCCTTCCCTATAGCTCTCTGGCCGGCCTCTCTTGGCCCACCTCCTGCTCCCACCTTTGAGGCTAAAAACCTCGGGGTCATCTTTGACTCCACACTCTCCTTCTCTCCTCACATCTCTGATGTCTCTAAGAAGTCACACTACCAAACTGCACCTCCTCAGAGGTATTCTTCCTTTCCTCTCCTTCCCCCAGAAGGTCACTGTCTCCAGAGCTTTGGTTCTCTCTAGGCTGGACTATTGCAACAGCCTCTTTCTAAATCTGCTTGCCTCTACTCTCCACCCTCTGCAACACATCCAGAACAGCACTGCAAGACTTGTCTTTGGCCTCAAGCCCAGGGATGGTATCCCTCCAGGACTGAAATCTCTGCACTGGCTCCCAGTGGCTGGGATAATTAAGTTCAAAACCCTCTGCATAGTCCACAAGGCCTTCTGGGGCATGGGTCCCCAATACCTTCAACTCTCTCTTCCTAAATATCTTCCTTCTCGAGCTCTCCGCTCATCCACCTCCAACTCCCTCCGGTTCAGTTGCTTCTCCAAGCAACGAGTTGGTGGTAGATCGCTTTCTTCGGCTGGGGCCTCCCTCTCGAACAGCCTCCCTGCCTCCCTCAAACTCGAGAAGAACCATCTCCGGTTCCGGAAGCACCTCAAAACCTTTCTCTTTGCTTCCGCCTTTTCTCCCCCTCTCCTCTGCTGACACCCTGGCTGTTACTGGAACTGCACTGGCAACCTGGACACCCTCTTATCTCAGGCCCAGGTCCCCCCCTGCCAGCGTCACTCACCTGCACTGCCCACCTGGCTACCCCGCACTAGGGGACTGTTCTGTTTCCCTACAGTCGCCCTACCAGCCCTTGACACCTGATGTATGCACTTACCATTGCACTTGACAAATGTTGCTGTACTTATTATTGTTATCATCTCTTATATTGCACTTTCCCTGCCTTCTCCCATGCACTTGCGCAATCTGAATGACACCTGGCCTAGTAGGATCGCTGTCCGTCCTCCCTTTTTCCCCTCCCTTCCCTCGTCACGCCTTGAAACACTTGTGTATAGGCGCGTTATAAATGCCCTTTCATATCATATCATATCACCTTTAGTGTCCCACTGAATTCACCTTGCACACAGTTCACTCTGGGCTCCGTCTCCTCTGACAGCTGGCTGTGCAATCACAGATACATCAGAATGGGTTAATGCAAGTTACTGTAGCACTTACCAGACAACTAAGCCTTTGTAATTCAAGAATACACTGGAGCACATCTCAAGCTGAACATGCAACCATTAACTGACTGATGTCAGTACTTCTTTGGAGCTACACACTGATTCCCATGAGTGTTAGCCCTTTCTCCCAATCAGTGGTATGTTTTGGTCACTCTTCACTGGTGCTAAAGGCATGTATCCTCTCAGAAGAATCCTGCTTTCCTTCCATCTTCTCTCCCTCAGTTCCAAGACTGTTATGCTTTTTTAACTGTACTTCCAATTTCACACATCCTTTCCATTGAAGCTGTCTTCTACTCATCTGTATTGATTAATGTACGACAAACATGTTTTTCAAGGGCCCCAACATATCTACCATTTCAGGAAAGATTTGTTAACAAATAAAAAAGGTATTAAGAACACAAACAAAAGCTGTTTTTGACTTACTCCCATTTATTTTCCCATAGAGAAAAAGTCCAACTTTCTGCGCAGTGTGGGACAAAAACCACTGGACAGAATTTGACCAAATAAGAAACAACTTGGGCAGGAATTGTTGACTCGATTTCCGGGACTTGGATGTGGTTCTTCTGTCCAGTAGTTTTTAAAATATTTGATAGGGAAGGGGGATCCCCCCTCTTGCAAAATTATAGCTATGTCTCCTTGGTTCTTTGCAGCAGATATGTTTAGAGGCTTTTCAGAAGCAGGTATTTATTCATAAAATTCTGTTGCTGAAACATTTGATTTACTGAGTGGATTTGGGTAACATTTCAACCCTGAACTGCAACAACCCATCATTAAATTAAAAAGTTATTAAAAAACAAAACACCAAAGTTTTCAGCCCATTCATTTTCCCTAAAGAAAATGTGCATTTGTTGAACAGCTATAGCGAGAAAACCGTTGGGCAGATTTGGACCAAATAACAAACAACTTGGGCACAAAGCGTTGACTTAATTTCCATGACTGTCTTGGGATAAATCCGAATTAGTTTTTAAAATACTCAACAGGGAACAGTGGCCCCTGGTCATAAAACGTTTATATCAGCCTTGGGATTTTATAGGAAGAGAGGCACATTTTCTTTGACTTGCTGGATGGATTTATATGACATTTTCTAAATGGCTGTTTTGGGAAAACATGTAAAAAAAAAATCAAAACAGGTTATTCAGAAAACATAAAAACACACTTTTTAGCCTACTTCCATTTATTTTCCCATAGAGAAAAAGTGCATTTTTGGGACAGCAGTAGCGTGAAAACCGCAGGGCATATTTGGACCAAACTTTGGAATGAACTCCCATAGGACCTTGCAGAGTCTAAAAACATTCTTGGCATCTCTTCTGGTTATGTAGTCATCCTGACTGAGGGAACTGTGATTGTTCTGAATGTCAGCGCTTAAATGGCTTGGCCATAGAATATATAAATACTGATTGTTAGGACTGATTTTGTATACTCTGGCCTGGGGGACAGATGTATAGACGGCCAATTTATATTGTGAAAGGGACAACTCTGGGAGCTGTAGCCAAGCCAGTTCAAGGCAGCAGTGACGAGTGGTCTAGGAAAAGTCTCAAGAAGTGGTGAGCTTGTAAAGCGTCCACAATGAGTACACACAATGGGAGTCACAAATTACACTTAGACAGTATGTATAAATATACAGTTATTTATTTATGACCAACAACACTATGAAACATGACTACTATCAGGTAGAAGTATCACACAACTCTAAAAATAGAATACATATATACAGTCACTAGAGTACATAATAATAAACCCCTGTAAAGGAAAGTACAGATCAGATTATGCACTACAGGTCCACAAAGAATTAGCCCTAGCTTCAAAAGTCCTTCCCTACACTGTCTGGGGCCTTATGCCTAAAGTTCAGAAAAAGTTCTGACAGAGTTTGTAACGCTGGAAGAAATGAAGGTAGGGTCTCTGGGGTCCTGTGAACAATTCCAAGGGTTAGAGGATAAGTTATGCTAGTCAATTAAAGTGCCCCCGCCTTTCGGAAGTCTTGCACAAGCAAGCAGTGACAAAGCCAAAGTGTTATAAAAGTTTGTAAAAGTTAGCAAAACTTTTAAAGGGAGTTTAGGCGCAGTTAAGAACCACTGTATCTCACCCCACATACTCCGATTCTTCACAGGATTTGGCAGGTTGATGGAAGAAGGTCTAAGGTCACCTTTTCTGCCATCAGCCTTAGCCCTTAATCCGCAGGGGTTCCAGGTTCGAGCAGAATTCTGGTTAGTGCCTTTGGTTGGTGGAAGGACACTCCGTGGAAGAATGCAGCAACATACAATGCAGAACCCCTCTCAGGACTGGACTGGTGAGCTGTTTCGGATAGCATGGCACCACAGCACTGCGACGCAAAGGGACTCACTTGGGGCATTCAGACTTTCTTTCCTATCTCGGGTCCCCTTGAGGCCTCAACTCAGAATGGCGGCGTTGGCAGCACGGTAGCAGAAACTCAGAGCTTATCAGTCACAGGGCAGTCCCGGGGCACTTCCAAAGGCTCTTCTTGGCAAGGTGCTGAGCAGAAGTCAGAAATGTATGTTCCCTCCACTCCGAGGGTCGCAGCTCCCTCGCTGGACTGCTGGAGATCGACAGCAAGACAGGGCTCTTCCAGGACAGCAGGAGAATTTGGTCGCCAGGCCTCCTTCACATGGGTTAACGGTCTACTCACGGGTCTCACAGATGGAAACAAGTCTTGGATCTTTCAGGTTTCTCCAGGATCTCTCCAGAGTGGGTGCAGGGGTCCTCTTCTTATCCCAAAAGCCAGGGAAGTGCAGCAAACTCCCACTAGCCAATAGCAGAACTAGCCCCACACACACCCGAGCAGTGGTCCAATAAGGACCACTGGTCGGAACACTCCTGCATAACACTCAGACACACTTAAACCAGTTTTTGAATTGGGACCAGACAGTCCCAGCCTGCATCCTGCCGGAAAACACACATAGCCCTCCAGTAGCCTGCCCAAAGCCACTCCTTTCTCATGCACTGGTCCATATAAGGATTTTCCTTGCTTCAGAGGTTAACAGACAAGATGGCCAAAGGACACGCGAAAAACCTTGTTGCATGGCCATGTTTGGTCACTAGCCATACTTAGTAGCCAATCGCGGTAAACACGGCAACCCTAAAGCAAAAAGCACAAAAGAATTGTAAAAAGTCCCTGCTGCCACAGGCTGTCCATTTAGCATAACTAGAGTAACCAAAAAATCCTCTGAGTGTTATTCTAGGGCAAAAACAAAAGTGTAACCCATTGTACTGCATTGCAAGATGCCTTGTAAAATGATAAAAAGTTACCACAAGTCATAACACTTTACTAAAAGTACAACTAAGTAACTAGACTAAGGGAAACTATGTTTCCCAGTACTGACAGCCTGAAGGACATGTCAGTTTCCCCATAACAGAGGAGCAAAAGACATTAAGCTTAAGGATTCATTGCACTGTAAAAAGTACATGTCAGGATCAAAAATAAAAGCAAAAAGTGTGGGGGTCCATTAAAATGGAAGGACATGTGCAGAAAAGAGAAATCTTTCTTAACACCAATATCAATAGCAAACACATCCGACTAGAGGTCGGGGGGTGGAAAAGATACCATGTGAAGATGGGGATTTTTTGGTGGGTTTGGGAGCCAGTTATGGGTAGGGCATTGTCAGTTTATCAGGGCAAGACCGCATGAATCTCACGAGATTAGAGCGCAATGCTGCAAAACACGCATAGAAATAAATGGGCGTTGTACAAAGCGATGATTGATGGGGGTAAAAGGAGAAGGTTGATGAGGAAAAATCAAATGAGTGAAGTGAGTGGACCTAGAAAAAAGAGGGGTGACACATGTTGAGTGCCTACGGGGAAGAGAAAAACCTTTTAATTCTGAGCAATTGTTGCCATTATCGAAGGAATCTGTGAACCGCCACTCTACTGCCGGCATTTCTGTTATAGGCAATTATTACTATAAAATGATCATGGGAATAAGGAGTTAGACAAAAAAGGTTTAACATATACATTTACAAAATGAGTACAATTTTATTTGATTTCAAAATAACCCCACCCACCTGTGTTATTTCTTTGGTTGTGCAGCAGCAGTCACTGCAGTACCTGTAGTAAATGTGTATTTATTATATTATGTTTGAAAAACCTGAAATAGATTTTACAGAATCAGGTACTTTCCCTGCAACAATGAATTGTAACTGTTTACTATTACATGAAATTCAAAACCTTTGTATAATGTTAAATATTTTTATTTTAAAGTTCAAAAGTTGATAAGTATTACAAATGAATGTGCCATACGTAATTATATCATACTTCTGTATCAGTGTATTGTTCCATGTCATGTTGTCATTATTGTTAAGTGTAATACAATAAAATACGTATCAAAAGGTCAACAAAAATATTCTAACATATTTCATCAGTAAGGTCACATTTCATGTAATTATTGATCTCATCTCTTATGTAATTTATGATGTAATTAGTAATGTTGCCAGTGATGTCATCAGTGATGCAATCTGTGATGCCATCATCGTAGTCATACACTGTGCAACAGGGGACGGATAGTTAAAGTGGAATTTCATGAAATGCGATTGCTCAATGTCAGGGGTTTTATTGCATTAAATCTGATCACCTTAACTCTCTCTTAACAAAGGTTTTTTTTTTCTCTGAATATATGCATGTTTGAGGGGCTGAGGTAGTTATGCTAAAGTTGCTCATGGGAAGATTTGGGCTGCATATAATTTTGCCACTGTTCTACGAATCCTCACAAAACTTTCCAAAAAAGTAAACAGCCACCTCAATTATTTTGCAGAGATTTTTGCAATTTGGCCAGGGGGGAAAATTATAGGGAGTCTCAAAACATTTGAAATCTGGATAGAAATGAATGGAAACATTGTTGGTCACAGCTACAGCCCAACCAACTGCATGGATTTTCCACCAATACAATCATTGGTGTTAATCCGTCCAGTCTACTTTTTCAAAAATGGCCAAGAAGTAGCGCCCCAAAAATGTGTGATATCTCCACCTGGTCCACAGACTCACTGCCAGGTTCGGAGTCCACAGACACCTCTGGGCCAATAGCGGGCCACATAAATTTCACAGACACAATACGTTGGTGCTGATTGGTTGATTAAATCAGTGAGGTGCATCAACACCTTTGAAGCGGTCACCATATTGGATCTGGGAACCAATACATTCCCCTGCAGACAGTGCAGTATAAAGTAACTATGACAAATACATTTGGGTTATTTTGATGATGAAAACGTGTCAGGGAAAATGGGGTGAGAAAGGATGGCAAAATAGAAGCAGTATTAAGGTTGAAAAATGGTTGTGGAGTGTCATTGAAGGCCATGGCTAGTGGTTTGGTAGTGTTCTAAAATATAAAGTGGAAATGGCCAGAGGTCAGGTCTAGTGGTCTGTTAGTGTTTTAAAATAGACAGTTCTCAGAGCCTGCCATCTGTTATACATAACAATACTAACGTCAAAAAAGGTCAAAATAGGCATGTGATTGATGAACGTCTTTGGGTGATGGGTTGTGGTCTGGTAGTGTTCTAAAATGGCATGTGGACATGGTGAAGGCCATAGCTAGTGATCGGATAGTGCTCAACTCAAATTTACAGTAGAAAGGAGCAAAGTGCAGAAACAAATCTGTGGAGTAACAAAACACTTACAATTGTAGGAAAAATCTTGAATTGCAGGGATATTAAGGTGAGAACTTAACACAACAAAACCCCTGCAATTCAGCTAAAGCCACCTTAACTTCGTGTCCCCTGTTGTGCAGCCTATGACCACAATCATGACATCACAGATGACACCCCTGATGACATAACTGATGCCATCACTGGTGACATCACTAATTACATCATCTATGACATTACTGTTGGAATCTCTCATTACATTACAACACTATGCAGAGGAGCAGGTAAACCTTTTCTTGCCAGTTCCCGCAACCCTCACCACTGTCATATTGGCACAAGTATGGGACACCCTGCATTGTTCCTATACCACATTGAGTGTATGAGAGACATTATGCACTCAGACAACCATACAGAATGTACCCTTGCACTGAAACTGTGGAAGGATGTTGCATCTAAGAACGTTACAGGGAAAGATGTTGCCTGCTAAAATACCACAGTGCTTCTGTGGACATCATGGACAGATGTTAAAGAGAAATATGACGAGGACAGAGTGATGTCATGAAGAAAATTTATGAACCTATGCTGAAATGATGTAAAAATATGAAGTAACAATGTAACTTAAGCACTGAGAGTAACACTAACTCAAAGCTAAAGTAATCATGGATCTAAAGAGAATGAAATAACTGTCATGATCTCTGCTTCCAAAAGATCAGGACTTGCCCGACTCCCTTGGAAGCAGACCCATAACCCCGGTTCCGAGTGCCAGCCAGTCCCAATTGGGACCTTTTGGACCCTGTCCTGGCGCCAGTGGCACCAGGCTCATAAAGATGCCCAGTCCCAGCGCTGGAAGCGCCGGGCTCATAATGCTTGGGTGGCCTTACCTGCAGCAGACCATGCTGCTTACTTACCTGCCAGTTGAACCCCTGATCCTCTTCTGTTTGGGACTACTTTTCCTGTTGGGTGGGGCAGGAGCCACTCCCTAGGTTCAGAACACTGGAACTCTTCTGGAAAGCAGGAACTCTTTTCTTACCTAGGCGTGGCTGTGGAAGGAGACACCTAAGCACTACAGGAGGCTATTTAAACCACACCCGATGGATGAATCTTGCTGTGCGTTATTCTGCATTCTCTGCAGCAGAACGCTCATCGTGTCTTCTGCTTCTGATCCTGGGCCTAAGGGAACAAAGGCTTACCATCCTGGAATCCAGTCTTCAGCAGCACCTGTAAAGACAAAGAAAGAACAGGTTAGCACTACGGTCTTCAGTGGCAGCGCATCTCTTACCTGGTCCATCGGCTGTCACCAACGCCTTGCGCTGCATTTCGGCATCTGAAAGACAAAGGCTTACCTACTCTTCGCATGCTCCGGAGGTCTTCGCACTGCATTCCGGCATCTGAAAGACAAAAGCTTACCAGCTCTTTGCACGCTCCAGAGGCCTTCGGCGCTGCATCCCGCATCTGAAAGACAAAAGAAGGTGCGTTTAAAGACATCGGGCAACTTTATTACTCTCGTGCCATTACTCCTTCCCACGCCGAATCCAGTGGGTATTCCAGCACCCTTCAGCTTCTCTAAAGCTCCAAACTTGTACCTGCAAGATAAAAGGGGCAGTTAGTGCGCATCGTGAAGCAGGCTACAAGCGCTTCCTTACGTGCTTCCAGGCGCTTCTATTCCTCACGCGGGTTCGATCCTCAACTCTCATCAGCCCGCCATCCGCCATCGCCGGAACCCTGCTAAACAAGATATATCATTACAAAAGACTTTTAAGACTTACCGTTCGTGCAGTTAACGACGGACAGCAGTCCTCTGAGGTCAAGAGGCCTGCACCCTTATCCAGTGAAGAAACTGGTTACGGCACCTTGCCCCGAGGCAGATGGAGAGCTCGGCGTTCACTTACCTAAGGTGAGGGCGTTAACCTTTGGGGTTCTACAGGAGAAGAGAAAGGGAAGAGGAGAGAGGCACCCAATAACCCCAGTTCATTAATCCCATATTTTCTATCTGCAGACATCTTACTCTTCGAGTCAGACATACAGTGCACAGAGGTCCAGCCCAAAGAGCCAACCGTGTGTTACACATCACCTTTGAAGATACGGCATTCACCCAGTCAAGACCGGCGCCTCTGCGGGAATCAGGTGAGCGTTACAGAACGCAAAGCCTACCGCAAAACTCCCACCCAGGCGCTATGGAAACCTTGGATACCGACCAGCTAGCCCAGTTACTTGGGGAACTAAGAGCAGAAGTGCATGCAGCCCGTCAGGAAACGAATGCTCTAAGAAGGGAACTAATTATTTCCAAGGAGCGAACAGACGATCTCGCTAGAGAATTGCTACAGGCACAAGCCGGACAAACTCGGTTACCCGCATTAGGGGCAAATCTTCCTTCAACATCCTCTACGAACCCAGTGCAGATCAACCTACCTGGGAATGTACCTCTGGCTCCGCCCGAACGATTTTCTGGTGACCCAAAGAGGTTTGCAGTATTTATTAATCAGTGCCGGTTGCACTTCTTATGCCAGCCAGCAGCCTTTCCAACTGATCAAGCTAAGGTAGCTTTCGTGCTTTCGTACCTTAGTGGCAATGCGGCAGACTGGTCGATCCCTCTAGTTAATCAAGATGATCCGGTTCTCCATGATTTTCAAGCTTTTCAGCTCAGTATGGAAAAACTGTTTGCAAGACATTCACAGGGGCAGGCCTTGGACAATGAGCTCCTTTCATTGCGACAGGGTAATCAAGACCTTTTGGCTTATATTGCGTCTTTCAACAGACTGATAGTGGAAACTCGATGGCCTGAGGACAAAAGGATTACGCTGTTTTATAGAGGTCTACGTGGAGAGCTCAAAGATGTGTTAGCCCAAGTAGTGAATCCCCCGCAAGACTGTTCGGACTATATTGACTTAGTCGTTCAAATTGACCACAGACTGCAGAACAGGAAGGCCGATCGTTCCAAGTTTGATGCTCGAATATTTTCCAAACCACCAACTCCTACCAAAGGAGTAGACTCCGGGGAACCCATGCAAATAGAGGGCCTGAAAGGACCACTAACACAAAAGGAGCGGGAAAGGAGAAAACAGCTGCAATTATGCCTCTATTGTGGAAACTCGGGGCACTTTCTTCGAGACTGTCCCGTGAAACCAGCCAAGAAGGCAGTAGGAGCTGCAGTTACCAGGGTCACAAACTCTGAGCAGGGAAACGACCTCGCCCGACAAGAATAGAGGTCCTCTTGCCGAGCGTTAAAACCAGTTCCGTGACCTCGCATTTCGTGATACCTCTGGTCCTCATTAGCCCTGAACATCCGGATCGATTACATGCGATTGAAGCTTACGTCGACAGCGGTGCCATCGGCAATATGTGGATCATGAAATGGTTTTGAGGATGAATCTGACTCTTTGTCCAAAGGCTGTAAAGGACGTCATTACTACGGTGGATGGTACGGAGATAGCCTCCGGACCAGTAACGCATACCACCCAAGAAGTGACGCTAGTAAGTCAAGATGGACACCATGAGAAGATCGTGTTCGATGTGATCAAGGCCCCTCAGTTCCAGATTATTCTAGGAATTCCTTGGTTAGAGAAGCACAATCCTCAGATCGATTGGCGAGCAAGAACGGTTCAGTTTCCAGAATGTGTCTCTACTTGTCACCCTCGACCTGGTGTTGCACTGGCAGCAAGTTCCTCGGAGGCTCCCCAGTTACCTCCTGAATACCTAGAATTCCAAGATGTTTTCCGGAAGGATCAGGCTAACTCTCTACCTCCTCATAGGTCTTATGACTGCCAGATAGACCTGATACCTGAATCTACTCCTCCTTGTAGTAGAATTTATGCCCTCACCGAGCCTGAGAATCTTCACCTCCGACAATACCTGGATCAATACCTAGCGAATGGGTTTATTCGTCCTTCCAAGTCCCCTGCTTCCTCAGCTTTGTTCTTCGTTCCAAAAAAAGAAGGGGACCTTAGAACTTGTATAGATTATCGCGCCCTGAACCAGATCACCGTTAAGAATAGATATCCGTTACCTTTGATCCCTGAACTCCTGGACCAAGTCAGAAAAGCATGCATATATACAAAGCTGGATCTTAGAGGAGCCTACCACTTGGTACGAGTAAAAGAGGGCGATGAATGGAAGACGGCCTTCCGCACCAAGTATGGGCTATTTGAATATCAGGTCATGCCCTTCGGACTTTGCAATGCCCCGGCCGCCTTTCAATATTTTATGAATGATGTCCTCAGAGAGCTCATAGATGTGTGTGTTGTTGTTTACATTGACGACATCCTCGTTTATTCTTCATCGGAAACTGAACATCGGAAACACGTGAAAATGGTCCTCGAGAGATTGCGGCAACACAAACTTTTCGCTAAGTTGGAAAAATGTGTTTTCAACGTGACTGAAGTTGAATTCTTGGGATTCATATTATCACCCAGCGGAGTGCGTATGGATTCAAAAAAGGTCGATGCAATTCTCAAATGGCCATCGCCATCCTCCGTAAAAGGTGTTCAAAGCATGTTAGGCTTCGCTAACTTTTACCGCAGGTTTATCCCCGAATTCTCTCGAATAGTCCAGCCCATCACCGCCTTGTTAAAGAAAAACAAACGTTTTGAATGGTCTACCGAGGCGGAACAAGCTTTCCAGGATTTGAAGACTAGATTTATCTCTGCACCGATCTTAAAACATCCTCGCCCAGAACTCCCCTACATCGTTGAAACTGATGCTTCGAGCCTTGCCATGGGGGCAGTTCTATCACAAAAGGACCCAGTAACCAATCAGTTGCATCCCGTGGCATTTTGGTCCCGCAAATTCTCGCCTCCTGAAATCAATTAAACTATTACTGATAAGGAACTTCTAGCTATCAAGTCCGCCTTTAAGGCTTGGCGACATTATCTTCTGGGGGCCCGACACACCGTTACTGTGATTACAGATCACCGAAACCTGCAATATTTGAAAACCGCAAAAGCTCAATCCTCTAGGCAACTCCGTTGGGCACTATTCTTTGCCGAGTTTGACTTCATAATTACCTATCGACCTGATACAAAAAACGGTAAAGCTGATGCCCTTTCTCGGATGGGAGTGGAAGAACATTTGATCAATCCTAAACCTGTACCTATCATTCCCGAACAAAGAATTCTAGGTGTAATCGCCACACAATCCATAGAGGAAGTTAAGGATAAAGCCAGACTACTGGTAACTCCAGCAGACATACAGAATTGGCATCTGCAGGGAAAGGACTTTACGGTGAAGGACAACCTATTATATTTCCAAGAACGGTTATACCTGCCCAGCACAGATTTACAGAAAAAGGTAATCTCTTGTTATCACGATTCATTAATGGAAGGACATCCCGGTATGACCAAGACCTCGGAATAGATCAAGCGCTACTTCTGGTGGCCGTCTTGGAAAAAAGATATCAGAGACGTTATAATGTCCTGTGGAGTATGCGCCCAAAACAAGAGTCAAAAGGAAAAACCAGCCGGCCTCTTACGCCCTATTGACATCCCGCCTCGCCCTTGGCATACACTTTCTATGGACTTCATCACCGATCTACCTCCATGCTCCGGATACAATGCGATCCTAGTAATCGTGGACCTATTCTCCAAGATGGCGCATTTCATTCCACTCAAAGGCTTACCAACAGCAGCAACTCTGGCCCGAGAATTTCTCGAAAACATCGTCCGACTGCACGGTTTTCCTTCAGTTCTAATTTCAGATCGAGGTAGTCAATTTATTTCTCATTTTTGGCGAAGTTGCTGTCGGTCGGCTCAAATTGATGTGAGACTTTCGACCAGCCACCACCCTCAAACCGACGGACAAACCGAGAGGACCAATCAAACTCTGGAACAGTATTTGCGCTGCATGCTACAACAAACTGAAAAAACTTGGAAAGATATCCTTTGGATAGCCGAATATGCCTACAACAACTCTGTCCACTCGGGAACTGGGAAGACCCCGTTTTTTCTTTTATACGGTAGTCACCCTCGAACCTAGGAGTTGGATCCACTCCAAGATCTTGGAACACCAGCAGTAGACCACCTGCATTCTACAATCACCCAAGCCTTTAAGGAAGCCGTTTCTCACCTTCAAAGGGCTAAAGAACAATACAAGAAAGGAGCAGACCAACATCGGAAGGAAGCCCCCAATATCAAGTAGGAGATCAAGTCTGGTTATCCACCAAATATCCACCTCTAAAAGGACCACGCACATTCAACCCAAGATACCTTGGTCCCTATTCCATCACTACCATAGTAAATCCAGTAGCGGTCAAGTTGGACTTGCCCCCTCACATGAAGATACATCCGGTCTTCCACGTCTCTCTATTAAAACCCGTGCAACCTCAAACCCGACTAACTACATCTCCAAAACCTATTCTAGTTGATGGAGAACTCGAGTTTGAAGTCAAAAGCATCCTGGATTCCAAGATCTCCAAATCTAAACTATTTTACCTGATTGACTGGAAAGGCTACGGTCCCCAAGAAAGATCCTGGGAACCTGCAGAATATGTCCACGCGCCTCGTCTAATCAAAAGATTTCATCGAACATTTCCTAACAAGCCCAAACCCCCGGAGAAGCCCGGTTTTGGGAGGGGCCTTGAGGGGGGGTGCTGTCATGATCTCTGCTTCCAAAAGATCAGGACTTGCCCGACTCCCTTGGAAGCAGACCCATAACCCCGGTTCCGAGTGCCAGCCAGTCCCAATTGGGACCTTTTGGACCCTGTCCTGGCGCCAGTGGCACCAGGCTCATAAAGATGCCCAGTCCCAGCGCTGGAAGCGCCGGGCTCATAATGCTTGGGTGGACTTACCTGCAGCAGACCATGCTGCTTACTTACCTGCCAGTTGAACCCCTGATCCTCTTCTGTTTGGGACCACTTTTCCTGTTGGGTGGGGCAGGAGCCACTCCCTAGGTTCAGAACACTGGAACTCTTCTGGAAAGCAGGAACTCTTTTATTACCTAGGCGTGGCTGTGGA
The DNA here is from genome assembly GCF_040938575.1 of Ambystoma mexicanum. Lineage (NCBI taxonomy): Eukaryota > Metazoa > Chordata > Amphibia > Caudata > Ambystomatidae > Ambystoma > Ambystoma mexicanum. Next base: position 228,717,413 of record NC_090930.1, on the reverse strand, counting down.
AGGAGACACCTAAGCACTACAGGAGGCTATTTAAACCACACCCGATGGATGAATCTTGCTTTGCATTATTCTGCATTCTCTGCAGCAGAACGCTCATCGTGTCTTCTGCTTCTGATCCTGGGCCTAAGGGAACAAAGGCTTACCATCCTGGAATCCAGTGTTCAGCAGGACCGGTAAAGACAAAGAAAGAACAGGTTAGCACTACGGTCTTCAGTGGCAGCGCATCTCTTACCTGGTCCATCGGCTGTCACCAACGCCTCGCGCTGCATTTCGGCATCTGAAAGACAAAGGCTTACCTACTCTTCGCATGCTCCGTAGGTCTTCGCACTGCATTCCGGCATCTGAAAGACAAAAGCTTACCAGCTCTTTGCACGCTCCGGAGGCCTTCGGCGCTGCATCCCGCATCTGAAAGACAAAAGAAGGTGCGTTAAAAGACATTGGGCAACTTTATTACTCACGTGCCATTACTCCTTCCCACGCCGAATCCAGTGGGTATTCCAGCACCCTTCAGCTTCTCTAAAGCTCCAAACTTGTACCTGCAAGATAAAAGGGACAGTTAGTGCGCATCGTGAAGCAGGCTACAAGCGCTTCCTTACGTGCTTCCAGGCGCTTCTATTCCTCACGCGGGTTCGATCCTCAACTCTCATCAGCCCGCCATCCGCCATCGCCGGAACCCTGCAAAACAAGATATATCATTACAAAAGACTTTTAAGACATTTGAAGTGCCCAGAACTTACCGTTCGTGCAGTTAACGACGGACAGCAGTCCTCTGAGGTCAAGAGGCCTGCACCCTTATCCAGTGAAGAAACTGGTTACGGCACCCTGCCCCGAGGCAGATGGAGAGCTCGGCGTTCACTTACCTAAGGTGAGGGCGTTAACCTTTGGGGTTCTACAGGAGAAGAGAAAGGGAAGAGGAGAGAGGCACCCAATAACCCCAGTTCATTAATCCCATATTTTCTATCTGCAGACATCTTACTCTTCGAGTCAGACATACAGTGCACAGAGGTCCAGCCCAAAGAGCCAACCGTGTGTTACACATCACCTTTGAAGATACGGCATTCACCCAGTCAAGACCGGCGCCTCTGCGGGAATCAGGTGAGCGTTACAATAACTTACTGACCAATAACTGTAAATGTGCAGTAACACAAGGTAGAAAAACAACATATAGAAGCTTGCTGTTGAGGAATATACAATGTGGCAAGAAAGGCCATATTAGGATAATGGGCAACGACTCACATTCAATTTAACCAAGCTACCTCAGATGCAGGTCAAGGCTGTAAGAATCAGGAGATGTGAAAAAACAGTCCTGTGAGTAGACTTGCCGATGAGTCAAGGTTGGCCATGAGCAAAGATGCTATTTTGGGGATAAGAGCAAAGCACAAAGGGAGTTCATGGATAAGCTCTGAATGTGGGCCATTCTTTATAGATGGAAGAAGACGAAAATGTCTGTGAGAACCAAATTTCTGGTCAATTCTTTTTTTTTAATTTCTTTTTTTATTTGATTTAGTTGAAATACAACTTTACAAATATACAAGTAAAGTATTGCATTTGTCTTAAAAACACATTAAAATCCCCTAAAGTATAAAGAACAACAATCACAAAAAAGAGAAAAACAACAAAAAAAGAAAAAATAAATAGGAAAAAAGAGAAAATGAACAAAATAAAGGACCACACTAAATGTACCCCCATTGCATTAAATCCAATCAATCATATACCAAATTTCTTTAATTTCGATATTCTTAAAACAGCAGAAAGCAATAAAAGTGTCATATATACAGTTTGTTAAACATAATTGGTTATCATTGCAGAAATATTAATACATATTCATTTATCTAAAATCAATAGATTGGCAGGGTCTCACCTACTTTTTCTTACTAAGAGCCCAATCATTGCTATGTTCAATGATATCTGTTGGGCTTCACACATTATTGCCCAAATTGTTTCTTCATTGAGTAGCCTACAATCCTTAAAGTACCTTTGAAAAATGTCACGCCTTAATTCACTATGCTCTTTACATCTCAACATAACATGTTTCAGCTTTTCTACCTCCTTATCATTTTTTGCAAAATGTACACAAAATATTTGCATTCTTGTCTCTATTTTAAATCTAATTCTCATCATTTCCATACAATATGCAATGTTGGATGTTTTAGCATGTATTTTGGAAGGTCATTGAGTTTTTTCGGCAGAAAGTATCCTTTTTTAAAACATGTGTTTTTCTCACACTCACTTCTTGTTCTGTACCAGTCATATAGCCAGTATTTTTTTTTACTCTAACAGTGTTCCTTGATAAAAATCTTTCACTGATTCCTACATCAGCTATAATTTCTCTACATCTATTTTTCCATGTGTTGGTCATATCTGAACCTTCTTTGGTAAATGTCTGAGCAATTATCCCAATAAACACATTTTTATATCGATCTTCCCTACAACATTTTTCATATAATAGTCGAGAACTCCACTCTGCAAACGCGACCATTGAGGAAAGTCCCAGTTCATGACGTATTATTGTCATTGGAAAACTTTTTGGGAGATTTAAAATTTGTTTTCAGTATAAACCTTCCTAGTATAACCAGTTAGGTTGATTGAGGGTCATCTTACTGGAAGCTCCATATGTTATAGGTGGAATTATTTTTTGCCTATAATACATGATTATAGCCTTTCTAAAAAACTTTCCACATTTTTTTTGATTAATTTAGATTGTGATCGGAGCTTAATCATTTTAGTATTGAGTTCTTCTTTATACAGTCTTTCGGTCCGGTTATCATTGATATTTACTCCCAAGTATTTGTACTGTTTGACAATTTCAATTATTTCGCCTGAAATGTACCATTGCTTTCCCATTCGGTTTTTATTTGTTAATTGATTCCCAATTATGTTGGTTTTATTCCAGTTAATAGCGATAGTATTATCTGTTGCATTTTTTTCCAATGCCTGTAGCATTCTGGTTTGTCCAATTTGAGTCTGATCAAAGATCAGTAAATCATCTGCATATAACAGATAATTCATTGAGTTTTGGAGGAAAGGCTCTAACTTCATCAAAATGTTTGTGTATTTCTTGAATGTAGAGATTGGATATTAACAAGCATCCCTGTTTCAAGCCAACCTTAGTGTTAATTGCTTCAGTTAGCAGTCCTCTGTTTAGGTTTACTTTGATAGATGTTCACATGTATAATTGTTGAATGGCATTGAGAAGATAAGTTGGGCACCCTGTAAGTGTGAGTTTCTGCCACAGTCTCGGTCTAGAAACTGTGTCAAATGCTTGTTTATAGTCGACAAACACATATGCAAGTTTATTTTCTTCTCCATACCTTGGTGTATCAACTCTTGTACAATATGTATATTAGGAGCAGTTCCCACAACTGAAACAAATACTGCTTGTTTGGGATCTAGCAAGTTGCTTTCTTTCAGCCATTTATTAAGTTCTGTCAATATAAACTTGGCATCAATTTTACCGACTGAATCCATTAGTGCTAGCTCTCTATAATTTTCGGGGTTCATGCAATCCCCCTTTTTAAACACTGGGAAGATGATGGATTGTGGCCAAGAATCGGGTATTAGACCTTTGCGATATATGTCTCGGTAGATCTTATAAAGGATTGCTGACCATTTTTCTGGTGCATATTAAGAGTGGCGGTTGAAATGCCATTGGGCCCTAGTGTATTGAAATCAATAACCTCTTCTATGTCTTTTAACCTGATTGTTAATGGATTTTCTTCTACATTATATTCAACTGGATGTTCTTATATAATGGATTTTACATGAAACAATTTGGTGAAATGTTGAACCCAACCATCTCCGTCAATGGTGTTTATAACATGAGATGTAGAGTCAGTCTTTGCTCCGTCTTTTAGTAATGTCCAGACTGAGCACTTGACTTATTTGCAAGAGAACACAACATACATTTGCTCTCTAATTGAGTTTTCCTGATCCGATGCTGCCTGATGAAATTTCTGTATTTTGTATTTATTGTAGTGCTCGTTTGTGATAGTTAAAAGTATGTTTAGCTATGTTATTCCTTATGGCTTTCCCTTTTTCTCTTTGTTTTTCTTTTATCATAGGGTCATATGTTTTCACTGGCTGCTGTGTATGACGCGCATGGCCATTGTTTGTATTCTTAAACTGGTGCAACACATTTACATATTGCCTAAGAGGGCAATGTGTCATGTTGTGAAACAAAATATCCAGTTTGACTTCTGTCCATTTACTCTCTGATTTACATTTGTTTCAAAATTATAGTCGTTTTTCAGCATTGTTTTTGGCATATTACATGTCATGACTAGTATGTTGTGGTCACTTATCTTTGTGGGAACAATAGTAAATTCTAATACTTTTTCCAATGCATGTCTGGATACAAAAGCATAATCAGTGATAGCACCCAAATTATGGCTCTTCCATGTGGTTTGGGGTAGAACATCCCCTTGAATACAATCATTTAGCATGACCATTTTGCTCTCTTCCATGAGTCTTAGCAATTTTTCTGCTCATTTTGTTAGTAGGTTTTTTTTCCATTATTTTTGCACTGTGTATTCTGGTCCCCTACTATAAGGGTCATATTAATAGATAGGTCTGTATCAATGTAATCAAGCAAAGTATTAACTATTTTCATAAATGTGTCATCTGTGATGTTTAATGGGTTCCAGTACACATTTATGATAGCAATTGAATACGACGGATTCTGAGTGACTAGTCTAAGAAGTTGTAGGCCAGCATAAGAAGTCTTCTGTTGCGACAGGGTGCCTTTCGAATTCATTTTCAGTCCTCCAAATAGACCCATCATGGGTCTACTTTTAGGTGGTTTAATAGCAGGTACACAACCAGTTATTTTATGATCCATGTCTCCTGAATCAATATTAAATCATCGATGCTCACTACCTTTAAGTTATCTTGTTGCATTAAATGAGAATGGCCCCTTGTGTTCCATATGGTGATCTTGAATCTTGGGGTTGAAATAGTATCTGCATGCTAATCCTGCTGTTTATGTTTGGTTTCATCTCTAGATTTTGATAGCCATGCCCATCTAGGTGGTTCTTCAGCCACCACTCGGGAACCAACTTCTTTATAGTAAACCTCTCTTTGTAAGCTACCTTGAATACCTTGGCATTTTAACAACAAAGCTTCAATTTTACCTTTGAAATAAGAGATTTGTTCCCGTTGGTCTGTTCTCGTATATCTGGTTGGTGTATTTCTTTTTTTCCTAACTATTTGTTTTTTAATTTGAATTTCAAAACCTTTTTTACTTATGTTGCCTTGTTCAGCCCATATGAGCTGTCGGACCAATAAAGATGGAGCATGTACAGTGGCAGTGTCTAGTCACGTATCCCTATGCAAAATAACAGATTCTATGTCACGTGATCTTATCGCACATAGCGATTTAAAGGTGTGGAAGACTTTTAACAGAAATGATCTGTTAGGGAAAGGGTCCCTACGTCTTCGATACAGCATTCCTATAATCAGTCTTTCAATAATGTGGATATCGCTGACACCATGTCCGTCATCAGCATAATTTCTGTTTGCATGTTTCTCACAACTCTCAGATACATATCTATATTTCTTTGGTTCTTTGTCAGATCTCTCTCTGTTAGAGGATCTCTCCCCATCAATGTTTTCAAATTACCTTTTTCGGCCACAGTGAGGAATTGAGCCCCCTCAAACCGAAAGTTAGGGTTTACCATTTCGATACTCTGATGAGGAACTAGATCAGAATGAGTATGGTTTACATCAGGGCTTTCAGTTGTTATTGAGTATGTTGTTAAGTTTAGCAAAGCACTCATATTGTCATCCAGGTCTATATCTATTGTCCTGTCCAGATTTTGTGGTATTTCAAATTCGTTGTTACCATTTTCTAAGTCCACTGGGTCTTTCCTCTTGTTTGTTTGTTTGTTTGTTTTATTATTTATAATGCGTGCCAGACCCGGAGGTATCAGGGCGCAGAAAGCACCAAGGATATATTCAGATTCGGTTAAAGTACCTCTTCACTTGGTTATCTCTTAGATCTGTAAGTCTCATACTATTTTGGAGTGTTGATAAGGCTTTTATAAATGTACGTTTCCCTGAAGTTTGGCTTGCATGTTTGGTTACTGCTTGTTTTTTAGTTTTTTTTTTTTCAAGTGTCTCCCTCTCCCCTTCTGTTTCCCCACTTTGCATTTATAAATCATATCATATGTCTGTTCAGGAATCACTGGGGATCTGGGTTCACTCTCAATCATATTGTAGTCATCTAGTGCATGACTATTAGGAACCTCAGCCATATCTCGAGTTTCGTCCCCTACATTTGTAATTTGTACTACATGGGGGTGGCGGTTATGTTTGGAATGACAATCTTGGTGACAAGAACTATTTGGACGTTTGCCAATTGGACATCAACATATGTCAGACCCAGGCCACTTGTGTCCCTTGGGGATCGTACAGTGTTCATGCATACAGAGCTGATTTTAAGGGTGGACATTTCATTGGCAGGAGAGTTGGTTTACTGTGGGCTGGCACAGTCTCCACATTCTGATTACATCCTGTGCTGTTCCCCACAATAGGCGTGTAATAAACATCAGCACTTAATTCAGGAATCGCCTGTGGTGAAGTACATGCTTTCTCTGGTGGGTGTGTTAGACATCTAGCAGGCAGAGGAACCAACACCCGTTACCTCCTGTGAATAAAGTCTAGAGACATCCAGGTTTTCATTTGCATGCAGATCGGGTTGTATGACCATATGTTGCCCTGTCAGCAAATGCCATCTGTCATTAGTCGCCAAACGCTCAGGTGTGCTTTCATTTGCGTTTTCGACCATCTGGCATATTTGTGAATTTAATGCCAGGATTACTTTGTCTGTAACATGTAGGTTTGATTTTGAGAGCTCACCTTCAGTCTGTGATGCATTGATGAAAGGTGTAGTAATCGCGCTGATCAGCAGCGCCGAAGCAGCATCATCATTCACAGTTGTCTCAGGTCTGCACCAACCACCTTGGCAGGGGAGTTGCTAGGTCTGGAAAAAGCCCGGGGCTAAGCAGATGTCGGAACTGTTGGGACTGGGGGCTAGCTAGTCTTTTGGCTGTAGCTCCTGAGATTCAATCCGGGGCTACAACCAAAAGATCAGGGGCTATAGCCCCCTTAGCCCTCCCCTAGCAACGCCCCTGCACCTTGGTATGTATTGGACCCTTCATTTTCATCTGTTGCCCAGGATTTAGTAAACGAGAAGTTGTCGCTTTCGACTTCAATAGGGCGGGTAGCAAAGATGACACGTGCGCGGGACGGGTCACGTCTTGAGATACCATGGTCATGTTTGATCTAAATGTGTACATAGCCCGGTTGAGCGCCCAGGTCAGAGCGTTCTGCACAGGCCCCTTAGCTCTCACGTTGCAAGAGCCAAATAGCCGCTGTACTTTCAACAGGAAGGTGACTGAATGCATTTTCCCAAATAATGTGAGGTGGCGAGAGGCTGCTCGGCTGATCCACTGACCAGCTGAACTGTCGAACAGTCAACACTCGCAAGAACTACTCACACGAGATGCGCGTGCGCAGGTAGCACATGGCTTCTGGGTAATGTAGTGTTCTGTGTATAGTGGGCAGGACTTGGCCCTGTAAGTATAGAAAACAACATTTTAAAGTCTGTGATAGGTTTAAAAGTCCATGGCTTCTTAAATTAACTTATGGCAAAGCATTACTTGAGTGTTCCATACCAAATTGTCTCCAAATGATGAAATTAAGTAATGCTCTCTGAGAAGCAGTGCAGATCCTCCAGCCCAACAGTCACCACTCACAGGAACCACTCACACAGGAAGTGCACTGATCAATTAAAAGTGTAGACACTTCATATGAGATAGAGTGAGCAAATCTCTAGGGGCTAAAAGGAGCAACAGCACACTGCATAATTAAACCGAATAGCAGTACATGGAAGCCTAAAATTGTCAAATTTGTGGTCTTGTCATATATATCATCACATACATTTTTAAAATTAAGTGAACATTTAAAATATATATCGATTGGGATCATAAACAGTGATTGTTGATGTCTGTGAAAACAACAGGTAAGTATTGACGGTCAAAACCGATCTGTCATCATGGGAGATACGCCTCTCTTACATTGTAGGACATTACCGGGATACACATCGCAAATAAGGAAATATCATTTGGAATGGGATCGAGACACAACCAATAAGACACTCATACCATGGCCTCAGGAGGGTTTGCTGTCAAAAGATGTGTTGCAGCATAAGATGACATACTTGCATGCCAGAAAAAAGATGCAGAAAAGACTAGCCATTTTAGAACTTTGGAAAATTACCAGAGTGAGAAGGAAGATCCTGCCTATAGGGAGTGGATGCTCAATCAGCATGAATGGGAGGCTAAAACACCTCTGGCTCCCATTTCCCCTACTGCAGAGAAGAGCGTGGATACAGAAGAGAAGGGACTTTACCCTTCTAAGGAATTAAATCCAGCGGTGGGGTATGTTAATCCAACGTGTTCCCCCCAACCGCGTATATCAGCAAGGATAATGCAGATGCGAGGATATATTAGTATGTGTTTAAAGTAAACAGTGTGATGAGAGAAAGGACGTGTGAGACGGACACATTGTGATAGAGGACGTAGCAGGGAAGCAGAAAGAAATAAAGGATAAAGCTTAGGGAATAACAATAGTACAGAATTAATGGATGGGAAGACAAATATTGCTTAAGCTAGAAGATAAGGGCATTGATGGGGTTTGAGAAAGAGAGGAGAGAGAAGAGCGGGAAAGGAAAGAGAAGGAATAAGAAAGTGCATACAAAGACGATATAGACAAAGAGTGCAAGCAAAGGGAAGAACGAAGAAGACACGAGGCAATAAAAAAGGAGATGCTAGAAGAGAATAAAGGGGAAGAGATAGAAGCCCAAATAAAGAAAGTACGTAGGTTGCAACGAAGGCAAGAGGACGATGAATTGAGGGCGATGAGGAGACAAGAAGAAATTAATAAAAGTAGGGGATTAAAAGAAGATGAAATAGAATATTTTTGTCGTAAGAGCATAGTGCTGATTGATGCACAAGAAAGATTGGAGGAGGTGAAAGGGTCACAAAAGCCCATAGGGAGCTGCAAGGAATGCCACCATCAGCATGGCTTGGTGGGCAGGATACAGAGGGCATAGAGCAAAGGATTGGGAAGCTATATAGACAAAGGCTTGGGAAGCTATATAGATAAATGAGGAACAGAGGAAGATACAAAACCCAAGAGAATATAGAAGGATCCCTATTAAAGGGAAACAAATGTAGATCAGGTGATGTCATAACAAACACGTATAGAATATTATCTTTAAACAGACTAGACCTAGATGACGCAGAAGGAGACAATAGTCACACAACCTAGGGCATAATGATGTCAGACGACGAAAGGGAAGTGAACGAAAGGGCACAGCAAGTGGATGCATGTGGGTTTTCAAAAGAATCAAGTGTAGAAAAAGGGATTAAATGGTCAGATTTAGGGGACCGTGAAGGAAGGAAACCAGAATGAATACCCTATGTTGAGCCACCACCAGAAGAGTGGATATATCCCCTGCCATTTGTGAGTAGGTTAAGACCAATTCCAGGAAGGAAACAAATGGGCAAGGCTAGCTCCGCTGTGAAGACAAGGAGTGTAGGTAAATATGAATATGAATCAGGATTTTCACAATTCCCATTATTAGAGAATGGGGAAGGACGACCACAATATATACCATGGCCACAGATGGATAACGATAATTTAAGGTGTACATTGCTGAGTTTGACTTCTGGTGCAGGAAAATTAATTTGTGAATTAAAAAGTATGCCACCAGGAATGATGTTAGCTATAGGTGATATAAAAGGGCTGCTACCGGCTATTCAAGGGAGGGAGATGACCACATTTGTAAGCAAGCAGGATAGGCATGTGTGACTGTTCAAAACACGAAACACGATGGTGCGCCATTTAATAATTGCAGAGCAGACGTATGACAAGCGCTCAAAGAGTAATATCCCAATACATTGGATATGGGTGCGATTAAAACCAGGAAAATGGGAGAGGATGAAGATCGTGTTTTCTTTTTTCAAGACATTTAGGACAAACGGCGGCAGGAGCCTCATGAACCATGGGATAAAATTGTAGCATTATTTTACCACATTTTGTGTCAGGATCTGCCTTAACCATTGCAACAACAATTGAAAAAACAGGTGGGAATGGAAGCGAAGCCATGGCCAGAACTACAATAGACAAACTGCTTATCATGCAGGATAGAAATAAGAAAAAAGCAGAAAATAGAAAGCAGGAGGAAGCAAAATAAGTTCAGAAGAAGTTGTCCAAAATAGCTATTGAGGGAGCGGTATATAGACAAGTTATGTAGGAGCGGTGACAAAGTAGACACAGTCAGGTCAGCAAAATAACACTGGATATCACACAGATCAGAGCAGGCACACATTTTGGCCAAGAGGAAGAGGAGTAGGATGAGGTAGATCTCAAATTTCTCAAGGAAGAGGAGGATTTAATGGTGGGCACTTTTTCCCCTTTGGGGCTGGACACTGCCGTTCGCTACAAAGAAGCTGAGGTATTTGAGGGCCGATTGAGCGAGCTTACAATTGGATGGATTGGCAGTTAAGCCGGCTTCTGTTTGCATAATAGTAGGAAGATGAAAAACATGGTCTTCCCAAGTCTTACTATAAATGACTAAGGTGTCAATATAAGTACCAAAGACATTGGAGTAGGGCTATAATATCCAGTCCATAAACTGTTGGAAAGTGGTTGGGGCCCCATTCAGGCCAACAGTTAGGGAGGATTCTCAGAAATGTGCTACTTCCCTCTACCTTAGAGACCCCCAGCAACTTTGCTGGATTTTGAGGACTTTATTTTTTTTACCTGGAGAGAGTGAGACCCTTTTATTCCCACTCTCCCGTGTATTTTAATGTGATTTCTGAACTTTGTGTTTCTTTTGGCTATGGAGCCTGACAAACTCCATAGGCATAATCTTTTACATTGTGTCACACAGCATTAACTACTGTTTCCCAGAGCAGTAAAGTGAAATTGACTTTACTTACCTTTGTAACATTCTAGACCCAGCACACACTATATTATAATAGGGATTTGTCCATGCTTGACATGCTCTTTGTTGTTGTTCCTGTTACCGGAAGCACGTCACACAGTGCACAGAAGCGGAGCGTGCGCGGCTGATTCGCTGTGACTGGCCCGGGCTTGGTGGCTGTTAAGGAGCTCAAATGGCGGAATCTTTAATTTCCCCAATGAAGACGTTCTGAATCATTTTGGCAACATCGAAACCAGTTGGTGCTCTTTTTGTACCAGGAAGCCAACATTGGCAAAATTGAGCCATTCCAGTCCTCGCCTGTCTACATTTCAAATCATACATTGTTTCTAAATAGAGGATCTACTGCAGAGTCGAGCAGTATGCAGTCCAGAGCAGAGCATGTGAGTCTGCTTTTAATTTTCACTGCTGGTGGGTGGACCCACATAAACACTCCTTTGACCGCGGAGCAGACCGCGGAGCTACAGCAGAGTCTACTGCAGAGTCGAGCAGTCTGCAGTCATGCAGAGCGTGCAGAGGGTCGGTGGTGCTGAGGACTCGACGATCATCAATCCCGCACAAAAGAGGCAAACGGCGATGGGAGAAAACATGGAGTTTCGGCATGCAGAGGACGTGGATGACCCGGGCATGATGGAGCCAGCAAGATGCCTCAGAAGTAACTCAAAGCTCCCGCTGCCAGAGAAAAAGTCACCTGCCTTTAAGCGAGGTAAGAACTACGCTACCCCATCCGCTCTGACTCGTGCAACAGAGTCGCTTTTTGACTTTCTGCCTGAACTCCTCATTGAACACGCAAATAAAGTAAAGGAATTGTCAAACACTGCCACTGTAACGGCAGTGGAGAAAACCCTGCTATTAGCGGCTGAGACAGAGGCGGGACCCGTAGTGTGTGGCGGAGAGGCAGGCCGGAGGTCCGCCTCGGCGAGAGGTTTGTCAGCCGAGGCTGCCAGAGGGCAGTCTGGGATGACCCTTTCCCCGGCCTGCCCCACCAACAGACCTGTAATGCAGGGAAAAAGTCTGGCTCTCTGACGACTTCGCCCCAATCGCTAATGAAGCCTTCCCCCCTGACTACTCCCTCATCCTGCTGAACCGTCCCTCCAGAGGAGGGGGAGTAGCATTTGTCTTCAAATCTCTCTTCCATGCCTCAATTATCGAGAACCAACCTTCCATTCCTTTCTGCGAATCTCTCCTCGTTAAACTATCCCTCTCCCCGTTGCTCTCACACAGCTTCCTAATAATCTACAGGCCCCCTGGCTACGATAGACAATTCGCAAACAACCTCTGTGACTCTATTGCCACCCTTCAACTAAACCATCCCAACCTCACCCTTCTTGGAGACTTCAACATAGGGCTCGACATCCCCACCAACCCTATGACACACTCTCTGGTTTACGGTTTAGATGCAATTAACCTCCAACCCCACATAAATGGCCCGACTCACTATAAAGGACACACTCTCGATGCCATCTTTAGCTCCAACACCCGGATTCATTTAAACCCCCCCACCCCTATCATCTGGTCTGATCACTTCATTCTCTCGTTTGCCATTCACTCACCCGACCCCCTTCCCGTCCTCAAATCTGAACCTCTGAATCTACGCAAATGCTGGAAAAAACTAATAATCATCCCGGACCTAGCCGACGCACTCCTCCAATCTCCACTACCTAACTGCCAACTCAATAAACAACTAACCCCTGATGCCTTTGACTCATGGCTCAACGCATCTCTGATACGGCTCACACCCCCTTCAAAACCCTCAACCCGCTGTGGCCTCTTCCCCAGATGGTTCACCCCTGAGTTGAAGACCACTAAAAAACTGTATAAATACCTAGACTGCAAATGGCAGAAAGACAAAACCCCGGAGAGCAGGGCAATCTTGGCCCGACACCTTTACCAGTACAAGGCCGAAATCCAGAAAACAAAGAAAGCCCACTACAACTCCCGAATCCTAAACTGCAAAAACCCAAGCAAAGAACTCCACAAAATCATCTCCGAATTCACCAAACCGGCTTGCACCACGACTGTCCCGACCACCTCACAATTTCTGTGCGACTCACTCTCCCTCCACTTTTACCCTACGGCTCTTGAAAGAACAAATACTCTAGCCAGCAAACTGGCTCGCTTACATCCAGCTGCCAATTCTCCCCCCATACAAGCCAGCCCACCAGCCGCCACCACTATGCAACCAACATTCGAATCCTTTAGTCCAATATCAGCAGAGCAATTTCTCAAACTTCTTTCTGCCCGCAAACCATCTGGATCTCTGCTGGACCCTTGCCCAGCCACAACCCTCAAAGAAATTTTCGCTTCCACCTGCGCAGGAGAACACGCAAGATCCATCATAAATGCCTCCTTTTCCTCTGGTATCTTTCCCGACGCATACAAAAACCATATAGAGACGTGGAGCCAAATTAACGACGTGGTGACCAGGCTCCTCACACAACAATGAAGGACACTCATACAACAAAAGATCACCTCACGTCTTTGGTTACCCCTTAAGGTGTCCCCTAGGCCAGAGATACCTCGTGCTTTATAGCTAACAGATACTAAGTTGACACATTATTTATATATCACTATTTTATTAAATCAACATCACATATCTTTATAACATTTTATAAAACACCTTTTCTAAAAATACAATAATTCCTAAAAATCCTATTACAAACATGTCTCATAAGAACCATACCCATAAATAAAGCAACCTGTGTTGTGCTTAATTCTGTGACATCCTACCTATACAAAGCTAAGTGTTGTATAATATTTTGAAGGAGAACACTCTGCCTCTAGACACACAATGGTCGGTAGCTATCTGGTTCCTTATAAGTAAAGGAGACCACCGATAACATCTAGCATTGGTTCTATACAATTCTACCCCAACTAGTGCTACCCGGGGGTGAAGACCAAATAAATTTATACTTTTTGTATTGTATCGTCACAAAATCACAATACCATAATTGCCCAACATGTTTCGTTCAACAATCCTGTTCACCACAATGTTAAAGAACTTCGTCAGGGGGACCATCTGTACCCTTCAACCTTCTCACTTCTTTTTATGGTTGGTTCAATCCTGCCCAACCCTTCGCTATAAAGGATGCTCTCAAGCTATAGCTTATTTTACAATATTTCTTTCTTAACCTGGAGACACACAAAACAAATAAAGGGGAATATAAACCAAAAATCAACAGTCAATAATGAGAAACATTCTTTGTTGTTGATCAACTTAGTCAGTGTCTAAGTTCACTATACTAAGGCTTACCGTGTTGTGCTTTCACAGAGTCACTCGACACCGGTATATTCAAGGGGAGAGTCCAAGCAATTATGCGGGACTACTCAATTTCTGAAAAACACAAAAAACAGGGCACTCGATCGGTGTATATCCAGAGTGAAAGTTGCACACTCTTACCAAAACAGTCAACATATCGACCATGGTTTATTCATAATGTCTCTAGTACCATCTCAGAGGATACCCAGGTCAACACTATTAGTCCATCTCAACCGTGTACAGTAACCTTAGTCTGAGTTACCTACTGTTACCTCTCTTCACTGACCAAAGATTATATGTCAACAACTGTAGCAGCATCACTCTTAACTTACTCTGTGGGGTCCATAGTAAAGTGTGCTACCACCAACACCCATATGCTAAACGCTGGGCAATGTCATTACCTGATGTCTGTATACTGTATACTGACAAGGAGTTCGCAAAAAACTGATGTCAGTGCGGCACCGCTCTTATTTGTAACTATTTCCTTAGTTCACGAAGCTGGCTTCCTTGCTTCTGCATTCGGGGTCAGACTCCCTCGAGCTCACTTCGGCATAGACACTATAACGTTCTGTTTTTATCGTCCTGTGTTACGCTCAAAAAGAGAGTCCCTAAAATTAAAGAGAAAAGTTCACAGGTGGAGAGTCAGACCAATCTATATCTATTTTACGCCTCAGTCACACACTTGCTGTTTCTATTTGTCCCACTCCTACCTAAATGGTATGAAGTAGACTTACGTTATCTGTAGCTTGTGGCAATCCTCTCGCTGTCCTGCTACAACGTAGCTAACTCTATTATTCCCGGCACATCGCTTTAACCTTGTTAGCTAGAGTCACATGAGTACTCTCCGTATCACGTGTCTTGCAGGCCATCTCGTACCACGTCGTTTTCCACGTCTCGTGTGTCACGTGTGCAACTTTTTTTTGCCTTTGACGCTCCACAGCCTCTACACCTATGTGACCAGTCCCGAACGTCAATACAATCAATACTAACACGGGCGGCCTAAACTACCAACTAATTCATGGTCGGTAAGTATAGGCGTTGTATATTCGAGCCTTCGTGCCTAATATTCCGAGTATTGACCGCAACGCTAACAGTTATGGGACATTGTCTCGTGCGCCGCTAGCTAATCCACTTGTTCCTTGACTGGCACTTGACTCTAGCTTAGCTAATGTAGGCTTCTGGGTTTCTCCCTGTCCGGATTCTTCACACACATACATTTTTATAAGGTGTGTTTCCGGCTTGTTGACTAGTATGTATATATACCACATCATTGTGGGTGTGTAAATGGGTGTGAGTACCTCAGAATGCAAGACACAAACCAAGTACCGTATATGTTGTTATCTAAGGTTGTTGTCACTCCGCATACTGACTTATCTAAGTATCGCAATGTTGACTTGGTCAAGGAGGAACAATCAATGTTTCCAACTCTCAAATTCATTGAGTCCTTTAGTGACTGAATCTGTGAGAACAATCAACCATTGTTCCTTATGCTGCAATTTCCTTATATCTGCATCAGGGTTGCTTGTTCTATTTAGTTTCCACAAGACTGTCCATTTCAATTCATCTGCATCATGGTTCAGAATAATAAAATGATTTACCATTGGGGCTACTGTGTTGTGGTTGCGAATGCAACTCCTGTGTTCTCCTATGCGTGTGGTCACTTTACGTTCAGTCATGCCAATATAAATCTTTTGGCATGGGCACCATACTGCATATATCACATGTGTTGAGTTACAATTGGTGAATGTCGTTTGATTCCACAATTGTGGGAGTCCCAAATCCACCTCTTTTGTTCTGCTGGTAAATTTGCAGTTGACACATTTACCACAGGGGGCATGCCCTACTAATGTCGGTAGACCCCATGCTTGTGTGATGCTCAGTTGTTCTTTAGGTCTTTGAGAAATATCATTTCTAGTTATTAATTCCTTCAAATTAGGTGCTCTCTTGTACGCGCATAGTGGGCTCTCCAATGGACTTTCTCCACCTGTAAGTACGTGCCAATTCTTTTTGATAATCTTGATGACTTCATTTGTTTTTTCATTATAAGTACTCACAAACACAATATCATTTCTATTCTGATTTTTGGGACGATACTCTAATAGAGCCTCCCGATGGTTATTAGTGGATCTTTTGTATGCTCTTTTAACAATTTTTTTGGGGTAATCTCTATTCAACAGTTTGAATTTCAATTGTTCAGCTTCTACATGGAACGTCGAATTCAGCGTGCTGTTTCTTTTCAGCCGAATGAATTGTCCAAATGGCAGATTCTCTCGTGTATGTTTTGGGTGAAAACTATTGAAACTTAACAGGGCATTCTTGTCTGTTAACTTATGAAAAGGTTTAACTTGTAGTTTATTCTGTGTTTTGTCAACCCAGATCGTTATATCTAAGAAGTCAATTTTCTCTGAGCTCTGTGTACAAGTAAACTTTAAATATCGATTCAGTTGGTTGATCCATTCAAAAAATTCCAGAAAAGAACTCACCGTACCATCCCATATTATCAAAATGTCATCGATAAATCTCCGCCATAAGGAAATCTTCGAGAAGAAGGGATTGGTTGTTTGATAGATATGTTCTATTTCGAAATTCTCTACATACAAATTCGCAGCCGTAGGTGCCACAGGGGAGCCCATGGCTGTGCCATGTATTTGATGGTATAATTCATTATTGAACATGAAGTAACTCTCTGTTAGAGCCATTTCTGCACACCACAGAATAAAACTATTGGGTGTGATTCCTGAGCTTCTTTTAGTGTATAATACATTCTCCAATACTTCGAGTGTATCTTGTTGGGGAATGCTTTCCCGACGCATTCAAAACGGTTCATGTCAAACCTCTAATTAAAAAACCTTCGCTCGACCCCCTCGAGCCCAAAAACTACTGCCCCATCTCAAACACCAGGTTCCTTGCCAAACTCATTGACCAAACCGCCTACTCCTAACTAAATGCCTTTGTCGAAACCAACAACCTCCTTCATCCCGCACAATCAGGTTTCATAGCCCGTCACGGAACAGAAACCACCCTAACCCCAATCTGGGATGACCTTAAAATGACAGCAGACTCGTGGGATGCGCTGCACTAATCCTTCTTGACCTATCCGCCGCCTTTGACACAATCAATCACTCAATCCTCCTAGACCGCCTCCACTCCCTAGGAATCCATGGAACTGCTCTTAAATGGATAGCTTCATTTCTCAAAGATAGGTACCAAATAACAACACTCTCCACCTACACCTCCCAAGCCAGACCAGTCGACACAGGAGTCCCACAAGGAGCATGCCTATCCGCCATCCAATTCAATCTCTACTTAATCACCCTGCCACCGAAATTCGTTCACACAACATCCTGTGCTACAACTACGCCGACGACACTTAACTAATTCTAAAACTCCTGAACTCAACACCCAACTCCCGACCTGACCTGGCCTCCTGCCTCCTTGACATAGAACTCTGGATGTCCCAAAGCCACATCTTGTTAAACCCACCCAAAACGGAAATCATGATATTTGGCAATGCAGAACTTCTTCCGCACCCGCTTCCCTGGCCATCCGCCATGGGCAACTCACCAACCCCCTCCAACTCAGTGAAAAATCTTGAATGCACCCTTGACTCTGACCTAACACTCTGGCGCCAAGTCAACAACGTCTCAAAGTCCTGCCACTACCACCTTAAAACCCTTAGGCACATCTTTCCATATCTCTCCTTTCCCAACAGACTCTCCGCAGTCCAATCAATCGTTATATCAAGACTGGACTACGCAAACCCCCTATACCTCGGAGTCCATGCGTACCAACTGAATAAACTCCAAAGGGCACAAAATGCGGCTGCCAAACTACTACTTGCGCTCGGCCCACGAGACCACATCTCTCCAGCCCTTAAGACGCTGCACTGGCTTCCAGTAGCCCGAAGGGTGACCTTCAAAACCTTATGCATCTCCCATCGAGCATTGCATAAAACCAGACCTCAATATCTCCAAAACAAGCTAAAACCCTACCACCCCCCTCGCACCCTAAGATCAAGCTCAGCCGGCCTCCTAGTCATACCTAAGACAAACTCAGTCAGGTGAGGCGGGTCATCATTCTCAACCTTGGCCCCCACGCTGTGGAACTCACTCCCACCCCACATCCGCCTAACTGAGGATTTAGCGTTCTTCCGCAAACTGCTGAAAACTTGGCTCTTCCCCTAAAACCAACCGGTACTAAACTAGCGCAAACAGCATTTCAATGACACCAATCCAACAAACAACCTGATGCAAGAAATTGACAGCTAATTAACCCCTAATATAAACTAGAAGGACAAACAGAATTAAACGAATAAAGTAGATCAAAGCAACAAAATGGTTAATAAGAGTAAATCATATGGAATCAATAACGAGAATTAAACTGCTAAAATTGACAGAATTCAGGTGGAGTGAAAGAAGTGAATGACGTGGATGAAACAGTTAGAATGGATGAAGCAGGCGGAACAGATGAATGCGCTGAGTGGAAGAATGCATGAATGGAAGAACAAATAGCTATATAGTTCGAATAAGTGTGGAAATCGAATGAATATGTAGATCGGATGAGTGTATAGAACTGATAAACATGTTTAACGGATGAGTATGTAGAGCAGACGAGCGTGTATTGCAGATGAGTCCGCAAATACAGAGAAGCGAGTAGAACGCAGGAATGCGTAAACCGAACGAGTGTGTAGAACAGATGAGTATTTTGGCGTGGATGAGTATGTAGAGTTCACAAATGTGGATAGCGAATGAATACGGAAGTGGTGTGAGTGTGTAGATAACCGGAGCAGATGAATGTGCAAACCTGGCGAATGTATAGAACGTATGGGTATATAGAGCACATGAGTGTATAGGGTGGACGAGTGTATAGGGCGGATGAGTGTATAGGGCGGACCAGTGTATAGGGCGGATGAGTGTATAGGGCGGATGAGTGTATAGGCCGGATGAGTGAATAGGCCAGATGAGTGAATAGGCCGGATGAGTGTATAGGGCGGATGAGTGTATAGGGCGGATGAGTTTATAGGGCGGACGAGTGTATAGAGTGGATGTGTGTATGGGGCGAATGTGTGTATGGGGCAAATGTGTGTATGGAGCGGATGTGTATATGGAGCGGATGTGTATATGGAGCGGACAGTGTATGGAGCGGACGAGTGTACAGAATGGATGAGTGTAGAAAGCGGATGGGTGTATGGAGCGGATGGATGGAAGGAGCAGATGGATGGACGGAGCGGATGGATGGACGGAGCGCAGGGGTGTATGAAGCGGAGGGGTGTATGGAGCGGAGGGGTATACAGAGCGGAGGGGTGTATGGAGCGGATGGGTGTATGGAGCAGATGGGTGTATGGAGCGGATGGGTGTATGGAGCAGATGGGTGTATGGAGCAGATGGGTGTATGGAGCGGATAGATGCATGGAGCGGATAGGTGCATGGAGCGGATAGGTGGATGGAGCACTTGGGTTTATGGAGCAGATGGATGGACTGAGTGGATGGGTGTATGGAGAGGCTAGGTGTATGAAGCAAATGAATATATGGAGAGGATGAGTGTGCATGGCAGACGATGGTATAGAACAGATGAGTGTATGAGTTGAAGTTATAGAACAGGATATTACTGTTGGATGCATGAAAAGTACGAGTGCCTAAAGTGGATGAGTGCAGGAAGGGGAAGAGTGCGGAGAGCGGACGAGTGCGGAGAACAGACGAGTGCGTGGAGCGGATGAGTGCATGGAGCGGATGAGTGCCTAGAGGGGACAAGTGCGTAGAGGGGATGAGTGCGTAGAGGGGGTGAGTGCATAGAGGGGGTGAGTGCGTAGAGGATGTGAGTGCGTAGAGGGGATGAGTGCATAGAGGGGACGAGTGCGTAGAGGGGACGAGTGCGTAGAGGGGATGAGTGTGTAGAGGGGGTGAATGCATAGAGGGGGTGAGTGCGTAGAAAGGGTAAGTGAGTAGCACAAATGAGTGCGTAAATTTCAGAGCATTGAGTAGAATGCAGGAATGCACAAACTAGACGAATGTGCAGAACTGATAAGCGTAAACCGGATGAGTATGTAGAGCCCACGAGTATGGAGAGCAGATGAATAAGGAAGTGCCGAGAGTGTGTAGATCGTCAGAGCAGTTGAATATACAGACCTGGCGAAACTATAGAATGAATGAGTGTATAGAGCACATAAGTGTATAGAGCACTTCAATGTATGGAGTGGATGAATATATGGAGTGGATGAATGCATGGAGTAGATGAGTGTATGGATCGGGTGAGTTTATGGAGTGGGTGAGTGTACGGAGCAGAAGAGCGGACGAGTGTACCGAGCGGACAAGTGTACAGAGCGGACGAATGTACGGAGCGGACGAGTGTACAGAGCGGATGAGTGTACGGAGCAGATGTGCGTACGGAGCGGAAGGGTGTATGGAGCGGATGAGTGTATGGAGTGGGATGAGAGTATGGTGCGAGATGAGAGTATGGTGTGAGATGGGTACATGGTGCGAGATGAGTGTATGGAGCGGATAAGTGGACGCTGCGGATGTGTGTAGGGAGCGGATGAGTGTATGGAGCGGATGAGAGTATGGAGCAGATGAGTATGGAATGGAATGGATGAATGTATAGAGCAGATGAGTGTATGGAGCGGGATGAGTGTATGGAGCGGGATGAGTGTATGGAGCAGATGAGTCTATGGAGAGGATGAATGTATGGAGCGGATGAGTGTATGGAGCGGATGAGTGTATTGTGCAGATAGGTGGAGAGATCGGAGCAGACTAGTACACGCGGGGTGGACCGGAGTGTATTATACCAGACTGGGGTGCACAGAGTGGATATGTGTGCACGCTATGGATGGAGTGCATAGAATGGGACGTACATAGTATGGTTTGGAATGCAGAGAACGTTGAAAGAGCATATAACCCATCATATCACACTACCACGCTTACTCTCTCCTTTACATCACCACTCAACTAGAACACAGAGATACTATGACACCATTCGGTGTAACTGTTCTCATACCAACATCCGCCGCTTACTCCATATCACTCTGAATAAACACTGCTGGTTTCACAGCCCCAGCCAGGCTTTCTCCTCAGGCCTAACGCAGCCACAACCATTCTGGCTAAAACCTGCCAGAACTAACACATTCTCCTGATCCCTCAACCACCACACCTACCACTAAGAAGCAGCTATTACACGAATACCGCATGAGCTGCACACATACCCGGTGCTCACATGCACCTTTGACTCTCTCTACTCTCTCTACTGATCTGAACTTAGGTTCCCAAGGGCGTTCAACTTACCAGTGCCTTAAGACCATACCAATGGTATATAAGGCGCTATATACGTGCAAAATAACATAACATAACATAACCATAACGACACCGTCAGACACTGCGGACACTGGGGAAAGAACTACAACAACACTGCAAAGTGGAAAGGGTGGTCGCAAGGATCAGCCTCTATGTGAGGCGAAGGGAAGGGGGACCCAGTCAAAAAAGCCGGAGCATCGGCGGCCTCTGGACATTAGCACAGGGACAACAGGGTACAGAGGAAAATGACACTGCTAACAACAGCCCAAATTCACCCTTGATCTCAAACAGAGGTGCACATTCAACATGAAGTAGTAAACAAACAGGCAAAGACCAAAGAGGCACCAGCAGCCTCTGACATAACACCAACACAAAAGAAAACTCTATATGTGTAGAGGAGATCATGGAGGATGATATGGATGACGATACTCCCCTGGCTACAAAGCCCCTGATGGAAAACGACAAAAACACTCCATCTAGCCCCAAGGAGACGACCGCGACGGACTCAAAAAAGAGGGCTGGGGCAAAATAAACAAAAACAATCTATAACAAAAGACAAAAAGGGAAAGCCCTTAAACCAAAAAAAAAAACAATTGAGAAACCAAAGGGCAATGTGCAGGCTAGCAGCAATTACACAGGCACCAGTTTTGGAATAAAAAAACAGTCAAAAAACAATAAACAAGAAAAAGGAAAATTATACGGAAAAGTTACCCAATCCTCTAATCTCAAACGCACTGCTCAACTTCTTTAAGAAGCAACAGCACAAACGGAAACTCAATACAGACACTGAATTATCTGATGCAGAAATGCTGGAAGTAGTAGAAGAGATTCTGCCTGCAAATAAAACAAGAAAAACGGACGATTCAAAAGCTTCCACTAAAGAAAATACAGAAAATGGTCCTGAGCATAGTAAAGATCGAGTCGTGGAGCCTAAACTATGTGACTCTTTTTTTTTATTTTTTTTTTTTATTTTTGTTAGGTTATATTACAACCCTTTAAAAACAGAGAGAAAACAAAAAACAAGCCAAAGTTTCTACATTCATCTCCAATCAATGCCAGGCGTCATCTCTACATCGGTTCCCTATGTCATGGCTTATGTTGCGGACGTCGAAAACGGCCCAACAGTTGAATCCGCCGAGGCATCGCGTAGATAGTCTTTTATAATGCGAAGGAAAGAAACCAGGGCATAGAGCACCCCTCTGTTTGACCCATCAAACAGGGCTCTCCACCAGTCTTCGCGGGTTAGGCACTGAAAATTCTTTGTTATTGGGCTGAAGATATTAGCTCTTTTAGACTCAAACTTTGGACACATTAAGATTAAATGTTTAAGAGTTTCCTTAGAGGTGGAGCAGAAACGGCAAGTGAGGTCCAAGTCCGGGGATTGGGACCAGTAGCAAAGGCGTTCTTTGGTTGTCATGACATTCAACCTGAAGTGAAGATAAGAGGCCCGAACCCACTGGTCTGGAAAACAAGCCAAGTACGATGGTACACATCCATATGCTCTTGCCTCGGCTGGCACTTCACGCATAGACCTAGAATTGGCTCGTTTATCACAGGTCTGGATCCAGTCATTTCTCCATATCTTTAATTTCGCGGCATCTGGGTTTTCAAGCAGCAGTTGCATCGTGATATCATACGTGCTAAGCACGTCATGGCATAGCTTGTTCCATTGAAATGCAATTGAGGGGGCCTTGGCAGACTGTAAATTGTTTAAAATGTCTAACTGGGGCAGTGTGATGTTTGCGTTTAATTTCCTGAAAACGCTTAGGAGGTTCCAAGCGACTCTCGCTTGCATAGATATGTATCCAAGTTCATATCTAATACACACTGTGGCGGTGCCTTTTGGAAGATTGAGCACTCTAGACCAGAAGATGTTTTCCAAGGAATTCCACACCTCAGACCCACACCCAAAGGCATTTTCACCAGCGTATATCAAAGACGGTACCACCTTCTGCTGGAAAAACATTAGCGTCGGTCTTAAGCTAAATTTTCCAAATTTTTTGTTAATTAAAACTGCTTGGCATGCCAATTGACGGCATTTGTTCTTGGCTGAATCAACCCAGGGGGCGTCATTTCTGCTAGCACTTAGCTGCATTCCTAGGTATCTAGTGTTGAACACACGCCCAATGGGTTCTTTGTTCACATACCATTTAAGATTCTGCCGAGTCGGGTTGAATCCTTGGAGTCTTTCAAGGACCATGACTTCGCATTTCCCTCTGTTGATAACCAACCCGTTATCTGTTAGGTATTTTTCTACGGCATTCAGTTTGCGCTGTAAGCCTATAGGGGTTAAGTCTATTAGAATGATGTCATCTGCATAGACTAAGTAGTCAACATGAGAGCCGTGTAGTTTTGGCGGGAAAGTGCGGAGGTCACGAAATACATCCTTGATGTCGGATATGAACAAATTGAATATGATTGCCGCAAGCGGGCACCCTTGCTTGACACCTCGAAAGGTGTCAATAGGTGAAGAAAGGTTGCCCTTTTGATCTAGGCGAACTCTGATGGTCGTGTTCGTGTGGAGTTCATGAATGGCGGCCAGCAGGCTTGCTGGGCAGTTCCATTTGGTCAATTTGGACCAGAGTAGATCTCTATTAATACTGTCAAACGCCTGGGACAGGTCCACGAAGGCGAGATATATCTTGGCATTGGATCGTAATGCTTCCATTTTCAATAGGTTTAATGTTAAAAGGTTAATACCGCAGCCCAATCCTTTTACAAAACCAGTTTGTCTAGGGTCCATCTGATTGCAATTTGTTGACCATTCCATCAGTTTTTGTTGGAGGAGAGTGGAATAGACCTTGCCCAATACATCAAGTAGAGCAATTGGTCTATAGTTCTTTGGATTGCGGCGGTCGCCTTTTTTGAAAATGGGTATAATCACTGCTGATTTCCAGGACACGGGAGTCTTGCAGTTCATAGCAATCCTTTTGAACAGTAACTCACAAAAGGTGGTCCATGTTTCAGGGTGAAGCTTGAGCGTAAAATTCGTTAGGCCATCAGGACCAGGGGCTCTTGAATTGTGCAAGTTCTTAATGACTCTCAATATATCCTCGTAATCGAAGACCAGGTCCCAATGTGATAGTACGGGAGGCCTCCAAGCAACGACCTCGTTGTTATTGCAGAAAAGGTTTGCATAAAAGGATACCCACTCAGCCTCAGCAACCAAATTGGCCTGAAGAGCATGTTGAGGCGCAAGATTGTCATTTATCAGTCTCCAGTATTCAGCGGCGTTTGAGCTCTTCATTTTTGATAACATTAACTCCGCATCATTCTGCAGCATGATACACTTATGAGACTTGAGCCAGTTCTTATGGTGTTGTTTAAATTTTCTCACAAGGCCATGGGCAATACTGGGTACTTGTTTGCGGGCCGATCTTATCTGCCAACGTAGAAGACGTTTTCGTTTTTGCACCTCGAGATCGAATTTGTGCTTCAGAGAGAACAGACTATTGCCCATTGAGGTCCTGCATTCACGGTATTGGGTTAGCAGATAGTCGTAATCCGTAGAATCGGAGGTCTGGAGACCCCTCAAGATGTTACTTGTTTCAGAGGAGTCCAGATTTAAACGAATCCTACCAGTTCCTGTTCTGATATGAAAGGCCCAAAGATCTCGAGGGTTTTCAACCGTTTCCGTGAATGTCAAGACCACCATATCATGGTCACTGTGCTGCATTGATTGAACAAACAAACTAGTCGTTCTCATATGAATCCTACTGGATACAAAGATATAGTCCAAGGTGGAATTGAGTTTGCCTCGACGCCAAGTGGGAGCAGCGGGAATATCACCCAGCGTTTGACCATTCAGCATCATAATGTCACGTACCTCCATTTCTAGGCACCATTGGGTTACCGGATGGAGTTCTAAGTTGTTTCCGGTCTTCTTGTAACCTGTTTCGTTCAAATGATTAAAGCAGTCGATGTTAAGATCTCCACAGACTATCAGCTCGTGAGGGGGGCCGGCTTCCATATACTCGTCCAAGGACTTTGTTACTTCGTCTATGAAGTTTTTAGTTCCATGAACCTCATGATTCCAATAGAGGTTAAAAATACAGATGGAATTCGAGGTTCCAGCGGGTGAGCTACCCACCCCGACCGTAGTCACCTGAATATATGGAGAAATGTCAATTGAATTCAAAATCCGGAGACCAGAGTTGATCCTAGCAGCTACAAGGAGGCCTGCCATCGGTCTCCCCCTGGTCTGTTTGAGAGCCGGTGTAAAGGCAATTTCAAACCCTTCCAAAATGGGTTTTTCACAGAGCCAAGTTTCTTGTAGGCAGATAAGATCCAGATCTTCGGCCCAGGTGGTGTTAAACAGATGACTGAAGCCTCTTGTATTCCAGGAGCCCAAAGTAAGGGCTTTTTTGTTGTTAGAATGCCTGAGAGCCTGGCGTTAACGAGGCATGGTGTTATTTAAGGTTTCAGCAACCCACGCCCAGTCGTTCCCTTGCGCCAAAGATGAGGGGTCAGACACTGGCCGGTCTTCAGTTGGGTGCACTTGGCTAGCTCCTTGGATTGTAATCTTGATGTTGTTTTGACTAGGTGTCTCAATCATCGGCTTCCAAGTCTTCTGTACCAGGGGTAATGAGCTTAAGTGCGAGGCTGCAAGAGCCCGCTCACTTGAGCGCGTTGGTGGGATTTTATCATCTCTGCCCGCTTCTATCGGGTTCGCAGCTTCACCCAGTGTCTCTGCTGGGGCCCGTGTTGGGGCTAGTGAGATATCAAAACCTAGCGACATTAACACCGGACCGGCTTGGAGCAATGTATCAGCTATGATTTTTGATTGAACATGTAAAATAACTGCATCGTTTTTGGTTTCCTCGAGGAATTCTACAATTTTCAAGTCACCAGATTCAATAGCCCGCAGACTTGGGACCAAGTGACATAGCCACAGAACATTGTGGCGATTCATTATCAAGTCATCAGCAGAATCAATACGTTCCAATAGTACCTGGTGGTAAGAGGACGCCTTCTTCGGATATTTACTCATAGGGGGTTCTTTTATTGATTGGTTTTTCAGTGTAGGATTTCCTTGTGGAACCCCCATGGCCTTGAATTGCGACGGGTTCATCTGAATAAGGTCTTGTACTTTAGTGCCTGAAGGAACAGACTTTAAGGCTTTAGATGGTTGCTGGCTAGTGTAAAGATTGAAAGAAGATTGAGGTTCTGGATCTTTCGATTTCGGAGGATCTTTGTTACACTGATTGCAGATCTTCCGGCGTTTCTCCTCGAGCGTCATGAATGATTTAGAGCAGCTGTTCATGTCATCTGTTAAAGTTGAAGTTGGCCCAGTTACTTCACATAAAGATATAATTCTTGATGCTTTCCGGGCCGGCACTTTAGGCAGAATGAAATCGAGGCCAGGCAGATGTAAACCGATGTCAGGCTGATTGATTATTTGGGGACAGACTGCGTTCGAGGGATCTGTGGTGTTGTCAATCTGTTTAGATACCACGAGGGGGATAACCGACAACAAATTGTGCTCCGCAGTCTCGTTCGCTTTCGTGGCTACTTCATCCTCATATGTCGATATGTTTAACAACTCCTCCGATATACCGCGTAAATCGATTATCGGTTCGATGGCCGGATCCAGATCGATGGTAGTAACATTTGACAGCGATTCACATGCGTCTTTTTTATTTTTTAGAGTTGTTTTGTTGACAGTTACATTCAGAGTTTTTAGATTGCGCAAGAATTTCCTGGGATCATTACCTCGGTTCCTTTTTTTCATGGGCATGTTTTTTGATTTTTTAGGTTCGTTGTTTCTACAGTTTGCAGTTTTCGAGCCAGAGATAGACCGGCTTGTAGGGTGTTTAAATATGTCAAAAACTGCAGCAGCAGCGTCAGTTTCAGAGTTTAGTGCATCGACCGGTATCTCTATGTCAGAAACAGAACCAAGATTTAGATTTGACGAGGCAGCCAATTGAGGATCATGAAGCGCCAAGTTCTCTACAGCTTGAGTTTCCAGGCAAATGGCCTGAAAATTGGTCGAGTCAGATGGAGCCAAGTCAGTGGTGGAGAGGTCAAGGTCGGCCATTTGCGGGCCAGAAGCACATGGAACAAGTAACAACAAAGAATGCTCTTGACCTTCTTCAGCTGTCGCCTTTTCAATATTAGCCAGCTTATCTGCGTTTCTCATGCGATCAAGAGCAGTGGCTTCTGCAATCTGGGCACACGTGGCTACAGGTGTCCGAGAAGATGAACAAACTACAGGATTATTTGAGGTTCGAGGGCTCTGTACATCTCGGTCTTCAAGAACTTCAATATAACCAGGATTGTCGGCTTTTTGTTGAAAAAGGTGTAGAGCCTGTTTAGCCACTTCAGCCAGTAATTTTCTGTCTAAGAGTGCATTTTTGTTACTGTCTGTTAAAGCAACTAATGCCAGTTCCACTTGTTTGTTAGTGTGTAGGGATGAGTTCCTTAGAGTCGTTTGAGACGTTTCCAGTTCAGCAATCTTCGCATATACACCACTGAGCGAAGCTGTTAGGTCTTTTATGTTGTCGTTTATATGTTCATACATTTTTAGAAAAGGAGCCAGGGCAATTGTGGTTGATGACATGATGATACTTTGAAGCTCTTGCATACTTGGAGTATAGCGTGCGTTACCAGAGCAATCCATTGTACGGCCCTTGGATTGTCTTTTGCCCACTGGAAATCGTCTAATTTTGGGAAAAGGGCGCTCCATTAAAGATGAGTCCGATGAAGACAAATCTGACTTGTCTTCAGATTGCGAACTCACGCTTGAAGGTCCATGCATACATTGATGTGAGTTAGATGATGGGTCATTTTGCGATATCACCATAGCGGGCTTCTTCTGTGAGCATAGAATGCTCGGTGAACCACTCGAGCGTCTACTTCTCCTTCTTCTTTCGATCAGATTGGTCGTAAGGAGGCTCCGCGAGGGACTTTTAGCCAGCAACACTGATGGAGGCACCCCGTCCACAAGGTTATGGGACGCTCTCGTAGGGGTTGTAGCCCCTGGCAAACAGTTTTTTATTGCCGAGTTATTCAGCCTGCTTTTGTTCAAGTGCTTAAGGTCCATTAAAAGTTTATTAACCACTTCTAAGGAGTTTCTGCGGTTAATTGGGTCTTTTTCTTGTGGAGTCAGCACCCTCACCCCCTCGGCATTTGCAAGGGAATCACAGGCAAAGGATTGTGAATCCAATTTTTGAGCCGGGTTGAACACTTCATTGGGTGTGAGCGCTATGTCAGGCGCACTACTTTCGTACAGCGTGTTTAGTGGAAACACTGGCGAAGGTAGCAACTTCTCATGTGCACTGTAGAATCGTGTGCGTGGGGAGCCATTGCTTGCTTCTATTTGTGTTCGAGCATCTACTGCATCGCAATCACCGGTAATCACATGGAGCACCTGGGCTCCGGGCGTCGCACCAGTGAGTTGACAAGAAGGCGTTTGCGTGGTAGCAAGGTCGTAACGTGTTGAACTCATGTCATTTAATGCAGTACTGGCTGGAAAATCAAAAGGGCCATGTGTTAGGGCCGATTCAAGCATAACCATCGGAATGGACTGTACTTCATGTGAACTAGCGCACTTGTCAGGGATCACATCACGTTTACTTTGATGCGGGGAGCGGGATGTGAAAGCCTGGGGCGGGATCATTTTTGTAGGGCTGGGCTGGGCAATAACACTGTCAGTAGCCGACTGTAGAGCAGGTGCCACGGCCACTCTCTCAGCCCCCAATACCTCTGCCGCACCTCCCATTTGCCAGGACTGAGGAAGAGGATCTCGATCCACTCGTGAAGTAGTAACCACACAATCACTTACTATCTTTTCATCGTTGTCGTTGTCGCTAGGCGTAGATGTCGAGTCCGCGGCTGGCTGCGTCAGACGCTCATCTTGGTTGTTAGACTGTATGCAGTCGGAGACAACTGTGACAACAGGGACAACAGAGACAGGTGTGTGGAGCGCCTCCGAGGACTCCGCTGAAAGCCATGAATGTTCGGAGTCAGGGCACGCAGGTTCGCGCACACGCTTTCTTTGGGCTCGGGTCTTTACAGCGTTACTCACGATCTTTCCTTTCTCCAGAGCCATAAAAGCGCTTGTTCGCATTATGGCAGGGACTGAAGCGGGGATGAGTACGGGGATGGGTACCATAAGCAAGAGGCCAGGGGGGTCTATAGACGCGCCCCAGCTTCCACGGACTTCCTCGGACTCCTCAGACTCTGCCAGACTCCGCGCCCGCTCCGCGGGGAGAGGCAGTTTTTAAGCTGGAAACACTCCCACAGCAGCAGTAGAAAGCGAAGAGTCACTGATCACTCCTGGTCACTCCTCAG
Organism: Ambystoma mexicanum; assembly: GCF_040938575.1. NCBI lineage: Eukaryota > Metazoa > Chordata > Amphibia > Caudata > Ambystomatidae > Ambystoma > Ambystoma mexicanum. The sequence goes on along the minus strand of NC_090930.1, from coordinate 228,687,571 downwards.
ACTCTGCCAGACTCCGCGCCCGCTCCGCGGGGAGAGGCAGTTTTTAAGCTGGAAACACTCCCACAGCAGCAGTAGAAAGCGAAGAGTCACTGATCACTCCTGGTCACTCCTCAGACTCTGCCAGACTCCGCGCCCGCTCCGCGGGGAGAGGCAGTTTTTAAGCTGGAAACACTCCCACAGCAGCAGTAGAAAGCGAAGAGTCACTGATCACTCCTGGTCACTCCTCAGACTCTGCCAGACTCCGCGCCCGCTCCGCGGGGAGAGGCAGTTTTTAAGCTGGAAACACTCCCACAGCAGCAGTAGAAAGCGAAGAGTCACTGATCACTCCTGGTCACTCCTCAGACTCTGCCAGACTATGTGACTCTATCAGTCCACTACCAGGAGGAGTCGAAAATCACCTCTCAACAGACCTAAAAGGCCTCCAACATTCTGATAAGATGGCGCAAGACGCGGCATGCCTAGAGCCAAATGTTCCCTCTGATTTAGTGAAAAAGTCTTGTCTAAGACTGAGACCCTGCGAAAACACAACGACGTACAACAGGAAAAACCAGATTCCATAGAGAATACCTCATTCCCAGACTTGCATGGGCATGCCATGCCACAGGAGGGACAGGCGAGTGAGTATCCGCACACTTCGGGTGTTGGAAGGAAAATGAGCGAACAATCATGGGCAAAAATCCAGCTGCAACATTCAAACGGGAGTGAACCTCGATCAATACATCCCACGGAAAAAAGCATGTCACTAAGAAGTCAGTCGGGGAACCACGGGGTGCATTGACCTCTGGCGACCTCCCCCCGGGCATCTTCGTTGGCTGAAAGTCCGGCTCACTCTCACACGCTACCATATAACTTAAAACAAATGCCGGGGAAACATAGAAGACATAGTGAAATCATGATGTATACACAGAAAAATTCACCCAACAAAAAATCTGATATGACAACGATCATGGCAGCAATTACTATCTCCCTTGCTCCGTTCAGAAAACTTTATGAAACTATAAACGAAGCTACAAAAGATAATACAACCATCTTAGGGAAATTACTACAAAAATGTGACTTCATTGAAGGATACTAAACAGCGATGAAAGCTAAAAATGAAAAACAGACTGCGACATGGGAGGCAAAATGTGAAGCCATGGAGGCAGCTCTCAAAGAGGAAAGTCAGAATAACAAACTCAAAAAAAAACAACGGGAAGTCAAACTCAAGTATGGCCAACAAAAGAGAAGGTCGACACAGATCGGGTGGCTGGCAAGTCTAAACAGGCCTCTCTGGCTGAAGATGTACCACTGCAAAGCCAAAATATGAGACTGGACCAAAATATAATATCTAGAAGCAATCAAAGAGAAAAAATATGCTTGAAGTTAGCACAACAAACAGAAACAGCAAAAAATAAAATTCCGTCAGCAGAGGGCATTATCGACTTGACCAAGAGTCCTAAGCGAGACGACCTGATAACTACAAAAATTCTGAAAAAGAGTATACACACGGAAAAGTCCCCAAGAACAGTGGAGGAATTTCTAACGAGAAGTCCATTACTGGATATATCGGTCTACCCGGAGTCAGAGCCAGATAAGGAGAAGTCTCAAGACAAAGCCATCGAGACTACGGCCAAAGTTGACATCTCAAAGACAGATCAGATAGAGGCAAAAGTCCCGTCAGAAATCAAGACATCTAAAAAGGGGGAGAAAACAGGGTCTAAACAGCAAGGAGTCAATCAACGAGACCAGAGTCACGGGGAACACCCTAAGGAAAAACAAGAAACAAATCAGTTTGACGTAAATAGACAGACATTGACCCCAAAAAGACAAAGAGTACAAAGTAACTCAAAGGAAAGAACAAGAAGAGCATTGGGGTGGGAAAGACTTACCCTACGAGAAGCTAAATCAGAAACAAATAGAGTGTTCAAGCTAGAACAATCATCATGCAAAAGTGACTATATCATCCTGAACAGGAAAACAGTCTTAAAAAGATTGAGTAAAATTGCTTCTCTGCAACACCTGAAGACAGAGGACTTCATCTTAATTGAACCCTATCATCGGGATCAGAAGGCAAAAACATACTTCCATATTAAAAGTGGGGCAATTGAGAGACTCACAAACGAGCCATATAAAGAACTAAAAAAAGCAGGCTTCACACTGACAGAAGTAACACAAGAAAGTAAACATGATGGAAGGCCAAGGAGTCTCAAGGAGAGTGAGGGTCAAAAAGGTAGTCAGATATCAACAAGTCAAGTCCAGGAAAACTGGAAAAGGGCCAATTTAGGAGGAACAAAGGTAGAGGAAATCCATAGCCACAGGAGGTAAAATTATCGAGAAACCAAACGAGAGTCGAGCAGGCAAAGAGAGAATTACACCAGGTGTGCACGAAAAGATGGATCACCCAGGAAGAGTGAGCAATATCGTAAACAGAGATTTTGTTCTGAATCAGAGGAAGACCACCAGAGACCAGATACCTATCGCCTTAAAGACGAAGTAAATAAACAGGAAAACGATCAGGTAAGAGAAGTGATTGATTTAGATGCGGAAGACTCAAGGAAACCACAGGGCCCATGGAAGTGGCTAAAGGCAGCCCTAAACTCGAATTTGAAGAAATAGCAACCATCAGGAGGAGCGCCGGAAAAACAACCTCCGCCGATTCATCTTCAACAAACTACGGCAAAGAATGTCTTGACTATGGACTCATGGAACACGAGAGGTCACCACCATCTAACTGACCCAGATAACCAAGACCTCGGAGAATTCGATATACTTTGTCTCCAAGAAACATGTTACATGGCAAAACCAGCATTGGACAGTTTTGAGATAGCTTTCGCCCCGGCAACAAAAGGTATGTTTGGTCGACCATCGGCAGGGCTATTGATAGCTATCCACATGGGATGTGGAATTGAAATCACCAAAAAAATAATGGAATCTTACGGCATTCTGGCAATCCTAACAACGTGGAAGCAAAAACAGAGTACACAAAGGCAAATGAAACCGCCAAAGATCGCAGTAATAACTGTATACTTAAATCCACAGAGAACTTCGAGCACAGAATTCTGTAAAAAAATAGAAAAAGTGATCGACGGCATGGAGACTTAAATTCGAACTGCAACGTCGACCTACAACACGGGGGCGAAGAAAGCTTGTTCACAAGCCGAAGAGAGAGGAGTAGTATGGATAGCTTTGATGAATTCTAGACATCTACATAACATTGCAACAGTGAGATCATGGTCAGGGACGATACCCACACGGGAGAGAGGAAAATCAAAAGCTACCCTCGATTACTTTTTTACCTCTGAGAGCATGCTACATTACATAGAAGACTACTCGGTAGTCAAAACTACAGAGAGCGATCACAATTTGGTCGCAATTGCATGGGCATCAACATCCCTCGTAACTCAAAGCTACAAACACCAGATAGAGGTAAATAACCAATGTACGCGGCTGCGATTAACTGCAACTAACATCGCACATATCACGAACGCCTATAAAAATCAAACCAACGAATCAGAAACCACCTCAGCACGACCAGATTATTTGCCCTTCCTCCTACAGCACAGAAAGAAAAGGAAAGACGGAAATCATGCCACAACTACAAACATACATGCGTATGATAGAGCAGTAGTGGAAAAAAGAAGAGCTTTAAGAAAAGCAAAAAGACAAGCCAAGTCAGCAAACACCTTGTTGGCATGGAGCAAGCTGCAAAGCGAGATAAAGTCATACAAATCTTGAATCCTAGGGCACAGGCACATTCAGTACCAGAAGGACGCGGAGCAAATGCTTAGGGCACTTAGCACCAAGAAAACCAGTGATTTTTGGGCACTTATCAAAAGGCAAAATAAAGAAACAGCCATTAAAACAATCAATGCAGTGAGTGAAGAATCATGGCCACATTCTTTGAGGACCTCTACAAAGCCCCAACATCTAGTGAGGTGCTTCTACAAAGAAACACAGGGCATCAATGGATTGACCTATCTGACGGACAAGACATAAGAGCCGTAATAACAAGACTCAAAAATTCAAGGGCACCGGGTCCAGATGGACTCAGCAACATAGACATTAAACAAAACGCGGAAGAATGGTCAGAGTTCATCAGTACCATTTTTGAACACTGTAGAGAAACAAAAGCTATTCCCGCATCCTGGACTGAAACAGTGATTGTCCTGATATACAAGCAAGGAGACAGAGAAGAACCCGGCAACTATCGCACGATAGCACTCCTGGACATAATAGGGAAGATATTTGCAACCCTACTTTTAGCCCATTTTCGCACCTGGGCAGAAATATCATCTGCATATGATCCCTTCCAAATGGGCTTCCTCAAAAATGGAAGTACCTCAGTGAACATTTGTTTGTTAAATCTGATAAAAGCGAAGGTAAAACAAGGAACACCACCAGTGTACATGGCTTTTATAGACCTGCCACAAGCATTCGACAGAGTAGACAGGCAAAGATTATAGACTAAATTGGAAAACTGGAAATGTCCAAAAAAAGCTACTCGATCCTGTGATGGCCCTACACGAAAACACCAAACTAAGAGTACGACTTAACACCCAAGGGATGCTATTGCGCGAAATTCCTTCAAAGCCCAGTGTGAAACAGGGCTGCCCTTTAGCCGCAGCCCTATTCATCGCCTATTTAGGTGACCTCAAGGAAGCCGAACTTTCTGTAAGGTCTTTTCCTCCAAATTTGGGTAAGGTGAACATCTCAAGAATAGTATATGCAGATGACCTTATTCTGCTAGACCAGACACAGATTGGCCTTCAGCGCCAACTAAACAACTTGGCGGTGTACATGGATGAAAACAATCTGCAAATAAACAATAAAAAAACAAAGGTTCTGATATTTGGGAAAAGCTCCACGAAAAAGAATGCAAATAACAAATGGTTTTTGGGAAACATAAACATCGAGGTAGTGCCATCCTACAAATATCTAGGAGTTTTCATAGATGCATCGAGCCAGGAAGAGACAATGCAAGCAACGCTCTGGAAAAAAGCTAAGAATCTAGCAGCTCAAATGATGACCCTGGACAGGAAATATGGGAAATTTTCAGTCATCCCAGTAATACAATTTTACAAAGGAAAGGTAGTCCCGACCCTCACCTATGGGATGGGTGCAACTTTGAACATGCCAAACCCCATATGGAGGTAACTGGAAGGATTTCTTTGGAAATCTATACTAGGTCTACCAAATTTAGTTTCAGTAGAACTCATCAGGCGAGAACTAGGCCTGCTCACTCTTGAACAGTCGGTAACTCTTGGTGCAATGCAACTCTTTAGAAACACCTCACTACCTGAGGCACCGCTGACCTACAAGATCATCGGAACTGAAATAACAAACCGCAAGTTGACCACCTTGAATAGATGGGTGGACAAACTAAGGAACAAATTGGAATAAGTGGCGTGTACAGAAGAAGACTTGCAAAGGAACCCCACAAGAGTAAAATCCAAATTAGAAGCTCAAGAATGGATCAATACTCTGGAAAAGGCACAATCCAAAAAACTCATGAAACAACTTCCACCTACTTTTAACAGACTGAACGGGCCAATGCTGTACTGTATAAAGTTCCCCGACAAACTACTCAGGATCACCTTTATGAGAGCCCGTTTAAACCTTCTCCCTGCCCGCGAAATTCAAGAGATTAGACTAAAAACGGCCACTAAAGAATGTAGATAATGTGGCGACGTAAATAAACTGGAAACAGTATGCCATCTTTTGATGCAGCGTCCGGAGCTAAGAGAAATGCGTGCTACATATCTAAACAACCTATGCACTGACTTTGCGGGACTACAAGAAGACGAAGAAACAACATGGTGGAACAGGCTGATGTCAGGTGAAAAAAACATCATGGGCATTAGCTACAGTAAAAATTTTGGAAGCTGCATTCTGCAAAATAAATGCACAGTCTGGTAACTAGGGCAAGAAAATAATTTGAACCTTTGTTTGTTTGACTGCAGGCGACATCATGTATCAAACCAGCTATAGGAGGATGGTGAACTGAATCAGACGCTAATGAACATCTCTTACAGGTGTTCGACTATTCGAACCCTGACCTTTTGAACATCAAACCTTTAAGTCCAGACATTGTATGCCGTTTTCTCTGTGACAACAGCTTCTTCTAGCATATCTACATCATGTTGGCCATGTCTACCTTCTCAGTGAATCTCTTAGCTCTGTAGGAACAGTAAAGATTCTTGTAAAAATTGCTAATTGTAATTACAAACAAGTAAATAAAAAAATAGAAAATAGGGTGCTGGAGGGGTTACCTAGTATCCCCTTTGTCCAGGTTCTCTTGTAAGATTTTTAATGTTACCCTTTACTCACTGAATGACTGGTGGCAGTGGTTTACTTTTAACTGCCGTGGTGTGTATTTACCGCAGGCTGCGTTCGCAGCTGCAGTAAAGCACCCAAGGGTGCCATTTTTGTCAAAATGGCCCCAGTCTTCTTTTTTTTGCCATTTCTTAGTGGAAAGGTTCTTCTTGAGATTTACTCTGCACACCAAACCAGGTTTGGTCCCTGTGTTCCCTTGGTCTTTGGCAGTATTCACGAGTGAAGACCACCTCTGGCTCCAGGGTGTTTGGGGTGGGCAGGAAGTGAGGGAGGTGCCCAGGACTCCCTATGCTTAGTCTCCTAGGAGACCGAAAAGCACTCTGTAGTGATTGGCCGGCTGGGTGGAATGAATGGGAGAGAACTGAATAAAAGGTGAGGCTTTTGGCATGGAAGGCAGAGTCGACCACTGGACAAAGGAACCGAAGAAGAACTTGAAGAGGACGCCTGCTGCAACTCCTCAACCATTGGTTTGGCTGGTGAAGCCTTGCTCCTGTGCTGAAACTCCAAATTGGTATCGAACGAGAAGCTCCTGCAAGGATGACTTCTCCCTTGGAGTTGGTGGGACCAATCAATTCCAAAGTAAACCATCTGGACATCCTCTTGAAGCTGGTTGACTTTCCACAGAGTTGCTTCTGGAAACGCCAGGGAGAGGAACACCAGATTGTGTGTGTTGCTTTTAAGCTGGCAAAGAGCTCCAGGAAGATCCTCCAGACTCCAAGGAAGCAGGACTGACCGAGCCTGAGCCCCCTCTACAGAGGGTGTTGACCTGCCTGAAGTCTATGCAAAACCTCGTAGAATGATTAGGTTTAGTTACCAACACAACAGGGGACAACCATGGGCTTGAAGAGGGCTTGATAATGTTTGCCTTCTACATTGTTTTCACTTCCTCAACCAGTATTTGTTTTCAGGCTTCTGGGAGTCTATAAGGTTTTAAATGGGCCACTTTTCCCTTTGGAGTTCTGATATTTTGATGAGTACCACATACTCTCTTCTTGCTTCCGTCTAGATTGTCCTTGGCGAATAAGCAATATTGGCGAAACAAGACAATATTGATGCTGAAGCAGCGGAAAGATTTTCTTTCCACTCCTTTAAGAGATTTACGCGGTAAAGGTGGGTATTTTGCTTCCTGTCAGGTTGAGTTATTTTATAAGTACAGGTCCCGGTTTGCTCTAGTAAGACATATGGCCCATGCCACTTTGAGACAAGTTTATTTTCATGGATAGGTAAGAGGACTAGTACCTTTTGTCATACCGAGAAGGATATTAAATGTACCTTCTTGTCATAGGCAGACTTCTGTTGGGCTTCAGCTTTTTCCATGTGAGTGTAGACTAGATTTTGAATGTATTTCATATGCTCTCGCAATCGGGTAGCTGTTTGTGAGAGAGGAATACATGCCTCTTCCCCCTCTTCCCAGGTCTCTCGCAGAATGTCTACTGTAGAGCAGTTAAACAGGAGAGAATCTGGTGTATGCCTGAGGGGTCTTTCTTATTGCAAATTGATCCAACATGATGATGCAATCCCAGTCCTTTCAATCCTTATCTACCAATTTTCTCAACATCATCCTAAGGATTTTGTTAAATCTCTCTACCAATCCATCCATTTGGATGGATTGGTAGTTCTGGTATTGGTAGTTAAGAACTGAGGTTCTTAAGGTAGAAATATATAGTAATTCCTTGACTTCACCCATGAGTTTGTTCATAAAATTGGATCCCTGATCTGTTAGAATTTCCTTGGGGAAACAATCGCTAGACAAGACTGGTAGTATGTGTTTTAAGATTTGCTGGGTTGTATTGTTCTGCATGGGGAACGCATCCGGGTATCAGGTAGCGTAAACATTGATTATGAGAACATATTTATTACCCAGTCTAGAGTTCTCCAATTGTCCAATGCTATCCATCCCAATTCTGAAAAAAGGGACTTCTATGATTGGTAAGGGGTTTAGTGGGGCAGGTAAGGGAATATACACACTGGTTTTCTGGCATATTTCACATGTCTGGATGAAGTTCTTTATTTGAACATGGATACCTGGCCAGTAGAATTTCCCACTGATGTGAGCTTGGGTTTTAGATCTAAATGTCTCCCTGTCAAATGAGAATTTGCAATCTCTAATACGATCTTACAATGGTTTTAGGGGATTGCTAAATTAGTTTTACTTAGGCCTTCTCTGGAGGTTTCCTTTCTATATAGTAATAACTGTTTCAGGAAGAAAAAGGGGTTCACGATTTCTAGTCATCCTTCCTCTGAAATCATTTGCAAGAAAGCCTATGCGAGTGCTGGATCATTTCACTGAGCGAAGGCTAGATCGGGAAGGATTGTAGGTTCTTCTTCCCTCTTTGCCTCAATGACGTTTGGTTCATCAGACTCTCCAAAGCCTAAACGACCTCTCTCACTTTCTTCTGGTTAACTTTCTTCCTGAAAGCAGGGAAATAGAGCCTTCTCAAGAATACCATGTGCAATTGTGTCCCCACATTGTCTTTCAAATGGAGTTTTGCCATGGTTCTGTAGGAGAACCTTTATGTCTCACCAGGAGTCAGGATCTATGATGCCTGCTAAAATATCCAGACAAAACTTTCAGGCTAGGACAGATTCTGCGGCCATATTTATATAATAACCCTCGAGGGTCGTAGTCTTAGTCTATGGGAATCGTTCCTCTTTTCCCTGGAGGGATAGTCGCGTCTCTGCTGTTACAAATATCAAAGCCTATGGATTGTTTCATGGCGGTAGAAGGATCTGAGGCTCTGTGACTATGATTCAGGTATTTTAGGGTCCCTCCAGTTTTTGGAATTTAGTCACACCCCAATCCTGACACCTTATTTAAGGAAGGCATGGTATCAAACAGTGAAGACAGACACAGTTCAAGAGTGTTTATTGAACTTCAATGGGTTGGTTGAACGCCTATCTAAGCATAAATCTCAGGATGGGAGCAAGCTACGACCATCAAATAATAATAATGCAGTCCTACTGCAGTCTCTGTCAAAATAAAAGGGCCTATATTAGTAAACCTATTTTCAATACTTACTTCTAAATACAAATGGTGTGGGATAATAATGTATGCAAAAATAAAAGTATTCAAGAAATAATATGTCAGGATAGTTTAGCAGTTGGCTTTCTTTCTCCACGTTTTGAGCACGGGGCAAAGTGGCACGTTCGAGCTTTGCACATACTCTGGCTTCTCTGCCACGAGGACACAGTTCAAAGCATATGTATCCGGGCCTTCTGCCAAAGCCTCTTTCATAATAACAGTCCCATATTGCAAAGGGCCTGTAATAACAAACAAGCACCAAAGTTCCTTTCTTATCAATATGTTCATATTCACTTCCAGTGTTCATCATGGGTCTCCCTCCTTCAGGCTCGGACCCCCTTTTAACACAATGATCACAATTGGTCTCCCTCATTCGGGCTGATACCCCTTTAGCGCAATGTTCGAAATTGGTCTCCTTTGTTCATACTTGGACCCCTGCAGCACAATGTTCACAATTGGTCTCCCTAGTTTGTTCTTAGACCATGAATCTCAATTTTGAAGATTTCCTCTTTGTATAAAAATTCAAATACTTTTGAATGTACAATGGGTTTTGCTTAAACCATAGCAGAACCACTTCGATTCACTTAATTTCTCATTCTTACCAACCTTCTACTTTCGTTTCTGCCACTTCTTGGCTGGATACGTTACATATACCGTTTGATTGAGCACCCTCATGGTGCCAGACCACTCTGTCACTGGTATTGTATCTGTATCCATTAATGTTCAAAAACCATCCGCAATTAATCTTTTCTCGCTTCTTTCATCACATGTGTTACCAATATACGTTCTTGAGCTCTTTATACAATATTGCCCTTGCAACCTTAACTTCAACACAGACTGATCTTGTATTGGTCTCCCCAACTCACTAGCTGTGTTGATTTCCCAGGCGCTGCTTTGATCGTGAAACCAAGGATGGTACCACGGCGGTGCTCAGTCAGCCATGCAGGAGGTTCCTGGGTATCTCTGACACATAATACAGGATTCTTCAGTCTGGTTTCCAAGCGCTACGCTTTCTAATCTGAAGGGTTCTGGAAAATAACAGTTTCTAACTGGAAATGGAAAGGGTATCTCCCTCATTGCGTACCCTTATCGGTTTGCCGTCTTTCTTCCCTCGTTCAACTGCCATCAGGAAAAGACTGCTCCTTTGTGTGCTTTGCCTCACCGAGAGTGTGCTTTCATGCTCCGCTTTTTATCTCTGTGGGGAAGCTTAATGGAAGTCAGGTGTGAGTGGGTACCAGTAAGTGCCTGACCTTTCCTGACCATAGTAGTGGGACATGTCAGGTACAATGCACGGGTGTGAGTCTGTTTTCTTCCAGAGCGGGCTCTCAATGTGAAAGTGTTTGTCAAGGGAAAAGTTGGGCAGAGCTCCTAAATATCCCACCGGGTATTATAGGGTAAAGGTGTTCCAGGGAGGGGGATACTGTATCTCACCATCAAGTGTCCCACTCCCCGAAGACCTCTCACCCAGGTGATCCTCCCGCACTGGTCCACCCCCAGCTTCTGGATCCAAAAGTGATGGCTGTGCCCTGCCCACATGAGAGAGAGACACCCAGGGACGAGCAGGTGAGACATCTTCTGGGTTCTCACACTGTCCAGATGTGGTTATCATCTTTTGTACTAAAGCATGGTCAATTCTTATCACTACCTCCATATGTCTCCCAATCGTTTTCCTGGAAATGTAGACTATACCAGTGGTAAGCTTTATCTCTGATACCTTTTTCATTTTAACTCCAGACACAGATCCACCTGCAGTGTGGTCAAGGATTCAATTTGTTAATATTCATTGATAATGCACACAAATACATTGTTCATTTAGGTAGGAACCTGGAAAACACAAACAACGTTAAAAGAGTAGGGTGCATGTATGTATCAGGATTAATACAAACAGAATACAGTTTAATCCATTGAAAGTAGAGATACTGCAGTGATTCCGAATTCTAGGTATACAGCCATTAGGAAGCAATATTCTAACCTGAAGTGATTTAATTATGTTCAGACATTCTACATAAGCCATAATCATGAATTTATATAATTCCACCCTTAGGAGCAAAATTGCAGAGTTGACCAAATATTTGTTTTTACTACCACCAGCACTTGAAACCGTTATTATATGCATTCTCCTTTACATTTCAGGTGTTTCTGTTAAATTCATTGATATTAATTGATGATACAATGCTATTTCAGTGTTACTCAGGTTGGCTGAAGGCTTTCACATACTGTTTTCATTCAATAAAAAATTCAACAGTCCAACTACTTCTGTGGCCAGGAGAAAATACTTCAACGCACATTCAGCCATATACACGCAGAGGCCACATACATTTCTAAACTCAAATTTGGTCAAACAATATTTTACAACAAGGCAGCTGTCTTTTGTCAAAGGTAATCTGAACTGTGCCTCTCGTGCAAATCACATCGGAAAAGGTGGATGCACATTTTGAGAAACAAGCTGCAGTCTTGAAAAAACATCATCTGCTGAGACTAAATGTAGCCAGTGTCCATTTGCATATAGGGACAGTTTTTTCCATCCTCATTAAATAGCTGTTTTGTATCAGTTAATCATTTGGACCTCAGCAAAGAACTCATTACAGAAGAGATCCACTCCTGTGATGACATTCTCCATAAAGGTACACTCTAGCAAAATGTCAATTATTTTAAAGTTAAAATATTGAAAAGGAAGGAGATATTACTGGCTATTGATGCAATAGATTTTGGAGATATTGGTCAATTTCACAATTTAAAATTAATTTAGAAGTTGGAATTTCAATATGGATGTAGGAGTCTTGGGTACAGATGCTAGTGTTCAGACAAATCAAGTGACTCTGCACGATCCTAGAACATAGTTCATACAGAGGAAGGAAAGACAAAGGACTACACACTGTCCACTGACCAGCTAACAAGAGATTGGGTGATCTGATCTCCCCTCAATCCTTTTGAAGTTCCTCGTGAAGTTGCTTGTAGGTCCTGTATGCCAAATTGTGTGTCCTCCCCGCATATCTTTAGCTCCCCATTCCCTTGTATTTCAGGCTCCCTCACTGGGCCCTCTCCACTATGACTTATACAGTGCTCTGTTGGAAGAAAAAGAGAAAGAAGAAGAAGAAGAAGAAGAAGAAGAAGAAGAAGAAGAAGAAGAAGAAGAAGAAGAAGAAGAAGAAGAAGAAGAAGAAGAAGAAGAAGAAGAAGAAGACCTAGCCGAGGTCCTCATTATTGGCCCCCATTATTGGTCTGCTAGTCTGGAATTGATGTGCCGGTAAATCTGTTTGCCACCACATTTCCATACCAGTGAACCATTAGTTCCTTTTTAAATGAGGAAGGGCATCATTACATGGATGGGGTGCAGAATAATTCTCACACCAATAACCAAACCAACTCAGGGAGTTGTCAAACAAAATCTGTCAATTGTCTAAATCAGGGAGTACAACAGAGATCAACTGATGTCTCACAGCATAATATTGAGGTATCAGATGGAAAACATCCTTGTATAGAAAAAATGTGTCATAAGTGATGTCATACTACATGGCAAACTAAGAAAACTTATTTGGGAACATCTAGATATACTTTCTGTAGGGGATTGGATTGTGATTGGATTTTATAGTCAGGAGCACAACTTATGCCCACCCCTTGTGCAAGTCATCCTCAATATTTAATAGATACACGACACACCATTGGCTCTCAAACTAGTCATCAGTGATGTCATCAATGACATTTGTGATGTCATCTTTGATGTTGTGGGTGTTAGTCTTAGCAGTGCACGGTGGTGGCGCGAGTTATGGTTGCTTAGCTTACCATAACTGGCGAATTACAAGGGTTTTTCGGTTTTACTTGGAACCAAACGTCGCTTTAACAAAGTTTATTTACTTAATTTCATAGGTTTTTAGTAGCGCAACTTAACAATAATATCTCTGACTTTATGTACAAGTAACATAGCACATACTGAACCCCCTCTCCTGAATTTGATGTCCGCGAACTCTTCTAATGTCTTCGGACATATGGGGACAACAGCACCATTACCCAAAAGGTCTGGGGGGTATGTTTAATTGTTATATCATAACATATGAACATTTTACAAAATCACAAACCAGCACACATGCACATTATATGTAGTTATAAATAACAATTATAACTCATATACATAACACATTAACCATTCATTTAAATACAATATGTTCTAAACTGGAATATACCAAAAGACGAAATATAGTCTTATAACATGATTACCTCACAGAAACTCCACAACTAAGAGCAACAGCAGATCTGCAGACCAGTAAGAACACACCTTACCAGAAGCTAGTAAGTGTACTGCATTTTACTCATATATTTGTAAACTTTCTGTATTAGATACAAAAAAGTGATATTATGTTTTTTTTTCTCACAGAAATGCCTGAAGATAGTGAACCTAATTGTAGACACTTTACTATATAAACCAATTAATACATATTATTTTATAAACATTTAACATATATATATTTTTTTGTACAGACCATACAAAAATTGAAAATACTAAAGAAAAAGAAGTATTGGATAAGACTCTTCAGCACATAGAAGAAAAAATGGACCTACTCATGGCAGATTTTAACAGTTTAAAAATCTTTGTGGAGGATCACTTGAAACAAACAACTACATACCATTGTCCCACATGTACCTGTCCCCCCTCACCATATCCCAGTCAATTATCCCCAAACCCTCTCCATGAACCAAAACGTTTTAATGAGACTTCCATCCCTTCTTCACCTCATATAAATCCTATTGAAACCCCCAATTCCCCTGTTTTTGTTTCAGTTTCCGCCTCACCTTCTCTGTCATACATTTCATAAATTTAACATCCATATAAAATAAAGTAAAATTATTATATTGTGTCCTAATTCATTTCTTGTCTTTTTTTAAAAAGCAGTTCAGGTGTCCGCGGACAGCGCGGGTGTCCGAATGTCCATAAAGAAATGAAAATGGGAGCATCCTAAGGACACTATGGGCCTCATTACACGGTATGCGGTAACCATGGCACTATTAGCGCCATGGTTGCCGCCAGTATTTTACCGTGTCCGCCTTGGTGGATGCGCAATTACCGCCCTACTGCAAGGTGAGCAGGGGCGGTAATTCCACCATTCACCAAGGCACTTCCCCATTCCCATTTTTGCCCCCATAGGGCTCAATGGAAATGGGGAAGGAACTAATTACGGTACCACAAATTGCGGTACCGTAATTAGCACCAATGTTCCTTTGAAGGCCCGTTCCTTAATGGCTGGTAAAACCAACCGTTGAGGTTGGGTCCCGCAAAGGGACCTCGTAGTAAGGCGGTATGGGTTTACCGGTACCGGTGCCCTTACCGTTACCGGTAAACCCTTACCGTATTCTGCGTAATGAGGCCCTATATCTGTCCGTAATGTGCGCATGCAAGTTGAAACTGTTCTAAGGCAGTAGAACAGGCAGATAGGCAGTATCCTGAAATGTTCGTAAATAAACTAAATAGGGGTGTCCTAAAGACGGTATACTTGTCCGTACTGTTCGGAGGCAAGCTGAAACTGTCCTAAGAACACAAACGGTGTCCTGAAATGTTCATCAATAAACAAAATGGGTGTGTCCTGAGGACGCTAGACCTGTCCGTATTGTTCGCAGGCGAGTTGAAACTTCCCCAAACCCCCTGGCCCACACATGGCCATTTTTGATTTTTGATTTCTTTTTTTATAGTGTGTTGCCTTGTGTGGCTCCCGAGGGCATCCACTGTATTCCGGCTGGGCACATGCAGGCTTGTCCTGAGCTTGGGTTAGATGCTTGGGTTTGTGAGACACACACCCCTCCTGCTTTCCGTTTCCATGGGCTTGCAAAGGGTGTGACCAAGTGATAGTGAATTACATAGTGACGTTGGGCTCCAATGACCTTTGTGGGCAGTCTGTAGTCAATACTGTTTAGACATCCCTGGTGAATATTGTTGTTGTATTGTACACTGCATGGTGTATTGATATGTGCTTGTGCATCCATGTCTTCCTCCTAATCTGCAGGTTCCTTCCTCAAGGCCACCCAGGAGGTTCGAGGACAGGGTGCAAACCAACACACACCTGCGTGGATGTTGCAAAAAAACAATACCTCCTTGGGCTCATGGGCTGCACGGCTATGCCATTGTGGGAGAACTGCTGTCGCTCTGCTCATCCTCTACTGCTGCATCAGGAGGCGGTGACATTTCGGGAAGCCTCAAGTTCAAGCAGACTTTGCCTGAGGTTATGGAGTTCTACCCTCAGGGCTTCCCTGAGGCCCAGGGACTCTATTGATATGGATTTGCACAGAGTCTCCAGTGCCGCCCGTCTGTCCCTGTTGGCCGCCAACATGTCTTCCCGGTGTGATTGGCAAATGGACACTGTTGCCTGCTGTTGTTGCTCCATCTGCCTTTCAGGGGGGATAATGGAAGTGGCCACCCTTTCCATTGCCTGAGCCATCATTTCTACTGATGCTGCCTGTTGGGTTGCCATACCGTACATGGAGTTTTCCCATACAGTATTGCCTGGTGGCGCACAGCCACTGCGTCAACGGGCACCACACCTGTTTGGGGCAAGGCAATCTGCACCCTGCTGTGCTGGCACTGCCTGAGGCTGCAGGACTGCATTCCCCATCTGATCTGCTGGTCCAGGAACAGGATCAGATGCTGTGGAGTGTGATCCTGCATCCGTAACTGCCAAAGGCGGACTTACCAACACTGACATCCCCGTAGAGGGTCCTACCCCTGGTGCAGGTGGGTTGGACAGAACAGAATCCCTGTCAGAAACACTTACCTGCGATGGCACATAAGTCTCATCATCTGACTCAGCACCTGAATAGAGGTCTGGGGAGGTTCTCCCAGAGGCACCCCTGGACAGTATGGTCTGCAGTAACATTGGGTTTTCACCCACCACCACACCACGTCCCCCACTGGTGCCCGGTCGTGCCTGAGATTCCTCCTGGGTATGCACCATCTCCTCAACCTCAACAGCACCAAGTGCATCATCACCTGCAAAAACATCAAAGACAACAAATGGAAACAGGCATGAGCACCATAGCACACACATAGGCCGTGACAAGCCAGAGATCCAGTACATGATTTACACATGTCCCACATGACTATAACCCTGCCTTGCATGCACTGTCAAAGAGTTGGAAGTGGAGTCAAAAAGACAGACAATGGGAGAGCAAGATGGAAATGCAACATATTTGCAGCATGTTGGGTAGCAACACATTATGCCACCCATGTTGGGTGGCATAATGTGTTATGCCAGTGATAACACATCAGGCTGTGAGTGGCATGTCCAATACACATACATGGCACATGCTACCACACAGATGTCATGTAGCATAGCCACGGTAAATTACAAAACTACAGCAATATGTCAGTGAATGAATACTGTCACAAATCCATGTCACATCGACATGATGCGAAGATTGATGCTGAATAGTGTTGCAAAATATGCATGTGCCACACACTGAAACACATCCAGTGTCCAATAACACAGTCATTGTGGGATGATCAATGGTTGGTCACTTTGACATTACAGGAAACATCTGTCATCTTCCACATGCAAACAGGCCCTAATAAAAAATGTCTTCAGCCCAATACTCCATCGACCTGAATGGTGTAATCATTAACATAACCAGGTAAAAATAGTGGCCCAGTGTGGGCTGCAAACAATGACCGAAGCATATCACATTTGTTGCAATAGGGCAGAATAATGCATAGCAAAAATGGGAGAGTGGAAACAATCAGCCTGAATGAACACTTACAAAATCTGAACAATGTAGTTGCAAGATGACAGTTCAAGGTAAAGTGCACTAATGTGGGCTTAATTGGCAACTGTGGGCAGAAGAGATACAGTCATACCCAAATCCAAGGCACGTGAATGTATGGGAGGAAGCAAATGGGTGACCCATAACACTCAGGGGTACACACCCTCACCTGGCACTCAATCAGAACCCGTCACCCAAACAACATACACATGGATTAAACACACACGCATGGGCACTCACCGGACAATGCGTCGTAATCAGGTAGTTCTCCCACACCTTGGATCTGTTCCTCTGTGACAAAGGTCCCAGCAACAGACTCATGTTCAGTGAGTTTGTTGTCCTCTTGTGGAGACCCACCGCCAGTCACCAGAGTAGCGGCATGATTTGAGGCCAGCTTGTTCTTTGCTCTGCGTTTCAGGTCATTCCACCGCTTGTAGCAATATCCTGAAATGTTCGTAAATAAACTAAATAGGGGCACTTATGCGGTCCGCGATGGTCTGCCAGTATGCCCTACGTTGACCAGGTGTGGTCTTGCACCCTGCAGTCACCAACATTTTGCGGCTATTTGCCGACACATAGCTCACAAGTGCATCAAGTTTGGGGTCATTAAAGCTAGGCTTCCTTGATGTGCCGGACTGTGTAGCCGTGTCTGGGGTCTCAGCCTGTAGTGCCAGAGCACCCTTCTTCCTCTTCTTCAAAGGTGGAGCTGAGCCTGAGTGGCTTGCACCGCTCTGGTCAGTAGGGGCAGAAGCGCAGGTGGACTGGGTACTGGGAGTGTGCAAAGGCACAATGACCATAGGTCTTGGTGCAGGCATTGGCTGAAGTGAGATGTTGGCAAGGGCAACGTCAGTTTGATGGACCAGGACCGACACTGTCCCGGCTGGGAGACTCAGAGCTGGGGTGGATAGAGCTGCAGATGCCCCTGCAGCCTCCCCACCTTGCCTACTTGGGGCAGCAGATGACATTGCTGCCCCAAATCCACGTGACCTGGTGACACAAACTTGCACCGACACACGTGGCTTAGACTTGCTGACCTGGAAGTCAGCCTGGGAGTCATCCTGTGCCGGCTCAGGTGCCACAATGGGCTGGTCCAACAAGGGCTGAGCTGGGATGGTGTCAGCCACGTTTCCCTCAACCATGGGGGGGCATGGGTGTCCCTGATTGGTCCTCCACACATGGGGGTCTAGGGGCACCCTACAAATCCTGGCCACATCCCCTACCACGCCTACCATGCCCACCTTTTGGAGGTCGGCCATCTTTGCCTCCCTTACCGCTAGGTCGCCTCCCAACCATGGCACTGATGTTGTTGTGCGTATGGGAGTTGCAGTAAACAATTGTCCTGGGCAATTGGGGGTAAAAGGGGTAGGGTAATAGATGGAATTCGTACCCTAATGTTCTAGCAAGGCTGTCTGTGACCCCTTGGGGAAGATGACAGGTCACGCAACGCACAGGTACCCCAAAAACAAAAAGAAACGTGCACGTAACCCCTAGTAGACCACGTGCATGGAAAAATGAACCCGCACTATGCTGTGGCACCCAGAAACACAAAAACAAGCGTACGCGTGTTACATGGAGCCTACAATGACCTCTGAAGGGGTACGCGACACACAGGGCAAGCACAGTTGGTAAATGCGTGCGCGACTCACTGTCTGCCTGGAAAAAGAACATGAAAAAAACGCGCGTGTGCGCGTAGGCAACACCCCCACCAAAAGAAGAACTGTACGCTGTCTGAGGAGACAGGACAAAAGAAGAAGTGAACGCTGTTTGAGGAAACAGGCCCAAAAAAAATAAAGAACACTGTCAGAGGTAAAAGGGAGTACGAACTTGAAACGCTGTGAAGTAATCGTGTGTGAACTGACAAGAAGTACAGAATTCACCCACTTGCTATCCACAAAAAGCACGTACAAGGGAATGGGGTCCTACACGTACCTTTTAAAGCGGCCCACACGTACAGCGTCACTTATGCGTGTACACGCTAAGGCCCTTTCCTCCAATTACACGAGCTGACACTCGGACGTGCAGTTTTTGGACGTGTATGATGAACATGCACCCGTGTTGATGGAAACGCCCGCGCGTGTCACGTCACTTACGCGCGTAGGCCCTTTCCTTGGATTACACGCATCCACACGTAGACGTGCAGTTTTTTCACGTGCGCTGAGCCAATATGCCCATGTCACAAGGGAAACGCCCACGCGAGTCGCGTCACAGAAGCGCTTACGCGCTAAGGGCCTTTGGTCCAATGAAAACGTGTGCGTGTGCTGACGCGCTTACGCGCGAAGGGCCTTTCCTCAAATTACACGCTGATGTGCAAGATTTTCACGTGCCAAATCACTCCGTATCAAGCTGGCCACGCAACAACACACGGAAGACCACGCTCCTGCCCAGAAGGCCGAATTACTACCCCCCAGAGCCCCGAGCACGCTCCGACCTGCCATCTGCTGCTGCCTACCTGCCTGCTGCCCATGTGCCCTGCTATTTGGTGCCTGCACGTCAGCCAGGGTTCCAGTTGCTGTGTCCACCCCTGCTGAACAGAAGACTCCCGACTGGGATACCATCACTCCACAGCCCAGCCCCAGGACATAGTTGCCCACCCATGCCTGCCTCGGGGGTCACCATGTCGGGGCAAACACCATCTGAGACCACTGGTGACCCCCAGCCAGAGAGGCAGAGGGCCACCAGCTTCAGTGTGAAGGAAGTTGGTGTCCTGGTGGAGACTGTCCTGGGGCATTTTGATGCCCTCTTCGGAACATCACGCGCCAACAAGGAAGGACGGGAGAGGACCTTGGATGACATAGTGGTTGCCATCAACGCAGAGGGGGTGGCAACCCGCGACATCAAGCACGTCAAGAAGCGCTGGGAGGACTTGAGGTCCAGGACCCTCTACAAGCCCCGGCGCCTCGCGGAGGGGGGCTGGGTCATCATGAGTGACATCCAGATGAGGGTCCTGGAACGCGTAGTCCCAGCGCTTCACTCCCAGATCCTGCAGAGGAAGACCCATCTGGAGTTGAGCGGTAAGTGGCCAAGCATTGGGGTGTGAGACAGGGCATGTTGCAGTGTGCTGGTAGTCTGATACTTTCCTTTATGTGTGACATAGGCCATGTATGGATGTGTGTGTGCAGGGACATCATGGTCATGCATATGAGACCAGTAATGTGTGAACCACATGGTTGGTGCATGAGTTACAATGCAACATGGGCAGCTGTATGGCAAATGCACACATGAAAGCATGCCAGTGTCTGATCTTGCACATGGTTGGGGTGTGAGGGATGTGTGCTGCTGTCATGTACATGTATGGTGCACATGTGTGTGTGTCTGAGAAGTGTGTGTGTGACTTAGGTACATCATGGATTCATGACACATGTCTGTGATGATCTGTACATTCACTCATGCAGTGCGGTCACCGTTGTATGCACTGTGTCTATCCACTGTGTCTGTGGTGTGCAAGGCATGATGCATGACCCTCCGGTAATGTGTGTGCATGGGATCAGTGTGAGCCATGATGCATGTGAGTTTGAAGGCAAGATTTTGGTTAATAGAGGCCCTTGTACGTGGATGCTGATGTTGATTGCAGGCGCCGTGCCTGCATGCATGTGTGTTGCGTGCATTCACCCATGTGTTGTGGAGGGACAGGATGGAAGTGACGTTAGACACTGCAACTCATGTGTTATTGCTTCCTGTCTTGGGGAATGTTGTACTGTGCCCTGATGCTTGTGTTCTATGTCTCCCTCTACGCAGCGTCAAATGAAGAGGAGGGCAGAGACGGCGCTGTGGAGCCAAGCGGCGGGGATGCTGCCACCGGACGGTGACGCAAGGCCCAGCCACCCTCCCAGGATTTGCCATCATCCGGGAGCAAGGGGGCTGGTGCAGCGTCTGCCACTACGGCTGTGGTGGAAGGGCCGGGTGAGCCCCCACAGGGGCTTGCAATGGCGCAAGACAGTACGGAGACATCCAGGTTGTTGGTCTCCACAGAGGAGGAGGAGCCCGCTACTGAGCCGCACATGGGGCCTGGTGGGGGTAGTACCACTGGTGCAAGTGGTGCAGTCCAGGGCCAGGGTCAGGAGGCAGCACAGGTCACCGCGGAGGGGCCTGTGCATGTCCCTGTCCTTGACCCTGTGACTGCACCACCATGCACCAGCAGGGATGCCCCGTCCCAGGCCCGTCCACAGGTAGGGGAGAGTGCCATGTCATCTGCCTCTCCACTACCTGCGGACGAGGGGTCCCATGACTGTATGGGCTCCGTCCTGATTGGTGTCGCGTTGCGCACGCGTGACATTCGTGATGACGTGCGTTTGTCCTGGGCGGAGAACGCACGCCATCACGAACAGCAGAGTCACGACGTGGCACTGTTTGGAGGGGCCCTGGTTGGTGGGTTCCTACATGTGTCGCGCACTCTCGTGGACCTCTCCTCCTCTGTGGACACTATGCGCCAGTCGTTCTCCCTGCTGAATTCCGCCCCAGATTCCACCAGGGCCCCCTGTGGACCTGGCCCGACCAACACAGCCAGCTTGGTGGTGCTCACTTTCCTGCCACAGTTGGGAGTCGGCGGTCCTGCAGGGGTGGACACCACAACTGGAGATCAGCTGATGGAGGATGTGCAGGCATCATCGGACAGGGCACATGGACAGCAGCAGCAGCAGGAGCAGGCTGTAGGTGGGAGCAATGATGGCTCAGGGCCATCAACATCGGAGGGGCAGGCATCGGCCAGAGGGCAGGAGGACCCAGGAATGGGAGTGTCTTCCGTGTGGCAGCAGTTGGGCCAGAGGATAGATGCTGACCGGCGGCAGGCGGAAGAGGCGCGGCTCACCATGGTCTGGCCAGAGTTCTCCATGCGTCGGGCGTTGAGGCGGGCAGAGTGTCTCGAGGCAACTCGCAGTGAATTGGAACAGGCCGTGAGTGCCTCCCTGCGAGACCTCAGGGCCAGGGCAGAGGCCCGCCTCCGGGACATCGACATGGAGTTCTATGATGCCCTGGCCCGGGTCAGCACAGAGTGAGCCGCATGACTTGCCCGCCGCCATTGTATATAGTTAGATAGTGTTAGGTTTCCTTGCTGTTTTTGTTTATTTTGGGGCGCTTGGACAATGCACCACGTTTTTGTATATAGTTCTTTATTAGGTAGTCTTTTTTGTAGGTTTCATTTCATTTGTTGGGCTCATGGACCCTGGATTGGTGATTTGTATATAGTTGAACAGTGGATTTTTTTTTTTTTCCATTTCACCATGGAGCAATGGATTTAACTTATTTTTGTTCCTTGGATTTGCTTTGTTGGACTGAGACTTTGGACACATTTACATTTGGATTTCTTTGGATTCTGATTTCATATTTTTGATTATTTTCTGGACATGCTGCGTTTTATTTCTTCTTCACATTATTTTGTGTTTCCTTTTCATTACATTTATTTTGGGTTCAATACATTTTTGTTTCATACTTCGATGTGTGTTATTCTCTCATTGATTTCATACATGTCATGATGTGGGTTTTCACATTCACTTGCATCCATTGTGTGTGTGTGACAGACATGTTCATACATGTTCATCATTTAAATACTTGCCATTTGGGTTTGGGTTGTATCATGGGTTGTATCATGTAATGGGCATTTCTATGTGGATGGATGCAATACTTGGTTGGGTCTTTGGGCTGGGTTGGCGTGGGGTGTGATGTGGCAGGCCATAAGGCCCATGATTGAGGATCGTCATGACGTGGGGGCTGGGGGACATGAGTGGGGGCCTGCTGGCAGGTGCCCCTGACTGCTGGGGGGTGGGGGTGCTGGGGGACGTGAATGGGGGCCTGCTGGCAGGTGGCCCTCACTGCTGGGGATGGGGGTGCTGGGGGACATGAGTGGGACATGAGTGGGGTCCTGCTGGCAGGTGCCCCTGACTGCTGGGGGGTCGGGGTGCTGGGGGACATGAGTGGGGGCCTGCTGGCAGGTGCCCCTGACTGCTAGGGGGTGAGGGTGCTGGGGGACATGTGTGGGGGCCTGCTGGCAGGTACCCCTGACTGCTGGGGGGTGAGGGTGCTGGGGGACATGAGTGGGACATGAGTGGGCGCCTGCTGGCAGGGCCCCTGACTGCTGGGTGGTGGGGGTGCTGGGGACATGAGTGGGAGCCTGCTGGCAGGTGCCGCTGACTGCTGGGGGGTGGGAGTGCTGGGGTACATGAGTGGGGGCCTGCTGGCAGGTGCCCCTGACTGCTGGGGGTTGGGGGTGCTGGGGGACATGAGTGGGGGCCTGCTGGCAGGTGCCCCTGACTGCTGGGGGGTGGGGGTGCTGGGGGACGTGAATGGGGGCCTGTTGGCAGGTGGCCCTGACTGCTGGGGGTGGGGGTGCTGAGGGACATGAGTGGGGGCCTACTGGCAGGTACCGCTGACCGCTGAGGGGTGAGGGTGCTGGGGGACATGAGTGGGACATGAGTGGGGGCCTGCTGGCAGGTGCACCTGACTGCTGGTGGGGTGCTGGGGACATGAGTGGGGGCCTGCTGGCAGGTGCCCCTGACTGCTGGGGGGTGGGAGTGCTGGGGGACATGAGTTGGGGCCTGCTGGCAGGTGGCCCTGACTGCTGCGGATGGGGGTGCTGAGGGACATGAGTGGGGGCGTGCTGGCAGGTGCCCCTAACTGCTGGGGGTTGGGGGTGCTGAGGGACATGAGTGGGGGACTGCTGGCAGGTGCCCCTGACTGCTGGGGGTGGGGGTGCTGAGGGACATGAGTGGGGGCCTGCTGGCAGGTGCCCCTGACTGCTGGGGGGTGGGGGTGCTGGGGGACATGAGTTGGTGATCAGTAGTGCAAGGTGACATGTGGATTGGCTGGGGGGCATGCCCATGGTGGATGGGCTGCCTGTGGGACATGACCAGGGGTGCAGGGTAGTCCCCTGTGGTGTGGGCTGCCTGCAGGGGCCGTGGAGGGTGTAGAGGGAACACCTGGAAGGACCCACACTCGCGTGTGAAACTTCCCACGCACCCCAGGAATACATGTACCCCACTCGCACAGGGCCTATTGCGTATGAAACTTCCCGCGCACCCCAGGAATACACATACCCCACTCCACAGGGCCTATCGCGTGTGAAACTTCCTGCGCACCCCAGGAATACACGTACCCCACTCCACAGGGCCTATTGCGTGTGAAACTTCCCACGTACCCCAGGAATACACGTACCCAACTCGCACAGGGCCTATCGCGTGTGAAACTTCCTGCGCACCCCAGGAATACACGTACCCCACTCCACAGGGCCTATCACGTGTGAAACGTCCCGCGCACCCCAGGAATACACGTACCCCACTCGCACAGGGTATTTCGCGTGTGAAACCTCCTGCGCACCCCAGGAATACGCATAGCCCACTCGCACAGGGCATTTCACGGGTGATAATTCCCGCGCACCCCAGGAATACACATACCCCACTCGCACAGAGCCTATCGCGTGTGAAACTTCCAGCGCACCCGAAGAATACACGTACCCCACTCCACAGGGCCTATCGTGTGTGAAACTTCTCGCGCACCCCAGGAATACATGTACCCCACTCGCACAGGGCATTTTGCATGTGAAACTTCCCACGCACCCCAGGAATACACATACCCCACTCGCAAAGGGCATTTCGCGTGTGATACTTCCTGCGCACCCCAGGAATACATGTACCCCACTCGTACTTGGCATTTCCCCGCGCACCCCCGAAATACACGTACCCCACTTCAATCTCGTGTGAAACTTCCCGCGCACCCCAGGAATATTCGTACCCCACTTGCACAGGGCCTATCGCATGTGAAACTTCCTGCACACCCAGGAATACACATACCCCACTCGCACAGGGCCTATCGCGTGTGAAACTTCCAGCGCACCCCAGGAATACACGTACCCCACTCCACAGGGCCTATCTCGTGTGAAACTTCCCGCGCACCCCAGGAATACACGTACCCCACTCGCACAGGGCATTTCACATGTGATACTTCCCGCGCACCCCAGGAATACACAAACCCCACTCGCACAGGGCATTTCACGTGTGAAACTTCCCGTGTACCCCTGTTATACATGTACCTGCTCCAATCGCGTGTGACACTCCCCCAGCCACGTGCGCCACTTGTGCGCTGAATTCTATGAATTACCCTCATAGTGTTTATGGAATAAGACAAAAATGTGACTATTGTGCTGGAATGGTGAAATTCACTATAAACTCACAGGAAGATCCACAAGAATTTCTAATGTACTTACTACAAGTACTGGAAAACAAAAACATACCTATAAATGAATTCTTCCAGATTTCATACATGTGGAAACATACATGCACTCTCTGCAACAATGTGACACAAGAACAAATCCCCAATGAGCACTTTGTGTATGTATCAATACCTAATTTTGAATCCGTTCCATTTCAGCAACTTGTATAAAATGCAAACCATGGTAGATTATGTACTACCTGCAATTCGGATAATCGCTCCACCTTACTAATACAAACACATAGTAAATACGTAATACTAATGCTTCTATGTTACAATGCAGATGGTACCAAAAACAACTGCAAGCTGACTGGATTCACACATGGTCAAATATCACTTGGTAAGAAAACCTTCACAACAATAGGTATAATCTACCACACAGGAGCCACAGCCAATGCAGGTCACTAAATGTGGATGGTTCAAATGTAATGATAGTACCATTACGCTAAAGCAGAGATTACCTGCAAATCTTACAAACACTTATGTAATGTTCTTTAAACCAAAATGTATTAACTAAACTGTACTTAAACATTAACTAAACATCTATTAAAAAAACTATAAACTGTTACAATACGCCAACAGCTATATAACTGCCCCAATATTCTACAACAACTAAACAGATAAATGAATACCACTAAATTATATCAAACAATAAACAGTTAGAATACGCCAACTGGTATCTAACTACCCCAAGATTTTCAATAACCAAACAGATAAATCAATACCACCACATTATAACAAAAATTAGACAGTTAGAATACGCCGACTGGTATCCAACTACACCAAAATTTTACAATATCCAAACAGGTAAATCAATACCACTTCATTATAGCAAAAAATAGACTGTTAGAATATGTCAACATGTATCTAACTGCTCCAAAAATCTGCAACAAGCCAATATATAGCGCATTAGCCAGAAACAACAAGTGAACACTGAAAACAAACAAACAAATAGACTGTAGCATAACAAAAAAAGAGTTTTTTTTAATCCAACATGGATTTTTTTTTCTCCCACAGACCCAATGATTTTAGCAACAAACACAGAAACTGAGCAAATTGCACAGTACACTGGTTTGTAATCTACTAAATATGAGGGTAAAAAAAAATGTTGATTATTAAATGTTATAAGTCGTTACAAAATACCAATACTAACATGATCTTTTCTTTTATCACAGAAATAAACAAGCAATACGTGCACTCCAGTTGCTAAACCAAACAGTAAGTATATTATATTAAGTACAAACATCACAGCAAACCACACCCATAGTGACTTATAACTTTGGTGCTTATAAATTTGGTCTTGTCCATGCACCCAAAACTATAGGCCCTGCCCACAACCACCACAGCATATCACACCCATGGTGGTTTATAACTTTGTTGCTTATACATTTGTTCTTGGATCCCAAAGTTATAAGCCACTATGGGTGTGATATGCTGGGGTGGTTGTGGCCTGGGCATAGAGTCTTGGGTGCATGGCCTATGGCCATGCTCCCAAGACTCTATGCCCTGGCCACAACCACCCCAGCATATCACACCCATAGAGTCAAACATTTTAACTATGCCATATTGGCACTTTTAATGTCCACGGACATGATGAGTGTTCTTAGAACAGTTTCAACTTTCCTACGAACAGTAAGGACAGTTATAGCGTCCTCAGGACACCCCCATTTTGTTTATTTACGAACATCCCAGGACACATAAGGTGTTCTAAGAACACTTTCATCTTGCCAGCGAACAATACGGATAGCGTCCTCAGGACACCCCCATTTCTTCCATTGACAAACATTTCAGGACACTGAGGGCCTCATTCCGAGGTTTGCGGTAAGTATGGGTTTTTACCGGCATGGCGGAAAGACCGAGTCCGGTCTGGTACAACGCCGCAATTTACAGGCCATTCCGACTTCGCGGGCACGAGCTTTCCGCCATGCCGGTAAATCCCCTAGCGGCATACCGTCAAAAGGACCCGTAAAACCCCTTAGCGGCATGAAGCGAGACGGTCGTTACAACACCGCCACCGAAGCTCTGCTATCCATTATTAGCGGTGACCGTAATTTATGGACACCGTAAATTACGGTCACCGCTAATTAACGGATACGGAAATTACATCATCGCACAGGAACGGGAAGGAGCGCGGCGGCCATCTTTAAAAACACAATCCATTGCCATCCCCTTGATACAGAACCCGGAGGAAGATTCTGAACCTGAGACTTCCCAGCATTCACCTATATCATGCCGAAAGCACTCAAAAAAGGAGCCGCATGCCTCCGCAAGGAGCGCTTTACACAGGATGAGCTACAGGTCCTGGTAGACACCCTGCATGCCAATGCAGAAGTGGTGTTCAGCACTGATATGCGCAAGGCCACCATAGCAAGAAAAAAACAAACATGGGACCTGGTTGCCCAGAGGGTGAGCGCTGTCGGCAACACCCCCCGCACAACAAGGGACTGCCGCAAAAGGTGGGACGACCTCCGTCTCAGGGTGCGGGCCATCCTATCGGCCAACAGGACCCAGGCCCTGGAGACAGGAGGAGGCCCAGCATCTCCAATCAAGATGATGCCCTGGGAGCAGACTTGTGCCGACATGATGGGCCCTGAATCCATCGAGGGGGTCGGCGAGATGGAGTGCGGTGCCCCGTCATCCGCAGATGGAGGTGAGTGTCATGAGTGAAGACAGTAAATGCATTCCCAATTCAAGCCACCGCCAAGGGATGGGCAAGCAGTCATGTCACATATGCCCCCCCCAATCATGCCGTAACAAGTGAGACCCAGGCTGATGCCACTTGCAAGGCTACAACCCATACTGCCCATAGCACACAAAGAGCCAGTCACTGTGAGTCAGCACAGTACTCTGCCAGCTTGATTGACCCAGACACCTGCATGCATTTACCATCCTAGCCCAGATCAATGTCCCACTCACCACCCAAATGTCACCCAAACGCTGCAACACAATTCTCATACCATAGCCTTGAAGCGATGCTGACCCCCAAATCATAGCTAATGCCATCTCTCTCTTCCACCCCACAGGCAGCGGACATGAAACTGAGGGCCATGAAGCCACCCAGCCCTCCACCTCCAGGGGCACAGGCAGGGGACAGCGGAAGCCTGTAGGAAGTAGGAGGCCACAGGCAACACCATCTGCACCAGCAACCCCCATGGAGGCTGCACAACCCCCACCCACACCCCTACCCATGCCTGCACTGGGAACGGACACATACCCCACAGTCCACTCGGAGGAATCCAGTGTGGCAGGGGAGCACGCTGCCATGTGCCTCATCGACGAGCCGGAGAGCCCTACATCGGTTCACCTATTTGACGTGGGGGAGACATGTGACACAGCGTACAGGCCGGAAACACCATCTCACACACAAGTCGCACTCAGCGACTCTGGGGAGAGTGACACCCCAATCCTTACAGGCCAAGGAGCACCACCTGCCTGTCCTGTATCCTCCTCCCCTGCCGAAAGCCCACAGAGCCCTGCACGGTCAACACCACGGCTGGCTACCACATCTGCCACACCATCCACGGATGGAGTGCACGGGCAGCGCATCACAGCCCTGCTGGAGGACTTCCTACGGGACAACCGTCAATCACATTCACAATGCCACAATGGCCTGCAGGCCCTGGGTGAGGTAATCACTTCAAACACCAACCGCCTCTGTGAGGTGCTGGGCCGGATTGCTGATGCCCTGGAGGCAGCACACCCAAGACCACAGCCCCAGTGGGAGTACCCACCATCACAAAGTTCATCCACACAGACCAGCCCTGTCCGCCGGTCAATGCGGACACTCTGCCGCCAGAACATGAATCCCCCTGGCTCCGGAAGTGGCCAATGAACATCCTGGCACACACATTTGGGAGGGGGAGGGGGGTGAGGGTGTGTCATTGGGAGTTGGGGGGAGGGGGAGAGGGGTGAGGGTGTGTCATTGGGAGTTGGGGGGAGGGGGAGGGGGGTGAGGGTGGTGGTTTTGTTGTACATGTTCAAACTTAAACTTTTTAATACACTGGTTGTTCATTCACTAAAACAGAGTGGACATTGATCATTTTGCTTGTGTATTTTAATGTCGCACAGTACATGGTGTACATGTATCCCCACACCCCGTGCCCAATGTCCTCTCATCCTGAAACCCTCAGCTGACTTGTGAGTCAGAAATATTGTCCAATCAATGCTTGACGCACAGAACGTCCCTCCTGTGCATCGGGACCCGGCTGCTGTCCTTCCATTCCTACCTCCTCCCCCTCATCGTCATCTGGTGGTGGCATTTCCACGTCAGGGGGCAGTGGCACGTTCCAACGGATGCACATGTTGTGTAGCATTACACATGCCATGGTGATCTTGGACACCTTCTCGTGGCTGTAGTTGAGTGCCCCACCTGAACGGCTGAGGCTACGAAATCGTGCCTTCAAGAGCCCGAAGGTCTGCTCTATCACCACGCGTGTACGGGTATGGGATCTGTTGTAGTCCTCCTCGTGCCTGTTCTGTGGGTTGCGGACGGGGGTCATGAGCCACGGCTTCAGAGGGTAGCCAGCATCACTTGCATGGAAGTGGAAATGAGGTAATCGTGTGTGCCCTCATGGTGGAAAATTGTACTGGTCATGCTTGGCCACAGATGATTACTGGGATGAGCATGCATCCCCCCCTTCCCGGCCAGGTAGAGTATGAACCCCCCCTTTCCAGGCAGGTGGAGTATGAACCCCCCCCCCTTCCCAGGCCGGTGGAGTATGAACCCCCCCCCTTCCCAGAACTACTCACAGCCCCAAAGCAACGCCATGGCCCATTCAGATGACTCACCAAGCAGCCAGGCACGACGTCCGGCATGTCGCTCCATGTAGCGTGGTAGTGTTGAGTTCCGCAGAACCAAGGAGTCATGAGTTGATCCGGGGTATCGGGCATTGCAATGTGTGATGGATTAACTGGCATTACACACCATCTGGACATTGATGGAGTGGTATTGCTTGCGGTTGCGATACGGCACCTCCATGGCATGCGGGACCACCAATTCAACGTGGGTGCAGTCGAGGGCACCTATGCAATTTGGCATTCCTGCCAGTGCATGGAAGGCAGCTTTGGTGTCGTAGATCTCCTGGGGAGTCTGGGGTAGGGATATGTATTCCCTTGTGTGGGTGAGGAGGGCATCCAACACTTCTTTGCATTTCCGTGAAAATATGGGCTGAGAAATGCCATGCATTTGCCCCACTGTATGCTGGTAGGTGCCTGTGGCAAGGAAGTGGAGAACAGACACTACCTTCAGTAGAGGGGGGATGGCAGTGCGTATTTCTATGCGGCTCACGATATCATCATGTATCATGTCCACTATGCTGGTAATGGTGTCCCAGTCAAGCCGGTACCGGGTGTGGATCTGCTCTGGTGTGAGGTTGAAGGGGGTGGCTCTGATGCGGGGATTGGGGGCTGCCGGCGTGGTAATGGTGGCTGCACCGGTAGGGCATGCTGGCCCTCCTCCTTCTCCTCCTGTGTATCCTCTGTGGTGGTGGCTGTGGTTGTTGTTGTTGCTGTTGTAGTTGTTCTTGCCTTGCAAGCAGGGCCGCCAGCTCCAGGAATGCTGCTACAATCGGTATCATTTTTGTGTGGGAGGGGGTGTGGTGTGTGGGTGTGCTCCTTTTGTGCTGTGCCAGACTCCATTGCCTCCACCTGTGCTGATTGAGTGCACCTGTTCCTCTTGGAAACACTGCTCAGGGTCCTTTACACCTTCTCAGCGATGCCGGTATTTACTCCATGGCGGTAAGGTACTTTGCGGTCTTGTGGAGGCCGTTTTTTCCATGTCCGCTTTACTTGGGATCAGCTCCGGTTTACGCCATGCCGCTAATTACGGCATGGCGTGTCGTGCGCGTGCCACTAAACCGCTATTTACGGCATCGTACTTTACGACGCCGTAAATAACGGTGTGGTGGGTCAGAATGGGCCGTAAAGGGAAACGATGCCGGTATTCCTTTACCGGCATCATTTTTCCCTTACCACCCAACTCGGAATGAGGCCCTGAATGTTTAATTAGAACAGTTTCAAATTGCCTGCGAACAAAACGGACAGGTGTAGTGTCCTCGGAACACCCCCATTTAGTTTATTTACAAACATCACAGGACACTTCATGTGTTCTTAGAACAATTTGAACGTGCTTGCGCACAGTACGGACAGGCATGCCGTCCTCAGGACCCCCCTCAGTAGACCTCCATTTCGTTTATTTACAAACATCACAGGACACTTCATGTGTTCTTAGAACAATTTGAACTTGCTTGCGAACAGTACGGACAGGCATACCGTCCTCAGGACACCCCCATTTTGTTTATTGAAGAACATCCCAGGACACATGATGTGTTCTTAGAACAGATTCAACTTGCCTGCGAACAAAACGGACAGGCTTACCGTCCTCAGAACACACCCATTTCGTTTATTTTCGAACATTTCAGGGCACAGCGAGTGTTCTTAGAACACTTTCATCTTGCTTGCGAACAATACGTACAGGCGTAGTGTCCTCAGAACACCCCCATTTTGTTTATTTAGAACATTTCAGAACATCCGCGTTGTCCGCGGACAAAGCGAACACAACAGGGGGGTCTACCACCTAAATAAATACAACATTTAACCCATCTCTTACTCCCCCACCCTCCCCAAACACTTTTATACAGCAACACAATCTACTAAATAGTATTTTTTCCACCAAGTTTCACCGCGCTGACCGTGGAGGTCTGCAAATCCAAGATGGCGGGCGTTCCCGAAGGTCTGACGCGCTTCACGCTCTTCACCTTCCAATCAGCGAACACGTTGCATGTCCGCGGACATGACGCAAGCCGGTTGGCCAACCAGGACACTGTCCGCAGAGAGAACAGGGAAGTCTGTCCGCGGACATAAAAAAAACTACTGGATGTATTTTCACCAAAAGCACGTTTTCGGGACCAAGCCGCTGTTCCTGGTCCAAATTTGGATAAAAACCGTCCAGCGGTTTGGCCTGTAGGCGTGAGCAAAGTTTTTCCCCCATTCAGTCTATGGGAAAAAAAGAAGTTTTGGGACCCTCCTATAACTTTGCCCCCCCTGGACCAAACCTGAGCAAACTTTGCAAAACAATTCAGAGTGACCCATATACTTTTTTTTCCAAAGTTTGGTGAGCATTCGTCAGGGAGAGCGAAGTTATAAGAAGCCCAAAAAGAGCTCTTCCTATGGAAACAGCAACTTAACCATAACTACACAGCCACTCGTGTGGCTGTGTAATTGGCGACATCACCTGTAGTCTATTGATTACGTATAGCCAGCATTCATGATTACTTAGTCTACTTGCGTTGCAACATCTGTACAGTTATAAAGCAACTTATATGTTTTTCAGTGTTCTTCGCACAAGCAATATTCATTTCACACATAAACTGTTACTGAATTCCTTATTTCGTCATCAGTTTCCATAAGGTCCATACATTCTCTTCTTTGATCATCCTTCTCAGTGTGTCACTTTTATTTTTTGTGACATCACCACCTCTTGCATTCTTCACACTTCTTCAGGGATCTCCCCTAAGAGGCTGTCATCTCTCTGCGGGTACATCTCATATGGCTTGCTCAATGGATACCTTGTTTCAAAGATATTTTGCGGTATTGGGATCATTATCAGCGTTGTGCATGTCGCAAATTCTGGCTTTGAACATATAGGCAAAATATGGGTGGGATTTCCGGTAGAGTTATTTGGCTCCTCCTCTAGACTCCCCCCTCTGGTTGATTCATCGACCACTCTCCCATCAGTCTTTACATCTATACATCCTCTTTTGAAAAAAGTGTTTCTTTGGAGTCCATATCTTCATTACTCCTTTCAGAGATCCTGCTGACTTTACATGGTCATCAACACTCCAGGTCATGTAACTACATTGTCCATTTGGACTGCAGTTAATCCATCCTCCAACATACTTCTTGTGGATTCTCGGATACATGAACTTTGTTCCTTCAGGTGCTAGAATGCTTGCTTCTATATATTTTCAGATTTCTTCATCTGTCAGCTCCTTGGGAACCCAGACCCAACATTGATCATGACCTTCATTCCTACTGCTTTCTTTGCTGTCTTCTTAAACTGTGCAATAACTATTCTGATCAGACAGAATCCAAAGAATGATCATCACCAGCAGTGCTCCAAAGAAACTTGAATATATTTGCCGTCCATTGCGGAACCCATGAGAAGATCGATGCAAACTAGCCACCATCTGCAATATCTTCTTTCTCATCTTCCATTTTGATTTGCAAGTTTGTTAGCACCGTTATGGCCTTGTGTCAAGGTGGTCTTCTCGTCATGTGACAAGGTATGAATGTGCAACATGATTCCCCGATTTTGGCACAAACACCTCCATCCATTGCGGTAATCATGTCCAGGACATAACTATGCTGGAGCGTCATCAGTCTTATGGCTCTCAATTCTTCCTTGATTATGTTGAATCCCTTTATAGTAGTGCTGATCGTCTGCAGGAGCTCCCAGCGAGTGATTTGCAACCATTTTGCATTCACCACCCTCTGCATCGCTGGCATAAAGATAGTTGTGACTACTGCAGCAGTCTGGCTGAACAACCTGTGTTCATATGTAATAGAATCAAAGGCTTCTATTGACATAGCTGAAAAGTAATTCTCCCTTCTTGTCGGATTAACAAACCCAAATGATCTCCTCTTCCTCACGTGAGCATCTGCACTTGGAAACTCTCCAATGTTCAGGTCACTCTTTCGAATCAGCAATGCTGGAACATGAATAAGTACTATGGAACAAAGCCCTCCCTAGTCTTTCGGCATATTCATATAGGATCTTGGTCCACAGGCCCAGAAGTAGTCCATTAACACTAAAGTTATGTCCTTCATTCCTAGTAAATTCGACCACTCTGCTGATTCATTTCAAATTTTCTCATGCCATTGTTTCTGAAACAAAAGGATGCATTTGCTAGAGGTACTATCTGCAAACTCCCTCCTTTATCATCAACCCACGTCAGCAATTTCACAGTATACGGCCAATGATGCTTGCATGCATTCTCTGTATTCCACACAATTGTTTCAGGTTGTGCGGTTAGTGCTGGTGCTTTGCACACAATCAGGCTTTCCGCCCATCCTTCCGGAGTCAGCACTGTTCCCTTGATTTGCAGCTGACCTCTTTCCTGGCAACCTCGTATCTCTCCATAGTTCTTTCCTTGACAATTGAGCATTTTATTTTCCTCTCTTCTGACTCCTGCTTCGTTTATCCCAGGCTGTTCATATCTTTCATCACTTGATTCCTTGTCTCTGATTTCTCTCTTGTCATGTAGATGCTTAAATGTGCCTACTGGCTGGAATATGGATCATCTCACAACTCACAATGTATGTACTGCAGTGAATTGCTTACATATTAAACCGTTGCTAACAAATTCAGCCACATGTTGTGCCAAATTAGGACAGAACCATGTTTCTCCAATACGTGCAGCAATCACTTTATTTTCCCATAACCTCAGACATGACTGCATCTCTCTCACTGTGGTAGGTCTGGCTGTCTTGCACATTGTCTCCATCCTTTCTGGTGTGATCTGTCAGCCATTTTAGGAGATTGTCTGTCCAATGTATAGCACCTCTTTCTGGCCATACTAAAGTTTGGTTTTGTCCACCTTTTATCCCTTGTCTGCTAACACTGTCAACATTTGTACTGAGTCTTT
This sequence comes from Ambystoma mexicanum, assembly GCF_040938575.1. NCBI lineage: Eukaryota > Metazoa > Chordata > Amphibia > Caudata > Ambystomatidae > Ambystoma > Ambystoma mexicanum. The sequence goes on along the minus strand of NC_090930.1, from coordinate 228,652,654 downwards.
TCTACACTGGTCCTCTGTGAGACTACAAATCAAAATGTCATCTATGTACTGCAGGACCATGATTTCCATCTGTACATTGCCTAGGTCCATCTGGATGAACCTGTTAAAGATAAATGGTGACACGAATTACCCTTGAGGAAGTCTTGTATGTTTCCACTTCCGGTTTCTATACATAAAGGAAGTCAAGTCTTGTGAGTATGGGAGTAATGGTACAGAGAAAAATGCATTCTTCAAGTCTATGGGCCTCATCACGATTGAGCGTTAACCCTTAAAATCGGCAGCAACGCTCTTAGCGCCGATTTTAAGGGTCCGTCGGATCACGACTCCAAATACCGCCAGCGCCATTACAGCCGGTGCAAGGACAGCCGGCTGTACAAGCGCCGGCCATAACAGCTCCAGGAACCATTAGCGCTAAAACATCAGCAATCACAAGTCCGGCATAAGCACTATTAGCACCAGAAAAGCAGCGGATAATCTGCCGAAAATACCTCCAGCAAAAACCTGGAAGTAACAGAACACAGGCCACAGCAATAAGGGCCCAGGTGGAACCAATGCAAATCAGAGGCCTACAAAGGACCCACCCATGCACAACACACCCTCCCGAACATCATGCTGCCATTTGGAGCCGGGAGCCTTGATGTCGACTTCTACCTGCTGCGCCTGGAGCTTCAGAGGCCAGTCAACCTAGCCAGGGCCCTGGGAGTGCAGGGAGCAGTGGGGATGAGTTGAAGGAGGAGGAGAGCAGCACCAGCAAGGCGGCCAGCCATCCCCAGGGTCAGGCCAACACCCTGGGCCCTGACTGATGGTCAGTTGGTCAAGAACATGCTAAACACATTATCTTAATGCAATTTTTGATTTCACATTTTATTCTTAACCAAAAACAATCACCCTTGGCTGTCTGGGTAATATCTCTATTCAATTTTGTTGGTCATACAAAAAATACCAATTTTTCAACAGAAATGTTACATGTAGTCTCGTATTGCAAGCAATATTCAATAAACCAAACAATATATCCGTATTTTCACAATTATTTCAAAACGAAAGTGTTTCTAATGTCCCTTTAACATTCTTTTACTTGTTAATCTTTTCAATTTGAAGTCCATAGTTCTCAAACGAAATAAAGGGACCATTGATCAAATAGTCCCATGTCTTTCCGTTGATGCACAACGCGTTTCGGGCTCTCTCTTAGCCCTTCATCAGGTGCGTCCAGATTCTATACTTCAATCTGATGTATCTGCAAGTTAAATACATTTCTATTTAGAACCTCAGTTCATGTTCCATATAGCTTCACAATTACTTTTAACCAAGTGGACCTATGTACCTGTAATACTGTGGATCTCTCCCATCTGTCAGTCTCTAATACTTGTAAATTTCTTTCCTGTATCGTATTGTTCATCCACTCTAGTGTTTGTCTTCAGTATTTCGTCTGATCTGTAAAGAATGAATATGACGTGTTTTGTTCTACATGGATTTTGAGTGTTCATGAGCGGGTTTGGTGCTGGGAACAGTCGCTACATCATAGCGCTGTGCCCCAGTCACCCGACCCTAATTCAGCGTTTTTTTCTCCATGCTTGACTTTTATATCATGTCCCCATTGTCTCACCTGACTGTGCGGACCGCTGTCGGCTATTTTCTTCGGCTTGCCTTACGTGTGAGCTCGTTGTCGTTAGCTCAGCACTGCCACAAGCCTCTCGTGTTGATGTTTCGTGCCGTTCACGATTTTGATTTTTCTCCTTCACTTGGTCCGCGCTCTCCTGTCCCATTCACAGCGTGAGTGTCTCCGTAAGGTTGCTCCGTCGTTGCCTTGATTGTATTTCTAAGAAATGCTAAACACATTATTATTTCTAAGAAAGTATGTGCATTGCTGGTGTGGAACGTATTATCTCCATTGTCTGTGATTGAGATTGTCATGTTTAGTCTGCTCATAATGTCTCATCCCAATATATTTACAGGTGTCTGTCGAGAGCAGAGTAAAGGCAGAGACAAGTCATGTTCCCCTATTGAAAGAGAAATATCATCTGTGAAAGGAACCACTTCCCAAGCCCCAGAGAATCCTTGAGTATTCATGGCATCACCTGACAATCCAAATGCTCCTTCTGGAATGCAGGACCTAGTTGCCCCTGTGTCTACAAGAAAGGAAAATGTCTTGTCACCCAAAGCAACCCCTATGCAAGGTTCCGCCGCAGGGCCCAACATCGACAGGATGGAAGACATCAAGTCCATCTGTTGGCTGTCCTATTGAGACTATAAGGGCATCCCATTAGCTGTAAAGGGGTTGTTCCCTACCATGATGACACATCCCAGTTTTCTGATGAGGACCATTACCATGGAGTCCATGTGTGATACTGTGCCGTCCATTTTCTGCACGCTGTCTTTTATCTGTGGCAGCTGGTGTATGCTTCCCCCAATCAGTGGTGCTTGTAAATACTGTGGTACTGGTGCTTGCATTGGCTGTATGGGTGCTTGCATCAGCTGTATGGGTACTTGCAACTGTGGTGCCTGCTGGTGTGTGCTCTGTATTTATCCTTGCTGTTGTTGGTGTTGGATTTGCATGTAATAGTCATCCCTGTCCCCCTGATATGTCTGTTGTACTGTGCTCCCCAATTCTGCTGCATCCCCCTGCTTCTGCAAGCTATCAAAATGTGACCTGTTTGCCTGCACGTCCAACATTGTGGTGGCTCCCTCCTTTGCCCTTGGAAACCCTCTGAATAATCCCCTGGGCTTTATTACATCTGCTGCGCATAAACCCGAAACCCCCCTGAGAAGCCCCCTTGGTTGTGATGTATTTGTGGTCCGTACCCCTGTCCTCTCGATAGTCCCCCTCTTCTCTGAAAACATTGCTGCATGTTTCCACACCCCATGGATCCTCCCCCCATGGACTGTGGTGTGTACAGCTGTTGCTGTGTCCCTTGTGTGTTCACGTGTGTTATCACCACCCCTTCCATTGCGTACCCAATAGTTTTTTCTGCACTGGTTTCACATCCTCTAAATTTCTTTCTTCTGCCTTTTTCTTTAGCTTCTCTTGCAATAGACTACAATGATGAACGGTCATAAGCTGAATTTTCATCAAAGATTTTGCTTCCATGCCTATCAATTTCTTTACTTGCTTCTGGACTGGTTGAGGCGATCCCAGGCATTATAAGTGAGAAAATACTACTACTGTTTTGTCCCATGGTTCTTGAGTTTCAAGGCGCCATAACACTTGGATCGCCTAAATCTAGTATAAGGAGTCTTTGTCAGGTTCCATTTTGTGATACATAATTGCACAGATGTCTGACGTGTCGGGGTATTGTGTCCTTAGGGCTTGCCATATGACATCCCTGCATTTCTAAAACAGCAAAACGTTGTGTGCTGTCCTCTGTGTCACTTGTGATTCGTCCGAAATAAGATGGGTGCCTGCAAGCACTTCTGGCCTTTCGTCTCACCATAAACTTCAGAGGGCGGAGGGGTGGTCACAGGATCTCTGGTACTCGCTCTTCAGTAGGAATTGAGGCCAAGGGATTGGCAGCGATTCAGACAATTATAGTGCATCATTGCAAATATCTACCCGAGAAGGAAAAATAAGTAGTGCATAACGTGCAGAAGGCTGAAGTCAAGTTATTATATAATAAATTAACAAAGTTGAGCATAGAAGGATCAGTGATCATAGGTCCACCTGTAGGGTAGGGAGAGCCGCAAATGGTGCCAGTGGAAACTAGAGTGTTGCCGGAAGGGAGAAGAGGATATGAAGGGTATAGAGACTACAAAGGCTTCCAAGGGTGATATCTAGGATGTTATTCAAGAGGAAGAGGGGGATTTCAATATTTAAAGGAGATAGAGGAGGAAGATTTGGATGAATGGAGCTGAGATTTGTGGACCAGGCCAGTGTTGGTGATGTGGAAAAATAGGGCAATTTGTGCAATAGCATAGTTGGCAAGTTGTTGTGTATAATTCCTGAGCATATCCCAGCGGAGCGATGGCTTCGGTCTTATTGCCCCAGCAGTATGGGATGATATCTCCAAGTGGCCCATATGACATGGTGCCTGTGCAGATGACCCATCAGGATCAATATCCCTATTATCAATATAAGGTGCCCGTATCACCACCTACGCAACCCCCAACACCCAATAGCATGCCACTATGTGCGCAGCAACAGACATGGGACAAAAATGCTTTGCCGCATGGTTCAGTGACACAGTATCAAGGGCCGAGTGATGTGGGTAGAAACTCATTCATGTTCCCAGGGTCCAACACCTACCCAGATTAGAGCAGTCCTATCAACTACTACTGACCAAGAAGAGTAACCTATGGTAGATATAGAGACAGGTAACACATCATGGTTGACACAGGTGCAACAAATTCATACATAAATGAAGGTTGCTTCCGTTCATCAGGTAACAAAATTGATACACTGGGTTTCTCAAGGGCATGAATTCGGTTCCATTCTCAGAATACTTAACTATCAAGGTAGGTAACAAAGAGGTGTTAGCTCAACCGTTTTCTTTTTTTATTTTCAATTGCCACTCTAGTGTACATATTAGGCAGAAATGTGTTAATTAAACTTGCAATTTCATTTTCTGAAGAAGGGGTAGTGTGGTACACACCATGAATTTGTTATGCTAGAGTACTGGCAGTAACAGACGCATTGTATAGTGATGGTATCACTAGAGGAATACCTTTGCACCCAGATTTGTTTATGTGTGGAGCAACTGTAATGCAGAGCTAGGTGCCTGCTATCAGAAACAAGACATGGAAGTTGGCATCAGAATGTTTGTGATGGCCAGCGGTGCCCCAAGACCACGGTCTGGGTACCTCATCACGTTGGATTTGGAGGAGGTGGAGATTGTGAATTACAACATAGTGCTCATTGTGACCGACCAAAAGAGAGAATGTATGCTCATTAAATTATATGTATGATATAATAAGGCATTTATAACGCGCTTATACACATGTGTTTCAAGGCACGATGTGGCAAGGGGGGGGGACAAAGGGAAGACAGAGACAACGATCCTACTAGGCCAGGTGACATTGAGATTGCGCAAGTGCATGGGGAGGGGTGCAGAGGACCACATGCAGGAAAGCAGGGGGTGAGGGCAGGGGCAGTGCAGTACATAAGATAACAGAAAAATAAATAGATACAATAAATAAAAGTGCAGCCAGCTGGTGGCAAGTGCAAGGGTAAGTGCAGACATCAGGTATCAAGTGCTAGTAGGGGCTGTAGCGATACAGAAACAGTCCCTGAGTGTAAGGGTTGCCAGGGGGGCAGTGCACATGTGCAGCTGGCGGGGGGCAACCTGGACCCGAAATCAGAGGGTAGCCAGGTAACCAGAGCAGTTTCAGATTCAGCCAGGTGATCAGCAGGGGAGAGGAGGAGAGAAAGCAGAAGCACAGAGGAAGGTTTTGAGGTGCTTCCAGTACCGGAAATGGTTCTCCTCAAGGACCCAGCTGAAGAAAGAGATCTGCCACCCACTCGCTGCTTGGAGAAGCGACAAGCCCTGAGGGAGCGACATCAGAGATGTGAGGAGAGAAGGAAAGTGTGAAGTTGAAGAGGCTGAATTCCCTGTTGTACTGCACCTTGCCACAATCCTCTGCAATATACCAACTGAGGCCACACAATTTACTGTAATTGATATAAAAATGTGTTGTTTCCTCTTCAATAGCACCATAAGTCTAAACATAACACTGTTTGTACCTATCACGGACAGAGGTTCCAACACACCAGACTTCCTCAGGGATATTGTTATTCCCCCAGTATTTTATCACACATGTATTTGGGCAATATACAACTACTAGGTATGTAGATGACCTGTTAGTGTTCAGCACACCGAAGAATTGCGTAGAGCAGATTTGATTAGACTCTTGCAATTGCTCGCAGTCACGGGTTACAAAATAGATAAGGTCAAGATGCAGTTCTGTCAGAGAGAGGTATTGGATTTGTGACCCGCCCACTACAATGAAAGAAATGCAACAGCTCCTGAGATTATGGAATTATTGTTGGGCATGGATTTTTTAATTTTCCATTTACACAAAGCCCCTAGTACAGGGACTTAAGGAGTCACAAAAAAGGAAAGGGTTTCTGACATGGAGAGGAGAAAGGATACCATGTTTCCATGAGCTCAATGATGCCATAAGCAATGCACCAGTATTTCCAACCCCAGAGTACATCAATGAAATGGTATTTGTTCTCACATTCCAATGTACAAGTGTTAGGATGCATGTTTCAGTCACCGCCCCTCCCAGACGATTTAGATTCCGGAAAATATTCTAACACATGGGGAATGTATAGACTGTGGTGTGGGGGGCGGTGGTCATCTTATAGGTGGGGACAACTGACTGGAGAGACATGTAGATGAAAGCTTACTCAGGGGAAACTAACCTTTTGCTTTGCGAAAGCATTATGTAGAATACATTGCATGCGCATGACAGATATAATGTGAACTAACACTGCATTTGAGAGTAGGCCTGGATCCCCACAGGCCGTGTTGGGAGAACAGAACAACAAGGCCACTTTTCTTGCCTGATTGTCACATTCCAATTCCCAGGGACGGTAGGGAACACACATGTACACACACATATGACTGTATCTAGCTTGACCTTTGAACAATTAGGTAGAAATGCAAGCAGCCAAATGGGAGAAGGGCTGCAGCCCAGTACTAAGGCCATATTTGAGTCAGAGCAGTGATCTTGAGCTGCCAAAACACAAGCTGCGATTTAGAACACTAGCACCCCCAGAATAATGATCATTCCATTTGAACTACCAGATGTGCAGGAATAAGACTCTTAAATCCTTCTTGAATTGGATGGATTAGTGGGACACCAGTCCTACCTCTTGGGAGGGTCAGCTGATACAGGAGGGAGCAGAGAACAAGTTATGTGATTTGTACCAGGGAGACCAAGGGGTACCAACAATGCTTATAAGATTACAGAGGGGAGGCATGATGGGGCCGCCAGCGTGTCTGGAATGAGAAAAGAGTTTCTTTGTTTGCAAGGACAAGGCTGACCTCGAAGTTATCTGCTGAGTTAATGTTGACGGCCAGGTGCATATCACGTGGTTAGGATTGGAGACAGGGTGGTGCATTCTAAAAGTCTAACCAATTACTTTGCAGCACTTTGAGGCAAAGAGACTGTTACCTACAAATGAAGAAGATGGAGAGGAAGATGACAAGGCCAATTGGAGCTGGGACTATACTTGATTATTAGCATGTAAATAGACGGTAGCCAATGAGGTTGGGGGATGAACACTGAATATCAAATGCATCATGAATCGTGATTTTCACATTTATAAGGTGAAGTTCACTTTGATGAAGGCAGATAGCTCTGCGGCAGTCGGCTAATAATACTCTGTCGCTCTTTTCCTTTTTGTATACAGAATAAAGACTTGTTCTTCTCAAAAAAGGGTACACCTAACCTTTTTCCCTAGCAAGTTGTTTTTTCTATGTGTGGTTGTTGTGGAGTTACCTTACACTATTTTTTACCCCGACGTGATCTCAGGCTCCCCTGTCAAGATGGAGGATTCCTGACTGCACATCTGGAGGGATGCACCCACCTCCATTGACCAGTCCCCCTTGTGCAAAACTTCATGAGGTATACAGGAGCCGTGTTATCAGAATTCCTGTCTGTTCTTTGGAGCGGGGCGCTGTCCCTGGATTGTGCAGGGCTTTGATGGGACCCAAGAATAGAGGACTTCGGGTGAACATGCAGATGTATGTGCACCTTCTTCAGAGAAAAACAAGTGGGGCATGGAAGAGGAGTTTGAGTGTTTAAGTGTGTGAGAAGTGGTATGTGTGTGCATGTGGGTGGAAGGAATGGGGGTATAGTTAGAAAAACCATTTGGTGTTGTATATAAGTTAAGTTGATCTTTTATATAGAGGATTGTGGTGTAACGGAACCATTTAATAAGGTATTAGGGAAGAAGACAGCACTGTGTAATGGAGAAAAAAGGCATATGGATAGAGACCCTGTATATTTAGTGGGCCTGGGATCTAATCACCCAATATAAGATGGGGGACACAAGAACCAGAATTAGTTGTGGTAGAGGCCCTTGGAGGCCTGCAAACTCCTCACACGATATAGAGGGGGGAACGTAACGGTCATTTAGTAGAGTAGTGAGTAGATGCATGTGTGAGAGGGTGTGACTACTGAGGGAAGGGGCAGGTGTTGGTAGTGGGAGAGTAGAAAAGGAGGAAAGGGGAATTGGGGGTACAGCTTTGTTGGGTTGTGGCAAGGTTGTTTATAAATGTGTACAATAGTAATACAGGGGTGGCTACGATGGAGCCGGCAACCCCATTGGAAAAAATGTACAAAGCCCTTCCTTTGTATCGAGAAGAAATGCTAAAGTATCACAAGAAATGGGCTAGCGAAGACCAAATGAGGGATGTACAAGCCATCGCCCGGAACAAGGGACAAATAACAGAGACATATTAAGCCAAATGTACACATTTCTGGTAGCCAAGTATAAGGGGAAGACATTTTAGAATAGAAAGGAGGTATTAGAGCTATGGAAAATGATGGCGGATTTGGAAGATGTTTCTATAGATACCCCCAAGACAATGAGTGAGTTGGTCCCCCTTGAAGCCTGACAGCCACTACGCCTGCTGTTCCGAGTGCCCCTGCACACCCCACAGAGGTATTTCAATGTCCCCCATTAGGATGTTATCCCATGTGGGCTGCATCAGGATATATGAATACCACATATGTTTCTTTGTCTACTACAGCTCCCCTGCCTCCCATTGTGATGCTGGAAATGCATCGGAGGGACAGGGCCTCTATATCCTTGTCCTTTACTGCATTTTATCATGTGTTCTGTTGTGTTTTCCGAACAGGAGTTCATGTGGGACTCCTGGTGGTGCAGCTCTCTCTTTTGGTTTGGTGCCTTATGGCACCCATGGGTGGGGGTACAACCCTGTGCCCCTAGTCTATGTTTTTGTGGCCCAAAGAGCAGGGTATGGGCTGGTGGCAGCTCCAGGCTGAATTTGACAGGTGCTCTGAGTATCCTCAATTTTGGGATACCTAGGCCCTGCCATTGGAATCAATCAGCCATTTCCTGATAGGAAACAAGATGGCCCCTGTGGCCTCTTGCTTTCTATTGCCTGTTACCTTGTTTTCCCAAAGTCCTGGGAAGCACTGACTCTGTCCCTTCCCCAAGACTGGCTGTTGGGTGGAAGTTCCATATATGGTGTTGTTGTGTAGCCCATACCAGACTGGCTGGAGCCTTCCCATTGACTGTATGTTGTGGGTATACCCTGTGGGTGGGATCTGGGTGAATGGAGTGTGTGACCAATATGCACTTCTTTGTTGTGGATGTCTAGTTTCTGGTGTTTGACACATTGACTGAGACAGCCCTGCCCGAAACTGGTATGAATGCAGTGTGGAGTGTTGAATGGATGGGTACTTGTCCCAATACACATAACTTGATGTGAGTGTCTGGAGAGAAGTGAATGGCCTGAATGCACTATGCACCTGATCGGCTGCCTGCCTGCATGAATGCCCTTCTGACCGATTGGTTGCCTTAGTGTGACCCAGAAGAATGAATGGAAGATCATCTAGTATGGCTGGGGGCCTCTCACTGCTAGAATTAGTTTTCAGAAGCTGAAGAGAAACTGGAGTTGAAACTGAAGTTTAACCTTGAAGCCCTGCTGGAAGAGAAGTCTTGCTGCTGCTCTACTTCGTCGATCTGAAAGCTGCTGTGTCTCCAAGGACTGACCCAGAGTGGACCTGGTTAGGTGCCCTCTTCCTGAGCTGCTCAGGACCATCGTGCACTTCTAATCTTTGCCATCGCTCCCTGGTAGACAGACCTACGAAAGGCTGCCGACCGGAGACTGGGACCGCTGCGGAATCACAAAGAGAAGCGCCCAGACACTGTTGTACATTAAAGTCTACGACCGTCATCGCCGACCGGAGCCGCCGTGCTCCCTTTGCCTAAGTAACATTTGATTCAAGGACGCTCTCGTCTGCACCATCGGCCGTTTTGTCCCACCGGAGAAAGTCGAGGCCGCTGACGCGCCGAGGAACATCCCTGGTGGGTTTCCTGCCACCTAAAGACCACAGAGACGTCGACGACTCGACACCCTTGCTGGGCCACAGCTCTTCAAACTCTTTGCGGTCCTGAACTATCGTCACCGAGGTGCCCCGCACGCCTCTTCCTTGCAGGACGCCAACGATCTGTCATCGACGAGCACCGTTAGGAACGAAGCTGCCACCTCACCATCATCATTCAATCCTTTTCCTCATGGGATCTCGATGATCCGTGGTTCCTGCCTTAAAGGGAGCTGCTCAAGAAGGATCCGTCAACAACCCGACGTCAAACTCTTCTATTCCAGGTACATTTGGGTGGTAGAACTACTTTAGAAGGAAATAAGACTTATAGAACAATATATGGACTGAGCTTGTGGCATATCTTTACTTAACAGGTTGCCCAGGTGGGGGGATCTCCACACAGAACTGTGTCTAACGGTAGAGGCCAGTATTCTGCCAATTGCTCTAACCAACTGTTTTCCTCCTATGTCTATTTTGTTTACTTTTATTCATTGATCTGTGTGACATTTGACCAGAGTATAGTTAATGCACTTTAATGAGGTCTGGTAATAATTGTGGTACCACTTAGAACTGTATATATTTTCCATTATAGATTAACTAAGCACAAACTGAGTTATTGTGATTGTATATAACCTTGAACGTATTTATATAAAGATTTTTTTTAACTAATACAGTGTATGGCCATTCTTTTGTGGGGGCTTGGGGACTACACTGTACTTAAGAACCAGCCTGCATCAGCTTTTGAGAAGCTAGGCCTTGATTGCTCGTCCATTTCTACCCTAATAGAGAATCTTGGCTGGGGCCCTCTGTGCCTCTCATCTACCATATAGAGAGCAGAAGTACAGACCGCCCCTCCAGTCTTTACACCCATGCCGGCCCAATATCCAAACTTCCTAATCCCACTGCATCTCCCACTTTGAGGGGCAGGGCATCGGAGGCTACTGATAAAAAACCTCACACGGAGTTGGTAGACGTGTTAAGGAAGGTGGAAGGTGATTGAGCCAGATTCAAATTGGAAAGGAGAGATGGTCAACGTGTACCTGAAGTAACAGATGAATGGAGGGCAGGGGATATTGTGTTTCGAATAGACAGCACTGCTATTAAAGATGTACATGTAGAGAAGGAGAGGGAGGAGAGGAGGAGGCAGGCAGAAAGTGTGTATTATGGTACGTTATGATAGAATGATGAGTACTACCGTACAAGAGGGAGAGATGAGAAGTGGGATACTGTAGATGAGTTGGAAGAAGAGAAACAGACAACCGTTATTTTCCCACAAGTAGAATGTGTTTGTGGGCTCCTGGGTTTTGAAACAGATATGGATGTTATGCAGTGGCTAAGAGATTGGTGGCGGGAAAGAAGGGAGTGGTGAAGACAATTAGGAGCACAGTTTCCATTATAATACAAGGGACCCGGGAGAGTGCAGTATATACCATGGGCCCACATGCACACAAATAATCTCTTAAAGGCACTTCCATCAGTCTTTGCATCATATAATTCAGAGGTACAAAGAAGTGGTAGGAGTAGTTGAACGGTGGTGGTATACAAAGTTGTCAGCAGATGTCACATTGGATTGGTTTGAAGTAGTGGCATACTGTGGGACAAAGGTCACTGTTTTCATAGTACCAACAGTAGAAGAATGGTTGTTAAAATGGAAGCAGCAACCCAAAGAGAAGCATCCTAACAAATATACCAAATGTACTGCAGAAGTCCTAACCAATTGTAAAGTTGTGTATAGAGGAGACCTATACCTATTCTTTTTGAGCTGTGGCAAATAACCTTGAAGAGAATACAACAAGTATTACCATGGGTGCTCTTTTTTTGGCTGGAATTGAAAGGGGATCATTTCAACCAAATCCAGAGATCTGTTACCAGTGGATTTTCATTTGATGAACTTTTGTTTTGACTTGGAACTGATAAGAAACTGGCTCAAGACAGTTCTTTTCGTTTGAACATTTTGAAGCTGACTTTAAAACCTGGAGAAATGATTTTACCCAGGACAGGTGAAGGCCTTCCAAATATTGTTCAATTATTGTTTATTATCATGTGTTGTTTTATCATTTTCTTTGAATGTTTGTTGTTTAGAATGAGGGTCATTTACCCATGCTAGCAATTGTTCCCTTAGCCTTTAGACTAGGTTGGAAATTCCCACGTAGACTAGGTCAAGCGAGGTATAATTTGAAAAAACTCACTTTAGTAAAATGTCAAGCAGTTGTGCACGTTGCATTACTGACCCCTCAATAATAGTTGTTACTAAGATGAAACTTGTGCAGCACAGGCTTGCCCTATGTTTAAGGAGAACTCTTAACTCATGAGCTATCCATCCAGACCATAACAGATGGATCTTCAATTTTGCTCAAAGACCTCATGTTGGGTTATTCCTAAGGCAGTGTGTGATTGTAGCCATTGCACTTGCAAGACATGTGTTTGCATTATCAAATAGACAGACTTTGCAGGACATTACATTCTTTGGAGTCAGCATTATGAAATGTTTTCTTGCAGGTAGTATTATATGGAGCTTTCCAGGCATATGTACGCATGGTAGAGTGTGTTGCATTAGATCATTATTACAAGTTATCTGCACCCTGTTGCATAGTTTGCTGTTAGGATGTACAGTACAGACTTTTGGAAGAGTTTTATTTTAAATTAGCACCCGGTGAGGAGTGGGTGGTGGCCTCCCAGCCACCGAGGTATCTCGTAATGGGGTCTTTACCTCATGTTAAAGTCCCCTCGCAAAACAACCTCAGTAGCTGGAGGCCATCATCTTCCCAGCTGGGATTTAGGGAAGTGTGCCACCAGCACTGTGCTCCCCTTCTTCTCCTTCCCGCCACCCCTCGACCAAATTTCAAAATCCTGCAACACCTACCTTGTGCTTCTTTGGCCCTCACTTGCGTTCCTGATGCATCTCCATCATGACAATGGCCACCATGGAAATTGAGTGGAGATTATGGGGGTCATTACAAGGTGGGCAGTAACGGACACTGGGCACTGGTAAAGAAACCGGTGTCAGTAATCCCTTATTGCCCTATTCCAAGGTCCCTTGGCAGGGACCGTAAGGAATGTGTGGTCTGACCACACGTCCCTTACGGGTCCCGCTAAGGGACCAGGGCACTAATAACGGGCTTGCAAGTCGCGAGCCCGTTATTAGTGCCCTCCCCATTCCCATTGAGCCCTACGGGGGCCAAATCGGAATGGGGAATGGTTTGTGCAATGGGGACTTACCGGTCCCGCCAGGGTCAGACTACACCGGTAAATCCCCATTGCACAACACCGGTGCCGGACCTGTTATTGGTGGCAGTCATGGCGTAAATAGCGCCATGACTACCACCAATCTCAGAATGAGGCCCAATGTGTAGTTCCCTTCTCCCTAAACCATGATGGCCATCTTTGTTTGTTTTATTAAGTTGAGGAAAAACAACTGTGCCATTTCTCAAACAAAAAAAAAAGAAGAAACTATTAGCATCTGGTAAACATGTTGGAATGGTAACTTCAATAAACTCCTCCAGGCAGAGGCCTTTACGGGGGCAGGTACTCCCCAGCTAATGTTAAAGCCCCCATCTATCTGGTTTTATTGCTTAAAAATGGTGATTTGACCAAGAATTCGCATGCACATTCTTTCTGTGTATGGCTTCTCATGTGATGACAAGTTCACCTAGTTTGCATCTTTTATAAGGACTATTTTTTTTCATACTGGCTATGGACTAGGTGACATAATGGGGATTTTTCGCAGGAGAGATGAGCCAAGGACTGGCATTTCTATATATGAGCACCATTGTGTTCATCTTCTGAAACCAGTATGACACTATGCCACAAGTTCATAATTGGCTGTCTGCTTCCTGTGTGAGTCCATAACCAGTATCAACACACTCTCCTCATGCAATAAGAACTGGGCAAAAACCTATCTCAGATTTGAAGGTACCTAAATCTTCACCAGACCATGCTGCAGCGAAGTGGACTCTGAAGGTGCTCTCACAGTCAGCTGTGCAGATGTGCACCCACAAGCATACATGTTTCACATCCTAAGATACTAGTAAAAAGGTCTTGAGTAAATGCTTACGCAGGAAGATTGATCTAGAACTCTGCTCTCCATAGCAATGGATGATTACAAATATACAAGAAGCTTAGGAGGAATGTGAGTGCACAGCACGGCCTAGTGTCCCAGTTACTGCATGTGCATGTTCACCCATTGCACTCCTTACAGGGTAGGAGTCCACCTGGACCAAGCCCCCTGGGAATACAACTAACGGAACTTGCATGGATGTAAACCTCAATCTCTTCTTTTGTGCAGCTCGGACTACAACATAACATGCGTGTGTATGATCAATTGGCACCTCACTGTGTTTGTCTCCTACCAGAAGATACTGCGTAAGCTGCCGGATCATCACATATCTCTCACACCTGTGTTCAGCACCAAGCCTTCACTGCGATCCAAGAAACCATGACACTCAGGATCTGTTCGATCCTAAATAGACACACTATTGGGCTAAGATTCTGGGGTGCTGCTTTATAGATACTGCCAAGCAATCTCTTCCAGGGAGGAAAACCACACCAACAAAGGAAACAATGGCATTTATATCAACAGAGTTTAAAGGAATAAATTGTAACCGGTGCACAGCAGTCCAGATGTAATCATAGTCACTGACGGGAGCTCCAAAATTGCTGAAGACTGTAGTTTCTTATGTACATTAGTTGTCAGGGATGAGCAAATATAAACAGTTTTAAATATGACACTCTTTCGGTACATAGGAACTATTCGTCTGTAGACATGCCAAGCTATCTTCCTGCAACTAAAGATTCATTTTCTTAATAACTGTTACCAACTAATGCTCCCAAACTTAAATGAAGAGCTCCTGTTCCCTTGCAAGAGTTTGTCTTGCGACAGAACACTGTGCACAGTTCCGAAGGAATTAATCAAATCGATTTAAATAAGTGGAGTTGTGGCCAGCAGCACAACCCGCATGAGCAGCCCCTATGTGTGTCCAGTTGGTTGTATTTTTAAATTGGTCATTTGTGTTGATGTAAATGGTTGCTTACGAGACATGCTTCAGTCTTTCACGTTTGCCTAGACTCATTCCTTTAGCTCTTATTATGTGGTCCTGCAGATCTGGAATGTTCCAAGGCTGAGAATGATCAGACACCCCCTTTCCTCCCTTTTACCCGTGGGTGCTACAAAACGCCTCTGTTCGGTTTTTGCACCTTGCAAACCCGTCCCATAAACAAAATAAACTAATAGAGAGATCTGTTTTTGAAATGCTTTAAACTCATTAACATGCAGCTTCCTTTAATTACTGCCAGAGAAAGAATTTCACTTGGAATTTGTTTTGTTTTCAATTGATGTTTCGTGGCCTTCATCACATGTTACTAGACGTAAGTACTTAAAACTATAAAAACAAAGTGGCATTGAACATGTCAAACAATGCCCCGGATGCATTGCCTATCCTTGAATAACAATGGCCGCACTATGCATCCAAACACCGGTCTCCACAAAAGCGTAGCTGTAATGCTGTCATTTTGAACGAGTTTTATTTTGTTGTGTCTTTTCTTTTCAGTGATCAATAATGGTGCAATGTTATGTAACATGACATAGGGACACACCCACATGGCAGTGTGGGTGTTAGGAAAATCATTCAAGTGATTGCATTCTAAAGAAAGATTTCCAGTGGGCTCTCGGGAGATAAAACCTGGATGAAAATCTTTCTAAACTCATAATGAAAATGTAATCTTTGAACAAAGCGGTACCTGCGTGGCTAAAAATGAAAGAGGGCATGGGACTGCGGATTTAGTTGCATAACACATCTATTCTTACTGACATGTCTACTGTGAAACGAGGCCTCATTTTAATCCAAGCAGTGGGAAAAGAGCATAACATATTCAAGTCATGCTATTATCAAATTCTATAGGACATGTTATCTGTAAAGGACCAACCTGAAAAGTATTGTTTGAAGCCTTTTCCAAATGCCACTGTGCCTCTTTCCTTCGGTCAAAGGAGAACATTTCGCAGCATGAACCATAAACAATGATATCATGCATGTGTCAGCACAGTGAGCCCAGCTCATCTGTGGAAGGGTTATGTGTATTCTGGTGAGGCTGCCTGGCTCTGCCAAGTGACAGGGCATGAGACTGGATGGCAAGGCATATCCTTTTGATCCTTTGTGAAGTCAGGTAACATCTCTGTTCAGTGAACCATCATCCTAGCAGGAGATGCCCAATGATGTAGGAATCAATGGGCATACTCATCCCAAACGATTAGCCTTATACCTGGGTGATACATGCAAAAAAGGCCCTTTAATACTACTGATAAAGGAAGTATTATTTTTGCAAAGTTTGGTGAGGATTCGTCCAGGGGGAGAAAAGTTATAGGGGGGGTCCCAAAACTTGTGTTTTTTCCTATAGACATAATGGGAAAAAACTTTGCGCAAGACCACAGGCCAAACCGCTGGACTGATTTACACCAAATTTGCGGGAGGAGCGGGGGCTTGGTCCCGAAAGCGTGCTTTTACAAATTTGGTGTAAATCCGTCCAGTAGTTTTTTATAAAATGACCAAAACGTAAGGCAAAAAAATTAGTGATATCTGTGTTCGCTTTGCGGACGGACTTCCCTGTTCGCTCCGCGGACAGCACCCCGATTGGCCCATGGCCTTGCGTCATGTCCGCGGACATGCAACGTGTTCGCTGATTGGACAGCGAGGGGCGTGGAGCGCGTCAGATTTTCTGTGGCGCCCGCCATCTTGTATTCGCCGTTGACCGCGTACAGCGCGGTGAAACGTGGATAAAAAATTGTATTAAGTGCCGGGTGTTGGTGTGTAAGAGTGTTTGGGGAGGGTGGGGGAGTATGAGATAGGTTCAATGTTTTGTTTTTTTATGTGCTAGACGTTTTTGTTGCGTTCGATTTGTCCGCGGAGAACACGGCTGTTCTGACATTTTGTAAATAAACTAAATGGTGGGGTGTTTAGAGGACGGAGTATGTGTCATTTCTGTTCGCAAGGAAGGTAAAAATGAGCTATGAACACTTGCGGTGTACTTAATTGTTCATAAATACACAAACTGGGGGTGTCCTCAGGACGCTGTCCGTATTGTAATCTGTCTAGTTGAATGTGTTCTAAGAACACTCGCGGTGTCCCGAAATGGTTGCAATTACACAAAATGGGGGTGTTCTGAGAACGTTGTTTGTATTGTTCGTTGTCAGGGTGAAAGTGTTTTAAGACCACTCCTTTTGTCCGCTAATAGTACAATTTCCTATGGGCGTCAACCGACTTTTTGTCCACTAAAGAAATGATAAATCCGGCTGGTGTGCGCCAACATTATGTGATAATCCTATGACTGGCGCTATTGACCTGGCTGACTTGCTTTTGCGACACTAAATCATATCACCTGCCCCTAAGCCTGATATTATCAAAGCATTCATATTCCCCGCCTCTCTCCGTGACGTTACAGGGTGCGTCATCAAAGGTGCCCAGTCCTCTGCAGTCCTAAGTGACTTTACACAGAACCCGGAAGACATCACATATTATGTCACAACACAGCGTGCCACAATTCGAAATATGAAACAGTGATTTAAAAGCAAACAGCAAGATTGTAAATTTTGTAAAGTACATTTATTTGACATCAAATGTTTAGAGAATATTCAGCAATTTGCATTTGTCTTTGTTGTCGATCCGCAAAAGTTCATGTTGAGGCACGCAATGTTCCTTTGCGGTACAGATGGTATTAGATCAGTTTACAACTCAATGTGCCACAATTCGGAATATGAAACTGTGGTTTAAAAGTAAACAGCAGGATTGTACATTTGGTAAAGTATATTTATTTCACATGAAATGTTTAGTGAATATTCAGCGATTTGCTATTGTCTCTGCTGTCGATCAGCAAAAGTTTATTTTGAGCCACGCTTTGTTCCTTTGCGGTAGATAGGCTGTTGGTTTATGATAAAAGCAGTAAATGGTCGCTCTGATAATCGGAAGGTTGCTCCAACAACGAGCCATTAGACCACCCTATTGGTTGGTATGTTGTTTGTAGCCGCTAGTACTGCGTAAGGGCATATTGGTCCTTGGCGATTGTCCCATAAAATGGTGAGGGTCATGAAGTTGCATATTTGGACCTGCACCTGGCAGTTGAAGACCCCATCCGCTGGAATCTGTAAATCGTGACATAGGCAAAATGGGGCCACATACCTGTTTTAAAAAACATAAATTAGTCTCACCAGCCGATCTTCATTAAAAATCATCATTTTATTTATTAGGGCTTGAAACTATTTGCTATCGAAGATAGTGCAACGGAGTATGTTAATAATAAAATAATAATATTTTCCCATTCATATAGCGCTAAGAACCGTGAGATATCTAAGCAGTGCTTATTATTAACCACGGTGTGTGGTGCTCATTTATCGACCACGGAAGGATGAAAGGCTGAGTTTGGCCTTGCCGGGATTCGATCTTGTGTTAGCAAGCTGTGCACGCATGTCAAAGCGATCATTGTACTCACTGTGCCACTTGACAGGCTACAGTGAAGTGGCACAGCGAGTAGAGCACTTGACTGCCTATAGACCGGTTAAATTATTTCTATTAACCCACCCTGTGTCGTCTGCCTTTTTCAGAGCCCTTTAAATGACAGGGGATCAATTCAGTGGTGATAGTGCGCGGTAGAAAAGATTATGCCACTTTCAACGAACACGTTCAACTTGAGCAGTCTTTAATGCTACGCTATTGTAATTATATTTGGTATAAAATAATCTAAAGGGTCTACGAGTAGTGCAGTCCCAAAATACGACTCCGCGTGTGCAAACGATCTTTCGCATAGTGATATAATATATAAAAGTGGTTTCGTTTCAGAAATGTCATCCTTATCTTCTCTTACGTTTTATCAACACTCCTTCAAGAGAAGTCTTTCATCACAATCTCTGTCTGTCAAGGTCAAAAAACAATAGAACCTTATAGTCCGCTTCGTGAACCTCTCCGGAGCCCGAGAAAAAAATTGAAGCAGCGGACCTTCACTGTGAACGAGCATAAATTCTTACTTTGCAACATTCTGTGTAAAGCCATCTGTGAAAAGTTGGTTTTTGCACGCCATGTTTGCATATTGTTTGCGTGATATTAAAAAAAGTTTGTTTAAGGGGCGTTATGGTTCTAAGTACAGCCGAAAGACCCCTGAATATCGCAAGTTATGGTAAGCTATGAAAAATAACTCGCGCCACCACCGTGCACTGCTAAGACTAACACCCAGGACATCAAAGATGACATCGCAAATGCCATTGATGAAATCACTGATGACATCAAATGTGTATGTACTTTTCATGGAATTTGCGTACAGGGATTTTTATTATAATGTTGCGAAAATAGTGTCAAGGATATTGCAATAAATATCATACCGTTATTAGTGCTTTGAACGATGCATTGATATAAATAGCATTGTATTATGGGATTCTATCTAGTATACTGAGCTACTAATGGAGAAACATAGCATTGTGTGCAGAGTACAAGATGAAAGTATAATATTTGTAATGTTAATATGTTAAATAATGAACTGATAATTGTCCTGAAATGTTCGAAAATTCACAAAATGGGGGTGTTCGGAGGACGTTATTCGTATTGTGTGTTTGCTTAGCTGTATGCAATGAGGGAATGGCACAGAGAGTAAAGTGGACGCCGTCCGTGGACACCGCGGCTGTTCGTGGACAGGGTGTGCTACATCTGGGTTTTTCCAGGAAATCCAACATGGAAAAAAGACTGTACGGATCAGCCAATCAGATGTCGAGGTTGTGGATTTGTGTTGAAAGAGACTGTGTGTGGTGAAGATGGCAGAAGTAGAGAAAGTCAGGGTGTTGGTGCTTGGAGATATGTTTGTGTATGGTTTACAACAGTACGCTCAATGCAGGCATGTTGCAAAGAACTTTGATGTGAAAGGAGTGGAGGTGGTGTGGAGCACTGTGCCTGATTGCAATGTACAGGGAATTGTACAAGTTTGTGAGGATATGGCCACGATGAACAGTCTGCATGTGGTAGTTTTGCACTATGGTGCTTTCCATTTGGGCAACGTCAGTGCCCCTACTTTGTTGGCTGATTTGAAACGCTTGGTTCAAGCCGTAATGAAGATCCTTCCAAATGCGAAAGTAATTTTTTATGGATTACTACCTAGGGCAATATGGGACAATAGTTCAGTTTTTTGTCCTAAGCAAAACATTGCTAGGTGTGTCATCAACCGATGCATGTGTGCCTTCATGCTTAGAGCTGGTATGTTCTTCTGTAATAATGAGAATATTGATGCCAGTAATGCTGTTAATTTTAAAGAAGATGGCATTTCTTTATCTTTTACGGGAAATGCCTTTCTATTTTGGAATGTAAGGGTTGCTTTGGAGAAGGTTATGTGAAGATTTTAGGAGTAAAGTAAGAAAAAAAACAAGAAAATAAATACAAAATAACAGGTGTCTGTCAAGCATCTGTAAAAAAAACAAAAAAAAATGGCTCTTTTCAGAGCCAACTTCAAAGGGGAAATGGGGCACACTATTTAAATTTGCATTCACCACGCTCAGATTTTCGATATGCCCGCGGACATGGCGGTAGTCCGCGGACATGAAAATCACTACGAGGGGGTTAGTATGTTCTATGTTACATGTATATGAAGTCAGGGATATTATGGTTAAGTTGTGCTACTAAAAACCCATGAAATTCAGTGAAAACACTTTGTTAAAGGGACGTTATGGTTAAGTTGCGCTACTAAAAACCTATGAAATTCAGTGAAAAAACTTTGTTAAAGGGACGTTATGGTTCAAAGTCAAACCGAAAAACCCCTGAAATTCTGCAGTTATGGTAACATAAGCAACCATAACTCGCGCCACCGTGCACTGCTAACACTAACACCCAGGACATGAAAGATGACATCACAAATGTCATTGATGACATCACTGATGACATCACATGTCTGGCTCTCCCTTTTTATCCTTTACTGACATATCGAAGCCACATAGTTTCTTTAGAAACAGTCAGGAAGTAAACATTGAAAAGGTACTATATTTGTAGACTTAGGGTCAAGTCACATCATATGAAACATATACATAGCGGAAGACACAGGCTTGAAAGAGTGGAATCCTTTCTGTGCATGAAGATAATCATTAGGGTTATCAGCACTTTCTCATAGTTTTATTTTTATTACTCTACCTTCCCTGTATATGCTCATATTTGTATACATTATACTCACTCTCCTTTCCTTTGGGTGCAGTCACATCATGTGATACACATACATGTGGTAAGTAGCAGCTTTGAAACAGAGCAATCGTTTCTCTGCATAAAGACAATCAGTTAGGTTATGAACTCTTTCTGCTACTACTTCTGCTTTTTTGTTTACTTCACTGTCCCTGTATATACTCATATGTGTATGTGTTGTTGTCTCTTTGTGTTTTGTCTGTAATAATTATGTATCAAGTGGGTTTTATTATCTACTTATTACATGTTTCACAGTACGCAAAACTCTAATAAGAAAGCAGTTATCATTTCAGTATTCAACATGGCAAGATTATGAATATGGTTCCTTCATCATGTATGCTGCACACACTGCCTATGTTTCTGCATGAGTAGCTTAGTATACTGGATAGAACTTCATAATAGAATGCTATTTATATAAATGCATTGCTTAATGCACTAATTAGCTCATGATATTTATCCCAATGATCCTTGACAGTTTTTGGTCAGCATTATAAGAATCCCTTGTACAGAGTTTTTATGAAAAGTAAATGCACATGTGATGTCATCAGTGATGTCATCAATGACATTTGTGATGTCATCTTTGATGTCCTGGGTGTTAGTGTTAGCAGTGCACGGTGGCGCGAGTTATGGTTGCTTATGTTACCATAACTGCCGAATTTCAGGGGTTTTTCGGTTTTACTTTGAACCATAGCATCCTTTTAACAAAGTTTTTTCACTGAATTTCATAGGTTTTTAGTAGCGCAACTTAACCTTAACGTCCATTTAACAAAGTTTTTTTTACTGAATATATATATATATATATATATATATATATATATATATATATATATATATATGAATATGATCTATTCCCCTGCATCCGATGTCATCAAGTTCTGCCATTTCAGCTGATATTGCGTGGCCACCTTGATCCTAAATGGGACCCCTGTTATCAAGTGGTGGCCTCTCGCTGATGTATCTCTTTGTTCCTATCTTGGATAGACTTGCATCAAAAATACGTGAGTCTCTGCACTCTCTGCATGGAGCAGCACGTGCAGACACTGAGGTAGGCTACTCATCCACTACAGGTGACATCCAGTATATCAATGCAACGTGGTGGCCATAAGAGATGTGCCACAAATATGGGGTGTGTTTCCTAGGGTGCAGTAGTGCCACATGAGGAAGTTTGGGTTGTTTGTTGCATTTAGGAGCGCACATTTGTTGTCATTTGAGGGAACTTGGATTTCGTACTAGTATAGCGTTTTTTCACCTGTCTTATAGATTGAATTTGGAAAGAGAAAAAATAACACAGCACTTCGGCAAAAATTGGAAAGACTTTGGATATACCAAGGGTCACCTGGTTTTTCAAATATACCTGGTCAGGTATTCATATTGAGGTATGTGCAGTGTTATCTGTGGGTTTGTTTTTGTTTTAAGAAACATGGTCTCCAGTCCTGGAAACATAAGTGTGTGATACAGTGTGTTTTGTCTGTGTTCTTTTCCTACACAGTGTGTCTACCTAATACCCATTGAAAGGGAAGAACGAAAAGGTGGCTGAAATACGGCTGGTAGTGATGTTGTATATGTTTACATTGGAACCTTGGAATATGTTGAGTTCAAGGTATTTTTTCAGCAGACTTTATGGTGCTATGATTTTCCCGACAGTGACTAGATTGGAGGTGCTTTATTAATTAAGGATGTCCTTTTGTGAAATATTGATGTATTACATCATTAGTAGAAAAATGTATAAGAAGTTGGTGTACGCACAACTCTTAATATGGCTATATGTTTTCATAGATTTCATTAAAGATCGAGTCAAGATCTACTCCCACCAGGACTAGATGGGACGATTATTGTATATTGTTGAGAAGAGCTACCCCTGATGAATGTCAGACACTTAGGAGTCACTGGACAGAAACATGTTGGGTCACATATAGAATGCAACAAATTAATTTTGTATTAATATGTGTATGTTAAACGTTGTTTTTTCAATTTTGAATGTGTTATGTTTGTTTTTTACTTTACATTTATGTGCTGTATGTAATCGTCTTGTCAAAAAGCCTGGTTTTGGGGTTGTTTTAGCCTTTGTATTTTTAACACAGTTTTTATGAGAATGATGTCTCTTTTTTCTAAAATGAAAATGCTTTTTCTAATGAAGTAGCCATTCTGTGATATCACCATTTTTCGCTAAATGATAATTATGTTGTGTCAAGCAAAATCTGTGAGGAGCAGAGAAATTCATTTCAGGCCGTACGACCGCGCTCACTCTTGCAACAAATTATCCCGTGCAGAAGACTTCAAAAAGAAAGATTTTTCTCCCTGGCT
Source organism: Ambystoma mexicanum (assembly GCF_040938575.1). Classification (NCBI taxonomy): domain Eukaryota; kingdom Metazoa; phylum Chordata; class Amphibia; order Caudata; family Ambystomatidae; genus Ambystoma; species Ambystoma mexicanum. The sequence goes on along the minus strand of NC_090930.1, from coordinate 228,629,147 downwards.
ATGCATCAATTACAAAACAAAACTATTTCCAGCATCTTTCCATGACATGAAACTGATCAGATCTGTCAAGGTTTTTCTGAAAATATGTGTTAAAGAAACCACATCTTTTGAAATCATCATGTAAATTGAGCATGTCTAGATTTGTTTTGCAAAGGCAGTGAAATAATACTTTCAAAGCTGAAAATGTGAAATCATCCCAGATACTCATACAGAAACAGTATGTTATGGGTGGAACTGGGGTGGTTTAAGTGTATATTATATTTATTTAGTAAAGACTTGGTTTCGGTGAAAGAAAGTAAGGAAGAAAAAAATGTGTGTCTTAAAAACAGCAGAATAAAGGGGCCTGGCCAGGAAATTCAAAGGCACTAAACCTTCCTGGGAAAGGCATCTCCTCCACAAACTATGAAAGGGCCAAGATGTGAGAATGAGCGACCTTGTCAGACTGACTGGCATCTCCCCAGCAAGGGACAATGGATCAAGTGGAACCAGCACTTCACAGAAAAGTGTGAATTCCTTGTGACACCTCTCCTCAGCTGCATCTGCCAGAATCAAAGGGTGCTATGGTAACCCTGCTGCCCAGAACTGTCACAGAAGGGGCAGGATGGCTGGGGACATTTTAAGGACCACCCTCCAGTGATAGCTGCCATCCATTTGATTTAAAATATGTTTTATATTAAAGCATTTATTTCAGTAACCTAAAGAAGCAGCAATGTGAAATTATGACCATTTTAATGTAATGTGCGTACCATTAAAACAAGACTATGTGGGTTATCCTAGCATGTGGATGACCTGAATGGCATTAAAAGGGCATTTCTTGACAAAAAGTACATGATACAATCATGAAAGTTAAATGAAAATATGTGCGACATTAACAGGCTTCTGTGTATCCATTTGTAGATTTTTAGGGGAAATATTTTTCATAGACATGCTGAAATATTTCCAGAAGGACAGAACAGCATTGTACAAACCTGGGAGTTCGAACAGCATTTTCCTTGTAAAATATGGGGTCTGCCCATCTGATTTTCAGGAGGGTAACAATTGTAAATATCAGCATTTTGTTCCATAACTGATTTTGGCAAAAGTAACTGTGGTAGAAAAAAAGCACATCATAAAAACACCCACACTAAAACTGATGTCACTTCCCTGGGTCCAATCTGCTTACAGCGAGGTGGCGACATCCATGGCCTGACCTATCTGATCTTAGAGGTAGGTCTAACTTAGTTCTGCCCACATAGAAAACATCCTCTGATGTCATCCGGTTTATGAAAGGAGGACGTTTAGGGAGAGGCAGGTCATTCAAGAAACAGACATTCAAAAATCAGCATCCAGAGATCCAGACATTTCACATTCACCCTGCAAGACTCCAGTGCCAGGCATGGGGTAGCTGATCCAGATCCAGAACCTCCTATCCAGGCAGAACCATTTATCCAGAATCAAACTCTACAAAAATCCCAATCATTTAGGGAGAAAGGAGGAAAGGATGCAGATCCCTTTGTGAGAATCCCGTGACTAGACCTGTTTTCACCCAGCTGAGGCACCTGCTGTCCACTGAGACCAGTCCCTGGTTGTCTCGCTGTGTGCCTACAGGAGAGCCACAGCTGTGCAGTGACCAGACACCTATCCCGCTCTGCAGAGACCTGGTTAGCTGGCCAAACTACCCATCTCAAGTCCTCCTTGTAAGTATCACCCCTCTCCAATATCAAAACGCTGCAGACACCATTCTGTTACCTTGCCATTTGTCCAACCCTGCAAGAAACCCTATAAGAAACCTGATAAGTTAACTAGTAACTTCTTAACATTGTTAGAATCCTCTGTCCTTTGAAAAATCTGAGATAGTATTCATGTGTTAGCGCAATTAGTCATTTCAGTCCTTGTGTAAGTCCTTAGTACTATTTTGAATAATTTAATTAATTTCCCATAGAGATGAACGCGGTGTGGATAAGTTAACTTTGCAAGTAACCTCCTTGCGTACGTGTCTTTCTTTAAATACCTCACCACTAAAATACAGTAGCAGTAGAATAAATCCTTTTCCTAACAAAACCTAGTTGCCTGTGAAAGTGTTCCCGTGTAAACAAATCTGATTTTTCCTTTGCGTTTAAGAATCCCATACTGTCACCATCCAGAGTCATCCTTTCACTTTGCATCATACCTATTATGTGCCTTTTTACTTCATCAGCAAAACCGATTTTCAATTCTGTCTGTTTAGTTCATTTCTGAAGTTGTTTGCCGATTTTAAACCCATAATAAAAAATAGGCAATTGCAATATTGCCACGTGTGATTCTTGCTGCACTGTTTTTCCATCTAAGGTCGATTTTCTAAACTGTATGCCCGTTGTTAGTACATTGCCTTGTAACTTGTATGTTTTCTTGTCTCTTTAGTACAGCCATACACATTCTTGCCTTATCCGTTCAACCGCACATGTAAAATAACTATTCAGTAATTCAGAGTGCCATTTTGCTAATTTTTCAAGGGAGCTCAGTCCGATTTTGGCCTCCCATTCAGGAGTGGTAGATCGGATTCTTCATTCTGATTTTTGCCTAGTATACCTGACTCCTTGCTACTCCTCTCCACCCACACAAAACTTGGTTAACAGGGGTTCAAGGGAGTGTTGCAGGGGGAATGCCTAACTGCGGTGCCATTTAAAAATACTATCCAAAAAGTGATCTTGCTTTCATTCATTTGTGCATTGTGCATCTGATGTTAGAAGGTTAAACTAAGTGTATCCTATCATTTTCCTGTGTAATGATCACCACACTGTTGATTGCTGCCCTATATTGAGTTTGTTTGATTTTTATTCACACCGGCCTAGTTCATCCTCCATTGCAACACAGGGTGTACGTTAAGGGGGTGTGAGATGGGTTGGCTGCCTTCTCAAAAAATGTATCTAAATGTTATAAACTTAAAAGTGTTTTAATTGTGCACTGCATCCCTGGCCAGTAGACAGAGTACTGTTCTAGAGTGTGCTGCATCTTTAAAATCCTTAACATAGCCTCTGCCAGATTTTCACCCACAATTAAATTAATTTTCCTCTCTTTACAAAGTGCATGTAGGACACATTGGGCCTCATTACACAGAAGGCGGTAACCATGGTGCTACTAGCGCCATGGTTGCCGCCGGTAATTTACAGATTCCATATGGCTCAATGGGAATGGGGAAGGCGGGAATTATGGTACCGCAAATTGCGGTACCGTAATTACCTCCAAGGTCCCTTTGCGGGTCCCGTCCTTAACGGCTGGTAAAACCAGCCGTTAAGGTAGGGACCCGCGAAGGGACCTCGTAGTAAGGCTGTAAGGGATTACCGGTACCCTTACCGGTACCGGTAATCCCTTACCGCCATCCGTGTAATGAGGCCCATAGTCTCTGCCAGATATGTTACCATAGTGAGTTTTGTGCTATTAACATAGTGAAGGCTGGACTTTTCTGCCTGATATACACCTACATTGAGTTAAGTCACTTAATGCAGTGCTTTCTGCCACATCCAGTGTCTGCAGATATCCTCCCACAGTAAGCTGTGTGCTATTTATGCAGTTAATGCATGGTTGTGCACTATTTGCCAGATGGGTGCCCAAAGTGAGTTTTATGCAAAGAGAGGGTTCCTGTTAATGTAGAGTACAATATGCATGTTCAGGCAATGTCTGGGTCAGGGAACAAAGAGAAAGGGTAGTCTCTGACAGATATGCATCCATTGTGAGGTTTGTGCTATTCATGCAGTGAATGCTGGGTGTGTAGTCTCTACTGCCAGAAATGTACTTATGGTGAGCATTGTGTAAGTTGAGGACTCCTTTTGAGGATATGCTTGGGTGGACGGTATCTGAGATAAAGTGTGGTCTCTGCTAGATATACACCTTCAGTGACGTTTTATAAATTGTTAATCCCTTGCATGGTGGGGTTTGTAGGCTCTGGCAGATGTGGACTGATAATAATACTCTTTCTTCCACTTTTGAAAAGTAAATTATGATGTGACTAATTGACTTCTACCTTCAGGACTAAAAGGATGAATAGTGGCTAAAGTGCCTACTCAGCCATCACACTACTACAAAGACTGAACCCACTAACAAAAATAAAACATGCACAGTTAAGAGATGTATCTCATTTGACTTTTGTGATAACATGAGCTGAGGGAAGGTTATACTATCAAGAGGAGTGTGAATGAAAAACAGTAGCAGTGTACTTTAATTTAACACATTAGATGCATTAATATCTAAATAAAACACGCTACACAATCCAGCCCTGTAGAAACAACACAGAAGATGCAAAGATAATAAAAATGCTGCACTATGGGTAATGAGACAGGCAGAACAAGACAATAAAAAACACACTGTTCTTTGAAAAGGATATGTTGGTGTAGCAAAGATTCCTAGCCAGTCTCTAGGGCCCAACCTGGTATAGGAGCAGTTATGAGGCAATAATACCTTTGCTGTGTCTTGGTAGTTTGAGGACGGTGAACCAGGCCTCTCGGTGCTCTGTAGGAAGTTCAACTCAGGCTCAAATGCGATTTTCACATTAGTCCTGACAGAAAGCAGATGTCAAGTTGGGGCAGAACTGAAGGCTGCTGTGGTTTAAAGCATTACTCAAGCAATGCCAGTAGTAGAGAACACCAGGTTCGGTACCACAGTCGAGGTTCAACGGGGGATTGGTTGATGTCTGGATGTGAAAGAACAACAGGGTTGGTTTGATTACAGACTTCTTTGGCAATAAAGAAGCTGGAGTTTCGAACGGCTGTTTGAGCAGTTCAGGTGCATTGAGGCTTCTTTGTTTCGAGCCGAGGAAACACTGCACTTCTGCAGTGCGGCTGCAAACTTGCTTGATTGTTCAGTACTGTAGTTCAAAAATCCTGTTGATTCGAACAGAGTCAAACAAGCTTGGTCACAGCATGCAGTCGTTTGATGCAGAAAGTAGAGGGGGATGTTGGTATACACCTGCAGGGTTCCATCAGCACGGTGAGCTCTTGGGAAGAAGTTTGGCTGATAGACATTGAAGACTTGCTTCAAGAGCAAGTCTGTCCCATTGTGCAATGCAGATTGTTTATGGGCAGAGCTTGACTCTGCCTTTGACTACTGATCTCCACCTCACAACTGGAGGACTTTGTAAAGACTGCCCTCCCAACTGGGTCCAAATGAAATCTCCTTCAAAGATTAATATCCAGAGATTATTCAGAGAAGGAGTGGGGGACCCCTTCTTTTAACAGTAAAGTCCACAGCCAATTACACAAATGCAAGCCTGCTTAATGGGTGCAGACGAGAACAAAAGACTTATTTTGTTCTTGAGAAAAGATGTCTCTGCCTTCTGGCATCACACCCAAAGCACTTTGTGCTAAAGAAAGTGAAGAGAACAGGACGCAATGATAGAAACAGAGATAAAAAAAGATGGTGGAATCTTCATCCATTTGCCCTGACCTCCCCTTGTGTACACTACCCCTGCCACATGTCCTTGTCAATAGCATCAGAGGCCCTTTTGGCATGCATCACACTAGTGTGCGGCTACTCCTTTTGTGAAAGGTGTGCACTTTGATTCTTATTCCCTTGATGAATTCCCTTGGAGTGGCTGTCTCACTGGAGAGGATGGTATCTGAGGGTGTGTGGGAGCAGCAGAGACAATATACAGGAATACATAGCAACTTCGACATGTGAATCTCACAGACCTGACACATGTGTGATATCAATTTGGCATGGCTTGGATAATATTGGAAGATTGTAGCCACCTCACCTTAAAATGAGGTATGGCTTATATTTACAGTTTCACGTGCCACTAGGATAGGCTCTCTCATAGTTATGTGGTTTTGGGAAGAGGGATGCAGGTCTTATATGCGCACCGGCACTGCGGAAACGTGGCTGTCACTGCAGCTTTCAAGAGGGTACCTGTGACTAGGGGTGTGCGAAAATGACTAATTACGGTCCATGGGAAAATGTTGCCCAATCTGCCAACTTAGCCGGCTTTTAGGGTGAAATTTCCCAGTGTACATTTTGTTTTTTTTTACATTTAATTTTTTTTAAAACAAAATCTAGGACAGGAAAGGGGTGTTTCGCTCCTTTAAATTTAATTTGTTCCCCAGATTTCCTTGTATGTAGGTTTTGGAGCACACAAAAAAAACAATCTGCCCAAAAAATAATTAAAAAGCTGAAAGTGCAGCAGAAAAGGCTGAAAATCGACCTGCGGGCTGAATGGAATTGCGTGTGAATTTCACCAATTCCGTTTTTTGTGTGGGATTTTCATCCACTCCTACCTGTGACCCCTGAACCTTCCTCTGTGCCACTCAAGAGCATGTGCTGTATAGCAGGGCAATGATCCCGTAAGGAACAGTTGTACATATCGTACAAAAGGGGCGTTATGTTTAGCAGATTACCCATCGTTGGATGGAATTACGTTTATCATTTGATTAATTAATCAGAATTTTAAAAAGTCAGGCCTTCTACGCCATTGCCAGATGCCAATTCATCATAATGGTTGGGTTTGTTCATATTTTTACATTCATCAAAACCTGACCACAGGATTTGCCTGGCGATCCATGATGTAAACAATGAAAAATGGGTTACTTCCTTTTAAGGGTTTGCTGGAGACTGGGATGATTTCGAAGGTATCGTTTTCACAAATGAGACTACTGATGTCCTTGAAAGGTTTAACCCGAATGGCATTCAAGAGGAAAATACATTACGACAGTAAACCTTCTGCAAAGAACCCTGTGAAGATGCATGCTTAGGTAGCATCTCCAAGAATGGGCCAGTGATATTATTTGAGTTCTTAATGGAAATTATCATTTTCAAAAAAGAATTATAATGGGAAGCATCTTGCCATATTCCTGGTGAATCCAAGGACACATGCACATTGTGGATCATCTAGGATAATGACACTTACCACTGGCAGCAGCTGCGTTTATGGCAGAATAAGTACTCCACTAGGTGAAAACCCAATCCGAATCTCCAGACCTAAACCCCACTGTGACGGTCTGGGCCCAACACAAGATATACATGAAATGTGTCAATAAGCGCAGCAATAAGGCGGTACCAATTGATGTGGTCATTATGTTTTGGTTCAAGGTACTAACACCTGACACCAGGCTAAAGACTACATATAAACAGTCCTGCTCATTGTGGTTGAGCAGAATGGTGGAACAACAAACAAACATTTCAATATAATCGTGTTTTTCTTTGTTGGTTTATGGACACTGTTGTAAGAATCTAGATTACTCTCATCTCATGTCCTGCCATGATGCTGCTGCCCCAAATACAAAGTGCATAACATTATGGAGAAACAGGTGGGTATTTTATTTTTGAATTTGTATTTCACCTGTGAAGTCCTGCAGGGTTCCATCCTCTGGCCAGTAATCGTCAACAACATCCAAATCCACTAATACCCCAACAACACAAAGCTATAGCTCAAGATCGACTCCCTCAAGGACATCCACAGGCTCAAAACCTGCCACTCGCTGATCCAGTCTTGGATGTCCAGTGTATACCTGAAGCGCAACCCTTCCAAGACCAAATTCCTACTCCTCACCAACAACACCGAACACCCAGACATAAAGACCTGGCTATCAACCATGAACCATGAGGACTTCACACCCAAGCTCACCTCCTGCACCAAGTCCCTCGGGCTCCACATTGACAAACAACTCTCCTTCAAGACACACATAGCTAAGAAAACTCAGAGAGCATGGTATTAACTCTCTCTCCTGTGGAAAGTCAAGCCCTTCCTCTGAATGTAAGGCTTTATATCCACTGTTCAAGCACTGGTCCTATCCCACCTGGATGGGGGCAATGCCCTCCTTGAAGGCCTCCTGTCGTCCTCCCTTGTGTCCCTGAGAAGTGTCCTATATGCGGCTGCGCACCTGATCAAGAGTCTATGCACATATGACCACATCACCCTGGCACTCATTGACCTTTACTGATTCCCACTGCATGCACAAATCACTTTCAAGTCTTGCTGTATCATCTTTAAGGCAGTCACCATTAAGTCACCCAGCTACCACGTGGATAAACTTAGCATCTCCTGTGGACAGAGCACCACCAGAAGTCATGACACGTGAACATTTTAAATGTGCTGCTGCAAAATGGAAAGGACCTGAAAACAAGAGGAAGTGGACATAGAAGTGGTCTGCAGTGTTTGCTGACCTTGCTCAAGACTCAGCTGGTCATAGTCTGTTTTCAATGCTTGCCTACTGGGAGGCCGGCTGAGTTCCTACTAAGCCCAAGATGCTGCATGGAGCGCGGTGCGAAAGTGGGCATAGAAGTTGTCTGCAGTGTTTGTGGACCTTGCTAGAGACTCTGCTGGTCATAATCTGTTTTCTTTGCTTGCTTACTGGGAGGCGAGCTGAGTTTTTACTAAACCCAAGTTGCCACACGGAGCGTGGCGCAGAAGTGGATGTAGAAGTGGCCTGCGGTGGTCGGTGGTGCTCCAAAGCACCCCGAGGTGAGATGATATTGGCCACCATTACCCTTTAATTTAATTTGACTAATTTTTGATACTTCCTGGTTTCGTCACCAGCCAAGAATACCACCTCCACGGTGAGCTTCATTCTTTTCCTTACAATACATTTCTCTCTTCGGTGCGTTTTAAAATTCAGCACACACAAATGAACTATTATTCGTTAAGAAGTGGTAAGCCTGTTTTAAGAAGATGCATTGTTGTGAAGCTTTGTGTTACTATCAAAGTCCACAAACGTGACCAGCAAATATCCAGATATTCCTAATTCCAACGCCAAAACTTGCCGAGAAGGAGCAGTGAATAATCTATCACCAACTGGTTGATACTGCTTTACTGAAATTGACTTGTGTGGATAGTGGTGCTTCTCCCTTTGATGTGGAACTTGATGATCCTTTAGATGCTCCCTCAGTGAGCACGCTGGATGCCCACAGTATGAGCACAGTTATTTACTGATTAAAATGTATCAAATGTGCTAAATGTATAATAGCCGGTCAGATAGTGCAGCGAGTAGAGTGCTCGCTTTCACATCCGTGCAGAGCCTGACAACGCAGGTTTGAATCCCGGCAGGGCCAAACTCAGCCTTTTATCCTTCCGAGGTCGATAAATGAGCACCACACACCATGGGTAATAAGCAGCGCTCAGCCTGAGGCTTTGTAGCGCTACATAAATGCAAAATGATTATTATTATCGCAATCCCCTCCCTTGTTCATGGCAGACCCATCAAGACTCGAGGTTACTAAATTTCAGCTTGACTATTGTCCCCAGGCATTTGTTTATAACTCTGGGGGTTCTCCTCTAATGCCTATCGCCTCACACAAGATTCCAAATACGCCTGAATCAGCATTGCATGCTTTGAATTTCACACATTCTCAAATGGCTGATACACATGAAACCATAGCGGAAGAATTGCGTGACCAACGTTTAATCTTAATGCATTGGCAGAATAAATGGCCTTTTTGAAGGGCTTTATTTATGGCAAGGCTGAGTACAAGTCTGTTGGAACCGATGGTAAAGCGGCATAGGCCGCTTTGCCTTTCTCAGTCCTTGCAGCCGACGTCTTTCCTCCAACAGTCCGGAATCCCTGCTTATCCAATGGACACATTTCTCAAACCATTGTCGCTGCATACAGAAGTTTTGGATTGAAGAATTCTAATGGTCCATTCTGAGAAGGACAGAATACGGGAGTTGGCTGATGAAAACAGGGTAATGCTGGTGGTGACCTCACCCTTAACTCTGTTGGTAAGTGCCTTGGAGGACTCGTTTGAAAAGCTACCTCTGCCCATTTCAACTCCCCCGCCCCCTGTCAAAAACGTTCCTTCTAACGAAAATGTGGTCCATGGCCCGCATTTACATGCCCCTTCTAAGCCAAACAACTCAACATCAGCAATTTCTACAACAGGGGCAAGTACGACAGTATGTACCAAAACCAGCTACAGGTAGTTTTGAGAACAGTCACTATTGAGAATCCTTGGGCAGTGAACGTGGTAGGTGGGATGGACATCATTAATCCCAACTAACATCTTCCACCTGACCTGGCATTTCATACTCTTGAGGAAAAAAAAGAAGGATTTCGGTAACATAGTGCCAATTTCATCTACATTTGATCACTGTTAGGGAGAATTCTCTGTTTAGGCTGAATTTCCTAACCTATTGAGTCCCCCCGCAGCTTTGCTGGATTTTTGTTTTTTTTTTCTCCTGCCAAAAGTGAGACTCTTTTACTCTCACTCTTGGGCATGATTTGAGTGTGTTTTTTTGAATCTAGGTGCGTTTAATGGGCTATGGAGTCTTTTACTCCATAGGGCTTCATGTGTTTTTGTGATGTGTGTTACACAGCACCCTCAGTGCAGTGACACAGGGGTGTCATAGTGACCCCCCAGTATAGACTCCATACCCTGGGACTGACTACTGTCTCCCATGGCATGTAAAGTCACCATTGACTTTACTAGTCTTAAATTCTGAACAGAACCAGTACAAACCATCATATTGTGGACGTACTGGCTGGGGCAATTCAGTTGCCCCAGGGTCTGTTAGTCGAGGGGGCACGTCCCCATCCCCCCTGATCGAGTTTTGGCTGGTGGCAGTGGATACTACTTTTTATATTCAACCGCAAATATTTTCCTATTGGATTTCCCATTGTTTTAGGCTACTACCTTTATTTAATTATTTACGGTAGCCTTGAACATACTGCCGGTTGATTTAATTGATATGAATTCTCTGGTTGGTATTTTTTGCCAAAACTTGATTCTAAAATGGTGTTTGTGTTCTCTTCTGTGACTCCAACCCAAGTCGAGCCCTTTGTTCCACTTTTTGGCGGGCTTCTCCACAGAAGCCCTCCAAAGTGGTGCCACTCTGTCTGGGGTACTTAGGAGGGCTAGAGGGGAATTTAGGCACCCTGGACTGAGTTGCCTAGGCAACTCAAGTCGCTCTCCATCTTGATTGACCCAAGTGGTGAGCCGGCCGGCTCACCACTTAGCATGTTTGAGTGACAGCTAGGCTGAGTGAATGGGGGTTTTCTGCATAAAAGCAGGGCTTTGGGGACTGGAACTTCAGAAGTCACCACAGGACCTAAGAATCCGACGAGGGAGAAGCTGAGCCGACCTGCCACGACACCACCACCGGTGGAGCCCTGCTGGACTGCCTCACCACTTTTCCCAACGACAGAGGAGATCTCCCGCCGGAGAGTCTTCTTCCTTTGACTGGTGGGGATAACCAGTTTCACCGTCTTTTCGCTTTCCCGACGTACCTCGTGGCCGCCTTGCCGGTGCCAAGCACCTCGGCAACCGGGATACCACGTTTTACCACGACCGCGAAACAAAGGTACCACCTTTAACCGGAAAACTCTGCGGCTAGTTTCTGCCCTGGTAGTGTAACGACCTTCATCTTTCCACCAAGTCGAGATCTTCTCTTACCCTGGACGACGACGCAACTTTCACCAACTACCAGGAATAACTGCCACCGCTGGAGGATCCTTTCCACTTAAGATACCGTGTCCCGCCTGGCTTCCCTTACTGCCGACTGTACTGGGTAGATTTAGCCCCTGGCTTTCGAACCTGGGTTAGCCTGGGACACCCTGGCTAAACTTTCCTAAGCCTCTCCAAACTCTTTTTGAACCCTTTGCAAGACTTTCTAAGCCTAGTGTAACTGTGTGATCTTGGGCGCATTTGTGCTCTGCTCTCTCTAAGAGGGGGCCCAGCCTTAGGACTTTGGCTAACCAGTGACTTTTGCTCTTCTGCCTTGCTGATAGTGTTCCTGCATCTTAGAGTGGTGTACCTTTCCATATTCTGTCTTTTTCCCTCCCTTTCTCACAAACTTATTGGAGTGCAATCTAGTTAAGTGCTCACCTCTGTATGAAAATAAGTGCTGTTTTACTGTGACTTATCTGATAAGGAAAAAGGGGTGTATATATTACAACATTAAATGTGTTTAGAATATTTTACAATAAGAGTGCTGGAGTGTTTCAAACTGTGTGTTTTTAAATAAATAATTATATACTTTGATACCAAAGCTCTGGTCAGTGTTTGCTTGTATTATTGTATCTGAGTGCCTATTGAGTATACTTTGCATACTGCCTAACTCTTCTTGAGGGAAGTCTGACTGCTCAGCCACAGCTACCAGGTAAATCTGGGTGGTGCAGACTGCTACCAAGTGGGTTTACTGCCAACACCTGCAGTCTTACATCTTTTGCAGTGTTCCCTAACGGAACTGCACAGGTTTCTGCCTAACAATCACCAACTATCTAAATCATTTTTAACCTTGAATTCACGTCCTCAGTTAGTGGAGCAAAAAGGGCTGTTAACAATCAGTCTTCAGCTAGTCACCGTAGTTCTGAGCCCTTAAACTACACACATTCTAGGAGACAACGCTGTAGATTAAATCCGAGCTGTGTTTTAAAGAATGATTTAGGGGGCATAGACAGGAAGAAAGACCAAGGAACACACACAATCTTTTCGGAAGACCATACTCTGATTCTGAAGCAGGTCTTTGTGAGTGCAGAGATTTAGCCTGTAAATCTGTGTTCAGAAATCCCCAACCTTTGTTTGTTATCTTCTAAAGACATAGCACAGCTTGAGTTCGTTATGGAGGGAAGATTGGACCTGGTCAAATTGTACTTTTTTTCTCAAATGTTCAGGACTTTCGTCTTCTCAGTGTTTGAGTCTCTTTTGTCTATGGAATATGACATTATACATTCATTAGAAATGGAGAAAAATAGATTGCCCGGGGGAGGGTCTGTTTTAAATCACCCTGCCTTATCAATAATAGATAAATTGGTCCCCTCCCATTCCCTCGGGATAAAGGTTAATAACATTGAGGAGAACACAAAAAGGTTTTTTTATCAGATTCCAACTAAACCATTGCTAACTCATGATTGGAATTCAAATTTTTTTCAGCAATGCATGGAGGTGGATCGGATCGACTAAGGTTAAACTGAATGGCATCAATACACATGGCCTCCTAGAATTGTAGAGGTCATTGCTGTTTGGTGTCAGATGGTGAATGTTTGCTAGATTACTCTTTATGTTTGCAGGAGGCGTGGCTGACAAGCCTTTCAATCTTAGATGGCTACACAGTCTTTACTGTTGAAGAAGTACAGGGTTTGCATTGTTGGCATTTAGGGGGTCTCCTCTGTGCCCTAAAACATAGGGTGATGCACAACGTTGAAACTAATAGGAAGGATATGCAATTGGTGAAGCTGTTCTCTTCATCTTCTTGTGCAGGCTCTGCGTCCCCCAGTCCTTTGTGTTATGTATTCAATGTCTACTTTAACCCAAAGTATGGTGATATAGAATCATTTCTGAAGGTTTTGTGTTCCCTTATGTTAGAGGCAATGTAAGCAGCTTGACTGGCACATCTACTGAAGCAAGGAAGGAAAATAGGTACACAGATTACAACTGAACTATAAGCATGAGATCTATCTCCGGTGAATGGAAACTTGTCCAAATGATGGTTGGAGACACAACAAACATGGGACACTAACATACTCATTATTTACACATCCTATTGAGAGACCTCCCAGCAGAGGTGCAGACAGAGCTAGGGAAGGTAGTGGGAATAGAAAATAAGGGATGGTTAGAGATACATCATTGTAAGGCAAAATAGGAATGTGGTATACAGAAAATAGATGATTCTCAAAAGGCAGAAGCACAATTAGTGCAGCAGAAATTGGCCAAAATAAGTATGGAAGGAGCTGTCCTAGCTGCTTATTCACAAGGGTGGATAGTGGCCCAATGGGTCTTTGAACCACAAGGCTTCATTCAACAGCGAGGATTTGCGCGCAAGGGAGGGTTTGCACCAGAGGGTGGATTTGTGCCCCAGTGAGGGTTTGCACCACTGGAATAATTCGCACCACAGGGAGTGGGTGTCCCACAATGAGGGTTTGACCCACAGGGGGCAGATTTCCAGAGAATGCTAGGGGGGTTACAAAGAGGAAGGGATTTGGATATGGGGGAATGAAGCCATCATACAGAGGACAGTGTTGGGCTTGTGGAGGAGTAGGTCACTTTGTAAGGGACTGTAGGAGCAGAAATCAACCACAGTATAGTGCTGATGGCACCTCATTTTATGCCTGTATGCCTTATTACACACACACCGAGCAACAGACACAGACCATACAATGTATGCTTCCCCAGAAAATTCAGGGTTTGCAGCAGGAGCAAGCACCACCCATGCAACACCTGTGTGCCCAGACCATTCAGAATATAACACCACAGCAACCTCCAGATATTCCGAGTGCCCAGGGTATATCAATGATCCCCCAGCCACAGCACTCACCAGTGTCAGCAACCCAAGCAGTTCCACAGAAACATCAGCAGCAGAATCCTCTCCAGGCACAAGCACAGGCACAAATTTAGACACAAGCATGAACACAGACTATCAACTTGCAGTGGGACGCCAACTTGTTATCATGGGTAACAGTACACCATTACAGAGGATCAGAAGTGTTAGGGGGCAACCCTTTCCTACCACCAAATACTGGTTTCAGGAAACTTAAAGTATTAAAGGTGATTCTTCCTCTTCTCCCTGGTGATTGCTAGATTAAGGTAGTTACCATGGTGATCATGGGATATTTGGAATAATCAAACAGGGTCTGCTTTGGACAGTCGTAGCAACATATGCAACGGCTGCAAGTACTGCAAAATTCCACAGCTGGACTAGCCCTTAATTCTCCCCGGCTGACCCCATCTGTGGGCCTGCTATGACAACTTCACTGGTTGCCGGTGAAGTCCAGATTGGAGTTTAAAACCCTCTGTGTGACACATCGTGCTCTTCAGGGCACAGGTGCCATCTATGTGAAAAACAAGTCGGATCGCTACTCTCCTGCCGGGTCTGTTTGTTCAACCTCCCATGTGGTAAAAGTACCTAGTTACCAACGGGCTTGACTAGGGGGATGTTCCTTTTCGGTTCTGGACCCCACTTTGTGGAAAAGACTTCCTCTTTTCCTAAGGGGAATCAAGGAGTAGCTGTCTTTCTGAAAGACTCTTAAAGCCCATTTGTTTTAGCACAGTTTCTCTGTCTATTTGTCCCATCTTCCCCCCGGAATCTCCATCTTTTGCTAAGCGCCTAGATGCCCACAGGCTGTAGTTGCACTTTATAAGTGTTGTTACAATACCCAGCACGACCATAAACACACAATAGGACAGCCTACAGAGGGCTGTGGTGTACCCAATCCTATCAGTAACTGCAAACCTAGAAGAGGAACCACGGGTGGCAGTGAGCATAGGGAGCAAAACATTCTCATGTTTGGCTGACAAAGGGGCTACCAAATTTTGCATTAGTGAAGGAAGATTCCCTTTATCAGACAAAATAATGGACATGCATGGATTCTCTGAGGCTGTTGTCACAGTTCCTTTCACCAATGTTTTACCACTTGTCATTGGCAATCAGGAACAGCTGTGCCCCTATTGTATTACAGAGAAATTCCAATTAACATAGTAGGCAGACATATCATGAGAATATTAAACATGACCATTTCATTCACTGACAAAGGTGCTGTGTGTTCTGCTTCTGGAGTGTACTACAGAAGAGCACAAGCAGTGTTGCAAATGCTGTGTGCCCATAGTGCACAGCGAGGGATTCCAATAGACCTCCAGTTGTTACTCTTTGAGATGCAGGTGTTGCTACGATGGGACCTAGGATAACAAACACACATTCTGATTGCCTACTGAATTCATGTTCAGACCAGTGGTGCACAAAGCGGTGTCACCTGGGACTGTGTTCAAAATACAGCCAGATGTAGTAATAGCACAAACAGATGAGGTGATTCTACAGGGGATATCTGAGCATGGTATTAAATGGTGCACTGTCCTGTGCATTTATCCCAACTAATGGTTGACTGGCCTGACTGATGACCAGGACATAAGGGAATTGGTGATTGAGATTAGCATACCCTTTTGCCTGCATGTACAACATAGGGAGGTCCCAACATATCTGCTGGAAGATTTGCAGAAGGTACCCAGAGAGATATGGGCCAGCAGGCCTCATGACGTAGAACTACTGAAGGGAAAAGTGGCAGTACGCATCAAACAGAAGGAGGGGGCCTTGTTGCCATGGGTCAGGCAGTACCCCTTGTCCAAGGAGGCAAACGAGGGGGTATAGGAGACCATTGTAGCACTCTTGCAACAGAGCATAATACAGTACTCAGATTCCCCATGTAACACGATTGTGTATCCTGTGAAAATAGTGAAAGGGTGGTCTTGGTGGATGGTTCAGGATCTCCTCCCACTGAACATCAGTGCGGAGGCAGAGTTTTCGCTGGTACCCAACCCAGCCACCATCTCATGCAGTATTCCCACGGGAATGACATGCTTCACGATGATTGACATTAAGAATGCATTATTTTCCATACCATTACATCGAGTTTGTCAGTACCTCACTGTGTGGACTTACCGCAGTCAGCGATTCCAACACACTAGACTCCCACGGGGGTACTGTGAGTCCCCAAGTATATTTAACAGAGTGTTACTGGCTGACTTGGGAAATTTACACACACAGAGCACAGTAATACAATATGTGGTTGATCTCCTGGTTTACAGTGCCACGGAGGAGCAATGCAGGAAGGATGTGTTAAAACTGTTCACATTATTGACTGAGAAAGAGTACAAGGTAGACACAGACATGTTGCGATATTGTCAGAAGGTGGTGGTTTTCCTAATGCAGATATTTCCATCAGAAGGGAGGAGAGAAAAAGTTGAAAGGGCAGCAGTGCGCAATACACCCCAGCCAAACACAGTGCAAGAAATGCAGCAGTTCATGGGTCTGTGCAATTACTGCCTGTCCTGGATTTCTGATTTCTCCAGTTATGCCACACCATTGCTGCAGGGGATCAAGACAGCCGAGAAGGTGAAGGGTCCCATTGCCTGGATGGAAAAAATTATAGATTCCTTTAAGGAACTGAAAGATGCATTAACACATGCCCTAGTATTAGCAACTCCGGGTTACAACAAATAATTTGTCCTGTTCTCTTATTCAAATGGGGAAGTGGTGATAGCTGTCCTCGCTCAGAAAAACATCAACTGCCAGTTAGGGTGGAAAAAGGGCCCATGAGGTAGGCGAGTGCTAAGGGGAGTCAAGGTGGACAAGTGCCAGGGGAATGCAGAGAGTGCAGGAGAAAGAAGTCCCATTTGTTAAGTGCAAGGGATAGGGCTGAAAGGGCTTAGTCGGGTGCAGGCACAGCCATGCTAGTGCAGGGAGAGGGAGCCCAGAAGGGCAAATACAGGTTTAGGGAGGTCGTTGGAGACCGAGTGCAGGGGTAGACTGGTGAAGAAGGGTCTAGTGCCCGGCAAGAATCAGAACGAACCAGGGAGTAAATCAAAAAGAGGCAGAAGGGGACATTAGTAGATGAGGGGGAGAAGGGAGGAGGTAGAGAAAAGGAGGGTCTTGAGAAGCTCCTAGAACATAAGGAGATCCGGCTCAAGTCTAAAAGGGGCAGGCAGGCCATTCCAGAGGAGGCACCCCCCACTCTCCGCTTTGAAAAGCATTTGAATGGCAGAGAGTTAGAGCTATAAGACAGAAGGGTACTAGAAGGGAGGAATGGATGTAGAGGGATGTAGCAGGGTACCAGGCCCCAGAAAGCATTGTAGATGATGCAGAGGATCTTGCACTTGATCCTAGCAGCAACCCAGAGACAGTGGAGAGATCTTAGGGCTGTAGAGCTGAAGTCCTTGGGCTTGAGGCAAAGGATAAGTCTTGCAGTCCAATTCTGGAATAGTTAAAGGGAGCAAAGGGAGGAATTAAGCAGTTTGAGGAAGAGGCTTTTGAAGTAGTACAGCCTACAGTGGACCAGAGCTCTGGAAACATTGAGTTTCTGGGAGAAGGTGAGGAAAAGGAGAATGCCTCTGAGGAGTTGCAGCTGAAAGTAGACCTTCTTGGCAAGGTCTGTGATGTGACGAGAACAGGAGAGAGAGGAGTTCAATATGACAAAGAGGTTTTGTGCCTCACAGGAGTGTGAGAGGAGGATGCCAATGGAGGGTGGCCAGAGAGTTTGAGGGAAAGAGGGAGCTGGGGTCCCAATGAGAAGGATATCAGTCTTACTGGCATTAAGGCAGAGATTGTTAGCAGTGCACCATGCCTGAATAGCAGACAGACAGGAATGAAAGAGGAATAAAAAGAGGAAATGGATGGAAGATTGAAGGAGAACTGTGTGCCATCCGCATAACACTGGAAGTTAGGAAAGAAGGCAGAGATAAAATTGGCTAAACGGGCAAGGTAGATGTTGAAGAGCCACAGCAAGAGGATAGAGCCCTGAGGGACACCACAGATGGAGAGTGTAATTGAGGAGAGAAAAGGCCCAGTGGAACCTGGGAAGGTCAGCCAGAGAGGGAGAAGGTCAACAACTCCAGAGCCAGGTCCGTGATGCCAAGAGTATCACAGAGCCAATTTATAAGGGTGGCATGATTCACCATATCAAAGGCAGAGGAAAGGTCAAGAAAGAAGAGAATGGAAGGAAAATTAAATTAAAATTGAGATTAGAGAGCAAGTCTTCATGGGTGTTCAGCGTGGAGTTTCCGTGCCTCTGACTGCTCTGAAGCCAGACTGCTGGTTGCGGAGACAACAAACAGATTCAGTGTGGTGGATAAGCTGGGAGATGACCAGATTCTCAAAGAGTTTCACCAGGAAGTGGGAAATGAAAATAGAGCAGTACTTAGCAGAACAGGAGAGGTTGTTAGAGGACTTTTTGAAGAGATGGTGCACAAGGGAGTGCTTGAGGAGTACCAGGAAGGAGCCAGTGGCAAAAGTTAGGATTGCAGAAATCAGCCAAGGATGGAGCAAGGGAGGCAATGTTGTCCTTGATAGTTCTGGAGGGAGGAGAAGGGAAGCACCTGTTTAGATGAGACATTAATAGAGCATACTTGTCTAGAGACATCATCAGGTGATATGGGAGAGAAAGAGGGGAGTAGGAGGGAGGCGGAGAGGGGGGCCAAGGAAGGCATGAGAGCAGATGATGGAGATGGGAGGGGTGTAGAGGAGAGTGAAGACAGGGTGTGCTGAGTTTTAGTAATGAAGTGATAGGCCAGTGCAGTGCAGAGGGTAATGGAAGGCAGAGGAGAAATGGAGACTGCAGTAGTATTGGCAAGTTCCTTGCAGACTTTGAACAATTCAGCTGTGTTGTTTGCGGCCCCAGAAATGCAGACTTGGATATAAGCCTTCTTCTTCGAGCGGATGGATAGTCTGCATTGCCTTTGGAGCAGGCGGCAGGTCAGTCTGTCAGAGGATGTGCTTGAAGCCTGCCATTTCCACTTACCAACTATGTACTTGAGTTTCAAAGAGACTAGGTCAGAGTAACACCAGGTGTTGCGCTTGGAGGCAGGTTTCATGCAAATCCTCATGAGAGGGACAAGGATATCCAGAGTGTTGGAGTTGGAGAATTGAAGGTTAGTAAGGGCTGTGTCAGTGTGAGAGTCAGTAGCAGGAGTGGGAGGGGGAATGAAGGTGGCAGCAAAAACAAATTGACATCCGTTTCATTGGATGAATGACAGAGAAGGAGACTGGCAGTGCAGGCGGGGGCTTATCCGGGGAACGCAGGAGTTCCAGGTGAGAGGACATGAGAGCATGGTTAGACCAGGATAAAGTTGTTGAAAGGGGGTTGGAGAAGGGGATGTCTGCTGAGATGAGAGTATCCAAGGTGTGTCGGGCTGAGTGCGTCAGACCGGAGGGATGGATGGAGAGGGAAAGAGAGTCACAGAGGTTGGGGAAGAGTCCAGAGGCCGCTTCAAGGGAGTCAAGGTGAATATTAAAGTCTCTGAGGAGAAGGATGGAGGTGTAGGCCTGGAGAGAAGATGTGAGGTCATACCACTCTTGGAGGAAGAGGAAGACCGTACAAGGAGGTCTGTAGATGATGGCAAAAGTCAACAAGAGGATAGGAGAGACATCAAGCCTGTAGTTGAGACATTTGAAGCAGGAGTAGACTGAGTGAGTATATTATCAGGGACCCATTCAGGAAGATCAAGGCCACTCTGCCCTCCAGGAGGAGAGTGTCAAAACTCGTGACAGAACTGGCCGTGAAGGATGTCTTGGTGAGAGCGAGGATGTCGAGGTCTTCAAGGTGGTGGCAGATGTCAGAGGAGTGTTTAATGGCAGAGTGAGAATTGTGGATAGCTAAGTGGAGCTGGTTGCCACTTTTGAAGGTCTTCTGAGGAGGGATACAGGAATGTGGTAAACCCATCCATAGTAGCAAAGGATTAGGAGGAGTATCAGAAGGAGAAGTGGCAGGAGAAGGGAAGAAATTGTTGAGAGACGGAAGACGCCCATCAAGGAGTTGGAGGTTGGGTTGAGAGCCCTGGACCATGACAGTGCCATTCAGGTAGACATTAATGATGGTCCTTGAAGATGGGACACATGCTAAGCGTACTTCCCAAAGGTGCCACCACTAATGGTTGAGGAAGAGAAAGGGGAGAGCACTGAGACCATATGGGGAATCCAAAGATCTGGAGGATGTCAGTAACAGTCTGCCTGGAAGAAACATTAACATATGTGTCAGTGATGGGCAGGCCTGGATTGGAGACCAGGAGATCTTTCTTGAACTTTTTCCTTCCAGACTTTGAGAGATAGGAATGGTGATAGAGTAGCAATTAGAGGAGATAGGGGAGATTAAAAGCACCATGGAGGGAGAGTGCAGAGAGAAGGAGGGGGGAGAGAAAGAGAGGGAGAAACTGCAGTACACAATGCCCAACTTCAAGACAACAGTAATGCAACCACCTAGATTGAAGTCTACAAGATAAAGGGAAAAGGCCTAGGTTTCAGAAAAAACAGATACACCTAGATGCAAGATTTCTGGAAAGACGGAAAAAACCTTTGTTTCAACATACAGCAGAAAAAGCAAAAACACCTAGGTACAACTTTTCTGGATAGAGAGAAAAAGCCTAGATAGAGGGAGGAAAGCCTACATATGGTCTTACCAGAAAAAAAAATAACAGGGCATTCCACCCCCACTCTAACTAAACACAGGAGAAAGAATGATGGTGTAAAACTTCACAAGAAAGTAGAGACAGCCTGCTTTCTTGGGGCCCGACGTAGTGACACTTGCCAACCCCACCACCATTGATGTCAAAGGAAGAAATGGATCAACATCCCCGATGTGCGATGGGACAAAAGCAACACCACCCTGCTGGAGAAGAAGGGGATGGAGAAAAAAGAGGAATTACTGTCATATAAGTGTTTTTCTGTGGTCTTCCATCTGCAACATCCGGGAATGGGTTTGTGTCAAGCGGTGGGGGCAAGAGAATTGAGGAAAAATCCTTGCAAATGTGGTGTATTGCCTCATTGTTTTTGCCGTCTTATCCCTTCATGTTTTTCTCTTATATCCAGGGACCTGTTTGAGGGTTTCGTATATAATAAGGGGATGGGTGAAAGGGGGGTAACATCCAATGCACCACTAGCCACTGTCCACGTAATGGCATGATCAAGGAGGGAATCATTACACTCCAAGTTGTTTTTGAGTAAATCAGCGAGTCAACCTCACACTGGCTCTGGGAATATGTGGTAAGAGCACATGGCAACATTAGGAAGGGAGAGAGTTAATGGAACATTTTATATGTTATCTGGCTGGTACCTTGAGGAGCGGGAACATCCAGAACATTTATCCCAAGAGAAATGCTGGTGCAGAAGGTTCGGTGCTTACTTCATATGGCACTGTGTGAAGTTATAGGTATTTTCCAGGGACGAGCAATCACTGTACATTGGTTGGAGGAAGTGAAGGTAGTGCATGATGGCAACTACATCAATAGGAGATAAATGGCAGAGAACCCTGACATGAACAACATGGTACTGCATTTTGAAACAAAGGAACGCAAAGGGGAGCTTATGTTTACCACACACAACGCACACACGTGCTTCAATGAGATGGGCCATCCCCTCCCTGGTGCAGGACCCGTCCATTGATTGACATTGAATGGGCAGTTTTCTATTGCTTTAAATGTGCAAATTTAGCTCTGCCAAGGGGGGTGCACCTATTAGTTACACAAGTAATACTAGGGGGATGGAGTAGGGAAGAGGAGGGCCTACTCCTGAGGGTTAGGACATCACTAACTGCTGCATTGTGTAACATATAAGCAGGTGCAGCAGGAGAAGTCCATGGGTACAAAGTGATTAACAGGGTTGAGGGGCACGCAGGAATAGGGATAAGGGGCAGGGGTTTCAGGTAGAGAGGGTCCTGTAACATGATATGAACACTCCAAAAGCCATTTATGAGCATAGGCCTCAAGTAAGTAAAACATTTTTCTTTTCGCAACTGCCGTCCCCATGTACTGGGTGGACATGGATTTCTCGAGCACTTAGAAAAATGCAGTGTGCTGGAGAAATGTTGCAAGTTGAGGGTTCTGAAGAGAACGTAGCTGCAGTTGAATGCGACCAACAGATACTTTTGAGGCCAGTGAGCTAGCACCTGCGTGCTTGCTGGGAATTTGTAGGGAACTAGAAATGAAATGCAGTCACATAAAATTCAACTACAGTGGAGTACCGGTTTTCAAATCGCTCTTTGAGATGAGCATGGGAAGAGGGCTGAGGGGCGAGAGAATGAACAACGGGGAACCAAAGAAAAGAAGAGGTTTCGATGTCCCTAGGGTGCAAATGTATTTTGTGTGCTTGCTGATGTCTACGGGGTACCCTATTAGTCAGATTCTGTGTATATGTCCACCCTTTACCAAGCTTTGGTTGTTTTGTGTGTTTGTTGGGAAATGACCAAGTACAATTGGTCATGATTATCAAGTAATGCTTTCTAACGTAATTGTGGGGCGGTGTGGAAAAGTTTGTGACACAACCAGGGGTGATGTTTTACAGTGGGGGCAAGGAAGTCATGAACCAATTACAATCATTCAATGTATGTCTGGGTATAGGGAACTGGCACAGTCCCTCTAATTAGCTTTGTAGGGTATTCTAAAATGTTTCAAATATGGTGTATGCAAATGATGTTGTTTATGCATAAATATGTTGCCCGTTGTGGGCAGCGTTAGCAGCTCACTTCATTCAGTTCATTTCCACAGGGCTGCCTGAACCATGCTTTCTCAGCTGTTACCTGGGCCTAACTTAGATTGTGTTACTTCCTGCTTGGTGTACACTCCTTCTTGGATTACTTTGGTGTTCCATTTGTCAATTGCTTTGGAGGACCTCTGACACATTTGTAGGCCCCAGCGAGATCCTCAGTTCTCTCTGCAAGCTGGGGTTATTCCGGATGTACTCCCAGGGGTGCAGGCCAAGCGAGCCCAGACCAGTCCGAAGTGCACAACCGAGGAGGCCCTGCAGATGCAAAGCTCACAAAGGCATGGCTGAGCCTGAGTGCCGCCCATGCTCTGTTGGAGGTGCAGGCCATAAGGTAGACTTGGTGCTGGGAGGACTCGAGGATTTGTGAATGTGCCCTTGCTTGAACATGTGATATCGTGGTTGCAACTCCATGGAGGCGGAGGGATCTTTTATGGTTTTTAGGACGCATCGTACAGGGGGAAGGAGAGGGTGTGTGGCGGGCATGTTTGTGTTAGAGCAGAAGGATTCGTAGACTGTAGCAGACCCCATTAGGTGGGAAGTGTGCGTAGTGCAGGCAATTGTATAAGTGCATATTTTTTGGGGGTATGGGGTGTTGATGAATAGTTGATTTATTGAAGGAAAGCATGCAGTAGGAGAGAAGATGTTAGGTACGTCTGTCATCTTGAGTGTAGGTGTTTTGTCGGTTTATTCTTTGTATAATTTGTTGTTTTATGTGGGTTCAGCCAAGGGGGAAGGGTTGACACCAGAGGCAGTGTGTAAAGAATTGCACTTGGCACAGAAGTGGCAAATGCAAGGCTGGAGCAGGGTGTGGCCAGATATTTGCATACTAACATAGAGCAAGTTAAGTAGCAGGTGGACTTGTGGAGAAGGCCTTATGTGTACTAATATTGAGTGAGTGGGTAGCCTATGGAGAGGGCCGGTGGGCGTGATAGTTGTGAGTGGGTGGGCCTGTGGAGAGTGCCAGCGAATGCGGAAAGGGTGTGAATAGGTGGAATGGTAAGTATGGATGTGTGAGGGGAAGGTGGGGGTGTGTAAGAGGTAAGAGTGAGGGAAGTGAATTGGGGGACTCTGAGACGGCGATATTAGGACAATTTGGAAACTAAATTGGGAAGGGGATGGGACTCCAACAGTAGCACAGTCAGAGTAGAGAAGCAGTTGGGAATGGTGTTCAGGGTGGACGTGCCCTGGAACATTCATATAACAAGTTGCCCCAAAATCATAAAATACTCAAGTACCATTTTCAGTGGGTGTAGGACACTGAGGGACAGTGCTTCCACGAATGAGCAGGAGAAGGAACATTCGATAGTGGAATAATAGAAAGCATGTTTTCATATTTACTAGCAACTTTTAAGGCATCATGAAGTAACACACAGACAACAGATTCAAAGTTCAAAATAAAATGATTTATTAAATGAAATGTTAGGATGGTAGAAGGCCTAACTTGCCCTATTCTAAGGTGGGATTTTCCTACCTGAACGAAAATAAGGAAATCCTGAGTCAAAGAGTTCAACTTAAAAGTCTGTTTGTGTCAAAAACCTATGCTTGCCCTCACAACTAATGCTAACTAATGTGTAGGGCTGTCAATAATAAATGTCAATAATAAAATAAATGGTGATTAACACATAGTTATGAACTTCTTCCAGCTCCTAGCTTCCTTTTCAGCTCCTCTTCCCCAGATTCAAGAAAATTCCAGAAAGGTTTAAAGATTACCTTTCTCTAGTTCAAGGCACAACAGAGCCACACAATCCTCTGGGTTAACTTCCCCAAGTTCTAAGCAACACCGTTCAAAAGAAAAGGGTCTTGAGGCTTCAATATTAAGACAGCATTTGCAGTTCCGCAAGTCTCAGGATTACCTTGCCCAAGTATTTAACTGAGCCACTTGAACTTGTTATAGTCTTTTAAAAAGATTGACACAACTTTAGGTCAGCCTGACCCTCTTTCAGTATTGCATCACCAAATCACTTATAGTTGTTCTCCTTGGCTTGCTTTACAATGTCTTTGGTTTTCACAATTTAGGGCACACTGGTGTGGATGCAATAATCAGACCACATGGTCCACCCATAAAAGGTTGCGCAACCAGGATCCATAGGCTCTTCAGCCCATACAGGTTTTTCTGTACTTGCCCCTACAGAGTCACATTCACTTAGCCCCTCATTGTCAGCCTGTTGGCTTTATGTACAGCTTTACACTCTTATGATTTCTCCTAGTTAACTTCTTGGCTTTGCCGTAATGTGTCAGACACCTATTGCCAGTCTTTGGCTTTGCCACACTGCATCCATTCATAAAGTTCACTCTGTGGTGGTCTTATTCATGCTTCACCTTTCTATGGCACTCTGTCTCACTTGCGCTCTTTTCTATAGGTTGCTTTCATATGGGCACTTTCCCTTTTGCTGTCATCTGCTATTTGCATTGCCCATAAAGTTTTTATCAATTCAGTATTTCTTTTTCAGAAAAGGGAGCAAGCGCCCCTCTCCAGAAAGAACATGGCATGATAACCTGTTCTGTGTTTTTTCCGGCTTTGAGAGTTCTGCAGCCATCGCTTTTTCGCTCACTGTACCTTTCACAGATGGGAAATAATATTATATCAGTCTTTGTCCCGCCCACATCGGCAGTCCAGCACCGAAATGCTATGGCAATTCCCTTCTGAACAAGAGTATCAACAGCAACCCTATTCACATGTTTCAGCCTTGATGGGCCTCATCAGTGAGGTAGAGCTGTGCCTTTCTGAGCACAGTGAGCAGGGGGTCCATGTCTGGGTTCCGCCAGGTAACTCAGGGTGACCAAACCCAAGTTCCTTGCAAAATATCATCAGAAAAGGTACCAGGCGCCCCTCTCCAGAAAAAACATGGCATGATAACCTATGCTGTATTTTTTTCACACTTTGAGAGTCCGCAGCCATCGCTTTTCAGTATTTAATATGCTTAATTTCAAGTTTTCAATCAGTTCGGTATTCAATATGCATAATTCAAAACAGCTTCAAGTCTTTTCAGCACTTCTTTACCTATGTGCAGCCCGCTATGAGCGCCCTGGCTTTGAGTGGCTTTCCCTGACACTTATCGGTCCTGTTGAATCCTCCTCGGCGGCTCCTGCTGCTTTTTTTCTGCTTCTTGTGTTAGAGGGCCAGCCCCTGAGAGCACTGCTCACACACCGGGTGCTGTCTTGCACACACCAGCCACTCCAATGCCTCTGCATGCATACGGATGGTGCCCTCCTTTCTTTCCTACTCACTTGCAGCTCCAGCTGCCTCCCCCAACATGGAGGCTCCACGAGCATGTGTCAGCCTACGAGCTGTTAGGGAGAATTCTCAAAAATGTGCTGATTCCCTTAACCTTAGACACCCCCAGCAACGTTTCTCGATTTTGAAGACTTGATTTTTTAACTGGAAAGAGTGTGAGTCTTTTTTCCCACTCTTTCATGTATTTTGATGTGTGTTTTACATTTGTGTTCTTTGATTATGGAGTTTTAGATAACTCCCTAGGCACGATCTGTTCATGTGTGTTACACAGCACCCTCAGTGCAGTGACACAGAGATGTCTTTTAGACTTCCCAAAGGTTTAGAAAACCGTCTCTGGGATCAACTACTGTTTCCCAGAGAATGTAAAGTGAAATTGACTTTACTAGTCTTTACCAAATTCCTAGACCCAGCACACACCATCTTACAATGGAGTGCTGGAGGGGTTACATAGTATCCTGTGTGTCTAAACACTCATGTAGCAGTCAAATGCTACCCTTTCCTATTGAAAAGGCTGGTGGCAGTGGGTTTACAATGAACTATCATTATTTTTCCCGACCGCGAACACCGGTAGCTAAAAATCACGGGAGCCTTGTTTTTCAAGATGGCGCCTTAAGCCCCTTTGTTTAAACGGGTCCCGGTCTTCTTTTTTCGCCATTTCTTTTTGGAAAAGTCCTTCTAGATTTTGTCGCTGCATACCTAACCAGGTTTGGTCCCTTTGTTAGTATGGCTTTGGCGGGCTTCAGTACTGAAGTCCACCCTTGGGGTCTGAGTGTCTGGGGTGGGCAGGAAGTGAGGGAGGTGCCCGAAACTCCCTGTGCTTAGTCTCCTAGGAGACCCAAATGCACTCTGGTGTGATTGGCTGGCTGACTGTCCGGCAAGGACAGCCACCCTGCTGGCTGAGTGACAGCTAGGCTGGAATGAAAGGGAGAAAACTGTTTAAAAGGCAAGTCTCGTGGACTGAAAGGCAGAGTTGGCCACTGGAACGAAAGAACCGAAGACGAGCTGGAAGAGGACAGCTGTTGCAACTCCTGGACCGTTGGTTTGCCCGGTGAAGCCCTGCTGCAGGTCCAAATTGCCAAACTCCATTCAAAAGAGAAGCTCCTTCAAGGATGCCTTCTTGCTTTGAGTTAGTGGGACCAATCAACTTGTAAGACACCTGGATACCATTCTCAAGGCTGGTTAGGATTAAACAGGGAGATGGACACCAGCTTTTGTTATTGAATCTACAGCTACTGGAACTGAAGTGTCTCTATTTTGTTTGCTTTCTTCAACAATCCCGTGCAGTGCAGGAGTCCTCCGATGTTCTCCCTCTTGTCCCCACGATTGAGGCTCAGGAACAGCGAGATCTGCAGGAACTGCCAGGAACCACAACTTCAGCATCATTTGTTTCTTCATATAAAGGTACTGTGCCAACCAGATTGAGATAATGGCACTCTTGCGGTGAAAGTTTGTGAAACTTTCCCAACTTGCAGGCCTAATCAGCTTGTGACCCCACAGATGATTCTTTTTCGCCTAAACTACTTCTGAGAACTTTCGCAAAGACTTTACCGTTTGATACCAGAACTGCTCTTTCCTATCGAGAACACTAGCCCATTGACTTTGGCCTGGCCTATTGACTTGAATTGAACTCTTCTGGTGAACTGAAACTATTTGCACTGTCTAGAAAGTATGTGTCATCTATTCTAATTACTTTTGTCCTTTTTGCTCACTGCTAAGTGACTGAACACCATTTTGCTCCTATTTCAGGGGAGCTCAAACTGTCTCAAAAGCTTAGAGTTTTGTATTGAAGTGTATTGTTATAAAATATTAAGTTGTCTTCTGCTAGTGAATTTTTTTCTAAATGATTGTGTAATAAATTAATAAGTGTTTTACCAAGAAACCATGAGTATAAGTGTCTACTTGAACCACTGTGATTGAAAGTCCTCTGTGTAACTACTTGTACTGCTCACATTCACTCTTGAGATAAGCCTGGCTGCTCAGCTCACTACCAACAAACTGTGTGGTACAGACTTATACCAAAGGTTGGTCTTGCTTACACCTGTAGTCCTAATTGTGTGTAGTGGTCACAGAGGGTACTGCATGCAATTCTGCCTAACACAAGCCCAACTTGCCTGGTGCTCCACAGGTCCTCTGGGATGTCAGCCGGTGTCCTGGCTCCTTCTCAGGTCCCACCATGGCTGCCTCCTCACAAAAAGGGTCCCCGGCTGGTCTCTCCCACACAGGCCTCCCTTCTGCTCTCTCTGCTATTCTCTGGCTCTCCCTTTATTCACCAGCAACCACTTGACAGGTTGCATATGTGGATTCTCAATTGGGCTTGCCTGACTATAATTAAAGGGACATGCCTGAACCTCACAGTAGTCTGCAGGCATCTTCCTCGTCCCAGTACTAGAGTGGTCAAATGGGTTTTTAGTGTTCATTACTCTCAGTAACCTCTTCCTCGTCGCAGTACTGTCAGAGGTAAAATGTGGGGAAATGAGGGGAAATAGCTTACAGTAGGCTATAAAGGCTGTGGAAGGATTAGGTTGGTCTTCAATAGGGAAAGGGGAATACCATGCCTCTCCTGTGGGCACCCTCCTCCCAGTCCCCAAGGACCCTCCACTTATGTGATCCTCCCTTGCTTCTCCACCCCCAGGGTCAGGATCCAAAATTGATGGCCTTTCCCTGAGAAGAGGATCCAAGGGGAGTAGATGTGAGGACGCCCTCAGGGTTCTCATTCAACATATAAAGGATCTAAATTAAAGAAAAGGCAAAATATCCTAGGGCACTGGAAGCTTCATGATGTCCCAGGAGGATAACTCAGCGGCAACATGTTCGCCTTGTAGGCAAGACGACATGAAGCAACACAGGTTCGATCCTCGGGTCTGTGCTTAGAAACCTCTGGATATTTAAGCACGTTATAAATACGCAACAAAAAAAAAATCCTGTAACATTACCTCGATGCCTGCGGGCTGTGTGAGCGCTTTAAAATAATGCAAACAAACAAACAAATAAATAAATAAATAAAATAAGATGAAAAAGGAGGAACCCGAAAAGGGACACAGGCATGACAGTTATGTGGTAGTATTGCCTAATGCACTGCACCCTCCCTACGGATTGTACATAGCACTGAAACCTTCCGTGGGGTTCACCAACCTACTGCGCGTGTCCCCCAGTAGAGGGGTAGCTATAATGGGGAAAGGGAAGCCCAAGGTGTGCGGCATTAGGGATCATTTAATGGCTGACATAGAAGAGTTTGTGCACCAACAGTTGGACACCATGTTCAAGTAGGCAGAGTTAGTGATAGAAAAGGAGGTTCGGAGACAGGAGAAAGAGCAGGGGCCAGTAATGATAGGTGGACATCTGGGAAGATAATGTTTAAACTGGACAAAGAAAACTGTGATGAGGGGGAGGAAGGGCAGGACGGGCCTGTAGCAGTCTCCATCGCCTTGGAGAGGGACGAGGGGACAGACATGAGTATCAGGGAAAGGTGGGAGGACAAGTTCCGGATGCGGATCAGGAGAAGGAGCGGGGACGGAGCCAATGAGAAAAGGTGTATAGTCGGGGAGAGCAGGGCGGGCTCCGGTCCTCAGACCCAACTGCCCCTGTTGAAGCGGGAGAGGGGAGATGCCCACTATGTACCATGGAAGAGTGGGCAAGTGAATATATGGCCTCAAGAAGGAGACAGTGAGTGTTAACCTAGCGATCAGGGATATGAAAAGCTTGTTCACCACAATAACGGGGGAGTGAGGAGACAGAATAGGGGACCATGCAGGATACAACAAGGATACAACTGAGTAGTAATATACATGATGGGGGGCCCTTTAATATTTAGTGCGCCCACGTCTGGAAAGTGCTAAGAATGATGTAGCCCTATACTTTGGACATGGGGGCCATATTGGACGGCAAGATGAAAACATACCACAAATACAGGAGATGTGGACGCTAGAGACTTGACAATCGTGATGTAAACATGCCCATATTTTATCAGATACTGCTCTGAGGGCTCTCCCCTGGATGAACAGACATAAAGTAGTAGGGATAGAAGCTAAGAGGTAGCCAGAGATACAGTTGTCTATCGTACACTTTTGCAAACAGAAGCAAGAAAGGGAGAAAGGGAGAAAGATGCAGCACATAATGCTGCAAAGACAGAAACAAAGTTAGTGCAGTAAAAACTAGCAGAGCTTTCAATGGAAGCGGCTATACTCGCCCCAAGCCCTGCAGAGGTGGTTCCCGCCCAACAGGGGGATTTTGCAGTGGGAGGAGGACCACAGCAAGTGGGGTGCCCTCAGCCACGGTACTCGTAGCATTAAGGGGGTCCAACAGCCTAATATGTATCTGCAGAAGGAATTCACCCATCAATAGGATACTACCAGCAGGGCAGAAAGTACTCAGAGAGGAGTAGGGGATTTGGGTATGGAGGAGCAGGGTCCAGGTTTTCAGGGCCATTTTCTTTTGTGGGCAACAGGGCCATTTTGCACAGATGTGACCATATTTGTAAGAACTTTATTATGATTTCGGGGGACCACAAACAGGGGCCCTGCCGATACAGCATCAAATACAGCCCACACACCTGCAGCCCCAGTAACCCCCACCGCAGCAACTACAGACCCCCACCTAAGCAGGGCCCGAAGAGATCCTAGGTCCACGAGTGAACGCATTGGAAGGACCCGCATAGGACAAAATGATTTCTCGTTTTTGATAGACACTGGGGCCACCAAGTCCTATATAAGGGAGGGTGGGTTCTCCCTGTTGAACAAAGTCATGGACACAAAGGGCTTCTCTGGGGCTATTGTCATGGTTCCAATAACACAGGATTTACCATTAACAATAGACACTAAACAGCTTGTGGTGCCCATTCTCCCATAAACATAATGGGGAGGGACTTGCTGAGTAAGCTGAACACAACTATTTTGCTCTGAGAAAAGGGTATGGTATGCTCCACACCTGCAATGAACCCAGAAAGGGTTGCAATCATCATATAGGCCTACTGTGCACACAGCACTTTGTTGGTACAACTGTAAGGAACTCATGGTGGCAACAGTAAAGACAGGCACAAGTAATGACAGTTAAAGGGTTTTTATTGAACTTTTTTTTTTATTGACCTTAGTTTAGTAAAGGAAAACAAACTTTTTTGTCATTCACATTCTCACATCTATTAAATCAAAAGGAAAAACAGAAAAAAACATTTTACAAACTCTCTTTAACATAACAGTCCTGCACATGTAATGTAATCGACTGAGTTTCAATCCTCTAGTCCTGCTTTCAAGATAAACAATCGAATACATGTGCATGTCCTCAATCAAGGCAATCAGTCAACTCAGTCGATCTTGGTAAAATCATGTCTACAAAATTAATGACAGCACAAGTTAAATGGGCATTTATCCCCGATATTAAATAGCTCCTCCATTCAAGCATATTTCCATTTTTTGGGGCAAAGCGTTCTAGATGCAGGGACCGCTGTTCAGCGATTTTGGGGCACTGGATTATCAGATGTTTAATTGATTCCACCTCTATCTGACAAAAACGACAAATGTCACTCTTACTCGCCGGGTCGTTTCTTTTCATCAACCTCTCATGGGTGTGATAAAGATTTAGTCGTAGTCTTAAAAACTGATTCCGGTGATAAGGCGAAGGGAATTTGGCAAGGTACTTCGACATTTCACCCGCTTTTTGCGATGACATTCCCAAGTCTATAGCTGATGACAATGAAATTCGTTTGTCCATATTGATTATCCAATTCCATTGTCTGAACTTTTCTTTCGCCAATTGTGGAATTTGCAGCACCAGCGCCATATTTATATCTGCTGCTATTTAGCAGGGAGGCTGACGCGTCATGACTTTTGTTGTTCAAGATCAGGTAAGGTTTTGTTACAGGTGTTAGTCTCATTTTTCAGAGGACTGTTATAGATTTCCACAATACAAGGGAATACAAAGAGTCAAGTCCCAGCTCGTGTCTAAGTGCCACCATTGAGACACATTGAGGTAATTTGAGTACCTTTCGCCAAAATATCCCCTCCAGTTGCGTCCAAAAATTGGCGTCGATATTCCACCCTGCTTCGCTGCCAAAGCATACTACAGGAGTCACTTTTTGCTGGTAAAAGGTTATTAATGGCTGTAGGGAGAATTTCCCATGTTTAACATGCAGTTTTGTACCTTGCAGAGCGAAGATCCTCATTCAGGATAAGACTTCATTAGTCCAACTGCACTCTCTTCTTGAGATATTAAATGAGACTCCCAAGTAGCGAATTGCGTCTGTTTTGGTCAATGGCTCATTATACACTTTCCACCTGAAAACATCTTTCTTAGTTTTGGTTTTCGGACCCAAAGCGACAACTTGTGACTTCTTCACGTTTATGGCCAACTGTTAGCCGTTAAATATTCTTGCAATGCTGACAGCAACCTTTGGAGTCCTATTTCGGTGCTATCTAAAACAACCACATCATCTGCATAGATTACGTGGCTTAAATGATTCCCGTTGACTTTTGGAGGGAATGACCTTGTTTGTGCGAGGGCTGCTGGGAGATTGCATATGAAAAGTTTAAACAACAAGGCCGCTAAAGGGCAGCCCTGTTTCACTTTTTTGTGGTTTTTATTTCTTCTGATAATTCTCCTTCTGCATTTAGATGCACCCGAATACTGGTATTTACATATAGTGCCATCAGCGGAGACAATAGATGGTTAGGACAGCCCCAGGTCTTTAGTTTTTTCCCCAAGAACTGACGATTAATGCTATCGAAAGCTTGTTTTAAATCAACAAACACCAAAAACAGTCTTTTCTTGTGTTTTATGGCAACTAGATTGACCAAGTTTAATAGCATCAGGTTTAGTTCCACTCCAACTCCTTTTGTGAATCCAGTTTGTCTTACATCGCAAAACATTTGTGCCTTCTGCCACTGTGGAGATTTTTCTTTGGAGAAAGGTGGCAAATATTTTCCCCATCGTGTCTAACAGCGCTATGGGACGGTAGTTCTCCGCGTCATCACGGTTTCCCATTTTGAACACCAGGACTACCACCGCGCAAGTCCAAGATTCAGGGATCCTCGCCGTTAAGGCTATGTAATCGAATAGCACTTTAATAAATTGCGCCCAATTTCCTTTGTTTGCTTTTAACATGAAATTTGAAATGCCGTCCGGCCCGGCGGCCCACGAGGTCTTCAAGTTTTGAATTGCAATTTCGATATCTTCAACAGATTCGATAACATTCCATTTGCAGGCCTCTAATACTGGGTTGGGCAAGTTATATGCGTCATGGTTGTTAAAGACTGCCGTATAGTGCTTCACCCAGCCAGCGACGTTCACTCCATTTGATAGCGTACTCATCTGATTTAAATGACCAGAATTTATGGTTTGCCAGATATTTTGGCTGTCTTTTTGAATTATTAGGCGAAGCATCAATTCCGCTTGTTCTTGCGCCCGAATGATGTTAAGTGACTTCTGACAATTTTGGTAGCGTTGGAGTCTCTTAGCCACCAGCTGTTTTAGATTTTTCCCACCAGCCTTTAGCAGTTTCAGGTCTTTTGTAGCATTTTCTTTGCTTCTCGTAGTTCCGGGCTTAATGGATGCTTGTTATTTATAGTCCTCGACTTGTTTTTTTGAGTACAACAGGTAAATTGCTTTAATAAGGACACATATTCCACTTGCGAGCCTAGTGTATATGTGTGGCTATAGTCCAATGTCAAATTATCAATCTGCTTGCTGTTTATCCGCAGACAATTTTGAGCGCTATTGATGCTTAGTGAAGTTGTATAGCTGGGCTGCCATCTTGTATATAAATTCTCCCAAAATAACACTAAAGCATTGTGGTTGCTTTTCGCTGATTTCTTTATTAATAACTTTGAAATATGAGGATGTAGGTTTTCTGAAACCCAAATCTAATCAAGAGTTTTCTTTATCTCGCCTTGGTGCCAAGTGTTGGCTGCAGGGATGTTGCCTCTAGTGCAGCCGTTCAGCATTACACAGTGACGTAATGTTAGTTCATATTCCCATTTAGTTCCTCGGTCAGCAAATTCAGTTGGAATTTTGAACATATCACAAGGGTTACGCACTTTTGTTTTATCAAACCATGTATAGTTTAAGTCACCACACACTAGAATGAATGGGTCCACAAAAGACGCGTAACAGTTATCTATTTGAGATGTTATTGAGGCTAAGTAAGCTGACTCAGAAATCATAGCCGGGTTACAGTAGGTGTTTATTAACAATAATTGTTGTTTTTGTGTGTTTTCTGACTGGTCATGTATGGACGATTGAAGAGTGAGCGCTTGGACGTACAAATTAGGATTTTGGTTATTTAGCACTACCCAACCTGAAGAGTTCTTTATCATTGTTAGGAGGCCAGAAAAGGGACGTCCAAATAGATTTTTGCCAGCCGCGTTTAAGAATAGCATGTAACCATCACATGAAGGCATGTCACAGAGCCACGTTTCTTGTAGACAGATAAAAGTGCTCTTGATTTCCTGGGAACAACCTTCTTGAAACAGGTGGGCAAATCCTTGCATGTTCCATGATGTTAACAGTTGGGTCATGCCTCTTGACCCTGCGTGGTCCTAGACATTCCTATCTAGATTTTGTGTTTCAGCTGGGCGGGTGGACTGTTGTTTAAGTTGTTTCCACAGCACGTCTCTTTTGACATTATTGGAAGAAGAATTCCGACTTTTGTCATTTGTGGAATTTTGGGGAGACTGCTGATCTTCACACACCGATAGGTCAAAACCGAAGAACAATAGGTCTTCTTTAGCATCCAGCAGTGGTCGTGCTAAGTTCTTTGACTTCATGTGTAGAATTACCCAGTCAGATCTTAATTCTGATTTGTATTCTACAATTGCTATGTCCTCTGATCTTATATTTCGCAGCGCTGGAACATAGTGAAGCAGCCTCATTTAGTTGGCTCTATTTAGATTTACTTCATTTTTTTCTTCTAAAATATTTTGCAGTTCCAGTTTCGACCAGCCTGATTTTGATGTGTAGTGCAGCTCGGATCGTTCACTGACTCTTTGTTGCTTATGTTTTTGTGATTGCGCTGTGGTATATTTCGGATTAAACTTCAATAAACTGTTCACTGAAGAACCAAATGTTTGACTTCTTGCGCCATGCTGATCATCGGTAATGGCTAACTGTCCCTTGTCTCGCACTGATGGCCGCAATCCAGTCGGCCCCTGCGGGTTACGATCATTCCGCGCGCTGTTACTTGTGATAGCTTTTTCTGACTTCTCGTCACTGTACGTTTCCGGGGCCTCACCTGCAGTGGCCCTACTTTCTAATTCATCATCTTTGTCGATTGTGTATGTTGAAAAATCGCATAGATCTACTGACTCATTTACGGAGGGATCAACAGATGAGATAGAGTCATCCTGTTCACGTTTTGATGCTGTTTGTGAAGTGGTCACTGGCGCCTTAGGAGGGTTTTTATTAATAATTTGCTTTTCTGGCTGAATAGCCGACGGACAGTTTCTGGCGACTTCTAGCCATTGTGGCGTTGTCAAGTTTCTTATGAACTTCTTTGCATCATTTGTGCGAGGGCGTTTTGGCGCGGACCCTTACTAGTTGTTGTCACTGCTTTTGATTGCTTAGCTTTAAGCAGAGCTGGTTTCATGTTTGCAGATTTGATCGATTTGGCCGGACTAGAAAAAATTCCAAATGAGGCTTTTTTTTTTTCCACTGCTATATCGTGGCTCATTTGAGACTTCTGGGATGTAGACGCTCCGTCAGTGTTTACAATGGCTACATTGCACTGCTGGTGCCTCCATAATAGGCGAGTCTGTGATTTGCTAGTCAGCAGGAATATTCGAGATTGCAACTTTTGCTGCACCATCGACCATCAGTGCTGGAGATTTTGCAACCACTGCTTTCTCATTGTTTTTGGTTTGGCTTTCGGTGTCCAACGTCCCTAAATGACACTCTTTCAGAGAAGTTACTTCATTTAACATTTAACATTTGCCGGGGCAGGAGTCGAAGGTTGACCCGATGGGGCACTACCTTGATTGGCGATTACCAAGTCATTACTGCATTGATTGCAGGTACAGGTCTTTCTCCATTGGCAACTAAGAGGCTGCACTGCGACGTTATGCCTGATCCACTTTGTGCATTCAACAATAGCCTCAGAAAGATAAACTTTTTCATGTGCCTCTCGTTTAGTCATTTCGTTCAACCGAGAGTGCCATTGACATGATATTGCTGCTTCCAAATCTAGTCGGTTGACTAAATGCTCATTGAATTTTTCCAGAGCTGTCAATTTGGTATTCACGATGGACAATACGGGATTCTAGTCTCGCACTGCGTCATTCAAGGACTCATACAACTTCATAAACGGCATTAAAGCAATGGAGATGGCTGCTAAAACGTTATTATGAATCTGGATACCCACTGCAATGGAGATATTACCTTTCGTGTTTAAAGGGTCATTTGATTGATTGCTCGAAATCAGTTGGGGTGAACTAACACGTGTAGTGTCTTATTCGGCCAACAAGATTGGAGCTTTGTCAATTTGTAGACTATCTGAGAGCGACTTGCTAATTCCAGTTGCCTGACTGCCATCTGATAAATCCAGATTGATGGATCTCACTATAATCGCTGAGTCTTGTAGTGGCGGATTTGCTGGTGGAGTGGGTAGGTTATTTCATTAAAGTGCTCACTTTTCTAACATTTACAAGTGTGTTGTCTTGTTTGCTAATGAAGCTTTCATTGAGGCGCTCTCTCAATAGAACGAAGTCAGCTTTCAAACGTTCCGTCAGCCGAGCTTCGTGAGCAGCAACATCATAGTTCATGCAGTTGCTTGTGTTATACATTTGAAAGGGTGCTTTTGCCAACACCACATCGTCCATTTTTTTCGTTTCCTCAAGCATCGCAACTTCTCCATCTACCATTCCTGCTCCTGATTTACAGGTGAGCTTTTTCATGACGCTTACTTCCTTCATTTTATGAATGTTTTGCTGGAGCTTTTCTTCCTGGCCGGTATGTACCTTGTGGACTGACTCAACTGACTCGACAGCTTTGAATCGCTCAATTGTTTTGATATTTCCCTGTTGCACTTCCGACAGACCCTGCGGTTGTGTGGGACTCGCCCACGAAACTGCCAAGTTTAGAGCTCCGTCTGACGGTGACCGCATGGCCAATACATCAGCGTCTGTTATATCAAAAGTGAAGATTGTGTCTGATGCATCCAAGTACACCGAGGGCGGTGGCGTACTTTTAGATGTCAGGCTTTCGGGAAGAGCATGAGTTTCACCATTACTCAAAGGCTGTTCAGATAAGGCAGTCAGCGGTGCAAAAGTCAATTTTTCAGAAACTGACTGCCTCATTTCTTCAGCTTCTGCCAGCACGGCATTTACATTTTTCGCTGTCGGCAGAGCTGAAGCTGACATAATTGCTGAAGTGATAGTGGTCAGCTCTGCGGGTGCTGCGGGTGCAGCAGCAGATGAAGTTTCACCGCCGGCTGCTGGAAGTTCTAAAGACTTGATACTGGGCTTGATACTGGGCGGTGGCTCGCTAGATAATGGGCACAACTCGCTTATCTTTGATTTTGCTGTTTATGAATACTGCCACCGCAGCTGCAGTAGATGGTTGCGAGTGTGCGGGCTGACGCCCGTCAGCGTAGCTTCAAAGTCAGTGGATGGAAATTCCATCGGGGGTCCTTTGCACGTTCTGGGGCATTCTGAGGTGGACTGGGCTGACTGAACGCAGCTCCGAACTCTGTGCCGCGCTCCATGCCGAAAGTTCTTTTTTTAAGGGCAGGCCACAAAGTTAAAGTGACAGTGTCCAAAACACTGGCTCTCACGTTGCTGCAGCTCCTCAATGGAAGAACAAGTCTGCACAGTAACACAGACTGAGCTGACTGAACTCAGCCCCAAACTCCGAACTTTATAATGGGTGATATGAACACCTAATCTAAACCTAAATCTAAGATGGGTGCAAGCTACGACCATCAAATAATAATAAGGCAGCCCTAGTTGCGTCTTGTCAAATAAAAAGGGCCTATACTAAAAAAACGAATGCCAACTCCTTGCTGCTAAATTACAAGAAGAGTGTGCGATAATGTTCACCAGAAAAGAAAGAAGTGTTCACAAAATAAAAAGTCAGGATGGTATGGCTCGGTGTCACTGCTCCACGTTTGAAGCACGTGACAAAGCGGGTCTCTCAGGCACAGCACACTCTTTGGCCTTGTCAACACGAGGTCCACAGTTCAATTGAACTATATCAAAAAGCTTCAGAGGCTAAGTCTCCTTCTTGCAAAAGTCTATTGCTGCTTCAAAGAAACAAACAGATGAACAAAAGGTTACTCTCAGTGTTCTTGCACCTTGGGCGATTGCTCTTCGCCCTAGGATTTCCACCTGAGAGCTCAGATCCTCCCTGCAGCTTGGGCCTACCTCCGTCGGGTCTACTATGGCCTTTCTTTAACACAGCTCATGTAGTTCTAAACCAGTTCATGTACTGTTTATTTTAATCAGAAAGCAGGGTTTTCCTTCTCCTAGCTTTCTTTCGGCATCCCTCTGTTGGGTTCACACTTGCAACAGATTACAGTTCAGAACTCTATTGGAAAACAGGGTTCTCTTCCCCTATCTTTCCTCTGACCACAGGTCAGAGATGTTCGATTGCATAAAGGATTTGACGTAACCCTTATAGGACCACTCTCACGCCTCATGCCACCCCTTCCTAGGGCTTCTGGTTCTTGTAGTTTCAAAGAATGGGCCCCGGTCACCTGGACCTCAAATGGGCTTTCTCTAAAGTTCAACACATACACAGCTTTTTTCTCTTTCAGATTCCTGCGTAAATAATTTTGCCACTCGCAACCTTGGGCTCAACACAGTTCGGTTTACTAACAGTTTCCTCCGACTCACCAGTTGTGCTGAACCCCTTTGGCTTGTTCGTTCTATGGAGTCAAGGTCAGTACCATTGTAGCCAGCTTGCCTCTCCGCTTGCGTTATCAAAGCGGGAGGCCCCCGTGTACCATTGACATCGCTGCTTCGCACACCAGCTGTAACTCCCGGTCTTATGATTTCCCTTTTGGAGGTTTTGCGGGTCTGACCTGAAAAGGCCAAGGGCGATTCCCCCTTTGTCATCCTTCCAGGTCTCAATGACTTTCTTCTCCATTTGAACTGCCGGTTTGGTGTAGCTGTCTACACATACATTCGTCCTTGCTCAAAGTGTGCTTTTGTGCTCTGCCTTTTATCCCTATGGGGAAGGTAAAGGGGTGTCATGTCAGGTGTGTGTGATTATTATCAATTGCCTTACTCTGCCTGACCCATGTATTGGGACATTTCAGGTAAACTGCTCTGGTGTTAGGCCGTTGTCTGTTACTGTGTAAGAAAATGTTTGCGTGAGAAAAGGGGGGCAGGAAGTAGAGCTTCAGAATATCCTACAGGGTAGGTTAGGGAACAGGTGTTACAAGAAAAGGGATTCTGCGCCTCTCAACCCTCAGTGTACGACTTCCACTCCCAGAAGAACCCTCGCCCAGGTGATCCTCCCCCACTGGTCCACCCCCAGGAACTGGATCCAATAGGAATGCTGTGTCCTGGCCACCTGGATGACAGAAATCCTGGTACTGGCGGTTGAGACACCTTCAGGTTTCTCACATCCCCTTCCGCAATGGGATGCAGCCGCATCTGCTTCACAGGGGAATGGGGACAGGAAATCTACATTCCCCTGGTCTTTTCCTTTCCGATGTTCCACCGTGAAGCAGTAGGGCTGCAGGTCTAGAAACCATCACATGACACGTGGGTTTGAGTCTTTGTGTTGGCTAATTAAAACTAGGTGAGAGTGATCAGTGACTAATGTAAATTTTCTTCATAAGAGGTAGTATCTCAGGTGGATAAGGGCCCACTTGATGGCAGGGACTCTAATTCCAGCACTTTTTTTTTATTTATTTTCATGTGGAAATAGTTTGCGGCTCATACAGAGATTGGGATGTTCTGATCTGTTGTAGACTTGATATAGGACTGCTCCTAATCTAGTAAGGGAGGTGTCCGTCTGTAATATAAAGTCTTTGGAGAAGTCCAATACCTTCAGGATTGGGATTTGGTACCGTTTGCTTTAAGGTGTTATAACATATAAAATCCTCTTTAGACTAATGACGTTTCTGGGGTCCAGCGTTCTTACGTTTATCAATCAACCTTGCTATTTTGTCCAAAAAAATAGGGATTAACCTAGGGTAATATCCTATCATCCCTAGAAAGGGTCTGAAATCCCTTTTAGTTTTTTGGTGTAGGTGTATATAGGATGGCTCTCACTTTCTCATGTTGGGGCTGTACGTTCCCGTACACTAACAAAAAAATGGATATTTTACGGCTGATTGTGCAATCTGCATTTAGATGGATTAGCAATTAGGCCGGATTGTCTGAGGACTCTCAGAATAGTATGAAGGTGGAAAAGGTGGTCATCCCAGGTTTTACTATAAATGACGATATTGTCAATGTAATCGCCACAGAAGTCAGAATAGGAGCGTATGATTTTATCCATTAGGTGTTGGAAAGTGTCTGTTGCTCTGTGCAAGCCAAAGCGAGGACTTTGAATTGAAACAGTCCTAAGGGTGTTGAAAATTATGTCTTTTGTTTATCTGGCCCATATACTGGTAACTGCCAGTACCCTTTTGTTAAGTCTGGACCCATCATGCAACCCAAGGATAGACTGCGTGTCAGTCGAGTCTAGGTACATTTCTCTCAGTACCGTCCATACATTTCTCTTGCAATTATTGAATGGCATGCCATTGTGAGAATTGCTTTTTGTCACCCCCTCACACCGTGCCTTCCGGTATAAGTCATTGGGCCTCATTACAAGTGTGCTAGCACCGTACTGGCACTGTGTACTGAACCAGCACACGCAGACCTTCAGTGGCGTAAACACTGTCAACGCACAGTGACCCCCACGGTGCTACCGAACCCAGTAGCCCTGTGACTGCAAACAGCGGGATGACTCGCCAGACCTCCCTGAATTACCAGCACAGCCTTATTGCGGGTAAATTACGCATACCATGTAAACAGAAACACATCCATAAAAACAGTGGTAGCACCGTGAACACCACGCCTGTAATACCGGAACTGCTTATCATTCATTAAACAATGCCAGGTGAGCAGCAACAAACCCCAGGTGTGCACAATTAGGCCAGCTGCACATCATTGGCCAATGGGAACCTACAAAAGGGTCACACCCACACCCCAACACAACCATGCTGGCAGTCGTCTAGCAGCAATTGGGATGGGGATACTGCAGTGGAGTTAGAAGCAACACTGAGGCAGAGGAGGATGCATAGGCGCAGGAGGCAAATGAGGAACCCGCTGGCCATCCCAAACATCAATGTACAGCAAGTACCACCCCACAGGCAGCCACCTCACCATGGAACCTGACCCCAAGTCAAATCCACACATTATACAGGCTTGACAGGGCCACAATAATACCAATTGTCACCCTCATCAATGAAGACATCAGCAGCATAATCAACATCCGGACTGCTCTGCCACCCCTGCTGAAGTTAGTCTCAGTACTGCACTTTCTTGCCACTGGAACCTGTCAGCACACTGTTGGGGAGCTGCATGTGCTGTCACAGCCCTGTTTTTCAAGGATACTTTTCCAGGTACTGGATGCACTATGTGCCATGTGTCAGACCACATTGCCCTACCTAGAACCCCTGCACAGGTCAATGCCACCAAAGTGGCATTCAATGCAATTGCCGGCATGCCCAATTGCATTGGTTCATTAGATTGCCTTCATGTGGAGTTGACTGTGAGACATGCAATTGAGGCAGTTTAAAGCCATCGGAAGACATTTCACTCACTCAACGTACAGATGGTCTGTGATGCACAACATCTCATCATACATTGCTGTGCACGTTTCCCAGGGTCCACACACAACTCTATGGTTTT
Organism: Ambystoma mexicanum; assembly: GCF_040938575.1. Taxonomy (NCBI): domain Eukaryota; kingdom Metazoa; phylum Chordata; class Amphibia; order Caudata; family Ambystomatidae; genus Ambystoma; species Ambystoma mexicanum. Next base: position 228,587,188 of record NC_090930.1, on the reverse strand, counting down.
GCAGAACTCCAATTTGCCAGGGTACATGGCTGGTTATGCAGGAGAGAGGACCCGGCTGTTGGGTGAGTAGAACAACCAATGCATGACCTCTGTGTAGTGGGGGTGGCGGGTGATAGACACTCACCACAGTGTCCCTGGCTTTTGGGTGAGTAGAACAAACAATGCATGACCTCTGTCTAGTGGGGAGGGCGGGGTAATAGACACTTACCACAGTGTCCCTGGCTTTTCGGTGAGTAGAACTACCAATGCATGGACTCTGTGTATTGGGGGAGGGGAGTAATAGACACTCACCAAAGTCCATCCAGCTTACCACTGCAACAGGCAAATGCCAGTATGCCATATCACAGGAGTACATACCCTGGCAAATGGAGAAAAAAAAACCTAGACAGGGAGTGGCACACCATGCAATGCCAACATGTGGGAGCGAGTATCTCCACCATTGAAAAAATAGTAGGTGCACGATGGCTACTCATCGTGCTGTGTGCAGTAGTCTCTTCAATCATATGGGCTGTGTCTGCCTGACTCAGATCTTGCCACCACCTTACAAAACATGAGGCACCTAGTACATCTGAACACACCACTGTGTAAATTGTAATGAATGAGACATGTAGTTGCCTGGCAGAACGTCACAAATTGAGACTACAGACTCTGTAGGAATGCGTGACAAAAGTGTGCAAAATTGAAAAAGTTCATCAAAGTCAATATACCACATAGCACATTCACATATGTATGTTGTAGTATGGCATGTGCTGATCTTATGCAGAGAGTCTGTACATGCTATCATTGCCAAAAACAAACCACACACACAAACATATCACCTTACTGTCACTCCCCACTGGTGATGCCAGATATGCACCCACACCATGGCTCATGACACCCATCCGATGGCCACGGAACAGGCATGAGGAGGCCTATAACTGGGCACACATACGGACATGGGGCATGATAGAGCGGACCTTTGGTCTGCTGAAGGCCAGGTTCCGCTGCCTCAGCCAATTCGGCGGAGCATTGCTGTACAGCCCCGTGAAGCAAAATTGTACTGGTCATGCTGCACAGTATGTGTATATACAGGAACATTCCACTGCCCCTGGACATTGAGCCAGCAGATGGGGATGAAGAGGATGAGAATGATGATGATGGGATGGGTGTACAACCAGGTCCGGGGTGTCATTGATGGACTACATGTACGTGGAGCACTTATTGATTCAAATGCACATAGTGCATATCAGTTTGGAACACTTACATTAAATGATTGATACACACACAGAAGAAGATTGTCCACTCTTAATTCACATTTGCAACCCAGTGCATTAAGAAAACAACAAATAGGAACAGGTGCAATGAGAAAATATGCCAACATGTACCCTCCCACCTCCCCAATGTATCCACCCACCACCCAGGCCCCAACTAGCTATTCCCACTATGGACCACCCCCACCTCTCCAACGAACCAACCCACCCCCAGAACCCAAGTAGCTATTCCCACTATGGACCACCCCCACCTTCCCAACGTACCCACCCACGGCCAAGGCCCAAGACACAATATGGTAACATGTGAAACCTTGGTATTTCAGAGTACCCTCTATTTCTTCCAAGCTTGGCCTCATGTATGTCCCTTGGAGTTGGCCCAGACAGCAGCGTGGACCTCCTCTTGAGGCTGCCTGCCTGAGAGCTTGATGGAGTGGTGCTGGTGGAGGGCACAGGGTTCTGTGAGGGTAGGCGGCTCATGAAGGCCTGTATGACCAGCGGCATTGTTTCTGCAATGTTGGATTGCACACTGTTGTCCTCATAGACCCTTTGGCCATTAACATGTTCAAGCTGGCACAACAGCTAATGGCACGTGCCAACCTGCGGATTGACTTCTTGTTGCTCTCCAGCTGCAACTGTGACTCATCGCATTGGAGCCTGGACTCCTCAGGGTGTTGCTGCACAAGTGTGGTCAGTGTGCCCTGCCGTTGTTCTATGCACAGCAGGTGACAGGTCAACTCCTGCAGTGATGGCGTTGGGGAGCGCATTGGACTCCTGAGGTCCATTGGGATGAATCTGCCCAGTCGATCAGGGGCGTGGGGATACCCCTCATTTCCTGATCCAGGTGCCTCACTGGCATGATGGTCTCGGGTTCTATCAGTGCCATCAGACTCAGGCAGGTCTGGTGGTGGTGCAGCACTTTCAGGTGTACCTATAGTGGCAGCAGGGGGATTTGGCTGAGGTTCCTGCTGGTTTGCTGGTGCTGTAGGGGTATTTGGCTGAGGTGCCTGCTTGTTTGCTGGCGATGCAGGGGCATTTAGCTGAGGTATCTGCTGATTTTCTTGCGCTGCAGGGGTGGTGGTTTCCTGAGTGCAGTGTACCTGGACTGTCGTTACACAACGGGTGTCGGGGGGTGCCTGCACCATATGTCAATTGTCGTCTTCAATGATGGGCACGTCCAGTCCCCCTTGACGTCTCCAGCTGACCCCGTCGGTCTCAGATGATGTTCCTGTAGGAGATTGAAAGGCATACTGTTAGTGGTGTCACAGGGTATGTATGGTACATTTACATGCAACACACTCCTCAAGCCGCGGTTACATGCATTTATGTGTGCTGCGGTCATGAGGGTGTGTATAGGGTTCCATTTTGGTGCATGCCATCTGTCCCCTGGGAGTACTGGGTGTGCTAGGGTTGATGGAAACTGTGATGTGTTGTTCTTTGTGCATTACTTTGGGGCGGGTTTAGCTTGATTCACATTCATGTCTTCACGCTTTCTGCACTCACAGGCCTCGCCAGGTCTCACTGCTCCAGCCTCCACTACACTGACTCCATCGATGCCTTCGAGGTGCAGCACTCTACTACATTTTTCCTTCCATGGTAGCAGCGTCAGTGGGGAATGTGGTCCACCTCCTGTAGCATTCCACTGCTGTCTGTGGGCTGCCAGTATGTTCTGCACCCTCAAGCGCAGCTCACCTAACCAATTGTGGCAGTCCTTGACCAAACGGGGTGTCACCCCCACAGTTGACTCCTTCTGGGCAGTCTCAGCTCATATGGCCTTTTGTCTCAGCTGTGTGCCGCACCTCTGGTCTACTGTGAACAACTTCCCTGCATTGTTGACTATGTGGTCGACAAGCAGGGTGAGTTATGCTTCACTGAAGCAGAGTTTGTGCTGCCGGCTCACTGGAATCCTCTATGACATCTCTGTTGGTGGTTTTAGGCTGTCACTGTAGCTGTGGGTTTTCTGGTACCGGTGGATTCCAGTGGATTTATGTAATGGCCCCCGCTCTCTTTCCGGTTTCTGTTATTCTGGCACCGGTATTTCCACCTCTGCTATGTCCGGCATGCACTGGGCGGATACGGATGTACCTGCAGGCATTTGTGGCAGTGCATCCGTCTCCGCCAGTGTTACCGTACTGGCGGTGGAACCGGTTCAGCACTTCTCTGATGCGTGCAGCGGTCAAGCCGTAATTCGACCATGTTTCTGCCTCCACGCGTTGACAGAACCGGTGTCACCGCCATCAATGTAACACCAGATTTCTACCACCAAACTTGTAATGAGAGCTATTATCGTGTTACCCCAACAGGTTGGCTAGCAAACTCTTCATGTTAATGTTATCCCTGCCATCTCCTTTTCTCGGGCATGAATCAATGTACCCGCACCCACTGTGTAAGATGGTATGCTATTCATCAAATTACCCTTGTCCATATTTGGCCAACGCACATACTGAGAAACTACGCTGTCATTCTGTAATAGGGGCACTGTGTGCTTATATCTCTCATCTTTCCCTGTTACCTGCTCCTGTGGGAATTGCCACCACCATATGGGTCAGCCTAATCCTGAGTCTCTCTGCTTAGGACCTATCCTCCCATTTCTCCCCTTATTCACGTGAACATATCTCCTCTATCTCCTCCTCCTCCTCCTCCCTGGCTTCGCAATCTGAATCGTTTTCGAATTGCCCACAGGGTAACAAATGTTTATTGGCAACCGGCTTGCTGTCCAATTTAAATATTATCTGTCCTTATCTCCATTGATTGGGCCAGGTTCTCACATCGCCGCCATTCCTCTTGCTCCCTTGCTGCACATACAAACAACTCATCCCCTTCTTTCAACATGTCAATCTGTCTCTGTGCACTCCGCCCTATTTCTCTAACAAGGGTAGTACTACCTGAGTCCCTTGATGTATGTCTGCCATGTGTGGAATCATTTTTGTTTTACTATATCTTTTATTTCTGTCGGGAGCATATTGGGGTTGGTATACCATGTGGCAGGCTTAAGAGGAAAGGACCCTGCTGTGGGTAGGGCTGACGGTGTAGCAGCAGCTGCTGTGCTCGCTGTGGCACTGGAGGCATCCTTGGCTTGGGTGCCCACACTCCCCTTCACTCTCTCCCCCTCATTCATGGGTGCCACTCCTCTTCATAGAACATCCACAATTCTAGAACTCCCTGTATTTTCTTCAGCTTTTGCCCCTTATATTTCGTCATGTGAGGGGCATCCATGTGCCCTATGATGTCTTGCTTGTGAGTGCCCTCTCTTGGCCATAGTGCAAATAGTTGCTGCAACGTGTCTCTTACTCATTCAAAGTGATACTTCACTATCTTGTCTCAATGTTGTGGCAATGTCTCAATCATGCAGTCCGAAGGAGCCACCATGGTGCCGACACGTCTCCCTCTCCCTGATCCCTTTGAGAACACTAAGCCAGAAGTTCCCAATACCTTCTTATATACCTTCTCTCATTGTATGTTTCCCTTCTCTCCCCCTTGTCAATGTTAATACAACAAAACTCAAAAATGATAATTCAACCCCGAAAGCCAATTAAGTGCTTCCCAATTTCATAATACAAATTGTCAACCAGTGTTTCTTCTAAACCTTTAAATTCACTCCACACCTATCACTTTTCACTTCTGCATACCCATACACAGCATGCTATTAAATCTTCCTAACACACACACACCCACCCACCTCATCAACCTCCAATGACATATATGTCATCAATCAATGAAAACATCAAAAACATCAAAACATATCTCATCCAGACAATCCCAACCCCTCACTCAAGTCTACCTTTACACAACAACAAATACTCCATCCTCCAAACTCATCAATTTTTAAACATACCCCTAATCACAACAACACACTACTAAATAAACCACCCCTAAATACCACAATTACAACTTTCTTATTTTTCACAAATCAAACAACAATATCACTTCTGCGCAGTGTGGTACCTTGTCTGTCACAAAGATTACCATACACCAATATATGAACACTATCCTTCTCTCCGCAGCATCTTTCTTTTCAACGGTGGAGCCCCCATGCACAATTTTACTACAACACTATGCTACTTATGACATCAACAAAATCTCCTTACACCATTACACCACACTGTCACTCTCCATCTAAGGAAAAATATATTTTCCAAATTGCATGCACTACTACATAGCGCAGTCTTTCCGTACTAGTGGGAGATCCCCACACCAAATCCCCTACTCAATAATAAAAAACAGAAAAGGACACGTTTACAAAATGACATACCACAATGTGCCTTGTGCTTTCATGCGAGAGTGAACTCACATGTCTGTCGATCCTCCAACTCTTTTAATGCTAGTCCTCTCTTAATTGTCTGCACCGTCCATTTAAGGCAGCCATGCCCAAGGGCTCAGGCACACATTTCAGGAATTTAGCATCTGCTATGCCTCCTTGGTTGTGCGCACTCAAACTGGTCTGTGCAGCAGGTCTAACCTTGCATGCAGCGGCGAGCGCTTATCTCCTCAGGTTCTGTCAGATCTCGCTGGGGCATCCAAAAATGCAGACGGGAAGATACATAAAGAAAGCAAACTTTTACCTGCCCCTTGTGGAACCAACATTTTAATAGCCGAAGAACATTAACATATGTTAATAAAAGTCTAACAAAAATATCATCCTAACACAGCGATTGGCTGATCACCACCAGCCACCTCAGCATCTCCATACATTGATAAAATATTGATAGTGGTTTTCATCTAGTCACAGAATAGTCATCACCCACCACACATATTCACACCCCCCCCTTGATCAATGGAAAAAAGGCACCAATCCCCTCTCAGGAAATGAGTTCAATAAAGGGCGCTGTTTTGTGTGCCGCAGGGGGCCCGCAGGTTACACTGCCTGATCGACGCTCACTATAACTACACCATGCAACCTATGCATCGATGCTCAGCCTTAAAACCTGTCTGACAGGCCTTCTGTGGTGAAGCCTGTGTAGGCTAAGGACGCACTGCTGTGTGCTGCAGGTCTTCAGGTTACGCTGACAAATCAATGCTGGCTACAACCATGCCACGCACCCAATGCATTGATGCTTATGGCAGCACTTGCCTAAGAGAGCTGAGCCCTCTAGGGTGAAGCCGGCACAGGCTAAGGGTGCAGTGTTGTGCACTGCAGGTCTGCATGTTACACTGCCCGATCGATGCTCGCTACGATTACTCCATGCACTTACTCATTGCTGCTCAATGCCTCTCTTGCCTTCAAACCTGCTTGCCGAGGCCTCTGTGGTAAAGCCCACACAGGCTAAGGGCATGGTGTTGTGCACCACAGGACACGCTGCCCAATCTATGCTTGCTACGACTACTCCAGGCACCCTGCACATCGACACATGATGATGCCCTTGCCCTAAAATCTGCCTGCCCAGCACTCTGAGCCGAAGCCCACGTAGGCTAAGAGTGCAGTGTTGTGTGCCACAGGTCCGCATGTTACGCTGCCCGATCTACACTTGCTACAATTATGCCATGCATCCTATGCATCGATGCTCGATGCCGCTCTTACCTTGAAACCTACCTGCCAAGCTCTCTGCAGCAAAGCCTGCATGAGCTAATGGCGCAGTATTTTGTGTTGCAGGTGTTTGGTGACAAAGGTGCACGGTGTACCCTCAATCTTCACAACTACAATGGCCACCCTTCAGCCTCCTGCAATTCCCGCCCTATCCACTCTAACTTCTGCAGGCCCCTGGCCAGCCCCACCACTCCCACCTGCCTACTAACCTCCCAAGCCCAAGTAAGCCCCTGCACACAGACTTGCTACTCTTTATCCGCCTATACTGCGCTTCCTTTATCCACCCCCACCACCTTCCTGCCCCCACTCCACACCTCTACCCCTCTCTCCTCTGCTCTTCTCACCACTCCCTCTGATGCTGAACTGTTCTCTGCACCATGCTTGTTTCCCGACCGCACCCTAAATCTCTACCCGCTCCCTCCCCAAGCTCCCATTGTGCACCCTCCTATGCCAGCCTCCCTCAATGCCCGTCTACACACACTGGCCCCCAGCACCTCACTTCATCTGCTCACCTGAACACACCCCACCGACCACCTCCTCTCCGGTGCTCTATTCTCTGCCATTGCCCATGCCATTGACATACACAAGTTCCTTCTCTCTCACAACCTCGACCTCCTTGCCCTCACCAAAACCTGACTCCATGATACCACAGGCCCCTCCCTCTCCATCACCATCACCACCTGGCTTTGCCATCCTTCACAATGACCGTGTCTCCCAAAGACGTGGTGGAGTCTCACTGATCTTCATAGACAATCTCCACATTTGCGACACCACCACCACCCCTCACCAACTGTCAATTTCTATCCGCCTAGCTCTCCTTCTCTGACACCAGCACCATCAACATTCATCTGATCTACTTTCCACCAGGCACCACCTCCCCCTTTGAGGACTACCTCTCTCACCTCCTCCTGCACAACCTTAAACTCCACAACAAGTCCCTTGCCCTAGGTGATTTCAACCTGGGCTATGGGGACCCATCTGACAAAGAGACCACATCCCTCTCCTCCATTATGGACTCCCTCAACTTCTCTCAAATGATCCTCAATACCACACGAAACCTCGGTTCCACCCTGGATTGACTGCTTGATCATAATTGCCATCCCTCTATCATCTCCAACACTCCCTCTGCCTGGACAGACCACCACATCATACTCTTCTCCAAGCCTCATTGGACTCCTGATCAATCCCATCTTCCATCAAAGAAGCCGGGAGCACTGCCTCCTGAAGAAACCCTCCTTAGACCCTGCCATCCCCGCTAACTACAGGCCTATCACCTCCGTCCCATTCCTCTTAAAGAAATAATAGACCACGCCACCTATATCCAGGTCCAAGATCACCTAGAAAAACACCACCTCCTAAGCCCCCGCCAATTCAGCTTCCTCTCTGGTAATGGCACTCCCTACTGGATCTAAAAAATCAACTTGATGATGCCCTTGCCCTTTCAACCTCTCTGTCCTCATGCTACTAGAGCTGTCAGTGGCCATTGGCTTGGTTGACCATACCATACTCTGCAACCACCCCCCCCACTGCTGCCCTATTCTCCCCCAAAGCCTGCCAATGGATCTCATCTTTCTTGTCCGATCGTACCCCACATTTATTTACCGGCAACCACTCCTCCACCTCTACCACCATCACCTGCGGGGTTCCGCAAGGCTCATGCATCTTCCCGACCCTCTTCAACATCTTTACCAAGCCCCTCTTTTACTTCCTAGTCTCCCTCCAAATCAAATACACTAACTGTGCTGATCACACCCTGATCCTCATCCCCCTCTATGGCATCCATTACCACGACACTGCCAACATTAAGTGCATCTATGAGTCTGTCCAAACCTGGATGGCAACTGCTGGGCTTTGTTTGAATGACAACACAACAGAGCTCCTTCTTGTCGGCAACCCAGCCCAGCTAGACAACCTAGAACCCACATCTCTCAAGCCAGAAGAGATGCCCACTGGTTGCAAGCAAAGGACCACATCTCCTTCTAAATTCTTACCGTGGCCCATTGCTGCATCAATAACAATACCGCCCAAGCCAACTTCCTCCAGACCCACCTGAATTGCCTACACCAACCTCCTACACACACCTATGTTCAGAAGAACCAGAGGCTCCAGCTTCCCCACGCAAGTGCCGTTGCGGTTTTGGAACTCCCTCTCGCCCCACCTCAGAATGGAGAACTCTTTGACTATCTTCAGTTTTCTGTTTAAGTGAACTGGACTGACTTGGAACTTCATGGACACACCTGACTTGTACTTAAACCATGCCTCTATGTTCACAGCGTCTTGATGCCTGTGGCTTTTTGAGTGCTCTACAAATTTAATACATAAAATAAAATAAAGGAAATGAACAGGCTTCATTTCAATTGGGCCATATTACCAAGACAATTGGAACTGCAACGCCCACCGAAAAGGACCAAAAGGCAATGAATCAACATGGCACATGCCTCCTCTATTAATTCCCTGTTCCCACCGTCTGCTTCTGCTCCCATGTAGCTACCTATCTTGTTACATGATGCCATCACTGGTACACTGCCTTACAGTACCGTTGCTTTCAATGAACAGTCTTCTAGAAAAATGGGACTGGTCCACAGCTGATCACCACTCCTCTTACTTCTTCATACTACTCAACACATTTCTCATTGTGGCTGCTTGAGAATGCTAGCTTTGGCATTTACAAACACCATTATTTTCTCAATTTGATGATGCAGTACTTGATGCCTGAGACCCAGCATTCATCCTTTGAGAAAAACGTCCCTTGCAGTAAAAGGCTGGCCATTACTTCACACCCGTCCTTGCCTGTCCTTGGACTCAGTCTGTTTGCAGGGTGCGACAAAATTCAATCCTGTGCTTCCTTCTGACAGCTGTGCCCTAATGCACTACAATGGCAGCGTATTGCCTCTACTTGAAGCCCATTCCAGAATTGCAAAGATTTTGCTCATGATATCTAGCATCCCTTCAAACGTGAGACCTTACAATATTGTGATATATGCTTCTCACTAAGGGCCTCATCATGGGTTAGGTGGAGCGGCAGAAATGTGGCAGTAACACTATTACCACTGCATTACCGCTCCCCCAATCCCGAGTTTGGGCAGAAAGCTGGAGATGTACCTGCAGCTCTGAGCTGGAGGTAAATCCCAATCTTTTGGCCTTCTTTTGGCACTATTACGGCCGGTGCTATTACCGCCAGCGTTAATAGTCTCAAAAATCCCCATGGAGTCCTATGGACTCTCAAAAAATGGGCAATTACTGCCTTTCCACTACTCGGGATCTGGCTCTAATAGTGCCTGACTGAGAAGCGGTAACGCTAATAGCTTTGCTAGTATCCCAGCACATTTACCGCTGAGATCCTGCCACGGCTAAGATGAGGCCCAATGTGTTTTAAACCTATGCAAAACATAGCGTACTGTGGAGATGTACGAAAAGGGAAAAGTGGTAAGTTGTCTGTAAACATGTATATGTGCTGTGCCAACTTATTGCACTGCGCAGCTTGTTATTCAGGTGTCATGTGCTGGACTCCGGGCAGTTGTGATACTCAAGATGCCCTCTGTTCCTAATGAAGTGTGATGCATGCTGGTATGTAGTGTCATGCTCCAGGTCTTTTCTGCCATCTTTTGTATCCATTTTTTTTCTAGCACCCACGAATGGGCAATTACCGGCTCATACCGAGTTTGGCAGACCCGGTAATTGCCCATTCGTGGGTGCCAGTAATAAGGGACTCCCACAGCCATTCGGCCCCATAGTGCTGAATGGGAATGGGGAAAGTGGTAGCACCGGTACTGTTAATAACAGTACGGGTGCTAAAGTCCTGTACTGCTCGCGAATGCCGGTACAGCCACCAGGTCAGACCTGGTGGCTGCAAAGGCACCAGTGAGCAGAACTCGTAGTATGGCAGTATGGTAGGAACAGTGCTGGTAGCGCTTCTGTCATCGCTTTTGCCTTACCGCCATACTTGTAATGAGGCCCTAGTGTCATGAAGTGTGTTTTTGGTTGTGTTTGAGCATGTTTTAGCGCGAAGCAATGTGTTACATACACATAATGTGCTGCACCCTCCCTATGGGCTGCAGTGCATGTGAGCAGTGCCATGTTTGGTGTCCTTTGGATTGACAAAAAAAAATGCTACCTCTGCCTATATTATATAAAAAGTAAAAGAAAAACCTACACTCATGAGCCATGCTACTGTTCCAGTGACTCATAGCCCTAGACGATCATCCTCAGGCAGTACTTCCGCTTCCATGAGGGGCAGTACACCTGCATCGAAACAGAAGGTAATACTCTACAGATGGATGTGAATGTGATTCAGTAGCCACCTAAACTGCAACATATAACAGACCAAAATAAAGTAATGTCTGATCAAGGTACTGTAAAATATATATTTTAATAAAACTCAGCACATGCAGAAATAACTAAAGAGAAAACATTGCACAAGACCAACTGTGAGGAAAGAACAGAGAAAAAGCAAAGTAAGAACGTTTCAACACTCTGCGCAATAAATCAGGGATGCAAGGCAAATTTAACCACAATGTTCTTTAAAAGGATATGTTATTTGGTGCAAAAGGTATCAACAGGACGTAACCAGTGTCTATAGCACAAAGTATGGACCAAGGATCAGTTACTAGTCAATATTATCTTGCAGCAGTTGTTGGCAGTTGTTGAGCTGTGAACCAGGTTTTGAACTTTTGTGCAAGCGGTTTGAGCAAAGTTCGGGTGCAGCGAGTCGTGTTGATCCAAGCTGTGAGCTGGCATTGAGTCAAGTTGAATGCAGTGGCTAAGAGAGGTTTGAAGGCTACATTTGAACAATTTAGGTTAGCGTGCTCACTAGTATTGGCTCAGGGTGAAGCCAGTTCAAGAGGTTTGGTAAGCACTGGGTAGGGTCAGGTTGTGGCACTCCAGTGATTAAATTTGAAGGACGGCAACTGTTTCAAGCAATGATCCTGATGCGCTGGTGTGCGGTTCGGTGAAGCAGTAGTTCGAGCTTGACCCGGTGTGAGTCTTTTGGTAGCTGCTAGTTTGAGACTTCAAGTGACACACCAGTGGTTTGAGTTGTGGTCTGGCGTTGAGCAGGTGATTCAAGCCAAGCAGGTTATGGGCTCTGAGAGATACAATGCAGTGTTTCACTGGTTTGAGATAATAGCACACTAGTACAAAGAGTTTGATTGAGTGCTAAAGGCAGCACTGGTGTGTCATGAGGTTTGAATTACTGTGATCCTGGTTCAAAAGCAATTCAACAAGTTTCAGATGAGAAACTCAGTCTTCACCTCACTTGCATAGGACTTTGGAAAAATCATCCCTCCTTAAGTGAATATTCCAAGTGAATATTCCAAAAACCTTATTGAAAGAAGGAGTGGTAGAGACCCTTTCTACAAAAGGTAAAAGACCACAGCTGATTGGACCTCAGCATGGCTACGTCAGCTGTCCAATCCCTAACGTTGCCTTCTGACATCACACCAAAAGTGCTTTATGCTACAGGAAGTGGAGATGACAAGAAGGAAAGATAGAAGCTCAGAGAAACAAGATGTCTACATTTTCAATTAAATCAAAGGCCTTTTCTATGCAACACCCTGGTGTGAGGTTACTCCTTTTGTTAATGGGCGTGCCCTTTGATTCTTCTTCCCTGGAGAGCTCTATGTAGAGTGTCTGTCCCTCTGGGAAGGATGTTACTTTGTCTCACAAATGTACATAGTGAGACAACCCCCAGGGCTACTGTCCTACTGGCTGCAGCACCCAGCCAGGGCTGCTAGGGATACCCATAATCTTTTCAAAGCTGAGCTGAGATCACAGGGCTGATAGATGTTTGATTTGACAATTGCTGTGGCTTGGATAATTATGAGAGCTGCTTGCCACCATGACTAAAACTTAGGTATGGCTTTTATTTACAGTTTAGCTTTCTACCAGGATAGCATCCTCATAGTTGTGTAGTTTTTGGGATAGAGGTAAATATCTTAAGTGCAACCCCTGTGCTGCAGAGGTTGATTGTCATTGTAGTTGTCAGATGGGCATCTGTGACCAATGATCCTGCTCTGTGCCACTGGAGAGTAGACCCTACAGATCAGGTTACTGGTGCAGTAGGGAACAGAGGCAGAACTGTCATGCGTTTGGCATGGAGTTTATGAAAATCAAATCTGATTAGCAGATTTCCTTTTCAGAAATGTAATTATTGACTTCAATTAATTAATGAATACAAATCAAAAAGCCAGGACTGCTACACTCTTTCCAGATGGCAAGTTCACTGTTTTTGTTCATCAGATGTTACTTAGTGCACCCTAGTGGAATACTTTCCCACCATTCACAGTACCATTCTAATCTGCAAAATATTAAAACCTTAATGGCAGAAACATTTGAGGTTGTTTAAAAATCTATTTATATTCCTCAGAAACACTGTGTTTTGCTATTTGTCATTTTTTGTAATAATAATTTTTGAAATAATTCTCATCATGTTCTCTTTATTTGTAGAAAAGTAAGATCTCATTCTGACATGAATACATTATTTCAATAGTTTTGGTGATTCATATAATATTGCATGGTATCATGCTTAATAGGAGATTGAGGCAGTCTCCTACCATATCTAAAAAATGAATATTATGTTATGTTGATTTATATTGCACACTGCTGCCATTTGCATGGTCTCCAGGTGCTTGTGGGCTCTGTAAAAAAAGTGAGTAGGGTTGGTTAGTGAGGGAGTGAAGTATAGCGTAGAGGTTGTGCTCATCTCTGGGTGCATGCAGAACCAGGAGAAACAGCTGTCTATGCGTGTCAGCTTTCTTGGTGTGCGCTGTTTTGTGCCCTTCGCTTGCTATTTCCGGAATGGTGATGTCCAGACTCTGAATTGTTTGCTGTCTGCATATATTGGGTTTGTAGCACATTTAGAGAGGGATGTGTGGTTTTCATGTTTTGGTGGGTTGTTTCACTCACCCCCTGGGTGTCTGTAGTACGTGAGAGTTGTGGTATGTGGAAAAGAGAAGGGGGTTGGTTAGTTGGGTACTAATGATCACTGGGTGCTGAGTAGTTGTATTGTCAGTTTTTCATTCTGTATTGTCCCATATCTTCTTAGGTTCAGGAGTATGGTTTGTAGGTGTGCACTTGTATATTTATCTTAGTGAGCTGATTAGCCAGGTTTTTAGACATTTCCTGAATGTTAGATGGTCTTCCATCATTCTTATTTCCTTCAGTATCGAGTTCCACAGTTTGCCTATCGGATAGGAGAAGGCAGTTCTTCTGAATGTACTTTTCTTGTATCATCTTGTTTCTATTTGGAGGTTGTTGCTTGATCTTAAGTCTCTTGCTGGTTGGTAAAGGTTGATGTTTGCTTGGAGGAATTTGGCTCTGTGTCCATATAGTGATTTTTGTGTAATGCATAAGGTTTAAAAGTTCATGTGTTTCTTTACTGGCAGCCAGTGTAGACTTCTCAGGGCTGGTGTGGTGCAGTCTCTTCTATTTAGTCTCCGGAGTAGTCTTTGCACTGTATTTTGGATGCATTTGTAGTTTTTGTGGGGCATTTCTTGCATTCCAAGATAGATATATTTGCATAATCTATACTTTGCAATACCAAGGAGATGATCACAAAGGCTCTGTGTGGAAAATTGAAGTAAGGGAGGATCCCTCTTATTAATAGCAGGCGGTAGAAACACTTTCGTTTGCTATTGTGTTGACTTGTGGTTCCAAAGAGAGGCTGTTGTGCATGAGAATTCCCAGAATTGTTATCTCTGTTGATGTCTCTGGTTGGTTTCCCATGCTCGCTGGCCAGATCAGGTATTCCTATTGTGAATTTTCTTCCAATGGGGAGATGATTCGTTCTGTGTTAGTTGAATTTAGCTTGAAGTTGTTATGTGTCATCAAGGTTAATGGAGCATTTTCTGAGGGTGTTGTAATGGTTGCAGTCAGAAGATATCTTGAAGATGGGTTGGGTGTCATCTGCATAGTTGTAGGCAGTCAGTCCATGGGTTTGGATGAGTTTCATTAGGGAGTAATTTAGATGTAGAATAGAGTTGTGAAGAGGCTTGATCCTTGTGGTACATCCCATATTATATTTTTAGTGTGTGATGTAACTGGTGGTAGGTGTATCCTTATGGTTTGATTGGTGAGGAAAGATTTCAGGCATTATAGTGCAGAGCATTTAATGCTGCATTCCTCCATTCTCTTTATTAGCGTTGTGTGCCAATTGGGTCAAAGGTGGCTGATAAGTCCAGTAGTATGAGAGCAGATTGGGTGCTGTTGTCTGTGTTTATTTTTAGGTCATCCCTATCAACCCCCTTAATATCCTCTTATGGGTTGGCTAGGGAGGGGTCGTTGCTGTTGAGTCCAGACCCGAGAAGTGGCGACCAGAGAGGGAGGAGGAGTCCCAAGGTGAGACATGGTGCCTCCATTTCCATAATACCCCCCTACCCGACATTCCCTCCACTGTCCTACACCATTTATAATCCTATCCCGTCACCCCACCCCCAATTCCCACTAGTACCAAGATCAAAGGGAGGCATGGGAGAACCAGAAAACTGAGAGAAAGCACATCACCCCATGTTTTACAACAAGAATGTTTGCCTTTTCCTTATAGTATTTTTCCTCCTTTCCCTACAATTGACTCACTTAATTCCTCCCCACTGTTTGTTACCAAAACCACTGGGACGAAGAAAAGGCAGACTGGAGCCATGAAGATTACCCATAGGAATCAATGTACCAGAGATTCCTATGGGCAGTCTCCATCTTGTCCCGTTAACGAGGGCAGGAAGAGTCGGGCAGGGCTGGGAAACCACTCACACCTGACTACTGTTAAAACACCCAGCCAGTATAAAAGGCGGATCTCACAAGCACACTATGGGCAAGCTGTGGATGCTGGAGGAAGCACAGAGGACCGAAAGGGAAGTCACCAGTTGGAGGAACCCTGGAGAGCCTGGAAGGACTACAAGGACATTGGGTCTGCGAGTACAGGGGAGACTGCATTGTGGCGAGGGAGCTGTGTCTCCAGGGAGCCAACCAGGGGCAGCTGGGGTCACCTGGCAGTGCCCAAATGAGTGCTCCTCCTCCGAGGAAGATTCTAACGTTCACGCCTTTGAGGGGCAGGTGGTGAGACCCTGACCTCAGGAAAAATCCCATTTAAAACCCTGCACCTCCCCTAACCACTAGAATGCTGTTTTAGGGGAGATGGTGAAGTGGGAGCGAATTAAGAACGTTGAATTGTGGGACTTGAAGTCCAGTGACATTTTATGTGTTATGGTAACAGCTGACTGAGACTGGAGACCGGACAGAGCTGTTTTTGCAGAGCTGATGCAGCCAGGAGAGACCGAACAGGAAAGTGAGAAGGTTGTGCATCCGAGATCCCGAACTGGCAGGAACATGAGAGTAAGCCCAGGCCGTCTCTGCGCACATCTTTCTGCAAGCTGGCCGGCGTGTCGGGAAGGGAAACACACCCATGACCAGGTGCTTGGGGAGCATCCCGCTTCCCTCTAGATGGTGGAGCAAGGTCAGGGAGGCAATCAACAGAAGAAGTGGGGGAAGCAGCGGTGGCCCTCATGGAGGATGGGAGGCACTGCTGACAAGAGCTGATAGCGCATGACTGGTGAGTGATGAGAGAGCCGGTAATATGGGGTATGGAACGAAAGTCTTAAAAGTGAAGGTTACCAGCATAACGAAACTGTCCAACTTTGATCAAAGTGTGCAGTAAGCAGATAGGCAGAAACAAACAGCGAAAAACACATGTACATTATAAAGGAAAGCCAATGAATGGCTGCAATCAGACCTTTGTGAAACTGAATAATGAAAACTGTGAAAGAGGACAAGGGGCCTAATGGGAAAAGTTGAGCAACACATTTGATGAAATTAAACGCCTGTTCTGGGGGACATCAAAGTGGTCATGTAAAGGTCTAAGCCACATTCTTTACAGTTTCGAAAGTCTTTGATCAACAAGTCCTTAAAACAGAAAGTGATGAGAGGGGATTGAAGGCTTAGGGAAGGGAACCCCAAGTGGTTCTTAAGAAAGAGAGTGTTGCAAGCCTGAGCCAGACAGAGGGAATCTTGTGTGGAACTTGTGGTGAAACATTGCAGGCTTGAGCCCGACTGAGGGTAGCCTCTGGGAACATTTGGTAAAGCATTGCAGGCCTAGTCCTGACTGAGAGAAGCCTGTGTGAATTGTGAACTGGGCAGGCTCAAGTCCGACTGAGGGAAGCTGTGGGACCTTTTGGTGAAACATTGCAGACTTGGGCGTGACTGAGGGGAGCCTGGGTGAATTGTGAACTTGACAGGTCAGAGCCCGACAGAGGAAGATCTGTGGTTCCTGAGGGTAAAATTGAAGTGAACTGTGATGCACGTGAAATCTACATATGGAACCTTTGATGAAAGGAGCTGAACTTTCAACATTGAATATCTGATTGTGTGACACAGAGCATCCAAAGGAACTGTTGAACGGTACAAAGGTCCTAGTAAGCTAGAGTGTTTTGAACTGGGCCAGCCACTGATCTATTTGAACTCTCAAAACTCCTTTGCTATCAAACGTGGGGAAGGGAACTATCATTTAAGCCATTCCGACATTTCTTTTGCAAACACATTTCTTACTTTCTACACACATTTGTTGTTTAAGAAGGAGGGCAAGGTTAGGTTTATTTAGTATAGTCTATTTTATTTTGAATAAGATTGACAGGGCAGGTTTTTTCTTCTGTTTCATGGTCGAGACTACTCCCATGTTAGGTGTAGGACCAATTAGGAATTGCTCCAACTCCAATCATTATTTAATAAAGGTTTTGAAACTTGCATCGTTTGTCTTGTATTCTATACTGTTGATAATGTGCCTTTCTTCCATCCCATATGGAGAGGATTACTGATTCAGTTGTTGTTGTTCTCATGGGTCTAAAGCTGACTTGGGATTGGTCAAGTATTCCTTTCCTTTCAACATGACTGAGTTGTTCTTTGTAGACATGGTTCTCTTGGATTGACGCTGGGTGTGGTTAATTTTTATAGGTCTGTAGCTACTAGGGCCTTATGTATTTTCCTTCTCATCTGTTAGAAGGGGTTTGATGCCCGTTGAATTTAATGATTTTGGTACTATTCCTTTGCTTAGGGATAGATTCATTAGTAGTTGGAAGTATAAGTGTTATATTGGAGTGCTATGCCCCTAGGAGGTGGGACAACTCTGTAGATAGCTGACCACGCCCCATTTTAAGGGCCTGAGCATAGCAAGGGTCCCTTAACGAGGGCAGTAGTGCCGTTACTGAAAGCATTGCCACGCTGCCGAGGGGCATATCACCATTAGCACCCATGTAGTTTCCTACATGGGTGCTAATGTTTTCCTTTTTTAAAAAAATAAACTGCCTTTCCTGTGCATCCCAGACCTAGCTGCACAGTGCTACTGAAAGGATCAGTCAATTTTCAAAGTCATCAACATGAAAATGGACTGAGTGACAGCAGCACTGTGAGGCCTGGCGCCAGGCAGGAAAGGTACGTTTCTTTTTTGGGGAGTTTGAAAATAATAAACGTTAGCACCTGAATAGGAAACTACACGGGTGCTTAGGTGAGTGGGAAGGGGGAGCTGGCTGCTCAAGCAGCTTGGAACACAGGCTTATACCACACAGCACAGCCTGCATTCCGAGCCTCCTAATTGGCTGGCGCCCCCCTGCAGAGGGCAAATGTATTACATGTAATTTCTCATTATGAGGTTATATGTAAACATGATTTCTATTGAACATGTTGTTGAACATCCATTCGCACCCGGGCAAGGGTGCTCAGCCAATCAGGTGGTTGGAACACTGGGCGAGAATACACAATCCCTGCCTGCGTCCCAGCCACCCAAGGCCCTTCCACGGGTGGTGATTTTTTCTCTCCTTTTTCTCATTGGGGAGGCAACACTTATCTGTGGGACCAAAGCATTGCACTCCGATCTCGGAGCGCCTCCCGTCTGGCCGCTATCATAAACATTGAAAAGGGACGTAGGGCTTCATTACAAGCATGGCGGTCCAGGAACTATGGTACCGGTAAGCATGCCGGTACCATAGATCCCGGACTGCCATGCTACCTGTTCTGCTCGCGGGTGCCGTTTCACCCACCAGGGTTTTCCTGGCGGGTGTAACGGCACCCACAAGCAGAGCACATTGGATGCAGTGGCAAAACTCTAAATGTGCCAGTGCATCCGACGTCCCCATCCCCATTCTGCCTATAGGGCAGAATGGGGATGGGCAGCCCCTTGATTCCAGCACCCGCAAATGGGCAATTACCGGGATCCGCCGAGCTCCGCATGACCCAGTTCTTGCCCATTCACGGGTGCCAGAAAAAATGAAACTCCAGCGACTGCCGTGCCATTTTTAACAGCACGGCTACCGCCAGAGTTGTAATGAGGCCCTTAGTCTTTTTTCCACATGGCAGCAGCCATTTTTTTTCCTTTGTTTTCAATTTTCATGGGGAGATTGGCTGCGCTAGCAGTGCAGATCTTCCTATGAAAAATGTGGAAAGCAATTTGCACCCCGGACAAACCCCAGGGTGCAAATGGCTTTCATGCCATGCCAGGAGGGCGGACATGCCTTTTAACGGCGCACAGCTCGAGCTGAGGACCTTGCTTTGCTTAGGCCTCCCTTAGCTTGGGCCGGTGGGCCCTTAAAGGCCATGTTCGTCCTCATAGCAGGGCATAAAAGACATAATCTTGTGTATAGAGTAGGCTCCTGCTTTGCTGGGTTCTTTGTGACATAATGGAATGCTGAGAAGATAGATCTGTTTAACCAGCCTACTCTGTGAAGCTCTTCAGTTGCAGCTGAGCAGTGGAGAGGGGTCTTGTCATGAACCTACTTCAATAAAAATTTCAAAGAGCTAAACTTGGTGTTTCTTACCTTACTGGACTTTACAAGAAGGCGGGTGTTTTGTGTTTGAGAAGTTTTTTTTGTAGATACATGGGGATCATGGTCAACTGGGAGACCCAGCGATGTTGCCTTTCATTAGTTTGTCAAAACTTTCCTCATTTATATGTTCGAATCGATCGAGTGTTGTGGTGGTTGATGGTGTTCTGGTTTCTGGGAGGGTGTTTGTGGTACTTTGGCCTCCATCTATGGTCCGTTGTATTGCTTACATTTTTGCTCTTAGATGGGTTGTGATATTGTCGCATAGGAATTGCAACGGTACGATGCAGTTGTTGTAAGGAGATGGGCTTTATCCCCTTGACGATTTTGAACATTTATTTTTGTGGTTTTGTTGCCAATTGAATTCTTACGGTGTATTATGCTTTTTGTTGGCTTCCAGGACTGCTGATTTATATATTCAGATTTGTTGTTGGTGGTTTGTTTTGTCCAATTGGTTGTAGTGTTTTTGCCTTCTTCTATTTCATAGAACTACATGATGTGTATGTGTCAGAAGGATGAAGGCCTGAGATGGCATTTTCCTGATTTGAAACTGTGACTGCAGGTTGCTCATAGATCTCTAAGGCAAGCGCTTAACGTCCTGAGTAGCCACATGGGTGCTAATATGATACTTTTTAGTTCTTTAAGACAATAGTGTTTAGTCACAAGTATTTGTTTCACTAATGTTTTTTTTATATAGCAATATTTATTTTTTTATTTAAGTGAGATGAGTTCCCAATCAAACAATCCACGATGGGCCAACTGCTTGGGGAAATATGAACTATATATGATCTGATCAAGGATACACGTCATACTTTGAATAACTGTCATTGGCTAAATCCCTGGTAAACTAGCAATTAGGCTATTCTTAAAATACTGTGATGCACTAGGGAGGAACCATTAAACTCTACCTCCACTGGTATTATTAAACTCATTATCAAGTCTAAATCACTGTTTTTCAATGTAATATATGGTTGCAGATGTCATTAGTTTCGAAGTCTCAGAATGCACAAAAAACATATATTGTGTTTTCTTTTAATCTGTTCATGGTTTATGGCATATCCATTGTATGCATTTGTTTTGCATAGAAAGCATGACACTGATACGTTTTAAAAGTAACACTATCAACCAAAAGACAGAAAACGTTGTCCTTATATATGATTAAACAATGTGTAGTTTTTGTGCAGGGAGATAGCTCAGGAGCAACGACTTACCCTACAGAGCAACACAGGTTGGAATCCCCCGTCCCGCGCTTATAGACTTGTCTCCATTAAGTGCCTTATAACTGATAAATGCATTTTTTATATGTATGCAAGTGTTTTGCTGTAGCATTGACCTATCTGCTGAGCAAAAGGGCGCTGTGCAAACCAATTTCATACCAGTTGCTGTTTAACCAATCATGCAAACAATGCAATATAATATAAAATATTTGTGCACAAAATATTATTTTCAACGAACATTTAAGGCAAAAGATCCGGTTACAAATAGCATTTTAAGAGCAGTTTATTTTTGGCCCCATAACATACACTATATTTATTTATTTTTTTCGACGCAGGTTGTGGCCTCAAAGCAATTCTCCGGTTTACATCTTGAATCACACCTTTTGTCATGTACAGAATTGTCATTTGCATAAACGTGTTCTGAACATCACTATTTTACACTTCACTTACAGCTGACAGCTGTTGAGGCCGTGCTTTCTGCATGCATTGTACAATTTGTGGAGTATGTGCAACGTAAACGCCAACTGCAGATTCTTTTCTTATTTGAGTGTTTATTTGGCATTCGCCCAAACAAAACGCCTCCTCCCTGGGCTTCTTCCAAACAGTACAAATTGTTTCAAATCTTGGTGGTTGTTGATTTTCTGCAGAAGGAAAAATAAAGAAAAGCCTACACAGAGCAGCTGTGCATGCCACTCATTTCCAACAACACGTGCTGTCTTGAATTCGTATCACAGCACGCCATGCCCTAGTAAAATGTGGCTGGCACCAGCTCTAAACATGGATTGCAGTCTGCTATTGTCAACGTGTAGCCAGGAATGTCACTCACACCTATCTAGTCTACAGTTAACACCTCCTCTACAGGAGTGCATGATGGGTGTTGTGTGTCTGGCTGTTGGTAGACAGTGCCCTGATTTATCCAACTACCTTAAAGGTTAATCGGCAAAAAGCCATGCATTTTGATAGCACAACATGGTCATTAATTGACACTGTAATAGTTAATGGGCCACTTTAACTGTGGGCTTTTAGGTGTCGGATATAAGCCATAACTATTGCATTAGAGTAGAGATAGGGAGAAATGTTATATGAGGAAGGACACACAGCTTGTAGGTGTCGTTTGGTTATTTGCTAATTCATTGACTGCCTATGGCCGTGCTAATCGTTATTGTCCTTTTTTACCGAATCTAAAAGTTTGCATATACAAAAAAACCAAAAAATGCTAGCACCAAAGGTTCGAACACCAAAAGGTCGAACCTTTGGTGGTAGCATTCTAGGTAAGTAAAAAAAAAAAAAAGACTGCGGGTGCTGCGGGGGTGTCCCCCGCAACACCCCACTCACTATACTGTGTGGTACAGTGAGTGGGGTGTTGCGGGGGACACCCTCGCAGCACACCCGAGAAAACAAAAAACAGGGGCTCCGGGGTAGTCCCCCGCAACACCCCGCTCACTATACTGT
The DNA here is from genome assembly GCF_040938575.1 of Ambystoma mexicanum. Lineage (NCBI taxonomy): Eukaryota > Metazoa > Chordata > Amphibia > Caudata > Ambystomatidae > Ambystoma > Ambystoma mexicanum. The sequence goes on along the minus strand of NC_090930.1, from coordinate 228,564,951 downwards.
GTGGTATAATGAGGGGGGTGTTGTGGGGGAAACCACTGCAGCACACCCGGAAAAAAAAACAAAACAAACAGGGTCTCCGGCGGTGTCCCCTACACCACGCTCACTATACTTTACGGTATAGTGAGCACGGGTTGCGGCGGAAACCCCTGCAGCCCCCGTTAAAAAAGAAAAAAAAAGAAAAAGAAAAGGACCCTGCGGCGCCGGTTCCCGATCACGGAAGTGAAAGGGAACTGGCGCGGCAGGGACACAGCATGAAGAGAAGGTAAGTAGGGTTTGTTTATGTTGGGGTGTGGGTGGTGATGTGTTGAGGGTGTGGGGTGTGTTATGGGTGTGGGTGGGGGTGTGGGTATGTAGGGGATTTGTACGTGTGTTTGCATGGGAAATGAACAAACCTTTTGTGGTTCGTACATTTCACATGCAAACTTTTCGGCCGCAGTAAAATCAGCTGCGTCGGATCACATAGATCCATGCTTATCCCTATGGCCATTCCCACCCAGATCCTGCCCCGCCCTAACCAAATAAACACATCCTCATGGGAACTCTTTGAGAACGATTCAAGCAAGCCTTACCATCAAATGTTGCACTCAAAGTGCCTGACAGTGTTTTTTCAAAGCAGTCTTCTCAGTTTAAATGACTAAATTGGAGTTATAAACCAGCTACTGGTGTAATAAAGATGTGTTAACCAGGTCCGTTTTCCGCCACTCATTGTGTAAGCATGCTGTGTGTCCTTCGCTGAAGTCCCGTTAAAACAAGCGTTTGCAAAGCCAAAGTTTTGGCTTGTGTACAAGTATTAAGCATTAAGTGTTGTTAATTCTTGGACTGAGTTTTTCTTATTCATTTTAAATGTATAACAAATACAAGTTGCAGAATTCCATAGAAATATAGGACTGATTGGGCTTCTCATGCATGACAAGGGGAACAGTTGAGAACTCTGCCTAAACCGATATAGGTCTATTTTACTCACACTCTGGTCGGTATAATTTCTTCACCAGGCTTCACAATTCGTCTATATCTTAGATGTGCACTTATCTCCAGTTACTGAAATGCACGTATTTACTGTTTCTCCAACCCTAGTATTCACTTCGGAACCTGTTCTGTTGGTTCCTGGATCTCAAACCCTTTAACCAATACTTCCAAGTGTTCTCTAATGTATTCTTTTTACTGTATTTATCATTTTCACTCATCGAACTTCAGGTCGCATGTTTCGTTTTTTATTTGCCTACCACACTGCTCCCTACCTCTACACTTCTTATCTGGCAGCATCGTTGTTTGTACCCTGAGCCCGTTCCACGTAGGGCTCCTGCTTCGTCTTCTGCCTGCACCGTTTGACTCTAAATATGCTTTTCTAACCATGCATTTCCCCATTTTGTACTGATGCAAGTGCTTATAGGTGTGATTTTCCAACTGTGCAGTCCCCCTTGTGTGTGCTTGCACCTACTTTGACTTACATGCCTGTCTGATGTAGGATGTGTGGCTTTGCTAGTCCAGTGCTCACACCTACGTTGACTCCTATGCATGCCTGATGTAGCCCCACTTACCATGAGGTATGGTTTTTTCAGGCCAGTGCTCACACCTACGTTGACTCCAATGCCTGTCTGATGTGCTGACACCTACTTTGACTCCTATGCCTGTCTGATGTTGCCCCATTACCATGAGGTGTGGCTTAGCCAGTCAAGTGCTCACACCTACTTTGACTCCCATGCCTGTCTGATGTAGCCCCCCGCACAACGAGGTGTGGCTTGGCCAGTCCTGTGCTTGCACCTACTTTGACTCCTATGCCTGACTGATGTAGCCCCGTACTATGATGTGTGGCTTTGCCCGTGCTATGCTCGCACTGACTTTGGTTCCTATGCCTGCCTGATGTAACCCCCATACCATGAGGTGTGGCTTGCCAGTCCTGTGCTCGCACCTACCTTGACTCCTATGCTTCTCTGATGTAGCCCCCGTACCATGAGGTGTGGCTTGGCCAGTCCTCTGCTCGCACCTACTTTTTCTCCTATGCCTGTCTGATGGGGTCCTTTGTACCATGAGGTGTGACTTTGCCAGTGCTGTGCTCGCACTGACTTTGGCTCCTATGCCTGTCTATGTAACCCCCCCCATACCATGAGGTGTGGTGTTGGGAAGGAACCCGAGTCCTCCCGCACCCCCAAGCACTTTAGAATTAGGCACGACTTCTTCTAGGTGCTATATTGGACTAGGGGGCAGTAGGAGTACTAGACAGTCTCGATCATGCAGATATAATCACATTCACAGACATGGGCAGACATTGTTTACATATAAAGAACAATTGACTATTAGCTGGATACATTTGTAATGTCAAGATCCTATGAATTGTAACCTCTTAGTACGGTAGATGCAAAACTCCCCCTCCCTCCCAAGAATGTAGCTTGTGCTAAAAATTGATTACAGGCTCTAAGGGGTTCCTCACTAGAGCCAAACACTTGCAGCACACACAGTGACTCATCAGCTCTCTACTGTCCATCAAGGGTCCATGCAGGCTAAGAATGCTCTGTGAGACACAATGTTGAAGGGGACAGATTATGAGAATAAGATATGAATGAGACTTCAGGGCCCAGATAACATTTTCAGGAGGAGTGAAATATGGACAGAATAAATGAAAATGAGTTATACAAATGTTTTAGTTTTTCCTTTGGGCTAGGCCTGAAGGTTTGTAAAGGTCTGCAGGACTGCAGTGTGTTTCTTTTTAAGGCAACAAAATGTAGAGCAGCATGCTCTGACAGAAATCGCTGACAATGAAGAAAGGAAGGCTTTGGAGCATCCCTTGTATGTAAGAAGGATGGATTGGGATGGAGCCATGGTCCCGAATCCAGTGACACCACTACAGCAAGACCGGACTATATAAACCCTTGCCTAGGACCACTTTGTCAGGGAAAGGAATGGTAGAGAGATAGCAGAAGACTGTTCAGGCAGCAGAGTCCTTTGTTACCATCCTCATGTTTGTAGGATTAAACGTGTTATCCTTACAAGATAGACTTTTGGCCTTAGTTCCCTAGAGGGGTGTTTTTATTCTGTGTGAGAGTAATTAGGGACACCCTTACAAGTGTTGATGTTCCCTCTCAGTTTTTCTATGTTTTTTGCAAAGGCCCCGGCCTAGTCACCAGGAAGGAGTCACACCAATCTACAGACAGCGGTACCCCAAACGAAAAAAAACACATTTTACCTGAGTGGTTTTATTAACCTCGTCCTTGGGATTCCCTCCCAGTTGCCAAGGACGAAATAGCTCGGCACTTTGTTTTGTGCGATTCCTGCAAAGAGGAGGTCCCCCCTCACTGCCAGGGGGCTGGATTACCTTCAGTTTCACGTCGGCATGCGCAAAGCACGTTGCCGTGAAACTGAAAGTAAAATCACTGCAGCAGCTGTTTTCGGCTACTGCAGTGAAGAAAGAAGGTAAGAGCCCTTCTTTCTCCGTGTCGATCTCCGGCTGTATTTCAAGCCGGAGATCGAGACGGGTATCATTGGAAAGGGGAGATTCTGCCCGCGGATCAGGCGCAGGACGGCCGATCCATGGGCAGCAATGTCACTGGATCAACAGAAATCCGTTTGTGACGTGGTGGGAGGGAGGCCTGCTTACTAGGCAAGTGACCCCTTCCCCCATGGCCCCAAAGCATGGGGCTACAAAGCTGGAGACCCCTGGTGGCAGATGATCACTGCCCCCAGGCGTGAAAATAAAAAAAATAAAAAATGAAAAATATTGAGGGATGGGGGGAGGTGGGAAGGGGTTTGGGGCCCTGGGGCCCACTAGGCCACCAGGGATATAGGAAAAAGTGGTGTCCTTGGAAAGGGGAGGTTCTCCCCTTTCCAAGGACACCACTTATATGACGCATTGCTGGTCACGGATCATCGCAGAGTGCTCGATCCGTGACCAGCAACCCACTGGACCACCATGGATTCGCTTGTGACGTGGGGGGAGGGAGGTTGCTTCAAGTAAGCAGCCCTCTCCTCACATGGCCCCCAAAGCATGGGGGCACATATGTGCACAATCCTGGGGGCAGATGGCTGATCATCTGCCCCCAGGTAAGGGGGGCAAAAATAAAAATAAATAAATAGAACAGGGATGGGGTGGGGGTGGGGGGCCTGGGAGTTTTTTTGCCCCATGAAATGGTGGTGGCCCTCCCCCTCCCACACCAAGTGGAAAGGTGGGGCCACCCCTTTTAGCCCACCCCTGGGAGCAGATGTATGCCCCCAGGCAGGAGTACATGAGGAGGCCCCCCATCCAATTAGGGGGTGGGGGGAAGGCCACCAGGAATTAGTATGCAGGCCCGCCAAAGGATGGGGCCTGCAGGTTAGGCCCCCCAGGGGTCAGATGGCTGATCATCTGCCCCCAGGGAAGGGGGCAAAACAAAAACAAACAAAAAAATGAAAATAACAAAAGGGAATGTTTGGTGGGATTGGGGGGCCACTAGCCACCAGGGATATATTTTACAGAAAAGGGGGGTGGCCCTCTCCTCCTCACCCCAAGGGGAAATGGTGGCACCCCTTGTAGCCCTCCCTGGGGGCAGATATCTGCTCCTAGGAAGGGGCATCTGACCCCAAGGAAGGATGCATGAGATGCCCCCCCTTATCTGCCCCCAGGGAGGGCTGAATGAGATTCCCCCCTCCATTTGGTGTGTGGGGGTAGAGGGTCACCCCCCATTACATTAGAAAATTACCTGGTGGTTTAGGGTGCCCCTCAGCCCACCCTAAAGTGTAGTGTACCTTTTTCATTTTTTTCTTTATTTACAAAACTTGCCTTGGCGCAGAGGGGCACATTGGTGTGCCAATCTGGCGCAGGGGTATCCAAACTTCACTGCCCCACCCACTGGGGGGCCTGTCCCACCATTTTTGTGGCCATCTCCCCCCCACCCCAAATGCAGGGGGGTGTACCTCACGCAGCCGTTTGTAGGAGTCCCAGGTAGGCCTGCATGAGGTGCCCCTGCCACTCATTTGGGGTGAGAGGGTGAGGGAGGCGAGGGGGGAGAGGGCCCCCAAAAATGGTGGGACAGGCCCCCCAGGGCAGTAAGGTTTGGGCACCCCAGTGCCAGATTGGCACACCAATGTGCCCCTCTGTGCCATGGGGAGTTGGGTTACCAAAGGAAAAAAATGAAAATGGTGGAACGCTTTTTAGGGGTGACTGTGGGGCACCCCAAAGGGTCAGGGAATTTTCTAATGGGAGGGGGCATTGACCCCCTCCCCCCCACCCGCAATGGAGTGGGTGCCATGTCATGCAGCCCTCCCTGGGACCAGATATCTGCTCCTAGGAACGGACGCCTGAGCCCAGGGAGTAGTGCAGGACAGGCACCCCCCTTCTCTGCCCTTGGAGAGGGCTACATGAGATGGACCGCCCCTCCAATTGGGGTGGGGGTGGAGAGGTGCACCCCCTTTCACATTAGAAAATTCCACAGCGGTGTAGGGGGCCCCTCCGCTCCCGCTAAAGGGCAGCCTGCCATTTTGAATTATTTTCTTTGTTTACTATACCTGCTTTGGCGCAGAGGGGAACATTGGTGTGCCAAAATGGTGGAACGCCTTTTAGGGGGGTCTGTGGGGCACCCCAAAGGGACAGGGAATTTTACAATGGGATGGGGTGGTGACCCCATCTCCCCCACCCACAATGGAGTGGGTGCCATGTCATGCAGCCCTCCCTGGGACCAGATATCTGCTCCCAGAAAGGGACACCTGATCCCAGGGAGGAGTGCAGGACAGCCCCCCACTTTTTTGGGGGCCCTATCCCCGCCCACCCCAGATGGAGGGGGGTGTACCTCACGCAGCCGTTTGTAGGGGGCCCAGGGAGGCCTGCATGAGGTGCCCTGTCACCCATTTGGGATGAGGGGGGAGAGGGCCCCCAAAAATTGTGGGACAGGCTCCCCAGTGGGTGGGGCAATAAGGTTTGGGCACCCCAGGGCCAGATTGGCACACCAATGTGCCCCTCTACACCAAGGCAAGTTTCGTAAACAACGAAAAAAATAGAAAATGGTGGAATACATGTTAGGGGTTGCTCTGGGGCACCCCAAAGGGACGGGGAATTTTCTAATGGGATGGGGTAGTGACCCCATCTCCCCCACCCGCAATGGAGTGGGTGCCATGTCATGCAGCCCACCCTGGGATCAGATATCTGCTCCTAGGAAGGGACGCCTGAGCCCAGGGAGGAGTGCAGGACAGCCCCCCAACCTATCTGCCCTGGGGAGGGCTACATGAGATGCACCGCCCCTCCAATTGGGGTAGGGGTGGAGAGGTGCACCCCCCTTCACATTAGAAAATTCTACAGCGGTGTAGCGGCCCCTCAGCCCCTGCTAAATGGCAGCCTGCCATTTTGAATTATTTTCTTTGTTTACTATACCTGCCTTGGCCCAGAGGGGCACATTGGTGTGCCAATCTGGTGCCGGGGTGCCCAAACCTTACTGTCCTACCAACTGGGGGGCCTGTCCCACCTTTTTTGGGGGCTCTCTTCCCCCCACCCCAAATGGAGGGGGTTGTCCCTCACGCAGCTGTTTGTAGGAGGCCCAGAGAGGTCTGCATGAGGTGCCCCTGCCACCCATTTGGGGTGAGGGGGAAGAGGGCCCCCAAATATGGTGGTACAGACCCCCCAGTGGATGGGGCAGTAAAGTGTGGGCACCCCGGGGCCAGATTGGCACATCAATGTGCCTCTCTCCACCAAGGGGAGTTGGGTTACAAAAGGAAATAAGTGAAAATGGTGGAACACTTATTGGGGGGCTGTGGGGCACCCCAATGGGTCTGGGAATGTACTAATGGGATGGGGCATTAACCCCCCCACCTCCCAGCCACAATGGAGTGGGTGCCATGTCATGCAGCCCTCCCTGGGACCAGATATCTACTCCTAGGAACGGACGCCTGAACCCAGGGAGGAGTGCAGGTCAGCCCCCCCCTTATCTGCCCCTGGGGAGGGCTACATGAGATGGGCCGCCCCTCCAATTTGGCCATATGTGGATTCCCACGGGTGTCCTCTTTTGGGAAATGCATGGGGTTCCCTGTTTTCCTTGCTGGCTTCGACACCCTCGGCCCAAATCTGTAGGTTGCCCACATGAACAAAATGGTCAGTGGCGAAAGGCTTGGGGTTACCAGTGGGTTACCCTTTTCCGTTTGCACCCCCGGTAGGTGCACCCACATATGTGAGGTACCATTTTCATCAGGACACTTGTGGGGACGCGGGAAGGTAGGCCATGTATTGTTGGCGGTGTGTTTTGGTGGGTGGCCAGAGCGAAATGTCTGAGAATTGTCTTCATTTCCAGCCAATTTCAGAGATATTTCCCTATGTCCACTCACTGAAACACATTGCCAACAACAGATGTCATACCTTCTTGCGTTCCCACAGGTGTCCCAAAAAAAAAGGTACATCACATGTGTGGGTGCACCTACCGGAGGAGCAAAAGGAAAAGGGTAACCCGGTGGTAACCCCAAGCCTTTCGCCACAGCACAATTTGTTCATAGGGGCAACCTACAGATTTGGGCATAGGGTGTCGAAGCCCGCAAGGAAAACAGGGAACCCCATGCATTCTCCAAAATAGGACACCCGTGCGAATGCACAGAGGTCTGACGTGCGCAAAGCGGCCCAGAAATTATTACCCAGAACCCCAGACAAATTGAACATTGTGTTTTTCCCCAACAAATATCACACTTTGTCAGGGATTGTGGCTTATATAAACTGGGCCAATTTGCGCAAGGCAGACATCTGTGGATTCCCATGGGTGTCCTCTTTTGGGAAATGCATGGGGTTCATTGTTTTCCTTGCTGGCTTCAACACCATAGGCCCAAATCTGTAGGCTGCCAATATGAACAAAATGGTCAGTGGCGAAAGGCTTGGGGTTACCAGTGGGTTACCCTTTTCCTGTTGCGCCCCCGGTAGGTGCACCTACACATGTGAGGTACCGTTTTCATCGGGACACATGTGGGGACGCGGGAAGGTAGGCCATGTGTTGTTGGCGGTGTGTTTCTGTGGGTGGCCAGAGCAAAATGTCTCAGAATTGTCTTCATTTCCATCCAATGTAAGAGACATTTCCCTGTGTCCACTCACTGAAACACGGTGCCAACAACAGATGTCATACCTTCTCGCATTTCCACAGGTGTCCCAACGAAAAAGGTACCTCACATGTGTGGGTGCACCTACCGGGGGCGCAAAAGGAAAAGGGCAACCTGCTGGTAACCCCAAGCATTGCACCACAGCCCATTTTGTTCATGTGGGCAACCTACAGATTTGGGCCTAGATTGTCGAAGCCAGCAAGGAAAACAGGGAACTCCATGCATTTCCCAAAAGAGGACACCCGTGGAATCCACAGAGGTCTGCCTTGCGCAAATCGGCCCAGAATCTACTATCCAGAACCTCCGGCAAATTCTAAATTTGGGGGTAAAAAACACAATTTCTAGACATTTCACTCTGCTCAACCACCGAAAAATGCCACCAACAACAGCTGTCATACCTTATCGCGTTCCCACAGGTGTCCCAATGAAAACAGTACCTCACATGTGTGGGTTCACCAATCTAGCCGCAAAGGGAAACGGGTAACCCACTGGTAACCACAAAAAGGTTTGGGGTGATTACCTACAGATTTGGGCATAGGTTGTCCAGCCACCAAGGAAAACTAGGTACCCCATGCATTTCTGAAAAGAGGGCACCAGTAGAAATCCACAGAGGTCCAACTTGCACGAAGCGGACCAGAAAGTTTTACCCAGAACCCCCGACAAAGTGAAAAATGTGGGCTTTTTTCGGCACATTTCGGATTTTGCCGGGGCTTCTGGGTAATAAATTCTGGGCCGATTTGCACAAATCATACCTCTGCGGATACCCATGGGTGTCCTCTTTTCAGAAAATCATGGGGTTCTCTGTTTTCCGTGGTGTCTTGAACACCCGAGGCCCATATCTGTATGTTGTGCTTGTCTGGAGAAAGTGTCAAATTCAGGTGTCGAAACAGACTTGGGGTTACCTGTGTTTTAGGCTTTCGCCTTGGCACCCAGGTAGGTGCACCCACACATGTTAGGTACCGTTTTCATCGGGACACCTGTGAGAACGTGGAACGGTAGGACATGTGTTGTTGGCGGTGTGTTTCGATGGGTGCGCCGAGTGAAATGTGCGGAAAATGCGTTTTTTCCCTCATTTCAGACTTTGCGGGGTTGTCTGGGTAATACATTCTGGGCCAATTTGCACAAATCATACCTCTGCGGATTCCCACGGGTGTCCTCTTTTCGGAAATGCATGGGGTTCTCTGTTTTCCTTGGTGGCTTGGACACCCGAGGCCCATTTCTGTATGTTGTGCTTGTCTGGAGAAAGTGTCAAATTCAGGTGTCGAAACAGACTTGGGGTTACCTGTGTTTTAGGCTTTTCCCTTGGTGCCCAGGTAGTTGCACCCATACATGTGAGGTACCGTTTTCATCGGGACACCTGTGGAAACACGGGACGGTAGGCCATGTGTTGTTGGCGGCATGTTTCGATGGGTGCGCTGAGTGAAATGTGAGGAAAATGCATTTTTTTCCCCACATTTCAGACTTTGCGGGGGTGTCTGGGTAATAAATTCTGGGTCGATTTGCGCAAATCATACCTCTGCGGATTCCCGAGGGTGTCCTCTTTTCGGAAATGCATGGGGTTGCCTGTTTTCCATGGTGGCTTGGACACCCGAGGCCCATATCTGTATGTTGTGCTTGTCTGGAGAAAGTGTCAAATTCAGGTGTCGAAACAGACTTGGGGTTACCTGTGTTTTAGGCTTTCGCCTTGACGCCCAGGTAGGTGCATCCACACATGTGAGGTACCGTTTTCATCGGGACACCTGTGGGAACGCGGGACGGTAGGACATGTGTTGTTGGCGGTGTGTTTCGATGGGTGCACCGAGTGAAATGTGCGGAAAGTGCGTTTTTTTCCCTCATTTCAGACTTTGCGGGGGTGTATGGGTAATAAATTCGGGGACGATTTGCGCAAATCATACTTCTGCGGATTCCCACGGCTGTCCTCTTTTCAGAAAATCATGTGGTTCTCTGTTTTCCTTGGTGGCTTGAACACCCGAGGCCCATATCTGTATTTTGTGCTTGTATGGAGAAAGTGTCAAATTCAGGTGTCGAAACACACTTGGGGTTACCTGTGTTTTAGGATTCCCCTTGGCGCCCAGGTAGGTGCACCCACACATGTGAGGTACCATTTTCATCAGGACATCTGTGGGAATGTGGGGCAGTAGGCCATGTGTTGTTGGCCGTATTTTTCGATGGGTGCGCCGAGTGAAATGTGTGGAAAATGCATTTTTTTCCCCACATTTCAGATTTTGCGGGGGTGTCTGGGTAATACATTCTCGGCCGATTTGCGCAAATCATACCTCTCCGGATTCCCACGGGTTTCCTCTTTTTGGAAATGCATGGTGTTTTCCTTGGTTTTCCTTGGTGGCTTGGACACCGAAGGCCCATATCTGTATGTTGTGCTTGTCTGGAGAAAATGTCAAATTCAGGTGTCTAAACAGACTTGGGGTTACCTGTGTTTTAGGCTTTTCCCTTGGCGCCCGGGTAGGTGCATGTAAAGACTGGAGGGGGGTGCCTGTACTTCTGCTCTCTATTGTAGTGGAGAGGCACAGAGGACCCCAGCCAAGATTCTCTATTGTTGTAGCAATGGACGAGCAATCGAGGCGTAGCTTCTCGGGAGGTGATGCAGACTGGTTCTTAAGTACAGTGTAGTCCCCAAACCCCCACAAAGGAATGTCCACACACTGTATTACTGAAAACACAGACTTTATATAATTAATATTCAAAGGTATGTACACTATCACAATAACGCACTTTGTACTCAGAAATCAACAATGGTAAATATATACAATTCTAAAGTGGTACCACCAATATTATCAGATCTCATTAAAGTGCATCAACTATACTGTTAGAATGTCACACAGATCAATAACAAGGAAACCAGCAGTAGAGAGAGGAAGGAAAGCAAGAGGGTTGAACAATTGGCAGAATACTGGCCCCGTACCACTAGACACAGTTCTGTGTGGGCATCCCCCCACCTGGACAACCTGTAAAATAAAGATATAGCACAAGCCCAGTCCATATATTGATCAATAGTCTTATTCTTTCCTATAATGTTTCTACACCCCCAATGTACCTGGTGGAGCAGAGTTCTTCGAAGAAGCGTCGATGGATCCTTCTTGAGTGACTAACTTTAAAGCAGGAGTCAAGGATCATTGAGAGGTGTCAAAGAAGGTGAATGTGGCGTCGACGGCGTCGAGGGAAAGTTCGGTGGTGCCGAGGCCACGGCGTCAATCCAGGCGGTGCTCGTCAGTGATGTCCTGCGAGGAAGAGGTGTGCAGGGCACCTCGGCGATTGATTGTTCAGGACCGCAAAGAGTTTCTGAAGAACTGTGGCCCAGCAAGGGCGTCGAGTCGTCGAAGTCTTTGTGGTCTCTGGGAGGTGGGAAACCCACCGGTGGATTCTCCTCGGCGCGTCGGGGTCCTCGACTTTCTCCGGCAGCATTAAGTGGTCGTCGGTGCGGACAAGGGAGTCCTTCGATTCAAATGTTCTTAGGCAATAGAGCCGGCGGCTCCGGTTGTCAGCAGCCCGGCTACAAGCCGTCCCCACTTCTGGGGCAACACGGCTTTGATGGGCCTCCAGCGGTTACTGCGATACTCCGAACCCTGGACGACGGCAATGCACTTCGATGGCAGCGATGTCCGGGTGTTTCTCTTCGTTCTCCTCAGCGGGCCCGTCTCGGGTTGGCTACCTTTCAAGGGTCTGACTTCCAGGGAGCTTCGGCGAAGGTTAGCGGTGCTCGATGGTCCCTCGGAGCACGGGAAGAGGGCGCCTTACCAGGTACTCTCTCGGATCAGTCTTCGACAAATTCGGCTGCTTTCAGATCATGTCCAATCAAATGCAACAGCAAGTCTTCTTCTTCCAGCTGGGCGTCGAGGATCAGCAGTTCCAGTTACTCTACAAGTGTAGACACAGCTTCTGAACAATTTCCAGTGGTGAGAGGTCCCCAGATATACTATTCTGTCTCTCATCCACACTGCTGGGTCACACTCAGCAGCCTATCATACAGAAGGGCATTCATGCAGTCAGTCAGCCAATCAGGCACACAGTGCATTCAGGCCATCCTCCTCCCTCTCAGACACTCACAACAAGGAATGTGGATTGGGACAAGTACCCAGCCATTCAACACTACACACTGAATTCAGGCCAGTTTCGGGCAGGGCTGTCTCAGTCTTTGGGCCTCATTACGACCCAGGCGGTAAGTTACCGCCTGGGCCGTGACTTTACCACCATGGCGTAAACTACGTTTACGCCATGGTGGTTGACGGACTTACCGCCCCATTCCAACCTTGGCGGGGCGGTAAGTCCCCAATCCCCATTTACCCTTCCCATTCCCATTTTTGCCCCATAGGGCATAATGGGAGTGGGGAAGGCGTTAATTACGCCACCGTAAATTACGGTGGCGTAATTAACTCCATGGTCCCTTAGCGCCATGGATTTTAACACCTGCTAAAAGCAGGTGTTAAAAGCACCATGGCGCTAGGGGACCTCGTAATTGGCGGTAAGGGGTCGGCGCAGCTAACGCTGGCGTAAACCCCTTACCGCCAGGGTCGTAATGAGGCCCTTTGTCTCTCATACCAGAAACCACACAGCCACAACAAGAAGTGCAGATTGGTCACACACTCCATTCAACCAGGTCCCACCCACACGGTGTACCCACAACATACAGTCACTGGGAAGGCTCCAGCCAGTCTGGCCTGGACTTCACAACAACACCATATATGGAACTTCCACCTAACAGCCAGTCAGGGGGAAGGGGCAGAGTCAGGGCTTCCCAGGACTTTGGGAAACCAAGGTAACAGGCAATGGAAAGCAAGAGGCCACAGGGGCCATCTTGTTTTCTATCAGGAATCAACAGATTCCAATGGCAGGGCCTGGGTATCCCAAAATGAAGGATACTCAGAGCACCTGTCAAATTCAGCATGGAGCTGCCACCAGCCCATACCCTGCTCTGTGGGCCACCCACAGGTGCCCAAAAACATACACTAGGGGCACAGGGTTGCACGCCCATCCATGGGTGCCATAAGGGTATCCCATGGGTCTGTACACCAAACCAAAAACAGGAAGAGCTGCACTGCCAGGAGTCCCACATGGACTCCTGGGCAGAAAATAATACAGAACACAATGAAAAAGGACTACAGGACAAGGACAGGGAGGCCCTGTCCCTCCAATGCTAGGTTAGGGTGCCTAAACTCCCACGAGATAGACACCCTCATCCAGACGGTCAACATTCCTTCTGGGAAGGCCATCTGCATTATCGTGACTCTTCCCTGGTCTGTGCTCTATGGTGATGTCTAGCCCTTTCAGGCTTTCACCCTTCATCTGCATAAGCCACTTCAGGGGCTTATGATATGTTTGTACCTTGAAGGTAGACCCTGTAAGGTAGGGCCTAAAACGCCTAAGACTCCAAAGTATACTGAAACATTCCTTTTCAACAGTAGCCCACCTAAGTTATCTACCCTTGAGTTGTCTACTGATGAAGATGATAGGCTGTTCCCTCCCTTTGTCATCTAACTGGGGCCAGACAGCTCCAATTCCGATGTCGCAGGCATTCGTCTGGACGATAAAGGTTTGGCTGTAGTCAGGCGCACACAACACAGGTGCCCTACACAGACTTTCTTTCAAGCCATCAAAGGCCCTCTGACAGTCTTCAGTCCAATGAACCTTCCTAGGTTGTTTGGGTGAAGTCAGAGCTGTCAGGGGTGCAGCTATGGTTCCATAGTCTGCGATGAAATTGTGATAATACCCAGTGAGGCCCAAAAAGGCTCCCACCTGGGTTTGAGTAGTGGGAGTCTCCAGTCCTGTACATCATGTACTTTACTGGGGAGAGGTTAGATTTGACCTCCTCCTACCTCATGACCAAGATATGTGACTTTCCCCTGAGCTATCTGGCACTTGGTGGCCTTGATAGTGAAGTTAGCCCTTTTCAAGGCCTGCAACACCTTATCCAGATGTGCAAATGTTCTTCCCAGGTGGAACTGTAGACGGCAATGTTGTCTAAATAAGCCACACAAAAGGCTTCCTTCCCACTGAGCGCATGGTTGACCAATCTCTGGAAGGTGGCAGGGGCATTCTTCAACCCAATAGGCATGACCATAAACTGGTAGAGTCCCTCTGGTGTTGAGAACGCCGTCTTTTCCTTGGCATGGTCAGTCAGAGTTTTTGCCAATAGCCTGAGATGAGGACAAAGGTGCTCACAAACTTGGCAGCACCTATGGTGTCCAAGAGCTCATCAGCCCTGGGCAATGGGTGCGCGTCAGTCTTGGTGACAGCATTGACTCCTCGGTAGTCCACACAGAACCTCCAATCCTTGGTACCTGCCTGGGAACTTGCCTTGGGGACATGGACCACAGGACTGGATCAGGGACTGGTTGAGGGTTCAATAACACCCAGATCCAACATCTTGGCGACCTCAGCCTGGATGTGGTTCTTAACAGTTTCTGACATAGGTAGTTCCTGCTTTTGACAGGAACACTGTCACCAGAGTCAATCTCGCATTTACACCACAGTGTAAGGCCTGGTGTTAGTGAAAACAGAGAGGCATACTGCTGGAGCAAAGCCCTGCAGGCCTTCTGCTGCTCTGTTGTTAAATCTGGAGAGAGATGCACTCCCTCCACTGAGCCATCCTGAGGGTTGCTATACAGCAAATCAGGAAGGGGCTCACTCTCATCCTCTTCTTGCTCTGAAGCTAGCAAGAGACATGAGACTTCTGCTCGCCGGTGGAAAGGCTTGAGCCTGTTAACATGGAATACCTGAGGAGCTACCCCAGAGGCTCCCATGTCAATCAGATAATGGACCTCGCCCATCTTGGAGATCATCCTGAAGGGTCCAGTCCATTTATCTGCCAACGCCCGAGGCTTGGTGGGCTCTATCACAAGACCTCCTGTCCCAGAGTCCAATCCACTTGCAATGCTTTAAGGTCATGCCAGTACTTGTTCAGTTCCTGGCTGGCCTTGAAATTCGCTGTTGCTTGACCCATCATCAGCGTCATCCTCCGTCTGAGGCCTAACACATAGTCCCCCACTTGCTTGGCGGGACCTGGAGGGGTGGCTTCCAAACCTTCACTGATCAAGGCAAGGGCCCCCCTCACAGGATGTCCAAAGAGTAACTCAAAGGGGCTAAAAACCAACACCCTCTTGAGGTACCTCTCTGTAAGCAAACAGCAGGCATGGCAGAAGGAGATCCCATTTCCTCCTTAGGGGCTCTTCCAAAGCACCTATCAAGCCCTTGAGAATTGTATTAAATCTGTCAACCAGACCATTGGTCTGGGGATGGTAAGAGGTGGAGAACTTGTAGGTTACCCCGCACTCTTTCCACATGGTTTTCATGTAACTAGACATGAAGTTGGATCCTCTGTCAAAGACAACCTCCTTAGGGAATCCAACACGGGGTGAAAATGCCCAGGAGAGCCCTGGCAACCACCTTGGCAGTTACAGTACGAAGGGGTATAGCCTCAGGGTACCTGGTGGCATGATCTACCAAGACCAGGATGAACCGATTTTCACCTGAAGTGGGAGGGTCAAGGGGACTGACAATGTTGATGCCCACCCTCTCAAATGGTGTGCCAACCACTGACACTGGTTGCAATGGGGCAATGACACTGCCTCCAGTCTTGCCAGACAACTGACAAGTTGGGCACGTCCTGCGGTGGGACATGGAAATGGACAGAGAGCCTCTGCTTAGTCTTCTTGGTACCAAGATGACCAGCTAAGGGCACCTCATGCGCCAACTGCAGCAGGAAGGGCCTGTAAACCTGGGGTACCACCAACCTCTTGAGGGCACCAGGTTCAGGCTTAGTGGGCTCACTAACAAGGAGCTCACCCTCCCAATATATCCGCAAGGTCCTAAGCACTTCTCCTTGCGCCGGGGACAGGGCCTGTTTCCTCAGATCCTCGAGAGAGTGGCACTCTCTCTGTCCCTTACAGAGGTCTGCCCAGGATGGTCCCCCTTCAGCTAACAAGCATTGAAGATCGGGATGATCCTCTGGGTTGAGAACCTCTCCCACAGGAGAGTCTTCTGGCTCTTCTCCCACAGGAGTTGAGACGGGGTTTACCACTGGACCCAGCCCGTCCGGAGCATGGATCCCAATGGGTGCTGTAGAAACAGCAGGAAGAGAAGGAGCTCCCTCCACAGAGGTGGCCTTCTTGTTCTTCTTTCGTCTTGCCTTAGGCCTCGCCTTTGGCTCGGGTACCTGACTCACAGCCAGACCCTGTGTTACCTGCGATCTAGTGACTGCATCATCAGTCATGGGAAGACCATCCGAGATCAACCCCAACTCTACTAGATCATTACCTAACAGAATGTTAGCAGGGACATTGTCCTGAACCAGGACAGGAATCTTTGCTGCCTTGTCTCCAATTATGAGTGTGACTAAGGCTACAGGCGATAAATTGGGAGGCCCACCAGCTAACCTGGTGGTTCTCAGAGGAGCACCTACATAGTCCTCTGGCTTGAGCAGGGTCCTGTCCACCACTGTCATGCTTGCCCCAGTGTCTCTAAAGCCAGTAGAAGGCTGGCCATTCAGGAGGACACTTCTCAAAAATCTAGGGTGTTTTGTGGGATAGTCACTAGTACTTCCGCGTACTGGTCCCAGGCCCCAAGGGACACTAAGGAAATCTCGACAGGAGCACCAAATGTGATCCCTGTGGAGGAGGGGAGAACAGTGGCCTCCACCTCAGACATGGGGTAAGGGTAGGTCAGGCTGACAGCCTGTACTCCAAGTGCCTTACCTTCACACTTGGAGTCACCCCTCTTGTGGTCCAGAGCCCCACAATCCCAACAAGTGCCGGGAGTGTGGGGTACGGTACTGGAACCACTGGGAGCCTGCTTTGCAGCAGGTGGACCACTACTCTTATTCCCACCCACAGATGACGTATCCCCACTAGATCTTTGGGTCTTAGGAGAGGAGGGTTTAGGTTTACCCGACTGTGACTGCTTTTGGGACTACTCAGCTTTCTGAGAGGCCCCCTTTTCTTTGTCCTTGTCCTTCCCACTGGAGTCCTTAGGGGACACCCGCTGGGAGACCCATTTGTCAGCCAACCTAGCCAGCTTAAAGGGATCCAAAATGTTCTGGTCAGCAACATACTTTTTTTTTTTTAATTTATTTATTTATTTACAAGTATATACAAAAACAACATCATAGTACAGAGGAACAACAAGGAAAAAGAAAAAAAAACGGATCAAACAAAATCATTGAACATGTTCCAAATCTTTTCATATGAAGACAACTTACATTTCAATTTGTAGATCATTTTTTCTGTTCTAGACAGACCATGCATTTCTTGAACCCATTCCTCAAATGACGGAGGGATCCGACCTTTCCATCCTCGAAGGATCAACCTTTTTGCAACAATGGTTGCTCTAAAAAGCCATTTCTTAAGGGGAGAGCTGACATCAGCCAGCCCAGAATCATCCCCTAGGATCATTGTCTTAAAGTCCAGGACACACCCTTCACCCAAAATTCTGACACACACATCACATATGTCAATCCAGAAAGCCCTGACCCCCACGCAGCTCCATAGCATGTGTTCCAATGATCCAACTTCCTGGGTACAACCCCAACAATCAGCATTGTCAGTCATGCTCCTTTTATGCAATGTTTCCGGACACCAATAGACACGGTTCAGAATCTTAATTTGCCTAGACCTTTCGGCCAGATTCAGCGAACATAAGGAGACATTTCCGCATATATTCTGCCAGGCCTCAAGATCAATATCAGACCCAATTCTCTCGCTCCACACTTCCCGTAAATTGTCATTGTTCCGAAAATACGATACAAAAAGTTTGTATGACCTACTGGCTAAACCACCTCCCTGTCCATTAGAATCCGTCAGAAAAATAGTAATGTCAAAAGAGTCAGACCAGTCCACCTCACCGACAGACCTCTTGAGCCGTCTATAAGCCGAGTCCGACAAATCCTCAAAACTCCATCTCTCTCTCAGCTCAGCAGCAGTCAGCCACCGAACATCATTTCCCAAATCAGAAACCTTTTTAACATTCATTAGGAACCATTCGGACCAGAAAATTGTCCTGGAGTTATCTCTAATCCTAGGATTCAGCCAGATAGAGGCATTCCTATACTTAAAAGCATCCCTACCTAGCAATGTCAAGACCTCAATCCAAGAGTTGCGCAAAACGGACGTGGTTAACAAACTACCTCCCGGAAACTTTGTGTTAGTGGTCAACAGTGCTTCCGGGCCCAGTGGCCCATCTGCATTCGACTCCGCCACAGCCCATCTGTCCATTTTACCATCCAAAAACGGAACAAAAGAGTGAGCAGAAAATGCTAAATGGTAGGCCTTAAAATTCGGAACTCCTAGACCACCCAAATAAATCGGACGCTGCAGTTTCCACAGACTAAGTCTGGGTGGTTTCCTGTCCCATAAAAAATCCTGAACAAGGCAGTCTAGATCTTTCCAATAACTACACTTTATTCTCAGAGGAAGCATGCTAGTTATAAAGTTAATCCTGGGAGCCAAATACATTTTCAGGGCATTGACTTTACCCCATAGTGAAAGATTACGTAAAGACCACCTTTCCAAAACCAATTTGCAATCTCGTACAACCACATTCATGTTTTCATCAACCATACGGGAGACCGGAAATGTCAACCATACCCCCAAGTAGCGTAAGCGCCTATCGCACCAAGTAAACCCCAGCCCCTCGACCAGAGACTTATCACATCTGTTGGACAGAGGCAATACTTCTGACTTCAGGTGATTAACCTTGTATCCTGAACAATCATGAAAATTCGACAAAATCCTCATCAGACATGGCAGGGACATGTCCAAATTCTGCATCACCAACAAGAGGTCATCAGCATAAAGCCATGCCTTTTGCACCACACCCCAACATTCAATGCCCTGTAAATTCGGTTCATTCTTTATGAAGATAGCAAGGGGTTCAATCGCTAAAATGAATAACAGAGGAGAAAAAGGACAACCCTGTCTCGTGCCCCGCTTCAAACAAAAAGGTTCCGACACCACTCCATTAGCCTTAATGTCAGCCGTTGGATTGGAATATAAAAGAGCAACCCAGGAAATAAAATTCTCCCCCAGATTCATCTTCCTCAGCACCGAGTATAAATAATCCCAACTGACTCTGTCAAAAGCTTTTTCAACATCTAAGGACAGGACGGCTGCACCACCACCCCTCCCCCTTCCCCTTGCACTTTTTCCCTTCCCCCTACCCCTGCACTTGCGCGGTCTGAATGACACCTGGCCTAGTAGGATCGTTGTCTGTCTTCCCCTTGATCCCCCGTCCGTGCCTCGTCGCACCTTGAAACACTTGTGTATAGGCGCGTTACAAATGCCATATCATATCATATCATATCATATCACCGACCAATCTGTCCGCCATTTCCATGGTCAACAACAATTTCCTGATATTACTGGACGTACGCCGACTCGTCATGAAACCAGATTGTTCCTCCCCAATCAAAACCGGCATGAACTGTCCTAAGCGTATAGCAAGAACCTTGGCTAAGATCTTGTTATCTGTATTGATAAGGCTGATTGGACGATAACTAGCTGGCTGATTGCAATCCTATTCCTTTTTTAAAAAGACCGAAATCGACGCATGGTTAGTACTCTTAGGTAACGACCCCACCAGTTTGCTCGAAACAAACATATCTCTCATGAGTTCCAAGGCCGAGTTCGGGAGGACCCTGTAAAATTCACATGGGAGGCCATCGGCCCCGGTGATTTACCCACATTCAGCCTTGAAATTGCGCCTTTAATCTCATCAATTGTTATCATGTCACCAAGTAGATCACGCTCAGTATCCTGAATCCTAGGCAAATTCAAATTACCAAAAAAGTCCTCACCCCTACCTGTAATACCTGCCTCATTGCCATACAGATTCTCATAAAAGTCACGAAAGATTGAGTTAATTTTAATGGGATCAAATGTAATTCTACCCTCCTTGTCAATCATAGAAGCAATTGTCGACTCTGAGATCCTTTTCCTCAACCGGTATGCCAGCCATCTGTCACAACGCTCCCCTTTCTCAAAATATGCACACCTAGAATAAAACAAAGTACGCTCTGACCTCAGCGACAAAAAAATTTCCATTTCTTTTTTGAGTTTTTTCAATGCAGCCAGTTTCACGGAGTCTGTTGGATCGAGCATCAGATCCTGAGAAATTTCACCAATACGTAAATCAAGCTCACGCCTCTTACCCTCTTCTCTCTTCCGTTTACCACTAGATAGGCCTAAACACACACCACACATACAGCATTTAAAGGCCTCCCATGTATTTGCCACACTGATCTCTTCTGAGCGATTCTCCCTAACAAAATAATCAGCTTCAGAAACAATCCGGTCCAAAATATCATCATCCAATAGAATAGAGGTATTCATTTTCCATGAGAAGCTTCTTTTACACTGAAATTTAAGTCTCAATTGCATCACAACAGGGGCATGATCACTCAATACAATATTACCAATATCAGTAGAGACCACACTATCTGACACAGTCCCACCAGTGAAAAACATGTCCAGTCTAGAAAACACTGCATGTGCACTGGAATAAAAGCTGTATTGCTTTTTGTCCGGATTCTCCAGACGCCATATGTCTTTCAAACTATGTTCCTCTAACAGTGATCTAAGTGCCCAATGATGATAATCGCAACGAAGCACACGACAGTTCTGACTTTTATCCATTTTTAGATCAACCACTGTATTAAAGTCACCTCCAAGCACAGCATTAGTATTATTCAACTCTAAAAGAGTCTGTGCCACCATTCTGAAAAAGGATCCATCATCCACCGTAGGAGCATACACATTGCAGAGAGTTAACAATTCCCCTTGAATCTCGATCAATAACGCAATCATTCGACCTTCTTTATCTGCAATCTTGAGTATAACTTTCATAGGCAATTTCTTCCGAAACAAAATGACCACCCCCCTCGATCTGGAAGAAAAGGAAGAGCCAACAGCAACACTAACCCACTCCCTTTCCAACCTAGAAATTTCATCCTCCAATATGTGAGTCCCCTGTAAGAAACAGATGTCTGCATGCATGTCTTGCAACATTTGAAACACTTTCTTTTTCTTGAGCAGGTTATTGATCCCATTCACATTCCAGGAAATGATACGTAGGTCATCAGATGTCCCACCTGAGCGGGAAGTCATCATCACACTCTGAATATCAAAGACATCAAATGTAAAAAGAACACAAAAAAATAAAAAATAATAAGCAAAAAATAAAAAGAACGAACAAGACAGTGAAGTCTATTCAGCCTAAAAAGAAATTTGAACAACATTGAGAACCATCCCCAGGACCCCTCCCAATGCTACAATTAAAACCATCTATATATTCATCAGACAAGATAACAAATAAAAAGAAAAACCCAAAACCCCCAGTCAACCCCCAAATATGCTTAAGAACACATTGCACTCCTCCTCCACAGTGCAGCGCTATTTGGAAACCGCACAGCCTGTGTGCACAGCCATGCTCGTCTGACCAAGACGAGCATGACACTTCAAGGGGATGCGTTGAAGATCGTCTGCACTGCTGCAGGCTGAATAAAGAGCAGAGGCTGCGTATGATCACCACCTTACACCCTAAGCCTTTTGGAATTGAATATTTTATATACTACAGACTCAAACAACACTGTAAAACGGGAAGCAGCTTGCAGTTAATCCTGCCGTTAGATGGCCAAGGAAAGGCTCACAATTGCTCCATACAAATCTCACAGGAAATCAAGAGTATTTGAATCCGTAATAAAACGTTTGGTGTATCCGCTCGTAGATGTCTCCTAGCACACATCACATCCATTACTCAGTAGCCCGCCGTCCGGATATGTGCTGGCCAAGGGGGAATAGCATACTAAACATCAGATAAACAAGACAATGGAGGCCAACGGACCTGATAGCAGTCCAGACTCCACAAGCTGCCCGGCCTCCACTCTCCCCTCAGCCGATGGAACATACCTCTGAATGCCTGACCGGAGGCATACATTGTCCCAGCTGTCCCATGGCTCTCCGACAGACATGCAGCATGCAGCCCGTCTGTGATGAAACTTCACCATATTACGGCCCCATCAGCAGCGCGAATGGCACCCTCCGGACCTTGATGACAGCAACATCAGCTGACACTGTGATTACGCGTACACGCACACGTCTCACGTATCAGTCGAAAGGTCCTTTCCTCATGCTGAGCCTCCACCGGAGCTTGAACCGTGAGCAGGGTTTCCACAGGCAACAAGGCACGCAACTCAATCGAATGTCAAAGCAACTTCAAAAAACGCAACTGCCACAATCCAGCGGCGCCATCTTAATAAGTAAAACACTTAAAAAAAAACGCTGCAAAAACCAAAAAAAAATAAGAATAAAAACAGTCATGGTGGGGGGGCATGGGGAGTCAAAAATAAGGTCACTCACTGTTCATAGGCGGTGCAGGAAGACTCCTCTTATACGTTTCCAGCCAATCCAAAGCTAATGCAGGATCAGATGTGTTTCTGTCCCCATCAGGAAACACAATAGTAAGGACATTATTTCTGCTAAGAAAGGCTTTTAAAGTGAGCTGACTAGACAGTTCTTTAGCACTCCAGAAAGATCTTCTTCTATGCAAGATCTCTTTAGGATAGTCAGGGTAGATATAGACAGATCTACCTTTGAATAGGGCGTTCCCAACCTGCCTGGCTGCTCTCATCAAACGCTCCTTAGATCTTATATTTAAAAAGGTAACCAAAACATGCCGAGCCCTGTTCCCTTGATGTTTACCAATCCGAAAAATATTATCAATGTCCTCAAACCTGATTACAGAGCACTGGAAACTGTCTTTAAAAACTTGTAAAACCAGGGAAGGCAAGTCCTCCTCATCTCCATCTGACTCCTCCACACCAACCAGCCTGATGTTTCTTGCCCTGATTCTCATCTCCAAATCTAAGCTTAGTTCCCTTTCAGTCTTCAAGTCAGATTGTAGGTTCTTGTAAGCCTGGAAGCTACCAGCAATCTCAGAGCTCAAAGTTGAAGAGGATTTTTCCAGTTCTGTGACTCTGCCATCCAGCTGACCGGTTTTCAGATTGAGTTCAGCCATTGTCAGTTTAATATCACTCACATCCTGGGCCACCTGAAGAATGGTTTTGTAGACATCTCCAAGGCTAGGGGTTTCTTCCATCTCAGGAACCTGCTTAGATTTCTTTGAGGCTGGGCTTTCTGCTTCCACAATCTTCTTCTTGGAACTCATTATAATTTCAATATAAATAGCGTCAGGGAGAGGTCCAGGTGGGACAATTCAACAAACGTTTTCACCTTGTAACCATCAATCCACCCCATCATGTTCATGTGCGCAGCACTCACCCAGTCAACCCAAGACAGATTCTCTCTTTTCCTAAATTCCC
Source organism: Ambystoma mexicanum (assembly GCF_040938575.1). Classification (NCBI taxonomy): domain Eukaryota; kingdom Metazoa; phylum Chordata; class Amphibia; order Caudata; family Ambystomatidae; genus Ambystoma; species Ambystoma mexicanum. The sequence goes on along the minus strand of NC_090930.1, from coordinate 228,541,598 downwards.
TGAACCTTTTAAGGTATTGGGTAGGTGTCTTGCCAAACTTGGCAATCAAAGCAGATTTCATACACTCATACTGACCCCTTTCTTCCACACTCAGCTTCAGAATACAGTCATACCCAGTCTGAGACACTCTGCTTAACAAACACTTAGCCCAATCTCTTTTGTCAACAAAATGAATTGCACAAGCCGCCATTTCAAATGCTTCAATCCATTGGAGGATATCAGAACTCTCCACAAACACACCAACCAAATCTTTCATAAACTTGGTGGCTGGGGACCTGACACTCTCACTGGGTTTAGCTGAAGTCTCCACTCTAGCTTTCTCTAGCTGGATTCTCTGACATTCAGTGTCCTTGTTCTTGAGTTCAAGGTCCATATTTTTTAGTTCAAGATCCCTATTCTTGAGTTCCACTTGTTGAGCCAACTCCTCCTTCTTAAACTCAGCATCTATTTCCAAATTGCGATATTCAAAGGCCAATTTCATCCTTAATAACTCAAGCTCCAAGGAATTGCTGGGGGTCAGAACAGAGGCAGCAGGAATAGTGGCATTCCCAGAAACAGATTCTGTTAGAATGTCACACAGATCAATAACAAGGAAGCCAGCAGTAGAGAGAGGAAGGAAAGCAAGATGGTTGAACAATTGGCAGAATACTGGGCCCGTACCACTAGACACAGATCTGTGTGGAGATCCCCCCACCTGGGCAATCTGTAAAATAAAGATATAGCACAAGCCCAGTCCATATATTGATCAATAGTCTTATTCTTTCCTATAATGTTTCTACCCCCCCAATGCACCTGGTGGATCAGAGTTCTTCGAAGAAGCGTCGATGGATCCTTCTTGAGTGACTCCCTTTAAAGCAGGAGTCACAGATCGTCGAGAGGCGTTGAAGAAGGTGAACTTGGCGTCAACGTCGTCGAGGGAAAGTTTGGAGGTGCCGTGCCACGAAGTCGTTCCAGACGGTGCTTGTCGGCGACATCCTGCGAGGATGAGGTGTGTGGGGCACCTCGGCGATTGATTGTTCAGGACCGCAAAGAGTTTCTGAAGAACTGTGGCCCAGCAAGAGCGTTGAATCCTCAAATTCTTTGTGGTCTCTGGGTGGAGGGAAACCCACTGGCGGATCCTCTACTTTCTCCGGTGGGAGTAAGTGGTCGTCGGTGCGGACAAGGGAGTCCTTCAATTCAAATGTTCTTAGGCAAAGGAGTGGGCGGCTCCGGTCATCAGTGGCACGGCGTCAAGCGGTCCCCTCTTCTGGGGCAACACAGCTTCGACAAGCCTCCAGCGGTTACGGTGCTACTCCGAACCCTGGGCGACGGCAATGGACTTCGACTGCAGCGATGTCCGTGGGCTTCACTTCATTCTCCTCGACGGACCCTGTCTCGGGTCGGCAGCCTTTCGAGGGTATGACTTCCAGGGAACTTCGGAGAAGGTTAGCGGTGCTCGATGGTCCCTCGCATCACGGGAAGAGGTCCTCTCTTGGATCAGTCTTCGACGAGTTCGGCAGCTTTCAGATCAGGTCGAAGCAAATGCAACAGCAAGTCTTCTTCTTCCAGCTGGGCGTCGAGGATCAGCAGTTCCAGTTACTCTTCAAGTGTAGACACAGTTTCTGAACAATTTCCAGTGGTGCAGGTCCCCAGATATACTATTCTGTCTCTCATCCACACTGCTGGGTCACACTCAGCAGCCAATCATACAGAAGGACATTCATGAAGTCAGTCAGCCAATCAGGCACACAGTGCATTCAGGCCATCCTCCTCCCTCTCAGACACTCACAACAAGGAATGTGGATTGGGACAAGTACCCAGCCATTCAACACTACACACTGAATTCAGGCCAGTTTCGGGCAGGGCTGTCTCAGTCTTTGTCTCTCATACCAGAAACCAGACAGCCACAACAAGAAGTGCATATTGGTCACACACTCCATTCACCCAGGTCCCACCCACAGGGTGTACCCACAAAATACAGTCACTGGGAAGGCTCCAGCCAGTCTGGCCTGGACTTCACCAAAACAAGGTAACAGGCAATAGAAAGCATGAAGCCACAGGGGCCTTCTTGTTTTCTATCAGGAATCAACAGATTCCAATGGCAGGGCCTGGGTATCCCAAAATGGAGGATACTCAGAGCACCTGTCAAATTCAGCATGGAGCTGCCACCTGTCCATAGCCTGCTCTGTGGGCCACGCACAGGTGCCCAAAAACATACACTAGGGGCACAGGGTTGTACCCCCACCCATGGGTGCCATAAGGGTATCCCATGGGTCTGTACACCAAACCAAAAACAGGAAGTTCTGCACTGCCAGGAGACCCACATGGACTATTGGGCAGAAAACAATACAGAACACAATGAAAAAGGACTACAGGACAAGGACAGGGAGGCCCTGCCCCTCCAATGCATTTCCAGCATCACAGTGCACCCACACATGTGAGGTACCGTTTTCATTGGGACACCTGTGGAAAAGCGGGACGGTAGGCCATGTGTTGTTGACAGCTTGTTTCGATGGGTGCCCGAGTGAAATGTGCGGAAAATGTGTTTTTTTTCCCCACATTTCAGACTTAGCGGGGGTGTCAGGGTAATAAATTCTGGCCCGATATGCGCAAATCATACCTCTGCAGATTCCCACGGGTGTCCTCTTTTCGGAAATGCACGGGGTTCTCTGTTTTCCTTGGTGGCTTGGACACCCGAGGCCCATATCTGTATGTTGTGCTTGTCTGGAGAAAGTGTAAAATTCAGGTGTCGAAACAGACTTGGGGTTACCTGTGTTTTAGGCTTTCCCCTTGGCGCCCAGGTAGGTGTACCCACACATGTAAGGTACCGTTTTCATCGGGACACGTGTGGGAACGCCGTACAGTAGACCATGTGTAGTTGGTGGCGTGTTTCAATGGGGGCGCCCAGTGAAATGTGTGGAAAATGTATTTTTTCCCACATTTCAGGCTTTGCGGGGGTGTCTGGGTAATACATTCTGGGCTGATTTGAGCAAATCATACCTCTGCGGATTCCCACGGGTGTCCTCTTTTCTGAACTGGATGGGTTCCTTGTTTTTCCTTGGTGGCTTAGACACCCGAGGCCCATATCTGTATGTTGTTCTTGTCTGGGGAAAGTGTCTAATTCAAGTGTCGAAACAGACTTGAGGTGACCTGTGTTTTAGCCATTCCCCTTGATGCCCAGGTAGGTGCACCCGCACATGTGAGGTACCGTTTTCACCGGGACACCTGTGGGAACGTGGGACGGTATTGCATGTGTTGTTGGCAGTGTGTTTCGATGGGTGCGCCGAGTGAAATATTCGTAAAATGCGTTTTTTTCCCACATTTCGGATTTTGCGGGTGTGTCTGGGTAATAAATTCTGGGCCAATTTGCGCAAATCATACCTCTGCGGATTCCCACGGGTGTCCTCTTTTCGGAAATGCATGGGGGTTCCTTGTTTTCCTAGGTGGCTTGGACACCCGAGGCCCATATCTGTATATTGTGCTTATCTGGAGAAAGTGTCAAATTCAGGTGTCGAAACACACTTGGGGTTACCTGTGTTTTAGGCTTTCCCCTTGGCGCCCAGGTAGTTGCACCCACACATGTGACATACCGTTTTCATCGGGACACCTGTGGGAACGCGGGACGGTAGGCCATGTGTTGTTGGCGGCGTGTTTTGATGTGTGCGCCGAGTGAAATGTGTGGAAAATGCATTTGTTTTCCCACATTTCGGACTTTGCGTGGGCTTCTGGGTGATAAATTATGGGCTGATTTGCACAAATCATACCTCTGCGGATTCCCACGGGTGTCCTCTTTTCGGAAATGTATCGGGTTCCTGCTTTCCTTGGTGGCTTGGACACCCGAGGCCCATACCTGTGTTTTAGGCTTTCCCTTTGGCGTCCAGGTAGGTACACCCACACATGTGAGGTACCGTTTTCATCGGGAGACCTGTGGGAAGGCGGTACCGTAGGTCATGTGTTGTAGAAAGTTTGTTTTGATGGGTTCGCTGAGTGAAATGTGTGGAAAATGCATTTCTTTCCCCACATTTTGGACTTTGCGGGGGTGTCTGGGTAATAAATTCTGGGCCGATATGCACAAATCATACCTCTGCGGATTCCCATGGGTAACCTCTTTTTGGAAATGCACGGGGTTCCCTGTTTTCCTTGGTGGCTTGGACACCCGAGACCCATATCTGTATATTTTGCTTGTCTGGAGAAAGTGTAAAATTCAGGTGTCAAAACAAACTTGGGGTTACCTGTGTTTTAAGCTTTCCCCTTGGCACCCAGGTAGGTGCACCCACTCATATAAGTACCGTTTTCATCGGGACACCTCTGGGAACGTGGGACAGTAGACCATGTTTAGTTGGCGGCATGTTTCAATGTCTGGGTAATACATTCTGGGCAAATCATACCTCTGTGGATTCCCACGGGTGTCCTCTTTTCGGAAATGCATGGGGTTCCCTGTTTTCCTTGTAGCTTGGACACCCGAGGCCCATATCTGCATGTTTTGCTTGTCTGGAGAAAGTGTAAAATTCAGGTGTCGAAAAAGACTTGGGGTTACCTGTGTTTTAAGCTTTCCCCTTGGCACCCATGTAGGTGCATCCACACATGTAAGGTACCGTTTTCATCGGGACACCTGTGGGAACATGGGACAGTAGACCATGTGTAGTTGGCGGCGTGTTTCAATGGGTGCGCTGAGTGAAATTTGTGAAAAATGCATTTTTTTCCCACATTTCCAGCTTTGCGGGGTGTCTCGGTAATACAGTCTGGGCCGATTTGTGCAAATCATACCTCTGCGGATTCCCACGGCTGTCCTCTTTTCTGAACTGGATGGGTTCCCTGTTTTTCCTTGGTGGCTTGGACACCCGAGGCCCATATCTGTAGATTGTGCTTGTCTGGAGAAAGTGTCAAATTCAGGTGTCGAAACACACTTGGGGTTACCTGTGTTTTAGGATTTCCCCTTGGCGCCCAGGTAGATGCACCCACACATGTGAGGTACCGTTTTCATCGGGACACCTGTGGGAACGTGGGACGGTAGGCCATGTGTTGTTGGCGGCCTGTTTCGATGGGTGCGCCGAGTGAAATGTGTGGAAAATGCATTTTTTTTCTCACATTTTGTACTTTGCGGGGGTGTCTGGGTAATAAATTCTGTGCCGATTTGCGCAAATCATACCTCTGCGGATTCCCACGGGCGTCCTCTTTTCGGAAATGCATGGGGTTCCCTGTTTTCATTGGTGGCCTGGGCACCATGAGGCCCCTATCTGTATGTTGTGCTTGTCTGGAGAAAGTGTCAAATTCAGGTGTCGAAACAGACTTGGGGTTACCTTTGTTTTAGGCTTTCCCCTTGGCGCCCAGGTAGGTGCACCGACACATGTGAGGTACCGTTTTCATCGGAACACTCGTGGGAATGCTGGACCGTAGGTCATGTGTTGTTGAAAGTGTGTTTCGATGGGTTCGCCGAGTGAATTTTGTGGAAAATGCATTTTTTTCCCACATTTCGGGCTTTGCGGGGGTGTCTGGGTAATACATTCTGGGCCGATTTGTGCAAATAATACCTCTGCGGATTCCCACGGCTGTCCTCTTTTCTGAACTGGATGGGTTCCCTGTTTTTCCTTGGTGGCTTGGACACCCGAGGCCCATATCTGTAGATTGTGCTTGTCTGGAGAAAGTGTCAAATTCAGGTGTCGAAAAAGACTTGGGGTTACCTGTGTTTTAGGCTTTCCCCTTGGCGCCCAGGTAGATGCACCCACACATGTGAGGTACCGTTTTCATCGGGACACCTGTGGGAACGTGGGACGGTAGGCCATGTGTTGTTGGCGGCCTGTTTCGATGGGTGCGCCGAGTGAAATGTGTGGAAAATGCATTTTTTTCCCCACATTTTGTACTTTGCGGGGGTGTCTGGGTAATAAATTCTGGGCCGATTTGCGCAAATCATACCTCTGCGGATTCCCACGGGCGTCCTCTTTTCGGAAATGCATGGGGTTCCCTGTTTTCTTTGGTGGCCTGGACACCATGAGGCCCGTATCTGTATGTTGTGCTTGTCTGGAGAAAATTTCAAATTCAGGTGTCGAAACAGACTTGGGGTTACCTTTGTTTTAGGCTTTTCCCTTGGCGCCCAGGTAGGTGCACCGACACATGTGAGGTACCGTTTTCATCGGAACACTTGTGGGAATGCTGGACCGTAGGTCATGTGTTGTTGAAAGTGTGTTTCGATGGGTTCGCCAAGTGAAATGTGTGGAAAATGCATTTTTTTCCCACATTTCGGGCTTTGCGGGGGTGTCTGGGTAATACATTCTGGGCCGATTTGTGCAAATCATACCTCTGCGGATTCCCTCGGCTGTCCTCTTTTCTGAACTGGATGGGTTCCCTGTTTTTCCTTGGTGGCTTGGACACCCGAGGCCCATATCTGTAGATTGTGCTTGTCTGGAGAAAGTGTCAAATTCAGGTGTCGAAACACACTTGGGGTTACCTGTGTTTTAGGCTTTCCCCTTGGCGCCCAGGTAGATGCACCCACACATGTGCGGTACCGTTTTCATCGGGACACCTGTGGGAACGTGGGACGGTAGGCATGTGTTGTTGGCGGCCTGTTTCGATGGGTGCGCCGAGTGAAATGTGTGGAAAATGCATTTTTTTACATTTCGGACTTTGCTGGGGTGTCTGGTTAATAAATTCTGGGCCGATTTGCACAAATCATACCTCTGCGGATTCCCACGGGTGTCCTCTTTTCGGAAATGCATTGGGTTCCCTGTTTTCCTTGGTGGCTTGGACACCCAAGGCCCATATCTGTATGTTGTGCTTGTCTGGAGAAAGTGTCAAATTCAGGTGTCGAAACAGACTTGGGGTTACCTGTGTTTTAGGCTTTCCCCTTGGCGCCCAGGTAGGTGCACCCACACATGTGAGGTAGTGTTGTCATTGGGACACCTGTGGGAGCATGGGACGGTAGGCCATGTGTTGTTGTCAGCGTGTTTCGATGGGTGCGCCGAGTGAAATGTGCGGAAAATACATTTTTTTTCTCACATTTCGGACTTTGCTGGGGTGTCTGGGTAATAAATCCTGGGCCGATTTGCACAAATCATACCTCTGCGGATTCCCACAGGTGTCCTCTTTTCGGAAATGCATGTGGTTCCCTGTTTTCCTTCGTGGCTTGGACACCCGAGGCCCATATCTGTATGTTGTGCTTGTCTGGAGAAAGTGTCAAATTCAGGTGTCGAAAAAGACTTGGGGTTACCTGTGTTTTAGGCTTTCCCCTTGGCGCCCAGGTAGGTGCACCCACACATGTGAGGTACCATTTTCATCAGGACACCTCTGGGAACGCGGAACGGTAGGCCATGTGTTGTTGGCGGTGTGTTTCGATGGGAGCGCCGAGTGAAATGTGCGGAAAATGCGTTTTTGTTCCCACATTTCGGGGGGTGTGTGGGTAATAAATTCTGGGCCGATTTTCGCAAATCATACCTCTGCCGATTCCCACAAGTGTTCTCTTTTCGGAAATGCATGGGGTTCCCTGTTTTCCTTGGTGGCTTGACACCCGAGGCCCATATCTGTATATTGTGCTTGTCTGGAGAAAGTGTGAAATTCAGGTGTGAAAACAGACTTGGGGCCTCATTACACGGGAGGCGGTAATGGTTAACGGCCACCGTTAATGGTAACGGTGACCGTTAACCATTACTGCCTTACTACGAGGTCCCTTAGCGGGTTGGTGCTTTAACCCCTGCTTTTTGCAGGCGTTAAAAACCAACCCGCTAAGGGACCTCGGAGCTAATTACGGCACTGCAAAATTGCAGTGCCGTAATTAGCGCCTTCCCCATTCCATAGAGCCCTATGGGGCAGAATGGGAATGGGGAAGGGCAATGGCGGAAGGGGGATTTACCACCCCACCAACCTTGGAATGGGGCAGTAAGTCCCCTTTCGTCAAGGCGGTGCCAGTATTTTACCGGCATGAGCCATGGCGCTAATAGCGCCATGGCTCACCGCCTTCCGTGTAATGAGGCCCTTGGCATTACTTGTGTTTTAGGCTTCCCCCTTGGCACCCAGGTAGGTGCACCCACACATGTGAGGTACCGTTTTCATCCGACACCCGTGTGAACGCAGGAAGGTATAACCTTTGTTGTGTTTGTGTGGTTTTCATAACGTTTTGACCCATTTGCTGGTTCCCTTTGTCACACAACCCTTTCATTTCAAATTCTGCTTTAGGCACCATAGACTTTTGTAACCTGCACAAGTCACCTACCCTTGAAAAGGGCTGCCTCTGCTCTTTCAAAAAAGTGATGCTTGCCGTTTCTCACCACATTGGTTTTCCCGATTTACACATGCTAAGTGCGTCTGTTCAGGCTGTGAGCATAAAACTCCTGTGTACCATGGCTCAGTGTTTGGCTTGTGGTAATGCTTGTTTTGTAAAACACTACAAAAAATGTGTGCTTTCCTAACTGCAATAGTCGGGGGAATGTAATGGAGTATTATTTTTCTCAAAATTCATAGAAGCCATTGTTGGACCAAGCCAACCATGTCCAACACATACCTTTTTTTTCGGTCATTTTCCCGCTTTTCCCCAAATCTATGGCATTTTCCCCTACCTAGTTGTTGCCTGACCTACGCAATTCACCCCTTTCTAAACTTGGAATTTTGTCTACTTTTCAGAAATGTATGCCTTTCTGTCCTCCAATTCGGCTTTCCACCCTTTTTTTCCATTCCGTCCATGCATGTCCAATTGGCAAAAATGGCCAAAATCGCCTACATCTCACAAAACAATTGATAAGCAAATCAACATAATTGGGGAACTCAACATACCAACCCATTTGTTACTAGCTTTTACAAGAAAAACCACAGGCTTCTGTGTACATCATTTTATTGGGATTTTTTGAAAAAACCCAACATGTTCACCCTTTTTGCTTATTTTCTCTCACAGCAACCTAGGATTCCTGGGTGGCGTTACGATCGCATACATGTGGGAAAAAAAGGAGCCGAATTTGGCCGATATATCTCATGTAACAAAAAAGTTACAAGGCATCGAATGGGCACATACCAAAATCACCAAAAAAGGCCTTGGCACTGGGGGAAAATACCCATGGCAGTTAAAGGGTTAGGAGTCATTTTAAAAGAAATCCTCTCTGCTCACTGAAGTGGGGCGTGGCTCCAGAAAGAAAGACATGTCTGTAGTGGGACTTTGTAACTGAGTAAACTCGAGTGAACATGCACATATGAGTATATTCTTGTAAGAGATAACAACAAGGGGACATATATGTATGACAGTATGGTGGTGTGAATTAAGTACAAGTTCAATGAAATAGATTGAATAGGACCTTTTGGTGATGTGTTATGGTAGAGATTAAATAGGACTTTTGGTGATGTGTTATGGTATATATTGAATAGGACCTTTGGTGATGTGTTATGGTATAGATAGGATAGGATTTCAGGTGATGTGGTAAGGTATAGATTGGATTGGAGGTGGGTTATGTATTGAAATTGTCACACATTTCTGTTTTTCTACTGTTCATAATGGTAAAAGGGAGCCTCAATGTATAAAGACTGAGAGGAAAGGGAGCCTCCGTTTATAAATACTCAGAAGTAAGGGATTCTCAGCCATAATAGGTTGAGAAGGTAGTACCACGCGGTATTCTCTTTACGACAATAAAAGCCATGGAATCCACAGCATATAAAAAAGCTGGGAAGGTGATTCTACAAGGACATAAGGAAAAATAGGCAGTGGCTTGGCATAAGGAATGTGCCTGGATTTTATTCAATTTCTTTGCTTTTTTATTTTTTTATTTGTGTATTATAACAAAAAAATCGATTTTTACACAAACCATAGAAAGATAAAAATTCACTTAAGATCGATAATTCAGAAAATAAAAAATATATAAAAATAAAGAGAAAAAAAAAATACACACTTACAAAGAAAAAGAAACAGAAAAAAAAGAAATAGAAGAGAACAAAAAAAACTCAAAAGAGTTCATAAAACAAGTTAAATGGTACCAAATTAGAGAGAAGAATCCAAAACAGACGAGATGCTTGCTTGAGTTACAGACAAAAGCAGGGTACACAAACTGCCAAATAGAGCAAGAGAGACACCAACCTCCTATATCTTCATCAATACCAACAAAATCATTCTGGGAACCCTTCAACAAATTAACTGACGGTATGATTCCAATCCTGTTCAATACCTTGATTACATTAATGGTTAACAGCACATGCTGACATGCTATGAATCTGTCCCAGACCATTTCGAAAAGAAGGTGATCCTCGCTTTCCACCTTACACCTTATTCTCACCTCCCAGGTACCCTCACATTCCATCAAAAGGTGTTTCAGGGTCTGCTTTACGCAGGTCCTCACAGACTTTGCTCAGTTTTTGGGCCTCATTGCCTCAACCCCAACAAGACAAAAATTCACCAGTATGTAAAATATTTAACCAAAACCTTAAGTAGTTTTGTCTGACTTTAGGATCTGGAAACTTTCCCAGAAAACTTGCTAGAAAAACACTTTTCTTATTAAAAGGAGAGAAGGCACTTCCTACTCTAAGTTTCCACATTTGGTATATGGTGTGAATCCAGTCCATCTGAAATCGGGCTCCCTTGGTCCTATCCGGATTGGCGATGAGAGTCTCCATGTCACTACTATAGCCTGTGTGGGCTGCCAGCACCAATCTTTCAAGGGCACACAAAAGGGATGATCTTCATTGGGTCAAGTGAGGCATAGGATCTTCATAAAGATTGTCGGACTGAGGGGCTATTATCCGACAGTACAGAGAAACAAGTCTCCAAGTTGCATGTGCCCTTAAAGACTTGAGACCCAGCTAATACCGTAGGCCCACCTTCGGAAGACTCAAGGGGAGACCAAGAACCCTCTTCCATATGGTTCCCTCCAAGTGCTGCCAATTAAAGTCCTACATTTTTGGCCTTACCTCCAAACCATGTAGAAGAATTAGTATGATCTTTGCTGTATAATATTTGACTAGAGGCAAAACCGAAAACTTGCAATATTTCCTCATGATTTTAACCATTGGGCTGAAAGTTGAGATGTTTTTCCCAGGAGTTCTGAACCTCTTTGTGCCAAACTCGGAGTCGCATACAAGAGAAAGCACATATAAAGGTCATCCTTGACAACCGGAATGACTTGTCCCTCCATTTTCCAGATGAATTTGGACCCCTGTTTCCCTCGACTCTTGAAAGCCACTATTCTTGATTTAGATGGGTTAACTTGGAGGTTGTTTTCTTTAATTTATTGTTAGGAAAGTTGTCATGATTGTATGTAATTTTCCTTCCATGTGGCAACCCCCAAACCTTTTGCTGCTGTTTTACACCCTGATCTATACCTTGCCAGAGAAGCGCAGCCTTCTGCCGCACTCCTCTGGGCTTTCGCTCAATTCTTATAGGGAAACTGATATGCCCTTAAGACAGTCAGTACTGGGAGACTTTGGGCCTCATTACTAGTCTGCCGGTAACCGAGGCGGTAAAACCGCCTGGTTACCGCCGGACTCATATTACCATTCCGCATCCGTGACTCCCGGAAATACCAGGGCATTACAACCCTGGTGTCCCGGGAATTCCGGAGGCGGAATGGTGTTAATCCCCAATCCCATTGAGTCCCATAGGCCTCAATGGGAACGGGGATCATGGAAACACCGGCACCATCTCGTGATGGTGCTGGTGTTTCCACGTCATCCTGCAGGCGGGCGGTGTTAAACCCGCCAGGACAGACCTGGCGGATTTGACCCCTCCGCCTGCAGGAGTTGTGATCGCCCGGCATGGAAACAACGGTGGCGGCTGGTTTACCGCCACCGTTGTTTCCATACCGTGCGATTTATAATGAGGCCCTTTGTTTCCATTAGTCCTTTCATCATGTTGCAGGTTTTGTGCAACATGAAACAAGAGTGCACTGTTACTTACTTTATTGCGCTCTCGGGTCTCTAGACATTCCAAAGGCCCTAGAAACTCTCGCTGGACTTATTATGAACTGTGCAAGTGTGTCACGAACAGGACTGGTGGCAGCTATCGTTTCTCTTGTGTTTTGAACCCTTTTTCGCCATGTTATCCGCGCTTACCGCGTTTGGCAAAAATGAATGGCCTGGCTCCCAAAATGGCCATGCCACGAGGATCTTTGTCCTGTCCTCTGACCGTCTTGCCCCTTCACGTTCCCCAGGTCGAGCCCACCTGGGTCCGTCCTTATTTGGTCATGTACTTTCCTGCGAAACCCAACGCTTTCGCGGGCTTCTGCATACCTTGTGTGTGTCTCCAGGATGTGGGCTGGGATATCTGTTCCCAATACACATCCTGGGTGCCAGAGAGTCTGGAGTGTCCTGAATGCCTGGGACAACCATGGTCGTGATAGGTCCACCTATGGTGTGAGTGTTTGTGAGCAGATATCCCATTGGGTCCTCTACGTTTTGGCGCAAAGGGAACTTTGGATAAGAGGAGGCTGGAAACACCACTACCATGTCGATCTCCTGAGTTCACACCGAACAAGGGATAAGGAGCCAAGTATCCTGCAACAAGAAGCTGAGTCGAGGAACTGCTGGTGACCCGCTGAAGGTTTGGCACCCTGAGCCGCTGTCGTCCTGCGAGAACCCTCTGCATCTGATCGTCCTAGAAGGTCTGCAAAGGCGCTTCAACCCATTGGAATAGTGGGATCAACTATTCCCGGAACCTTCATCAAACCCTGCAAGTAAGCCTCGTCGGAAGTGTCCCTGGGCCAACAAGTGGGCTGACCAGCTTACACAGGACGCTTTGTTCTGTCACCGCCGCCGTTTCGTGGAAGCCCTCGAAACTTGGTCTACTGCTTGCTCTGCGTCGACGGCACCCTCACACCGAATTTCGTACACTTGGCATTCCCAGGTCTGAAGTGAGACGAGTGTGGCCGGACCAGAGTAAACCGGTTGCCGTGTTGCCCTGCTGTGGTAACAACTTGTGCACGTCCGCTGCATTTGGGACACCCTCAACCCTGCATCCTTCTACGCAGAATCTACACAGTGTCGAGACGTCCTGATCATTGCAGCTAAACCTGCCAGCAAAATGAACTGAACTGGAGAAGTCTGGGTCTGCCTGCCTCGGGGACTGGTGAGTAGTCCATACCCAACCGGTGGCCCCTCGCGCAGGAGCCGTTTCTTTTCTACCGCTGTTGCGAAATAGCTACTCTATCCCGCACTCTCACCCTGCCTCTGCCCACAAGTGGAGGCCTTGCTTGAGTAGTGGGGATTTGTTCTGTATCGCTTCATTCACCTTCCTGAACTGCCTGAGACTCTTAAAGATACTCTACTTTATCCATTGGCACCAGCGCGTGCAGGTACTTTTGAGCATAAGGCTCCTCTCTTCGTAGGGCTCGGACTTCCTCCTAGTTAGGTGTATTTCTGATGTCGAACTGGGTCTAATGATTACTTGCACTGCCTGTTTTCCTCCTGATCTAGCTGGTCTACATATTACATGCTCATAACTCCTTAGACCCTTGGTCTTGTATATATATTGTATTGATTGTGATGTGTTGGTTTACTTTAGTATTATTGTGATTCTTTGCTATGGTCGATGTTTACAAAGGCCTTGTAATAAATGTGTCTATATTTTTAATATAACACCTTTCTGGAGTAATTGTAAGTGTCCTTGCTTTGTGTGCTCATTGAGGTCTTTCAGTCACCCTCACCCCTCTTGAGACTTAGTCTTGACCACCGCCATCGCTACCCTGATTGGTCTGGCTTGTCCAGAGGTTACCCTGTTCCAATTAACTTGGCTGGCATTCTGAGCCTCTGCCCCTCCAGGTCAGAGTCAGAAATCCATCTTAACAAATTGGTGTACAGCGGTGGGAAAGGACGGAAGGTATCCAGTGTTGCGCACGGGCAAAGGCATTTCAAGTTATTCCTACCTGGACAAATAGTGAATTGTCGTAGTATAACTTTTTAAAGGCCATAGTCCTTTCTAACAGTATGGAAACAAGTACCGTGTTAACTTTAAATGCTTCTAAATCCAAAACATTGAAAAGGATGTGTGCTGAGAGAGGTGTCTCCTCTCAAGGTACCAAAATGGAAATGATCCAAAGAATCATGGCCTGGCAAGAAGCTCAGCTTAGCTGTAACGCTCACCTGATTCCCGTAGAGGCGCCGGTCTAGACTGGGCGTATACCGTATCTTCAAAGGTGATGTGTAACACACGGCTGGCTCTTTGGGCTGGACCTCTGTGCACTGTATGTCTGACTCGAAGGGTAAGATGTCTGCAGATAGAAAATATGGGATTAATGAACTGGGTTATTGAATGTCTCTCTCTTCTTCTCTTTCTCTTCTCCTGTAGAACCCCAAAGGTTAACGCTCTCACCTTAGGTAAGTGAACGCCATGCTCTCCATCTGCCTCGGGGCAGGGTGCTGTAACCAGTTTCTTCACTGGATAAGGGGAGCAGGCCTCTTGACTTCAGAGGACTGCTGTCCGTCGTTTTCTGCACGAACGGTAAGTTTCGAGTAATTCTAATGTCTTTAAAGTCTTTAGTAATGATGTCTCTTGTTTTGCAGGGTTCCGGCGATGGCGGATGACGGGCTGAAGTGAGTTGAAGATGGAGCCCGTGTGATGAATAGAAGCGCCTGGAAGCACATAAGTAAGCGCTTGTTGCCTGCTTCACGGTGCGCTCTAACTGTCTTTTTATTTTGCAGGTACAAGTTCGGAGCGGCTGCAGGGTGCCGGAATACCCACTGGGTTAGATGTGGAAAGGAGTAATGGCACGTGAGTATTAAAGTTCCCCAATGTCTTTAAACGCACCTTGTTTTGTCTTTCAGATGCGGGATGCAGCGCCGCAGGCCTCCGGAGCGTGCGAAGAGTTGGTAAGCTTTTGTCTTTTAGATGCCGGAATGCAGTGTGAAGACCTCCGCAGCGCACGAAGAGTAGGTAAGCCTTTGTCTTTCAGATGCCGGAATGCAGCGCGAGGCGTTGGTGACAGCCGATGGACCAGGTAAGTGAAGAGCTGTCACTGAAGACCGTAATGCTAACCTGTTCTTTCTTGTCTTTATAGGTGTTGCTGAAGACTGGATTCAGGATTGTAAGCCTTTTTCCTTAGATCCAGGATCAGATGCAGAAGACACGATGAGCGTTCTGCTGCAGAGGATGCAGAATAACGCAAAGCAAGATTCATCCATCGGGTGTGGTTTAAATAGCCTCCTGTAGTGCTTAGGTGTCTCCTTCCACAGCCACGCCTAGGTAAGAAAAGAGTTCCTGCTTTCCAGAAGAGTTCCAGTGTTCTGAATCTAGGGAGTGGCTCCTGCCCCACCCAACAGGAAAAGTAGTTCCAAACAGAAGAGGATCAGAGGCTCAACTGGCAGGCAAGTAAGCAGCATGGTCTGCTGTAGGTAAGTCCACCCAAGCATTATGAGCCCGGCGCTTCCAGCGCTGGGACTGGGCATATCTATGAGCCTGGTGCCACTGGCGCCAGGACTGGGTCCAAAAGGTCCCAATTGGGACTGGTTGGCACTCGGAACCTGGGTTATGGATCTGCTTCCAAGGGAGTTGGGAAAACCCTGACCTTTTGGAAGCAGAGATCATGACAGTACCCCCCCTCAAGGCCCCTCCCAAACCGGGCTTCTCCGGGGGTTTTGGCTTGTCAGGAAATGTTCGGTGAAATCTTTTGATTAGGCGAGGAGCGTGGACATATTCAGCAGGTTCCCAGGATCTCTCTTGGGGGCCGTAGCCTTTCCAGTCAATTAGGTAAAATAGTTTAGATTTGGAGATCTTGGAGTCCAGAATGCTTTTGACTTCAAACTCGAGTTCTCCATCAACTAGGATAGGTTTTGGAGATTTAGTTAGTCGGGTTTGAGGTTGCACAGGTTTTAATAGAGAGACGTGGAAGACGGATGTATCTTCATGTGCGGGGGCAAGTCCAACTTGACCGCTACTGGGTTTACTATGGTAGTGATGGAATAGGGACCAAGGTATCTTGGGTTGAATGTGCGTGGCCCTTTTAGAGGTAGATATTTGGTGGATAACCAGACTTGATCCCCTACTTGATATAGGGGGGCTTCCTTCCGATGTTGATCTGCTCCTTTCTTGTATTGTTCTTTAGCCCTTTGAAGGTGAGAAACAGCTTCCTTAAAGGCTCGGGTGATTGTAGAATGCAGGTAGTCTACTGCTGGTGTTTCAAGATCTTGGAGGGGATCCAACTCCGAGGTTCGAGGGTGACTGCCGTACAAAAGAAAAAACGGGGTTTTCCCAGTTCCCGAATGGACAGAGTTATTGTAGGCATATTCGGCTAGCCAAAGGATGTCTTTCCAAGTTTTTTCAGTTTGTTGCAGCATGCAGCGTAAATACTGTTCCAGAGTTTGATTGGTCCTCTCGGTTTGTCCGTCGGTCTGAGGGTGGTGACTGGTCGATAGTCTCACATCAATTTGAACCGACCGACAGCAACTTCGCCAAAAATGAGAAATAAATTGACTACCTCGATCCGAAATTAGAACCGAAGGAAAACCCTGCAGTCGGACGATGTTTTCGAGAAATTCTCGGGCCAGAGTTGCTGCTGTTGGCAAGCCTTTGAGCGGAATGAAATGCGCCATCTTGGAGAATAAGTCCACGATTACTAGAATCGTATTGTATCCGGAGCATGGAGGTAGATTGGTGATGAAGTCCATAGAAAGCGTATGCCAAGGGCGAGGTGGGATGTCAATAGGGTATAAGAGGCCTGCTGGTCTTTCCTTTCGACTCTTGTTTTGGGCGCATACTCCACAGGACATTATAAAGTCTCTGATATATTTTTTCCAAGACGGCCACCAGAAGTAGCGCTTGATCTTTTCTGAGGTCTTGGCCATACCGGGATGTCCTTCCATTAAAGAATCGTGATAACAAGAGATTACTTTTTTCTGTAAATCTGTGCTGGGTAGGTATAATCGTTCTTGGAAATACAATAAGTTGTCCTTTACTGCAAAGTCCTTTCCCTGCAGATGCCAATTCTGTATGTCTGCTGGAGTTACAAGTTGCCTGGCTTTATCCTTAACTTCCTCTATGGATTCTGTGGCGATTACACCCAGAATTCTTTGTTCGGGAATGATTGGTACAGGTTTAGGGTTGATCAAGTGTTCTTCCACTCCCATCCGAGAAAGGGCATCAGCTTTACCGTTTTTTGTACCAGGTCGATAGGTAATTATGAAGTCAAACTCGGCAAAGAATAATGCCCAACGGAGTTGTCTAGAGGATTGGGCTTTTGCGGTTTTCAAATATTGCAGGTTTCGGTGATCCGTAATCACAGTAACGGTGTATCGGGCCCCCAGCAGATAATGCCGCCAAGCCTTAAAGGCAGACTTGATAGCCAGAAGTTCCTTGTCAGTAATCGTGTAATTGATTTCAGGAGGCGAGAATTTGCGGGACCAAAATGCCACGGGATGCAACTGATTTGTTACCGGGTCCTTTTGTGATAGAACTGCCCCCATGGCAAGGCTTGAAGCATCAGTTTCCACGATGTAGGGGAGTTCGGGGCGAGGGTGTTTTAAGATTGGTGCAGAGATAAATTTAGTCTTCAAATCCTGGAAAACTTGTTCCGCCTCGGTAGACCATTCAAAACGTTTGTTTTTCTTTAACAAGGCAGTGATGGGCTGGACTATTCGAGAGAATTCGGGGATAAACCTGCGGTAAAAGTTAGCGAAGCCTAACATGCTTTGCACACCTTTTACGGAGGATGGTGATGGCCATTTGAGAATTGCATCGACCTTTTTTGAATCCATACGCACTCCGCTGGGTGATAATATGAATCCCAAGAATTCAACTTCAGTCACGTTGAAAACACATTTTTCCAACTTAGCGAAAAGTTTGTGTTGCCGCAATCTCTCGAGGACCATTTTCACGTGTTTCCGATGTTCAGTTTCCGATGAAGAATAAACGAGGATGTCGTCAATGTAAACAACAACACACACATCTATGAGCTCTCTGAGGACATTGTTCATAAAATATTGAAAGGCGGCCGGGGCATTGCAAAGTCCGAAGGGCATGACCTGATATTCAAATAGCCCATACTTGGTGCGGAAGGCCGTCTTCCATTCATCGCCCTCTTTTACTCGTACCAAGTGGTAAGCTCCTCTAAGATCCAGCTTTGTATATATGCATGCTTTTCTGACTTGGTCCAGGAGTTCAGGGATCAAAGGTAACGGATATCTATTCTTAACGGTGATCTGGTTCAGGGAGCGATAATCTATACAAGTTCTAAGGTCTCCTTCCTTTTTTGGAACGAAGAACAAAGCTGAAGAAGCAGGGGACTTGGAAGGACGAATAAACCCATTTGCCAGGTATTGATCCAGGTATTGTCGAAGGTGAAGGTTCTCAGGCTCGGTAAGGGCATAAATTCTACTACAAGGAGGAGTAGATCCAGGTATCAGGTCTATCTGGCAGTCATAAGACCTATGAGGAGGTAGACATCCGGAAAACATCTTGGTATTCTAGGTATTCGGGAGGTAACTGGGGAGTCTCTGAAGAAATTGCTGCCAGTGCAACACCAGGTGGAGGGTGACAAGTAGAGACACATTCTGGAAACTGGACCGTTCTTGCTCGCCAATCGATCAGAGGATTGTGTTTCTCTAACCAAGGTATTCCTAGAATAATCTGAAACTGAGGGGCCTTGATCACATCGAACACGATCTTCTCATGGTGTCCATCTTGACTTACTAGCGTCACTTCTTGAGTGGTATGCGTTACTGGCCCAGAGGCTATCTCCGTACCATCCACCGTAGTAATGACGTCCTTTACAGCCTTGGGACAAAGAGTTAGATTCATCCTCAAAACCATTTCATGATCCACATAATTGCCGATGGCACCGCTGTCGACGTAAGCTTCAATTGCATGTAATCGATCCGGATTATCAGGGCTAATGAGGACCATAGGTATCACGAAATGCGAGGTCACGGAACTGGTTTTCACGCTCGGCAAGAGGACCTCTATTCTTGTCGGGCAAGGTCGTTTCCCTGCTCAGAGTTTGTAACTTTGGTAACTGCCGCTCCTACTGCCTTCTTGGCAGGTTTCACCGGACAGTCTCGAAGAAAGTGCCCTGAGTTTCCGCAATAGAGGCATAATTGCAACTGTTTTCTCCTTTCCCGCTCCTTTTGTGTTAGAGGACCTTTCAGACCCCCTATTTGCATGGGTTCCCCGGAGTCTACTCCTTTGGAAGGAGTTGGCGGTTTGGAAAATACTCGAGCATCAAACTTGGAACGATCGGCCTTCCTGTTCTGCAGTCTGTGATCTATTTGAACGACTAAGTCTATATAGTCCGAACAATCTTGTGGGGGATTCACTACTTGGGCTAACACATCTTTGAGCTCTCCACGTAGACCTCTATAAAACAGCGTAATCCTTTTGTCCTCAGGCCATTGAGTTTCCACTATCAGTCTGTTGAAAGACGCAATATAAGCCAAAAGATCTTGATTACCTTGTCGCAACGAAAGAAGCTCATTGTCCAAGGCCTGCCCCTGTGAATGTCTTGCGAACAGTTTTTCCATACTGAGCTGAAAAGCTTGAAAATCATGGAGGACCGGATCATCTTGATTTACTAGAGGGATCGACCAGTCTGCCGCATTGCCACTAAGGTACGAAAGCACGAAAGCTACTTTAGCTTGATCAGTTGGAAAGGCTGCTGGCCGGCATAAGAAATGCAACCGTCACTGATTGATAAATACTGCAAACCTCTTTGGGTCACCAGAAAATCGTTCGGGCGGAGCCAGAGGTACATTCCCAGGTAGGTTGATCTGCACTGGATTCATAGAGGACGTAGAAGGAAGATTTCCCCCAGATGCGGGTAACGGGGTCTGTCCGGCTTGTGACTGTAGCAATTGTCTAGCGAGATCATCTGTTCGCTCCTTGGAAATAATCAGTTCCCTTCTTAGAGCGTTTGTTTCCTGACGGGCTGCATGCACTTCTGCCCTTAGTTCCCCAAGTAACTGGGCTAGCTGGTCGGTATCCGAGGTTTCCATAGCGCCTGGACGGGAGTTTTGTGGTAGGCTTTGCGTTCTGTAACGCTCACCTGATTCCCGTAGAGGCGCCGGTCTTGACTGGCGTATACCGTATCTTCAAAGGTGATGTGTAACACACGGCTGGCTCTTTGGGCTGGACCTCTGTGCACTGTATGTCTGACTCGAAGGGTAAGATGTCTGCAGATAGAAAATATGGGATTAATGAACTGGGTTATTGAATGTCTCTCTCTTCTTCCCTTTCTCTTCTCCTGTAGAACCCCAAAGGTTAACGCTCTCACCTTAGGTAAGTGAACGCCATGCTCTCCATCTGCCTCGGGGCAGGGTGCTGTAACCAGTTTCTTCACTGGATAAGGGGAGCAGGCCTCTTGACTTCAGAGGACTGCTGTCCGTCGTTTACTGCACGAACGGTAAGTTTCGAGTAATTCTAATGTCTTTAAAGTCTTTAGTAATGATGTCTCTTGTTTTGCAGGGTTCCGGCGATGGCGGATGACGGGCTGAAGTGAGTTGAAGATGGAGCCCGTGTGATGAATAGAAGCGCCTGGAAGCACGTAAGTAAGCGCTTGTTGCCTGCTTCACAGTGCGCTCTAACTGTCTTTTTATTTTGCAGGTACAAGTTCGGAGCGGCTGCAGGGTGCCGGAATACCCACTGGGTTAGATGTGGAAAGGAGTAATGGCACGTGAGTATTAAAGTTCCCCAATGTCTTTAAACGCACCTTGTTTTGTCTTTCAGATGCGGGATGCAGCGCCGAAGGCCTCCGGAGCGTGCAAAGAGTTGGTAAGCCTTTGTCTTTCAGATGCCGGAATGCAGCGCGAGGCGTTGGTGACAGCCGATGGACCAGGTAAGTGAAGAGCTGTCACTGAAGACCGTAATGCTAACCTGTTCTTTCTTGTCTTTATAGGTGTTGCTGAAGACTGGATTCAGGATGGTAAGCCTTTTTCCTTAGGTCCAGGATCAGATGCAGAAGACACGATGAGCGTTCTGCTGCAGAGGATGCAAAATAACGCAAAGCAAGATTCATCCATCGGGTGTGGTTTAAATAGCCTCCTGTAGTGCTTAGGTGTCTCCTTCCACAGCCACGCCTAGGTAAGAAAAGAGTTCCTGCTTTCCAGAAGAGTTCCAGTGTTCTGAATCTAGGGAGTGGCTCCTGCCCCACCCAACAGGAAAAGTAGTTCCAAACAGAAGAGGATCAGAGGCTCAACTGGCAGGCAAGTAAGCAGCATGGTCTGCTGCAGGTAAGTCCACCCAAGCATTATGAGCCCGGCGCTTCCAGCGCTGGGACTGGGCATATCTATGAGCCTGGTGCCACTGGCGCCAGGACTGGGTCCAAAAGGTCCCAATTGGGACTGGTTGGCACTCGGAACCTGGGTTATGGATCTGCTTCCAAGGGAGTTGGGAAAACCCTGACCTTTTGGAAGCAGAGATCATGTCATTAGCACTATAGCTTCAGAGGACAGTGCGGAAGGAGGTGGGGCTGCTCTCACTGGTAGAACTGACAGTTCTGCCGCTGCACTGGTCCACAGCGACCATGAGGGCAGGGAGGATGAAATGTCCAATGTTTCCTCTGCCAGTGCTGATGGGGAGGCCATACTTGAATTCAAGAAGCAAGGGCTGCTGTTTAGGCAGAAGGAGCTTGATTTCAATATGGCCAAATTAAAAATCGAACAGGCAGAAAAACAGAAAGACAGGGATCACCAGTCGGAACTGGCCAAGCTTCAAGTTGCCAATGGATCCAAGGGTCCTGGACATGGGTCTGGGGCCTCCTCGCATCCAAGGTTTCCAAAAGATCTCCTCAGTGTGTATGAGGAAAAGAATGGCATTATGGACTGGCTGAATACATTTGAGTATGCATGTGAAGTTCATCAAGTTGACAATGCTGATAAAATTGCCTGGTTACTTAGCAGACTGCCCCATTCTGGCTGCAGTGCCATTATGGAAATGTCGAAGGAGGAGAGAGCAGTTTTTGCAATGTTGAAGCAGACTCTCATTTTAAAGTTTGGAAAGACTCCTGCCCAGTACTTAAAAAGATTCAGAGAGTATAAGAAAAAAGAAGGTGGTACTCTGGTATCTTATGTAACTGAATCCTTATAAAACTTGACTGGCTGGGTCGAAGGTTATAAGGTTTCTACCTTTGAAGGTATGATAAGTCTTGTCATGCTGGAACATATTTTTACATCTTCTTCCCCTGAGCTTAAGCAGCATTTGGCAGATTCGAAGGAGATAGAACCTAAGAAGCTTGCCATTGCAGCAGATGTATGGGTGTCACATCGAGTGTCCCATAAGGACAAGACTCATCCTGGTAAGCAGGAGGAAGGGAAAAAGTCCAAAGATAAGGAGGGTGGGGAAACTGATAAATCTTCTTCCCAAAAGGGCCACAAAAAGAAAAATAAGGGTAAGACCCAAGAGAACTCACAGGGTAGTGGAGGTCAGCCTCCGAAACTGAACTCTGGTTATAATTAGCCTCCCTATGTAAACAGACCCAATGGATCTTGTTTTGCTTGTGGAGCAACTGACCACGTGAAGGGGGATCCCAGATGTAAGGTCAAACCCTTGGAGGTCCACTCTGCTAATCTGGCCTTCTCCTCCTACAGGGAAGAAGAGATTACCGGAGCATCCTTCTCCTCAGACTCCTTCCCCAGTGGGATAGAAGCTGAGGTAGTTTTAGTTTCCCTGGGTTCCTGGGAGCCTAAAGTTGCAGAGGCTTACCCTAGGATTCCAGATAACACCAAGCACTACTTTAAAGACAGTGTGCTGATCAATGGAGTAGATACTCCAGCTCTTAGGGATAGTGGGTACAGTCGGACTGTAGTGGATTCTACCTTGGTAGACCCAGAGGAAGTTGCCAGAGCTACTCTGATGCCCACTAAGTTGGCTGACAGCCCACCTCTCATGTTCCCAGTATTACCTGTAAATCTTACTATCAATGGTACATTAGTCAGGATTCCAGTGAGCATTCAGAGGAGTGTCCCAGGAAAGGTCTTGTTGGGCAATGATCTCAGAGCTTTAGGGCTTGTGGGAGATACTGCTGACAGACCCTGCACAAGTCTCAAACAAGGGCAGCATTGGCAAAGACCAATGCCCTAACCCAAGCCAAAAGGGAAACCCAAGGCTAAAGGAGTCGGAAAACCAAAAACAGGGAAAGAAAATATTCCCCCTAACTCGCCTACCACTGAGGTGGAGGTAGTTGGTCAATCACCCGGACCTGACCAGGAGGTGGTGATGCCTGAAGTATTTGACCCCAATGACCATCCTGAACTAAACGATTTGTTGGTAGAAGGTGGTCCTGACCGGGAAGAATTCAGTAAAGGCCAACGTGAGTGCCCATCTCTGGAAGGCCTAAGGAGACAGGCCTGCTCCCAGCTTTAGGGTGAACCTCCTGGGAAGCATCGGATTTATTGGGAAGGTGGACTCCTGTAGAGTGAGCCCACAGAGTCTACAGAAGGAGACCATAGGAGGTTGGTGGTTCCCCTTGCTGTAAACCCCTTCCTCCTGCAGCTGGCGCATGAAGTGCCCCTTGCTTGTCACCTTGGTATTAAGAGGACCAAGCAAAGGTTATCCATGCACTTCTACTGGCCCAAGATGGGGGTGCAAGTAGAAAGTCACTGCAGGAGATGTGCCTCCTGCCAATTATCTGGTAAGAGTGGTTCAACAATCCAAGCTCCATTGGTACCACTCCCAGTTGTGGGAGTACCATTCGAGAGGGTCTGGATTGACATAGTTGGTCCCCTTGACCCCCAAACATCCTCAGGCAATAGGTTTATCCTGGTATTGGTCGACCATGCCACCAGATATCCTGAGGCCATCCCATTGAAAATTGTGACTGCCAAGTCAGTCGCAAAAGCTTTACTCAGCATCTTTACTAGAGTTGGCTTCCCTAAAGAAGTTGTGTCTGACAGAGGCAGCAACTTTATGTCAAAGTATAGGCAGGCTATGTGGAAAGAATGTGGGGTCACCTACAAGTTTTCTTCCGCATACCACCCCCAGACCAATGGTCTGGTAGAACGGTTTAACAGGACATTAAAAAGTATGATTGGGGCTCTGGAAGAACCTCAAAGAAGAAAATGGGATCTTCTTTTATCATGCTTACTGTTTGCCTACCAAGAGGTACCACAGGAGGGTGTTGGCTTCAGCCCCTTTGAACTTCTGTTTGGTCACCCTGTGCAGGGACCCTTAGCCATAGTCAAGGAGGGATTGGAGATGCCCACTCCCCCTATTACTACCAACGTAGTAGACTATGTGTTAGGGCTCAGAAAAAGGATGGTACACCTGATGGGTCTGGCTAGTGATAAGTTGAATTCAGGACAAGCCCTGGTGAAACATTGTTATGACCAGAAAGCTTCCCTTGTCAACTTCACACCTGGTCAGCAAGTCCTGATCATGAATCCCATAAGGCCTAGAGCTTTACAGGATAAGTGGTCAGGCCCTTACACAGTGGTGGAGCCCCTGGGTGAGGTCAACTATTTAGTGGACCTCGGAAGGCCCCGACTGGCTCCATGTAATATAGACTGTGTTCCATGTAAATAGACTGAAGGCTTTCATCCCAAGAGTTGAAATTGCAGCACTGCTATTGGCTTCAGATGTTGAGGAAGAGGAGTCTGAACCTCTCCTTGACCTGTTTCAAAGCAGTCCTTCAGATAGCTCCTTTGAGGGTGTCCGAGTGGCCCCTCACCTGACTTCTGATCAACAGGCGGAGGTGAAAAGTTTGCTTAGGCAGTCCCCCCCCCCTGTTTTCACAGACCCCTGGTTTTACACCTTGGTGCAAACATAACATAGACACAGGAGACAGTGTACCTACCAAAAGTAGGGGATACAGGATGTCAGACAAAGTATGGTCCTACATTAAAACGGAGGTCAACACAATGTTATATCTTGGGGTGATTGAACCCTCTAGTAGTCCTTGGTTCCAAAAGCAGTTACTTCTGAATTGAGGTTCTGCGTGGATTACAGGGCTCTGAATGCTGTCACCAAGACAGATGCACACTGACACTGGGATAGGAGACACTGGGATAGGAGCTGTACTATCACAAGTAGATGAGAAGGGTAAGGAACACCCTATTGGTTTCATTAGTCGCCAGCTTAAGGACAGAGAGCTCAGAAGGTGCACAGTAGAGAAAGAATTTTTCTCTGTTGTGTGGGCCCTACGGAAGCTGAGGCCCTACCTCTATGGGACCCACTTCACTGTTCAAACTTACCATAATCCCTTAAAGTGGTTAATGAACATGAAGGGAGATAATCCAAAGTTGCTTAGGTGGTCCATGAGTCTACAAGGCTTTGACTTCACTATTGAGAATAGGCCAGGTGTCCAACATAGCAATGCTGATGGGTTGTCCAGAATGTTTAACCAACCTGAACAAGAAACTCATCCAAGAGTGGATTAGTTCCCCCTGTCCTTAGTCTGGGAGGGACGAGTGTTAGGAAAGATTTCATGATTGTATGTAATTTTCCCTCCATGTGGCAACCCCCAAACTTGTTGCTGCTGTTTTACACCCTGATCTAGACCTTGCCAGAGAAGTGCAGCCTTCTGCCGCACTCCTCTGGGCTTTCGCTCAATTCTTATGGGGAAACTGAAATGCCCTTAAGACAGACAGTGCTGGGAGACTTTGTTTCCCTTAGTCCTTTCCTCATGTTGCAGCTTTTGTGCAACATGAAACAAGAGTGCACTGTAACTTATTTTACTTCGCTCTCGGGTCTCTAGTCATTCCAAAGGCCCTAGAAACTCTCGCTGGACTTATTATGAACTGTGCCAGTGTGTCACCGACAGGACTGGTGGCAGCAATCATTTCTATTGTGTTTTGAACCCTTTTTCGTCATGTTATCCGCGCTTACCGTGTTTGGCAAAAATGAGTGGCCTGGCTCCCAAAATGGCCATGCCATGAGGATCTTTGTCCTGTCCTCTGACCGTCTTGTCCCTTCACGTTCCCCAGGTCGAGCCGACCCGGGTCCGTCCTTATTTGGTCATGCACTTTCCTGTGAAACCCAACGCTTTCGCTGGCTTCTGCATACCTTGTCTGTGTCTCCAGGATGTGGGCTGGGATGTCTGTTCCCAATACACATCCTGGGTGCCAGAGAGTCTGGAGTGTCCTGAATGCCTGGGACAACTATGGTCCGTGATAGGTCCACCTATGGTGTGAGTGTTTGTGAGCAGATCTCCCATTGGGTCCTCTCCGTTTTGGCGCGAAGGGAACTTTGGATAAGAGGAGGCTAGAAACACCACTACCATGTCAATCTCCTGAGTTTACACCGAACAAGGGATAAGGAGCCAAGTATCCTGCAACAAGAAGCTGAGTCGAGGAACCGCTGGTGACCCGCTGAAGGTTTGGCACCCTGAGCCGCTGTCGTCCTGTGAGACCCCTCTGCATCTGATCATCCTAGAAGGTCTGCGAAGGTGCTTCGACCCATTGGAATAGTGGGATCAACTATTCCCGGCACCTTCATCAAACCCTGCAGGTAAGCCTCTTCAGTGTCTCTGGGCCAACCAGTGGGCTGACCATCTTACGCAGGATGCTTTGCTTTGTCACAGCCGCCATTTCGGGGAAGCCCTCGAAACTTGGTCTACTTCTTGCTCTGCGTCCACGGCACCCTCACACCGAATTTCGTACACTTGGCATTCCCAGGTCTGAAGTCAGACGAGTGCGCCCGAACCAGAGTAAACGCGGTTGCCGTGTTGCCCTGCTGTGGTAACAACCTGTGCATGTCCGCTGCACTTGGGACACCCTCAACCCTGCATCCTTCTATGCAGAATCTACACGATGTTGAGACGTCCTGATCATCGCAGCTGAACCTGCCAGCAATGTGAACTGAACTAGAGAAGTCTGGGTCTGCCTGCGTTGGGGACCGGTGAGTAGCCCATGCCCCAACTGGTGGCCCCTCGCACAAGAGCCTGTTTCTTTTCTACCGCTATTGCGAAATAGCGACTCTATCCCGCACTCTCACCCTGCCTCTGCCCACAAGTGGAGGCCTTGCTTGAGTAGTGGGGGCTTGTTCTGCATCGCTTCATTCACCTTCCTGAACTGACTGAGACCTTTGAAGACACTCAACTTTATTCATTGGCACCAGCATGTGCAGGTACTTTTGAGCATAAGGCTCCTCTCTTCGTAGGGCTCGTACTTCCTCCTAGTTAGGTGTATTTCTGATGTCGAACTTGGTCTAATGATTACTTGCACTGCCTGTTTTCCTCCCCATCTAGGTGGTCTACATATTACGTGCTCATAACTCCTTAGACTCCTTGCTATATATTGTATTGATTGTGATGTGTTGGTTTACTTTAGTATTATTGTTATTTTTTGCTATGGTCGATGTTACAAAGGCCTTGTAATAAATGTGTCTATATTTTTAATATAACACCTGTATGGAGTAATTTGTAATTGCCCTTACTTTGTGTGCTCATTGAGGTCTTTCTGTCACCCTCACCCCTCTTGAGACTTAGTCTTGCCCGCCGCCATCGCTACCCTGATTGGTCAGGCTTGTCCAGAGGTTACCCTGTTCCAAGAAACTAGGCTGGCCTTCTGAACCTCTGCCCATCCAGGTCAGAGTTCAGAAATCCATCTTAACATGTATAACTCTAAGGCATTCAGCAGTCTCTGTAGACTGACTCCAGTCCTATCCAAAAGGACAATGTTGTCCGTATATATAAAACAGTTGATAGTGCTGTCTCCTACCCTAGGGCTAATAAAAGTAGATTTTTCTTACTTCTCCCCCATGTCTGCCAGGTACAGAATGAAGAGGAAGGGTGTAACCAGATATCCCTGCCTATCCCCTCTTTCCACCTTGATATGGTCAGAAAGAGAGCCTTCACCGTCTAGTCTCACCCATACGGTGTTGTCTCTGTACAGAGTGATCAAAATGGCTATTAATGGTTTTGGTATCCCGCAGGTGTCAAGTTTTGCCCAAAGGCGGTCTCTGCTAACCAGGTCAAATGCCTTAGATAGATCAATCCAGGTGGCAAAAAGATTTTTGCCTCCCCCGACGCCTGACTTCTCAATCAAAGTTGTTACTATTGTCCCATTTAATGATGTAGAGAGGCCCTTCCGAAAACCAGATTGGTATTTGGGGATGATATGATTTTGCTTCGCCCATTTCTGTAGTTCTCATAGCACTAGACCCGCAAACAATTTGCTATCCACATCCAAAAGGGCTATAGGGTGATAATTCACTGCAGATGTTTGGTCGCCCTTTTTGAATATGGGGTCCATGATCAAAGTAGTCCAGGACTTGATGAGTATTCTAGTAGACAGAATTTCATTAAACAGCTGAGTTAAGATCTTTCCCCATAAGTCTATGTTTTCCTTCAATACCTGGTATGTCAGGCCATTTGGGCCTGCCGCCCTTGAGAATGATGTTTTTTTTTATCAAGTCCCTTACGTCTCTCTCTTCAAAATTCAACTCCCAAGTAACGTCTGGAATATTATAGCCAAGAGTGCCCTGTGGCCTTTGATATTGTGATGTCAGATACTCAATCCACTCTCCTTCCATGTCCACATAAGAGCTTGATTTAAGTTAGCCCCCTCTCTATTTTCGATGGACCAAACATTTTGGAAGTTATTTTCATTAAGAGCCACAATAACTCTTTCACCATCATTCTGGAGGCATGTGGCCTGATGTTGGTGGGACCAATTTATGTAGTCTCTTTTGATCTTACAAGCCTTTTCTACGTTTTGATCTCTTGAGAGAGAAGTTTGATTCAAGGCCCTAATGTCTTTTTGCATTTCCCTTCTTTTCACCCACGTTACCTCATCGAATGAGTTATGGTGCACCCTCTGTTTTCTGTTGTCTGGTCTGCTTGGCTGGTCCAAGGACCACAGGAAATCTTGGAAGACTAGGGCCCTACAGCTATTCCTCCATTTCCTGACCGAGGTAGTCCTCTGATATTCTTCTAGTTTAACATTCAGGTGTCTACCCCTGCTCTTGTACTTAACCAATCAATTCCTACCATTATTCAATGTGAAAGATTGGTTCAGGTAGACAGGTTTCTTTGTGAAACTCCAAGACATTTCTGCCCTTAGGTGATTGTGATCACTTGCCCCCCTCATTAATCTCCAGATGTGTACACATCTCGAAGATCTGAGAGGAAAGGAGTATGTAGTCTAGGATCAAAGAGGATATACCCCTACTCCAAGTCACTGAGGCAGGGATGTCCCCCTTAATGGAGCTATTTAGCATCGTTAACTCCCACACTGCAAAGAAGGATTGCCATCTCCTACCCAGTTGGGATATTCTCTTCTTCTTTGACCCCTCTCCCGGTACTTGCATAGTTACACATTGAATGTTAAAATCCCCGGCCATTATTATAGGAATGCCTGGGAAGTCTATACTAACACTGGACAGCAGTGTGGCCAAAGAGTCCAAAATAATTGTGAGCTTGCTACATGTGGCGTTCCAATAGATGTTAATTGCTATTAATTCTTTAAGGCTCTCATCTGAATTCAAGGACAGTTTTCCTGCCAGAATTCCCTTCTGTGAGGCAGTCGATTCATGTACTTCCCTGATTAAGGAATACTTATATGCTAAGGAAAGTGCCCCCGACGGCCTTCCTCTCCCCTGCATCAACGCAGTCTGATGTCATATTTTAAAACCTTCCATCTGGAAGGAATGCACCAGCCAAGTCTCTTGCAGGAAGATCAAGTTGTTTTTAGAGAATAAAGCCTCCCTCATTGTTTTCAATTTAAAGGAGGTTAAACCCCTTTTGTTCCAGCTCATGAAATGCCACTTGTCCCAACTAAAGAGACCCCCTACCTACTCCCAGACTCTGAAGCACTTGTGTCAGGATCTCCGGGAGCATTGAAAGAGCTTTTTTGCTGATCTTCCAGGGGTGCCATTTCCCCCTTGGACTTTGATATACCAATAGCTGAATTTGCTGTCCCCTTCTTAGGGCTTGCCTCCCTTACTGTTTCAGAGGCTATCCCTTGTTCCAACTGCTCATCTTCTGGGCGGGCTGTACAAACTACCAAACCCCCCTGAAAGAGCAGATCATGTACTGCCAGGATTGCTCTAGCCCCGGTCTGAGATTTGAAACCCACCTCAGCCACTCGTGATGTATTGAGAAAAGGAAACTTAACATATTCAATGTCTTCTAAATTGAACAGATACAAATCTGGAATTTTCTTCAAAAAAGAGAGAATTGTCATTTTATTCAATAATCTGTGGCTGGATGACTGTTTCACATATTTAAACCAAAGCCTAGGGACCGCAAAGGGAGCTGTTTCTTCCAAGGCCAAAGAGTGCCTCTGTATAGGGGATAAATGGACTTCCACTATATTTCCTTCATGGTGGACATTTCCTTCCATACTGTCTATAGGAGCCAATCTCTGAGGCTTGTTTGGCTGCTGCACTTGATTCACTTCATCCCCTTTTGATGTGTTCTTCTTTGTTTTCCCAAAATTTAAAATGGAAACCCATTGTATTACGTGTTTTGTCGTTGTTGGTTCCAAACCATCTATGATATTTTGAATTCCTGTGGGTCCAGTTCTTTCCTTCAAACACAGAACCACGCCATTTCGTCTGTCACTTCTTAAATTGGGAATTTTCCTGCGTCTGCATCCCGATCATTACCTTAGTAATACGTAGTTCTTCAACCTCCTGAACCCTGAGCTCTTTAGAGGGTGCAACTGATGTATCTTTATCCACCGATTTTGCACTCCTTTCCCTTGACCTTTAGCTCCAGGCTGCTTTTGGGCAGCTTGGGTATTTTCACCATTATCCAAGCCCTTCTTGCTCGAATCAGTAAGAGCTTTGAGAAAGGAGGATGTACCTGTGTATTTTTTTTTTTTTTAGCTGTCCTTCTTCTGGTAATTGTGGAGGCTTCCTGCGCTTTGCCATAGCCTTCCTTTTGGCTCTCTTTCTCTCTCTATTATTGTGCTGAGAACTTTCTAGCTAGGCAACCTCCTCAATAACGGCCTCCTGTTCAGAAGTGACCTTGGTGGTATTTGATTTTGTGGAAAGATCCAATGTCTTGCTTTCCAACACCTGAGTCATTCTCCAAAATTCCTCTAGTACTGATTCAGAGAGAGGAGTGTCATCAAAGGTATTTGCTGACATCACAGCCCTCTCTGCCAATTCCTGTTCTTGAATGGACTCAGATTTCCTTGTGCTAATAACAAACAATTCTTTAACCAAGGCGTGTGTCTCCTGTTCACCTGTTTTAAGATCCAGTATCATCTGTCTTCACGTATTCGAAGACAAAGTTTGTTTTGCCACTTCCCTTTTCAAAGACGAGAGAGTTGGAATTATTGATGTATTTAATGCATTCTTCAAACCAGCCAATGAAGAGTCACATAATTCCATTTTCTTGGTAATTACCAGCAGTATCCCCGAATGAGTCTGAGTCTCACCCTTCAGTAGCTCAAAAACTTTCACCAATGAGTTTAGAACAAAATTAAGAGCTGTCAAAGTTACTTAATTTGCTATAACATCAGATCTACACCCTTCTGGTGGGACCTTTTCATGCAGCTCTACTGGCTGTAGCCTTGAATCCTGTATATCTGAATGCAAGTGGTTTTCTGAAGTGGGTTCTAATAGTGTATTCTTCCTTCCATCTCATCTAATGGAATCGGAGAGAGATTCAGGTACTTTGGGAAATGTCTACCCTTATTAGTTAGGTCCATGTCTGCATCCAGATCTGGGTGTGAGGATGAGTTCCTAGCATCCAGTGAACCTAAATTGAGATCTCCTGGGCTACAATGTCTTCTTTTTGTAAAGTGTTCCTTAATTTTATTCTTGATATTAGTGGCCGTAAGTGTGAAGTCTCTTTCCATTAACATAAATTGCTGGAAGTTCCTTAAACCACTTGGCATCATCTTTCCCTGAAAGTGTGTTGAGGGGGAATTTGTCATGTGCACCTGAGCACAGATGGTCACCTCTTTCCCCATAGACCTAGGTTGCTCCCGTTCTAGGTCAGACGTTAATATTACTGGAGTAGTTGAAACAAACAAGCCCTCCCATTCTGGAGCGCATGGGTCTTCAATCATGGTTGCACTGCGGCAAACATCTTTCGATAGGACTTGTTTTGCCCCTAAATATCATTAAATAGTTAGGGTGTGATTATGGGAGGCATCCTACTCCTATTCTGAGGTGCTACTAAGAAGACAACGAGCTGACATTTCTACTGGTTTTGGCCTCTTCTAATCAGTATTTGAGTAGATTATCTATGAATGGTCCCTTAAAAGGGGAGATGCTCGTTATTGAAAATGTGGGACTTCAATTCAACTCAAAATCATCCAGCAGCCACCGACCTGGATCAACACGCCTCTGCACACTGAAAAGTGAGTCTCCACCAGCTCAAAGGGGAGAACCTCCCCACAATAACGTTGCGGATATGCCTTGATCAGTTACCAAAGAAAATAGTCTGATAGTGTCAGATGGTTTTGAATAGTGAACGAGCTTCCACGCTTTCCAAGTACCGCATTCTACATGAGTCAGGATCGAAAAGGGGGCAGAAGGTTAAAAAGCGCAGCACAGTTCCTTCCCAAACAGCATCGTGGGATTCACTTACTTGGAAGTCTAGGAAACTTGGGGTGTGTTACTTCACTATGTCACCGGCGATTAAATTCAGTGTTGGGAGAAGGAAGGAAGGAGTCGGCTGCCCACTGCACGCATCACATGTAACACGGAACACTCTGCTCACTCCGCCTCGGCTCAGTCGAGGGGGTGAGTTTATGTGCTCCTCCTCTGCTGCTGGAACTGAAAACAGACTCTGGTCTGTAGAAGCGAGGAGAGATATGCACAGTCAAATTAGCTGCTAAAGTTCACTGCATTCACAAGCTGCAAAACATTCTGGGATGGGATTTCATCATGGGCCATCACCAACGGAGCAGGGATTCCAAGGACCTCAAGGAATGGGACACCAGCAATTTGGGCGAGGGTGTCAAAATCAGTTCCCTTATGGGGTTAACAGGCAAGGGCAATGTGGCATGGTGAGGGAACACAGTTTAACATGATGACAGGAGAAACAGGTGCCCCGTTCGAAGGTGTTACAATGGCTGGGACAGCCCTTTAATCCCCAGTACAAACACATATTCTGATTAGGACAGCCCACAGAGAGCACTCACGTGTCCAATCCTATTGACAACCGCACACCCTGAAGAGGAGCCCTTGGTATAGGCCTTGGTGGAGGCGGAAATAGGAAACAAGCAATTTATATTTGTGGTAGATTCAGGTCCAACTAAATCATGCATTATAGAGCCGAACTTTCCATTATCAGATAAAAAACTCTTGACACGCAGGGATTCTCTGGGGCTATTACTACAGTTCCATACACTGAGTAGCTGGATATAAAAGTGGGAGGGAAGGTAGTATGATCCCCCTTGTTATAATCGGAGAGTTCCCTTGTTAACTTGCTGGGTAGGGATCTGCTCAGTGAAATAAATGTAACTATATCATTCACAGAGCAAGGGGTAGTGTGTTCCACTCCATGGATGTGTGTGCTCGAGCAATGGTAATAATCAATGCAATGGCAAGGAAGTCAGTAGTCTGCGGGGTTCCTGTGGTCCCAGACATTTTTGTCTATGGCTTCAAGGTACTAGCAAATGTTGGCAAGTACCCACAGATTTTATTTTCTGACACATGGTGCCACCTGAGATGGTGGCATGGACAATATTGTCATCAGATTTGCAATGACTGGTAGTGTCAGACAGAAGAGTAGTCCTGATTGGAACAGACCAGGGTGGGTGTGAGTGGCGCACAGTACTATGTGTAGACCCAACAGTACAATTGAAGGAAATGACTGATGAGTAGTTATTTGAGGACAGTGAGCAAAATGGGGATATTAATTTGGAAATCTCCATCCCCTGTGATATCATGGTGCAGTATTGGAAGGTACAGTGCCCCCTGATGGCAGTGGTGACCCTGTCTATATTTTTTTGAGAATGACATACAATATGTACAGCACAATTAGGGACTATTAATCCACATGATTTTGGGTTACTGAGAGATGAGACCCCAGTACATATTACATTGAAGTCAGGAGCAGTACTCTATTAGAGCAAGGGATCATTGTGCCATCTACGTTCCCGTGTAATAGGGCCATATACCCAGTAAAGAAAGCAACAGGGGTAGTTGGAGGACGGTCCAGGATCTCGGTCCTCTTAATGATGTGGTGCAGAAGGAGTTTACGGTAGTTCCAAATCTGAAGACAATCCTATGTAGCATTCCAAAGACAGCAACATACTTACAGTGGTGGATGTGAAGAATGCATTCTTCTCAATTCCACTTCACCCTGATTCATGATATCTCACTGCATTTACACATGGTCAATGGCGCTTTGAACACACGAGATTGCTTCAAGGGTACTGTGAAAGGCCAATTATTTTCAACAGTGTACTGCATGCCGACTTGGAAATATTCAGGTGCCTAGCACAATCATCCAGTATGTGGATGATCTGCTGGTCTGTAGTTTAAATGACAACACTGCAGGATGGATTCTGTTGCATTATTGAAATTGCTGCCTCACAAAGGGTAGAAGGCAGATAAAAAGAAGCTACAAAACTGCCAACTGGAGGCACTATATTGGGGCAATTTATCTCTGCAAACAGGAAAAATAATATTACCAGATAGGGCGGTGGCAGTATGCACCACCCCTTGGCCCAGTACTGTCAAGGAAATGCAGCAGTTGTTGTACTTATGTCATTATTGTAGGGCATGGATCCTATACTATGCACCCTACACAAGACCACTGTTACAACGTCTCGGGGAAGGACAGAATACAAAAATGTGTAAATTGTAATGGACTGAAGAAATGAATAGACAATTTGAGGACGCAAAAGAAGCTATTTGCGCGGCCCTGTTTTAGCAACTAAGGATTATACACAGGAGTTTTATTTTTTTCCCCACCCTGATGGATGGCTGTAAGTGATTTCAATCCGGCACTCAAACTAAGTCAATGCATAGTATGGGATGCCCAATGGAAACCCTTATTTATATATTTTAATGTCAAAGTTCTTTTAATTCTGGATGATATACCCTTATATAACGCCCCTCTCTTTGAATTCCCTGAACCAAGAAATAGGTTTGTTTTACAAATTAAAAGATTTATTTGAAGAATTGAACAATATATAGATTACACACTTATGAATATGAACAATGATCAGCAATGGGTAATATTACAATATCAACAATCTCTTTAATCAATTAGGAGTAGGAATACAAAGAATAATCCAGCAGAGAATACTTTGTATGGGTTCAAGAAATGGCAATGATAGGAATAAATGCAACACAGAAATAAGACTTTCTATGACTTCAATCAAAAGACAATATGATCCCTCTTTCCCCTGTTACGACTCACTCCCCCCAAAATGCAATATGAAGATATGGAATGAGGGCACACAGGTATCAGGAATAACAATCAACAATGCAGTTCAATCCCAATTCCTCCAGCAAGCTTAGAGAGAACAGGTATGATTTTTAAACAAGTCAAATGCTTATAAATGTAGTTTGAATTGAATGTGAAAAATGCTAAAAATGATTTTCATTTGCTAAAGGAGATTCAGAACTAGTGAGAGTGGCTTGGGATAGGTTCAGGTCAACACTAGCAATGATTGTAGGTTGATTAGCAGATGGAAAATGAAATTCAGAAGTTGAAAGCAAGAAATAGCTATTTTTACAAATGGTGAAATCGAACCCGAATTGCAAATTCGCGGCAATTTTTCCGCACGCGGGAAATGCAGAAAAACTATAAGGAATTGGAATGTTCATTTGCTGAGGATGTTAGCTTCAAAATGGCATTTAAATTTTGTTTCTAGGACGTACGGTTAAAAAGTTACAGAGGTTTTTGTGAAGGTAGATTTTTCAGAAACAGAGTCAAAAATTAAAGACTGCGCTTTAAAGATTCGGAACCAATATGGACTTATACTAAGGGGCTATGAAAGTGCAAGATACCCAACGGGACAACCACCAGAACAGGGCACCTTCCACTCTGATTGTTGTGCGCCAGGACACTTGACTTTCTTCAGAAAATATTAGCGCACAGATGATTATCGCTACAATTATCACAGATGATATAATGAGAAGAATTCAGGAGGGACACAAGATTCTATAATGCAGTTCTGGATAGGTTGAAATTAATTGACTAGGATTACTTTAAACTAAAAGATGACTATGGACAGTTTTATACTAAATACTCACTCCTATGGCTTTGGAATGGAATGGGCCCATTAAAGATCTGGTCAAAGGTTTGGACTTCACTCGGCACCGGACAGGCTTCAGGGCACCTGAACTCTGCTCTCAGCAAGGCCATCTGGCTGTGCGGCCTCTTGGACTGGATCTGACGGGTTGGTTCTGGGTACAGCTCTGCTCTAGGGGTCTGCATCTTGGTTCTAGCACAAGGTTCTTACCGAGAACAGCATAACAGCTCAGCCAGGCTGTTGGATTTTGTGGTGCCCCTTGGATGTTTAGGGGTTAAAATCAGGTTTCAAAAGATTCTGAAGGCCATCTGAAAAGAATACATCTTTTTGGATTAGGCCTCTCTGCTTCAAAGTTCTAGA
The DNA here is from genome assembly GCF_040938575.1 of Ambystoma mexicanum. NCBI lineage: Eukaryota > Metazoa > Chordata > Amphibia > Caudata > Ambystomatidae > Ambystoma > Ambystoma mexicanum. The sequence goes on along the minus strand of NC_090930.1, from coordinate 228,505,274 downwards.
TTCTTGATTATGTGTCTGGTTCTAGAGTCTGGATTCTGGGTCTGGTTCTAGAGTCTGGATTTGGAGTCTGGATCTTCCTGCAGGGTGCTTCGCCAAGGAATCAGATGATGAGTGGAAAGTGTTTGTCTTTCTGGGATCTCAACAGTCCCTATTTATCCATTTCTAAAGTGGGTGGGAGGCTGGTTATCTATGCCCAACCCTCTAAGGATCTGACAGATCAGAGAATTTCTCCTCTCCTGATTTGAGACAGGAGCAGTGTGTCATATGTGTCAGAGTGACACTGTGTTTATTGGCCAAAGGAAATCCCTCCCCATTGCTTTTAGTTAGGAAATCTATTTTCCCCAAAAAACATATTTTCAAGCTGCACAACGTGTTAATATTACAAATACACAACACAGATTAATTAAGGCACGTCTCTATTCAAGTCTCATGTTCCTACGGGTTTCGGTTCACAAATGACAGTTTTTTTGCACTTTTGGTGGGTTTCGCAATGTTAGTTCTGCACCAATTTTTATACATGCATAAATAGCCCATCTGGACATCTTCTTGTGATTTTTGATGTTCATAACATAAACACAATGGCTATGATATGCATAATTTCAGGGGTTCAGTCCCAGAACATCGCACAGATTCCAAATTAGTTTTAAACTGTGGGTGAATTTTTCATTTTAACAACCTATACGTTTCATATTTTTGTCAGTTCAGTACAATTTGTATAAGCATTTTTCTAAAACATACATTTACTTCCACTTCAATCCACATTTCCAGTCTGGCCCGCCTCCAAAGCTGGGCTGAGTCAGAGGGTCGCATGTCTTGTCTTCTTGCCAGAGTAGTTGTTGTCAGTCACACCCGAATTAGCATTCCTATTCAGTTCAAGGAACCCATTGTTTCTTGCTCAGGGCAGCAGAGGAAATCTCCTCCCCTTCTGATTAACATGCCAATATGAAATCCTCTCATTTTGGTGGGAATGAACAAGGTGGGAGATTCTCAGGGAAAGAAAGCCTCTTGGAAGTCTTAGCTAAATCAGGTTACCTTATGGTCAATTGTAACACAGTTCCTTGTAAAACATTACATTTATTAATTTGAAATAAACAACAATATCTTTAATTCCAGTCTTTTTTCACATGAAAATCAAATATGTGGCACTTTATATGGCATTTTGATGGAAATCCCTTCTTTGAAATGTTAAACTTTGAAAACACAAGTTTCTCCTGTCAAATTTAGAGATCGCCATTGCCTGTTGGAGGCGAGTAACGGTACTGTACCCATTTTTGACAGATTTCTTTCCATCAAGTATCTTTAAAAGTGGATTTTGTTCTGATAACATATGATTCTTGCTGACATTGTATTTATGGGGATTCTTGCAGTAGAATGATGTGGAACACCCAACAAGGAGGATGGATCTTTTAGGTGGTTTGTGAGCCATGATTTTTGCAACTTTGATAACCAACACAAACGGATTTTCAAACAGCTCTGTGTTTCTTTTGGCAATCAACATTGCTTTTTCAAGTGGTTTCAGGCTACTTTGCGGGTAGCCCAATGGTGGGTTTTGGCAGTGGTCTCCTGTGTTCACTGAGAAAGGCAAAAGTGGATGGCGGCCTATTTTTCAGATTTTTACTGCGCAGGTTTGGGTGATTTTAGCGAGCAGCATGCTTTCCAGTGGCCATTTCTGAGGTATCTGCTGCCAGCAAGGCACAGTAATGTTGCAGGGCCTGGACCAGTGATTTGAAACATCCCACAAGCCCCCCTCTTGTGATTGGCATTGGCCGTCCATCAATGGAAACTCACAAGACTGGGATGTCAGCCTCATCTCTTTTGATTCCACAAATGGCAAAGTTCAGCATCTTTTCCACCATCATGGGTGGATCACTCGGTTCTCCTCGCCAGTCCTGATGTGAGTATTGAGCGATACTCCGGGCCCCTCTGATCTTTACTCCCGGTCCCCGGGTAGTCCTCCTTGGTTAGTCTCCATGGTCTCCAATCAACTATAGGTTATCTCTCCTAGGATGACAAAACAAAAACATATTTGTAGACATTTCCCCACCACTATTAATGTAGTGGGGCAGACACATACATTTTGATAATCAGGACACATGTATTATTATATTTTATGACTATGAATGGAATATTTTAGAGTTGTAATTTTATGGAGCTGGAGTGGCCCCCTCTGGGGTTCCAGTAGACTCCTCCAGTTGCTGCAGAGTGTGCCTAGGGTGGCAACACTTTAGCTGATTAATATGGACCCACTTATCTTCCCCCTCTGCCAAACTGCTTTTGGGGATGCAGATCTTTTAGGCGACTGGTGAGATTTTGTCTACAATTTCAAAAGGACCCCTCGAGGTAAGCTGGAATTTTTGCTGTTTGGCCTGGTTCCTTTGGAAATTGTATAAGTAGACCCGGTCTCCTACATTGTATTCTTTTCTGGTAGTCTTTAAGTCATAGTGGGTCTTCATGCTGTCGACTGATCTTTCTAGATTTCGCTGAGCATAGGCAAAAGCATGTTGAAGGTGCTTTCTTAGATTTTCAACATACTCATGAGTTGTGGATGCATTGATCAATGTCTGCTCTTGGCTTCTATAGAGCAGATGCTGGGGAAGCACCATCATGCGCCCAGTCATCAGCTCAAACTGTGACATTTTAGTTGCAGATGAAGGGGTAGATCTGATGGCCATTAGGATAAGAGGTAATCGAATATCCCAACTTGGCCCAGAATCTGCCACAAACTTTTTTAATATGCTCACAATTGTTCTGTTGTATCTCTCCACTGAACCACTAGAGGCTCGCCCGTAAGCAATGTGTAGCTTCCTTTTGACCCCAAGTATCTCCCACATTTTTGTCATTACTTCGCTGGTGAAATGGCTTCCTCTGTCTGACTCGATCCATCGGGGTAATCCAAAATGCAAAAAAATGTGGTTGATCATCAGGGCAGCTGCTGTTTCTGCCTTGCAGTTTGGGTTTTGAGCTGACCTAAATGCTTTCTCTGGATCATCAAAGCCCTTGGGATTATCCGTTAATCGGGACCAAGCTTTGAAGTTTATTAGGTCCAAACTAATGGCAAAGCGATTGAGAATATCACTGCCTAAGTAAAAGGCAGCAGTGACGTCTCGCACGACCCAACAATTATGAACTGTGCTCTTGTTGCCTATGGAGATTTTGAGCATACACCTGCTTGGCAGGAATTGTTTGGAGTTGGGCGTTTTCAGATCCGTTTCCCATTTGTCTATCAGTCTAAATGTGGGAATGGCTGGATCTTTTGGGAGTTGGCGGAACATGGCTTCGCTGATGAAGCTCTTACCGTTGTTCACACACACTCGGGTCCCTCCCTTCATTTAACTGAACAGGGATGAACAACTGCTCTCCAATTTGCTGAATATCAACCAGGCTCTGAGATGTTTCACATATTTCTTGACTATAGGAGTGGGAATGTCTAATTGTGGATTGGTAAAGTATTTCCTTCCAGTGTGGAATGCCACCTTAAACTGGAAGGAAGGGTGATTTTCAGAAATAGAGAGGACCCCCCATCACCAGTTTTTTGTCCTACTGCTATTACTGTCACGACTGGAATTTGGTTGTTCTGGAAGTGAAATTCTACTTGGTCCGATTTTTGTTCAACCATGTGGCATTTGCTGTTTAAACTAACATGGTTCATCGGTCGGCTAGTCTGGGTCCAGAGGACCTTGTTTACACTGGGCCTCATTACGACCCAGGCGGTAAGTTACCGCCTGGGCCATGACGTTACCACCATGGCGTAAACTACGTTTACGCCATGGTGGTTGGCGGACTTACCGCCCCATTCCGACCTTGGCGGGGCCGTAAGTCCCCAATCCCCATTTACCCTTCCCCATTCCCATTTTTGCCCCATAGGGCATAATGGGAGTGGGGAAGGCGTTAATTACGCCACCGTAAATTACGGTGGCGTAATTAACTCCATGGTCCCTTAGCGCCATGGATTTTAACACCTGCTAAAAGCAGGTGTTAAAAGCGCCATGGCGCTAAGGGACCTCGTACTCAGGCGGTAAGGGTCGGCGCTGTTAACGCTGCCGTAAACCCCTTACCGCCTGGGTCGTAATGAGGCCCACAGTCTATTAGGGGTGACAACCTTCGCAGGAGGTCATTCCCTAATAAACAAGTGGTGCCCTCTGGAGTCAAAACTATGACCGGGTGTTTCACCTTGTGTTTTAATGTCCAAATCCACAGTCCCCTCGATGGGAATTTCCTTCCCGTCAAAGTTCTGAAACTATCCGGGAAGAGAGGTGAGAGGAATTTGGTAATTCTCCCCCCTTCCTGAATTTAGTTTATCAAAGGCCTTTTTGGACAGAAGGGTAGCTTGGGATCCAGTGTCCACAAGTGCCAAAAATGTACCCTGCCCTTGTACTTGAACCGGGGCTAGTATCTTCCCTCCTTCTCCGCAAGGGGGCACATGTAATGCACATTTTTGGACAACTGGTGGGCTAGTTTTTTAGTTTTGGACATTGAGAGAGAAGAGATTTGGGCAGAATTCTGTGGAGAGTCTAGGGAATCTGAAAAGAAAAGGTGGCAACTAGAGATGGGAGAAGTTTTGAGTTCCCCTGGTTCCAGTTCTGGGCCACCCCCCCACTTTTCGGAGGCAGTCACCAGGATAGGTTTGAACCAGGAGATTTTCATGCTGTTGGTTCTGGGATTGGATGATGTGCGGCGCTAGCTCAGTCCCCACATCTACCCAGTCTGGATTTGAATCCTTTGGGACCCATTTTTCCTTGGGAGGAGCTCCCCCATCTCTGAAGGAGAAGATCCTTTTCCCAGGATCCTCTGAGGATCCCTCTCCTTCAAATTGGAAGATTTGTACCTCCTCCTCAAAATGGGTCTGCTTGGGTCCTTTGTTTCTCCTACCCCCCTCTGCTCCTTGGGTGGCAGGCTTTCAGGGGCAGGAGATTCTGTTTCTGGTTCCTGGGTTTCCAGGGGCTTTTTACAAGTGGGGAAGGAAGCTTCCTCCAAGGCTTGACACACCCCTTCCCCTTGTGCCTCCTCTCTGGGAACCGGTGGGTTGTTGGGGTGCTTCCCCCGTCATTGTTCTGGAGCACCAGGTCCAGAGTTTGGGGCATTCTGTGCCGGCATGCCCATCTGAGGCTTCTGTTGAGCCCTCAGCATGCAACCCAGTTCCTGTGCCAAGTTTTGGACCTGGCGCTCTAGCTGTGAAACCCACTCAGGCTGATACAGGGTTCTCATTTCTCCTCTGGGCTGATTCCGGGAAGGGTAGCTGTCCCTTCTCTGGTAATACCCCGGATTGGGTAGATTTGGGTACCCCTCCACTCTTGGCCTCCCCTGTCCCGGATTAGGTGGTCTGGACTCAGGGAATTGGGGAAAGAAGGATGGATGATTTTGGGGCTGAAAGTTTTGTGGATACCTGGGGAAGAAGTTCTGTCCAGGATTTGGGGAGTTTCTGCCCTTATGGGGGAAGTTAGGAGGGAAGTTCCCTGGGTTAGGTGCGTGGTTGGATCCCCCCCTTGGGCTGGAGGAGTCCACACATAACCCAGGAGGGGTCTGTTCCCCTTGTAGCGGGGACTCACATAGTCAGAGGAATGAGGGATCCCATTTGTGGCACTACCTCCTTGGCTCCCTTTCTGTGACTGGCCCGAGGGCCTTCTGGGTTTGGAATTAATCTGCTGTGCAGGTGGGTTTTTAGCCCCCCCCCCATCTCCAAATCTAAAATGAGGGCAACCTTTACCTCTGCCACCTTAGCAGCAGCAGGGGGGTTGGTTGTCTTGGGGCTTTTTTGAGTATTCTTGTTGTCTATGGGCTTTTGCACCTCATAGATCCGGGTGGCCTGTTCAATGACCCAGTCTAGTGATCTTTTCTCATGAAAATCTCTCACTAGCTGGGTCATGATGTATTTTTGTAGTTCCTGGAAAAAAGTATTAACAAATTCTCTGCCGTCCGTGCGCACCATTCTGGTAGTCTGCGCAAAGGCACGCTTTAACTCCTGCACAAATTCTTGCGGGGCATGATCCTCCCCACATTGTAAGTTGTATGCTGCCTTGCGAGCCTCTTGGGGATTTCTGTGAACAGAAAAATGCTCCAAGATGACAGCCCTATATGTGGACCATCTTGAATGATTTTGGTCCTCCAGCCCCGCAAAGAAACTGGAGTATTCTGGCGAAAATGTCCATTTCACATACTGAATGCAATTACTACTGTTTTTCAGATGGAAAGTTTCCATCATCTGCTCAAAGAGCACTAAGTGCTCCCAAACAGAATACTTAGCATTCTTCTAGGTTATCCCGGATTCTGCAAGCCTGAGAATGGCTTGCAGAATGTGGGGACCTAGTCTCCTGTGTCCTGGGGTGCTCAGAGGAGTCTTCTGATTCCTCCTTGCTCCCAGGATTTGATGGGTACCCCCCCACTGTCCTAGCTGGGCAGAGGTTTTTAGGATTCCCTTAGTGGGCCTACCCTCCTGGAGTTCCCCACTAAACTTAACAGTACTTGGGTACCATACCCAGGTGCCCACCCATCCATTCCTGGGAGGTACTGGCCTATGAGCCCCATACTTCTGACTGGATAGTAATCTGCCATCCCATGGCCACGGGCTCATGTGCGCCAGTGGACATAGGGGTGGTAGAGTCCAGGGAGTCTACTAGGACTAGGTCTCCTGAGGTTATGCTCAGTTGTTTCCCTTTCCCAGCGAATGTCATCTCTATCATCCCCTGCTCCCTGTTGCCATGCAAGAACCTGAGCTTTCTGTTCCTGAATCAAGACCTTACTAGTATCTATCAGTCTCTCTTGCACGGCTACCTGCCTGTGGAGCTTGTCATTATTCTCACAGAGAGCCTCATTTTCTCTCTGTGCTTCCCGGGTTGCTTTTGAGTACTGGGACGGTGTTTGCTGCAGGAGAGTTACCATCCCTACTGGCCTGCTCTTTTCTTGCCAGAGCATCTTCCACCCTCCTGGTGTGTTCTAACAAGTTTGGATGCTCTTTTTGGAGGTCACCCAGTCCCTGGAGGGCCAGGTGATTTTCTTCCAGTTTCCCTTTTAATTGACAGACTTCCAGGCCTAAGGTGTCCCTTTCCTGAGTAAGAGCCTGCCTCTGTGCCCCCAGGTCATCCCTCTGCCTTTGAAGGGCACCAGATTTCTGGCGCTCCTCATCAAACTCTGCCTGGGTGTCCAGGTCTTTCAAAATCACTGTATTGCTCTCTGCCTTCTCTCTATCTAGGTGGCTCTGCACGATGACTATCTGCTCTGTTGAAGTCCAGTTGTTGCTCCAGCTTTTTCTGGCTCTGCAGTAGGGAGTACAAACCTTCATTGCACTCCTTCTGCAAGGCCAGAATTCTGGTATCCTGGTCTGCCTTTTCCTGCTGCAGGATACTCATATCCTCTTTCATTTTAATTATGTACTGCCTGCTTTCATTTTCTGACTCCTGGCTCTTCTGCAGCCTCTGCTCAGAACAGTCCAGATCAGATTGGGCCTTTTCTAATGCCATCAGTTGCCTACTTCCCAGATCTTGGCCTTCAGCATATTTATTCTGTATGTCTCCCATAGATAAATATAACTATGCCGCTATCTTGGCAATCTTATTTTGCTCATCCTTGGCCTTAGCGGCCATATATAGTTCACTCAGGGCCACATCCTGCAGTGCTTCATTGCATTTAAGAAGGTTTGTAAGAGAAGAACTATTGAACCCACAGCAAAAAACAGTTAAGACACCTCCCATAGTATTTGTATCTAAATACTCTAGACAGAGCAAACGTATAAAAGACATAATTAAAAAGAACTGGAACATGCTAGCTCTGGATGAAAGAGTGGATCCATTATTCAAAGAACCACCCACTTTCGCTTACGAACAGAGTCAAAATTTGAAGGACAAATTGGTCAAAACTAGAAGTTTGAGCAGTAGAAAAGACACAACGAAAACTGGAACATTTCCATGGTTGAACTGCACTAACTGTGGGTATATACAAAAAGGGAACATAGTAAGTCACCTACATACTGGAGAGAAGATAAAACTCAGAGACTTTGGGACATGCACTACGAACAATATAATCTACTCAATTAAATGCTCATGTGGGATGTATTATGTAGGTCAATCCACAAGAACGAGCATCACTCTTGTATACGGAACCACAATAAGAATTCTGCAGTGGCAAAACACTGGGACATAAAAAACACAACCTATCACAGATAAGATTCCAAATACTAGAGGTTGTAAAAAAGAGAGAACCACATATGAATATGCAACAAAGACTTGACCAGAGAGAATCGTTCTGGATCGACAAATTAGTGACATTTGCACCAAGAGGACTGAATGAGGAGATTAACTTTGCTTGCTTCCTTTAAATTTATTATGCGCTACATTTGCTATGTGTGGAATTTGCTTTGCACATAGAGATAACAGAGGAGATTTATTGTTGCCTGTTTTCTTTTCCTTTTGATTTGCTATGCGTTAAACTTTGTTTGTTGCCTTTAAATTCAATATGCGCTACATTTGCTTGTGTGAAATTGACTTTGTACATAGATACAACAGAGAAGACTTATTTTTGCCTGCTTTCTTTTAACTGGCTATACGTTAAACTAACTATATGCATAACATGCTTTGCACATTGGACCAACAGAATTTAACATATGATCTCAGAATACACGTCAGGGCAAGGACAAGCATGATTGGAGTACACAGAAGAACATAGGCTCAAGTATGGAATAGATTAACACAATAACGCCCAAGATAAACTGTGAGTTCTCGCTTTGTGAAACAAGGTATTCGGACACAGAGGGATATAATTTCACTAACGACACAGTGCCACAGCAAACAGCTTTGGAGAACGTGTGGTGACCTAGGTGAGCGCCCGTCCCGCCTACCCGTTTCTATGGGGAAGCGGGACGGGAGGGGCATCCAGCAGAACCAATCCTGGCCCGTGGACGTCACCTCGATCACCATGGCGACCATCAAAACAGGAAATCCTTGTGGGTGCGAGAATTCGCAACCCATCTACGAGGTTGATCGGCAGCCATGCGAGAAAGGTAGGAGATGCAGTTATGAGGCGGTACCTTTAGCGATAGAATACGATAACATTATTGAGTAGTTTTGTTCATCTTTACTTCCACAGGGAGGTTTTCTTTGCCACACGTTTACAGTATTAGGCGAGAAAGACATCCGTTCACTATAAGCTAAGGTAATTATACGGGCACATTCTTTAGAAATGTAGAAATACTATATACAGTTAAAACGATATGGCAAAGGGAACTAATATATGCACTGTATGTTTGTCTTTCTACCCCTCTATGTTACAGAAAATTGAAACATTCCTCATTACCATGGTGGTATGTATCTGTGACACAATTTTGAACGCATTTGCGTAAATGTTATGGATTTGAAATGTAATGATGTTCATTTTTTGAAAAACAAAGCCCTGAAGATGGTGCTATGCACTGAAATACATTGGCAGATGCTTTTACATGGTTGAACGAAGATTAGTTTTTGCCTAAATAATTTTTCACCTTAAAAATGGTGTGATTAAAAACACAAATCACTTGTAAAAATATTTTTGCCAAATTTTCTGTTTTGGAATTCAGTTAAAGATTCAAAAACTTTTTCTTGCTTTAGAACATACGAATAAGATAAAAGATTGAAAGAAAGTGTGAATAATTACATTCTGATCAAATTAAAAAAAAAAATGTAGCTCCTATGAGGAGCAAGGAGTGAGCAGTGGGCCTACAGGGTAGATTCCACTCTGTTTTTTCGGTTTTGACAAATAATAATAATAATAATAAAAATAATAATAATAATAATAATAATAATAATAATAATAATAATAATAATACTTTAATAATTTATTGTGATTTATTGTGATCCAAATATTAGAACTTTACACAAAAACATTACAATATTCCAGAAAAAGATAATAAAACAGTAAAACACATTTTTCATAATTATACAAGATTACAAAAGTACAAAACTTCATGGTTCTTCACACTGTAAGAGAACATATATAAAATTGCATATATAAAAATGGAAATCTCTAATACCTCTAATACAATTACACAGGTGTACACATATCTCGGAGCATTGTCAGTGCATCCAGAGTAAATCAATTAAGATTGAAGCAGGAGCCATCACAAAACAGCTCCCCTTTTGCATTGTCCAAAGGAGTATCTATGAGATCTATCCTGCCCTTTGTTTCTTGTTCAGTGGTATACAGGCAGTCATGTAATTCTTCGTCACCGCAAACAGTGTTTTGCGGGAAAGGTAAAAGTTCAGCCGGATTAAGAACACAACACCTCTTAATTTGAATGTGAGGGGCAAACAGAATTAATTCATACCTTGTTAACCGCGCAGAGGTGAGGTGTTGCGTTTGGGTTTTGTTCAATAGGATATCAACAGAGTGAGGTACCATCAAAATCAAATCATGGCCTAGGACCATTCCCTCACTCTGTTTTACAGACGCTGCAGCAGCAGCGACAGCTCGCAAACATCTTGGCAAAGCGCATGCGACAGGATCAAGGGCGGAGGAGTAGTAGCCGCACGGCCTATTCTTCCCTCCGTGTTCCTGTGTTAACACAGCCAAAGCACATCCATCACATTCAGGCACAAACAATACAAAGGCCTTGTCATAATTTGGAGTACCCAGAACCGGTGCAGAGCATAACGCGGTTTTGAGAAGCTCAAATGATCGTTGATGTTCCGATTTCCATGGCAGTGGCAGAGAAATGCCCTTCTTCGTCAAAGCCAACATCGGTTTTATCACTAGCGAAAAGTTCGGGATCCACAACCTACAGTAAGAAGCCATACCTATTAAGGCTCTGACTTCCTTCTGTGTATTTGGAACAGAAATGCCACAAATGTGTTTTATTATTTCAGGTGTCAATCTTCTCCCCTCCTTTGACAGGAGGTAGCCTAAATAGGCGACCTCCTGACAACAATATTGACATTTTTTGAGCGAAGCTTTATGACCATTTTTAGCTAAATGAACAAGCAACAGTACAGTGTCTTCTTTACAAGCACTCTCAGAGTCTGCAGCCAAAAGCAAATCATCAACATATTGAAGCAACGTACAAGTAGGTGGCAATTCAAGGGTGTCGAGCTGCTCTTTCAAAGCTCTACTATAAATGCTTGGACTTTCAGTATACCCTTGAGGTGCCCTGGTAAATGTAAATGAGCGTCCCCCCAAGGTGAACGCAAACAAATATCTACTTTCCTTATGTATAGGAATGGTAAAGAAAGCGTTTTTTAAATCCACAACGCTGAAGTGCGTAGCCGTAGCAGGGATCATTGTCAATATCGTCGTCACATCAGTCACGATTGGAAATTGTGGGGCGACATCTCTGTTAATAGCACGAAGATCAATTATGAACCGGTATGGAATTGCATTGTCGCCTTTCTTATATACAGGCAAGATCGGACTGTTACACAAACTACCTTTAATCTCCTCGATCACCCCACGATGCACAAAATCGGAGACAATGCATTTCAAAGCACGCTCGCCTTCAACTGATGTTTTATACTGCGGAATGCGTGGTAGTTTCACTCCATGTTTCAAAACTATTTTAACGGGCTCAATCTGTAATGCCCCGACATCATTGTCGTCAACCGCCCATAAACATTCCGGGACAATGCTAAACTCAGGAGGTAAAGGTCGAATCAGGAACTGAGAATTAGGAAGTTGCTGTGGTAAAACCGTCAGCCGTACTCCATCAGAGGAACAATGAATTACTGTGTTCAATTTCTTTAACAAATTCAACCCCAGCAAATTCTCTCCACAGTTCGAAGTGAGAAGAAAAGGGCAATGGTCCGTAAAGGGACCCAAAGAAACAGACACCGGTGAAGAAACCGGACAGACAATTGGTATACCAGAAAACCCTACGGAAACATTTGTTTGCCCTGACAGTGGAATGTTTGGAACCCGGGAATGATCAATGGAGCACTTCTGTGCTCCAGTGTCTATCAAAAACTGGTGTTTCCTATTCCCTACTAATAATTCAACGTAGGGGCCTTTCTGATTAATGGGAATAGGTGAAGGTTCCAAACCCTGCTTCGGGCAGTCCTAATGAAATAGAGCTTCGTCAGAAGGAAGCTCTTCAGAAAGGTAGGCAGCAGAAGGGTGATCAAATATGTTCCTCGAGTCCACACTCGAGGTCTGATTTTCCAGTGAAAAAGGTTGCTGAGGATCTTGTAAAAACTGACCTCTATCAGGGCCCCCTGCTCCAGGGCGGCCCCTAGGTCGTCTACCCATACTCCCAAACGCACTGTTTGACCTTTGTCGAAGGACGGGGCACTGTGCTCGCCAATGACCTTCCTGGCGGCAATAAGCACATTGATTAATATTCATAGGACCCAAAGGAGCATTTCCTTTTGGGACATACTGACCTCTGGTCTGTGTCATGCCTCCTCTGGGGTTTCTAACAATTTCTTGTAATAATACTTTGGTTTTCAAATCTCCTTTCCTCTTTTCAATGTTGTCCTTCTCATTATTAACACGGTTCTCATAATACTGAGCCATGTGCAAAACCTCAGATTGAGATTTTGCCTGCCAAGCACTCTCAGAGGACATAATCTGTGACTGGATGTCAGGCAACAATCCACGTACAAATTTGTCCACAAACAACCTTTTCCCAGACTCTGTACCCAAATCCTGTCCATTGAACTCAGAAAATACCTGCTCGAATCTGTTAAAGAATTCGGTGGCGCCTTCAGTTTTTCCTTGAACACAGGCTGTAAGCTTGTCGCAAATAATTCTTTTCTCTGGAATTATAGTTTTTAATTTTGTGACAATTCTATCAGGCAAAGTAAGTATTACCTGTGGTGGTTTCTCACCTGCTGGTCTTTCCCCATCAATCCTAATCAGATTAGCCCACGTATCTCCCAACCCTGGCACATCGTCTATTGTCCGAACCTATTTCCATACATCTACGGGTAGGAGTACAGGAAATAGAAAGTCAATATCACTTAAGGTGAACACAGAGGACTGCAAGACGGACTCTATTTCTTTATAAAAACCCGGTCGGGTTTTTCCTGATATCGGGAACTGTTTGTCTAATAGTGTTCACTTCCTGTCATGAAAACGGGACGTGAACGAATTGTGATACATAATGTGCAGGGATATCCACAGCGGGGGTACCAGTCCCAGCGTTGGCGGGAATCTCAACTTTTGGGACAAAGGTCGGAGGAACCTCTCTCATAGGCAACTGAGATATAGGTACCTCTGGCCGCTTACTAAGCAACAGAGCCAGGTCGAGCGCTAAGGCAGCCGAAGAAGTGTCGGGCGAAAAAGCCCTTTTACAAATCCCCAACAATTCTATGGGGCAACTAACCTTCTTTCTTACACATTCTTCTTGCAGGTACTGTACCATTACCTGAATTACCTTTCTTTGCATTTCTACTGTATACTGACTATACGTGTCATATACTTCAGCTGGCGGAATCGATGAATCCGAGATCCATCGGATCGCATCTTTGGTACAAATTCGTACTTCCTCAGGTGCCGATCTACGACACGGAAGGAATCGTTTCTGTACATACATACTATCGTCTTCGTCATCCTCATCTCGTGACTTTTCAAAGTCCTTCCTATACTCAAACAATTTTTCAACATGTCCATATACTTTCTGCTCTGTGTCCCTCGAAAGTGCCAAAGCATTCAGATCTCTCACCCCTTGTGGAGGATCTGAATTTTGTAATCTACCCCCACATCACACATAAATGAGTCCCCAGACCTTCGATAAAAACATTTTTCTCGGGAAAACTGTTCAAATTAGATCATGTGGAAAAAACATTAACTTGATCACCTTTCTCCATACAGTGCTTAGCCCATGCAAACAATTCCTGTTTCTTATTTGCAGAAACAGTATTACGAGTGACGATCTTTGATCCTGCACCTGGATCAACTTTAGTCAATACGGGCGCAGGAGGAAGGGGTGGTGCGATAGGTGGAGGAACAACAACTAGAGGAATAGGAACAATAGGTTGTACAGGGGGAGCAGGAATAACAGCAGGAACAACAGCAGGAATGGGCAGAGCGCCCAAAATAGGATCATACGGAGGTGGCGTAGAGGCACCAGGCCTGCGTTCATTTAACAATTCTTCAATAAATTCTTCGGAAACATGGAAATCTTTAGAGGGGTAAATTTTCTGGATTCCAAGTGAAAAAGCCCTATCCATATTTTTAACTGATTCTGAATGTTTTTCTTTATCATATAACAACGCTTTTTCAGCATTTGTTTTATGACGGGTGGCATGTTTGTCCCTACTTTTAAGCTGCTGTAACGCTTCTGTTTTCCAATTCTGTAAAACATTAAAGGCTGCAGGTCTAGCCTTCTTTTTTAGCAAGACTGATTCTAGGTATTCAATACGGGGATCTCAAAACTGCCGTTGATTGGCCACTGAAATTCGGAGGCATGTCAGGTCTGTCTGTGCCAAATATCATTAAATACTATAGTACCAATGCCATACTTACAGTACATAGTACATGCCGGCGACTCCTCCTGTGGTGCCGGGCGGCTAAATTCCAAAGATTGTCGATCGCTGCGGAATAGAGCCCTAAAGCAGCTAGACAATTTCCCAGGCATTTCACAAAAAATTGGTGTTACCTGGTCAATAATTGTGTCTGCAGATACAATACGCCAAATTCAAATTGTCAGGGTTAAATTAAGAGCCGGGTCACGACTGCACCTGACCAAACCTAAGGAGGACCGTACGGTTTATCAAAGAACTTACCTAACAAATTTTACCTTGTGTTTGGTGGTTTCGACAAATCTGCCCGCCTCAAAAATGGACCCTCGTCAAGATGCCGTGTCAGACCACAGGACTATCGTCCAAGGATCGGATCGTGCAGCGCTGCCGAGGTATCGCGTCTCGTTCGGTTGGGCCCGCAGAATCACACCGTCCTATCCCGGTTCGATAGTCTGCGTCAACCTTCAATGATCCAGCATCAATCTTGAGGGTCCCTATTCGGGCGCCAACTGTGAAAACATAAAAATTGATATGAGGCTGGGAAGCCCAAAGGAAACACACCAACACAGGTTACAAAGGACATACATATTTAAAAGCTACAACAGTTACCAAAGTCAATTGACAAACGGATAGCTATTCGGCTCTCAGAGTAACGTAACGAACTTCAACGAGGGTTCGATGCATTAGTAGAGAGACCGTACATTGGAATACTTGGGCTTTTATATCCTTTATCCAGCCCTTGGCCAACCCCCTCGCAGGTTAACCATTCTTGGGACCAGGCCTAGGGTTCCTTGCCAGGTCAATCCTATAATGTATGCATTTTGATCAGTTCTGCTGATACAGTTGTTCATTTACACATAGGTCAGGGATAGGACAAGGTCTCAGTTCGCGACCCCGACAAATGGCCTGCAGGCATATTAATTATTCATGTGTGCGGAGGTCACAACGGCCAGAATCTCACTCAGAATGTCAGTCGGCCTCCATTTTGATGTTCAGGGTGACTTCCACATTACAAGAGAACCTAAAATGGCGGCTAAATCCAAGATGGCGACTTACATAACTTTTCGTTAAGGTCAAGACCTTGCCGCGGAGTCTATTTCCGTGATATTTTAGACAACTTGACGTAGGCCAATACACATTCAAATACTGTGATAGGAGGCATAATATCATTTCAATTCCAACATAGCGGTACAATCGATTCAGCGAAACTAAGTTAAGTTAATGGCAATAATTTTCTAACCTGAATCCACACTCTGAACAGGGCAAGTTGGGAAAATATTGTATATGAGTTGAGACAGTAAACCCAAAAGGAATCTCCAACGATACTCTCATAGCTATGGACCAGTCTTCCCAACAAATTCATATATAGTGGTCCCAATTTGGGGTAAGAGGTAAGAACATGTCTGGCAGTTTCCAGGGTGCTTGGGTTCTTACAGATACGACAGGTCCTATCACTTAAAACTAAGCCCTGTTGGACACCCGTAATAGCGAGGACCTGCAGTTGGTTTGTTCAGAGCTTTAGCAGAAAATCTCTCACTGCCGGATCGGGGCATAGTAGTAGATAGGGCTGCGTTCTCCTGTATCTATGTATTGCATTAAACACAGCATCATACCCTTTCAATCTTTCAAGGTAAGAGTAGTTTTCACACCAGTCCCAGTGATTTAGTTTACGCATAAAAGATTTTTTCAAATGGATAAATGCTCGCATTTTCTTTTCTGCGTGAATCCAACCAATCTCTAGGAAAAGTGATTCATTCAGTGATTTGAAGTTATCACCCCGCATAACCTTCTCAGCATCATAGTTTTTTCCCACTATCGCAAGCAGTTTACATTTTGGTGCAGAAACAGATTTTAAGTAAAAAACTCCCCGAGCACACAAGGCCATACCCCTCAAAGAAGTTAGACCTAGCTCAAGTCTCAGGTATTGCATGGAGCATGATGGCCCCAGACCTAACACTGCTCACCAATATTGTGAATATTAAGCCAGTTTAAGTCCTGCATAGCTAACTCTTCTAGGCCATAGAGTATAGCTGGGATGAAGCACTGCTGATATAACTTTATGGTACCTGCCAAGCTAAAATCTGAATTCCCTCTTGAGAATTGGCAAGCCTGTAGTGTCAATAGTTTAGGTTGTCTTTTTTACAGGCTATTATCCTATTGTAATTAGGGGTTGTATCAAACTCCAAGCCCAAATAATGATAGGAGTCAGCAAACTCGATCAGGCCCAAGCTAGATTCAATACCCAGCCTGATGGAGCCCTTACTGCTGATCCACATTACCTTAGTCTTCCTTAAATTGATGGCCAAGCCCAGCTCAGAGGAGTAGTGTGCGAGTTCCTCTAGCATGCTCTTGATGCCCGATAATGTTCTGTAGAACAGTATCAGGTCATCTGCATTGAGCATACCTACCATTGGAATTGACCCCAATTTAGGGGGGCAGTTTGACTTTAATCCCATACGTAGGAGTAAGTCAGAGATGTAAAGATTATACAGCGTAGGCGCAGCTACATATCCCTGCTTTACTCCCATGTTAATACTAATGGGTTCAGTCACTGCACCTTCATTGTTGAGTCTGACCTTGGTGCTGTTTTCACTATGTAATGCTTTTAAGATCTGAACTAACCAGAGGGGACAATTAAGGCTAGTCAACTTAGACCAAAGTTTCTCTCTTATGACCTGGTCAAACGCGCTAGTAAAATCAACAAATAGCATATATAGAGTAGCTTCTTTGTTACTCATTGTGGTGTTAATCAATTAATCTAGCACTCTGATGTTATGAGTGGTGCTGGCTCCTGGTCTAAATTCTGTCTGGGCAAGATGGAGAACTTGTTCAGCAACTATCCAGGTCTCCAGCTCTCTTAGCACCAGTGTTGCAAAAACCTTGCTCGTAGCATCCAACATGGACAACAGTCGGTAATTGGTTACTTCCCTACGGTCACCTTTCTTGTGAACCGGGATCAACACCAACTTTTGCCATGTCGTCGGCATGGTGCAAGAGCGACAAACCCGGGAAAAAAGAGTAAGGAGAATCTGAGCCCAATTTTCAGGATCTTTTTTCAAGACAGAGTTTGCTAGGCCATTAGGACCAGGTGCATTAGATATCTTAAAATTTAAGATGACTTGTTTTATGCTTTTAAAGTTCATAGGGAGTGGTCAAGGTTCTGCATACCCATGTTGCGATGAGAGTAGATGTTATAATTATAAAACGCATTCTTAACATATTGTGCCCACTGATCAGAGGAGATTGGATTTATTATTTTCTTTGACAGATCACCTACAGTCCCAGTCAATGTTTGCCAAATTTTTCGAGAATCTCTACTGCCAAGGATCTGGATACATTTTTCCCATCTCCCTCTTTGTTGTAGTTTTCGGTACTGATAGAGCCAGGTATGGTACTGTCGTTTAAAAAACTTTATACGAACAGCTATCTCGCAAGAGATTCCCAAGGGATAAACTGCCCCTCTACAAGCCCTAAGTTCACATCTCAATTGACGTTTGCGGTCCCGGATGTTTATATCAAATATCATTCTACTCTAACTCCTCCAATTTATCTTAGGAGCTGTTTTCCCCCCCGGCAATCATCCGGATCAGTCCCCCTATCCATTCTTCAATGGCGTCATGGCTTTTGCCCCAAAGAAGCGCTTTATACAGCAGTTCTTTGGTAAAGCAAACGTATTCAACCTCTCAATATTATTTTCAGACCAACGGATCCTGTTCCCTGCCCAGTTGACAGTCACATCACTGCAGAGACACAGCTCCTCCTGTCCAGCGGGACCAGCCATAACTAATACAGCCAAGAAGTGGTCACTATAGAAGTTCAATACCATCTGCAGTCGTAGGACGTGCTCCGATGGAAGTCAGAGATGGCCATGTAGTTTAAGATGGCAGACTTAGAGCCAGAGACCCAGGTTTTCTGTCCAGGGTAATCACCCTCTGTTAGCCCATTTAAAACTGTACAGGAGCACTCCTTAAGCAAATCTAGCCACACCTTCCCCTTTCTATTAGATTTTTTATTTGGGATACTACAGTAATCTGAGACATGTTGATAACCCCCACAACCACCCTCATCGACCACGTTTGCATTCCAATCACCACCAACAATAACTGCTTGATCATAAGAACAACCTTTCCAAGTAGAATAGATGGTATCCAGTTGGTCAATGATTTGCTCTGTGCAGGCTTCCATGGGGGGATCATAGACACAAAGACTCGGCACTGAGTCTTGAGTGTCTTGGTCCAAGGCGCTGTGTGCTACGTTTCTACGTTTCTTTTTGCAAGCTGATTGGAGTCTGTTTTCAAGCTCATTGCCAGGAGGCGGAACTACAGACATAAATACTCACTGACACCGCACCGCTCCGCAGAGTCAGAACTGAGTCTTGAGTGTCTTTGGTGTTGCAGGGGCCGCGGGAGCATCCTGCTCTGCTGTCCTGCTGCACTGTGTAAATACTGCCATGATTTTTTGTTCCTCAATGGAATCGAGGGAAGGTGTGGAAACACAATCTCGTCTGCGCAGTGGAGCTCGGACCTGTGTTGCTGTCTCAAAGTTTGTGATAATGAAAAAAACTTTCATCAACACAAGTAATCCCTAACATTTTCATTGTTTGTCCAAAGTCTCCCACATAAGATACACAGTTTAGAAACGAACTGCAGGACGCTGACGATTGTTGTAAAAGTGAAATTGAAATTTGGGACCGGCGTGCACGAGTACGCGCAAAACAGGGGAAATAAATGCTGAAGAATGTATGTGTCGGCTTGATTATAGTTATGTTGCAATGCAAAGCACGCTGGTGAATCGAAATGACATTGACAACGATATGGATTGCTTTATCACTGAAACAAATGAAAAAGGGCATTTTGCTTGCGTTAGGTCCCCTGGAGATATCCTTACAAATAATGGAACGCATGGATGCAAATATTATTCTTGCTCTGAATTCCCCTTTGAATGTAATCTGGCAGTCAAAAACTTTGTACTACCAGCTGCCATTCCACAACTACGCGTCCTGGCGACAAAGGTTGTGCAGTTAAATAATGGTATTATCACCAATGACCTATCCGATCAGGATATCTGCAAGTGTGCTAAAAAAGGCAGCATAATTGAAAAGTTGAAAGTGTTAGACCAACAGGATGATTGTAGCGTGCATGCACCAAAACCCACTTGTCAAACGAAAACTTTAACTCTAACAGAGTTAAATGTGTTACCTGTGAGGGAGGACAAAAAACACACCATATGTGGTGATAAGGTAACAGAAGAGCTGAGTATCAACAACAACAATTTAAAAACCTTAAATGAAAGAAGGAACTCCCTGAGTGTGGCAGATAAATTGTTAAAAGATTTAACAAAAATTAACTTTGACTTTAACAACCACTCCCTTAATTACCAGAAGGATTTATTAAGATCAAGCAATGATGTCATCACCGAGCAGGTGACTTCTCAGGAGAAGTATATGATTGCAGATGCGGCGATAAAGCGAATGTGCCTCTTCAAGAAGGCGTACACAAAATCATATACAGCCCTCTACACAAAAGGAAAAGATCTGGAAATAGCCTTTCGGGAGGAGTCACATGCTCTCAGGTAAGGAGTCAACAACAACGTTTTACTTTGCACTCACCCATAAGATTTTCACCGACGACAAACAAGCAGTTGTTGGAAGGCAAAGAGCGCAATGAGACCCTAACATCAGCTAATGCTGAACAAAGCAGCTCTTCTAGTTCATCAGACCTCTCTAATCCCTACACTGATGATTCGTCCCTAATTGAACGGTCCTTTCCAAAAATAAGGCGTACACAAGGGAAAAAGAAAACCATCAACCAGAAAAATAAAGTGGATGAGGTAGACAGGAAACCATTGGATTTACAAGCGGTAATTATGTCCGCTATGAACATATCTCTGTCCCTTTATCTGAAATTATATGAACAGATGGATGGTAATATTAGGGATTTAACAACATTGATAGCACTACTTAATTCCAAAATATCCAACATGGAACAGGAAATACGAACAATTCCCAGAAACCTGAGACAAGATAAAAGCCAATATGATAACTTCCTGAAGTTGATTTTGGATGCTAATCGAAATTCAAGTGAAGACAAAAACGTATTGGCAGAAGTTGCATGTGAAGCCTTGCAGCTCCTTAAAAACCTTAAGAAGATGCGATGAAACAGAGTCTGATCAGTGGTTATAAGATGGACTGCTGTAGGAACAATGTCGAAAAGGAAAATAATAAACCGAAAAATGATCTTAGTATTACAAAGCTGGTTGAGAAAAAGAAAGATCAATTATTACTGGAGAAGGAGAAAGAGAAGATAACCATACTTACTCAAAATAATGGAGAAGATGAATGGCAAGCGTGCCCTCCGCTGTCGATTGAGTCCTTTGTGGCACGCAGAGAAGTATGGGTGATTCAAATTGATGGTCTTCAAGAAAAAAAATTGGAGCCGCCCGAATGCGAGAACCCTATAGTAGCAGATGAGACTGTTAGAGCCGCAAATCTTGTGCTGAGTGAAAACACAAATGCTAAATGCACGGCGGTGCCACACTTGGATGAAATAATTGAAGTGCGAGACTCTCAAAATGAAAAGGCAGCCCAAATAAAAACCGTTATGAATGAAGGCGCAAAGGAAGATCAAGTTGCAAAAAAACAATGACTGAGAACACAATAAATACGGTGAAAGGTCCCATAATTGAATCTGAAGTACAGCAGGAAAACAACACACAAGTAACAAAATAAATATTTGACATATTTGCAAAAGACAGAAATAAGCAAAATATGAAAGGAGTACATCAAAAGAAGAAAACTAAAAATCTAAAAAAAGGAAAAATAATAAATGGCGCAAGAGCATTCTTAAGGAATCTCAAGACAGTTACAGTAAATGTTTCTGCTAATGGTTGTTGATCAGGGCAAAATCAATTCGATGTAAGCAGTGAAAAGGGAATGCAAAAAG
The DNA here is from genome assembly GCF_040938575.1 of Ambystoma mexicanum. Lineage (NCBI taxonomy): Eukaryota > Metazoa > Chordata > Amphibia > Caudata > Ambystomatidae > Ambystoma > Ambystoma mexicanum. The sequence continues at coordinate 228,483,919 of NC_090930.1, read as the reverse complement.
TAACTTCTACTAAAAATAACAATGAAGAAGCTAGAGCCCTTATGCCATCAAATACTGAGCATGAACCAGAAAGGAGAATGGAAGATCCTGATGTTGAGATTCTTATGAACTTATCTACATATGAAGATGTGCAGGAGGATACACAAAAGAGAAGCAAGTATAAAAATGCAGTGGTGGAGCTCCTTGTGCACCAGAACATGGCTGGTCCTGATGAAACTATAATAAAAGATTGTGCTCCAGTAAAAGGACATCTTTGTGAATTGGTTAATCAATCCAAAATGGCTACTAATGCCAAGCATGACATCATAGTGAGCTCCTTTCAAACACTGGATGAAAAAAGACAAAAAACTACACTAAAGATGACTCAGCAAGAAAACAGCACCCCCACAGCGCAGTTGGTTTCCTATGGGACACCTGTAAATGATGAAAAGACTCTGGATCAGGGAAGCCTATTTTTTGGAAAATAAATCTTGAGTGCGAATGCTATACAGGACATGAATCATCATAAAGAGAGAGCGAATTCTGCTAAGGCTCAAAGTAACAATGGTAATCAAAATGCTAATAAAAGTAAAGCATATAAAGTAAAGGGAAAATTATTGCTTAAGCTTGGAAAAAATACTCAATATTCATGATGGCCTAATAATGAACTGAAGGAATGTGCTGAGCCTGTTCCATCATGTACCTGTACTCAGAACAATAGAGTCAAGTGATATCCAGGCAGTAGAATTTAAGGATGACATCGCTCTGGATAAAGTGTACTTATATGTAAACTCAAGATTAGTTTGTGACACCCTGTTGCAGGGTGTGACAGCTTTGTCACCCTGTAGATTTGACATTGTGGAAGTAGATTCCTCAAAACTGATGAAAGAAGCAAATGATTCAGCATTTATCAAAGAATCTTTGTCTAATCCAGTGCAGAAGAGTAATCAGGTCGAAACCCAAACAATGTCAGATGAGCAATGGAAATGAGACTACAAACAATTTAATCTGACTCGCCAAGAAAATTTTGGCACACAAGAGATGAAACAAGCTGATCAAATTAGTTTTATCAGAAAAAAACTCACAGAAGTTGAGAAAAACATATGAAAAAGAGACTTGCAAAGATAATCTCGGCATTCGAGAGTTGAACCAAGCTGGTCAAATCAGAATTACAGTAAAAAACTCACAGCAGTCGTCCAGAATAAATGAAAAAGAGGTGAGTCAAATGGCTAATACAGAGTGGAATTGGCTAGCATCTACTTTGGCAAATAACACCGAAGGCTAATGCCAAAAGAATCCAAAAGAAGATCAACTTGTGGCCAGTTCCTGGAATACAAGAGGATTTACCCATTAATTCAACTCTAATGGAAAGTGGACAAGAGAGATGGACCTGCTTAGTTTGCAAGAAACTTGGATGGTCACGTGTCCAATAGTCGAAGATTTTGAAACTGTAATCAATCCTGCTATTAAAAGAAATAAAGGTCGACCAAGTGCTGGCCTTCTTATACTTATTAAGAAAACATCTCGTTATAGATTGCAGGAGTCTAAGAATATATCTCCCTACAACCAAGTAGCTACCATCATCAGGAATGGTGGCACAGGAAACAAACCTATACTTCTTTTCATTCTAAACCTCTATTGGCATCATTGCGAAGCTGGAACACTTTCCTTTGTTGAACAAGTCATTGACTCAATCGATGAATTATTGATTGCTGATAACTCTGCTTATATTATTGTTTGTGGAGATCTTAACATAAACTGCATAGAGTTAAGTGAAAATGACCCACTAACGAAACAAAATCTGGCTGAAAAATGGTGTGAAGAGTTAACCTTATGGAACTTTTCGAGGTTAAATGGAAATGTCAAGGGAGACATACCAGCGAAATCCACCTGGCAAAGAAATAATCAAAAATCCATACTGGATTACATGTTTGTATCAGAAAATGTAAACACCATTGATCTCCAAGTGCATAACACGCAAATAAGTGACCATAATATCGTAGTAGCTCGCTTTAAGATGACCATGCAATCTACTTCTTCGATATGGAATCATAACATAATGCTGAACTGGGGTAGAAATAGACTGAAACTGAACGCACAGCAGGTGAGCATAATAAAAAATGAATATGAGAACCATATCGATTCCTTGGGTGTAGATTATACTTCTTTGCTGGAACAATACAAGACCGGGAAAAATCCAAACGGCACTCAGAGCTACAAGTGAATACATGCCTATAACACAGAAATTGCCAGCAGAAAGCGGGAAATGCGCAAGGCTTTAAGACAGATTAAAAACTTCACCAAATAAACAGTATGAGATGAACAAAAAGATCAGACAAAGGTACATGAATTGGATCATAGCACATTGATCCTTAACTGAACAACATGATGCAGAAAGAATGATGAAATGTCTAAAAGAGAGGAATTTGTCAGATTTCTGGACAGCAATCAATAATGAATGCAGTGTACAGCAGGTGCCACAAAAAAATATGGTGACCGAAAATAAATGGATCGAGCACTTTTCCATGCTGTTCTCAAAAATGGGTAATACCCCTGATCCTCCTATGCCATCTCTACGACACTGGGATATTCATTTTGATCAAGATGACATTTTGATAAATATCAAAATACTTTTCAACTCCCGTGCTCAAGGCCTGGGCGGCATCACAAATGCAATGCTTAAAGCTAATCCAGAAGTTTGGGCTGAGTTTTGTAAAATTCTATTTGATAAAGTTGCAGCAGAAGCAATTACACCTGGCTCCTGGAAGAAGGCGATTGTCGTGCCTATTTTCAAGAAAGGCAATAGATCAAATCCAAAGGACTATCGCCCAATTGCCTTACTGGATGGTATAGGTAAAATATATGTGACCCAACTCCAGCACAAACTAAAGGAATGGCTAGTTCTAACAAATCATCTAGATGTTAGACAAAGCGGATTTGTGAAGGGTGTGGGATGCTGCTTACATCTTATACTTATTAATCTACTGAAAATGGAGGCGATACGGAAAGGTTCCAAGGTATATGTGCATTTGTCGACCTGTCTCATGCTTTTGACAGTGTTGACAGGAAAAAGCTCTAGACAAAATTAAAAACCTGGGATTGCCCTGAGAGCCTTCTTTCTGCCATTAAAGACTTACATACGAACACTGAAATCAACATCCGATTAGACGCAAATGCTACTTTGTCAAAACCTATTCATACCTTTTGCGGAGTTAAGCAAGGGTGTCTTTTGGCAGCTATAATTTTCAATGCATTTCTCTCTGATATTGGTGAAGTTTTTGAAATATTTCAAGGTTTTGCTACCAAAATATATGAGTCTGCCCTGAATTGGAATTCTCTATGCTGATGATCTAGTACTGATGGATCTTACACCAATTGGCCTGCAAAGAAAACTGCACGCTTTAGAGCAGTATGTTAGGGACAATGGGTTATATTTAAACTCAAGTAAATCAGTTGTTCTTACCTTACAAGATCTTAAAAAAAGTGCAGCCAACGCAAAGAAATTCATATGGCGTTTGGATGGTGAAGCAATCCAAATGGCGAAGCAGTTAAAATATTTGGGCATGTTGCTGAACTCAAATATAAACAATCAAATCTGGATAGAAAAAAACAAATCTAAATGTCGCCATTTTAGCGCCCAAGCAGCAGATCTTGATAAAATATATGGTTCCCATAATAAAGATTTATAAACAAAAGGCTGTGCCATCTTTGATCTTTGGCGCAGAAACTGCTTTTGGATGTCCAGCTACTCTGTGGGATAACCTTGAAAATATTTTCTGGTCCAGAATTCTGAAAGTGGGGAAGGGCATACCGGCTGCAGCAGTGCGACATGAATTGGGAATAATCTCAATAAATGCAAAGGTCATCTGGAACACCTTGTCAATCTTCTGCAAAATAATCTTGCCCTTTGGCGCCCCACAGATGAAAATTCTAAAATTCAGTCTTTTCAGCGTGGATAAAACAATGCAATAAAATTTTAGCTGATATAAATAGTGATAGGGCCACATTGGCGGAAAATCCGGATGCCATTAAGAAGAAATTGTGGGAACATGATTGGATAAATACTGGCATCATTAGAGCAAAATACTCGCTAATGAAAAATGTTCCTCTGGAAGGAAAAGCCTATAACTCGTTGTACAAATACCTTGAAATATGTCCCAACAAGCAGAAAAGAATACTTCTCATGAAAGCTAGATTGGATCAATTCAAGACAAAAGAAGTGATCATGCATTGGCCCAAATATGAAAGGATGTACCCAAAATGTAGGTTTTGTAACCATCATGAAGAAAATATCAAGCATCTAATTCTTACCTGCAATGCCTTCTATTCAATGAGAAAGACTATTTGGAGCAATCGTGGCAGATAAAGCTCACCGCACAATGGAAGAATGGTGGGAGGAATGCTTCAAGGATGCAAATAAAAAATGAACGTATGCCCTGACATTTCTCCTAAAAAACATTGAAGAAGAACTAACTAAATCCAGCGTGTAGTGTGGACTGAAGTCTGTACTCTGCTTTATTTTCCATTTACCCAAATAGTGCTCAATTTATTTTTATCTTTTATATAATTTGAGTGATGTTTCGCCAATCATGATGTCAAGTTTGTCTGGAATTATGTAATTTGCAAATGTTATTCTATGTTCTTCTTTTTTAAAGGTTTGTATAAACCAATAAAAAAGAAAAAGAAAAAGAAAAAAGAAAAAAACTATCCTGATAGCTACTAAATCTCCCAGGGGGAGAAACTTGTACTGCCAGTATACTACCTCCAGGCGATGCTTGATATACCAATCTTGGGTTTAGCGAGGTTCTAGCACCAATCAATAAGCCACCACTCGGGCGACCCCGATTCTGTTTCATAGCTGCAACATGAAAGGTGGTAAATCCATCAAATTCAACATCAAAAGTACACCACGTCTCCTGTAACATGAACACATCCTGAATCGCCAGGAATTCTGAAAAAGTACCTCCATTTAGCCAATGGCTAAAGCCTCTGGTATTTCAACTGGCAACAGACCAATTTCAATCTGAGCCAGTTTTCAACGCAATCATGGCCTTCAACCATTCCCACCCCTGTGCATCAGTACAGTTCATCTTGGATTTTGCAAGCAGCATTTCTGCGGTAGCAACTTTTTGTTGTGCTACCTGGGCACAGGTACATTTGGCGCAGCCATCTTTTAACTCTTCTTCTATGATTGCTGTGTCCAGCACGTAGCCCAGATGTTCTATTGAGTCTTTATGTAGTTTAATTAGAGATATAGTTTCAGGTAGACTGCAGTGCAATTTAGTAGTATAAGACCCAACAATGCGAAGGGGTTCTACAAAGTCAAAGTCATTGGAATTTAAGATTCTGAGAGAGGGTATTTTGTTAAATAAAGCTAGCAAAAGAGGTCGATTTAATCGACAAGTGCCTTTTGATTCCTGTATTGACAAAATAGTTAAAGACTTTGGATCCAGAATTACAGTCGCTAGACTCAGTGACTGAGGAGTAGTTGCGCCAGTAACAACACTTGGAGTTGGATGGGTAGCAAAAGTGGTAGGCGGCGCCCCCACCCTCATCTCTGTTTCCGAAGTGGAACTATTTATAGCTAGTACCAAAGGAGCGGAGGATTGGGGACCCTCCTCAATCAGCCAATTTGTAAGAGTACCTACTGTCTGAGCAGATCGCCTTTTTCTCAGTGCAGCCCGTTTTCTTTGTTTTTTTGGCAGATTAGCACTATTAGGCCGCAGTGTGGAGTTCAAAAGTTGATCTGATCCCAGTGGTTTATCCAACAAAGTAGGTAAGTCGGAGGGAATATGCACAGCCTTCCTCTTTGTCTCCTGATGATTGGGAAGTGTTGCCTGCCCATTTCTTGGATTTGTCTTAACTGGTATAACAGCCATCACTGTTTTCGGGTCTTCCAAAGTATCAGGAATTACAAGTACAGTAACTGCTTGTCTAGGCAATGTTAGTTTGCTGGCATTTTCTGGCAAAGAATCCAATATTAACTTCAGTATTGACTTTTCAATGGAAATCAAGTGTCTATGTAATGCTGCAATAGCGGATCCCGGCAATATCCGATCTTCATGAATAGTACCGCAAAGCTTTAACAAGACCTTTACTGCAAAGTTCAATATTCCATTATTTTGAGCGATACTGGATGTCGCATGTGAACTGGAGTCTTCCTGGAGCGACTCACTGATGGGGCTTGCCGAATCAGGCACGAGGTTAGGGCTTGCCGAAAGTCTGGTGTCCCCCAGTGAGGCAGCCAAAGCTGGACCCCCTAGTTCAATTTTTGAAGCATCTAGATTCAGTGACGGCACCAATTTAATTTGAGGCCCCTGGTTGGCGAGGCACGCAATAGGAGATGACTCCATCACCACATTTGCCTCTTGTTCCCCAAGAGTTGATGGTGCAGGGAAATCTTTGCTAGAAGATGCTTCATTCCCTCCTCTATCCACAAGAGCTGAAGAATGATCCTGTAAGGCGTAACACAATTGTAAAAGAGAATCATTATCAGGATCCAATGGACGGTAGCTAGTATTTACCTCCAGATTTTTCACAGGCAATTCCACAGGTTGTATGCCTGTATCTTGGCGCATAGATTTGGCTCTAAAAAATGCATCAAGGGGGCCTGTGGAAAGGGTTTGCACTCCCATAGAGCTCACCCCCATTCTGGAGCCAGCGTCCTTGTTTAGGGATGTCACCTCGGGAGTAGAGCGCAAATTTGCTGATCGAAGCCCATATGGTTTCTTTCCATGGGTCACCCCTTTACCTCGATTTGCCGCTTTCCGCGGCATCAGGGTAAAATAAGCACAGGTTCCTGGTGGTGTAGTAGCACTCTAGACACCGCTCAAAATGTGCACACAGTGTTCACATGCGAAGGCTGGTGGAGAGTTCAAAGGCTATAGCCCACAGTCACTAACTGAGCAGGTATTTCAAATTTCTAAATTTGTTTCAGACAGCCTACTGACAGCAAAATATCAGGCGCTCAATGTTCAGGTTCAGTTGGGCCAATACTATTAACTGCAGACACCACCTGCAGATGCCAACTGGTAAAAGAAGAATGTTTACTATAAACTGTTAACTGTACAAGTCCTGCACCGCTTTCCCCTTGCTTCAGGTGGAGGAGGTAAAACGCCAAAGACGCCAGAGACAAGGAGAAACAAATGAAATAAGCAGGTGGATATATAAAGATAATGGAATCACTCACCCCCGTTCGAATTTAGATGCCACCCGCATTTAAATCAATTCAGGCAAAAACAGGCACAGCAGGTCCCGCCAGCGGCAAACAAACAGCTGGACCAGCGGGTTCGGCCCAGGAAACGAGTCAGGTCACCGTGTTGGCTGATGCTACTGATTTGCCTAGATCCTCCGTGCCACCGCACCTCCTGCGAGCGTGCCTCGTAATCTCGCAACAGAGCAAAGAACCTAGGTGCGGTGCACGTAATGCGTATCACGCTTATGAAAAAGGCCCATCAAGCCGCACTGTGGGCGGTATGCTCACTAAACGCACAACCGCTTCCAACAGCCGCTTCTGACAGACGTCCCGTATAAAATATACATAGCCCTGGTGTCAGTGGGCTATTTTGGAACCTGGGTTCTCCATATAAAAACTTAAATAGATGAAAAGATAGACGATTGATGTGAAATTAACATTCAACAATACAACTCACAGTGGTGCCCACCTCTTCTCCATTTCTTGTATTGGACCACAACCAGACCCAATAGGCCACTGGGCGCAATTGCCAAACAGATTCTATTCCCTGGATACCTGTCTCTAGCCGTACTGGCAAACCAGGGGAGCATATTGGCAATCCCGATAAATTCTTCAAATACTTATTTTTGATGACTGACAAAGTATGCATAGTCATCTGCCCCTTCAACTCAGCTTTGTACTTTGGATTTCTCTGGGCTCTCCTTAATATACAACCTCAAAATATCTCCTTCCAAAGTAGAAAACCATTTGTTGCTAGACGGGAGACACATTTTTTATTTGAATGAGGCCCTTTCTTGAGATCAAGTTCATGCAAGTTGACTTGAGAATGTGTTTGAATAAACATGCATTTGGAGATAAGATATGGTGTATGTGTATCCCCTCTATCCACAGACACTTTGCTGCCTTCTCTTTTTGGAGAACAATCTTCAGAATCCTTTACACAGGAGGACATCTCTACTGTTTCTGGATTTTCTGGGCTTGTAATATCTGTTTTATCATACTAGCTTTTGTATCTCTTGGTTTCTATGCACTTTTTGCTATATTTTTCCACATTCTTGCATTCCATTTTAACCACTTTTCTTTAGGAGGTGTCTCTTCATCTCTAAAAGAGAAGACTTTGTTTTATGGGTTTTCAGTGAAATCCTCTGTCTCAAAAGTGACTGTTCTATTTCTCTTTTCTTAGAATTTCACTCCTTTTCTCTGTTCTTTTAGTTCTAGGTCTCAGTGAAAAAAGTTGTTGCTACTATTTTCTTACCTTTCTCTTTTTAGCTCTGTGGTTGTTGTATGGGTCCGAAAGAAGCTTCCTCTAAGGCTTGACATATTTGTGCTTCCATATCCCCTTTTCCGTCTTCCACTAGGACACCATTAATTGGATTGTTGCCTACGTCATTGTCCCCCTAGGGCACCTGACCCAGACATCGGGGCACTTTTGGGAGCACTGGTAGTCTGAGGGTTCTGTTGGCCTCTCAACATGAGTCCAATGTTCTCAGAGTTGCTTGACCTGTCGATCAAGTTGAGAGAACCTTTCTCCTCCCTCAGAACTGTAGGAAGGTCTTGAGTCATATCCTTGTTGCTATCTGGAAGGGAAGCTATTCCTCCAAGCAAAGGAAGTTAGGCGTGGTTGTAAGTTACCACTTTAGCCTTCATTTATGGTCCCCTCTCCCCTTGATTCTTGGCTCTATTGTCCTCTTTGTTGTGCACAGAGAGAGTCTGGTAATCTACCATCAGTATGTTTGCAGCAATCTTCAGGTGTTGGACCAATGATTTCTTTGGTCCATCAAAAAGTGTCTGTGATCTAGCCAAATCCAATGGTGGTGTCTTGAGATAAATTGTCACTTTTGGGATCATTATTGTGAACCAATATTCAACAAATATAATCTTTAAGAACGACTAGTGGGCATGGATGTATAGAAGGTCCATGTTGCCAAAGAATATTATTTCAATTCATGTTTTTTCATTAAAAAAAGGGTTTGTCTTTTTTTTATCTATATTGGCAATGTGTATTGCTTAGTATTTCAATAATAGTCGCATTTTCTTTGTGTTGAACTTCCACAGCATCAGCTAAGAATTCAGCTGATTTAAATGCCTTCTTGAGGTCATTGACATCTGTTGGGTTGCCCCTAATTTTGCACCTGACATTTTTGTTAGTAAAATCACAATTCAATTTTTATTGATGTAGTATGTAATTATTGAAGTAAAATTGTGATCTTAAACATACACCGGCTAGTAATCAGGTGTTTCAAATCCATTGCGTCAAGGACAGATTCTCATTCATCTATTTGATTAACAGTGTGAATCTTCTCATATTTATGTAGTTGTCTAGGCGGTTTCCATTGGAAATGTTTTTTTCTTGATTTAAGCAGACCTTAAGAGAACTGAAACCTTACATTCATTCATTCAAGTGGGGAATAATATGATCATTCATTTTGTAGCTAGACTGCTTATTTTAGCTCTTGATATATTCACTGCTTGATCGAGACCTTCACTGGAGGTCTGCTGCGCATAGAATTTCAGGGTGTTTCCATCCAGAGTAGAGAACAACAAGGGTTCTAGTTCTTTTCTCTTCTCCATAGCTCTCCTGTGTTGCAGGCTTTATATGTTTTCTGGAGGGCTCCATAATTTGGCAATTCTTCCCGTTGTCACTCAGAATCAGTGTTTTCCATTCTACCTAGTAAATCTGGGATTTCCTTGTAGTCTGTGTGTAGAAAGGGGTTTTGTAGAATGCCTTTTCTGGGTTGCATTCCTTGCTTCTCAACGTTGGCCAAATGGGATAAATGGTCTAAATGCTGTGGTTCTTGTTCTCTTAATTCTTTGTGAAGCATTTTATAACTGATTACCTGTTTTGGAGTCCTCCCATTTCCTTTCCTGTCCACTCTGTACATACTAAGTGAGACAGCCATATCCTCTCTGGAAGGTCAGGAAATCAATTTGTATCTGACAGCGCTCCTTGGCTCTCAAGGTGTTTTTGGAAAGGGAAAACGGTGGTATGAAACATATATGTCTTTGCTATGGCCACTGGAATATGAGTGTGACTCGCTTCTTCCATGGAACTTTTTTGTATCTGTATTTTACCTACTGATTCCTTATTGAACACATTTTCTTGTATTTCTTGTATGAATTTAGCATTATTATTCATTTAAATGATCATATGTTGTGTGCATTGTACTGGTTGTTCCCTACATATAATCAGATATTAATAAAATGTTGGCCGTAATTCCATCTCAGAAAATGTGATCTGTCATCCAGACCTCCCTTTCATAACCTCCATGCCAAAATCATAGTGTACACCTGTGTCCTGTTGGATTTGTACCCTGATCTTCAGTGTCTGCTTTGAGGGGCACAGAGCAGTTTCAGGGGTCACTTGTACCCTTTTCACAGCTGCAGTGACAGACAAGTCTTTGCAATGCAGGGGTTGCATTTAAGACATACACCACTATTACCAAAATCACATAAGAATGAGAGTTGCTATCCTGATTGCAGTTGTCCACTTTCAATATAAGCCATACCTGAGTTAGGGTATGGTGGCTAGCATCTCTCACATAGTTATTTCAGCAACACCAACTTGATATCATGCATGTGTCAGCACAGTGAGCCCAGCTCATCTGTGGAAGGGTTATGTGTATTCTGGTGAGGCTGCCTGGCTCTGCCAAGTGACAGGGCATGAGACTGGATGGCAAGGCATATCCTTTTGATCCTTTGTGAAGTCAGCTAACATCTCTGTTCAGTGAACCATCATCCTAGCAGGAGCTGCCCAATGATGTAGGAATCAATGGGCATACTCATCCCAAACGATTAGCCTTATACCAGGGTGATACATGCAAAAAAGGCCCTTTAATACTACTGATAAAGGAATGGGTGGAGTTAGTGTAGGAAGAGGGAGTTCAAACTGGTTGGAGAAAGATTCCACCATCTTGATTTCTCTCTACCTTCTTCCATCCTGTCCCATCCTGTCCCCTCCACTTCCTTACCCTCTTTAGTGCCACGGAGGAGCTAGCTCATTCTTGACATTACTTCTGTGTTGCCAAGGACGATATAGCTCCTCCTTTTTGGCACGTCATTTTGAGCGATCCCTGCAAAGCATGGATCGCACAAACTTGAAATCCAACCCTCAGGCTATGTGAGGAGGAGGTTCCTCCACATGGTCCGGGGGTTGGATTTCCTTCATTTTCACGTCAGCATCCGTAATGCGGGCTGACGTGAAACTGAAAGTAATTTTCACCACGGCAGCCATTTCGGCTGCTGCAGTGAAAATAAAAGGTGACTTTCCACCTTGCTCTCCCTCGATCTTCGGCACTAATGTGCCGTTCAGATCAAGGGAGATTTTTTTGGAAAGGGGAGACTCTCCCCTTTACATCCAGCTATCTGCCATGTGGTTTGATCATCCCCAAGTGCAGCTGCTGTCCCACGGAGCCTCAGCAGGGTACCCATCACTTCCCCAAGGGTAATTCTGTAACGCAGCCAAGCCAGAGCTCCGGGATTTGTTGGGGGTGTTGTCCCTGGACTTGGGTGGCTGTCTCCCATTTGGGTCGGCCGTCCCCAAGTCCAGTGACAGCTCCGGCAGGGTCCCCATTCTTCCCCGGAGGCAAAGGCTGTAATGCAGCCCAGCCCAAGTTCTAGGCCCGCGCTCTAGGCTGGGCTTGGGGATGGTTGACCCAAAAAAAAGCTGTAACACAGGCCAGAAAGAACTCCTGGGCAGTTGGAGGTGATGTCCCTGGCCTTGGACATCTGTTTACCATGTGGGTGTACCATCCCCAATCACAGCAGCAGCTCCAGGGAGCCCTCACAGGGTCCCCTTCCCTCCCCCTGGCAGGGTCACCAACCTTTCCTGGAGCGAGAAGCGGCTTACTCCCTTGTGGGTTGAATGTCCCCAAGCCCAGCATCGGTTCCAAGGAGGCCCAGGACATTCCCTGTCCATTCCCAGAGGGAGAAGCTGTAACGCAGGCCAGCCAGAGCTCCAGGTAAGTCGGGGGCATTATCCCCAGCCTTGGGTGACTGTCTCCCATGTGGGCTGACCATCCCCAAGTGCAGCGGCAGTCCCAGGGAGCCCTGCCAGGGTCCCCCCTCCCTTCCCAGAAGTAAATTCTGTAACACATCCCAGCCAGACCTCCCGGATGATCGGGGGTGATGTCCCTGGCCTTGGGCACCCTTCTTGCATGTGGGTCGACAATCCCTAAGCCCAGTAGCGGTTCCAGGGAGCCCCAGAAGGGTCCCCGACCTTTCACAGAGGGAGAAGCTGTAATGAAGCCCAGACAGAGCTCCAGGCTGGGCTTGGGGATGGTCCACCCACATGAGTGCTGGGTGCCCAAGGCCTGGGACATCACCGCAACCATCCTTGAGCTCTAGCTGGTTTGCGTTACACCTTTTTCCAATGGGAAAGGATGGGGAGACCAGAAGGGCTTCCTGAAACCACCGCTGTACTTGTGGATTGTCAACCGACATGAGGGACAACCACCCAAGGCCAGGGACGTCACCCCCGACCGTCCTGGAGCTCTGGTTAGGCAGCATTACAGAATTTCCCTCAGGGAAAGGTTGGGGACCCTGCCAGGGCTCCCTGGAACTGTTCATGGGTTTGGGAATGGTAACACCACATTGGAGACAGCTGGCCAAGGCCAGGGACAGTACCCCTGACTATCCTGGAGCTCTAGCTGGCCTGCATTGCAGCTTCTCCCTCTGGGAAAGGTTGGGGACCCTGTTGGTGCTCCCTGGGACTACCGTAGAACTTGTGGAGGGTCAACACTTTTTCTTTTCCACCCAGGTAGGTGACCCACACATGTGAGGTGCTGTTTTTGTTGGGACACCTGTGGGAATGCAGAAATATAGGACATGTGTTGTTGACGGCATGTTTCGTGGGTGGGCAGAGTGAAATGCCTGAAAAAATAAATCTGTTGTCGCCAAATTTCGGAATTTGCCGGGGCTTGTGGGTAATAAACTGTAAGGTGATTCACGCAAGTCAAGCCTCTGTGGATTCCCAAGAGTGTCTTCTTTTCAGAAATGCATGGGGTTCCCTGTTTTCATTGATGGCTTCGACACCCTAGGCCCAAATCTGTAGGTTGTCTCCCCAAACCCGTTTTGGGGTTACCAGTGGTTTAGCATTTTCCCTTTGCGCCCAGGTAGGTGCACCCACACATGTGAGGTACCGTTTTCATTGTGACACCTGTAGGAACGCGGGAAGGTAGGATATGTGGTGTTTTCAGCGTGTTTCGGTGGGTGGGCAGAAGGAAATGTCAGAAAATTGTGTTTTCTTCACCAAATTTCAGACTTTGATGGGGATTGTGGGTAATACATTCTGGGGCGATTTGCACAAGTTAGAGCTCTGTGGATTCTCATGGGTGTCTTCTTTTCGGAAATGCATGGGGTTCCCTGTTTTCCTTGGTGGCTGTGACAACCCAGGTCCAAATCTGTAGGTTGTCCACAAGAGCAAAATTCCTCAAAATCTGCCTTGCCGAAAGACTTGGGGTTATCATTGGTTTAGCCTTTTCCCTGTGTGCCCAGGTAGGTGCACCCACACATGTGAGGTACCATTTTCATCGGGACACCAGTGGGAATGCAGGAAGGTGCAGCATTTGTTGTGTTTGGATGGTTTTCATAATGTTTCAACACATTTTCTGCTGCACTTTGTCACACAACCCTTTAATTTCCCAAATGTGACCTACATTTAGTCGCTGCTCTAGGCATTATACAATTTGGTAACCTGCACAAGTCACCTACCATTCAAAAGTTCTGCTTGTGCTCTTTCTAAAAATGTATGCTTACCCTTCCTCTCCACATTTGTTTTCCTTATTTACACATGTTAATTATGTCTGTTTGGCCTTAAAAATAAACATCCTGGGTACCATGGCTCAGTTTTTGGCTTGTGGTATTGCTTGTTTTGTGGAACATTATGAAAAAAGTCTGATTTCCTAACTGGAAGAGTAAGGGGAATTTAGCAGAGCATTGATTTTCTCAAAAGTCACAGAAGCAATTACCTTACTGGGCCAACCATGTCCACCACACACCTTTTTTCCTACCATTTTCCAGATTTTTCCCTGAACTATGGAATTTTTCCCTACATAGTTGTTGCCTGACCTGCGCAAATCACCCCTTCCTAAACATAGAATTTCGTCTACTTTTTTAGAAATGTATGCCTTTCTGTCTTCCCATTCAGCTTTCCTTCCCTTCTCTTCCATTCCGTCCACACATGTCCTATTGGAAAAAAAGGCCAAAATCGTCTACCTCTCACAAAACGGCTGGTAACCATATCAAAATATGTTTTTTGGTTTCCACTCAACCTGTTCCTGAAAGCCTGGAAAAAAGGTAAATTCAGCACAGCAAACCATTTGTTCTTAGCTCTTACAAGGAAAAAACCAGAGGCTTCATTGTACATCATTTAATTGCCATTTTCTGAAAAAACCCAAAATGTTCTCACTTTTTGGTTATTTCCTCTCACATGCCTACAGCAAACTACAATTCCTTGGTGGCGTTAACACCGCCTACAAGTGAGAAAAAATCACCAGAAAAGACCTTGGCACTGGCGGGGGGGGGGACCCTTGGCAGTTAAGGGGTTAAGAGAAAACAGTAAGATGGTAGAAGGAAAAGTCAATTTGTTCCAAGAACAGGGATTGGCTTGCTGTCGTTTAATCACCTGCGTACATGTCCACTTAAAATCAGGGATATCCCACTGCTTCATTGATTCATCTCTGCACTTCAGCCCTTGAAGAACAATTCATTCAAACCCTATTAGGAGAACTGCCCATCCTAATGCACTTCAGTGTGAGGGGAAGATGGGTATCCCAAGGCAGAGGTAAGCTCTGCTCCCTAACCATGCCTAGGGCACATTGGGGGTGCCTAGGGCACATTGGGGGTAACCTTCTGCTTGAGCAAGACATGCCTCTCTGCCAGTTAGAGTTATCCAAGACTTCCCCATGCTGGAGGACTCCGGCGGTTGTGCAAAAGAATCCCCCATGTTTGGGGACCTGAAAACAAGGGCTGCTCTTCTACTCAAGACCTGTAAACAGCCAAGCCAGCCAGGATTCCTGAAATGACATCAGTGAACCACTGAGAATCATGATTCGAGCCTGTTTGACCCTGACCAAACAAACAAAACCCTCCTCAGCTACCTTTGTGAATCTCTGACCTTTGAACTTCTGTCTCGCACTTTCGAACCAGTCAGCTGCCACTCTAACTGAAGCGCCAACTGCCACGGCTTGAACAAAGAAGTATTGCTGAAGCTGCATGCTCGGACCTCTGTTCTAAACACCAGCCTTTTCATTGATAATCCAGTCGACAGTCAGACTGACCCTGTTTTACTTCCTGAACTGAGACCTTCGAGCACAGTATTGAAAAGGACTTGCATTGTGCATCCTGGCATCAGCCCATCAGCTGTGAACCTTGACCATTGTACTGAATCTGGTGATCTCCACGATCTGCAGTGCTAAAGCTTCGCTTAGAACTGCAGCAGCCTCAGTTCAACCCAGACTCAACATCTACTTGTCATCTGGACTTCAGCGACTGCCGCATTCGAACCGTCAGCACAGTTGGTGAGCAGGTGCAAGTGGATCTAAGTCATGTGGCTGAAGCCCCGCCCACCTGTCAATCACTGCTAAACATTTGGCACCTTCCTATTTTGCCGTCCTGTTTCCCTACTTAAGCAGCCCTCCAGCCTCTTTTCCTTTGCAGTTGGTGCAAGAGGATCTAGGTCATGTGGCCTAAGCCCCACCCACCTTCTTAGCCCTATCTCTTCCTTTCTGCTCTTATCTCTTAGGTCATGGGCATCTCTCGCCTGGGTGTCCGAAATTAAAGGCAGATGAAGAAAAGAGCAATTCTGTATTTGTATTTTGTATTTTGTTTATTTGTATTGCGCAACCAGCCCGCGGGCATCAGGGCGCATGTTTGGAAAAGGTGGTTACAGAAAAGTGTTACAGACATAGGTAAAGATACATAATATAGACATATTTACATCAAAAATAACATGAAAAAATCACAGAATGGCGAAAAGGTCAAGTATACAGTATATACAGCGAGTAGCCAGTTTGTAGGAGAACGCAGCATGATTACAGAGTGGAGGCCAGTGCATCCTGTTCGAATAGCCAGTGTTTAGATCTGTTTTTGAAGGATTGGATGGCTGGCATATTCCTAAGATAAGATCATGAGGTAGAGAGTTCCAAATCTTAGCAGCCAGGATAGGGAAGCTTGAATCTCTGGCTGTCTGAAGATTGAAGCTAGGAATGGTTAGAGTGTGCACCTGTGCAGATCTCAGGGGTCTGGATGCTGTATGTTGAGTGAAGCGCATGGACAGGTAAGCAGGTGCAGCATTGTTTTGTGCCTTTGGGTTAGAACAAGTTCTTTAAGGGAGATGCGAAGTGTGATGGGGAGCCAGTGTAAGTTGCGTCTGGTGGATGAGATGTGGGAACGCCTAGGGATGTTAAGAGCAGCCCTGATGGTGTTGTTCTGAGTGACCTGGAGTTTATCCAGGTTTCTTTGACTAGTCCCTAGATAGAGGGTGTTACAATAATCAATTTTGGACATGATGAGGGTTCTGGCTAAGATCAGGCAATTAGCCGTTGTCAGGAAGGGGGGACAGGCTGTGATGAGTTTACACATGTATGAGGATGCTGAGACCACTGAGTTAATTTGTCTATTGAGGGAGAGAGTGGAGTCTAGGTAAATTCCCAGTGTTTTCATGACGTTGGTGACTTTAATAACATTTCCATCAATAATGAAGGAGTTGAGTTTGGCCTGAGAACCTAGGATGAGTAACTCAGTTTTCTCATCATTGAGGCAGATCCCATGGTGTGCCATCCAGGCCTGGATGACCGAGTAAACTGAGTTGAGTGCGTTGATATCGGTTACATAATCGCCAGTGATAGGGATGAGTATCTGGGTGTCGTCCGCGTAATTTGTGTATGAAACACCCAGATAGTCAAGAATATCAAAGAGCGGTTTAGTAAACACGTTGTACAACGTGGGCGATACACAAGAGCCTTGTGGGACTCCAAAGGGAACATGTGCTGGGTCAGCAGCAGCTAAGGGTGAGAAGACCCTCATGGATCTGTTTGCTAGGGAGGAACTGATCCAAGAGGTAGCTGCGTCAGAGAAGTGAGCGGCTATCTTAAAGTGATGACAAAGGATTTGGTGATCTACCAAGTCAAAAGCCACAGAGAGGTCAAGGAGGAGCAGGAGAGCTTGTTTGTCCTTATCTTTCAAGTCCTCAATTTGGGTTTTCAGGTCGATCAGGGCTGTCTCCGTACCGTGTCTAGAATGGAAGCCCGATTGTCTGAGCCCTAATAGGTTGTTAGTGTCAAGGTAATCCTGGATTTGGAGGTAGGCTGCACGATCCAGGATTTTGAGTAGGTAAGGCACTGTGGTGATGGGCCTATAGTTGGAAGGATTGCTAGGGTCAAGGTTCGGTTTTTTAATTAGGGGGATGACCCATGCATCCTTGAGGTTGTCGGGTACTGTGCCCGATTTGAAAGAGGAGTTAATAAATGAGGTAATGAATGGGGCGAGGTCGTGAGCCGCTTCCTTTACGATCGGCGCCGGGCAGGCGTCACCTTGACAATTAGAAGGCTTAAGCTTCAGGATGATGTTCTCAGCTTCCTTGATGGTGAGGGGTGAGAAACTGAAATGTTTGAATGAGTGCTTTGGGACCGGGGTATTGTAAGACTGGGTGTTGCCCGCTGAGTCCACGAGGTGGCTTTTTTTGGTATTTATTTTGTCTAGGAGCGTGGCAATTTTGTCTAGTAGTGCTTTTTGTATATTAGCGCACAATTCAGCGTCCGGGGAGCACGTAACCAGTAGCGCGACTTGGGACTCTAGTTCCTTAAGGATCTTAAAGAGTTCCTTTGTATTGGATTGAGCTTGTGTAATCCTGACATTGTACACTTCTTTTTTGGCAGCAAGGATATCTTCCTTATACGTGAAGCAAGAGGTAGTAAGGTTGTTTCTATTGACTAGAGTGGGAGACCTTTTCCAATGTGACTTTTCCAATGTGGTTTGGAACTCTTTCGTCTGGGAGGACCCAGGGACTGAACCCCTGCTCAGACATCAGGTAAGCACGCACCGACATATGATTTCTCACTACGTCCCCTCGGGCCATCCCCACAATCACCAGGCAATGCCAAAATCATTGCCCCTCCCCTAAAGTATGGACTCTGCAATACAGAAAGCTCACCCACAGCCTCAGGGCCATAAGCACCCCCTCACCATCCACATCACAGAAGTTGATTCAGGCCAACATCCGCTCAGGTATCACCCTTGAAGCAGACATTGCCAACCTCATCACTACCCCTGATCTTGATGCCACCTTCATCACCAGGATCTGGCTGGCTGACGGTCTCCTCCACCCACCTCCTAGATCTCTTTGTCCCCGATGGCTATAGCATCCAAAACACAGACCAGCTGAACAAGAGGTCTCACAGTCATCCACAAGAGTTTGTGGTCCTGCACCAGACTTGACGTCAAAAACATTGGCTCCTTCGAAGTCCTCTCCTGCTACTTCCTGCCTTCCCCGACATACACAGTTACCTTACATCTCATCTATAGACCACCCAAACCCAATACTGCCATCATCAGAGACTTCAACGACCTGTTCACCACCATGTCCCTCACACACAGCAACAACATCTTCATAGGCGACTTCAACCTCTCGCAAGAAGGCCACCAAACCTATGAGGGAATTTCTCCTTGGCCTTCTCATCACCCTCAGCCTCACACAGCACACAAAAGACCCAACGCACGAGAAAGGAACATCCTCAACCTATTCATCACCACACTGCCTTCACTTCACTAAAGCTGTCCTCTCCCGCTTGACTGGCCTGAACACCTGGCCATGCCTTGCAACATCCTGCACACCACCCCATTCAAGCACTCCCAGCAGAAACCCATCAGACAAGCTTTCAAGTCTTTGAAGAACTTCCTGGTGGAAGCCATCACTAAAGACCTTGACAACCTCAACCTAACATGGACTGAACACCCCCCAGGAAACTGTGACTTTCTACTGGAAGCAGTCAACACTACCCTCTCAGCCTCCATCAACCGACACGCACCTCTGAAACAATGCACCTGCAAACTGAAACCATCAGCACCCTTATACATGCAAGAACTCAACCTCAGCGAAAGAGTAATCAGGAAACAAGCAAAAACCTGGCACCGTTCCAGGACCACATCTGATCTGGGGTTCCCCAAGGAATGCCGAGCAACAAAATGAGAACTAATCTAGACAGCTAATCGGACGACAAAAGCAGAGCCCTCTTCAAAGAAGCCAAGCACTGTGTCAACCCACAACTCAATGCTGCCAAACCACTCTCCATGGAAAAATATACCGCAATCAACACATTCTTCATTGACAAAATCAGCAAGATTCGCCAGCACATAGACACCAGTTATGCATCGACAGACCCACCTCAGGTCTCTCCTCGCGGACTCTTCACACCCTGGACACAATTCAAGAGATTTCTACATAGGACTGGTAGAGACCTTGGCTGCCCTCAAAGCCACATGGTATACAGATGACATTCTCCCAGCATCCATTGCCAAGACCCTCTCTACAGAAGCTCTCCTTCCCTACCTAGAGATCATCAACAGCTACCTAAGTCAAGTCACCTTCCCATTGACCTTAAAGGCAGGAAAATTCCTCCCTCTACAAAAGAAACCAAGTCTGTATCCCAACAACCTAGATAACTATCACTCCATCACTCATCTTCCGTTCATAGGTAAGATCATTTTGAAAGTGGTAGCCTCACAACTGCAGAAACACATTGACACCAACACTCTCCTCCAAACCTAACAATCCAGGTACAGACCAGACCCAGAAGCAGCACAGAGACAGAAACCTTGCAGGTGGTCGGCAAAGCCCTCAACATCCTTGACGATGGCCACCCCTGCTTCCTTGTTCTTCTCAACCTCTTGGCTGCTTTAGATACAGTAGACCATTAGTCACTCACCAACACCCTACATCAGCGCATTGGGGATCAGCAACCTTGTTGTAAGCTTGCTCAAGTCCTACCTCGCCAACCGCCAGCAGTTTGTTCACATGGTCTCCTATAGATCCCCAATGTATCCATCACTATGGAAATCCACAGGGTTCCATCCTCTCCCGAGTGATCTTCAATGTGTACATGGAGCCATTGGGAGCTCTCCTAGCCACACACAACATCTGCATCTACCAATTTGCCAATGACACACAGCTTTACCTCAAGACAGAATCCATCAAGGACATCCACAGGCTCAAAACCTGCCTCTCGCTGATCAAGCCTTGGATGTCCAGTGCATACTTGAAGCTCAACCCCTCGAATGCTTAATTCCTACTGCTCACCTACAACATTGAACAGCCATACATATAGACCTGGCTATCAACCCTGTACTTTGAGGGCTTCACACCCGAGTGCACAACCTGCAACAAGTCCTCGGATTCCACATCGACAAACACCTCTCCTTCAAGACTCACATAGCTAAGAAAACTCAGACAGCTTGGTATCAGCTCCCCCTCCTGTTGAAATTCAATCCCTTCCTCCTTCTAAAAATATACAGCTATACCTATAAAAATGACTTTCAAAAAGAAATAAAACGTATAGCCGCGGGCATGCTACTTCTTTTAACCAAAGGTACCTGTAGTCCTTCATAGCCTCATAAATAGTCGTGAATATCAGCAAACCAGCTGAAAAAAAGGAATGCTTTCCGCCACCCAGGCCCACACCAAGTACCCCCCTCATCTGTGCCAGCTGCCCCCACCACCCATATGTTCTCACCACCTCAGCTGCCCTCTCCCTTTTCCACCACAACAAATGCTGTTTCTGTCACGCAGTTTGCTTTGGGATGTCGGCTATTCGAGGCTATAGCTGAGGCTACAGAAAGCTTTGTGTTACAAACTCAGTCCCTAGACCACCTCTATCTCCCACATTTCACTTGGTGCCCTCTAGCAACACCCACCTCTAACCTGGTGGCGTTTGTATGTGTTTTGACCTGAAAATAGCTTTTTTCCTTCATTTTATTTACCCATATCCTTGGCTTTAGCCGCGGATATCTCGTGTATCGAGAGAAATACAAGATGGTGGTTGTTTCATTTCTAAAAAACCCTGGTTTCAGGTAAATCCCCAAGATATAGCTATGTATTTTTCAGATGGGAGCACCCCCTTCTCTGGCAAATATTGAATTAAGTACTGCACGGAATAAGCCTAAACCATGCATGGATCACGAGTCAACACTTCACGCTTTGCCAAACATGTACCTTGTTTGTCTATGGGAAAATTAATGGGAAGTAGACCACACTTTTGGGAAAAACACATTTTTTGGATGCTTTCAACAAATCTTAATGAAACTTTGCAGTCTGGGGGGGAGGCACCATTTTTAAAATCTGATTTGAGATGTCAGGCGACACCATTACTCAAATCAAAAGTTAATAACAATAGAATTTTGAGGCTTCCAATGGGAGTCCCACTCACCTTAAATATAGGACGGCTATGGCTGCCCTATAATATGTATAGTGAAGCATCTTTGTGTGTAAGGGACATTATGGTTATGTTGTTCAAATAAAAAAAAACTGTAAAATTCTGTCAATAAAAACATTATCGAATGGACGCTATAGTTAAGTTGCTTGAATTAAAAACCTATAAAATTCAGTGAACAAACTTTCTTAAAAAGAAATTATGGTTGCAGTGCAAAATCAAAAAAAAAAAGAAATTCACCAGTTATGGAAAGTTAAGTAGCGACTACTTTTTCCAAACATTTTCCAATAGACGGGAGGTTCACAATGGACCAGTAGTTGACCAGGTCATTTTATGTATTTATTTATTGTGCATTTGTAAGGTGCTTTTGCATCAAGTAATTTGTGTTTCAAAGGTTATCAGGGTGTAGGGTCGTTATTTTAAAAAGAGGTCATCGTGTCTGTGAATTAGCCTTCTGGGAGGGAGACATTGCTGATGCTGAGCAGTGGATTGAGCACCAGGCCCATAACCTTTTTAAAAATGGAGGCTTGGATGATATTGTCAGAGTATGAAGTAGGTGTGAGCGTGGTGATTGTTTTGAGGGAGAGAGAGGAAAGAATTTAGTCCATGAGGCACTGCGCGTGCTGGGAACCCAGGAGGGGCTTATGGTGTCAGAGTTTGATTGTCATGATGCCTACCCCCGGGCATCAGGACCAAGGCCCTCAGCTCCGGGAGCAGGCATCCAGACATTTGTTTAAACCTCAGCAGCCCCGGCTAGGGGCTGTCTGGGTTCAGTCCTGGCGCCTTAGGCGCCAGGCTCATCATAGAAATCAGTCCTGGCGCTCATAGACTTTACCTACCTGATGTAGACCATGCTGCAAAAGAGTCCAAGCCTACATGAGGCCTGGATGGGACTATTTTGTTACAGGGATTATTTTTTACTCGGGTGTGGCTCTAGGGAACTTCTTACCTGGAACTACTTTGGAGGCTATTTAAACCACACCCGAACAGCAGCACATGCCTTGCGTTATTCTGCATCCAGCAGCGTGACGCTCACCGTGCCTGCAGCCAGCATCCAGTCTTCTGCCACGCCCGCATGCCTGCAGCCAGCATCCAGTCTTCTGCCATGCCCACCTCGAATCTGGAGCTCCTAGAATAAAGAAGAAGAAAAGGACAAGGTTAGAAAACGAACTTATTTCAAATTCCTCACCTAATTCCGGAACCATTTCATCTCCGGACCTGGAAAGTACATCAGTCCTGCACGCGTTACTTCGCCAGCTCCAGCACAGCACCATACTCACCAGTTTTCACAGCATCTTTCGATCCGGCACTGTCTCCATCATTTCTTCGCCATAATCAGGCACCCAGGGGACACAAGAAAAAACAAGGTGAGCTAAGGGAATCAACAAATACAATCTCTTACCACCATAGACTTACCTGATTTACCACCGGCGGTATTATTCCATAACTCTCCACATTTTCACATGCCGCATCTGTTTAAGGAATTTAAGGAAGGAAGGGGACAAGAGTGAACATCGGGCACATTGAACTCTTTGAACTTGATACTTACCAATCCCGCCAGGGACTTCAGAGTCAATACTTACCGGAACTCTCCCATTGCCTTCAAACCAGTGAAGTAACTGGTATCTACGTGCCTCTGCAAGACACGCAGGATGGAGAGCTCATCTTTTACGAATATAAGGTGAGGTTACTAAGGGGATATCGGAGGTGATTAGTGGGGGAGAGCGAGGACAGTTGGGAGGCCATCACTAAAACCCACAGGTGGTTAATCCCTGTCTCCACTTGCAGGAAAATACTTCTTCGGGTCCAGCAGACAAGACTAGGCGGGCCAGTCCACACAGTCATCTCTGCCCTACCCATCACGTTGAAGGAGACCGCAGCTGTCCGGGTCCGATCGACACCTCTGTGGGGTCCAGGTGAGCGTAACATTGATTTGATGATTTGTCAGATTTTTTCAATAAAGTTGTTGTTCCATCACATTTTTTCTGAGTTGTAGGCAACTCGGAGTTGGGTGATGGTTTGGTAGAATGATTTACTACTTAAAAGATGGCTTTGCTCCTGTTACATGGTTTTGCGATGTTGGTGGAGTAGTATGCTGCTTTCGCCATGGTAATAAAAGAAGAATAGGAGAAGAGAGATTTGAGATTCATGAGATCTACACCCTTATGGTTTTTGCTCTACATTGTTCCTAGGGCTCTGATTGAGAATGTGTTGGAGGCAAGCTTGTGGTGTACTAAGGGATGGATGGTTTCATCTTGGGCCTCTGGGTTTTAGAGGGGCATGAGTGTTCACCAGTTTCATAACAGAGTTGTTGAACAATTCTAGGAAGACTGAGGCATTCCCTCTGGTGGTGAAGTCTGCAAACTTTACTTATAGCTCAATTACCAGGAAGGTTTTGAAGAACACGAGTGAGAGGGTGTTTAGCCTAACCTTTTTGGGCTGAGGTCGTGTGGGTGATTGGCAGTGGCAATGCAGCATGGTCAGACCAGTTGAGTGGGGTGTGCAGATGATGAGGTGGATGGTGTAAAGACTAAATCTAGGGTGTTTGATTTGTTGTCTATGGGTGAGAGTATAAATTGCTTAAGGTCCATGGAACAGCCATTTGCATAAATCATGCTTTGAGCGTGGTTGACAGCATGAGACACAGGGATGTTAAAATCTTTGAGAAAGTTAATACTAGCGTGTGCTAATTTAGCAGAGGACAGTACGTTGGACATGTTGCCAATGGAAGAATCATTCCTGTGTGATAGTCTGTAGAAGAGGTGTAAGGTGATGATTCCTTGTGAGGTAAAGGGAACCGGCAGGCAAGTGATTCAGATAAGCTGGATATGGGTAAGCGTATGATGGTGCATGGTCAAACACTCCTGTGGTTGATTGCCACTTTGCCTCCTGCCCTACATGGCTCGTCAGCATGTTGTATGCAGTATCCTGGGGGTAGGAGGATGTCAAAACCGTATTGGAGAATGATGTAAACCATGTATTGGTGATGAAGAGCATGCCAAGGATTTGTACAATATGAGGTTGGCATCATGTGCATCATGAGTGACTCCAGCGTGAGCACTGATCAGCATGAAGGGGCATGTGTGTGGTATATGTGTGCTGAATGGGGGATGGGTGATATTGATGAGGTTTGCATGGGTAGTTTTCCAATGTTGCCATGGCACACGACCATTAAAACCATAGCGAGGGTCGGGATAGGCTGTGGAGGGAGGACACCCGTGGTGATGTTTTTTGGCAAGCAGTAATAGTAGCAAATACTTTGTAGATGAAATTCAGGACAGAGGGACTTGCACTTTGACTTTTCAGGCCTGAACAGTAACAAACTGGAGAGGTCCTTGTGCTTGGCTGGCCTTTACTGAGGACGCTGTTGATGAGGACACCTAAGGTGGACTGATGAAACAGGAGGTGGACAGCACAGCTGATTGCTAGGACCAGTTCACATGATCACCAGCCTACTCAATGATGCATGCCTGGAGCTGGCCTGCAGTCCCTTACAGCCAGACCCACTGTCAACATCAATCCCACATGTCATTCTTCATGGCCAAGTCCAATGGCCAGATTTATTCATCAGACTCTTACAACTGGTCAGACCCACTGCCAATGTCAATCCCACAAGTGATCCCTTATAAACAAGGCCAGTGGCAACAGCTAAACCTATTCCCATACCCACACTCCAGCACCCCATGACAAAACTATAACCCACACTCATCTGTCCCTATCTATAACATAATACACAAACCAACATATCATCCCTCATGCACATGGCTACTGGTGGTCAGCTCCAATGCCAACATCAATCTGACATATCATCCATCATGGCCATGGTCAGTGAGCAGATAGTTTGGGCATGGCCTTCGGCCATATATAATCCGACTAAGACCTTGTGGGTGAAACACCTTGTTCCTGTTTTCGGATTTCTTGCACAATGGAATAAATAACTATACTTTGCATTGCTGTTTGTTGGGGTCTTTGGAGTGTCTTTTTCTCCCTTAGGTGGAGCTATGTTCTTGTTGAATATTTATATATTCTACTAAGCAAAATAACATTTTCTGATTTTCTCTTTAAGTAGGTTTTCGTACTTTTGCTCTTTTTTACAAAATGCTGTTCAAATAACCTAGGTAAACCCACAATGAAGTCTCAAAAAACTTTTTTCTGAGAAGGCGGAAAGTTGATGTTATAGGTTTTTAAGAGAGGGATGGTTTCCAGTAAATGTTTCTTTTATCTGAACAGTCAATGTGTATGAGGCAATGTTATGTACATTAAAATCAGCAAAATCAGAGTAGGCTACTATTTCTTTTCTGTTAACAACAAAACATATTCCTTTAGCAGAATGGCCATTTATATACAGATTTACCTAGCAACCGATGTGTGGGCTGCATGACATTTCCACCTCCCGGAGGGATTATCGGAAATCCCCATTAGATTTAACAAAAGGGCACAAGAAGTTTGAGGAAATCGACAATTATGGCAGGTTAACTGGGCCATATCAGAATTGTCTGATTCACATAATACATTATCCCAACCTATGGTATAGTATAGCTAGGCCCAGAGGTGCCAATGGACATGTTTGGGATATGAGTTCATATCCCTAGTTGTATAGCGATTTTCCATGAAAAATGGCTATACGGTTCAAGGGCTTATTTGAAGTTGCATGTAACATTTGAATTTGAAATGTGGTCAATTCAACTTTCAGCTGCTGTATTGTCTTTGGACAGTGCACCCTCCGTAGCAGAAGTAACCAGGTGTCCACTCTATGGGTGACAGTGTGTATGTTACACAAACAGTGAGACCAAAATCAGCTCATTTGTAATCACTGACACGATTTAAACACCTTAGAGCATATTTTGAAAGTGTGTCTACTCGGGAGATCATCACACTTTCATAAAGAAACAAAACCTGTATCTTGAAAAAAACTGAACTAAGTACACACTCGCCGATGACATACTATCCACATGAGCTGTCCTGCCAAATCAAAACTGTCTCTTTCTTCTCCATTGTGAACTCAATCCCTCGTGAATCGATCTGCTCGCAACCATATGCGCTCTGCCTCCTGCTTACATTCCTTTACGCTGCGTGCTCAGTGGTTCTGGGATTCCCTATCCATGAGATCAGTAGCTAAACTAAGGTAACATCCTTCAACAATACATTGCGAAAAAAACATCCTCTCTTACTTGAGGAGTCATACAAAGGGATCGTCACGTCTTAATTCTCACACCTGAGTCATGTACATACCAAATATTATTGTATAAGTAATATTATCACATGTGTTTATGTATGTCCTCTTCCCATTGCATTCTTTTAATAATACTTTTCCTATTCTCTCACAAATACAAATATAAAACACAAATGCAAGATCCATCTTAATGCAAATACAAAATGATAACAGCAGTCCATGGTGTATTCCAATTAGTCCAATTAGAGCATTTTCTCATTCGCTTTAGCATATCTCACAGACATAAGCAATCATTTGAATGAATGTGACTTTGCAGAATGTGGCGCCGGAATTGGCCAGCATGCTACAAACATTTTATGTTTTTGTATTTATGAGTTCCATTCTCATATATACTTTTTATGGTGGGAGAATGTTGAAACTCTCAACATTCAGGTACTTACAGTGCTTAACATGTTTTTGGTGAATGTTAGTGCTCCTTTCAGTGCTGGCACACATATGTTTCCATGTGCCTTATGCTCTGCCATTTATTTAATGTATATTTCCTTTAAACGTGGCTTGACTCTTGCTTAATTTAGAGTTCAAGAATGTCTCTTAATGTTTAATTTTTTATGGAAAACGATACACTTTTCTTCATCTCAGCATCCTAACCGATTACTTTTGGTAAATTGCAAGATTCCTACTGAAATAATCCAACGTCCAGCATGTTCTCTTTTACTTCTACATTCAACCATGCAATATGTTATTCAATAAGTTGTGCAATATGTTATGCTTTAATAACACATGCAGAATAATTTACAATATTTCCATTCGAATAATTAACAACCACCAGTGGCTTCTAAATCTATTCCATGTAAACGTCTAACAGAGTTATGCAGTTTTGAGACATGCATTGTATGTGCCCTTCCTCGTTAATTTAGCATCAACCATTTTAACATATAAGAAATGACTTCAATAAGGATCATGTGAGATGTATTATAGAGTAACCTCGACTGCTTACACATCAGCCATTATATTGTAGGAAGTGTTCAATAATTTAGGCAGGTTGATGAAATTCTGGAAACAGGCCACAGCTGGCAGCAGTGATACAAATAAAAACTGAAAAAAAGGAGAAGCAACTACAATAATGGCTAATTATCTGTTTTGACATGGTGCCGTGAAGACTGGGATTATTGTAATAAGTCTGCGGTCGACATGTTGCGAACTTTTGCTGACAGAAATTTGCAAAGGTACATTTTATGTTTTCGTTACGTTCATGAATGTCTTATCTTCTGCCCATTTCCAATGTAATATATACTCATGTTGAGTTAACACATATAGTATTTGACCACGCAATGCATGTATGGACTGTTAAGTTGTTGATCTAGTGTAATTAGAGGGACATGTGTACATATTGTTATGCTTTATCGTCCTCTATAGTCATTCAATAAGGGTTTTAAACCCTTCTACCTACTCAAATACACATGCAATATTGTTACATAGGTATCCCTATAAACACATAGGCATCCGTGCCCATCATTCCATATAGCTGGGTACACTCACCTGGTGGGGAACCATGATTTGTTCCTGACAAACTCCTTAATACACTGCATGTACCTGGACCTGTCTCTAAAAAAATGTACCTGGACCTGGCTCTAGAAAAAGATCAATCAGCAAATTCCAGTGCCAGAAACTTGTGGACTGTAAACATTTGTACATTACTCTTCTAGTTTTTCTTCTATTTGATTGTTTTATACACTTCACTTACCTGCGATGCGCGATGCCGGACTATGGTTTTACTAAGAAAGTGGTTGTCTAAGTACAAAAGAGATTTGTTTCTTTTTCTTCATTTTATTGAGCTCCCAACACTTGTAAAAATCTTAAAGGATTATACACAAGAATACATAAAAATAAAAAATAAAAACATGTTTTCAATGGGACTTTCCCATGTTAAAATAAGAGATGAACTGTCTGGGGCACATTGTTTGACATTATAGGAGTTGGGCGGGGTATGAAGAATATGGGTGTTTGAATTGTACAATGCAGACTATCCTCCGGTATCCGTAGCACATCATTTCATGCAAGCAAATCATTTAGACTACTTGACAAATGCAATTATAATTGTGTGAGCTTGTTTGAACTTTTTACTTGTGACAAACACTATTTGTATACCATACCTGACAGCAAACAAGTCAAAAACTGGATATGACACCTCCGGACCAGTGCACAAAACAAATCACACCCAGAAAGCACAAACACGCAGACGCCAATTGCTACTGGTTCTACAAGCTACTGGTTCTGCAAGCAGTACTGGTTCTGCAAGCTACTGTTACTGCAAGCTACTGGTTATGCAAGCAAGCTACATATGAGCACAACATCTATCCTATACCTCCCATTGCCCCACTAAAAAGCCCTACCCACGTTTCCTTACATAGCCATGTGAGCACCTGAAGACTATGAAAATGGCAGTGGTGCACGTTATAGATTGACTTAACACTACATAACATAACATCACATCAGGAAAGGCAATACAGTGTACTTTGGTTACCAAGCAGTGCAAAATACCCATGATCGTGTGATGATCTGGCAGTATGTGTGGTGCTAACTGTGGGGCTGGGGAGTACTGGGAAGTTTGGTTGTAGGTGAGCAGAAATTTTCTAAGAGGCTGACATTAGTGCTGGCCTCCAATGCAGCTGTGGGGTAGGAATGTCATTGAGAAGGTCATATTCGTTCTCCTCTCCAAGTTCAAAGTGATGCTGTGACAGGCTGCTTCCAAAATGCTGTGACAATCAGCTTCCATACTTTATACAGTATAGGGCAATTGGTATATTATACAGTATGGGTCTGTTGGTATATTCTTCATACACACAATATGAATATTTAAACAGAGATTGACTGGGGGTATCCTGGTGAGAGGGGGCAGAGATCATCCTTCCAACAGCTACCATGTGGATGATAAGGTGGTTCTTAGGTAGACCACTGATAGGCTGGCTTTGATTGATGGAGCATAGCATTCAATGGAAGGTTGAGTAGAAAGAAAGATAATATATGAGAAGGGGCACAGGGGGCAAGAGACAGAAAGCTTATGGATAGAGGAGGATTGCAGAGATTGAGTGGGAGAGTAAAGAGAGATACCATCAAAAACGTGTCAAGAAGAAAGATCACAGATAGATTTGAAGATGAGAAGCAACTTATAAAGAGAGAGCAACATCTCTGTGATCACCACTGTTAATGCCAACTATATTATACCAACATAACAAATGACAGCATTTAAAGTAGCGCCCTGTTCAGTGCTATCAAGCATTTCATCAACACTCTGCCCAACACTCTGATACCGCACTCCATCAACTCTTTCTTCATCAATAAGATGAGAATGATCTACCAGCACATAAACAACAATACCACAACTGACAGCACAGTGTTCATCCCATCGTGCAAAACCACCCCACCTGGACAATGTTCAGGACAACCACCATGGAAGACCTCACTGCCACCATACCATGTCTGAAGGCAACATCGTATTTGGCTGGCATACTCCCTCCCTCGATATTCAAGACCCTTCAACTGAACCACTCCCTTACCTTCTAATCACCATCGGCACCCTCTCTCAATGCACTTTCCCCTCAACTATAAGACAATGCACACCTTCCCACTTCTCAATAAACCAACACTGGACACTGACAACCTCAGCAACAACCGCTTTCCCCCCCGACCCCCCCAGTAAAGGCCCTTAAGAAAGCAATAGACTCACAACTCTTCAATGCATTAAAGCCAACAACCACCATCACACCGACCAGTCTGACTTCCAAGCTACATACAGGATGGAAACAATTGCCTTCAAGATGGTTGTCCATTTTCTGAACATTCTTGATGATGGACATTCATGGAATGTCTTCAGATGATCTGCTAAAGAGGGAATCCAGCCCACTTTTAAAGAAAAGTGGGCCACAGTGATTGGTGCAGGCTAAGCGTACCTTAGTGAACCAATCCTGGGGTCGCTACCAACCATTTTCTATAAGTGTGAGGTAATAAGCAGTGTGCATTGCAACAGAAAAAGGTAAGGGGGTACTACAGGAACAAGGGATGTCCCAGAACCAATATGGTAGAAACCTCCTTTCAACATAAATATCTCTGGGCTAACTCCCGTGTGCTACTAGGTCCCATTCATTTCCTGTCTGCTGTGATCAAAGATCTCTCTGATTAATGGATCTCCCAGTGGTTCCTGATTAAAGCAACAGGTCTCCCTTAAAGATTCTGAGAGACCAGACTGTCTGGCTGCTGCAAACCACATTCTAGTATCATATGAATGTGGTCTCCCTAGCGGGGGCCATCTACCTCTATACTAGACTCAGACATGTCTGTTCACTATCATTAATATTGAGAGGCGGGAGCTGGCTTCGAGCTGACCCAGTTACATATGATAGGTTCATTGGATTTCCTGTCACCTTTGTTATCCTCTGCAGTCTGTTTGAAGTACCCTCTGTTGTTATGTTGATTGCTGCCACAAGCTGCATGGCCTAACAAAAGAGCAGGGCGGTTCCATGGAGCCTTTGTCAGTTAATCAGGCTGATTATGGCTGAGGGAAATTTGGCCTCCCCCTACTGAGATGACTTTGTGACCACCTCAGCTGTCGCATTCCAACTAAATATGATGGTGCAGACGGTGCCTGTAGGCTGTGTCAATGTCAGAGTACACAAGTCTATGCTTTTGTTGCAGTGTGAGCATATGGAAATGTGTGTGAATTACCATCTCTCTCTCTCCTTTGTTCTCTGAAAACAGTTGTTCATCTGTCAGGTCTGTCAATATTAATGCCGGGCCAATGCATCGAACCGTGTGCCACTCTGTACTTTCTTTATCTGTTTCATACAATGCTACCAGGCCCTTCCTTGTGAGTGATGTTTCTAAGTGTATTGTGGTTATCATTCTGGACTCCATGTCTTTGTGTACTGCTGGTCTAAACAAGAATTCTGTGTCTATTCAAAATTGTCTTTCATTCTCAGCACCCACACTAACAATAATTGTACCCCAGAGAGAAATACCTCGGGGTGGCCTGGCGCCCTGGGCAAAGTGCTGTGTGTGCAAAATACTTGTATGATGGCTGTGACCCACTCATAAAAAAGGCTTGCTATCGAGCATACAGTGCCCTTCTCTGAAAATTAAATGGTCATATTTAATGTACTAATAATGTCTCTCCCCAATATGTTAATGGGTGTTTCTTTTGAGTAAAACAGAGACACTGCTATTTGCTCTGTGCTTAATGTAAGTGGCACATCTTCTGTGATTGGAACTGTTATAACAGCCCAAGGAAATCCCTGTGTGTCAATGATTCTGTTCAGCAGGGGAAAGACACCCTCCTTAATGCAATATTTGGTGACTCTCTTGTCAACCAAATATGAGATTTTTCTTTTCTCCAATCTTCACTACTAACTCAGGTTCCTCTTTGGGGTCTTCAGTTACTGAAAGGATTGGGCACACACATGTCCTCTGTGGGCTGGCCTATTGGGCATTTGTTCCTTGTTCTGAAATTGGAACGGGTTACTTCCAACAACGGTCATTCCTGTGTCATGTTATACTGTATTTTGAGCTAATAATGTGATGTCCTCCTGTGGGTATATTTGTGCTGGGTCCTGTAAGGCATTCTGTGGTCAATGTTACTACTCAATTCAATTCAGTTATATCCTGCCTGTTTCCATAATCTGACCCCTCTCTTACCCAATAAAGCTGTGAATAGGCTCTTCATATTGTTGATAGAAATGGCATACCCTGCTGTCTCTTTCTCCAGATCATATATCCATTTGCCTGCCCCCGCTGCAATGGATGGCAAGCTATTAATCAAGTTGTCTCTGTCCATACTCTGCCATGGTATATATTGCATTCCTCCTCTGCCTTTCTGTAACAGTGGCAGCAGCGATCGCAGTGCAGTGGCAGCTCTGCCCATTACAGAACTGGCTACCGCCATCCTTCCTGTCTTGTTTTGGAGGGTCTGGGACTAGTCCCTACTGCTTCCCTAATCTATCTCCATGTCTTCTCCTTCGCTCTCGCTCTCTCTCCTCCGCCTTCTCTCTCCCTCCTTTTCTTTCTCTCTGTCTTTGTCCAATTCCCCTTCATTCCAAATTCCCCCTCTGTTAGGCCCTGCTTATCCACCCTTGGCCCTGTCCTTGGGGTCCACTTCAACCCTGCATTATTTTCTGGCATGTGTAGCTACCCAACATTCTCGCCGCCTGTTGTTCCTCCTACTTTTTCTGGACCAGTATCTCTATCTGATCCTATGCTGCTTTCAATACTGTTTCTTACTGCTGCATCACACTTTTTTCTCTGACAGCT
Organism: Ambystoma mexicanum; assembly: GCF_040938575.1. Taxonomy (NCBI): domain Eukaryota; kingdom Metazoa; phylum Chordata; class Amphibia; order Caudata; family Ambystomatidae; genus Ambystoma; species Ambystoma mexicanum. The sequence goes on along the minus strand of NC_090930.1, from coordinate 228,450,852 downwards.
AAATACTTCTTGTTACTTGCTGCTGTTCCCTCCGTAGTAGTTCTACTAGCTTCTGGCTTTCCCTTCCCTATTTCTCTCTCATCCCTACTTGGTTATACCCATTGTGGGTTTGTGTCCCCTGTCGCAGGCATCAGTTTATGCTACAGCCCATAGGTAAGGGGCAGTGCGGTGGGCGACACTGCTGCGTTACTATCTATCCACACCTCTTTGACAGGTTCCTCTTTTTTCTCTACCATAGACCTCAAATATTTTGCCTACTCTTCAATTTAGCACCTTTATATGTCGCCAACAAATATGAAAATGTGCTTTCTATTATGTCATTATCAAACGTTCCTTCTTCGGGCCATTCTCAAAAGCACTGTCCTTCTATGTCCTGCACCCACTGAGAATGATAATTTAGTTTTTTATTTAGATATTGGGGCAATGTACTACATAGGTGGTCCAGTGGTGTGCCCATAATCCCACTGAACCCCATTTTCCCCTGTTTGTTGACTCCAACTCACCTATCGCAGTCGTGAGTTCATCCCTCCTGCCCTCGTACAATTTAGCTTCCCTCCCAATGTATTTATAAAAATCCAATTACAATTATTTCAATTGCACAAGGATCCAAATTATTAACAAAAAAATAAACATTACACAAACCATATATTCACAATCGATACTCTACTTCCCTCACAAATACACATTCAATCCCACATCAAACACAAAAAAGCAATGGCCCTCTCCACAGGCACGCACAATGATCCCTATCTTAACATACTCACCCACTCCACAGGCCCACACAATTCAAGCTACCAATTAATCTATTTTATCATACACCTTCCTGGCCTCTCCTTCTCAGGTCACTAAGCTACTTAAACAAACTGCAAGTGCTACTATTTACACCACTCTTGTGCCATCCATTTCCACCATGGCTAACACAATACATCACAATATTTCTAATCTACTGCATGCTCGCCTCAACAATAATCAACACATATTTCAATGTCCCATCTCTCAATCCTCATAATAAAAAATAAATGATGCAACTATGACGCCTACACTATGCACCAATCCATCTAATGGAAGTATGGCAACGTCTAGGCAATCATCTATTCTACTGTCGATGTGCCTACCATGCACTCTCTCCCTATCAGAGGGGTGCAACTAATATCTCCAACTACTATGACCATCTGAATTCCCCCCGTAGGATGTGTCCTATAAACCAAAAAACACCTGCCGTGTGCACGCTGCGCGTTTATGCTAGGGTACAATCACATGCTCTAGAGATCCATGAGTCATTTCTGTGCTGAGGCTTCTCCCATGGCCTGCACCACCCCTTGAGCACAGGCGGCAAACCAGACCTGTGCAAACTCTGTGTCTGCAGGGCTTTCTCATTAGTGCACTCTGAAATGGTCTCACCCCCCCTGACCCAAGTCCCCAGGAGTGTGGGAAGAATGCTCTCAGCTCACTGAGGGAACAGAGGATCTCCCCAGGCCTCCACAATGCACCAGGGTACCTGCATCTGAATATAATCCCAAAGAAGAAAAAGTAGTCCGAAAGGAGCATACACAGAGCAATAAGTAAAACCAATGTATTGGACCCAACAGCTGGGAGACACAGTTCAGACAGCCCCATGGAACTGAACTGAACACTGCGGCTGAACATTTATACACAAATTACAGAATTGCCAAACATTTTAGTAACATTTTTAGGGCAGGTTCCAGGGGCTGATTGGTGGAACTACGTCAGGCCCCTATGGGAATATGTACCTTACATGACCCTTATTGGGTGAACCATTTCTTGGACCAAAATCACATTACCACCCCAGTGACATCACAAACCTTCCCACCCTACCCAACAATGACGTGATTGTGCTGATCAGCCAAAAATACTTGTTTGCCATTGGTTGTAAATGCCCAACATACAAATGGACAAACTGCTGTATACTGATTGAACAGAACATCGTGAGATGGCAAGGGGCGAGACATTCACACAGAGTCTGACCAATGATGTGCCCCGTGGACATCAGCGTGGACACTTTACAATGTTGCACCTTGGGGACACCGAAACCTCTCTCCACTGATTGGCTCCCTGTCGGGCGTCGCAAAACCTCTACCACACGGCTTTGGCCCTTCAGGTCCCTTCTCACGTTTTTCTGCCAAATGTTGTCTGAAAAATGTATGCCACACCATGGCTGGTTTTAATTAACTGCATTTGATTTGTATTTCTCTGCCAATTCTTCCTAGACACCCAGGTTCCTAGCTCATTGGTTTCAAAAGTATCTCTTAGAGTGACTTTGATGGGACTGCATTCTCCTGGGAAACTTCAGTCTTGCAACATTTCTGCACACTGTTTCTGCATAATTTTGAAACAAAATGCATACTGCTGTCCCAAAAAGCCTGCAGCCCTTTTAATTTGTGCTGTCTGCAAAATGCTTTCCTAACACAGCCTACCAAAAAATGGCTCCTCTACTGTTCACATGTTGCTCAAAAGTCCAGTTGACAATGTTTTATCTTGAAAATGGCAATAAAGATACATACACAAAATTCCCCTTACCACATTACCCTGTAAGGCACCTTGCACCCTCAGCATGTGCCCGCCCTATGTGTGCACTTCCCCATCTTTACAACAAGTCACCCCCCCCTTTGTGTTCTCTCATGGGACCTCTCACTCTCTGCTTTCTCGTGTGTCATAGCTTATGACACAATGCCTGTGCAACCTGTGCCATGTTAAATGACCTCCCCACTCTGGGTGTCACCCACCCCGTCACTCTCGATGTCACCACGTTACTTGTTCAACTGATACATGCCCCCCCTTTGTAGCTTTGCTCCTGGACCCTTGCAACACCACCATACCAACACACCAAACACCTGAAACATCGACATGTTGCCTTCACATGTACCACTCAGCACCATAATGTCTATGCAGGTTATTCATACATGGATAGAAACAGTGGGTTGGCATGCAATGTGAAGACGCGTGAGGGCCACATGCATACCAGGATATAGCAAAATCTAACTACAGTAAGGTCACTTATTTGCACACATTGTTACCATGTCACAGACTGGTTTGTCTTCTTTTCTTTCAACATTGCAGTCGTGAATACAGAGAAAGGGGCCTGGAGGAATGTTCCAACAGCAACGAGGAGGGAGAAAAAGACCTGCCTGTCCGGCACATACCCTTGAGGAGTCCCATGAGGAGGATGACTTGGGAGAACACATCTACCCCACTGAGGAGGAGCATCGTGCCGATCCGCGATCAGGACACATGTGCATGTGACTCTGAATTGCCCCACCTGCACAGGAGGCAACACCTGAGGTGCTTACTGAGGACATCTTGCCCCATGTGCAGGTGGAGGTATTTGATGACAACACCAGCAGTGAAGACTCAACACACCTCACTTTCCAGCAACATTACTCCAAATATGGTGCCTCACCCATAGTGCACCTGAGTACCTCAGCCAGAGCCACTGCTGCTGCCACATCCCACCCTCGGGCACCACAACCAGTGTTGCAGCCTGAAGGACCATCAGAGATGGAGCAGCACCAGTGTCTCCATGGATTCCTTCAGCAGCAGTGGCTGATGGTCGAGTCACTGGCTGATGTAGGATGTTGCATCACAAAGGAATTCTCTAGCATCTCCAACCGGCTTGATGTCTCAAATCGGAATGTCATTGAGATGCAGAAACATGTCTTCAGCTTCGGCACCACCCTGGAGACATTAACAGAGGCACACCTGTCAATCTCACCAAGACTGTAGGGATGATAGCGAGGTACAGCGTGGATAGAAGACCTGAGATGATCGAACGGGTTGTGCAGGTGGTTAGCAAACCACCTAGTGTGCCACTGTCTGCCCACAGGCCAACCACTCAGCCTGGTGGCAGCCAAGACATTGGGGAGGCCCCAAATCCCACCTCAGACCCACCTCCTTCCTCTGATCCAGACCCTCCTACACTTCCCCCAACCCCCAGTCACACGTACCACCTAATCCTGAAACACCATCTCCCTGACCACTGCACCATCACACACACCACTGCACATCCCTCATTGCTACCTGTACAGCACCACACTCACCTTCACAAATTAACTTGTTTTAAAGCACTCAATAAAAATACTTGTGATCACCACTACTTGTCTGTCATAACTTGCAGGATGCAGAGACATGACATGCTGGTGAGTGGAGTGAAGTTGTAACTGTGTATAGCGTGTCATGGGGCGAGACACATTGTGAACATGTGAACAGGTTGCCACAACCAGGCATGTACATTGCACATTAAACCTCACCACACACATCGTCCTTCCCCAACACAATTGTCCATTTACCTTTTTGATGTGTCAGCAGTTGGCATGTGTTCATTAAACACATCCACCCATCAGTCTTGTGGCATCAAATTCTGTGCAGTATTCCAGTCACATCCACATGGGTAGCAGCATCTATATACCGATCACCAACATACACACACATATGTTAGGTACATAGTCTGAACAAGTGCAATGTCACAAGCAGGAGTGACCAAACAGTGCTGCTGTTCACTTCATACCATGTTTCCACATGCAACGTTACACAACAGACAGTCAGCAGTCACATTCACATGTGGAACACCCACCTGTTTCAGGTCCATTACGCGTGTTCATATAAGGAGAGGAAGGTCCTGCCATATTGACAATGGACACATATGAAACACAGAGTGGCAAAGTCATACAACATGCGCCAAGCAGACAGAGCCAGGGACACGAGGGGTGCAAACAGGGCACACAGACATTCAGCAGTCTAGGCCTTAGCAAACACTTGATCTCACTCAATGGAAATGTCACGATTACGAACATACATGATCCTGCCTGTGTCTCATGGGAATCATGTACATAACATGCGCAGTCACAACAAATGCACCCATTGAATACTAACAGTCAGATCACGGCAGGCATACACACCAGTGACTATGTCTGCTACACACCACTCATCAAGGACAGGTGATGCTCAATAGCATGACTCAAAGGTACACATGGCACATACATGCCGGGTCCACCACCAAATGCAAGTGCCCATGTATGAAGACTGCATCACATTCCTGACTGACAGGATCAATAGTTCCCTGCATGTGCACAGGTCACCCTCCATAGCACTGTCGTGTTGGTTTAATACATGCAACACAAAGTTGTGATACCTGGAAACACTTTCTGCAGTATAGGTGCCATGGAAATATTCAATAAATAAATAAAAGTATTGATTCCAAGTGGAAATGATACATACAGAGGGCACACTAACAAGCCAATGCTATTTTGCATGGTTTTGTGGATCTGCATGTGCACATGTGTGAACATCATTGTCCGTGCATGGCCACCACAGAGGGTGCAGGGGCCTCTGACACCTGCTGCAACATCCCTACTGCCCCTGTAATGGACATTGCGCACACTCCTAGACATGGCCTCCCCTGCCTCTGGATGAGGAAGAGGGGGAGGAGGTCGACCTCCACCCATGTGGGATCTGTGGCCAACCTCAGTGGAGGATGCACCCTTACCTCACCACTAGCCATGACAGCTCCCATCATCGAGTTGGCACCTACCACCGCTCCACCCTACCCCACACACAAAGCAGGATGACTCTCTACTTACTGGGGTTGACTGCTCCTCTCCACCTCCTGGCTTACAAAAATCCAACTTCACCCAATAGGAGGTCATGGGGGCAGAACTTCTCATGATGTATATGCATCTCAATGACCACAGCTCGCTGCACACCAAAGTGGCAGCACATGCCAAGTCCTGGGCCAAGATCGCAGGCCACATGCGCATGCTTGGGGTCTACTAAATCAACGTGAAGGAGATCTGGAAACTCTGGGACAAGTTTAGCGGGTCAAGAGCATGAAGGCAAAGGATTTGCTGGAGGCAGGTCCATAGGATCCATCCAGCCCCTAGCTGCGGGCTGCATCAGCCCCTTGGAACTCTGCTTCTGATGTAAGATTGGTCAGTCCCTTACATATGCCCAATAGGTGTTCTTCACCTTATTGGACACAGCAGTGTGTCGATGATGCTCGTGTCATGCCTATGATTCCCCAGATGTGTGTGCCACATGTATGTTCACTGAACCCCTGATGTAGGATAGCTTTGGGTTGGTATCTGTATGTTCTACTGTGTATGGTGTTTGTTGCCTGTGTAGACGTAATCTGTGCACCACATGTGTATGCAGTATGCCCATTGGTGTGTGCACTGTCTCATGTCTCCCTTTCTCCTTTCTTGCACCCTCTGTTGCCAGTGACCCCATGGCCCTGGACAATTGCAGTGTGTCAGAGCTGCAACTCACCCACAGGGAGCACCAAAGGAGGAGAATGGTGGAGGTAAACTTGAGAGAGGTGGAGGCCCAGGTGAGGCATGAGGAGGGGAAGGAGCAGCAGACAGGGTATCTTTATGCAGGGCCATGTAGCCCCAAGGGACTATTGTAGCTCCATAAACTGCAGTTCATGTGCATCTTCCTGCTCCACCTGTCCACCCACCCCTCATCTGTGTGTCCTCCATCCAGTTGCATGAGGCCGCTCCCACTTCTGGACTGTGTCTCAAGGACGTGTTACCCTTTGACACATTCTCACCTTCCCAAGCATGGGCCACCCCTCCTTCCTCACTGCATGGCATGGGGCACATCTGTGTCCTGCAACACCTGTAGGAGAGGGGCAAACAATGCCCTATTGCGTCACCCAAACCATCTGTGCTGAATGCAGCTCAGCCACCTATGGAGGCATTTGCCACTACATCTTCAGGGGACCAGTCGGATGTCATCATGGCTCAGTCCACACTGGAGGGGGACTGTGGATTTCCAACAACATTTGCTGGTGGTCCTTCAGGAGGTAGCAAGGATGTCGAGAGAAACAGGGGAGATACAGTTGCACAAACAGAGGGCTTTGAGGGAGATTGTTGCAGGGCTCAGAGCAGAAATGATAGCATACTGAGGGTATTGAGGGTGATTAAGTGTGCTCTCTGTGTCACCCAACAAAATCTGTCACTGACACAGACAGCCCCTTCACCTCACAGGTTCTCTGCACTTCTGGCCACTTTCACTCCTCCTACGCCCAGGGGTGAGCAGTGGGGACACACAGGGGACCCATCATTCTCCGTTACCTCCATATTGTAAAGCCAGTTGCCCTTGCATTGTGAGATGAAGGAAGAGGAGGTTGAGCTGGTAGTAATGGGGGACAGCCATTCTGAGAGGTCTTTGGACTGTCTGTGAGTTAGTTTTATTTACCCATATTGTATCCACCCCCTTTCACTCAGCCCTGCAAAGTGCGTGCTGTATATGTAATACAGAAAATAATGTCCCATCCATGACTTGTGTCTACATTTGAAAGTGTCCTTTTGTACCTATGTAGCTATGGGTTGATGGGACGATGTGGACCCTGACCCTGCACATGGTCAAAGCATGTGTGTCCATGCCATGGCATTGTTGGGCCTTCATGTATAATAATTTCCTGATGTGTGCTCACTCTCATGGCTTGTCTGTGTGTGTGTGTCATGATGCACATGTGCATCCACATGTGTATCAGGTGTATGGTGCTGCGACAGAGGCAGTGTTCTACATGTCAGGTCATGCAGCTGCTGGGTGTGTAATTTGCATGCATCGTGGTGTTTCGGCAATGAATAGGTCTATACATTGAGTGCGCATCATCTTGCATCCCATCCAAACATCGACGAGACAGTACACACTGCACCAACACATCTCAACATGGACTATCAATGCGCATGGCATCCCTGAGGTGTGGGTGAGTGGGAAGGAAGCAGTTATGTGCCATTCATTTCTGTATGCAGCTGCCATGGGCTGCTTACATCCTAAAAAAACACACTGATTTTGGGCTTTCTGCCTATTTCGAGAAGGTGAATTGGGCCTTGCTTCCTGCAACCTTATGGGCTGTGGATTGAAAGGCTTATCTGCAAAAGTGAACGACACACTCTCAGAACTGATTAGTGGAAAGGGAGTCAGATAGTGGATGCCTCGTTAAAATGTCTGTCTGCGGTATGAGTCCTTTGACGGATAACTATGAATATGTGTGCAATATTTCATATGGCCAGTATTTTGCACAGAAGGGGTTTCGATGGGGTTCCTTGGACTTCCGGTTGCTTCTCTTCAGGATACTATCGGGCTACAGCTGGGAGCATTGCAAGTATGCCTGTAACCATGTGTACCGTGATAAATGACTGTGTGCAGAGCTGTGTGAATTGTGAGCTGTTGCCTGAGAATGTGTCTTATGCCTTGCAGGCTAAGTGTAGGACCTGTGCACAGGGCAAGGATGCCAACACAAGTCTTTTCTTGGGAAACCTCTACATCTGATGTAAGGACACTTACTTACTACTATGGCTCCATGTATGTGTGCTGCTGCAAGCTGTGACAAGGGATGGGGTCTCTTGACCCATATTGGCCTCTGACTGTGTCTTCCCTCTCCTTGACCATAGATATATTGTTGATGTTTGTCGAAGGTACAGTATATGTGTTCGTGAAAATGAATTTATCTGTGAAGTGGTGGCCATTCACCTTCCATTCACTGTTGACTATGCACAGTGACATGTGCAGACTGATGCCCATGTATCCTGCGCTATGCATGGTGACCAATACATGTGTGCTATGCCTGTGATGCAATCACTGTAATTTGTAATAAAGTGTACAGTCACCACAGGGACGATGAACCCGTTTGCTTGATAATCATGGTGATTGCGGCTCCTCCTGGTGCCCTGGTGGAACCATGGCAATTTGCTGCTTCTCTCACATGCATGCAGAGTGCTATGCAGGGATGGTGGGTGCAAGGTCCATTGTGTGGAGGTGTGACATACTTTGAACAACATGCAGGGGTTGTGGGTGCAAGATCCACTGTGGGGAGGAGTGGCATTCCTTGTGGAACATGCAGGAGTCCCGTTGCAGTCTACTTGTAAAATGTGTTGTGGTGCTTTCTGACAGGTCAACTGTAGTGGTGTCATTCATCAGATAAACATGGATCACTCATGTTCACATCTGTGCAGGGTTGCGCATGGGCTGTCATATTGGGTGGAGGGATGTGAGAGAGGTGTTCTGCAGTTGGTGGGGGGGTGAGTACAGTCATGCCTTATGCGGGCAAAGTGGAGTTGTTGCCATGGTGTGGTTGACCGTTCAGGTGAGTCAACATTGTTTCAAATGGTTCAATCACACCTTGATCTTTCATGCCAGGCAGTGTAGGAATGCAATGTGCATCAGCTTTTTCATGTCTCCACCTGCCCACACTATCAGGACAACATTGCCTCTCTTGCTCCTTTCTTGGCTGAGTTCTACAACCAATATTTTGCCACTAGCTCTTTCCCATCACCCATCAAGCACTCCCTTGTGCACCCATTCCAAAAAAAGGCATGTGCAGACCCCTCCTGCCCGGCTAACTACTGCTGTATCTGCACTAATCCCTTCTTAGAAAACCCTTGGAGAAGTTGGTCATCTCCTGACTAGTGCCTCACACTGAATCTGTTCGCTGTCTCCACGACCACCAGTCTGTCTTCAGAGCAGCCAGAGGCAACAAAACTGCTCTCCTGGATACCTATGACAACTTGCTCTCAAACCTTGATTCCAACCCTTTTTCTGTTTGCATCTTCCTCGATCTGTCCTCCATCTTTGACACGGTCACCCATTTCACCCTCATAAATCAGTTATGTGATACCCTTGGCATCACAGACCGGGCACTGGATTGGTTGAACTCCTTCCTCTTGATGGACCCTTCCAAGTGCAACTGGGACCGTTTATCTCCTCTATCTCATTCTCCACCTCTGGCATCCTTCAGGGCTCTATCCTCTCACTGTGGCTTTTCAAACTGTACCTTGCCCCTCTCACCCACCTGATCTCCACTTTCATTTCTCATTTTCAATGTTATGCTGATGACACACAGCTCTCCTTTAAGCTTCCCTAATCTGCCTTCTCTCCTTCCTCTCTCATTCCTGACTGTCTGACTGCTATTCAGCATGGTGTGCTTCTAATGATCTCTGCCTTATTGTCATTATCACTGAGATCCTTCTCATTGGGACTCCTGCTCACTCCTTCCCTCATACTCTCTGGCTGCCTTCCTTGGGCCCCCGCTCCTCACCCTTGTGTGAGGGAAGAAACCTGAGTGTCATCTTCTACTCCTCTCTCTCCTTCTCCCCTCACATCGCTGAATTTGTCAAGAAGTTTCACTGTCAGCTTCACCTCCTCCAACGAATTCTCCCTTTCCTCACCTTCCCCCAGAAACTCAATGTCTCCAGAGCTGTGGTTCTCTCCAGGCTGTACTACTATGACAGCTTCTTCCTTAATCTGCCACTTTCCTCCCTCCGCCCTCTACAAGTAATCCAGAATTGGACTGCAAGTCGTATCCGTGGCCTCAAGTCTATGGACCACATCTCTCCAGCCCTAAAATCTCTCCATGGGCTCCCTGTGGTTGAAAGGATCAGATTAAAGACCCCCTGCATCATCCACAAGGTTTTGTGGAACCTCACTACATCCAACTTTCTCTCCCTAAATACCTCACTGCTAGCCTTCTTCAGTCTTCTAACTCTAACCCTCTGCAGGTCAGACACTTCTCCAAGCGGAGAGTGTGGTATAGATCTCTTTCTTCGGCAGGAGCCTCCCTCTGGAATGGTATCCCTGCCCCTCTCCATTTTGAGCCGGATCTACTTAAATTCCGGAAGCTTCTCAAGACTTTCCTTTTCTCCTCCTCCTCCCTCCCACTCCCCTGCTAGTTCCACCTGTATCTATGTCGGGTTGCCTGTATCCCTCACGAGCCTTACTGGGGACAGGCCCTCTTTCGGCCAGTCTCCACTTCACACCTTTTACAAGCACTTGCCCTTGGGCACCCTTCCACGACTAGCCTATTAAGTCTGGTCCACCCCTCTCCCTCACACTAGTTGACCTCCATCCCTTGTTCTCTGAGCACTTGCCCTCCTGGGCCTCCATTAGCCCTTGCCCAAACCCTTGTTCCCCCTCCCCGCTGCACTTATCCCTCGTCCCCTCTTAGCTGGAAACACTTTTAGATGTATAGGCACCATACAAATGTTCAATAAATAAAAAAATAAAATCAGTGCCATGATATGATATGATATGATATGATATGATATGATATGATATGATATGGCATTGATAACGCGCCCATACACAAGTGTTTCAGGGCGCAACTAGGCAAGGGAGGGGAAACAGTGGGAAGACAGACAACGATTCTACTAGGCCATGTGTCATTCAGATTGTGCAAGTGCATGGGTAGGGAGAAGGGCAAGTGCCTGGGGGAAGGAAGAGGGGAAAAGTGCAGTGCAAGGGATAGAAGAATAAATAAGATCAATAAAAGCAGCCAGATGGTGGCAAGTGCAGGGTAAGAGCAAAGATTAGTGCTGGTAGGGGACTGTAGGGATACAGAAAAACAGTCCCCTGGTACGGGGGATTGCCAGGGGGCAGGGCAGGTGCGGGGCCTGGGCCCAAGATCAGAAAGGGTGGCCAGGTAACCAGTGCAGTTTCAGACAGGAAAATCAGCAGGGGAGAGAGGCAGAGAAAGCAGAAGCAAAGGGGAAGGTTTTGAGGTGTTTCCGGAACCGGAGATGGTTCTCCTCAAATCTCAGGGAGGCAGGAAGGCTGTTGCAGAGGGAGGCCCCTGCTGAAGAGAGAGCTTGTCCACCCACTCGTTGCTTTGAGAAGCGACTGACCCTGAGGGAGTTGTAGGCAGATGAGCGAAGAGCTTGAGAAGGAAGGTATTTGGGAAGAAAGAGTTGAAGGTATTGCGGCTCCAGGCCCCAGAAGGCCTTGTGGACAATGCAGAGGGTTTTGAACTTAATCCTTGCAGCCACTGGGAGCCAGAGCAAAGATTTCAGTCCTGGTGAGATACGATCCCTGGGCTTGAGGCCAAGGACAAGTCTCGCAGTCCTGTTTTGGATAAGTTGAAGAGGGCGAAGAGTAGAGGCAGGCAGATTAAGATAGAGACTGTTGCAATAGTCAAGCTTAGAGAGAACCAGGGCTCTGGAGATGGTGAGCTTCTGGGGGAAGGAGAGGAAAAGAAGAATACCTCTGAGGCAGTGCAGATGGTAGTGTGATTTCTTAGAGACGTCTGAGATGTGAGGCGAGAAGGATGAACCCAAGGTTTTTAGCGTTGTAGGTGGGGGCAGGAAGAGGGCCAAGAGAGGCCTGCCAGAGAGCTGCAGGGAAGGAGGGAGTGGGTGTGCCGATGAGTAGAATCTCAGTCTTACTGACATTAAGGCAGAGGTCATTAGCGACACACCACTCCTGGATAGCAGACAGACAGTCAGAGATGAGAGAAGGAGAGGAGGAGGCCGAGGGTAGGCTGAAAATGAGCTGGGTATCATCCACTTAGCACTGAAAGTTGGGGCAGAGAGCGATGATGCGATGGGCAAGGAGTGCCAGGTATTGGTTGAACAGCCAGTGAGAGAGGTTAGACCCCTGGGGGACACCACAGGTAGAGAAAAAGATATCGGAGAGGAAGTTGGACCTGGGAGGGTCGGTTGGAGAGGAACGAAGTCAGCCACGCCAGAGCATGTCCAGTGATACCCAGGTTGTCACGGAGACGGTTGAGCAGGATGGCATGATTGACAGTGTCAAAGGAAGAAGAGCGATCAAGCAAGGTGAGGTCGCACGGTGTGTTGGAGTCCAGGTTGGAGAGCAGGTCTTCACGGATGTTCAGGAGAGCAGTTTCCGTGCTTCTGGCAGCCCCGAAGCCAGACTGATGATCATGAAGACAGCCAACAGATTTGGTGTGGAGATTAAGAATGGAGATGGCCAATTTCTCCAGAAACTTGCACAGGAAGGGAGTGATGGAGATTGGGTGATAGTTAGCTGGGCAGGAGGGGTCAGTGGAGGGTTTCTTAAGAAGAGGGTGCACAAGGGAGTGCTTCAGGGGGCCCATCATGCCAGAGATGATGTGGCATCAGGAGTTTAGTAATCTTGGCAATTAAAGGTCCTTTTCTCACAGGTTTGTTTCTCACAGGATTACATTCTGTACTTTTTCCTGTACTGCCTGGCAATGATCCTGCTGGTGTGCCAGGTCAGGTTGGCCCACACTCTTCATTGCTGTTGATGACATTGCGCCCTTTCATGTGTAATAGGACAACAGCATAGGACATGTTCACAAGTGTTGCCATTTAGTGATGTCACTTTGGAATCATCACTATGCCCACACTTTAAATATACGCCGTAGCTGAGTTAGTATATGGTATTCTCATAAATATTACAGCTACATCCAATTTGATTTCACAAATGTGTCTGTTTCAATGAGCCAAGCTCATCTGTGGAAGTTTATCTGTGTTTGGGGCAGGCAGAATGAGCCTGACAGGACAGATACCTGAATGGTCATGCCCCTTTTTTGATCTCTGTGTGAGGGTAGTCAACACCTCCCCGCCAGGAACAGACACACAGCAGGCAGCTGTCCTGGGCCCAGGCATCAAAAGAGCACACCCATTCATAAGGAATAGCCTCACGCCAGGGTGCTGCATTTCCAAAGGCCTTTGGTCCTATGGCAAAAAGGGGGTAACTGGAGATAGGATAGACAAAGAAGGGTCTGCACACTTTTGGGGGTTTCCACAATTTTGTTTCTCTCTGCTCTCTTTCTCTTTCCTGTCCCCTCCACTTCCTATCGAGCAAATAACTTTGGGTGTGACATCATAAGGTCAAAGTCAATTTATTTCAAGAGCATGGATTTGACCCCTAAAGCAGGCCACGTTTAGTCCAATCACTAGGTTAACTAGCCTATAAAAGAATGGGTCTCCCACCCCTTCATTGAATCATCTTGGGAATCCTCTTGAAGCATGTTTGGATCATCACTTGAGAAGATTTCACTGGACCTTGCTGAGGGAGCAGTATTTTCTAAAGCCCTCAAGTTGTGAGATGAAGTCAGGTATTCCGATTCAGAGACCAGCTCTGTCCCCTAACCATCCCCAGGGACAATGGATGGTGATCTGCTACTAGAACATGACTTGCCTCTTTGCCATTAACAGTGGTACCTAGGATCTCACTGTGTTGGAGGGCTCAAGAAGTTTTGAAATACTCATTGTCAGTTAATAAAAACTAGCCTAATCATGTCAGTAAACAAAAACACATGGCCCAGAATTGTGATGTCATCAGTGATGCCATCATTCATGTACTGGGTGTTAGTCTTAGCAGTGCATGGTGGTTGTTCGAGTTATGGTTGCTTAGCTTCCCATAACTGGAAAATTTCTGAGGGTTTTCGGTTTTACTTGTAACCATAACTTCCATTTAAGAAAAGTGTTTCAGTGCATTTCATGGGTTTTCACCAGTGCACGCTAATTTCCTACAACTTACTAATATCATACCTGCCCCAATATAGCAAATGCTTGTCCAATTTACAAAGTTTCAGCTTAAACCTCTGACATTTCCCACCTTCTAGCATCATTTGTAACACTTCAATACACTTTTTGCAAATTTTTCAATTTTTTTTGTGTTCATCGACGTTCGCGAACATCTGATGTAATCACAGACTTTTCGGACAGCGTTACATGACCACACGCTCCCGTGGTGCATGATGATGTGTTTGCGAATGCGTTCTACGAACTTTGAAGCTCAAAATGTACACTTTCACAGCACCTACACCTTTTCTTACCAATTACCAACAATCTAGCACACAGTACATGGAATACTTGGAAGAATATTAGCAAAACTGATATTTATCCTAGAAATGGCATCAGCTATTGCCACCCCTCTATCCACCACCACCTGGAGGACCTACACAACAACAAAAAAACACAGTACTTCAAAAGACAATGAAGAGGACCATGAAGATGAGGTAGAAGAAGTGCCTTCCTCTAGCACCAGAGAGAATAATGGGTGGGGCAGTTCTTTACCACTGTTGGGAATGTACCAAAGGCTAAAGCTACCAAAGTGAAATGCACCGAGTGCAACATTCTACTCAGTCATGGACTACCTGGACGGTACTCATACGGGACCACCTCCATGCACCGCCACACTAAATCCAACCACTTCAATGCTCTCTGAAAGGTTGTTCCTTAGCGAGTAGTAGGCTGTCTTCCTACACCTCATCTTCCTCAACCAATACTGTAACCACACAGCCTATTTCTTTGGGACATAACAGTCCACCAGATACCTTGCAAGAGATAAAAGAGCGTGTTGATCCATATCTTTCGAAGACAACAGTACTCTGTATATACTGCACCGCGTCACTCTGCAGGAGGGAGCAATTTTGAAGTGATTTTGAAGCTGTAATCAGAGAGCATGAGAAACACTGCCCCTACCTTATATGTAACAAACAGGCAACAACATCCCGTGTCCACCTGCCCCTCCATGTTTGTGGTTGGTACCTCTTCCCTCTTTTCCTGCCCCACCTTACTTTCTGACCTCTCCTACAACAAAAAAAAAACACAAAAAAGGTGCAACAAAAATGTACATGCCGGTATGAATGTGAAATCGATGCCCGAAATACTGGCATGGCTGAACAAGTGTTAAGTAGACTCATGTGTGTAGAAATATACCACGAGTGCAAATAATCTACACAGGTGATACAAAGAAGCAGTGATACAGCAGAAAAGGACCACTCCCACACCCCACACCCCTTACAACAACACAATTCTAGCAGTAGCAGTACTGGAGCTGGCCATGCCTGCAGGACTATTACTTGAAGAAGCAGGGAGGCAGAGGATGCAGCAGAGGCATATAGGGAGAAGGAGGGCCATCATGGCCCAGCAAAACCCCAATGCCCAGCCTGTTAGACCACGCTGACTTCCACCAATCCCTCGTTTAAGTGCCACTCCATTAAACCTGAGTGAAATGCAGATCCAAACCGTGTACCAGGACACCATCATCAATATAGTGGACCTGATCTATGAAGACCTGGACAGCATCATAAATATATGCACAGCCACCTGCCCCACCTTGCTCAAGGTAGTGTCCGTGCTACACTTCCTTGCCACAGGCACATACCAGCACACAGTCATAGAGCTGCATGGGATATCACAATCCTGTCTTTCAGGTGTCCTGTTCCAGGTCATTGATGCACTCCTGCGGCACGTGCCAGACCACATCAGTCTACACAGAACTGCAGACCAGGTAAATCTCATGAAACAGCCTTCCATGCCCTTGCAGATATGCCGAACATCATTGGTGCCTTGGACTGCACACATGTGGAGCTGTTGGCCAGGCATGCTGTGGCGGCTGTGTACCGCAACTGTAAACTATATCATTCACTGAACATGCAGATGGTGTGTGATGCCTGCTTCATCATCACCCATTGCTGTACCAGATTTCCCAGTTCCACCCATGACTCCATGGTGTTCCGCAATTCCATGATGCCTCGGTACATGACACGTCATGGTGGACAACGTACCTGACTGCTGCCCATGAGCACTTTTGTATTGTGGGGTGTGGGGCATGAAACAGCATAGTGTACCTGGCTGCTGGGTGAGTCCAATCATTGGGCCATGAGCACTTTTGAATCGGGGGTCATGGCTAACACACATCACCTGTGGCTGTGCACATAGAATACTAAAAGCCATCTCACATACCACTTACCTGTGGTCCTTAAATGAGAAAAAACACCATGAAATGGAACATGGCAGGATATGGAGTGGAAAGGGGAATGGTTGCCATGATTAAGAATCTCAGGAATTAAGTACATAATACTACACGTGCATTCACTAACTATAAGGGGACAAGTATGTAGTTTGTGTTGTGCGTGCATAAAACATGAAAGTACACAGGTGTGACTGAAGCTATTACACAGTCATTACATGCCTGAGTGCAAGCCCTTCACAGGCATGCTTGCAACTTAGATATCTATCCAGTGCATGCAATGGCACAGCCAATCCAAACAAACGTGAACAAGAAAACTACATGTACCATAATTTACCAAAAGCGATTTGAAACATGTAGCAATAACACATTTTAGCAGACACACACCACCTGATGGAAAAACAGAGAACACAGCGTCCACCCACATAGCAGTGTCAGACAATACACCAAATGTCCATGTCCTCTGCCTCATCGAACCACACAATCACAGATGCTGCTCATGTGAAATGCAAAAGTGCACTCACACATGGACATGTTGTTCAATTTCCTTTCATAACACAAGAATGATAGATGCATCCTTTCATATTCTGTCTTTGGTATAGCAAAGGCCAGAGGTCATAGTGAATGTGAATGGCCCAAGTGAATGCTACTGCATACCACACCACCCTCACACCATTTTACATAGTGCATATCAGCTACATGAAACAGGACATATGTTAGCTTAAATGAATACTGCATGTGTGTCCACTATATAGCCTGTGCCAACATGACATGGACAGAGGAATGGCAATGTACACGTTCTGTTGGCCCCCTGCAGGTGATGCCGGTTACCCTCTGTCGCCATTGGTTGATGGCACCTGTGAGGCAATCATACAACATGCACGAGCTGGCATACAATCGTGCCCATGTACATACTCGGGCACAATTGAACAGACATTTGGCCTGTTGAAGGTAAGGTGCAGCTGCCTCAGCAAATTGGGCGGAGCACAGATGTATAGTCCAGAAAAGGTGGGTAGGATAGTGCTTGCCTGTGCCATGTTGCACAACATGTACATCAGAACCAACACTCCCCTGCCCCCTGACATGGACATGCACCCACCTGAGGAGGAGGATGACAGTGAGGATGATCAGGAAATTGGGCAGCGCTGTGACGGAATGGATGGACGTGTTGCACGGGATGGAGTTACACAGTACTACTTCTAATCACTTTTCTGACACATGGCACAGGCCATCTTGCACACTGGGCACTGGGCACTGCACGTAAATAAATTCTATCAAACAGAATAATGAGTATCCATTCATGAATTCAATTTGCCACACCAACTATAGTTTGTGATTACAAACTATGTACAAATGTGAATTCGGTTTACTAGTGATACTATGCAACCCCACTATCCCCAAACCCCAACCACCTCCCCACTGTCCCTCCCCGCACCCACTCCCCAACTATCCCACACCCCAATCCCTCACCAACTATCCCTCCCCACACCCACTCCCCAACTATCCGCACACCCCCACCCGCTCACAAACTGTCTCTCCCCACACCCCTTCACCAAACTGTCTATGTGCACATCCTGTCCTGTATAACTGTGTACATTAGCAGAGTACTCAGACAGGGCACCTATGTATCCATCCCTATATCTTGCCCCTTTAATGTTCCAAGGTGCAGATTTGTGCAGGCTGAGACAGCCGCACTAAGTGACGCATTGGGCTGCTCTGTAAATAACTCCCTGGTGTGGTACTAGTGGAGGGAGCCGGTATATATAGGTGCCTTTGGTCCAGGAAGGCATGGAACAACATGGACATTGTTTTGGCTATTGAGGACATAACACTGTTGCCCTCCCTCACCCAGCATGACATGCATGATGGCATGTGTGCTTCTGCACAGTGCCCGTGCATTCCTCCTCGAACTGGCTTGCACACTCTCCTGCATGAGTTGCACAAGTGATGTCAGGGAATTCTGCCCTTGCTCCATCTGTGACAGGCACCCTTCAATGTCCCTGACACTGCTTAAGGGTGGAGGTTGGGGTCTCATTGGGCCCATGAGACTGAAGGCTGTGGACTCCTCATAGCTGTGGTCTGTGTCAACACTTTCTGCTCCAGCCTCGTCACCAATGTTTTCATCAGGACTTGCTTGTGAACATCCTTGCGGCTGCAGTGCAGCTGCCACTGGGATGGTGTGTGGGTGGGGTGCAGGTGCAATCAGGCTGGTGGGCAGCAGGGGTGCAGGTGCTGCTGGGATGGTGAGTGGCAGGGGTGCAGGTGCCACCAGGCTTGTGGTCGGCTGGTGTGCAGGTGCCTCTGGGATGTTGGGCAGCTTGTGGGAAGCAGATGTGGATGCACTCTCTCGTCTGCCAGAGGATGCTATGGAGTCCTGTGTGGACGTGGTGGTGATCCGTCTGTGGTGAGGCCTGGTGGCCCTGGATGTACTTGTCTGGCCAGCCCCATTCCCAGATGATATGCCAGAGGGAGTCAGAAAGGCAGGCCATCAGTGATGGGTGTGGATTGATGAGACAGCCATGAATGCTAGTACTTTTTGATGACAATGTTGTGTCAGGGACATGGTGGTGGCCATGGCATGGTGCACACATGCTTGTGTCAGGGATGCTGTGCCGGTGCTTGTGTGGTGTGCCTACATGGTGTGTGCAGTGGCACTTCCGTGGTGTACTAGTGTTTCCCGGTTAGGGTGTTATGAGTGTGGCACACAATCTGTATGATATTGTGTTGTGGCTGGTTGTGCCATGGATGTGTTCCACATGTGAGTGCTGCCTATGGCAATTAGTGCGTTGTTGATGATTTTGCAACATGGGTTGTTGTGGATGGGACAATGGGGCAACATGTTTCATTGCTGTGTGTGGCAGGTCATTTGCTTGTGATGTAGGTGCTTGGCACTGACGTGACTTTGGGCCTGTGCTAGCACAGCGGTAACCACAAAAGTTAGGCTGTGTCATGGGATGTGTGTCTGAGTGCTAGCAGGAGCATCTTGTGAGGGCGATACAGGGGGCCTGTGTTATGTTCACTGTGTGAGTGAGGCATGCATGAGGTTTGGTTGCAAGATGTATGTGGATGTGTGCAACCAGGTTGCATGGGGGGGCAGCCGGCAGGGCTGCACTGGTGTTGTGCATGACATACTTGGTTTATTTGCTGACTCTATTGTATGCACTGTGGACAAGGTGGATGATGTGACATTGAGCTTACGGTTACTCACCAGCCTCCTCCGATGTCACGGCTCCGGCCTCCACTGCACCAACTCTCTCAATTGACTCTAGGTGCAGCACACTACTGAAGGTCTCTTCCCATGGCTGCAGGTAGATGGGGGTTGCAGTGTCGCCTCCTGTGGCCATGTCCTGGGTGCCTTGGGAGGACAGGAGGTTTCACACCCTTAGACGAAAGTCATCCCACCTTTTATGGCAGTCCCGGACATTTGGAGGTGTTGTTACAACTGCCGTGACATTCTGGGTAACCTCCTCCCAGATTGCCTTTTTTGCGTAACTGGGCCTACCATCTGAGGTGGATACTGAATAGTTGATCATTATGCTCGACTATAGGATTGGCAGGCATGTTCAATTCAGATTCGCTGAAGTGCGGCCTGCCCCTCCGGTTTGCAGTTACCCTTGATGAGATGTCTCCTGATCTGCTTCTGTGCTTGGGATGTGGGGTTCAATCCTGTGCTCAGAGGATTGCCAAGATTGGGTTTTGTTAATGGCCGCCGGTCAATTTCCTTTTCTGGCGAACAAGTTATTTCCGGTCACAGTAATAACAGCAACGTTGTTACCAGTGCAGGTGAGTCCGGTAGCGTGGAGACGGAATCGGAGTCACTGGCACTGACGGTGGTGATGTGGGTATTTTGGGGGGGTTCAATTTTTTACCTCCCAACCCGTAATGAGGCCCCATGTGTCTCCATTGCAACTTGTGTGTAGCACCTTAGCTTATGAGAGTGATCTCCTGATCAGCGCAACACTTGTAGTTTATTGTTGCTTACTTGTGTCTGGGAGCCTGAGACCAGCTCTCCCTTCCCACTGGCGATCTCTGTCCATTGTCTGCCACCTCACATGTTCAGAGACCACCAATTTGTGCTGTGCAGCTCTGAATTATGAGGATTTATTAATATTTCCTGCGGCTGGTCCCTTTTTTCATCTGGGGATTGCTATGTCAGCTGTATCTCTTGACCTTGGCTGCAGGTTCTGTCTCACACGTCTTGCTCTCTGTCCAGTCTGAATCAGCTCAGCTCATCTCTTGCTCAGAGGCCTGAGGCCTGCAGTAATTTTCCTAAACCTTACAGTGCGGTTTCTACAGTGTCCATGCTATGCTACATTTCCATAGTTTAGTTACACTTGGCTCTGTCAGGTCCCATAGGTGCTCCTGCTGTTCCATATTGTTATCCGCATGTAAGCATCTGCAAGCTCTGGTGAGGATCTCTTGTCTCTTGCGGTTTCTGTGTTGCTGCATTTGGCTAATTGCAAAAATAATAAAGCAATGAAAGTATATACATGTATCTGTCCTCTAACTATAGAACTGTAAGCTAATTTTCTTCATGTATTCGAGTGCGTGTTTGTGTCCCGAAGTGCGGATGGTAAGTGTGCTTCATGTATAACGCTGCCATGTTGTGGTGTCTCTACCGACCTCAGCAACATGGCTTCATGGTGTTTCAGTTCAAGCTGTCCATGCAGGTGTCCTTATTCATAGCCTGTGGCTCATCATTCACAAATTGGTAGACCTGTATGTCCCTTGAGCTGTATGGCTGGCTGAGGGGATATATCTGGACATACTTATCAATCATAGGTCCGTTGGGAATCCATCCAAAATCTAATGGGTGATTGCAGTGATTTCTGGCCTTCTTCCTTGTTATGAATTTAGTAGGAGGGGAGAGGGTGGTAGGCTTCACCAACCTTTTCTGGCTTAGTTTTATGATGGATGTGTAGGACATGCTCCATTCTAAAGAGTAATGGTCAGACCATGAACAGGGATAACTCTCTAGCTTGTTTATGATCAAAGTTTTCATAAGCACCCAGTCGAGAATTCTTCCTTTAACATGGGTGCATGAATTAACATGCTGAGAGAAACCCAAGTCATATAATGTAGTTCTAACTAATATGGCCTGAGAATCTGATTGTTCTTTTTCAGCCAAGATCTTAAAGCCTGCGAGGTGCACAGTGTGAATCTCCCAAAATG
This sequence comes from Ambystoma mexicanum, assembly GCF_040938575.1. Classification (NCBI taxonomy): domain Eukaryota; kingdom Metazoa; phylum Chordata; class Amphibia; order Caudata; family Ambystomatidae; genus Ambystoma; species Ambystoma mexicanum. The sequence continues at coordinate 228,429,198 of NC_090930.1, read as the reverse complement.
AGGGATCCAGATTTAGGTTTATGATTGGGTGAAATCAGGTTGCTTAAGTTAAGCCAAACTCTGGCATATTGTGTGGCGGTCTGTATAAAAGAAAAATGTTCACTGTCACATTTGGATTAATTTATAGCTTTGCCCACAAAACTTCACAGTCTGCTAAGGAGATGTTCCCTACCTTCCTGATCTGCAAAGATGAGTGGTAAATGAGGGCCACTCCACCGCCTTTCCCATTCCGACGGTCAGCTCTCAGTATGTTAAAGTCTCTCGGCAGAGCAAGTGTCAGTATGGGCCCCACAGCATTATGTTGTCAAGATTCAGTGTTTGAAAGTAGATCTATATTGTGGATACTGATGATGTAGTCAGCTACCTCTGGTTAAGGAGCATACATTGTATTCCCCTATCATGCCCTGATGGTACACAACTGTTCTCTACTGTAGGGCTCATTGGAGCCACCTCCTGTACTGTAGGGTTAATGGCCATGGTGTGAGCAAGAACCATCAGAAATTCAGTGTTGCAAGCCGCCTCCTGATCCAGTTCTAGATTAACCGGCATGTCTAGGTTGCTAACACAATTAGATGCTGCCTGATGATGTAGCCTCATGTATGCCTCCACTGACTGATTCAAATCAGTGTTCAGGCCCCCCCATCATATCATCTCCAATACCCTCATTTGAATCTGGCAACAAATGGACGGAATACTAATAGCAGATGGTAAATTAAGGGACATGTTCCCTCCTCCATTAAACGGTACCAACAAAAGGGTTTCTATGAAAGTGAAGGCAAGTCCCTGAATGCTCTCACCAGAGAGGATATAACCCGCTACTGAAGAAAGGTCCACGTCGATCTTGTAAGGATAACAGGTTTTATTCTCACACTAAGATGAGAGCAACAGCAAAGAACTCTGCTGCTAAGAACGTTCTTCTGAAAGATGGTACACGCAGAGGCTTAATAGGAGACACATTGTCGTTGTGACGCAATACACACAGTAATAAATACAGTAAAAAACCTGCACGTCTGTTTGGTGTTCACCTATACAGAAAGCGCCTGCCCCATAAGGGATGCCAGGTCATTGGTTCCAGCCCAATCAGTCCGTCTTCCATCAAGTGGGTGCTGCAGAGATCATCTTCTTCTCAACAACAAAGGTCAAAGAACACTCCTAACACAATGCTACTTTATCATTACACTGTGCACCTGGCAGGCTTTAAGATTGGCACAAAGGAGGTTCTGAGGCACTCTAACCTCCACACATACATTTCACTCACTCCCTTCTGTGCCATCCGGCTCTAATGTCTCTACCCTCAGTTTGAACTATAATTGATCCCTTCCAGCACCTCACAATACAAATCACATTGTAGCTCAAAGACGTACAATGTCCGTCCTCTTTGAACATTTCTGGACTTCTACTTAGAGGTTGGTGGTCAAAGGGCACCTGGTGCTATGTAATTCAGGGATGTTGAGGTTTAGTCAGTTATATGGTCGCCTGGGGATGGGCCGGGTCATGCTTTGGCCAGTGTGAGATAACATGCACACTAGGCGCTGGTCTGTGATTGCGGCCTTGTAGGAAACATTCCTTGAGGATAGAAAAACATCTTTGCAACTCTGTTAGAACAAATAATGAGCTTTATAGTGGTTGGGGGTGTGGGTTGTCCTCATGGGAGCTTGGGCATGGCTGGAAATGTCACTTGTCTTAAAATTATGGTTACTAACATCTACACAGAATGCAATAACATTTATACCGAACGGGAGTCTTGTTCGTGCCTTGGGCTACACTATGTGGATTGATTATATTGGGGTGGGGTCCTACCACTGCCCCCCTTTTCCCCTGGCCCATCATAGTGCTTTGAATGCCACTCGCCTTACTCCAAAACGCTTAGGGGGCTGGGATGGGGTCACCCCTTCCCAACCATAGGCTGTGTTTTGTGAGGTTACCTGGTTCTCAGGATTCGATCCTAGTATGAAATATTTTCATAGAATCTCAACCATTTTGGTCTTCCGACCTTTGTGATCAGAGACAGTCATATCCAACTAGTTGCAGACAGCATAACAATGCAGCACCGCAACACATCGCAAACTAGCGAAAAAGGAGGCTCTTCAAACGTACCGGCGCTAATGCGCCGCTGACTCGAAGAAGAAGGTCAGGGGAGCCGGGAGATGTAGTTCCGAATAGTAATACTAGAACTACTGATTGAAATTAGCTGACAGCTTACACAGCATGTTACGAAGGAGAAGTAAAGTAAACTCTACTGACGATTAAGCATAGCTCTCAACCATTTTGTTTTTGGCATGTGATAGCCCATTGAAACGGAGCGGGTGAGTCAGCAGTTTACAAGGCGGGTGACACCCGCCAAAAGCGTGTGAGTTGAGAGCTATGGATCAAGTATTCTGAGCAGTTTCAGCAAATAATCAACGAGTTTTGGTACAATGTTGAGATTCAAATCATGGCGAAAATGTTACAAGAATAATGCAATTTACAGCACGGGCAATGATACAAGCTGCAATCACTCACACTTGTCATTATTAATGTGGTTCAATGCGTATAGGGCCTTTAAGTGTGAAATTCAAGCATCATGGCAAGCCTACTACCTCACCTGTTGAATTTAGAAACAATTATGCTAGCCATGAATCCACATAGCCTTTCCATAGATGACCTAATTCACAGGGTTGTGTTGTATGATACCAGTTAGATTTGTCTTCAATAATTATGTGCCCTATCAGGCACCATAAAAAACAGTTATGGCTTTTTCTTGGAGATTACCCTGCCACCAGAGGTATAAAGCAACATTATCATGGGTGCAGCAGAAAAATGCAATCTCTGACTGCAGTGACTTTAGGTCAAATACGTCAAATACGTCCTAAAAAGTTTTAATCTGAAGATGGCAGGAGACCTATGTAGCACGGAATATGTGTGCACTATGCTTTTTGCATGGAACTCAAGGAAAGCGGATCTAATTAACAGACCACCATTTCTGTAATGCATGATTTTCATCATTGTATTTATGAAATAATAAAAAAAAAAACAGGCTGTTTCACCATAATGATATGGCAATCCTTCCCATCTTGGATCTTAGATAAGGAGTGGAGCCCAAGTGAGAAACAAAACTGCCATGTCCTCAATGTCACATTTTTATTTTTTTATTTACTCTTGTTTAATTGTTTTACAATTCTCACAAGAAATATTTTTTCTCATCATTAAGTCTTTAAATCGAAATAAGAAATTGTCACTATTGGATCCACAGGAGGGGGGAATTGGGCCTGAGTAAGAGCATGAAGTCAGTGGAGGTCATAAATCCTAGACTCTTCAAGTTCCTCCTTCAATGTTTAACATGTCCAATTTTCAGAAAAAGGCCACCACGGATATTACCCATTGTACTCTTTCCCCACTTAACAATCTGGACCACCAATCATCCTCACTGTACGATTGGTGTTTTGACAGTAAATGTCCCAAGTGTTGCTCTCTTTGGGTGGACAATGCTCCACAAGACAGAAGTAGGTGTCGTAGTGTATCAGTCTGTTCCGTCATGAGACAATGGGCCTCATTCCGAGTATGGAGGTAGCCATGCCGCTTTTAGCAGCATGGCTACCCCCATACTGGGTACCGGGTCTGGGTTCCTTGAATGGGGGAAATACCAGGCCATTCTAATCTTGGAGGGCCCAGTATTTCCCCATTCAAGGAACCCGGATCCGGTACATCCCCATTCCCACTTGAGCCCTTGTAGGGCTCAATGGGAATGGAGGGGATGCTAACAATGGCCTGTTAATGACGGTCCCATTTTTAGCATCCTGGTTCCCGCTAAGGACGCCTGGTTTTACCAGATGTCCTTAGCGGGTCCCACAAGCAGACCTCGTAATGAGGCGGTAGAGGGTTAACGGGGCCGGCAGCTCTACCGACACCGTTAACCATCTACCGCCAGGGTGGTAATGAGGCCGAGTATCTACAACTTTTTGTGACTGACAGTCCTCTCATTTCCCACACTTCATTTGTTTGTAGTAAGTTGAGCCGGATCCTTAAGAAAAAATGTCTGAAGATTTTATTTGGAAATGTTTTCAAATAGTCTAGGAGCTGGTTCACTCCTTTTGGATTTGCTGACAGATCATCAGTTGATTTATATTTGCATGCTAATATACAGCATTTCTATCCAGTCTAATTCCAGTATTTTTTTGTTTTGTTTTATTCGGGTTGATCCATAGCTCTTCTTCTGAGCTACTAATTCTTTCCAACAAACTCCTATTTTTCTCTTCCCAGTTGTTGGAGCTATAACCTTCCTGTACAACATCAACGTATTACGATCAACTGTGCCTAGCAGTGAAAACAAGCCCAGTTGACGTCTGATGATTGTCATTGGGGTGGACAATGGGAGGTTTAGGATCCTTCACCAGAAATAGTCTTCCAGTTTTAGCCAGATTTTTCAAGGAACTTGTGGCATTGCGTCCATTCCATAGATCAGGGCATGAACAACCTTGGCCTTGTAAAATTTGATGGTGGGAATGATTGAAAAACTTCCATATTTCTTATCCACCATTTTGGCCTGAGCTGCCAAGTTTCTGATCTTCTCGAAGAGAAGATTCTTCATTTGTTGCTCCACCGATCTATTGTTCAGGATGATGCCCAGGCATTTGAATTCCTTTACCCTCTCAATTTTCACTGCTTCCAAGTGCCATTGAAGGTTTTCAGATTTCTTGGCCACCTATTCCAGGATTATCACTTTGGTCTTGTCCTTATTGATCTCCAATTTGTTATCAATTATATATTTAGATAAATTATCTAGTTGCCATGGAGACTAATAGGTGATTGATCGAGTAATATCATGTCGTTGGCATAGAGGAGGCGCGTTATCTTAGTGTCTCCTAGTGATGGAGGATATGAGCGAGTGTTTGCTTCTGAATATTGGTAGTCTCCCTTGTATGCATTAAAGAGTGTCAGGGCTAACGGACAGACCTTCTTGACTCCTTTCTGGATCCTGGTGCTTTCTGAGAGTAGGCTTTCTCCATTTAGCCTGATCTTCGTACTCGTGTCTGTGTAGAGAACTTGGATCAGCTCCAATATCGATTTTGGACACTTCCACCCGTTAAGTTTTTGCCACAGTCGATCGCGATCGAACTGGTCAAGCGCTTGGACCAGGTCTATAAAAGCAATGAAGATCCTTGGGCTGCCATCCTTTATCTTTCCCTTTAAGGAGCTGAGTAGGAGTATGTTTGTGGATGTACCAGTATCTCTTACCAATTCTGTTTGGAAAGGATCTATAAAGGCTGCCGTTTTTACACAAGCTTGAAGGTCATCCAAACAGAATGATCCAAATAGCTTCTCTATTACATCCAAAAGCGCTATTGGACAATAATTCTTAGAGCACTCACTCAAGCCTTTCTTGAATATCGGGACAACTGTTGTGCTTTTCCATGACTTAGGTACTGATTTTGATTGCACACATCTTTTTAAGATCTCCAATATTAGGGGGGCCCATTCTTCTTGACGCTCTTTGAGGTCGATGTTTCTGATCCCATCGGGCCCTGGGGCTCTGGATCTGTTTAGTTTGGATATCTTTTTTATCAGTTCTTCATCACACGGCACCTCCCAAGGGTCTTCTGAATTGGATGCTTCCTTGTTATCATTTGCATTTGAGATGGAGAAGAGACCCTGGAAATGAGAGAAGTTTCCTCACAAACATTGTTTGGTAGGGCTTCGTGTTTTGCTGAAGTTGTTTGCCTTATCAAGGACCAAAAATCTCTTGTTGTACGACCACTTATTGCTCTTAGCATCTCTTCTGCATCTGCCTGGTATAGCTTTCTTCTGTGGAACATTATCCAATTCTTGTAGGCGTTTGTAATTCTTGCTGTCTTGTGTTTAGAATCCAATTTGCCACCCTTTAGTGCTTGTCGTCTTTCACGTCTCATTGTTTTCCTTTTTTCGGCAACAAGTTCGTCAAACACATGAATATGTTTTGATACATTTTTTTTTGAAGGATCAGATTTGTATTGAAAATACAACAATAAAGGTTGATAATCCACCATCGGTCTCTTGTTGATACTAAATCTGTAGTTGCTAGGTCTTTGTAGCGCTTAGTTAGAGAGTTAATGGTAGCGTCGGTTATCTTTAGACTAATTCCATTTGAACTTTTGTCAATGGCTGTTGTCATTCTCTCTTTTTTCTTTACTACGGATTTCCAAGTGGCTTTCAGAAGGTTATGTTCGCTCTTTTCTGTTTTTACCATGAAAGTGAGCGTCCCCCAAAAAGGCATTTAAAGCTCCACAATGAAAGTCAATGATGGACACACCCCAAATGGGAATGAGACCGAGACCAAGTGCGGGTGAAGTAAAAATGTTTATCTAAACCAATATAGGGCAAGCAGACTCAGAGAGCGCTCTGCCGGACAATAGAAAGACATTCATATGTATTACAAAATAACGTGAAGACTAGCTACTATGTATTGCATAAAGGGAAGTGCGCCATGATTGGCAGAGATCCACGTGTTGCCAGTGCGGGGTGCTCGGGTCAGCTGGGCTCATCTGGGTGGAGCGCTGGGTCTGAGGAAGTCCGAGCTGTTACAATTTATGCTACATAACAGTTGCCCTTGTGGCCACACATACTTTGACCATCATCTTTCTAAGTTGACAGATGAGAGACATACTCTTAAATGCTTGATATGAACAATAAAAGTGAGAACACATGGGTCCAAGAGGCAAGATTACTCATAAGATTATGGTGTCACATTCGTCAATCATTCTGTTAGATCTCCTAAGGCAATTATTTACTGTTTGTTTGTGTGAGAAGAATATATTGCCACGCATGGGGTTAGGGGTTAGCTGGGGCAGTACACTTAAGGAGGGGCATGCATTCTCACTTCTAAAAGCATTACGATTAAGATGAGGGGCTTACTGCCCATATTTCATAAACCAGAGTCTGGGGGTGCCAGGCAGATTCATGGTAGCATCGTGAGTTACAGGGCTGAGGGGAGGGTGCATACTTGGTGCAGGCTCAACGAAAGGGTTGAGCGGTTATAGTTGTAGCATCACTTCATTCACAGGGCTGAGGCTACGAATCCTGGGCCGACCAGTGGGGGAGGGCAGGTGGGGCTGTGCGCGCGATAGAGAGGGGTGAGGGGAGAAACGGCCCAGGAGCATGTAGGACCATACATTCGCTATGTTGTAAGGGGCACACACATAAAGCTTACATTCAAAATGAGGTAGAAATATGTTAGTGTGTGCATTGGTACAGTGACAAGTCTGCAACTTCTGTTCATAATATGACGTGCGTAACTCAATGCTCAGAGGGTAAACAAATGCTACAAGAGACACACTGTTATACAGTTGGCACCCATTTCATTAAAACCATATATATTGCAATACTTAATTGAATACATTTGACATTGTACATTTTTCGGACATCATTGTGTATATATTGATATCATGCATTACTTTGTATATTGTGCAACAACAGTAATTCTTGATTAGTAATGAAAGGCTTGATCATACACTTCATGGTTTTGTGTGCGATCTGGGCTAGGTGAGGGCATCTTTTTCAATATGTACAATCAATCTCATGGACTAGAAGCAAATTTATCGTCCCTTCAGATGGCTTAGCTGCATGGGTGAAACAGGGTGGCACACGGGATTAGCATGCATGTCTGGCACTTCAAACGGAGAAAAGGGTTGGGGGTCATACACACTATGTCATTAATGTGGGGTCTGCGAGAAGACAGGACAAGTTTTATGGAGGTAGCTTGTTTTTCTCAGAACCCAGCTTCAGCCCGGTTATCTGCAGCTCAATGATGGACTGCAGAAGGTGAAAGATACATTGTTTGTAATGTAGCTTGTTCGTGCCTAGTCTCCCATGAGAACAAGCCTGCAGCAGAGCCGCCAAGTGAAGGAGGGTGAGGAAATCGCCGGGCTCGCTGAGCGAGGTCATGAAGGGAGAGCTGCAGCCCTGCAGACTGCTTGTGCCAGTGAGGCCTAAATTATGTTCAAAATGGAGTCTGGTACCATCCTAACAGATAAGTGAGCATTGCAGCCACATGTGTTGGTTAGCAGCCATCCCGCATCCCTGGCCATAGGCACACGGGTGGCTGCTTGTCGAGTCATAGTCTGAATGCTTGGTGAGAATGGAGGGGAGGAGGGCCATGAAGACCTTTCCTCCCACACAACCACTTGAAAAGATGTAATGTATGAAATAAAATCTTTTGACATGAAAACATAATCGGTGGTTGTGCTTTGTCCTTCCCTTTCCCAGGATGGTATTTGTGCTCGAGTGGAGTCTAGAAAATGCAGATTGTGGACGTATCTGGAGGCCATTAGTTTTGACCAGGCAATTCCTCTGACGTTTGAAGCCGATTCGCTGTTTTTTCCAGCATTTTCTTGAAGTATTCCTTTACAAGATGCATTCAAATCCCTGCACACAATGGTATAATTAGCTTGATGTATTGTATGTGCCTCGTCGATAGCCTTTTCAACTAGTTTCAAGATGTTTTCGTTGTTCTCTGCTCTCGGGTTCCAATATACGTTTATTATTATGATGGAACTTTTCCCTGATGCCTTTCTTGTTGTCAGCTTTTGGTTTATCTTGACGGAGCTAATTTCTTGTTGCCAGGCTATCAAAGTTGCCAGGATAAAGGGGTGGCTCACCACAGTTTCTATTAATGTCAAACCTACTCCAGTTCGGATGGCCGTTATCAATCCCGATGTGGGCCTCCCCTTCTCTCCTTTTGTTGCTGGTGATATGGCAATTACTTAACCATCCAAGAGCGGCTTTCTCAATAACCATGACTCTTGTAGCATAAAATGTCAAATTTCCCCAAATTTATGTCACTGGCTTTTGTCATGTGTGAGAATCCTCTTGTATTCCATGAGGCAAGAACCAGAGTAATGGGTTGAAATGGTTTTCCAGGTCAGATTGGTATCTGTTTTGATCTAAAGTCAGGGCCTTTGAGAGCCATGTCCAGCTTTTACTATTGATAGTTTGAGACGGGATAGATTTACTTACCCTCTGATCCCTTGTTTTAGATTCTCCAGTTGTTTCCTGTTTAAAAGTTATTTTAAATGTAGTTTGTGGGCCATTTGGCTTTCCGCCCATCCCAAAGGATCTTTATATTGCTCTTCTCTTGTTCTTACTTTTTCTGTGGAGTCAGATCGTTCAGCATTTCTCCCTACAGATTTCTTTGACATCTCCATCTTGTCTTTTTTCAGTTGTAGATCTTCCTTCCAGTTGTCTAGCTGTGTCTCTGATTTTACTCCCTGAAGATATTCTGTATACAATATACATGATTCATTTGAATCAGCTGGTTTTACCTTCTGTATCGCTTTCTACAGTTTTTTGTGTGGTCCGGATCATTATTCATTTTCATGAGGTCGTAGCCCACTGACAGTAAACTGTCTATTGAGTCCATTAGCTTTCTTTTCACTATTGAGGTGCAGATAAACTTGAAACTTCATCCGTCCTCACAGAACTCAATAAATCTCAAGTCATCTGGAACTGATTGGAATAAGGTCAATATTGTTTTCCTATTCATGATTTTTTTATAATTTTTTTCAAATATATTATCCAATTTAAAGGCTCGAATGCCTTTGTTCAATTCTCGCGATGGGCGTCGGTCGTCTGGTTGAAACAACTTTTTTCTTTACCAGAGTGGTAGTTATCAGAGTGTCAGTCTCTAGAGCTTCTCTTGTCTGCACTTCTCTCTCACTTGTATCATTCCCACTTTTCTCTTCTATCACCTCGATTGTTTGTTGAGTCCCTTCTGTCGTTTTTCTGTTTTGTGGCTTTATTTGCCAGCTGGTGTCTTGGTTGCCCTTCCCAAGTCTGTACTGGGCTATCGTGGCAGTCCATTTTTTCCTTTTTCCCTAAGGCCCAATGTTCCGAGAGCCTCTCCCTTTTTTTCACCATAGTAAGGAATTCTGGAGACTGAGTACGGTCGGGCTCCTTCAGCTGATTTGGTGGGAGATGGTCTGTCGTTGGAAGATTTTGCTGTGATCTCGAGGGAATTGTGGAATGTCTGAATCTGATTCAACTATTGAGTATTGACTCATTTCCATCAGGTCCACACTCGTTTCAGAAGAGCTTCTCTGTGATACAGTTGCGTGTGTCTCTTGGACATTTTTTTTTGTGATGTCTTGGGGAGCTGCACTTTGTTCTTTATCGCCTTGAAACCTAGAGCCAGTAGTTGGCAAGGCATTTTTCTATTATTTGATCACTTTTCATTTTGATTTGGCCGGCTTGGGTGCTGCCTCCATGTCGGCACATTGCTTTTGATCGCCTGAATTCTTTTTTACATTCTCGAAGATAGCAAAATCTCTGTTAGAGTCTTCTATAGTTGTTACCCTTTGGCCTGGCATTGGAGCCTTGTTATTTGAACTTGCGGCTTGAATTGGGCTCTCTAACCCCAAGACTAGACAACCATTCCTTTTATCCGGAGGATTTATCTCTGTGAGATCTATCATTGTTAGATTACAGTCTTCTTTGCTTTATAGAGTGGAAGTCGTCGTTTTTGGTGCGACTTCTTTGTGAAGTGTTGCCCCTGTAAATCTTTTATTTTCAAGTCGTCTGTTGCTTTTCAATCCTACTTGAGCAGCTTGTTGGTGTTGATCGTCACTCTGCTTGATGTTATAAGAAGGACTGACTTCTATGTGGGGCGTTTCCTCAAATTGTGATGGATGTTTGGGAGTCTTTTGGGTGATTTCTTTATAATCAGTCATGGACCCTTGATGTCTAGTAATTGGTTTGACTTGTTCTTTAGCAGCTATATATCCATCTAAATGAAAAGGTTTGGTGTGCATTAAGGCTATCAATGAGGAGTGATCTCTTAATGTGTCATTGATTTCCTCGTATAGTTTAGAGAAATGCGCTAAAGCTATGGTCACAGTAGACATTATTTTAGTAAGTCCAATTTTTTTGTGGGGGTTTCTTGGTTCATTTGAATCTCTGAAAATCTGGGACCTCCATGTTGTGGTGTTGGATTGGATGCACAAGATTAAACGCTTGTAGTATGGGAGCTTAGCTCCTTCACTGTATTTCGCTGAGCTTGAGCGGCTATTTGGTGCTGGACCTTTAAACTCCTCCTCTGATCGACCCCTTCTTGTTCGCCGGAGCTCCTCCCAGGACTCCGATCATCACTAGTTTGTCTAGGTTTTAAGAAGGTCTGTAATGAAGCTGATACTTTTTGGGGATCCAAAGAATTGGTTGCTGGAAGCAAAGGTTTTCGAATGTTATTGTCATTTGGATCTTCCTGGTAAGTGGAAGGCTCCGGCTCCTTTAAATTTGTTTGAGTAGAGTGGTTGTCTACTTGCTCTCTCTCCGACTCAGACAGGATGGCTCTGTGGCTTTGTTTTTTTGTGACACTAAAATAGTGGACTGATTTTGTTGCTAATTTTATGAGGCTCATTCCCTTCTCAAAAGTTCTAGGGTGATCTTCCAAAGTGCCATTTTCTGTTATCAAGAGAGAGCAACGTTGTGAAAGGCTGAATCATATTACTAGCTGAAGGTGGAAAGAGGGGGCTCTCTCTTTCTTTTTCAGTTGCTTCCGCTGAGGCTGTTGGATCTAGAACTTCTTCCAGAAGTTCTGCATCAGAGATTTCCCCGTTGTTGGTATTTGTCTCACAATCAGGCCCTTTTTTCTTTATTTGAAAAAAGTATTTTGCCATAGTACTTGGAAAGGTCTGTCACGGTGGTAACTTTTTCAGTAAGATTCTCTGTCTCTCATTTATTATTTTCCTCCCTTTTGGTTTTTGTGTTTTTTTCTGGAAACTTTTTGGGGTTGAGGTTGACTTTCTCTTTAATTTACTCTCTTTTGCTTGTAAAGCAGTAGATGTGCATTTTGCACAGCGTGGGTTGAAAGGAGCCGTTTCCATAGGTCGCTCCTCATTTGATTCCTTAGGGGGAGTGAGAGGGCCTTGTCATCACTTTATCAGGGAGGCGGGGCCCCATCAAACGCAACTTTTCTTGTGTCCTCCGCCCCCTCCTCCTCCTCCTCGGACACGTTATGGGGGACTGGTAGCAAGCTGTTCAAAACCGCCCTTAAATTGTGATTGTGGACTTGGGCTTGCACTACGTTAATTTGTGGCGTGTGCATGTTTGGTGCGGTCCCTCACGTATCCAAATGAGAATCCGTTTTTTCCTTCAATCCATGCTACTGGGACAAGGATTACGGTTTTCACTGATTTCAACTCCTTGTCCATTTGTCGACAATCCCTTAAAGCTGGCGGGCTGTCCCCGCCCACTGGGCCCACCCCCCCATACTCATAGTCCGAGGGTTCAGCCCTCTGTTCAGATGTTCTGTTTCTGGAGCGGGGACCATCGCACACCCGCCCGCCGCATACAATGCGGCCGAGGAGGGATTTTCTCCCGTTACTTTTTCTGCATGTCCGCGTTCACGGAGCGGAGCTTCAGTAACTGGTAAGTTCATTTCATTCATAAATGGCACGTTTTGAAAACTTTCATTCCTACCTGTGTCTTCACGTGCAGTGGATTTATCAAGCAGCGCTGCTGGAAGGGTGCTTTCAATTGGCGCTGGAGAGGTCGTTGTTACAGCCACTGTGGAAGAGGGCTTAGGATGATTTCCTTCTTCGCCTATTGTGATGTAGGCCTCTGAAAGCTCCATCGTGAGGCGGTCTGTTGAAAGTAACCTGGTGCTACATGTTTTTACACCAGGTTTAGTTTTTTTGTGGATTGCTGCCAACGGGGCCATAGACTGCCAAAGACTGCAGCAACTCTGCTGCCAACTCCGCCTTGCACTCTTGATATGCTTAGAATGTGCATTTTCCAAAATTATTTTGCCATTATTATATTTTAATCATGCTATGATGTGCCATGTGTCTTCCCTAACTCCCTATACTGCCAAATCTTTAGACCTGACAAGAAACAAACATTGAATCATCTTGAACACCGCCTTCACACATTTTTCTTTTTTTAAATGTATTTTATTTTTAATGCGCATGAACAAGGCCCATGCACATAATAGCTCAAGGACAAAATAAAACAGGATCAGAGAACAGTGCAAGATCGGAGAAGGGAGAGGTTTAGCTAATGAAGCCTGTCTTGAGATCATGTTTACATTTCTATGAGCCAAGGCACGCTCTCAAATCCAGTAGAAGATCATTCCAGAGCCTTGGTGCTGTGGGGGCAAAGGAGTTCCATTTGACCACACCCAGTCTTGCCTTGTGGATAAGTGAAAGACTAGAGTTGTTAGATCAAAGGACTTTCCTCTCCGGCTACAAGACCAATTTTTTCTGCAAGATATCTGGGGCTGTAGCTATGCAGGCATTGATGTGTGATGCAAAGTGTCCGAACTATTACTCTCTTCTCCACTGGAAGCCAGTGGAGATTTTGTCTTGTGACAGATAGTTGTCAGATCGCTTCAAACCTTCCACCACCCTCATCACTATATTTTGGATAGCCTGCAATCTGGCCAGCTCCTCTTTACCGACTCCCTGGAGGAGGCTGGCACAATAGTCTATACGGGCCCCAATGATCACTCTCGCTATTGTGGCACAGTTGTATCTATTGAGGGAGGTTCTGATTTGGGTCAATAGTTTTAAATAGTAGCCTGTGCTAGACACCAGGCTACTAATATGTGCTTTCATTGAGAGCTCCTGGTCCAGTACCACCCCCAAAGTCTTTACTTTATTGAGCTTCTTAATTTCACAGCCTGGGATGTTAAAGACCTGGTATTCATTCCCAAGTTTCCTGGTCTGGGCAACATTGCCGGCAATCATCAGCTCTGTTTTTTTGGCATTCACTGCTAGCCCATTGTTCCTCATCCAGGATTTAATGCGGCCAAATATGCGGTTGACCGAGATGGTATCTTTGTCATAGTCCCCGGTGAGGCGGATCATGCAGTGGAGTGTTGTCTGCATAATTAGCATACAGGGTGCCTTCCTTATCCAACATTTTAAAGAGGGGTATGGTAAAGATGTTAAAAAGCATAGGGGAGATACATGCCCCCTGAGGCACACCGCATGTCACCAGATACATTTCGGCATGGCAACATTACAGAAAACCTTAGCCAATAGGCCGGAGAGAAATTACTTGACCCAATTGGCCACATTGGGAGATCACAGAGTCTCTGCACCAATATACCATGGTCCACCACATCAAACAGAGAGGACAAATCAACTAGCATAAACATAACTGTGCTCCCATCTTCGAAATGATGTAAGATGTTCGATTTAAGGTCCAGTAGGGTGGACTCAGTGGCGTGTAATTTCCTGAAGCTCGACTGTTTGTACCCTAGAAGATTGTTGGTTTCCAAGAACCCTGAATCTGAACATGTTCTAACCTACCCATAATTTTTTACAAAAAAGGTATGTTTGTAATATTTGGTAGAGTTGGATCCAGAGACTGCTTCTATAAAAGAGGAAGATCCATGCCTGTTTGATGGAACTGGTAACATGGACCTCTTTAAAAGAACAATTAACAGATTTAGCAGGAGTTCAGCGGCACGCGCCTTAACAGTCACTGCTGGACAGATGTCCCCCTTACATGTGGTGGGCTTAAAGCTGGACGATATTACTTAATTTCCATTTCTGTTACCTCCTTGAAGAAAAAAGGTGAGGGGATATGTAAGGGAAGAGCATTAGTCATAGGGACTTGCATAGAGTCTAGGATGCAATCGTGTATTGCAGTCTTTCTCTAATCTTATCCATTTTTCCCCCCAACACTTCTTGTATGCTGGTACAACAGGTGACATCTTTAATAACTTCTGTTGAGATGGGCAGGGAGACTCAAGTTCCTTTTGGATCCTAAGCAGTGCCTTAGTGTTGAACGGTGCTTCAGTGATTCTGTTATCATACAACTGTCTTTTTGCCTAATAAATAGCTGTTTTATACTGTTTAACAGCACTAGAATAGTCCAATTTATTGACAGTAGATTGATTATTTTTCCAGCTTTGGAAGTCCCTTTTCTTAAAGCACCTAAATTTATGAATGTCAATAGAAAAAAAATATTTGGACTTGTCTGCCTTACTAAGGCATGATTTTCTGGTGCTAGTTGGTTGACTGCCTTAGCCAGCATAATATGACATGCTTCTGCAAATTTGTTGGCACTGGTAAAATCAGATAAGCAGTCAAGTGTGGAGGAAATAAATGGTTCAGAGCCGCTGGTGTAAGCCTGCACAAGTTCCTGCATTTGACCCAAGTTCTGTGTCCTCGATTACTTTTATGTTGGATAGTGCATGCAGGGAGAAATGCACAAAAAAGTGATCAAACCATCGGCACAAAGCTACATCAGGACTCTCAAGATCGACATTGTGTGTAGCCGACCAGTCAAGTGTCCTTTGCTTATTGTGGGTTGCAGACTGCACCCATTGAGAGAAACCCAGCACCGTCAGTGTTGAACTGATCTGGTGGGCCATTTCTATCAGTGGGGTCCCGAGACTGAGATTCATATCACCCATCAGAATCAGCTGTCCTTGGTCTGACCCTTTTATGGTCAATTTTTAGGTATGCCTCGCCGAAGCACCGATTTGTCTGGATAAACTGCCAAGAACTCGGAAAAAGTGTTGTAATTTCAAAAATGTGACTCCAGACTGCTACCTCCAGACTCATTTGAAAACATCTCAACCTAAGTCTTTCATTTGTCATCTACCATTTCTTCTTTGATAGAGTTGTTAGCTCCTGCAAAAGAAAAACAAATCAAATCAGTGACTTTTAAAAATACCTGCTTTAGTGATGATGTTCTGCAGGCAAGACTGATGAAAAGGGTTCTCGAGGGAGAATGGCATCAAAATCCATCACCCTTGACCTTAACCGACTATTAAAAAGTCTGTCAAGAACTTTAAGAATGCTATTATTGAGGCAAAATCAAATAATGTCAACTTCAGAATTAGCAATGCCAAATATAGTTTGGGGGAACTATTTAAAATCCTGAACGAAGTTGAGGGCTAGAGTGTTGACAATATAATTGTGAAATGTGACTTGGCCTGGTGGCAAACAATCCAGGAGGAATGTTATAACATAATCTCTGGTGATCTGCTGATCTTTTCCTACTCGCTCCTCCTCCACCACCCTGTGCCCCTTCCCGTTCCGCTCTTTCTAACTACTCGCTGCTTTCCACTGGAACTACCTCACCCTCCACATCCGCTCTACTCCCTCCTACACTACCTTCCGAACTTCTCTAAAATCTTATCTCTTCCATTCACCTCCCTAACACCTTAGCTTCCTCTCTTATTTCTGCTACTACCTCTCCCCTCACTTCCTACTCCCTCTCTTACTTCTGTACCTACTCACCCTCTCCTTCCTTTCAACATCCTCCTACTCTACTTCCTCCACTTCTCTAATCTTATCTCTTCCATTCCTCTCCCTTACGCCTTCTCGCCTCCTCTCTTACTTCTGCTTCTACCACTACTCTTACCTACTTCTCCCTCTCACACCTTGGTCCCTCTCTACTCTCGACCTTACCTCAGCAATATTGTAAATTGTTCCTTGTACAGTTTTCTGGTTGTGATTCAATTGTTATTTAATGCTAGTTGTATTTTTCTTGTTCCTTTGTAAAGCACTTTGGATTAAAGTGCTATATAAATGTAATAAAATACCAATACAAATAATCAGGAGCCATCAGGAAGCTATTCACTCACATCTACTTGGCTTGCCTTGTTGGAAAAAAAGTCTACGCCTGCTGCCCCTAGTCTCTACCTTCTGAATTCAGCTTTAGACAAAGCTCTGAAGCAGAGATTCTAAAGATAGTCATCAATCTTAAATCTACCTCATGTAATGGAGATATCTGCCCTGCAAATCTCCTTCAAGAATCCCTTGACCTACTGATTCTATGGATTACCAGAATGGCGAGTGTCTTTTAGTGAAGGTGTGGTTCCTGTCTCCCTTAAGGAGGTTTTGGATACTCCCCTCTTGAACAAAGGCTTCCTTATCCATCTCTAGATAAAAATGACTGCCCAATAGCCAACGTCCTATTCCTGCTCAAGTTGCCCATCTTCAGTTCCAGGACTTCAGGGAGAAGAATAATATCATAGGCATCCACCAATCTGGATTTATATCATGGCACAAGACAGAAATGGCACTATCGGACTTTAACACCACTTTGATGGACATGTTATGTTATGTTATGTTATGTTATGTTATGTTATGTTATTTGGCATATATCTAGCACTCTATATATCATTGGTATGGCCTCAAAGCGCTGTTTCGTTGAACGCCCTCGGGGACCGCAGTCCATGTCAGTAGAGAGAGTATAGAAGTTTGGTGTTGTAGGATGCGTGGGTGCACCAGTTATGCGTGCAGCAGATGTAAATGCCTGATGGTGGCTGCATCCTAGCGTTAGGTGTGGTGGTGGAGATATCAGTTGAATGTGTGCAGTCTGGAGGGTGGACACCCAGACTGGGTTCTGGCTGCATTAGGCCTGTAGGACGCTTATGTGAGCAGCTAGGCTGGGTTGTCATGGAATATAGCTGCGTTTTATTAGAGTGATGAGGTGTTTATGGGGTAGTGTTCGTATGTGAACAGCTAGGCCAAATTTATTGAGGGGTATAGCTGTACTCTAATTGAGAGATGGTGTAGAGTAGAGAGTAAGAGTAGTGATGTGATATGATGTGATATGATAGTTCATCCACAAAGCATATTTGCTTTTTGGATGGGCACAACGGGGGACAGAAAGGTTTGAGCATACAGTGACAGGACAGGGGTAGAGTGATACATAGCGACATTGTGGGGAACAGGGAGGCAGGGCACACAACAATACAGAGGCACAGTGGGGCATACAGTGAACATAACAGGGACTGGAAAGGAGGGCAATACAAACAGATACATAGTGACATCACAGGAGTTGGGGGCCAGGGTACTCAGCGACACATGGGCACACTGGGGTGCACAGCAACATCACCAGGAGTAGAGGGGCAGGTGATACTGACGGATATATAGCTGCATCATGAGATATATAGCTGCATCACTTGGAAATATAGCTGGATCACAGGAACAGGATGGCAAGGCTACACAGCGACACATGGGCACAAGGACTGGAGGGGAGGGCAATACAGACGGATACATAGTGACATCACGGGAGCTGGGGGCTGGGGTACACAGCAACATTACTGGGTCTAGAGGGGCAGGTAATACTGAGGGCTATATATCTGCATCACGGGATATATAGCTGCATCACAGGGAAATGTAGCTGGATTACGGGAACAGGATTGCATGGGTACACACCGACACATGGGCACAAGGGGCACAGGGAGACAGAGGGCTTGGGTTACAGCAACGGGATGTGGGGGTAGAGGGATACATAGCAACATCATGGGGGACAGGCAGTCACGGTACACAGCAATACACGGGCACATTGGGGCATACAGCACCATCACAGGGATAAGAGGGAATGGCAATACAGAGGTATACATAGTGATATCACATAGTAAAAGAGGACATTCAGCATTGTTTATGCTACTTGATCTTTCTACGGCCTTCAACCTACTCCAGGGTACATCAGATTAGCCAAAAATGTGGCCTAGCATGGAATTTCTGCATACATATCTCAGCAGGAGTCATTGACCTCCAACATCCGAGGAGACGTAAAGGTTCTCTTACAAAACATTGGCAAACTCCCATTTGAAGTACATCGTGGGGATCAAATTGCCCCAGGAATTTTGGAAAGGGCACTATTCCCTCACTTTCAAGAAGGTGAACCAGAAAAAAATTGAAAGAGGCATATTTTTGGGCTTTGGGGAAGCTGATGAACTCACGGGCATTGAAGGCACAAAGGGAGAGGAACCAACCATTGCGATCTAGCCTTCGCCCAGTGAAACAATCCCGCTCTCACTAATGCCTTCCTACATGCTATACCAGAAGGAGAAGGTACAGAAAAAGGGAGCCCCCCATTTTCTTCTTCAAACAGGGATTGTTGTAAAGAAGGGAAACATCTACTGAAGGGTTGCTAAAGAGAAAGTTAGTGATCCCCGTACCCACCGTTGTTCCGGTCTTTCAGGTGAAGTTAAAGGAGTAGGTGAGGGATAATAAGCATATGAGGATTTGGAACCATTGCAGAACAGAGATAGAGATGTAGCCAATAAATCAACAGAATCAGGAAGGACATTGAAAACCACATTAGAAGAAAGAACACCTTCAACTGATGGCTGTTCTGCTTGTGTAGAAAATCTGGGGCTTGACAATGGCAGCTCGAGACCAACTAGCTCACTACTGTCTTTCCCTGATGGATTGTCGGCTACTACATGCAGTAGCTCCACATCAGTGAGAGATTTCAAAGGGTCTTCAAGAGTCTGTAGAAACTCTGTGATTTGCATTTGGGTTTTATGTTTATAGGTAGTAGATTTGTGAGCACCAACAACTGGTAGACTCTGCAGCTTTAGAATAAGATTTGCCATCTAAAGATTTCCCAAAATGAGCAAAAGAAGTATTGAGAGCTACTGCAGACTTACATTGCAACCCACACATTACAGAGGCCATACATCAAGTAAATGCAGACACTCACAAGGTTGTACGGCATTGTATTTCCGCTTTCTGAACCTTAAATGCAAGTTTATTGCATTCTTGGAAGTGCTCACTGTCGATTAAAATCTAGGTCCAGCAAGGCCTCACCTTCTGACTGAATAGCTGTCGCACGAACGTGCCCGACTTGCCCCTGCTCCAGCTGGGTAACTGTTGGAGCACTCACCAGCACTCTGAGCGAGTGCTCACAGAAAGACTTTGAAGAGTGGAAGTAAGCTGACATGTGATAAGGCAAAATCAAGAACAGATGAACAGTATCCAGACTATGTAACTGTAGAGCACTCACTGTCAATCCACGTGCAAAAACTATTGTGAGGGTAGCAGTGCAATGATTTGGAAGTGTGATAGTCCATGTGAAAATATCACCGGTTAAACACTAACCTCTGAAATGGGGAATGAGAGCCATTCGAAAGTTTGAATACTTTACTCTCCAGGCTGACTCATCACTTCCTTCTTCCAAGATCGATACTTTGAGTACCATTAAAGTGAGAGGTAAGAGCAGGTGTTAATACAGTGCTTTGAAGATTAACAAAGTGCTGCAGAGAAAAGAATGATCACATATGGTCACATAAGGGAAGACCCTCATAGCAAGGTTGCCGGTAAGCTGCCGGTGGTTACTGATCATTTTCTATGTGAGGATATGTGGGTCTGAGTGAATCTCAGCTTACCGTTTCCGCTGCCCGATATCCTGGTAATACCAGGATATTACGGGCAGCACTGGTATGGTAAGTTCCCATTGCCATGGAGTCACATAGGACTCCATGGGAATTGGAACACTGAAACACCAGCACCGTTGTTAATGGTGCTAGTGCTTCAGTGATTTCTCTGCCAGTAGGGGCCTGAACTACCATCAGGTCAGGCCTGCCGTAGTTCACTGCCCCTATTCACAGACTTAAAGAACGTCGGTCGGAAAAAAGGTTCTTGTAACCACTGTTTAAAGCTATTTTTCTAGCACTGCGTGCTCTTAATGAAGCCCTATATCTCAATACAATTCATTACAAAATGTACCTTATCACGTGAGACTACATCACTTCAATAAAAACATCTATGTATGGGCTCAAATGCCGAAAAAATGAAACCAGAAATCATCATTTCTTCAGAATCACAGATTTGATTCAGTTGTTTGAGGTCTCCTTAATATCTTTATGCCCCTTGCTATTTAGTAGCAAATAGGAGAGTTTACACTAAACTACGAATCTCACCGTTTTACCTGCCAGAATTCCAAAAAATAATTAAATCAGACAGTTGATAAATAGCAATTTATCTTTTGGACCCTGAAAGCTGCTAATTAGTCTTTCTGCTGGGCCGAATATTCCTAAAGCAATAGAAGCATTTCTTCTGATTGCCTCAAGGAGCGTTTTCTTCAGGAAGCCTCTAATAGCTGATGGACAGGATTTTTAAATGGTGGAAAGGATCAAGGAAATTGGATTTGAGCTGTTTAATTAAGTCAGTTCGGAGACAAATGGACTTGATGAGTGGCAGGCTAGTGTGGTGTACTCCAGGAGGAACAACAGTAATTAGAAAGAACCGGCGGACAACCTATTAATATGCTTTCAAGGTCAAGCCACAGAACTAATTTGGAAAAAGACTAAAACCCATTATTAAACTATCAGTCAAACAGTATGCCGACACAGGATCAATAACACAGCTCTCTGTAGTATATACAAATTATTTTGTATTGTTACACTCCCAATATTTAACACCCATTTCTTTCCCGCCCAACAGTGACTTGTGCAGCAATTATTAATGGCCACATTGTACGGCAATTCATCAATGCTATGCCAATTTTGTGACAGCACTGTATTTATTTCAACAAAAAAATGTAATGTAGAATGTCTGGGGAGCGAGCATAATTGTACTAATTTCAATCTATGTGTTTCCTATGGTTTTCAAAATTAAATTGTTTGCTAGGGAATACGTGGCTGTTCACCCAGCACTGTAAAAACATTGACGGATTGTCTTTACTTGTTATCCGAATCCCCTCCTTCATGTTTCTGTCCCCTCTTCCTAGCCAAAGCTTGTTTAAGGTCTCTGAAGTATACTGTTATATATGTGGTGCTTTATAATATACACAAATAGATTAAATAAAAACAAATTGTACACTATGTTCACATATGGTCTCCCGGCCGAAATCCCAGGAACTAACCTGGCAGTTTCTAGACACAGGTTAGGTTATTCCAATAATCTAATGCCTGGGAACCATTGGGGACAGGGGTGAGATGCCACAATCCAAGAAAGCAAGTGCAGAGACAAGAAAATGGTGTTTTAAAGTGTGTTGCCTAAACTGCTGGGGTGATGCTTTTTGTGCAATACAGATCTTACCTGTTGAACACTCCTCGTCATTGTCTGACATGATCATAATGTTGACACTAATAAACGCCTATATGCAATCCCTCAACACCACAGTAATGGAAACCTGAAGGTCAGCAAGAGTTAGAGAGTACAAAATGAAAAGATAGTATCGAAAAGCATAACTTCAGTACTGAATGCCATGTTCCACTTATTACCGTCCCACATTGCACTCTCTTATCATATCCAACTTTAAAGAAATCCCTTCTATTTGGATCTAACATTTCCATGGCAAGGGTTAGAGGCTAGCAGCACCTGAAGGTTACCTTGGTGGGATCCTTGCAGTCAAGTCCTAAGCTGTATTCTTTCTGAGGGACAAGGACAACTTTTCTACTGCTCTACTCTTTTCTTTGGTCTCCCTTCCCCTCCACTCACCTCTCCCCCCTCAAATCTGTCTACCACTCTGCCATCCGCTCCCTCTGCCTTCTCTCACCTCACGACTCCATCTCCTCTTCTCTTACTTCACTAGGCTGGATTTCATTTCACTCCCAACTCAAATTCAAGTTCCTCTGTCTAGTCTACAAATCTCTCTATGGTCTTGCACCTCCCTACCTATCCTCCCTTCTCACTTTCTATACTCATTCTCGTTCACTCCACTCTACTGACCTTTTGTACTTGCTTCTTCTCCTCCACCCTGCATTTCCTCCCGCTTCCGCTCTTTCCAATTACTTGCTCCTTTCCACTGGAATCACCTCCCTCTCTCCATCCGCTCTTCTTCCTCCTATCCTACCTTTCGCACTTCTCTAAAATCATATCTCTTTCATTCACCTCCCTAAACCTCCTACTCCCTCTCTCACTTTCGTCCCCCTCCACTCACGCGTAACATCATCTATAATGTAAATTGTTCCTTGTACTCTTTTCTGGTTTGATTAAATTGTCATGTAATGCGTGTTGTATTTTGCTTGTTCCTCTTGAAAAGCACTTTGGATTAAAGCGCTATATAAATCTAATAAAATACCATTACAAAATACAACGCACACCCTCTGACCTTCTCTCCACCCTGCCCTCCCCAGGTGTTAAAACACTCTACCTGGGACGAAGCTGCAGGCAAAGTCTTGGCAAAGTCTGCCTAGCTGTCAGCTAAATGTTGCTGACTGGAGTGTGTCATGGGGCTGTGAGCTCCTATATGGAGAAGCAGTCTGTCTCCTGGCAGACTACAAGAACTTCTGCTTTATTCCATCTTCACTGCGCTATGGCCCTGCTTCCTTGGACTTCAAGGACCAGCTGT
The DNA here is from genome assembly GCF_040938575.1 of Ambystoma mexicanum. Taxonomy (NCBI): domain Eukaryota; kingdom Metazoa; phylum Chordata; class Amphibia; order Caudata; family Ambystomatidae; genus Ambystoma; species Ambystoma mexicanum. The sequence goes on along the minus strand of NC_090930.1, from coordinate 228,406,197 downwards.
CTCTGTTGATGGCCAAATCCCATCTGAACTCCCCTCTGCCCCACAGTTGTCCCTGCTCTGTGTCGGTTTCCTGAGCCTGGGAGTCGTCGCTCGGCTTGTGCTGTTTTTATGCAGCAACTTTGCTTGGAGCTGAGCCGTTCACATCTGGCCGCTTCATTGATTCTGGTGACCCATATGGATTAAGATCTCCTATTTGAGTGATGTGCTGCATAGTTTTCTGCTTGATGGCCGTTGCTATTTGGTACTTTTACTTTTAAGTTCCTATCATGCTGTTGTCTTTTCTTTTTATTTTTTGTCTGTCCTCATGCAGCTTTCTTCTACTTTGCTGGCTTCCCTCGATGCAGCATGCCCAGTCTTCTCAATGATTGGTTTTCGCTCATATACATTCCTAGTGCTTGCCACAATATTACTTTTTCCATTTATTTGCTTTTACTTAGCTTCTGCTGTTACTATGACTTTTTCAATATCCACTCTTTCCACCTCTCATGGTCCTGCTTCTCATTATTGTTTCAAAACTATTGTAATCTTATTTATCTTCCTCGCTCTAATAGTTTGAATCCCATTAATGTGGCTCTATGGAATGTTTGATCACTTTGTAACAAGGTTTTAGATATTTTTCTTTGTTCTAATTTGCTTTTCTTGTGTCTACTGAGATTTAGCTTTGCCTGCATCTCTCTCTACGTCTGGTACCTGTTTTTTGTACACTCTTCGTCCTTCCACTTGAGGGGGTGGGACTGGTTTTCTTTTCCATTCATTGGTTGTCTCTATTACTGTTACCTTGTCGTGTCTGACTATTTCTTCTTTTGAATACTTATTCACTACTGTCTTTTCTACTTGTGAATGGTCCTCCTGGCCCTGCAGCTATATTTTGTGATGATATTGATGATTTACTTTCAGATGTTCTCCTGTGTTGAACTCCATTTACATTTCTGGGTGACTTACATCTTTCCTCAACTCACTCATCCTCTCTTGGCCCTCTCCCTCCTCCTACCTGTATGGCTAAAAACCTCGGGGTCATGTTCGACTCTACACTCTCCTTCTCTCCTCACATCTCTGACATCTCTAAGAAGTCACACTACCAACTGCACCTCCTCAGAGGTATTCTCCCTTTCCTCTCCTTCCCCCAGAAGCTAACTGTCTCCAGAGCTCTGGTTCTCTCTAGGCTGGACTACTGCAACTGCCTCTTTCTAAATCTGCCTGCTTCTACTCTCCGCCCTTTGAAACTCATCAAGAACTCATCAAGCCCAGGGATCGTATCTCTCCACGACTGAAATCTCTACACTGGCTCCCTGTGGCTGCGATGATTAAGTTTAAAACCCTCTGCATCATCCACAAGGCCTTCTGGGGCCTTGGGCCTTAATACTTTCAACTCTCTCTTCCAAAATACCTTCCTTCTCGAGCTCTTCGCTCATCTGCCTCAAACTCCCTCAGGGTCAGTCGCTTCTCCAAGCAACGAGTTGGTAGTAGATCTCTTCCTTCGGCTGGGGCCTCCCTCTGGCACAGTCTCCTTGCCTGCCTGAAACTTGAGGAGAATCAGTTCCGGAAGCACCTCAAAACCTTTCTCTTTGCTTCTGCTTTTTCTCCTCCTCTCCCTTGCTGACTTACTGGCTGACACTGACATTGCACTGGTTTCCTGGCCGCCCTCTGATCTCGGGCCCAGGGCAACTCCCCCGCCAGTCGCACTCCTGCACTGCCCTCCTGGCAACCCTGCACTTGGGAACTGTTTCTGTTTCCCTACAGTCCCACTACCAGCACTTGAGACCTGTTGTCTGCACTTACCCTTGCACTTGCCACCTGCTGGCCGTACTTTACCTATCATTTTTAATTTCTTGTCCCATGTACTGCACTGTCCTCTCCCCCTTCCCAGACTGCACTTCTCCCACTCCCCTTCCCATGCACTTGCGCGATCTGAATGGCACCTGGCCTGGTACGATCGCTGTCTGTCTTCCCTCTGTTCCCCTCCCTTGCCTCGTTGCGCCTTATAACAACTGTGTATAGGTGCGTTATAAATGCCATATCATATCATATCATATCATCTTACTGGCATTAAAAGAGAGATTGTTGTAGGTGCACCAAACCTGAATCATGGATAGACAGTCAGGAATAAGCAAGAGATCAGTGGAGGCTGAGGGGAGCGTGAAGGAGAGATGAGTGTCTTTCGGATAACACTGAACGTTAGAGGAGAAGTTAGAGATTGGGCAGGCCAAAGGGGCCAATAAGAGGTTGTAAAACTAGGTTGAGAATATAGAACCCTGGGGAACACCAAAGGTTGAGGTGAGAGGTGGCTCAAAGGAACCAACTTGAACCTAGGAGGGGAAGTCCAAGAGGAAGTAGGTCAACCACTCCAGGGCTTGATTTGTGATGTCCAGGTTCTCACAGAGTCTATTGATCAGGATGGTGCAGTTGACCATGTCAAAGGCAGTGGAAACATCAAGGAGGATGATGACAGAAGGAATGCTGGAATCGACGTTAGAGAGCAAATCTTCATGGGTGTTCAGGAGAGCAGTTTCTGTGCCTCTGGCAGCTCTGAAGCCAGACAGATGGTCATGGAGACAACCATCATATTCAGTGTAGAAAGTAAGCTGGTAGATGGCCAGCTTTTCCATGGGTTTTCCCAGGAACGGGGTGATAGAGATCGGCAATAGCTTGCCAGACAGGTAGGATCAGCATATGGCTACTTGAGGAGGGAGTGCAGCAGGGAGTGCTTGAGGAGAGATGGAAATTTACAGTGGCGAAAGAGTGATTACAGAAATTGTCCAAGGCTGGAGCGAGGGTGTCAATATGGTCATTGATGGTTCTGGAGGAGCAGGGGTGCACCTGTTTGGATGACACTTTCATAGAACAGACTTGTCTAGAAACCTCAACAGGTGTTGTCAGAGAGAAAGAGGAGAAAGGAGGAGGAGAAAGAGAGTTGTCCAAAGGGGTTTGAGATAGGAAGAAGAAGAGGCAATAGAGGATAGGATGTCCTGTGTTTTAGTGGTTAATGAGAGGCCAGCGCCATACAGGGGACCTGGGAGGGAACAGGAGAAGTAGAGACGGCAGCAGAATTGGCCAGGTTCTTGCAGATTCAGCCATGTTGTTAGAAGCCACAGAGATGCAGGCTTGAATGTCGGCTCTCTTCTTGGACAGGAGAGAGAGTTTCTATTGCCATTGGAGTAGGCCAGTTTGTCAGAGGATGCGCCGGAAGTCCTCCAGATCCTTTCAGCCACCCTGAACTTGTATTTCAAGATGGCAAGGTCAGAGTCATACCAAGAGTTCCACTTGGAGGTAGGCTTGAGCCAGAGTCTCATGACATGGGCAAGGATGTCCAGATTGTTGGAGATAACAAGATGCAGATTAGAGAGGCCTATGTCAGAGTGTGAGTCAGCCGCAGGAGTAGGAGGAGCAGAGAAAGTAGAGGCAAAGGCATCCAGTGACACATGCTTTATGGGCTGAATACCGCAAAGGTAGGTGACAATGCTGGGATGGGCTTTACCTGAGGTATAGAGTGTTTCAGGTGAGAGGAAAGTAGAAAATGGTCAGACTAGAGAGAGGAGTGATGAGCGGTTTGGAGGGGGGATGTCTGGCAAAGTGTGCTGGACCAGAGGGAAGAGTGGTGAGGGAGAGCATTTTACAGAGGTTGCGGAAAAGCCCAGTGGTGGGATTAGAAGGATCCAAATTGATGTTGCGGTCTCTTAGGAGGAGGGGTTGAGAGGTAGAGTAAAGGAGAGAAGTGGAGAGGTTGGCCCACTCTGAGAAGAAGAGGGTAACTTGGCCAGGTGGCCTGTAGATAGTGGCCACAGTCAGAGAGAAGCCAGAAGAGATAGAGAGCCTGCAGACCAGGCATTCGAAGGATAGGTAGACCTGCATAGGAATGACAGAAGCAGGTATACACTCAGAAAAGATCATTCCTACTCCACCCCTAGGTTGGTTGGTTCTGTGCTGGGAGAGGACTGTGTAACCATGAGGGAGAAGAGTTTTAAAACGTGTGACAGAGCTGTCCTTGAACCATCTCTCCGTAACAGCGAGAACATCCAGGTCAAGTTCTTCGTGGAGGTGACAGATGTCAGAGGAATGTTTGACAGTAGAGCGAGAGTTGAGAGTAGCGATGTGGAACAGGTTGCCCCACTTGAACGACTTTCTGGTGAGGGGACAGGCTTGAGGTGCACCTAACGGAAGTGGAAGAGGGGCCCGAGAGTGGGCAGAAGTGGAAGTGAGAGGTGGCAGAGGAGCCAGCAGGGTGTCTTAGACGTAGCAGGAGAAGAAGGAAGTTGATACGATTCGGGGGACACCTATCAAACAGGAGGAGATCTGGCTGGGGACGCTGGACAGAGATGGTGCCAGTCAGTTAGACATTAATGCTGACCTTGGAGGACTGGAAGGAGGTCAAGGGGGCCTCCCACCAAGTTTCACCATTAATGGGAGAGGAAAAGATAGGAAAGAGAGCCAAGGGTGCAAAGGTCATTCTATCAGCAAAGGACATTTTAATGCATGAATAATGTTGATTTTAAATAGCCCAATATGTCTGAAGCAGTGTTCCAGCCTTCAGTTTTATTTTTGGGGATTTTGAAACCCTAATGCTAGCAGACCTTTCAGTTAATTATTAATCTGATCCAGTTTATGAGAGCCTGCTTTGTTTGAATTTCCATTCGGCTGACCATCTGGTCACCTTTATGGCCTTAATTGATGCCAAGTGTGACGCTCTAAGTGCAATAATATTTGTTAGAAGCTCACACAGTGTGCTGTATATGTGGTAATTTTGGATTTATATCTCTCATGGCACATATCAGCCTCAGCCTGACTTTTACAACATATGTATTAGATATATCCCCTTCAAATGGGCTTGCAAATCTGGGGGCAGCTCATTACCTCATGGATCTTGATTCACATGGCTCTTTATTCTGAAAACTCACTATTTTGCCATGACAAACAAACATTATTCACTCCAGATGGCCCAGTCAAATATCTAAGGAAGCATAAACCTCCCTCATTGGAACATGTAAACAGGGCTGAAATTGAGTTTTTGTGGTCAAGTCAACAAAAGAAACAAGAAAACAAGCATTGGCTAAACTGCATGAAGGCACCATATGATTTTGCATGCTTAAATGCGGATTCACTTCTATTGTATTTACAAAGTGTCAGCCATTCTTATTCAATGCTTTTCAATTATGTCACTATGTTGTGTTCAACATACTCTCAATACGAATCATTTTGAAATGTAAAGACTGCCAATGAAATAGAGTGATGTTACATTGTGATATTTCATTTTGAAAGCATGCCAAAATGTTGTTTTATAATATTACAGGTGAATAGATGCATAGCTGTTATCTCAACATTAGTAATGATTTCCAGTTTTGCATCTGGCAGCAAGTTCTTTTAGCTTTCGGTATGGGAGACAGTCCACAGTCCCGAATGCCATGTGTTTTCTTAGTTTTAAATATCTCATAACACACAGCATCCACATTATTATTGTTTAAACCGTGCTACTGTCAGTCCTTGAAGGTTATGCACCCAGAGACCATTTTGTTGCCTTTTACTGAATTTCATTCTGGTATTTGTAGTCCCACAGTCAAGATGGGGGAATAATGCCACAATGGTACACTTTCTGAATAACATAGTTCTATAAGGATTGATATATTTGAGTGATACTATGGTATGTTTACTTTTGAAGTTAACTTCATAAAGCAGAGTATTGTTGAAAGCCAGACATGGTGGTGAGGAGAGGAAATGGTTAGAGGGCAAGTAAGTCTTGAGTTTTTTCCCATGATGTGGCAAGAGAGTTTGCAATCCTGGGCACTGGTGCGGTTATTTTCCCCCTGATTGAGGATGCTTTCAAGGCACCAGTAAAGGACACATTAGATTGGACATTGTAACTTTTTTTTCTTCAGAGGGCCAACCCAACCCCTTGTTTTTTTTTAGCTTGGTAAGCTTGCTCAAGTATTTGGATAGTAGGATTTTACTCAGGTTCTCATGTTCCCTGTGCAGATGCTTATCTACAATACCACATTCACTTGTTTCGTATTGGGATTTTATTTTCCATGGAATATTTCACTACAGATTAATGGGTTTAAAATGTGCACACCTTTTATACTTTGCCAGCATGTTTATAAAAGATGTCCTCTCTCAGGTTATTTTTCTGGTGCTCATTATATTTTTTTTTAAGTCCAATGCTATTTTGTCGTGTGAACTTGTGTCTAAGGAGTAGCTCTATTGTAAAACAGGGTGGTGAGGATAGGGAAATTATGAGAGGTGAAGTAAGTCATGAGTATTTGCTAACAATATGGCAGGAGGGTTTGTAATCCTGTTCACTGGTGCAGTTTTTTCTGCTGATTGTGGCTGCTTTTCAGGGCACAAGTAAAGGACAGATGTGTGTGGACAGTGTAACATTTCTCTAGAGGGGGGACGCAACCCGTTGGGTTTTTTGAGATGGCACGCTTGCTCTAGTATTTGGCTACCAGGATTTTACTCACTTTGTCTTATTCCCAGTGCAGATGCATATCCACAAGACCACAAGAACTTGTTACGTATTGGGATTTTGTCTATCAGGGAATATTTCACAACAGATTGCTGTGTTAAAAAGTGAGCACCTTTTATACTTTGCCAGCATATTTATTGGAACATTTCCTCTCTCAGATTATTTTTCTAGTGTTCATTACTTTTTTAAAAGGTCCAATGCTAATTTGTCTTACACACTTTCTATTAGGGGAAAGGTCACATGAACTTCATTTGTATATTTCACGTTAAGATATATGTTCTATTACTGTGCGTACATTCATGGGTAACAGCTTTAGATTTTCGCTATGGGTGCAGAAACTACCTGGGCATGAGTTATTCTTGCAGCCAGTGATTTGTCCCCAATTCCGTGCTGCATAAAAAAATGTGGTTGGTTGTGGTTGTGCGATGTATTGCAACAGTTAACAAGAGACCGGCCATAAAACAAGGGACTTGGAGCACACTGCTTAAACAAAGTGGGTAGTCCATGGCATATCATTTTATCTCACTGCGCATTGCCTAAAAAAATTGTGCGTTCTCAAAGCCTGCAATCTTTTCTGAATAACAATACCAGTGTCAAAACAGGACAAAATCAGTTTGTGATTGATGAACATCTTTGAGCGATGGATTGCAAGTGTTTTAAAATATAGCGTGGCTATGCCCACCTGCCAAGGCAAACATGCCATGGCTGGTGGTTCGGCAGTTTTCTCCATGCCCATCCGCCATGACCAAAGGCCATGGCTAGTGGTCTGGTAGCATTTGAAAATGGGCAGTAGGCATGACCAAAGGACTAGCCCACTGACCATTGCTGAAGACCATGCTAGTGGTTTGGAAGCATTCTATAAATCATTTGAACAACAAAACCCTTAAAATTCAAGGGAAAACAATAGTTTCTGTTATGGTAAGGTGAGCAATACATTGTAACAAACCTTTGAAATGCAAGGAAAAAAAACTTTAGTTGCAAGGGTGTTAAGCTGCGAACTTAACGCAACAAAACAGCTGAAATTCAGCTAAAGCCACCTTAACCTTCGTACCCCCTGTTGCACAGTCTACGACCACAATGATGACATCACAGATCACATCACTGATGATATCACTAATTACATGTTGTATGAGAACACTGATGACATTACAAATTACATCAATGATGCCATCACTAGTGATAACACTAATTACATTGCATATAACGGATTACATCAATAATGGAATTAGACATAACGTCATTTATAAGTTAGTTCATGAAAACTTTGATTACGTTAATAACAGATTAGACCTTTCCATGAAAAAGGCTGGGGTCACTGTCCTGCACCAAAGCCCATAGCTAGTGCTTGGTTAGTGTTAAAAAAATACTAATGTACATGGTTAAAAGCCATGTCTAGTGGCCCATCACTGTTTTAAAATATACAACGGGCAACGTTGAAAGCTGTAGTCAGTGGTCATGGTGAAAGGCCATAGCTACTGCCCATTAATACACAGTCGGTACAGCCAAAGTCTGTGTCCACTGGCTAGTATTGTGTTGAAGATCATGGCTAGTGGCTGGTTAGTGTTTATAATATCCAGTGGGCACGGCCGAAGGCTATAGCTAGTGACTGGTTAGTGTTGTATACCACACATTGGTCACTATCGGATATACAGCGGACATGGACAAAAGATGTAAAAACTGCTCAAGGTCAAAGCCCAAGGCTAGTGGCCCATTTATATGTTAGCATATATAGTGGGCACAGCCAAAGATTGTGGTCACTGGCCAGTATTGTTCTAAAGTCCATGGCTAGTGCATGATCAGTGTATATTATGTACAGTGGACACAGTTGAAAGCTGTAAAGCCCAAAATCTATGGTTGGTAGACTGTTAGTGTTTTAAAATATTTTTAATGCACACAGGTGAAGGTTGTGACCACTGTCCATAACTGAAGGCCATGACTATTACCCATACATGTGTTAAAATATATTTGGCCATGCACACTGACCATGACTGAAGACCATGCTGAATGTCAGTTACCGGTGTTATGTAATTAGTGATGTCATCAGTAATGTGATCTGTGATTTCATTATTGTGGTCACAGACTGCGCAACAGGGGCCGCAAAGTTAAGGTGGCTTTAGTTGAATTTCAAAGGTTTTGTTGCATTACGTTCTCAACTTAATGTTCCTGCAACTAAACTTTGTTCCTTGAATTACACGGCCACATTAGTGGCCGTGTAGTTATGGTTAAGTTGCTGTTTCCATAGGAAGAGCTCTTTTTGGGCTGGTTATAACTTCGCTCTCCCTCACCAAACTTTGCAAAAAAAGGATATGGGCCACTCTGAATGCTTTTGCAAAGTTTGGTGAGGTTTGGTCTAGAGGGGGCAAAGTTATAGGGGTGGGTCCCAAAATGTATTTTTTTTCTCATAGACTGAATGGGGAAAAAACTTTGCTCATGCCTACATCCCAAACCACTGGACGGATTTTCACCAAATTTGCAGCAGGAGCAGCGGCTTGGTCCCAAAAGTGTGCTTTTGTAAATTTGGTGAAAATCCGTCCAGTAGTTTTTACAAAAATGACCAAAAAGTAGGTAAACAAAATTAGTGATATCTATGTTCGGTACGTGGACACACATCCCTGTTCGCTCCGCGGACAGTGTCCTGATTTTTTCATGTCCGCAGACATGCAGCGTGTTCGCCGATTGGATGGTGGAGAGCATGGCATGCAATCGATTCTTGGAAACACCCGCCATCTTGTTTCCGCAGACGTCCGCGGACAGCGCGGTTACAAATGATGGGGAAATACAATTTTGGCAAATGTGTTGGTCTGTAAGACTGTTTGGGGATGGTGGGGGGGTAAGAGATGGTTGAAATATTGTATCTATTTAGGTGGTAGGCACCGCTGTTGTGTTTGTTGTGTCCATGGACAGCCGCGCTGTCCTTGATGTCCGCAATCGACCCAGATGGGGATGTCCTAAGGACACTATACCTGTCCGTACTGTTCACAGGCAAGGTGATACTGTTCTATGGACACACGGTGTCCGGGATGTCCGTAATTAAATGAAAATGGAGATGTCCTAAGGACACAATACCTGTCCGTACTGTTCGCAGGCAAGGTGAAACTGTTCTAAGAACACACATGGTGTCCGGGATGTCTGTAAAAAAAAACAAATATGGAGGTGTCCTAAGGACACTGTACCTGTCCGTACTGTTCGCAGGCAAGTTGAAACTGTTCTAAGAAAACACGTGGTGTCCACGGACATTAAAAAGGCTATATGGCATGGTTAAAATGTTTGATTCTATGGGTGTGATATTGTGGGGTGGTTGTGGCAAGGCCTAGAGTCTTGGGTGCATTTGGTGGTTGTGGTGAGGGCCTAGAGTCTTAGGTGCATATGGTGGTTGTGGTGAATGCCTAGAGTCTTGGGAGCATGTGGTGGTTGTAGTCAGGGCCTAGAGTCTTGGGTGGATGTGGTGGTTGTGGCCAGGGCCTACACAAGACCAAAGTTATATGTACCGACGTTATAAGCTTTCATGGGTGTGATATGCTGCGGTGGTTTTGGCCAGGTTCTAGAGTCTTGGGTGCATGGGCCATGCATTCAAGACTGAAGTTATATGCACTGTTTGTTTCAGTTGTTGTGTTATGGAGCAGTATTTATGAGTTGTACTTATTGTAATATACGTACTGTTTGGTTTTGTAACTGCAGTACATATATTCTTTGTCAATTTCTGTGATAAAAGAAAATATCATGTTAGTATTGGTAGTTTGTAAGGACTTATAGCATTGAATAATATACATTGTTTATTAATTTTGACCCTCATATTTAGTAGATTACAAACCAGTGTGTTGTGCTATTTGCTCAGTTTCTGTGTTTGTTTTTCAAACCATTGGGTCTGTGAAAAAAAAGAAATCCATGTCGGATTAAGAAAAAAAACAGTTTTTTGTTATGCTACAGTCTGTTTGTTTTCAAGAGTTCACTTGTTGTTTCTGGCTAATGTTATATCTATTGGTTTGTTACATATTTTTAGAGCAGTTAGATACCTGTTGGCGTATTGTGACTGTTTATTTTTTGTTATAATTGAGTGGTATTGTTTTATCTGTTTGGTTTTTGAAAATCTAGGGGCAGTTAGATACCTGTTGGCGTATTCTAACTGTTTGTTTCTTGTTATAATTTAGTGGTATTTATTTGTTTGGTTGTTATAGAATCTTGGGGCAGTTAGATACCTGTTGGCGTATTCTAACAGTTTATAGTTTTTTAATTGAAGTTTTGTTAATGTTTAAGTACAGATTAGTTATAAAATGTTGGTTTTAAGAAGATTAAAGACGTGTTTGTAAGATTTGTTGGTAATCTCTGCTTTAGAATAATGGTACTATTATTACATTCAACCCACCCACATTTCTTTTTAATATATGCAGTTTAGTGACCTACATCGGTTGTGCCTCCTGTGTGGTAGATAAAAAACACTTTTTTAATATGCTACAGTCTATTTGTTTGTTTTTACTGTTCACTTGTTGTTTTTGACTAATGTTCTATCTGTTGGCTTGGTGCACATTTTTGGAGCAGTTAGTTACCTGTTGGCATATTCTAACTTTCTATTTTTTGTTATAATTTAGTGATATTGATTTATCTGTTTGGTTGTTGCAAAATATTGGGGCAGTTAGATACCTGTTGGCGTTTTTTACTTTTTAATTTCTTGTTATAATTTAGCGATATTCGTTTATCTGTTTGGTTGTTGTAGAATCTTTGGGCAGGTAGATACCTTTTGATATATTGAAACAGTTTATAGTTATTTAATTGAAGTTTTGTTAATGTTCAAGTACAGATTAGTTATTAAATTTTGGTTTTAAGAATATTTAATAAGTGTTTGTAAGATTTGCTGGTAATCTTTTCTTTAGAGTAATGGTGCTGTCATTACATTCGAACCAACCACATTTCTTTTTAATATATGCAGTGTAGTGACCTGCATTGGTTGTGGCTCCTGCGTGGTAGATTATACCTATTGTTGTGAAGGTTTTCTTACCAAGTGATACTTAGCCATGTGTGAATCCAGTCAGTTTGCAGTTGTTTTGGGTAACATCTGCATTGTAATGTAGAAGTATTAGTATTATATATTTACTATGTGTTTGTATTAGTATGGTGGAGTGATTATCTGAATTGCAGGTAGTACATAATCTACCATGGTTTGCATTTTGTACAAGTTGCTGAAATGGAACAGATTCACAATTAGATATGGATACATACACACATCGCTCATTAGGGATTTGTTCCTGTGTCACATTGTTGCAGAGAGTGCATGTATGTTTCCACATGTATGAAATCTGGAATATTTCATTTATAGGTATGTTTTTGTTTTCCAGTACTTGTAGTAAGTACATTAGACATTCTTGTGGATCTTCTTGTCAGTTTATAGTGAATTTCACTTTTCCAGGACAGTAGTCTAATTCTTTTCTTATTCCATGAACACTTTACGTGTTGTCAGGATTGTTTGTTGCGTTTATATGAAGTACTAACATTTGCAAACACAATTGATCTGTACTGTGTAAGTAAATGTTCTCAACAATTGGTGGTAATTGAAATAGAATATTCATTGCTACATTTGCCTAGCAACTTACAGCAGTTATATTTGAAAATCTGAATGGACCAGATAGGTCTGTGTCCAAGTCATTTTTTTGGAGTGTTTGTTGCTTCTTTGAAGAAGTACCTGAGTTACTTTGAGTAATAGTTTCTTCTTTGGTTGTGGTAATTGATGAGGTATGTGTTTCTTTTTGTCTCTTTGGAGGATTTGCAGTGATATCCTGTTGCATTTCTGTTTGAATTATTTTTCTTTTACAACGTTTACTTTTTTGTGGAACAGGATATGTTTTTAGATGGGGGGTGCATAGAAAATTAAGAGGCCGATTCATGGAATAATTAGCGCGGCGCAAGTGGGCAAAAACGTGCGAATCGCAGTGGAATAGCGAAAATCGCAGTGCAAGTGCGAAAATCGCACGAAAAGCAGCGCACGTCGATTCATGGAAGGCCGTGCGCGAGAAAACCAGCGGATGTGCGATAAAAAAGTGCGCGGCGCACGTTGGCGCACGTTGGCGCACAGGCCATCTAACAGCGTGCGCCAGGTCACAGCGAAAATCGCACAGGCCACAGCGAAATTCGCACATAGCGCGGCGCACGCAATAAAAGTAGGCGGAACACGGGCGTAACACTTGGAATGGGGAACAACTTGCCAAAATGTGGGCGTCACGGGGGAAGTACAGGGCACAAGTGCGCGGAACGCCCACACGCTCGCCTACAACACGTATTCATGGAATAGAATAGGGGAAAAAAGCGCACGCTCAAACCAGCGCACAGGCACAAACACGACCGCCACAAGAAAGGAGGCGGTAGCGTCTCTGCGGCTGTAAGAAATGTGCGCCAAAAGGTGCGCCAACAAATAGCACCTATATACTGCCATGATGAATGTCCCATACTGTGGGCCTCCAGGAAAAATGACGTGCAAAGGGGTACCCACAAACACGGACACCCGCTGACAAAAAATACGTGTGCATGTATACCGGGGTGCGCGGGAAGTGTCACACGCGATTTGCAGGGTACGTGCATCACAGGGGTTCGCGTGAAGAGAAGTTCCTCACGCGATCGAGCCTGGGGGAGCGGGCTACGTGTATTACAGGGGTTCGCGTGAAGTTCCACACGCGATCGGGCCTGGGGGAGCGGGCTACGTGTATTACAGGGGTTCGCGTGAAGTTCCTCACGCGATCGGGCCTGGGGGAGCGGGCTACGTGTATTTCAGGGGTTCGCGTGAAGTTTCACACGCGAATAGCCTGGGCGCGTGAATTTGAGGGGTGCGCGGGAAGTTCCACACGCGATCGGGCCTGGGGGAGCGGGCTACGTGTATTACAGGGGTTCGCGGGAAGTTCCACACGCGAATAGCCTGGGCGCGTGTATTTCAGGGGTTCGCGGGAAGTTCCACACACGAATAGCCTGGGCGCGTGAATTTGAGGGGTGCGCGGGAAGTTCCACACGCGATCGGGCCTGGGGGAGCGGGCTACGTGTATTACAGGGGTTCGCGGGAAGTTCCTCACGCGATCGGGCCTGGGGGAGCGTGCTACGTGTATTTCAGGGGTTCGCGTGAAGTTTCACACGCGAATAGCCTGGGCGCGTGAATTTGAGGGGTGCGCGGGAAGTTCCTCACGCGATCGGGCCTGGGGGAGCGGGCTACGTGTATTACAGGGGTTCGCGGGAAGTTCCACACGCGAATAGCCTGGGCGCGTGTATTTCAGGGGTTCGCGGGAAGTTCCACACGCGAATAGCCTGGGCGCGTGTATTTCAGGGGTGCGCGGGAAGTTCCACACACGAATAGCCTGGGCGCGTGTATTTCAGGGGTGCGCGGGAAGTTCCACACGCGAATAGCCTGGGCGCGTGTATTTCAGGGGTTCGCGGGAAGTTCCACACGCGAATAGCCTGGGCGCGTGAATTTGAGGGGTGCGCGGGAAGTTCCACACGCGAATAGCCTGGGCGCGTGTATTTCAGGGGTGCGCGGGTAGTTCCACACGCGAATAGCCTGGGCGCGTGTATTTCAGGGGTGCGCGGGGAGTTCCACACGCGAATAGCCTGGGCCCGTGTATTTCAGGGGTGCGCGGGAAGTTCCACACGCGAATAGCCTGGGCGCGTGTATTTCAGGGGTGCGCGGGAAGTTTTACACGCGAATAGCCTGGGCGCGTGTATTTCAGGGGTGCACGGGAAGTTTTACACGCGAATAGCCTGGGCGCGTGTATTTCAGCGGTGCGCGGGAAGTTTTACACGCGATTTCTGCACGGTACGTGTATTTCAGGGGTGCCGGGGAGTCCCACATGTGATTTGACAGTGTGGGTCCTCCCAGGTGTACCCTGTACACCCTCCACGGCCCCTGCAGGCAGCACACACCACAGGGGACTACCCTGCATCCCTGGTCATGTCCCGCAGGCAGCCCACCCAACATGGGCATGCCCCCCAGCAAAGGCACATGTCTCCTTGAACTAATGAACACCAACACATGTCCCCTTCCACCCCCACCCCCCAGCACTGTGGGGCACATGCCAGCAGTCCCCCACCCATGTCCAACTCATGTCCCCCACCACCCCCACCCCACAGCACTGTGGGGCACCTGCCAGTAGGCCCCCACCCATGTCCAACTCATGTCTCCCACCACCCCCACCCCCCAGCCACCAGGGTCACCCTCCACCAGGGCCCCACTCATGTCTCCCACCACCCCCACACCCCAGCAGTGCAGGGTCACCCTCCACCAGGGCCCTACTCATGTCTCCCACCACCCCCACCCCCCAGCACTGTGGGGCACCTGCCAGTAGGCCCCCACCCATGTCCAACTCATGTCTCCCACCACCCCCACCCCCCAGCCACCAGGGTCACCCTCCACCAGGGCCCCACTCATGTCTCCCACCACCCCCACCCCCCAGCAGTGCAGGGTCACCCTCCACCAGGGCCCCACTCATGTCTCCCACCACCCCCACCCCCCAGCACTGTGGGGCACCTGCCAGTAGGCCCCCACCCATGTCCAACTCATGTCTCCCACCACCCCCACCCCCCAGCCACCAGGGTCACCCTCCACCAGGGCCCCACTCATGTCTCCCACCACCCCCACACCCCAGCAGTGCAGGGTCACCCTCCACCAGGGCCCCACTCATGTCTCCCACCACCCCCACCCCCCAGCACTGTGGGGCACCTGCCAGCAGGCCCCCACCCATGTCCAACTCATGTCTCCCACCACCCCCACCCGCCAGCACTGTGGGGCACCTGCCAGCAGGCCCCCACCCATGTAAACCTCATGTCACCCACCACCCCCACCCCCCAGCACTGTGGGGCACCTGCCAGTAGGCCCCCACCCATGTCCAACTCATGTCTCCCACCACCCCCACCCCCCAGCCACCAGGGTCACCCTCCACCAGGGCCCCACTCATGTCTCCCACCACCCCCACCCCCCAGCACTGTGGGGCACCTGCCAGCAGGCCCCCACCCATGTCCAACTCATGTCTCCCACCACCCCCACCCCCCAGCCGTGCAGGGGCAGCCTCCACCAGGCCCCCACTCATGTCCCCTATCACCCCCACCCCCCCGCCACCAGGGGCACCCTCCACCAGGCCCCCACTCATGTCCCCCTGCACCCCCACCCCCCTGCCACCATGTGCAGCCCCCACCAGGTCCTCACAATCCCCAATCATGTGCGTAATGGTCAGCCTCCACAGCCAAAAAGACCTACCAAGTAACCCATTCACCCACATGGAAATGGAAATCACATGTTACACCCCCAATGTACATGAAGCAAATGAACCCATTTCCGTCACACACATATTTTCAAATTGAATGGGAAAACACACAACATGACATGCATGAAACCAATGAGATGAAACCACACAGTGAACAATGGAAAAAAAAATGTATTGAAAAAAATACAAATGCCAAAGAAAGAAAACTAACTACAATGTAAATGTGAAAAAATAAGCTGCATGTCCGCATAAAAACACAAAACTAGAAAATCAAATCAAAAAAATCATGTCCAAAGTGAAATGTAAAAACTCTCCATGCAACAAAGAACTATGTACAAAAATAACAAGGGTCCATCAACACAACTGAACTAAGGAAACCTCCTAAAAAACCTACCTAAATATCAACTATATACAAAAAGTGGAGCAGTGTCCGTCGACTCCAAATAATAATAAGAACGAAAGGAAACCTAAAACTAAAGAACTATATACAAAGGCGGTGGGCAAGTCCAGCAGCTCACTCTGTGGTGTTCCGGGCCAGGGCATCATCGAACTCCTGTTCGATGTCCCGGAGGCGGTCCAGTTCCATGGCCCCGAGGGTCCGCAGGGACGACGCCGTGTCCTCCTCCAACCCCCTGCGGATTGCCTCGAGGCACTCGGCCCGCCTCAGGGCCCTCCGCATGGAGTTCTCTGCCCTGACCATTGTGAGCCGCGCCTCTTCCGCCCGCCGCCGCTCCGCACCTATGGCGTGGCCCAACCGCTGCCACACGGAAGACACTCTCTGTCCTGGGTCCTCCTGCCCTCCGGCCGATGCCTGCCCCTCCGATGTCGAAGGCCCCGAGCCTTCATGGCTCCCACCATCTTGCTGCTGCTGCTGCTCTGCCCGTGCACTGCCTCCTGCTGCCTGCACATCCTCCGCCGGCTGGGGTGCACCTGTTGATGTGGCCACCCCTGCTGGACGTCCGACTCCCGACTGTGGCAGGGATGCCTCCTCCACCAGCCTGGCCGCACTGTCAGAGGCAGCTCCACAGGGCACCCAGGTGACTGATGGGTGGGAAGATGGCAAAGAGGACGACTGGCGCGTAGGGGGTCCAGTTGAGGAGGGGGTCGGAGCAAGCCCCATCAGACAGCGGAATCCGGCCTGGGTGACCTGTCCCAGCAGGCTGACGTGGTCAACGAGCCATTCGAGATGACGTGCAGTCTCTCCATGAAAAGACTGCAGGTCACCTCGCATGGCCCGTTGACGCAATGCCACACCAGCCAGGACAGGCTCAACCCGGTCCTGGATGGCCACGTCCACAGGCAGAGGAAGGCCAGTTGACGTCAGCTCATCCCCTGCCTGAAAACGGGTCTGGACGTAGGCATCCCTGCTGGTGCAAGATGATGCAGGGACAGGATCGGGGACAGGATTGCACACAGGCACCTCCGCGGCCGCCTGTGCTGCCTCCTGTCCCTGGTCCTGCACTGCACCACTAGCACCAGTGGGATCCCCACCTCCAGACCCTGTCTCTGGTGCTTGCGCGGCCCCCTCCTCCACCAAACCCCCCACCAACCTGGATGACTCTGTGCCATCTTCCCCTGTTGGGCCCTGTGGGGTCCCAGCTGCCCCTTCTGCTGCCGAGGAGTCCAACTGCAACCTCCGCCTCTTGGACCTCCCCCCGGCAGCTGCGGCCTGGGACGCGGCACCGGACTCCTCACTCCCCGACGAGATGACAACACGGGAGGGGAGCCGGGCCTTGCGTCTCCGGCTGGCGGTCGGATCCCCGCCGCTGTGCTCCACAGCACCTTCTCCGCCCTCTTCATCAGTTGACGCTGCAGACAGGGAGAAACAAAACACAGGCATCAGGGCACTGTACAATGGACACATACACGCATGACAGTTGCACATGAGTGGCATTGGCAAACCTCAGACATGTCATCACAATCCCCAACACACATGTCATTGCAACTGGCACACATGAGCCATACCACAGCCATATCGCAACTGCCACCACCATCCCTACACATACAACAGCATCAGCAGCCAAAGGGGAGCCATACATCACATGCAACACAGGAAGTGCACCACACATGTACACACACCACCACACTTGCATGCATGTCTACACCTCTGCCAAGTGTCGCACTGTTCAGACGGGCATCCATGTCACATCTGCCAATCATGCTTCCACATACCGCTGTCACATGCATCCATGTAGCATCACTGTTGCACCTTTGACAAATACACACACATGCACATGTACACAGTGCTCATACATGCAGCCGAAAACAACATACATGCCTGACATCACGGACATGTCTACTTACATACACATTCATCCAAACATGTGTGCACGCACAACTGCATTTGCCATGCAAGCCCACACACACAAGCACCATCCATGTCTCACACATTACAGCCCTCGCATGTGTCAGCCCCACGGCCCTGTACACCCCCACCCATACTCCACCCCATACAAACAGATGTGCAACCGGCACAATGGGGAATGATCACCACACGCCCTGCTCACAACCAGGATGCATGTACACTCACCGCTCGACTCCAGACGGCTCTGCTTCTCTAGGACCTGGACGTGGAGCGCTGGGGATATGCGTTCCAGGACCCCCATCTGTTCTTCCGACAAGTGGCCCCGGCGCCCCTTGGCATCCGCTGCCTTCAAGAGGCGCCGGGCCTTGTTCAGGGTCCTGGACCTGAAGTCCTCCCAGCGCTTCCTGACATGTTGTAAGTCCCGGACTGCCACCCCCTCCGCGTTGATGGCAGTCACGATGTCTGTCCAGATCCGAGTCCGTCCTTCCTTGTCGGCGCGGGAACTTCCAAAGAGGGCATCATACTGCCCCAGGACTTGCTCCACCAGGACACCAACTTCGGTGGCACTGAAGCTGGTGCCCCTCTGCCTCTCTGGCCGGGGGTTGTCAGTGGTCACAGATGGTGTTAGCCCCGACATGACAACCCCAGAGGCAGGAGTGGGTGGGCAACTGGGTCCTGGGGCTGGGCTGTGGAGCGATGGAATTCCAGTCGGGAGTCTTCTGTTCCAGCAGGGGTGGTCACAGCAACAGCACCCCTGGCTGATGTGCAGGCAGCAAATGGCAGTGCACGTGGGCAGCAGGCAGTCAGGCAGCAGCAGATAGCAGGTGGGAGCGTGCTCGGGGCTCTGGGGGGCAGTAATTCGGCCTTCTGGGCAGGAGCGTGGTCTCCCGTGTGCTCACGCGTGGCCAGCTTGGTACGGAGTGAATTGGCACGTGAAAATCCTGCACGTCAGCGTGAAAACCGAGGAAAGGCCCTTAGCGCGTAAGTACGTCAGCACGCATACGCGATTCCATTGGACCAAAGGCCCTCAGCGCGTAAGCGCGTCTGTGACGTGACCCGCACGGGTGTTTCCCACACAGCACGTGATGACAGAGCACACGTGGAAAGACTGCACGTCAGAGTCTCATTGCGTGTGATTGGTGGAAATGGCCGTACACCGGGATACAGGTGCGCTGACGTACTTGCGTGTGTAAGTGTCCGCGCACACCTCATATACACGTACATAGGCCAATCGCGTGTACACGCACTTTTGTCCAATTACACGCGATGAGACTCTGACGTGCAGTCTTTCCACGTGTGCTCTGTCATCACGTGCTGTGTGGGAAACACCCGTGCGGGTCACGTCACAGACGCGCTTACGCGCTGAGGGCCTTTGGTCCAATGGAATCGCGTATGCGTGCTGACGTACTTACGCGCTAAGGGCCTTTCCTCAGTTTTCACGCTGACGTGCAGGATTTTCACGTGCCAATTCACTCCGTACCAAGCTGGCCACGCGTGAGCACACGGGAGACCACGCTCCTGCCCAGAAGGCCGAATTACTGCCCCCCAGAGCCCCGAGCACGCTCCCACCTGCTATCTGCTGCTGCCTGACTGCCTGCTGCCCACGTGCACTGCCATTTGCTGCCTGCACATCAGCCAGGGGTGCTGTTGCTGTGACCACCCCTGCTGGAACAGAAGACTCCCGACTGGAATTCCATCGCTCCACAGCCCAGCCCCAGGACCCAGTTGCCCACCCACTCCTGCCTCTGGGGTTGTCATGTCGGGGCTAACACCATCTGTGACCACTGACAACCCCCGGCCAGAGAGGCAGAGGGGCACCAGCTTCAGTGCCACCGAAGTTGGTGTCCTGGTGGAGCAAGTCCTGGGGCAGTATGATGCCCTCTTTGGAAGTTCCCGCGCCGACAAGGAAGGACGGACTCGGATCTGGACAGACATCGTGACTGCCATCAACGCGGAGGGGGTGGCAGTCCGGGACTTACAACATGTCAGGAAGCGCTGGGAGGACTTCAGGTCCAGGACCCTGAACAAGGCCCGGCGCCTCTTGAAGGCAGCGGATGCCAAGGGGCGCCGGGGCCACTTGTCGGAAGAACAGATGGGGGTCCTGGAACGCATATCCCCAGCGCTCCACGTCCAGGTCCTAGAGAAGCAGAGCCGTCTGGAGTCGAGCGGTGAGTGTACATGCATCCTGGTTGTGAGCAGGGCGTGTGGTGATCATTCCCCATTGTGCCGGTTGCACATCTGTTTGTATGGGGTGGAGTATGGGTGGGGGTGTACAGGGCCGTGGGGCTGACACATGCGAGGGCTGTAATGTGTGAGACATGGATGGTGCTTGTGTGTGTGGGCTTGCATGGCAAATGCAGTTGTGCGTGCACACATGTTTGGATGAATGTGTATGTAAGTAGACATGTCCGTGATGTCAGGCATGTATGTTGTTTTCGGCTGCATGTATGAGCACTGTGTACATGTGCATGTGTGTGTATTTGTCAAAGGTGCAACAGTGATGCTACATGGATGCATGTGACAGCGGTATGTGGAAGCCTGATTGGCAGATGTGACATGGATGCCCGTCTGAACAGTGCGACACTTGGCAGAGGTGTAGACATGCATGCAAGTGTGGTGGTGTGTGTACATGTGTGGTGCACTTCCTGTGTTGCATGTGATGTATGGCTCCCCTTTGGCTGCTGATGCTGTTGTATGTGTAGGGATGGTGGTGGCAGTTGCGATATGGCTGTGGTATGGCTCATGTGTGCCAGTTGCAATGACATGTGTGTTGGGGATTGTGATGACATGTCTGAGGTTTGCCAATG
Source organism: Ambystoma mexicanum (assembly GCF_040938575.1). NCBI lineage: Eukaryota > Metazoa > Chordata > Amphibia > Caudata > Ambystomatidae > Ambystoma > Ambystoma mexicanum. Next base: position 228,385,404 of record NC_090930.1, on the reverse strand, counting down.
CCACTCATGTGCAACTGTCGTGCGTGTATGTGTCCATTGTACAGTGCCCTGATGCCTGTGTTTCGTTTCTCCCAGTCTGCAGCGTCAACTGATGAAGAGGGCGCAGAAGGTGCTGTGGAGCACAGCGGCGGGGATCCGACCGCCAGCCGGAGACGCAAGGCCCGGCTCCCCTCCCGTGTTGTCATCTCGTCGGGGAGTGAGGAGTCCGGTGCCGCGTCCCAGGCCGCAGCTGCCGGGGGGAGGTCCAAGAGGCGGAGGTTGCAGTTGGACTCCTCGGCAGCAGAAGGGGCAGCTGGGACCCCACAGGGCCCAACAGGGGAAGATGGCACAGAGTCATCCAGGTTGGTGGGGGGTCTGGTGGAGGAGGAGGCCGTGCAAGCACCAGAGACGGGGTCTGGAGGTGGGGATCCCACTGGTGCTAGTGGTGCAGTGCAGGACCAGGGACAGGAGGCAGCACAGGCGGCCGCGGAGGTGCCTGTGTGCAATCCTGTCCCCGATCCTGTCCCTGCATCATCTTGCACCAGCAGGGATGCCTACGTCCAGACCCGTTTTCAGGCAGGGGATGAGCTGACGTCAACTGGCCTTCCTCTGCCTGCGGACGTGGCTATCCAGGTCCGGGTTGAGCCTGTCCTGGCTGGTGTGGCGTTGCGTCAACGGGCCATGCGAGGTGACCTGCAGTCTTTTCATGGAGAGACTGCACGTCATCTCGAATGGCTCGTTGACCACGTCAGCCTGCTGGGACAGGTCACCCAGACCGGATTCCTCCGTCTGATGGGGCTTGTTCCGACCCCCTCCTCAACTGGACCCCCTACGCGCCAGTCGTCCTCTGTGCCATCTTCCCACCCATCAGTCACCTGGGTGCCCTGTGGAGCTGCCTCTGACAGTGCGACCATGCTGGTGGAGGAGGCATCCCTGCCACAGTCGGGAGTCGGACGTCCAGCAGGGGTGGCCACATCAACAACTGCACCCCAGCCGGCGGAGGATGTGCAGGCAGCAGGAGGCAGTGCACGGGCAGAGGCAGAGCAGCAGCAGCAGCAAGATGGTGGGAGCCATGAAGGCTCGGGGCCTTCGACATCGGAGGGGCAGGCATCGGCCGGAGGGCAGGAGGACCCAGGACAGAGAGTGTCTTCCGTGTGGCAGCGGTTGGGCCACGCCATAGGTGCGGAGCGGCGGCGGGCGGAAGAGGCGCGGCTCACAATGGTCAGGGCGGAGAACTCCATGCGGAGGGCCCTGAGGCGGGCCGAGTGCCTCGAGGCAATCCGCAGGGGGTTGGAGGAGGACACGGCGTCGTCCCTGCGGACCCTCGGGGCCATGGAACTGGACCGCCTCCGGGACATCGAACAGGAGTTCGATGATGCCCTGCCCCGGAACACCACAGAGTGAGCCGCTGGACTTGCCCGCCGCCTTTGTATATAGTTCTTTAGTTTTAGGTTTCCTTTGTTTTTTCTTATGATTTGGAGTCGACGGACACTGCTCCACTTTTTGTATATAGTTGATATTTAGGTAGGTTTTTTAGGAGGTTTCCTTAGTTCTGTTGTGATGATGGACCCTTGTTATTTTTGTACATAGTTCTTTGTTGCACGGAGAGTTTTGACATTTCACTTTGGACAAAATTTTTTGGATTAGATTTTCTAGTTTTGTGTTTTTATGCGGACATGCAGCTTCTTTTTTCACATTTACATTGTAGTTAGTTTTCTTTCTTTAGCATTCGTATTTTTTTCTAATACATTTTTTTTTACATTGTTCACTGTGTGGTTTCATCTCATTGGTTTCATGCATGTCATGTTGTGTGTTTTCCCATTCAATTGGAAAATATGTGTGTGACGGACATGGGTTCATTTGCTTCATGAACATTGGGGGTGTAACATGTGATTTCCATTTCCATGTGGGTGAATGGGTTACTTGGTAGGGCTTTTTGGCTGTGGAGGCTGACCATTACGCACATTGTGAGGATCTGGTGGGGGCTGCACATGGTGGCAGGGGGGTGGGGGTGGTGGGAGACATGAGTGGGGGCCTGGTGGAGGGTGCCCCTGCACTGCTGGGGGGTGGGGGTGGTGGGAGACATGAGTGGGGGCCTGGTGGAGGGTGCCCCTGCACTGCTGGGGGGTGGGGGTGGTGGGAGACATGAGTGGGGGCTTGGTGGAGGGTGACCCTGGTGGCTGGGGGGTGGGGGTGGTGGGTGACATGAGTGGGGGCCTGGTGGAGGCTGCCCCTGCACTGCTGGGGGGTGGGGGTGGTGGGAGACATGAGTGGGGGCCTGGTGGAGGGTGCCCCTGGTGGCGGGGGGGTGGGGGTGGTGGGTGACATGAGTGGGGGCCTGGTGGAGGCTGCCCCTGCACTTCTGGGGGGTGGGGGTGGTGGGAGACATGAGTGGGGGCCTGGTGGAGGGTGCCCCTGGTGGCGGGGGGGTGGGGGTGATAGGGGACATGAGTGGGGGCCTGGTGGAGGCTGCCCCTGCACTGCTGGGGGGTGGGGGTGGTGGGAGACATGAGTGGGGGCCTGGTGGAGGGTGCCCCTGGTGGCTGGGGGGTGGGGGTGGTGGGTGACATGAGTGGGGGCCTGGTGGAGGGTGCCCCTGCACTGCTGGGGGGTGGGGGTGATAGGGGACATGAGTGGGGGCCTGGTGGAGGCTGCCCCTGCACTGCTGGGGGGTGGGGGGTGGTGGGAGACATGAGTGGGGGCCTGGTGGAGGGTGCCCCTGCACTGCTGGGGGGTGGGGGTGGTGGGAGACATGAGTGGGGGCCTGGTGGAGGGTGCCCCTGGTGGCTGGGGGGTGGGGGTGGTGGGTGACATGAGTGGGGGCCTGGTGGTGGCTGCCCCTGCACTGCTGGGGGTGGGGGTGGTGGGAGACATGAGTGGGGGCCTGGTGGAGGGTGCCCCTGGTGGCTGGGGGGTGGGGGTGGTGGGTGACATGAGTGGGGGCCTGGTGGAGGCTGCCCCTGCACTGCTGGGGGGTGGGGGTGGTGGGAGACATGAGTGGGGGCCTGGTGGAGGGTGCCCCTGGTGGCTGGGGGGTGGGGGTGGTGGGTGACATGAGTGGGGGACTGGTCGAGGGTGCCCCTGCACTGCTGGGGGGTGGGGGTGGTGGGAGACATGAGTGGGGGCCTGGTGGAGGGTGCCCCTGGTGGCTGGGGGGTGGGGGTGGTGGGTGACATGAGTGGGGGCCTAGTGGAGGCTGCCCCTGCACTGCTGGGGGGTGGGGGTGGTGGGAGACATGAGTGGGGGCCTGGTGGAGGGTGCTCTGGTGGCGGGGGGGTGGGGGTGATAGGGGACATGAGTGGGGGCCTGGTGGAGGCTGCCCCTGCACTGCTGGGGGGTGGGGGTGGTGGAAGACATGAGTGGGGGCCTGGTGGAGGCTGCCCCTGCACTGCTGGGGGGTGGGGGTGGTGGGAGACATGAGTGGTGGCCTGGTGGAGGGTGCCCCTGGTGGCGGGGGGGTGGGGGTGGTGGGTGACATGAGTGGGGGCCTGGTGGAGGCTGCCCCTGCACTGCTGGGGGTGGGGGTGGTGGGAGACATGAGTGGGGGCCTGGTGGAGGGTGCCCCTGGTGGCGGGGGGGTGGGGGTGATAGGGGACATGAGTGGGGGCCTGGTGGAGGCTGCCCCTGCACTGCTGGGGGGTGGGGGTGGTGGGAGACATGAGTGGGGGCCTGGTGGAGGGTGACCCTGGTGGCTGGGGGGTGGGGGTGGTGGGTGACATGAGTGGGGGCCTGGTGGAGGCTGCCCCTGCACTGCTGGGGGGTGGGGGTGCAGGTGGACATGAGCAGGTGTGCAGGGTAGTCCCCTGTTTTGTGGGCTGCCTGCAGGGGCTGTGGAGGGTGTACAGGGAACACCTGTGAGGACCCACCCAGCCTAATTGCGTGTGATGATTCCCGCACACCCCTGTAATACACGTACCAAGCCAAATCGCGTGTGATAATTCCCACGCACCCCTGTAATACACGTACCTGGCCAAATCGCATGTGAAAATTCCCGCGCACCCCTGTAATACACGTACCCAGCCGAATCGCGTGTAGAACTTCACGTGTACCCCTGTAATACACGTACCCAGCCAAATCGCGTGTGATAATTCCCACATACCCCTGTAATGCACGTACCCTGGCCAATCGCGTGTAGAACTTCCCACGCACCCCTGTAATACACCTACCCAGCCAAATCGCGTGTGATAATTCCCACGCACCCCTGTAATACACGTACCTGGCCAAATCGCATGTGAAAATTCCCGCGCACCCCTGTAATACACGTACCCAGCCGAATCGCGTGTAGAACTTCACGTGTACCCCTGTAATACACGTACCCAGCCAAATCGCGTGTGATAATTCCCACATACCCCTGTAATAGACGTACCCTGGCCAATCGCGTGTAGAACTTCCCACGCACCCCTGTAATACACCTACCCAGCCAAATCGCGTGTGATAATTCCCACGCACCCCTGTAATACACGTACCTGGCCAAATCGCATGTGAGAATTCCCGCGCACCCCTGTAATACACGTACCCAGCCGAATCGCGTGTAGAACTTCCCGTGTACCCCTGTAGTACACCTACCCAGCCAAATCGCGTGTGATAATTCCCGCGCACCCCTAGAATACACGTACCCAGCCAAATCGCGTGTGATAATTCCCGCGCACCCCTGTAATATACGTACCCAGCCAAATCGCGTGTGATAATTCCTGCGTACCCCTGTGATACACGTGCCCTGGCTAATCGCGTGTAAAACTTCACGCGTACCCCTGATATGCACGTTACCCGCTTTGCGTTCCTTGTTTGGCAGCCCTGTGGACTGGTCCAGGGTTAGGGCTGCCCTTTGCGATGATTTAGCGATTTTGATGGCTTTTCCTTGCGCGAGGGCGTTCTTGGGGGCGTTACTGGCGCTGCTGCAGGGTCGCTGCGATACTCTGCGCCACGGCTGGTTTGGGAGCCTGAAATCCATGAATACGCTGTGCGCGGAAATCGGTTTTAGCGCACGTGCCTGGCGCAGTCAATCGCACGCGGACACTCTGCGCCAGCCGCTTGCAACACTTTTCTGCGAAATTCTATGAATTACCCTGATAGTCTATTGTATTCTAAAATGCAAGGAATATCAGCGTTTACTTTATATGCATCAAAGTTGATTAGAAATAGACCGTCAAGTGTACGTAAGCGTGATAGTGCTACGTAGGTCATGCCTTCTTTAAAGACTGTGTTACCAATATCTATCAATGCTTTCTCTAGGGTAGACCTTGTGATTTATGAATGGTGACTGTGTATGCAAGAGTTAGAGAAAATAGTTCTCTGCGTACATACATGTCTTTGAAGAGAAGGAATCGAGCTGTTGAGCGGCCTATCCTTTTTATTTCTGAATGTTTGTCAAAGAGAATATTGACAAACTGAATGTTATTTTCACGTGGGTATGTTTGAAAGCCAACAACTGTACCCAGTGTTCCATTAACTAGTGCTTGCTCCAAATCAAGGTTACATTTAAGCATTGCTCTACAGTTTAAGGATAATTTTAATATTTTTTCCAAACAAGCTTTGTTGGAGATATCATTTTCTAAGGTATTTAGTTTTGTTGTGGCTTGTTCACACATGGGTAGTGTCATACCATGTATGTCCAGTTTGTCTGTTGCAGAAATTTAAATTATTGGTTGTATTTCTTTTTTCAACATTGTTTCATTGAATTTGGAACAGCTTTCAAGAGTTGGCATTAAGGCCATACAATTGATATTATTGTGTGCTAATTGTTCCATAACATCAGTAGCACATGAGTTTTACCCATAAAGTGCATGGATGAGATGGGTTTTTAATATTGCTTGTGCTTCTTGAGATAGTACACCAACTCTAATACTTTTTAAAATGTTGTCGTAGGTGAGGTCTGTAGACTGTTGCATGTTTTCTGTTAATTCTCTGTATTGGAAAAGTTGCCAAAGGTTGACATTTCCTATGCTACCAATAGTTTTCTGGCAGAGTTTGTGTCTAAGGTTTTAAAAATTGGTTCACCTTTCACTGGTGTCAATTGAAGAAGATCTCCGAAAACAATAATGTGTTTTCCTCCAAAGAGCTCTTCATAGTTTGTTTTAAGTACTTCTTGTAATCTGAGGTGAATCAAAGCCAACATTAGGTTGGAGACTATGCTCACTTCATCTATTAGTAGCATTTTCATTTGTTTTAACACTCTGCGTAGTTCCATTGCAGCTTCTGTAGAAAGTTTGTAATATACTAATTTGTTTTGGTGTTCTACTGGTAGGAGTCGTAATCGATGTAAAGTTACACCCCCTATGTTGTAGGCAGCTAAGCCTGTGGGGGCAGTTACAACAGCTGACAGTATGTTGTTTGTCAATTGTTGAAGGAACTTGCTGATGATTTTGATTAAGAATGTTTTGCCTGAACCAGCTTCACCACTGACGTGTAATAATATAGGTTTGTAATTTTGGCAGGTACATTCTTTATTTTCATGTTGTACACCATGGGCAATTTCTTTTGCTACTTCTTGAAAAATGCTATGCTGCTTATTGTTTAGTTTTGATTGTAGTGTACTTAAGTCTTCTGTATCTTCATACTGACACATGGTGTTTTCTGCTTCTGTCATAGCTAATTCTGCCTCATTTGCTATTAGTGGCTGTCCCAGTGGTTCTTGGCTTCCTGTTACAGAAGGTTGACTATTGTCAGGAGTGTCCTTATCTAGTTGAGCCTAGAGTTCTTCTTCGTGTTGCTGTTCATTGTGCAACATTGTTTTGTACTGTGCAAAGTTTACATCGGTGCTTTCATTTGCTTGGGAAGCGTCTTCATAGGAGTCATAGTTATCTAGTATTTCTTCTTCTTTTCTCCATGGTTTAAAGAGTTGTAGGAGGGACATGTAACATAGTTCTTTATGTTCAGGAGTATTTAATGACAATTCGATATGATTAATTAAACTTAGTTTGGTAAGTTTTACTAAGCTGCCTTCACAAGTTGTCACTCTGTATCTACCTTTTCTTTTCAGCGGGTTTTATATTATTTTTGTATGTGTAGTTTTGGGCTATGTGGTATAGACACATGGTTTCCAAAGTGGTTCTTCTGTTTGGGTAGTATGAGTCTATTAAATTTGTTTTTTAAAATGTCTTGGCTGGTCAGATAATTTTTGGCCGTCGTCGTAAGATTTGAGAACTCTTTTTTGAGATTCAGCAGGACCAAGACTTAGCCATACTATATTTTCAGATTTTTCACACAAAGCAGAACCGATTAAACGATCTGCAGCTTCATAGCAGCCACATTCTCTATGGGAGAAAATTTTTATGCCCAATTTCTGAAACAGTGTTTTGTCTGATGACAGGTCATTCCAGAGGTCTTGAAGCTCTGTTTTTTCTGCTTTTTTTAAGTAGGCTGCAACATATTGTGCAACTGCAGTGGAATTGTCTGCAATCAACTTCACATCTATGTTTGAATTCCACAATAGGGCAATGATTGCATTGTAATCATTGATATATTTTGCTTCTTCTGTTCTTTTTATGTAATATGTATTTTTAGGTGATTTACCTTTAACACTATGTCTAACTGAAGACATGAAGTTGTTCACTTCACCTGTTTCTGTAACTGGTCAAGGAAAACCAAAATGGCATTTGGTGTAGTATTTCCCTTTGTGTTTGTATTTGCGACAACAATATTTGCCAGATTTGTGTCTTTAAAATTGTACAATTTGTGCATGAAGATCACTATTTGTTGCTTCTGATGGAATTTCACAAGTGACATATTTTTCTATAAACTGTAACACAGTGGTATCACTGTCTTGACCAAATTTAGGAGCATCTTTAATCCATAAAAGAATGTGGATATGTGGTGCTCCTCTGGATTGGTATTCTTTTCTCCAAAAGAAGTGTTGCACTTCTCTGAGGGGAGGAACAGTTTTATTACAAATAAAGTGTAGCATAGCAATGAAGTGGTGATGTAAATATCTTGAAACATTAACAGGATCTAGAGAGCAAAGTTCTCCAGGTGTTAGTATATCTGACTTTGTTTTGTTTTTGTTTGATATGCGTAGGAAATCATGTAGATCTTCCCATGCATATTCTGCCTAACTTAATGTAACAAACCAAGTGGGTGGGCCAAGGTTTCTTATCATGCAGCGTACATCTGTGTGAAGTCGGAACCAGTACTCGTTCATACCAGGCATGTTTGCTAACTGATTTGTAATGCTTGATTGTAAAACTTCATCTTTTTCTTGCACTTTTAGTAGTAATTTCACAGCTGACATATTTTGAAAGTAGGTTCCTGATTTTAATGTGTGTGCAACTCCGTAACTTAGAGTTGCTAGTTCACCTTCAAAGAGTAGGTGCAATACGTAGTCCACATTTTCTCTAAATCTGGGATTTTCAGAATATATTCGTAATGAGCAATATTCTGATGCTGTTGCCTGAGTGGGTCAATCATCGTACCTTCCTCCTTTGCCAGTAGGAAAGAGTAAAGGAAAAGTATGTGCTTCTATACTTTTTTCCCATATGCTGATTGGTGATCCTTTTGTTTGTCGCATTTGGTACGTTTCTAGTGCCTCATATATAGTGTCTTTAGAGTATAATGGATGAATTGTATGATGGTCTAAAATATTGGATATTGTAGCAGGATCTAGAAGTTCAAATTGACCAGTTTCTAGTGACTTTTGTATTATTTTTGTTGTTTCTCTCAACTTTTCTTCAATATTTATTTCTTTGTAGTATTCATTATTGTCTTTTAGATATTGCAAGGCTTGTCTAACTTTAGGTAAATCTACCAGTTGTTACCAGATTTATGTGTCTTTTGTAGGTACACCATTTACTAAGACAATTAAAGATTGTTCTATTGGATGTTGCACTCCCAGAGTGTGCACATTTTCTTTTAGATCTAATGGTGAATATACTACTTTGCCGCAAATGCCTTTCACCAATTCAGAGGGAGGTAATATTTCTGTTTTTGGTTGAAGGCATATTATTGCTTGGAATGGGTGAAATGTTTGAATTATGAAGCTCTCATATGAATTGAGTTTTTGCAGGGGTTTTGGTAGAGGTAATAATTCCAAATTATTTGTGATAGCACGTGAAGGAGTTTGATTGTTGTCAAGTTTTGTAGTGCAGTAACTGCAAACTGTTAAGGGGTCAGTTATTTCGTATTTGTTTTCTGCTATAAGGTAGAGAGCTAATTCAAACCATTTGGAATCTTCATTGTCTTCTATTTCGTATGTTATGTCTATAGTTTGTGTGTTACTTTTATAAAAAGTTCTGTGGCAACACACACATGCATGGTTTGGTATTTCAGCGGATGTACTTTTGAATTTTAGTATTTCTTTTTTGTATGTGTGTGTAGTAGAATGTTGCCATGTGCAGAATTGTTGCTAGTCTGTAGTAAAGCTATTTCATTTTGTAAGTGGTTTTCACTTCCAAAATATTTACTCTGGATATGGTTGATTTCTTTGAGCAGGTCTTTGGCTGTACCATGTAGAAGATTGTTATTTAAATTGGCTAGTGCTAGAGCAGGACTTTTAGCATAGTAGAGTTTATAGACTAGATTTCTTATAGTTGAATGATGTGTTGTTATCATTTTGATATGATGCAAGCTGCTTTTTCAAATAGGTCCTGAAATGCAGGCCAATGAATGTCCTTTCAGTCCTGTATTTTTGCGCATTGGACAAGTATCCATATTTTGCAGTAGTTTTATTTTGATTTTGTCTTTGACTTTCACATATTGATTGAGGAACTGGTGTAAAGATTTGAAAGATTTTTTGCCAATGTTACACATTGACGTGCATGACCATTTGTATACTGGACGTTCTGGTTCAGTGAAATGGCGAATTGATTCTGAGTTCTTTGGGGATATTTTTGTAAGCAGTATTTCTTGTTCCATTATAGTATTATTAGGTTTTACATAAACTCGTCCACTGCTATGGATGGCAATTGTGTTTGTTTGATTTTGTTTTTATGCTTCTTCATTGAAATATGGTTCTGTGCTTGTGGTGTGACTCCATTCACCTCCACAGATATTTAAGAAGTTATTTTTCTTGACATTCCGTTTATTGAGAAGCTTTTTTTGTAATTTAGTACTAAGTTTTGTTAGTGGTTTCATTCTGTTTAACACTAAAATAAATAACTTTCTTTTGCGAAGGATTGCACTGTCTATCAAAGCTTCTAAGATTCATTTTCTACGGTAGTTTTTAACGGTTGTGCATGATTTCTCACCTGATTTTATAAGATTCTGAAGGACTCTGTGGCAGAACATTTTTGTTAATATACTTTTTTTGGTATGGTTACTTCCTGCTATATCAAGATTTATAGGAGCAGTTTTAGCAGTAGTGGTATGTGCATTTCTGTTAATCATTTTCTGTTTTCTTTTACATTTTGTTGGAGGAGGCAAAGTTTCTGTACTGGAAGATTGTTTAGTTTTGCTAAATGACTAGCTGTTTTGTTTGAACTTTTTGTACAAGCTCTGCTAGAAATGAATGCTTATTTTGGACATTTTTATTTTCATTTGCTCTATTTCTGCGTTGCTTTCTATGGGCTTGCTTTCTGGAATGCATGCTGTGGGGTCTGTTGAAACAAAAAAAATAGAAGGCATGGGTTGGGCTGTTGTGCAATGTATGTGTGATGTATGCATGAGTGTTTGAGTATGATTGTAAAGATGTACCTGGTAGTGTGTGATTGTGCATTGGGCAGCGACAATTAGTTGGGAAGGCTAGTCTTCTATTTGTGTGTTACTATCTGCGGTTCAGATGACAGTAAAAAGTGAGCTAGTGGTGAGGATAAGCACTAATAGTAAATCAAATGGTATAAAATGAAAACTATTCTTTGTTTTGTAATACTAATATTCTAGGGGCTGAGTTATGTTATTTGTGCTGTGAAAAACGGGGATTTGTGTGCCATTCTGCGTGCTAATCCCTGTTTAATAAATGGTGATTTGTGGATCGAATGGTACACAAATCTTTGTTTTTTTGGTGCACAAATTACATGGATCACCCACACAGTGTGTTTGAGTAATATAAGTAAAGTTATAACAATAACAGTGGAAACAATTTAAAATTGAGAATCAGACCAAGAAAACAGTAAGTAGATCAATTAAAGTGAAGGGAAGAGGTGAGTGAGTAGTGCAGCAGAAGTGAGAGGGAAGGGTGGGGAAGAGGAGGAGGAGGGAAACGGATGGGGTTAAAGGTGAGAATGGGGGTAGAGTGAAGGGGAGGGAGATGATTAAGGAGATAAGGCAAAGGAAGGGGGCAAGAAGGTGGGAGGTGTTTCATGTTGGGGAATGGAGAAGGAGAGATTTGAATAAAGTATAGAATGAGGAAAAGGTAGAAATAGAGCGGAGTGAGAGAAGTAAGGAGTTCCAGTGCAGGGGGGCTAGGAGATGCAAAGAAGGGAAATGGGGTGTGGTATAAGGGGAAGGAGGAACAGTGAGAAGAAATTGGCCAGCAGAGTGAAGGGAGTGGGAGAGAGTGTAGAAAGAAAGGAGAGAGCAGAGATAAGGTGGGCAAGATTGTGGAGAGATTTAAAGGCTAGGCAGAGAAAGTATGGTAGTATTGTACTTACTCTTTTTTTGTGGAATGAACATGTTTCTTTGTAGTTGGTCTTTGTAGTTCAGATGTTGCTGTTTTCCAGGAGAGTGGTCTTTACTGCAATTGTAAAATAAAGAAGTTAGTAATTGTGTATGTTTATAGCAGTGATGTTAATTGAGAGATTCATTTTCATGTTTTTGTAGTAGTATTCTTGTTTGATATCTGAACATAGTGTATGCATGCAGTTTCATTTGACAGCCTTTATATTTTATTTACAATATGTTAGTTCAACATGCTTTGCAAATGAGTAGAATATTAAGTGTATGAAACTCACTTGTTTGTTTATAGCTGTGTTATAGGATGTTAGGAGAAAGAAGAAATAATGATATATTTATTTTGCAATTTTTATAAGGTAAATGGCAGAAACTGTATAGAAAAACATGGAATGTATGCATTTGTGCAGGTGTGGGTAATAAAGCAGAAGGATGTGATTTACACGTATTGGTGTTACTGCAGCTGGGTGCTTTTCAATTATAGTATCTATGTGTGTGAGTGTATGAAGATGCATGATCTTTTACTGGCTGTGTATAATTTTATAATGCACTACTAAGTGTTTTTCCACTATTATATTGTTGTTTCTCCCATCTTCTAATATTATAATTTTTTAGATAGGTGTGTGTGTAAAAAGAAATCAGATAGCAGACAAGTTTGGAAGTTGATTATATCAGATGGGAAAAATTATAGTAAGTTCATTTTATAGGTTATACAGTTTAAGTGGCAGTTACTCTGTTTATCTGCAATTATAAGAGTTGTACATGCACTGTGCAGAAAATATGCGTACCTGTAGTTTGTATGCATGCATGTGGATATGCATGCAGCTGCAAGTAGAAATCTTGGAGACTTGTAGAGCAGTTTTTGTAGTAGGTGCTTTCCAATGATATGAGACTTGTACTCAGAGTGATCCACAGTACATTTAAAGTGCTGAACTCTGATGATGGAGTTAGATGTAGAGGTCGTGGATGTGATTGGTGGATGGTTGTGTGACTGGTTAGCTGTATCCAATGAGGGAATGCACCGAGAGTGAAGTAGAAATGGTAGAAGGGCTGTCCAAGTTACAATATGTCCGCGGACATGGCGGTAGTCCGCGGACATCGCGTATTACATACAGGGATTTTGGGGTGGAGAGGCAAGTAAATGAGAGTGAGCAGAGCAATTGATTGGTTAGTAAAGTTTAGTGGGTGTGTTGTGTAAGGAGAGTTTGTCAGAAAGTCTTTTTCCTGAGAGAAGAACAGTTAGCTATGGCTGTGTGTTTCAGAAAACAGATTGTGTGGATTTTGGGAGACTCATGGATACATTGGTTGGAGGTACATGCACAACACTGTGGAGTAGCTGCAGATCTTGGATTCCCTCATGTGGAAGTGCACTGGCATGGAGTCGTGGAATGAAGTGGCTAGACTTGCTACCTCTCTGTACTAGTTTGGAGACAGAGATTCATCCAGACATAATTATAATTCATTGTGGAGGGAACAGTTTGGGACATGTGTCAAGAATTTCTTTTCAATTTGCGATGACAGAATGACTTGGGAAGGTCATGGACATGTTTCCAAATTCCCAAGCAATATTTTCTCATATTGCGCAGAGAAAAATGTGGCTGCGTTCTTCTTCATTTGGTCCACAAATGGAGAAAGCGAGGTGCAATGTCAATAATGCTGTTTGTGCCTTTCTAAGAGATGTTGGCATGTCCTCTTTTCACAATGAAAATATTATGTTTCGTAGCACATACATTTTTCGGAGAGGTGGAGTCCATCTTACTTATGATGGTAATCAGATTTTTCTGAGAAATGTACAAAATGCATTGCGTCCTTTTGTGGAATTACAGCCATCTTTTTTGCAGTAGGTGTTGACTATTTCAAGTTTTTCAAATACAAAAAACACCACCAAAAGGCTCTTTTCAGAGCCACCACTTCCTCCCAGAGAAAAGTGCAATGATTTTGATAGGGCAGCACCCAAAAATGTTGGATGTTCATGAACTGTCCGCAGACTTCTAAAAAATATTGCACAGGGCCCTGCTCCATTTATTAGTTACTTTTATGTTTAGACTATGAAGGGTGGCCCTGAAAAGATCCTTTTTTTTTATTTTTGTTGTTTTATATTTTTTGGGGTTTTTTACACACGACACACTAGGAGAGGAGGGGAAAGGTGGGTAAGGGGGGACACCAAACACAGGGATAAAGACGGGCGGGTGGAGAGAGGAAGATGTTGGGTGGGCCTTAGTTAGGTAGTGGGCAGGTCTTCTCGTGCTCTGAGACCGTAGTCTCGAAATCACTTCGAAGTCTCTCCCCCCTGCAGAGTACTGCGTCGCAGTACATACACGAAACTGTGACCCTCGAAAGGTAAGCGTCATCAGCATTGTGAATGGCCTGTGAGGCAGCTGGAGGGATGCACTCTCCCACAGGAGTGTCTCTTGTGGTGAGAGGAGCGGAAACGGAGGATGAAGTAGCGGTTCTCAACCTACTACGCTCCTCACAAGGTACCAAAGTTGTACAAACCAAGCCTCCCACGACTCAGCACCATTTTGCACTGCTGGTCCTGAGGCAGACGTAGCACCAGGTGGCAGTAGAGGAGCCATGGATGCCATCAGGTTTCAGAAAAATCAGGAAGATTGGCAGCAAAATACCAGACAAAGTAGAAAATTCTTTGTCAAATAGCCAAAAGCACAATGAGGATGAGCTCTGGGGTGTGGCCTTTTGTAGGGGTGCAGGTGCGCGGTTCGCGGACATCTGCCCTGTCCGCAGACAGTTCGAACATCCCAAAAAGGCTCAAAAAGTTCCAAAAAGTATGTAGAGAGCCAGGGTGATTGTCTGGGTTATGTGCTATGGTGAATGTTTACTATAAAATAATGTGGATAGCCTGAAAATGCACTTTCAAAATGTTCGGGGACCCGGACAGTGTCCGCAATTCAGAACACGCGCTCAGCATGGGTGGGGTCACATGAAGGCGTTGTGAACATGTCCGCAAAGGGAATTGGTGTCCGCAGGATAGTTTTCGGGTCCTGAAATTAATTAAAAGTGCGACACAAGTGACGCAAACAGTTACGGACAGGCGCGATGTTCGGAAAAGTTATGGGTGTGGTGCGCATGTGCGTAGATGTTCTTTAGGCAGTACGGACAGGTATAGTGTCCTTAGAACACCCCAATTTTACATATGCGTACAACCCGGACACCAATTGTGTTCTTAGAACAGTTCCCATTTGCCTACAAACAATACAGACAGGTATAGTGTTGTTAGGACACCTCCATTTTGGGTTTTACGGACATCCCGGACACCAATTGTGTTCTTAGGACAGTTTCAACTTGCCTACGAACAGTACGGACAGGTATAGTGTCCTTAGGACATCTCCATTTCGTGTTTTACGGACATCCCAGACAACGAGTGTGTTCTTAGACCAGTTTCAACTTGCTACGAACAGTACAGACAGGTATAGTGTCCTTAGGACACCTCCATTTTGGGTTTTACGGACATCCCAGACACCGATTGTGTTCTTAGAACAGGTTCAACTTGCCTACGAACAGTAAGGACAGGTATAGTGTCCTTAGGACACCTCCATTTTGGATTTTACGGACATCCCAGACACCGATTGTGTTCTTAGAGCAGTTTCAACTTGCCTACGAACAGTACGGACAGGTATAGTTTCCTTAGGACACCTCCATTTTCGGTTTTGCGGAAATCCCGGACACCGAGTGTGTTATTAGAACAGTTTCAACTTGCCCGCGAACAGTACGGACAGGTATAGTGTCCTTTGTACACCTCCATTTCGGGTTTTACGGACATCCCGGACAACGAGTGTGTTCTTAGACCAGTTTCAACTAACCTGCAAACAGTACGGACAGGTATAATGCCCTTAGGACACCTCCCTTCTGGGTTTTACGGACATCCCGGAGCCCGATTGCGTCCTCGTCCGGTGGACGCCTTGGGTTGAGCCCAGCCCTTGTTAGCAACTTCTCTCTACCCCTGGCCATTTGAAGGTTCCCCCTGAGTTATACTTCTTGTCATTCTCTCCCCCTTTTTTCATTTTCTATGCAGACACCATCACCGGTGTCCCAACACAGCACATACCCCACGTACTTGTACATTCTGGCCGACACCACATTCCCGTGCCGCCTCTCCCTTTAGCTCTAAGGTACACATTGGTAATCCCCAGCCCCAAAAGCTTGTCACCGTGTCCCGCGTCTGGTTCTAGGTAAAACAGGCAGCCCCCCGGTGCCAAGCTATTATTCAGGTTCCTATACAGACACCATCACCGGTGTCCCAACACAGCATGTACCCCACATACTTGTACCTTCGGCCGACACCACCTTCAAGTGCCGACTAACATGGTTCTGCCTGTCTACATGGTCATGGCATTGCGATGTCCAGCTGTCCTAGCGCCCTAACTGCCTTTTTAAAAAAAAACGCAAAAAAGAACTGAATTAAGACACATAATATTTTTGTTTTATTATATATAGATGTACAATTTATTAAAGAGAAGGGGAAGCAGAAACTGATACAACACAGGGGAATTGGGGGTTTCAAGAGGATGGATAGGAGGAGATGAATGGATGGAAGTCTCATCAAAACGTTTTTCTTCGTGGAGAGGGTTTGGGGATTATTGACTGGGATATGGAGAGTGGGGACAGGTACATGTGGGACAATGGTATTTAATTTTTCCTTTTATGTGGTTCTCCACAAAGTTCTTCAAATGGTTGAAATTTGCCATGAGCATGTCCATTTTTTCTTCCATGTGCTGCAGAGCTTTATCCAATGAATCATTTGGTGAACTATTTTCAAAGTTTGTATGGTCTGTTAAAAAGAAAATATATATGTTAAGTGTACATAAAGTAATGCTTATTAATTTGGTTATATAGAGAAGTGTCTACCATTAGTATCACTATCTTCAGACATTTCCTCACGTGGGAAATTCTCTTCAAGCCACTCCAAAGTACTGGACATTTCTGTGAAAAATAAATATCTTACTTTTATTTTATTTAAAACAAACATTTTAGAAATATATAAGAAAAATGAAGTACACTTACTAGCTTCTGGTAAATTGTGTTCTTACTGGTCTGTAGATCTGCTGTTGCTCCTAGTTGTGCAGTTTCTGTGAGGTAATTATGTTGAAGGCTATCTTTTTTTTTTATTTTGGTATATTCCATATGGTATTTAAATGGATGGTTGATGTGTTAGATATATAGGTTCTATTTCTTATTTACTACTACATATAATGTGTTTGTGTGCTGGTTTTTTATCTTGTGCACTGTTCATATGGCACAATATAACAATTTAAGATACCCCCTGCGTTTTTGGGTAGTGTTGCTGTTGTCCGTGTCCCTCCGTGGACATATACGCACAGTACGCGGACATCAAAAACGCTAGCTGGGGGTTCAATATGTTCTATGTTACATGTATATAAAATAAGGGACATTATGGTTAAGTTGCGCTACTAAAAACCTATGAAATTCAGTAAAAAACGTAGTTAAAGGGACGTTATGGTTCCAAGCAAAACTGAAAAACCCCTGGAATTCGAAAGTTATGGTAAGCTAAGCAACCATAACTTGTGCCACCACTGTGCACTGCTAAGACTAACACCCAGGGCCTCAAAGATGACATCACAAATGTTGTTGATGACATCACTGATGACATCACATGTCTGCCGCACCCTTTTTTCATTTACTGACATATGTAGGCCACATGGGTTTTTTCAGTAACAGTCAGGAACTAAAAATTGAAAAGGTACTATATTTGTACGCTTATTCTTCAAATATGTTCTTACAGAAATTCCCTTAGGGTCCAGTCACATCATATGAAATATAGACATAGGGGAGGACACAGGCTTGAAAGACAGCAATAATTTCTGTGCATGAAGATAATCAGTAGAGTTATCAGCACTTTCTGATAGTTCTGTTGTTTTTTTATTACTGTACTTTCCTTGTTATGCTCATATTTGTATACATTGTACTCACACTTCTTTCGTTAGGGTCCAGTCACAACATGTTATACATATGCATAGGGTAAGTAGAAGCTTTGAAACAGAGCAATCATTTCTCTGCTTAAAGATAATCAGTTAGTTTATGAACACTTTCTGCAACTACTGCTGTTTTTAGCTTACTTCACTTTCTCTGTATATACTCATATTTGTATGTGTTGTTGTCTCTTTGTGTTTTGTCTGTAATACTGCAATTATGTAGTGAGTGGGTTGTATTAGCTACTTATTACATGTTTCACAGTACGCAAAACTCTAATAAGAAAGTAGTTATCATTACACTATTCAATATACCAAGATTATGAATATTGCACCTCCATCATGTATGCTGCACACAATGCCTATGTTTCTACATGAGTTGCTTAGTATACTGGATAGAACTTCATAATAGAATGCTATTTATATCAATACATTGCTTAATGCACTAAGTAGCTCATGATATTTATTCCAATGATCCTTGACACTTTTTTGTTAACATTATAATAAGAATCCCTTATACAAACTTTTCGTGAAAAGTAAATGAACGTGTGATGTCATCAGTGATGTCATCAATGACATTTGTGATGTCATCTTTGATGTCCTGGGTGTTAGTCTTAGCAGTGCACAGTGGTGGCGTGAGTTATGGTTGCTTAGCTTACCATAACTGGCGAATTGCAAGGGTTTTTCGTTTTTACATGGAACCATAACGTACCTTTAACAAAGTCTTTTTACTGAATTTCATAGGTTTTTAGTAGCACAACTTAACCATAACGTCCCTTTAACAAAGTTTTTTTTTACTGAATATACATATAGTTAGATAGATAGATAGATAGATAGATAGATAGATAGATAGATAGATAGATAGACCTTCCCTAACTGTGTATTCAGCAACCTAACCCTCCCTATATTGTGGTAGACTAGCTCCCTACAGTGTCACAAAACTAACTCTATCCTTCTTGTGCTACATTCTACATGGCAATGGCATACACAGAATAACACATTATTCGAGTTTTCTTATTCGATATGTTCACTGTCATTTGGGAACAGACGGGGGCCTGGCCTTGCGTGTCACTGCTTTTATCTCCACCATCACAGCATCCTGTGTCGATCTGGGGAAACGTGCATATATATGTGTGATTACAATGTTTGCCTCACACATAGTCTGCTCGTTGATACTGTGGAAAGCTGTATGATTATGATGCATTAATTCACATGGTTTGGGCATTATGAAGGTAACGTGTGTACCGTCAATTACATCCACAACATTGGGGAGGCCATTAACACTTTAGCAGTCAGTTTGGATTTTGTTAATAGTGTGACCATCTGTTGAGAATATGATCTGCTCCCCAAACATGAGATGATGGCATCCAGAACCTATGTGGGAATGTCACTGAATGCCGTTTGTGAGATGCCAGCAACATGATATGATATGATATGATATGATATGATATGATATGATTAGTTATGTTGTAACATGTCTCTCACATAGATCTGGAAAGATCCACTGGCACAAACATGCAAGGCACCAATCACCTTCAGAATGGGGAAATGGCTTTAACAATGATGATGTGTGTCTCTTGGGCTGCAGATATAGCATCCATCAGGTCCATGATGGTATGCTAGTCGATTACCTAAATAATGAATGTGTGCTCTGCTGACATCACCCGTAGATATGCCCTTGACAAATTGGTACAGGGTCTTTGCCACAGCCTGTGATGTTCATTGTGGAGCATACAATAATGTCTCAGGAGGATAGCTCAGCGGCAACGTGCTCGCCTTGGAAGCAAGACGACACCGAGCAACACAGGTTCGATCTCTGGGTTCGTGCTTAGAAACCTCCGGGTATTAAGCGCGTTATAAATAACCTATCATATCGTATGCCAACATTTTTTGTGCATATGTTTGTGTGTTTTGAAACCCTTCCAGCACAGCCCATTGTAGAATATTCCAGGCTGCACACATATCCTATCATGGGCAAGCAGCTCATCAATACCATGGCATGCGACACATGGATTGGGGTAATGGTGATGATTTGGTGTGCCTGTCCTACTAGTTTGAATGCAGTAACACTGCTTCTTTGCCTTTCCTGGTGTATTGGACCACACATATGCATGCAATGTCCTTTGCTGCCCCAGGCTTAAATAGTGTGCTGAATGGTTATCTTGTTCATATGCCCCCGCTCTGTCCATTGCTGCCATTTGTGCTGCTTGCCTTTTCATTGTTATCTCAGTGTATGTATGGGTAAGGCCACTAATGCTGGTTGTGCACCTGCAATCAATGCTCTAGTGGGTAGGCAGGAACTTTCTCTACTGGGTTTTCTCCCATGAACGCTGTAGCAATTTTGGCAGTTATTGACGGTGGTTTATACAATGATTCTTCTTGGCGGATGCAAATATCCTGGCAGAGTGCTTCTCTGTGATGGTCTGCCATTAGTGCATCCGAATTTCGGCAGTGAAATTTGCGCATTGGCTTTAGATACATTGATGGACGGTATGTCACTTTCGCCAAGCTCATGATCAGCAGAAATATATAACATGTGGTTCTACCCAGTGCTTTAAGTGGGGTAAAAAATTGAGGGGGGGCCCTCGTTTGGGGGCGTGGCTTCCATTGCGGGCGTGGCCTAAAAGTGCACAAATCATAGTAAGATGCGCAAACAAATATATAAATGTATTTGAGCATTTAAATATTTGTTTGCGTACTACTATGGTTTGTGATTTTTCAAGCCTTCTTTTATATACATAGCAATGTTACATATTTGTATGTTTATACAAGGTGGCTTGTAAGTGCACAAACCATAGTAAGTTACGCACACTTGTGTGCTTACCTTACTATGGTTTGTGTACTTTTCAAGCTGCCTTTTAAAAACATAGACATTTGTAACATATGTCTATGTTTATAAAAGACGGCTTGAAACGTAGCCATCTTTTATAAAGCGTTGAGGACGGACAAAACCCAAGGTGGCTTTGTCCGTCGACAAAGCTATATAAAAGATGCCTTGAATTGTGTACGATTCAAGCCGTCTGTTATAAACATAGAAATATGTCTACGTTTATAAAAGATGGCTTAAACGTACACAGTTGAAGGCATCTTTTATAAAGCCTTGCCAAAGCAGAAAGGCGCCTCGGGCTCAGTTATCTCTGCTTAGAGCAGAGATCACAGAGCCCGAGGTGTCTTTCACCCTCTGCGAACCCGCGGGCTCCGTGATTAGATCTTTCTCTTTACTCTTCGTTTGTCATGAAGTATTTGTGTTGTTCTTTCCACAACCCATTGTCCGCTTGTTGTTAATGTCTATCTCTGCTTTCTCCCACATAGGTGTGATTGCGGCCCAGCAGAGCTACGGAGCAGGAGGCAGCGCCGGATGAGATGGGAATGCTCCCGCGTTGGTCCGGCAGCAGGTAAGTAAGTGTTTAAGGATGTGCGTGTAGAATTGTGCAAGCGCAACCTTAAATTGAATGTTCGGTATGTCTAACCTTGTCCTTTTGTCTTTTTACAGGGTCTGCCTTGGGAGATGAAGAATGCTTTATGCTGCAGTGTCAAGAGCAGGATTCCTGTGCTCTGGAGTATGAAGACGATGGAAGAATGGACGTCAGGTTCGGCGAGTGAAGAATGCAGGTGAATGCTGGTTCCAGGATGCAAATGCCTAGGCAGGAGACTACATTCCCAAGGTAAGTCTGCTTTATCCCAGGTGGCGGTGAGCATTAAGCTGCAACGAATGCAGATTAACGCAAAGCGCTGGTCTTTGGATGGGAGCAGTTTATGTAGCCGAGTTTGGGAGGCCATGCCCAACAGGCTTGGCTTGCCTGCCACACCTTGCCACTCCCTGAGTTGGCACGTGCACAGTAACACAGGGAGGCCACACCCGAACAATGTGTACGTGGAGCTGCTTCAACAAAATGAAGCTCCAGAGTAAAAGCATCTTTACACAAAATGAAGTATTCCTGTTTACTGACTTTCATGAGCCTGGCACCAAAGGTGCCAGGACTGTGTCCACCTGGGCCCCCTGTGATTGTGACCCTTTGTCCTCTTCCCCTGATGACATAATGTCAGTGTCCTTGGGCCCATTGGGCCAGTGACCATGACAGTACTCCCCTCAAGGCCTCTCTCAAGGGTGGTCCTCCTCCTGGTCCTGGTTTGTTGGGGTTATTGCTAAGAAAATGTTTGATTAGTTGTGGCACGTGGACATGTTCTCTATGTTCCCAGGTTCTGTCTTGAGGTCCATAGCCTTTCCAATCTATAAGATAATATAACTTGGACTGGATCATCTTGGAATCCAAGATAGTTTTGACCTCATGCTCCGGTTCCTCTTCCACTATTTCAGGATCTGTTGGGGTATTGATCTGTGTACCTGGTTTCATTGGTTTGAGGAGGGAAACATGAAACACCGGATGGATTCGCATATTGGATGGCAGCTCCAATTTCATGGCGTCAGGATTGATTATGGCTTTCATAGTGTAGGGCACCAAATATCCGGGGCGGAAAGCCATTGGTCCTTTCAGTGGGATGTTTTTAGATGCTTACCAGACCTTGTCTCTGACCTGGTAACTGGGAGCTTCCCTTTGGTGTTGATCTGCAAACCTTTTTCGTCTCTCTTTGGCTCTGGTCAGATGCTCGGATGCTTCTTTAAAATCCTGGGTGATGGTTTTGTGTAAGTTTGCTATTGCTGGCATTTCCAATGTGTCAAGTGGATTGAAAACAGATGTCTGTGGATGTCGGCCATACAGATTGTAAAATGGACTTTGCCCTGTACTGGTGTGAACAGAATTGATGTATGCATACTCCGCTAATCAAAGGACATTTTTCCAGGGATCTTCGGATTGTTGTAACATACATCTTAGATACTGCTCTAATGTCTGGTTGGTGCGTTCAGTCTGGCCATCGGTTTGAGAGTGATGGCTTGTGGACAGCCGAAGGTCAATCTTTGCAATTTTACAACACCTTCTCCAGAATGCTGAAACAAATTTTGTTCCACGATCCGATATTACCGATGGGAACCCATGCAGTCGCACAATCTGCTCCAGAAATACTGTAGCAAGAGCAGAAGCAGTAGGGAGCCCTTTCAAATGAATGAAGTGAGCCATTTTGGAGAACAGATCAACACAGATGGTGTTGTATCTGTTACAGGAAGGAAGATCTGTGATGAAATCCATGGACAGAGTGTGCCATGGCGCTGGCGGTACCATCAATGGATGTAATAGTCCCGCGGGATTTTGCTTTTGGGATTTGTGTTGTGCACAGACCCCACAGGTCGCGATGAATAGGGCAATGTCCTTTCTCAAAGTTGGCCACCAGCAGCTTTTCTTTATTTTAGCCTAAGTCTTTGCTATTCCTGGATGTTTTTCCACCAAGGAATCATGATAGTTGGCTATGATTTGATTTGGCAGTTTGTTATCCGGAATGTACAGTCGCCCTTGGAAATATGGTAGATTGTTTCAACTAGAAACTAGTAAATGTACTGCATCCACACAAAAGCACCGGAGCCGCCACGATGAGGCATGGTATATCGGTCTCCTTTCAATAGCCATTCCTGTTGGGCAGATTGACTCATCTGGCACTGCAAGTTGGGATTAAAGTCGTCCAAACAGGTAGTTGCGACAAACGTGTTTTGGATCCGTTCTTCAGGAATGATGGCCACAGGGCCTGGTGTAGTGACATCTTCTTTTTCCTTACTCATGCGATACAGGGCATCCACCTTCCCATTGCGTACTCCTGGACTATAGGTAATGATAAAATTGTATTCAGCAAAAAATAGGGCCCAACGAAGTTGGCGCGATGATTGCACCTTAGCGGCATTTACGTATTGTAGTTTGCCGTGATCCGTGATAACAGTGACTGCATGTCTGTCTCTGAGAAGATAATGGGGGTCATTCCAAGTTTGTAGGCAGCCATGGTGCTGCTAGCACCATGGCTGCCTACAAACTCGGGTCTGGGTAGTCGGAATGGGGACTTACCGGGACATTCCGACCTATGTGGACCCGGTAAGCCCCTGTTTCAAAAACCATTCCCCATTCCCATTTGAGCCCCCATATGGCTCAATGGGAATGGGGAAGGAGCTAATAATGGGCCCGCAAATTGTGGGCCCGTAATTAGCTCCATGGTCCCTTAACGGGTCCCGCTAAGAGCGGCTGGTAAAACCAGCCGGCCCTAGCAGGACCCGCTAAGGGACCTCGGAATGCAGCGGTAGGGGGTTAACGGCACCAGCATCCTTACCGGTGCCATTAAGCCCCTTCCGCCATACTCGGGATGACCCCAAATGTCTCCATGGTTTAAACGCTGCTTTGATTGCTAGTAGTTCTTTGTCCGTGATTGCATAGTTCAATTCAGGAGCCAAAAATGTACGGGTCCAGCTGCGACTATTCCACGCCTCTCTGGTAAGTGTCTTTCTGTTTTCTCTTTGTCTCCCCTTTCTTGTTACTCTTCGTTTGTCGTGAAGTATTTGTGTTGTACTTTCCACAACCCGTTGTCCGCTTATTGTTAATATCTATCTCTGCTTTCTCCCACATAGGTGTATTTGCGGCTCAGCAGAGCTACTGAGCACGAGGTGGCACCGGATGAGATGGGAATGCTCCCGCGTTGGTCCGGCAGCAGGTAAGTAAGTGTTTAAGGATGTGCGTGTAGAATTGTGCAAGCGCAACCTTAAATTGAATGTTCGGTATGTCTAACCTTGTCCTTTTGTCTTTTTACAGGGTCTGCCTTCGGAGATGAACAATGCTTCATGCTGCGGTGTCAAGAGCATGATTTCTGCATTCTGGAGGATGAAAACGATGGAAGAATGGACATCAAGTTCGGCGAGTGAAGAATGCAGGTGAATGCTGGTTCCAGGATACAAACGTATAGGCAGCAGACTGGATTCCCAAGGTAAGTCTGCTTTATACCAGTCGGTGGTGAGCGTTACGCTGCACGCAAATGCAGATTAACCGTAAATGCTGGTCTTTGGATGGGAGCGGTTTATATAGCCGAGTTTGTGAGGCCACGCCCAACAGTGACCATGACACCAATCTAAGTAAGAGCCCAGTGACGTTAAGTCCAGCTCAAACCGTAGGGCTTCAATGGACACACAGTTAGGGAGAGTCAGTGCTGGTTTCTACACTCTACACTCCACCCTGCCATAATTCAATTTCCTAGTTGTAGAACCTGCCTCCATACCATATACAAATGTTGGTATGACTTTCATTTTATAGCAGAGTATCAGGGGACATGATCTTTTTCATGTGATTGGATAATTGTGTTGCCTTAGCCATAATGCATGATGTTAAGATACCTGTGTTGTCAACTGTGTCCAATCCAAAACCCACACAAGTAATGCCTCAATATGGAGTCATCCATAAGTTCCCTATAGAGCAACTATAACCCATTCACTTTTTAACATTGTAATGAAAACTGATAATACTTATTTTGTTCTCATTGACGCTGAGTTCATTTTTAAATGAAAACTTGCATATTAATAACAGCAGCCTCTGGAAAGCCATTTGGGCTCTGTCAAAAAGGATCACATTGTCAGCATATGTGAGGTAAGGTGCTGTCAGAGTTGATATCCTCAGTGGAGCAAAAGAAGATCTTTGCCAAAACTTTGCCCAAGTCAAACACATAAAGGTTGAACAGGAAGGGAGCTGACACCCAGTCTTGGCAGAGTACCCCTCTATATTGGAAGGGGTCCGTCAAAGCACCCTGCCTGTTCAACTGAACCTGCAAAAAAGTGGAGTCATGCAAATTAAATAATATAGAGAGAAGGGCAGGGGGAATCTGCCAATAACTCAACTTTTGCCACAAAAGATTGTGATTAATGCAGTAAAGTGCTCGGGAGTAATCAATTGCCACAATATAGCCTAGCAAATTAGCAACCCTCATTCAAACCTCCTTCAAGCAATCGACTAAATACCTGTCTGGTACATTTGAAAACGACCAGCGGAGAGAGATAGGGCAATAGTTAGGTGGGATACTCCTTTATAATATATGGGTACTATCACTGCAAGCTTCCATGAGTGAGGGGTTACTCCAATTGATATAATTCCTAAAAACTTAATGTATAGAATCTTTGTCCACAATGAAGGAATCCCTTGTTAAGACAATGGGCCTCATTGCGAATCCAGCTGTAAGCCTGTCGGTACTTCCGGAGGGTTGCCGCTGGACTCGTAACATTTTACCACCACCTAGCTTCCCGGCGCCACTGAGGCATTAAAAGTCCCGGTGGACAGGGAAGCAAGGTGCCAGAAAAAATGTGTCCCTATTCCACTCCCCGGTAATGTGTTCACGAATGCACCGGCATCATTGCTTATGGATGCCGTTGCTTCCATTAAAAGTATGCCTGCAGTGGACATTGTGCCTGGCAGGTCTGGCCCTGCCCGGTGCAGCAACACGGCAGGCAGACTCGTAGTGTGACAGTCCAGCAACAAGGGTGCTGGTAAGTTTACTGGCACCCTTGTTTCCCGACCGCCACTGTTCATCCTTCGCCTCGATGCTGTGTGTGGTGGGCAGGAGCCCCCACCTACCAGCAGCACCGACCGCAGAAAGATCACTGGCTGAATCGGATCTTTTTTCCTGAAGGTGGATACAAGGAGAATCCACTCCTACTACTGCGACCCTGATGCCTGCAATACCCCCCCAAAAAAAGCCCCAGCTTTTCCCTGCTGTCCGACTCATAGGGCAAATGATCTGCCATTGCCACGCACGTGTTGCAGCTACAACTGAGAAAATGGCCACCTGCATTGTTTTGCCGGTTGCCTACCAGCGTTCCTGAGCTGCTACGGTCCATGATTGGCCCAATCTGCCCATATTTTGAAAACGTCAGAGCTGTATGACGAGAGCCCTCCCTTCCGCTCTAAGGCCCGCCGAATGCGGCCAGTGCCTGTCTTCTGTTCATCCTTCGCCTCAACGCTGTGTGTGGTGGGCAGGAGCACCCACCTACCAGCTGCACCGACCACAGAAAGATCACTGGCTGAATTGGATCTTCTTTCCTGCCGGTGGATACACGGAGAATACACTACTACTACTACCACCCTGATGCCTGCAATACCCCCAACATAATGCCCCAGCTTTTCCCTGCTTTCCGACTCATAGGGAAAATGGTCGGCCATTGCCACGCACGAGTTGCAGCTACAGCTGAGAAAATGGCCGCCTGCATTGTTTTGCCGGTTGACTAGCAGCGTTCCTGAGCTACTGCAGCCCGTGATTGGCCCAATCTGTCCATATTTTGAAAACGTCTGTGCCGGATGGCGAGAGCCGGCCCTTCCCCTCTAAGGCCCGCCAGTGACTGTCTTCTGCCTGTCCTGAGCCATCCGGACCGTCGGCCAGTCATGCTGCCCTGACAGCCTCACACCATGTGATGACAGGAGTATGATCAACACTGATAATCCAGACACCCTGAATTGTCGCCCCAGTCTTCTGAATCTTCACCCCCTATGACCACAAGAGC
The DNA here is from genome assembly GCF_040938575.1 of Ambystoma mexicanum. Lineage (NCBI taxonomy): Eukaryota > Metazoa > Chordata > Amphibia > Caudata > Ambystomatidae > Ambystoma > Ambystoma mexicanum. The sequence continues at coordinate 228,358,533 of NC_090930.1, read as the reverse complement.
CTGCAACGCTATACCTACCCCCCTAGACCACTGCCTCAACTAAGACAATCTGCCCTCTACTCCTTGCATTGTATGTGATATGCCCAACATACTATCCCTGATATATTGACTATGGCTGTTATTGCCCGCAAACTGCATGCCTCACCGGTATAATGACTACCATGACCAACAACAACCAACTAACAATGATCTGTACTCTCTAGGAATTGCACTCACACAATATGCTACCTACATATACCATTGCCTATATACAGTCCTGTAGACTACACTATGGAAACTGAAATTGTACCTATTGCACCTAGTTTATACTGTGATTTTCCTGTCTGCACCTGCATCCTTAGCCCGTATTGTGATTCTTGAATTTAGGTGAACCCTAACTGCTGAATTTGCACCTTCCTGTCTGTACACTGCATTTTTAGCCCGTATTGTGACTTTTGAATCTAGGTAAACCCTAACTGTTGAATTTGCACCTTCCTGTCTGCACACTGCATTTTTAGTCCATATTGTGATTGTTGAATTTAGGTGAACCCTGACTGTTGAAGTTGCACCTTCCTGTCTGCACACTTCATTTTTAGCCTGTATTGTGATTGTTGAATTTTGGTGAACCCTAACTTTTGAATTTGCACCTTCCTGTCTGCACACTGCGTCTTAGCCCACATTGTGATTCTTGCATTTAGGTGAACCCTAACTGTTGAATTTGCACCTTTCTGTCTGCACACTGCATCTTTAGCCCACATTGTGATTCTTGAATTTAGGTGAACCCTAACTGTTGAATTTGCACCTTCCTGTCTGCACACTGCATTTTTACCCCCTATTGTGATTGTTGAATTTAGGTGAACCCTAACTGTTGAATTTGCACCTTCCTGTCTGCACACTGCATCTTTAGCCTAGACTTTGATTTCTGAACTTAGGTGAACCCCAAACTGCCTTGATCTTAGGTGAACCCTTACGGTTGAAACTGCACCCACCCGATTGTACACTACTCCTTCAGTCTATATGGCGATCTCTGAATCTAGGGGAACCCTCACTGTTGAAGCGAGCTACCTGTACACGATATCCCTAGCCCACCATGTGTAAAAACATAAATACCCAGACCCTACTATTCACTATTGGTCTCCTCACAGGTATGGCCTCTGCTACCTCCAGCACAAGCCCACCCACAGACAGAAACATGACACTTACGGCAAGACTACCCCACATTTACGAACCCAAAAGAAATAGCGCAATCAACACTACCAGACTTCTCTCCACCCATGAATACCTGGCTAAGCAAACACAGGAAACTATAACAGACACCCTAAACTCGATTGCCTGCCTACTCCTGCACAAAGAAGCCCCCGAGCCAAAATAGACACACAATTAAAATACCACTTAATCCTAATCCTAAAAGACCCATGACGCTAACTGGGTCACTTATCAATACCAGATGCATTTGCAGACATCCTAAGTAACGGTAGTCTGGACCTACTTGTCATAACAGAGACCTGGCTCCACGAGGGAGCAGGACCGACCCTGATGTTAGCTCTACCTGACAGCCATCAGATCCTCAGAATAGATAGACATAATGACAAAGGTGGCGGCCTACCCATCATCTCCAAAAGTACCCTGCCCATTAGGCTTGCCACCTCACCTCCCTGTGCCTCCTGTGAAATACTCACAGCAAAATTACTGCTATCTAACAAATGCACGATGACCATCTACTAGATTTATAGGCCCCCGGGACCATTAGGAACCTTCGAAGATGACCTTACCAGTCTCATAGTGAATAATACTCAAAGCCACTCCCAAACTTTGCTGATGGGCGATTTCAACATCGGCCTTAATGGCCCAGACAACAAACATGCCCACTCAATAACAGCCCTATTTAACGACCACAGGCTCACCTAAAAAGTCTTCTCCCGGACCCACATTAAAGGCAGAACCCTTGATTGGGTAGCCGATCTCAACTGTAACATTGCCATCTCCGACATCATCCCACAACTTTGGACAGACCACTATTTAATAAACTTCACTGCCACACTTGATCTCCTTAGCCCTAAATCCATCAATATGATACCCCCCCTCCCTACTAGAAGCAAAAAAGACATTACTGTCAAAAAACTCATCCCCATCCTCCTCCCCGCCATTAATAGCCTGGAGAATAACACCGACCCAGACACTTTAGTGGACACCTTTATCAAAGCTATGATCACTACATTAGATACTATCGCACCAACCAAACTGTGCAAAGGTAAGCAAGAAGCGCACTTGAATGCCTGGTTTACACCCCATCTTAAGGACCTAAGAAAACAGAAAAGAAAACTTCAAGTGATCTGGCGTAATGTGCCTACTGACAACAATAAAAATAAACTCACCTGACTCAAAATTCTATAAGAAAGAAATTATCAACACAAAAAAAAGAAAAAACTATTTGATGACAGAATCACAAAAGCTAAATCAAACACTAAGGAACTCTTTTGCATCCTGCACGAAATGGAATGTACTAACATACAAAATGCCCTAAAATCTCTACCCTCCAACTTAAAATAACCAAAAAAAAGGACTCTTTGCCCCTTTCTGATCAACAAACACCATTGCCCACTGAACCTAATACTATTCCACCCTTCAGCTTCAAAACTATCTCAATCATGGATACAGAAAAGGTCATTCTCTCCTTGAAAGCCTCCAATTGCAAGGGCGACAGCTGCCCTGCGCAAATAATAAAAGATGCATCTAGAGATTTAGCCCCTTTTATCTCAAAGCTCATAACCTCCTCCTTCAAATTCAACACAGTACCTACTAACTTGAAAGAATCCTGGGTCCTCCCTTTACTCAAAAAACAAACCCTTGATCCATCCATCCCAACCAACTACAGACCCATCACTACTGTGACTTTCCTCCTCAAAATTATTGACAGAGTGCCCTACTTACAAATTCAAGGCTACCTCGAAGCCAATCATCTGCTAGGCTCTCAGCAATCAGGCTTCCGCCCGCTCCATGTTACCGAAACAACCTTGTTAGACCTCAAGGCCAAAATCGAGGAGCTAAAGGATAGTGGGAAAACAGCGTTGCTACTTCTGCTGGACTTGTCAGCAGCCTTTTACTTGTCGGATCATGCAGTATTCTGCAACCACCTTAGGTTTGCTGCTAACTTCACAGGGGAAGCCATAGCCTGGGTCCAATCCTTTCTAGCCAACCGGACTATGAGAGTTTTATCTACCTCCACCTGCACTGACCCTATCCAAATAACATGCAGAGTCCCACAGGGATCTTGTGTCTCACCCACCATGTATAACATCTTCACCAAGCCACTGTTTGACAAGTTGGACAGACTGGGCGTCACCTACACTAACTATGCAGATGACACCCAGATCCTCATACCCCTTTCGGGCAACTATGAAGCAGACCTGGCCTTGGTGAACAAGATATACATCCTCATTCAGGCATGGATGGCAACCCATGGCCTCTGCCTGAATGACGATAAAACTGAGATCCTGCTCCTCAGATCTGACTCTAACCTAAAAAACTATGCATCCTTTAACATTGACAATAATATCATCAAGGTTATGCCTGAGGTAAAAACCCTAGGATTCTATCTGGAATCTTCTCTCACCTTGAAGAAGCAAGTCAACTCCCTCTCCTCTACAACAGCCTACAATTGCAAATTAATCTGACCCGCCAGACCATTCCTTTCCAGCGCCAGCTGTGTCACCCTGGCTAATGCTCTTATCATGTCTAGACTAGACTATTGCAACGCCCTATACTCGGGAGCCAACAAGTATGTCACTGATAAACTTCAAAGATTGCAAAATAATGCCATAAGAGCAGCACTGAACATCCCATATAGAGAACATATCTCTAAATTCTGGAAAGAGGCCCACTGGCTAAAAATCAAGGATAGAATCTTCCTCAAAACCATCTCTATCACCTCTAAATGCCTAAACAACCTAGCACCTCCTTACATTTTGGATAAAATCTCCAGAAGATCCACTACCCGACCCACAAGATCTGCTAATATGTTTATGCTTGAAATCCCTAGATTTAAACTGACCACGGCTGGAGGAAGCAGCTTCTCAGTCAAAGCTGCTCAATCATGGAACACACTCCCCATTGACCTCAGACGCCTCCTACCATACGCTAAATTTAGAATCAATGCTCTAAAATGGCTTCGCACTAACGACTCATAAACACCTTCTTCCCTACTGACACACTACCCCTCGACACTACCCCGACAATCACTGCACTTAACATCACCATTGTAACTCACACACCGGACCTGTTTGTCCATAGCTGTTGGTTGGTACTTGCTTGCGTTCACTAAATACACGCAATGTTAAGCCCCACCCTTTGTCATGTATCAGACCAGTTATGTCCTCCATTTGCCCGACTGGAAATGTCTGTAATGTATCCTACACTATACTGTATCTGGTATTCACATGTATGTACTGGCCTGCGACAGGCACTGTAACTAAGCTTCAAAACTTCTTGTACCGCTGCGCCCAGCTGCCCAAGGGCTTGGTGCGCATTATCAAATTAATAAACATAAAAACAAACAAACAAACTATTGTAATGAGGCTGAATGGTAGATAACCCATTAGGGCCTAGAGGTTTTGCTAATGATATGCTTAATGAGGTCCACTGATAGAGTCAAAGCCCAGGGGGTTGCTTGACGCGCAAAGAGGATGATGTTCTCAGACTCCCTATACAGTTGCACAAAATGCTTTACCCAAATGTTTTTGGGAAGAGGGTTGCCTAAGGAGTGTTCTTGCTGAGTATTCATCTCATTGATCACTTCCCAGAAATTGCAGAACTCATTCTTAGTTATTATCTCCAGCATGTGTTCTGCCTCATTCTGGAGTAAAATGAATTTATAACTTTTGACCCAATTTTTATACCTCTGCCTAAGTAATCGGACATGTTCCTTTCATTCCACTGCAGCCATACCCCAACCCCCACACCCCCTCCCCTGCTCGGTCCCGTATAGCTCTTCTTAGTGTTTTCTTCTTTTCCTGAATTACAGGGTCAAAGTAATGGGTCAGTGGATTTGTTGATATCCTATTTCCCACAGGAACCCCCTAAATTCTATCAACACATGCCTGAAATAATAGAGGTGCCATTGCTTCCCTCTTCTAATCTAATGAAATAGAATGAAGAAAAGTGTTAATATTGGCATTATAATTGCCCACATTTCCTGCCTGGCTAATCTATAACTGCCTGCATTATCCACAATGTTACTTAATATGTTGTTCATAGCACAGGCAACCTCACACTTCATACAAGCTGTAAGCATGTTGTGATCACTCCCGGGGTATCTCTAATACTAAATAACACATGAAATGTTATCAGATAGTCAAAGAATTAGGTTTTCTCTCCTAATGACCGTGTAAACTCTGGAGGTACATCCTCTCCGATGGCACCATAAGCCATCTTTAGGTTCCAGATGTCAAAGGAGTCGACCCATTGCTTACCCTCCATTCTTGTTCTGCTTTTTAGATTGTAGTCGTTATTCATTAACAAGTTGTTATGATGGAGAGCAGCAATACAGTTGGCGTTAAAAAAATGGGTTTTGGCAACATAATTTGAACAGCCAGTAAGCCATACGTATTGTTAGATATGATCTCATGGCTTGCTATTATGGTTTTCCTGATGGCTACAATAAGGCACCCTTATGCACGACCTCCCATGCCCTTGACCACCTTCTGCTGAACAATGGTATAACCATTTAGCTTCATCGCCTCAGTTAGCCATACATTCTGCAGCAAAATTATGTCAAAGCTGTATATTTAAAAAAAAAAATGCATTTGCATTTGTATAGCGCACTTGCAGCCCGGGGGCATCTAGGCGCTGTTACAAGAATTTGTAGGAAGTTTTGAATCATAGGTGACCAGAAGTCTCTTGGTTACAGACACACAAACTATAGTTACATACAGATGCAGGGTAGGAAACTTACTTTTACAGATTGATAGCATTTACATTTTAGACAAAAAGCTTGGTTTTACTATGTTTGCGGAATGCTTGGTGGGACTCGATCATTCTAAAGTGAGTGGGTAGTACGTTCCAGTGGGTGGGGGCCAGAGTGGGAAAACTGGAGCCCCCGGCGTCGACTTTTCACGTTTTAGGCATGACAATCATGTTGGAGTAGCACTTCCTTAGGGGTCATGTGGCAGTGTGCTTGGTGATTCTTTGGGCCAGGTACGGGGGAGGAAGTTCATGGAGGAATTTGTGAGTGAGGGCAAGGGTTTTGAAGACAATTCTCTCTTTGACCGGGAGCCAGTGCGCCTGTCTTCTCACTTCAGAAATGTGGTCTTTTCTTGAGGTTCCTGTGGCCGCCCTTAGTGCGTTATTTTGGATCAGCTGGAGTTTGGTAACATTTTTGTTGGAGGTCCCAATGAGTAGGGCATTGCAATAGTCCAGTCTTGCTCCAATTATTGCCCTGGCAATGGTGAGGCAGTTCTGGCGTGGATGGAAGGATTCTGACAGCGATGAGAACCTTGGAGTAGTAGGCTGATGAGGAGGTCATGGCATTAACCTGTCTATCCATGTTCAGATCGGAGTCCAGGCAGACTCTGAGTGTTTAAACGTTGTTGGAGACCTTGATGGGAATATTATCAATAGTGAAAGAAATGTACTATTAACCGAGGTTACCCAGGGTAGTGGGTGACCCTATGAGCAGAAGTTCAGTTTTTTCTCTGTTGAGGCAGAGCCAATTATCTGCCATCCAAGATTGGATGGTGGAGTAAATGCTGGTGAGTGTGTTTGTATATGCTAAGTAGTCCCCCACAAGCGGGGGACTATGCAAATATATGATTTAAGTTCTTTCTCTTGTACCTAAAAAGCTGTTAAATCCCTGGGAATTCCAACTCAATATGGCTTATTTCCTGGAAACAATTGGGGCAGCTAAAGCCTTGTACCATATTCACCAATGTTCCTAAAAGGTCTTCCAAGAGGTGTCTAGTCATTGCATCGAATTAAAAAACATTGAATGCCTTGACATCGAAAGAAATGCATTGAAAAAAAGCATTGAATGCATTTTTTTTAAGGTAAAGGGTTTATTTTAATTATAACGTGTTTTAAAGGTTAGAAAAGGGGGATTAGAGGGACCCCCATTAAAAAAAGAAAATAAAATGCATTCAATGCTTTTTTTTCCATGCATTTTTTCGATGGCAAGGCATTTAATGCTTTTTAATTTGATGCACTGACTATAATCAAAGAAATTCTGGCAACCATTTCCAGTCGAGCTGACTGCTACTAGGAAGCGACCGTTCCATCTGTAAGAATTGCACTACCCTGCTGTTCTGTTTACCCCTGGTACAACTTACTCGCATAGGATGGTGGAAACCCAAATCATGGGACCCTAAACACTGCAGTGGGCCCTCATATATGTCACCCAAGTCACCGCAGTCAACAAAAGATAGATTGTAGCCCAATATTTGAAGAAAATCAAGTTCTACCATGATCATTTGGACTATGACCTGTGATTTAAAATCCAATTGCATATAGTTAAATCATCAAATGGGAAATAAACCCTGTGGATGTGTCAAGATGCAAGTAGGCGTAACTGAGGTATTTCATGTAACAAATAGATCACATTACCCCTATTCAGCACAATATTAAAGTTATCCTATTTTAGTCTCCCCAGAAAAAGTCTTGTTGGTGTTTCCCTAAATAAATGCGACCCCGGGACCATTGAGCCCTGCACTGACAAAGGCAGAGTGTAATTAACGGGGCACCTCCAGCTTTAAATAATGAATGGGGCCCGGAGGCGCAGGGTGTTGGATTGCTCAAATCTTGATCTCCACTCCGTATGTGTGCCTCTGGGAACACACCAGGGTGGGTGAAGAGCCCGTGAGAAAGTGTCCTCAAGGAGAGTAATCTGACGGTTTCCCAAGTAAAAATTCTTGGGTTCCCCTCCCCGGGCATTGTAATTGGTTATTTATAACGTGCTCAATACCCGGAGGTTTCTAAATGCGGACTCGAGCATCATACCTGTGTTGCACTGCTTTGTCTTGCTTCCAAGGAGAGCACGCTGCCCTTGAGCTATCCTCCTGATCACCATCACATCATTCTACTTCTTGATCATCAGAACATCTTTGGAAAAGCAGCTCCCATCTCGATGCCTCTCCAATGTTAGCTAATTGTGTATAATAGTACTGTCCCTGTTCTTTAGATGTTCCTTAAAAGGGGCTGCTGAGTAGGAGATCGATGTAATGCTAGCCCCATTAAAAAAGGTCCGGGATTCGTCCGTACTGGAGTCCTTGAGTTCACTGCCTTGTGCAACACACAGTATAGTGTCTTGAATGTTGGAAGAGCATTGAGAACGGGACACCCTTCCTTGGTTTTCCATGTAATTGATCATTTGAGGGTGAAATCCCTCAGGGTAGTAGACAGCTGTTGAGCTAGGGCGATGCTGTTCAGTCAAACCAGCTGGCCACCCAAAATTACATTGGGAGCTAGTATCCCTTCTCAATGTCTCCCCTCCTATTTCAACCACTGCTTGCCATTGCTTAAACTTGCTGCTTCCAAAAGAGAACATCCCATTGTTATGTGCTCCTGGGTTCAATTGGCCTTCATTGTGCTTATCACATTGTGTACCCATTTCCCCTGAGGCTACAGACATATTACTCACTACAACAGTTTTAGTGACATGTCTCTCGGTCTGTGCAGCCATTGGTATGTTTGTAACACGTGACTCTGTGGTCAGAGGTCAAGGGTGAGCTGTGGGAGTTATCTCTTCAGGTTGTCATCCAACAGAGTCTAATTCAATTGTCTCCCTCCCAAGATCTTGTACCGAGTCACTACTGTCCACCCACACCCCATTGGGCCATAACTGAAGCTTCTTCCATTATGTGAAGGTTACAGAGCAGCTTCTTAGAGATATACCTACTGGCTTTCTTATCTTTTTTCATTGTCCTATGTGTTTCCTTAATAGCCAGGCCATCAATTCCTACAGGTGGGGCACAGGGTTCATTACATGCAGAACTGTTACAAAATCTGTATCGCCAGGTTTTCCCCCCAGGGCCCCAAAGCCTCCTAAAGGTCAATAACAGAGTTATGAACCATTTCCAAATTGATCTTAATGTTGGTAAGTTGGAAAATGTGCACAGTCAACTCAAGTCGGATATTGTCATAAGAGGATGATTGGGAGCTCAAACCTATATTTAGGGCTGATATCAGCCTGGCCTTGTTAAGCAGATTTCTAAGTGGGTGGTGCAAATATTGCTGCAGAGCTGTAGGAATAGTCACTGTGTCATCCACCAAAGAGCTTGTCAGACTGTTTGGGTGCACGGTAAGGAGAGAAGGGAAGTCATCAATTTCTATTGGAATATTGAGGTTCTCTAGTCTGTCAATATGAGTTTCATCATTGGTAGCTTTGCCAACAGGTGAGCCCAATTCCAAGACACTCTGGTCACTGATAACATTCTTACATGGGGTGACCAATCCTTGCCCCGATGTTGCCACTGCTTGAGGCCTAAGGTCAGTGCTCGGGGATGTTCCAGATTTCTTGTAGTAATCAAGCATAACTTTCTTAATGCCCTTTGTAAAAGGGGTAGATGGTGTAATTTTCATAATTCCCTTTCAGGAAGGAGTCGGACAGGATGTCATATTCTTTATGATATATAAGGAATGAATAGGGAAAGGCCTCACTCGAACCCCGTTCATGTGAGCACCTTCTGGCATGTCGCTGTCATGATGTGGTAGGGACAAACGTAGGCTGATGTTCAACAGATAATGGCCCTACACTGCCCCCAGCAATTTTGGCAACAGGGTTCCCGATCACTTCCCTCAGTGGTGTCAAGTAAGCAGCTATTTGGTACCGGGACGTCATCACGTTCACATTAAAGGAGAGCACCGCCACATGTCCAACGCCATTAATCTGGGTAAAATTCATGTTACCTACCACCAAGTCATCGAGTCAGCTAGCCCTCCCAACTATTGAAGCATATGTGGCCTCTACCAAAGGAGGCTGCTGGATAATGCATGCCGCTGCTTGGTGTGCTACAGATGGAACCTCAAAGTTTACTGTTTGTGTGTCCATGTCGCACTCCAAGGTAAACAATGGGGAAAGAATGTTAGTGCTAGAAGCCCCCAAATCTTACTGGCTGCCTGTCGTAGCCTCGGTGGTCCAGTCTCCATTGAAAACTGTTTCAATGGTTCAGTGGTTAATACAGTAGTGTTTTTGTCATTCAGTTTAATGCTTGAAACCATGACCTCGGCCTCATGCCGCTCCACACTATTAGTGGAGGCCTTACTCAGCGTGTTTGCTTCAGGTGATTGTAAAATCATAAAATAACCAATTTGACCTGAGTCGTTATGTTGGAGAGGCGGGGGGCGGGGGTTTGGTTGCTTGTGCTGGCAATGTTATCCCTGGCCAACGTCCTCACACCCCCAAAATTGATTCTATAATCTTTATTAATGCGTGCTCTGCTCCCAAACCTTCCTCGTCCATTACTGGATTGCTTCTCAGGTTGTAGTTCTTTGGCATAATGCACAAATGCAATTCTTCCAACAGACACAGGAGCATATAAACGGGAGCAGGCAAAAAGAAAACAAGTGTAGGCAGTGATTTACTATACGTGGGGATGCATTCCTCCTTCCAACAGCTTATCCCGACACTGGCACTGATGCACTGTGCGCGCTCGCACCGCGAAACAGTTTTTACGTTCAACCAAGGGGGCTGGGATTTCGCACCCCTGCAAACAGGCTGGAGGAGTTAAAGTAACAGGTTCCTCTTGTCCCTTTTTAGAGTTGGGTGGTGAACAGACCTACATTTGAGACAAGATGCACCCATTTTAGGGCATGCATTTTGTTCTGGGCATGGACTTTTTAGTGCATGTTGTCTCCAGTTTAAAGCCGGGTGGAGCAGAGAGCTTCTGTCAGAAGTAATTGCCCCAAGGGCTCATTCTAATGTGGAAGACAAGGAGGCGTTATGTAACGAAGGGTCCCGCTGATATGCTGCACACAGGTTCACTATGTGTTGCTGTGCTGGTGCTCCTTCACAGCTATAGTGGCTACTGGTGTTGCACAGGCATAGGAATGGCGAAGAATGTTGGTGGGTGCAGTGGGTGGCATGGCCCCACCCGTGGATTGAATGCTGCGGAGTGTGGTAGGAGAGTGGGGGACTGTGGGGTCCTTGTAGTAGGCTGTTTTGCTTAACGTGGCCTGTAGAAATCAGGCAATTTTGTCTCAGGCTGCCCCGCATTAAAATACTGCAGACTGGCAGATCTGGCGGTTTAAATAGGTGAATTGGCTGCCTGGGGCCTTTTATCCTCAGTGAAGGGGAGATGTCAGAAGTAGCGGCTATGATGGCTATGGTGACTTCAGTGCTGTCCTTCAAAGATGGTAATTTGCTAATGTTAACACTGGCTATTAAATCTTTCTATGACTATTTGTTCCCCTGAAGAGCATAGGTGTTTCATCACCATTGCCTATCTTTGAAATTTTGTCGGCGGTGCTTATGGGGTTTTGCCCTTTGCAGGCTCTGCATTCTGCACCTCTGTTGTCATAAAACACGCCATCCTAACCCATTGATTTACCATCATTACATTTGAGCTGGTGGTAACTCCTGCAGATTGGTACTTGTGAAAATTACTCTTGCTCTAATCAGTAGATCACTATTTGTGATTATAGGACTAACTCCTTCAGATCGTCTCGACTCCTGTTCCTTAACGTGGCTATTTCTTCTGAATGGCGCCTACTCACATTAGCTATGGCCATTGCATGTCATTAATAGCTACTGGATAGCCACTTTGTGTTCCCTTTTACTGTTTTGGGCCAGCTATTGGTCTTTCTTTTTGCTTCATATGGCTATTTGTTTTAATTTTGCCACTTAATTACATGTTATCTCTGTTCAATAGTTAAAATTTGAGGAATATGAGTGCTTTATCAAAGTAGGTCAAATCACAATAAAGCCATTGATATTGCGTGGCAGGCAGCAATGGCTCGAGCAGAGCTCACGCTCTACTCCTCCTATCCTGTCAGGCATCTCGGAATATTTTGATACACAGACAGCGCTACACTCTCACCCTGAGAACCCCTAAACTTTGGTCATGGGTTATCTTTGAGTCAGGCAGTCAGAGAAATAATCATCTTTCCCAGCTTGCCTGACTGAATTTGGTGTGGCAAACTCTGCAGTATGCATTCCAACTGAGGCTCTCACGCCCCCAGCCATGCCTCCCATGGGTGCAATTACCACTGTTTACCACTGTTCAAAGACATTGGACTGGGGGTTCTCATTCACACCATAGAACTGTGGAGGCAGTTGACACATTGAATCTCAAATACCTTTACATTAATGAATCAGAGACAATAGGTGGTTAAGGTGTTTTGTCAGCGACAAATACATTCATAAGATAGGAACCGGTCAAGACATAACTGAATAATATAAAGACACCCAACTAAACCCGCCCTTTCAGATTTTTTAAAACATCACCCATTCCACCAACAATTTAAGCCTCTTGCAATCACCATCCAATGCTGACTGATGAATCCTTTATTTTGAGGCATGTTAGGCACAAATATGCAGGAGCTGTCAAGAGTTGTGAGGTCACCCAAACCATCAATGACATTTGTGATGTTATCTTTGATGTCATGGGTGTCAGTCTTAGCAGTTCACGGTGGTGGCGCGAGTTTTGGTTGATTAGCTTACCATAACTGGCAGATTTCTATTTTTTTTTTGTTGGTATTACTTGTAACCATAATATGGATAGATTGTTATTAGTCCAAAGTAACTATAACGCCCCTTTAACAAAGTTTTTGCACTGAATTTGATAGGCATTTTTAGGGCAACTTAACCATAATGTCCCTTTAACAACATTTTTTCAATGAATTTCATAGGTTTTTACCAGGATACCCTTAGTTTGTGCAGATGTACCATACAACATACTGAACCCGCTGACTCCATACTGATGGGTTCAGTGTCCGCGACTATGCTATTGTCCGCGGACACTGGGTAGCATCCACACTGCCCAAAAGCACAGGGGGTATCTTACAATGTTGTTACGTACAATAAACACACAGAACATGTTGAAAGTGCACCATGTAACTGAATTACAAAGATGAATAAACTAGGTCTACAAACTCTACACTTACGAAAACCGTAGTACAATACCATAAGATATGCAACATAATAGAACACACCAAAATCAAAAATAACCTAAGCCTCCAGCAGAATTACCTCACTGCTGCTTTATACAGAAACTGCAAACCAACTGTTAACAGCACACCTGCAAAGCACTAACAGCGCAACTGAACAACAAACTGGTATGTGCACTACATTGATTACTACAGCAACACACTTTGTTCAATATACTCCACTGAAAAAAACATTTCTTTTTTTTTTACACACAAATGTCTAGCACCCTGGAGTGGCTTGAAGAAAATGTTCCTTGGGATGAAGTAAGTGAAAAGGGTGATACTATTGGTACACAGTACAGTTTCCAAAGTAAACCAATGAATACACATGGTTTCAAATGTAACTAACACATTTTCTTTTGTTTAACAGTGCATACAAAAAGTAACAGCAATGCCCCAGAAACAATACATCATGTACAACTGCAAACCAAATAGAACAATAAAGTGACAATGTGCCAAATCATCTAGTGCACCTGGAAGAAAACATTTATCAATTATTGAAAACTTTTGCTGATTTGAAAGACTTTGTACAAAGACATATCATGGAGAAAATTAAATATCAATGCCCCACCTGCACCTGTACCCCTTCTCCCTGCCCCAGCTAGCCATCCCCACAATTTACCCATCACCAGAAATGTTACGATGGAACCTCAATCCCTTCCTCCCCTTCCACTCAAGCTCTAGAAAACCCCAATTCCCCTGCATATGTGTCAATTTCTGCTTTCCCCACTCTTTCATAATTTGAATATGTATATTTTTGTAAAATGCGATTGTCTGGAATGTCCGCAATTACCCAAAATGGAGGTGTCCTACGGACACTTAATCTGTCCATGATGTCTGCAATCAAAATGGAGGTGTCTGCAGAACACCAAGCCTGTCCGCATGTCTGCAAAGTAGTGACACACCTTTAATTAGTTCAGGGACCCTAGCCCTGTCCGGAGGACACCTAAACACATGCGCATCCCACTTTGGGAGTCATACGAACATTGCACCTGTCCAGAACTGTCCGCTACATGTGACACACTTTCAATTAGTCCAGGGAGCCCAACCCTGTCGGTAGAACACCTATGCACATGCGTACAACCCATTGCACACAATAGGTGTCCTATGGACAGTTAACCTGTCCGGGCTGTCTGCAAACAAAATGGAGGTGTCCATAGAACCCTGAGCCTGTCAGCATGTCCGCAAAGTTGTGACAGGCCTTTCATCAGTTTGGGGTCCTTGGCCTTGTCCGGAGGTCACCTCGATGCATGTGCATCCCACTTTTAGGGTCCTACGAATATTGCACCTGTCCGGAACTGTCCATCCTACATGTGTTGCGCATTTAATTAATCAAGGGAGCCCAACCCTGTCCGTAGAACACCTATGTGCATGCGTACAATTGATCCCGCGCAATAGGTGTCCTACGGACACCCATCCCAGCTGCAAATGTCCGCAACTTCACCATGTGACCGCACCCATGCTCAGTGTAGGCCTGTGTCCATGGGCATTGTCCGGGCCCCCAGACACTGAAAAAGTGCTCATTTGAGGGAAACTTTGGGGAGCTTTTTGAGCCCTCCTTCGTGTTTGAAGTGTCCACAGAGCACGTGGCTGTCTGCAGAGAGCTCCCCAGCACCCCTATAAAAGGTCACACCCCAGTGCTGCAACTCATTCTGTTTGAGGATTCCAGGACAGAACATTGCTGCAAATTGCTGGTTTCCTCAAATTGTTTTTCCTGCACATCAAATGGCAACTATCAGTACTCATTCTGCTGCTGCCTCTGCTTCAGCACCACCCCCACCACCTCCACCACCACCACCTTCCCAAGAGCCTGGAGAGGGGAACATGTGTGGAGATGTAGAGAGGGTTGAAGAGAAAGATGAGGATCAGGTAGTGGAAGTTCTTACTACTGCCTGCCAGGGTGTGGAGTCTCTTTACCACCATTGGAGGGGTACCCAAGGCACGTGCAGACAAGGTGTGCTGCACTGAGTGCAAAATGGTGCTCAGTCATGGCAAACCAAGTCTGTACAGCTACAGGATCATCTCCATGTGGCGATACCTGATGTGCAACCACAAGTCGGCAGTTCAGAGGGTCGTCCCCTTTGAACAAAGTAGTAGGTTGAGTTCCTCTACAGCATCCCCCATATCCGCTCCTGCCACCAGAAGAGACACTCCTGTGGGACAGTGCATTCCTGGACCAGCCACGCAGGCCATACGTGATGCAGCAGACCCTTGCCTTTCGAGGGTCACTGTATTGTGCATGTACTGTGGTGCGGTACTCTGCAGGGGGGAACCATTTCGGAGTGCTTTCGAGGCTTCAGTCTGGGAGCATGAGAAAGAGTGCTACCTACCAAAGTGAGGCCCAGCAAACATCTTTCTCTCTCCACTTGCCCTTTCTTATCCCTGTTGTTGGTGCCTGTTCCCTACCCTACCCTGCCTTTCCTTCCTTTCCTTATGTGTCATATTTAAAAAAACTAAAAATTGCATTCTCAGCATATTCATTTCAAGCGGCTACTATTTCACGTAGCTCACGTCGGGAATAGGGCCAAGTCCAATAATCTAACACTATGTATTTGACTATGTCCTTTAAACGTATGCACCCACCAGTAGGGCACTCAATGGGTGGATACCATACAGTCCTATGTGATTCTAAAAAAAGTGTCCCTACTTGTCTCTACAGGAGCGATGTTCTATTGATTTCAAATGCGCCAGCATTTAAATGAAATTCCACACCAATAGATCTGGTTTGTGAAGGAAGAGAGGGGTAAGACCATTTTTCCTTGGACTTTTGATGCTAGTATTCACAATTGACTCCTTCCCACCACCCCCGCTATTTTTGGTATTAATACCTCTGGTCCTTTTCGACAGATTGGACTTAGACAGGATCATTGTATCCCCTGGTCCAGACCATTTAGGAGTCCAGACGATCTGCAACCCCACACCATGATTTCTATTGAAAACGGTAAGATTTGCGGATCAGTCTCCTCATGTAGACATCCATTATCTAATCATGCATATGTTGCTAATGATTAACAAGTCTATATTTTTGCCAAACCCCCACACACACTCCTTACATGCTTCTCTGTCTGATTTTTCTGACAGAGTCCACAGGAAACTCCCATCATAACTTGCTTCATCCTGACAAAGGCTGACAAACCAGCAGCTACATAATTCAGCTCTACACAGTTGTGTTGACTATATGACTTTAAGTCCCCGTGTCCAATTTACACACTGTTTTAGAATTGTGTATTGAAGCACCTTGTACTGTTATTTTATTATTTGTTACCCATGTGATCCTCCTAGGTTCTCATGGTATGTACATGTTTTGAATAACAATCTGAGGTATTGACTCTGGGTGAGAACTAATGGTACCATATGTTGATATTATATGTAAACTACTGAGATTCCTGTGACAGCTTTGAAGTCGAATATCACTTTGCGTTATATATTAAATTTATATAACAATCAGAAACCATTGTGGCAATGTGATAATCCATTATAGGAGTGAATTTATTGGGTTCTGTGACACTGCTCATTTGCGTTTTACTTATTGTGTACCTACCTGGGTAGAGGAGGGTCGTAACCAGGAGCCCTATATATTATAATTGCTATGCAGCTGTTTCAAAAGGTGGAAGAAAGAGATGAAGTTTTACAGTCAAGTATTACAAATCTTTTAGCAAACATCTGTGGTACGAAAGAATACTGGTTCCATCGTCATTCAGATGTATGCTGCATGATATGTAACCTTGGCCCACCCACATGGTTTGTGACGTTAAGTTTTGCAGAATACACATGGGAAGACTTGCACAATTTCCTACACATAGCAAACGAAAACAAAGCAAATATAGACATAAAAACACCAGGAGAACTCTGCTCTCTTGATCCTGTAAATGTAATAAGGTGCTTCCATCATAGCTTTATTGACATAATATGAATATCAAGCCAGAGCAGCACCACACATCCATATGCTTTTGTGGATTAGAGATGCTCCTAAATTTCATCAGGACAGTAATGACACTGTTTTGCAGTTCATTCACAAATATGTCACTTACACATAGCGGCCTACGCACACATATTTTGCAATTTCAAAGACACAAGTGTGGCAAGTATTATCGCTGTAAATATAAAAACAAAGGAAAATACTACACCAAATGCTGCTTTGGTTTCCCTAGACCAGTTTTAGCAACAGGCCAAGTGAACAGCTTCATGTCTTCGGTTAGACACAGTGTCAAAGGCAAAACATCTAAGAACACACACTGCATAAAAGGAACAGAAGGATCAAAGTACATCAATGATTACAATATAATCATTGCCCTCCTATGGAATGCAAATACAGATGTGCAGTACATTGCAGACAATTCCACAGCAAGTGCACAATATGTCATAGCCTACTTAACCAAAGCAGAGAAAACCGAGCTGAAAGACCTCTGGGATAACATATCATCTGACAAAACACTGTCACAGATATTGTACAGCTTCGGCATAAAAATATCTCTCCCATAGAGAATGTGGCTGCTACAAAGCCGCAGACCGTTTAACTGGCACTGCCTCATATGAGAAATCTGAAACATAGTGTGGCTAATCCTTGGTGCTGCTGCATCCAGAAAAAGAGTTCTCAAATTTATTTATTTGCATTTTTAAAGTGCTCACACTGCTCGGGGCATCGAGGTACTGTTACAGAATTTTGTGTTTGTTGTTGCATATTTATAACACGCTTAAATACCCACAGGTTTCTAAGCACGGACCCGGGATCGAACCCGTGTTGCTTCGTGTCGTCTTGCTCCCAAGGAGCGCACAATGCCATTGAGATATCCTCCTGGGACATCATACCAAGACATCGAAGCACATTTTGAAAAACAACTTACTGGACAAATGTTTATCAAATAGGAGTACTGCTTTGGAAACCATGTGTCTATACCACATAGCCCAAAACTTCACATAGAAAAATAATATCAAACCAGATGAGAAAAAAATACATAGTCAAAGGTTGTGAGGGCAGCCTGGTTAAACTTATCAAATGCAGCCTGATTAATCACATGAAACCGTCATTAAAAACCGTTCAAAATAAAGAACTTTATTACAAGGCCCTACTGCAACTGTTTCAACCATGGAGAAGAGAAGAAAATGTATTAGATACCCATGCCTCCTATGAAGATGCTTTCAATGAAAATGAAAGCACTGTAACAGATATACATTTTATGCAGTACAAAACCATGTTGGACAATGAACACCAGTGAGAAGAAGAACTCCAGGCACAACTAAATATAGACACTCCTGACAACAGTCAACCTTCTCTAACAGGAAGCCAAGAACCACTTGGACAGTCACTCATAGTATATGAGGCAGAATTAGTCATGACTGAAGTAGAAAACACCATGTATCAGTATGAGCAATCTACAGAAGACTTTGCTATACTCAAATCACAATTAATCAATGAACAGTGTAGCATTTTCCTAGAAGTAACTAAACAAATTGACATGGCATGCAGAATGAAACTAAAATGTGTACCTCTCAAGACTACAAACCTATACTGCTGTATGTAAGTGGTCAAGCTGGTTCAGGCAAAACATTCTTAATAAAAATCAGCAAGTTCCTCCAACAATTGACAAACAACAAATGTTCAGCTGTTGTAACTGCCCCCACAGGTTTAGCTGCATACAACGTAGGTTGGGTCAATGTACACTGATTGCTACTCCTTCCAGTAGAACAACAAAACAAATTAGACTACTATAAACTTTCAGCTGAAGATGCTATGGTACTACGCAGAGTTTTGAAACAAATGAAAATGCTCCTAATAGATGAGGTGAGCATGGTCTCCAACTTAATGCTGGCTTTGATTCACCTCAGATTGCAAGAGGTCCTCAAAACAGACTACGAAGAACTCTATGGAGGAAAACACAGTATTGTTTTCAGAGATCTTCTTCAATTAACACCAGTGAAAGGTGAACCTATGTTTAAAACCTTAGGACACACACTCTGCCATAAAACTCTTGGCAGCATAGGAAATGTAAATCTTTGGCAACATTTCTAATACAAAGAACTAACTGAAAACATGTGTCAGTCTGCAGACCTCACCTACGCCAACATTTTGAAAAGTATTTGGATTGGTGTACTATCTAAGGAAGCACAGTCGATATTAAATACCAGATGCATCCATGAGCTATACGGCCATAACACATGTGCTACTAATGTCATGGAACAATTAGAACACAAAAATGTAAACTGTATGCCCTTGATGCCAACTCTTGTGGGCTGTGCACAATTCAATGAAATAATGCTGAAAATGAAATGCAACCAATAGTGCAAATTTACTCCATGGACAAATCGGACGTGCACGGTAAGACGCTACCCATGTGTCAATAAGCCACAGCACGACTAAGTACCTTAGAAAAGGCTATCTCTAACATCGCTGGTTTAGAGAAAATGTTAACATTGTATTTTAACTGTAGAGTGATTCTCAAGCGTAACCTTGATGTAGAGCAAGGACTAGTTAATGGAGTAATGGAGCACTTGGTACAGTTGTTGGCTTCCAAAACATAACCACGTGACAACAGCATTCAGTTTGTCAATATTCACTTTGATAAACTTTCAGAAGTTTAAAGGATAGGACTCTCAACAACCCGATTTGTTCTTTTCGAAGACATGTTTGTACGCATTAAAAGCAGCTGGTACTTCATCAATTACCACAACCAAAGCAGGATCTACTCACAAAAACAAATAATGCATACTGAACTGCACAAACAAAGCTAACTACCCCTTCAAAGAAACTATTTGCACTTCCATCAAATGACTCAGACACAGAACTGTCTGGTCCATTCAAATTCAAATTTTCCAATACAACTGGTGCAAAACGCTATGCAAATGTTCTATTCCAATTGCCACCAATTGTTGAAAACATTTACTTAAAAGGCACAGACCAATTGTTTTTGAAAATGTTAATCCTTCACAGAAATGCAACAAACAATGCTGACAACACTTAAAGTGTTTCAGAAATAAGGCAAGCATTGGACTACTGTGCAGGAATGGTGAGATTCATTAAAAACACACAAGACAATCCACAAGAATTCCTAATGTACTTACTACAAGTACTGGAAAACAAAAACATACCTATAAATTAAATCTTCCAGATTTCATACATGTGGAAACATACATGCAGTCCCTAGAACCATGTAATGCACATGCAATTCTTTAATGAGTGCATTGTGTATGTATCTATATCTAACTGTGAATCCATTCCATTTCAGCAGCTCGTACAAAATGCAAACCATGGTATATTATGTACTAATTGCAATTCCGATATTAGGTCCACCTTACAGATACAGTCACATAGTGAATACGTAATAGTAATGCTTTTGAGTTATAATGCAGATGGTACCAAAACAACTGCAAGCTGACTGGCTTCACACATGGACAGGTACCTTCACAACAGTAGGCATAATCGACCATGCAAGAGTCATAACCAATGTAGGTCACTATACTGCATACATTAAAAAGAAATGTGGATGGTTTGAATGTAATCATACTTCTATTACTCTGAAACAGAGATTACCAGCAAATCTTGAAAATGCTTACTTAATATTCTTAAAACCAAAATGTATTCACTAATCTGAGTATGAACCTCTACAAAATGTCCTGAACAACCTTTAAACCCAGAAACTGGTAGAATAAGGAAACAACTATCTAACGTTGAAAATGTACATCCACCAACAAGAAAAGACATGCTTGAAAACATACCCTGCAGAAGTGAACAACTGTAAACAGTTAGAATACGCCAACTGGTATCTAACTGCAACCATAATAGTATAATATATGTTTTTTCCGAGGAAACCCTGCAACACTTATTACATATAAACATACCCTCAACAACTTCGAAACTATCAACACATAGAATACGCCAACAGGTATCTAACTGCACCAAAATTCTGCAACATTACTGTGCAATACCACAGTACTTACAAAAGATCAACAACCAAAGAAATAGGTGAATGCTGCTAAAAGGCACCAAGAAATAAACAATTGGAATACACCAACTGGTATGTAACTGCCACAATACTATCACCACTTCCAAACCAAAACCCATACACCTTTTCAATTTCTCCTCCTACAATCGACCACTGAAAAATACTGTGCCATATTACAACAAACAAATGTAGAAAGGGGTTTTTAATCATGCATGTATTATTTTTTTCCCCACAGACCAAGTGATTATGCAAACAAACACAGGAACTGAGCACATTGCACAGTACAATGGTTTGATGCATAGTACTTGTAAAATACTAACTATGAGGGTCCACAATGTACACAGCTGTCTGCTATGCAATGCAATAACACATTACAAAGTACCAACCCTAATATGTGATCTTTTTTCTATAACAGAGAATGAAAAAAAAATGCTACATTTTCCCATACCATGCAAAGAACTGCATAAAGCTTCAACAATGCAAACAGTAAGTATGCAATGATTGGTGTCACAAAATTCAGTGCATGCCTGTATTATACAACAATGATAGTAGCCAGCCATACAATATCATACACCCAACATTCTGAACACAGTCCAACAAACTGCCATACACCATGTCCACTTTTCTACAAATACTATTACACTACTTGCAGCTAGTGAACAAACTCTTCAGTACATACCCCCTATGCAATCCACAAGCCACTGTCAAAATGTGTGCTTGCATGGCTGCGTTATGCTGCAATGGTTGTTGCCAGAGCCTAGAGTCTTGGGTGCATGGACTCCGGCCTATGGCCTCCAGCCCTGCATCCAAGGCTCTAGGCCCTGGCCACAACCACTGCAGTATAACACAGCCATACAAGCAAACACCTTCCAGCTGTGAGGGATTTCAATCAGGCACACACCCAAGTCTCGCCTAGCATGTACTACGCAAATTAAACCCTTATTTATTTGTGTCTATAAGTTTAATATTCTGATTGATATACCACTCATATCACACTCTTCTCAAACTACCCCCCAGGTCACACTGAACCAGGAATCAGGATAGTTTGCAAAGGTAAATATGTATTTATTTATTTTAATATTCAAATCACACATAGGTTTACTATAGATAGGTATACGGGGCAGCAATCACCCAAAGGGTGACAATACAATTCAAAAATATAAGTCAAGCAATTTAATTCACTTATAATGAGGCAAAATAGAAAACTCAGGGAAAAAGAACAGTCTTGTTTTGCACACAGATAGTGTTTAGGTTCATGTTCCCCCTGCAAAGTTTTGTTTAAATACAAATGAGCAATCCTACAGCAATGTGAGTAATCAGCAGGTTTTCGGGAATGTCTAGAGTTATAGGCAATCCTCCCTCCCACACAAGAGAGAAAACCTTATTTTGGCAAATGACACTTTGAAATGACAGGTGAAAATGGCTTGTTGAAATACAGCAAAATTGTCAAAATGCTAAAATGGAGACAAATTCTAAAGAAAGCAACACTAATCAGGCCCTAACATGCATGGGCTATAATATACCCACAAGATCTACTTCAGATCAGGATGGGATGGAAAAGCACTTTGAAATGTGCAAAATACATGTGTACTTTGGCTTAAATTAAAAAAACACTGTTCCGCAATGTGGTTTTTAGTTGTGGGGATAGCTAAGGATGTTAGGTGTCAGTGGGAGTTGAAATGGTGTTTCTATCTTTAAAACTGAGGGAGTTATAGAGGTTTTAGCGAGAGGTGTTTTTCGAAAATAAAGGCTTGAATTTGGACAAGGACTTCAGTTTAAAACCAGGAAATATGGATTATGTTTTTACTCAAGACTAGAGTATTCAAACTAGACAATCAGGTTGGGACGAAGTAAGCTCTGAGATGGATTCATGACTTTAGTAACAGATCCCAAGCACCTTCCCCACACAAATAAAAATGACTATGAAAATGACACTTTAGCAAATAGACAGGATAGGATAGCACTAAAAATGTTGACACTGTTACTAGTTATGAAAGTAGTAATAGTTCAGAGATTAGGGTGGAACAAATAAGGCAAGGTATATAATAGTTCACTAGCGTCCTGTTAATACTCACAATCCAATGGGATTTAAGCTTTTTAGACCATCAAAGCTCTGGTCAATTGGATCATGTCTATCAGGGAAGGACAGCACATCAGCTAGACCGGTCACCGGAACTGCACAGGATCTGCCTTTCTTGTTTCTGGATATTTCAGATCAGCGGGATGGCGAGTTCAGCAGGCAAGCATTTATGGTAGCAAGCCAGATAGTTTCAGGATGCTTCCCCCACCAGAGCGCTTTACTGCGTTGTGAGGATTAGTTGAGGATTGAGGCTTAGCTGAAAATGGTTCAGCTACTGCTTGGCCTGGTGGTTGGCATCTGGATCTTGAAAGACGTTGAAAGCTGGATGTTGAATGCTGGATCAAAATGCTTCTCTGGAATCAGAAGAGAGAGTGTGTATGTGTTGTCAGATGTCCCTATTTATCCTGTCAACTGACATCACCCAATGGGTGTATGGGATGGCTTAACTAAACCTGCCCCTGTGAAATGGGATTGGATCAGAGCCTCATCTCCGAATTGCATCAAGGTGATTGGATCAGTGACAGATGATGTCAGGTTTATGGTTCAATTTTGACAACACTTAGAAACCTCCCCTAGCCACTAGTATCAAAATCGAATATTGTCCAACATACATATGTATACATTTGTAACCTCTACAAAAATCACATACAAGGATTACATATTTTATGGAGTATCTGTTCATCAAAATCCCACAGCTGTGAGACCTTGTTTCGCCTTTTTTGCAGCATTTTGTCCATTTCGCCATGAAAACATTTTCCAATATTTCTCCAAATGTCCACAAATATGCGTGTTTACCATAGCATGTGTGTGCAAATTTTAACAATTCTAGCATAAATACAGTTCCCATAAAACCACATATATTGCCATTCATGTTCAGAATATCCTACACAGTTCCATCAACTTTTCAAATATAGGGCCAAAATTAGATTAACAAATCTGCCCGTTTTATATTTTTGACCACTTCTGATAGTAAGTTATAAATCTCTAAAAAATGTCATTACATATTCTTTAGCAGCAACTGGTCAGCCTTTTGTCTGTCTCTGGAGGCAAGGAGCAGTCCCCACCTTTGTGATTTCCTTCTGCAAGCCTAGTTTATGACCTCTTCACACGTCCATTTCCTGGCCTGGCGAATCTGCCATTGTTTAGTCCCTGACAGCAGACACAAGTCTGGCATTCCCCACAATTATCATGTGTCAGTGAGCATCTGCTGAGAACAATTCCGTCCCCTTGGGTGGAAAGCTGTTTTTCAACCCCTTGCAGGCCCAGCCAGCCTAGGTTAATTCTTAATTTCTTGACCTGAAATCCAGCATAAAACAAACATGTTGCATCAAATAACATATATAATTTACATTCTTGATTTAAACCTGTGGAATCAAAACAACTGAGATCTGTGTTCCTTTCAGCAACAGTCCTTTTATATTTATTAATACGGAAGACCTTTAATTTAGACAACCTTACAGTTTAATCAGGAGAGCCCATTTGACAGGGGCTGTCATTCACAGGCAATCTAGTTTTGCTGAGAAGGTGTTTTGCTCTTAACATTTCAGGACCTTGTAAATTTACAGTGCTTCATTAGATTAAATGTATTTTAGAGCGAAGCAAGATTCTGAGTGTTGGAAATTGTTATGTACAGGCAAGTTTCATTAGCAAAGTAAATGTAATTTACAGGCACATTTTTGAGTTTCACTTTCAAAGTGCTACTTCTCCCTCTGCACTCTATGTTTACTTGTCCTGAAGCCCACTGGCACTTTTTCTGCAGTGTCTGCTCTGTTCCACCACACATGAACCATGGGTGGCAGGTTGTGCAGCCATCTTTTTCTATATTGAAAAATGCGGTTTTGGAGGTTTTGGCGCTGACAAGGGTTTTGCCGTCATTTTACTGTTTCTTGCACCATAAATAGCAGAGTGAGGCTGCATAGTATAGCAGAGTGGGTCAATACATCCAACACCACTTACCACAACCCAAAAACATAACAAAAGCACCTCTAGCCCTATCCACTTCACTTGACATACTATTACAGTACTTGCAGCCAATGCACAAACTTTTCAATGCATGCCCTCTCCACCTAATACTCTACTAACTACCCAAAATCAATACATCATAACATAGTAAAATACCCAACAATCAGCCCAGTGACCACAACCCAAGCACGTAAGGCATCCACTTCAAGCCCTTTCTATTACAGTATGCATAGCATTCAAGTACATGAAACTAGTCCGAACACTCTTCAGACCAATAAGCCAACCAACTGAGGCCCGCCACACTTTTCCACACATACCATTACTGTACTGTAACAAGTGGCCACACCAGTAGACTCTTCAGTGCATCACCTCCACCCATGCACCCAAGACTGTAATAGCTGGTCACAATGAACACAACATAATACACCCTTGCACCCAGCAATCTATATATTAACTACAACCCACACACATAATCCAGCCACCTGAAACCCTCTCCACTTCTATAACCTTCCTCATATCATCTACATTCCACTCCCCCCACCATAATGAATCCTACTTACAATTACCAGATAACACATTCGCCTGAGCTTCTGTCCGTGGACTACCGTGGTGTCCACGGACACTGCGATCACAGCTCGGCCTTCCTCCACCTAAATAAATAGAGCATTTGACCCATCTTTCACTCCCACACCCTCTCCAGCCCCTCTTCCCCCTAACACAATCCCCAAAATTGGTTTTCAGACCTGTTTGCCTCCGTGCTAGCCGCAGATATCCGCGGATCCAACATGGCGGGCGCATCAGGAAAATGTGACGTGCCTCACGCTTCACTCCAGCCAATCGGAGAGCATGTTATTTGTCCGCGGACATGACGGTATTTTTCTAGCCAATAGGAGTTCAGTCCGTGGAGAGAACAGGGAAGTGAGTCCGTGGAGTGGACCCAGATATCACTCATTTTTTGGGACCTACATTTTGCATGTTTTAAAAAAAAATTACTGAACAGATTGTCACCGAATTTGCAAAACCACACTTTCAGCACCAGGCCGCTGCTCCTGCCGCAAATCTGATGAAAATCCATCCAGTGGTTTGGGCTGTAGGTGTGAGCAAAGTTTTTTTTTTCCATTCAGTCTATGGAGAAAAAAAAGCAATTTGGAACCCCCCCCTATAACTTTGCCCCCCTTGACAAAACTTCACCAAACTTGCCAAAAGAATTCAGGGCAGGCCATATACTACTTTTACAAAGTTTTGTGAGGAACTGTCCAGGGGGAGCAAAGCTATAAGCAGCTCAAAAAGTGCTCTTCATACGAGATGAGCAACTTAACCATAACTACACGTGCGCTAGTGCGGGCCGTGTAATATATATGTTTTAAATGTTGTGTCTAACACCACACTTTACAATCGTTTTTGGATGAAAAAGTCCAAGAGATGAAAGTTACAACAGTGCAATGGATCATTGTAATGCATTTTCATGATGTTTTGATGTTTTTGGCCACAATAAATGCCAGTGTACAAAAAGTGTTCATGCTGACTGTGCCAATACATGTCCATGTTTGTGCCACCAATACATGCCAGTATTATCACATATGAAGATACTCCTGTTGACCTTGGCAGTAACAAATGCCATGCCAAAGTAAAAGAAATATATACTGACTGGCTGCATCAATGTAAGCTAATATGTCTGTGAAAAAACCCTCATCATGTTTGCTTTACCATTGATGCTAGTAAATAATGTCATGCCCAAGTAAGAAAACATGTCCAGACTGGTTGCAACAATGCAGGCCTGCATGGCCATATAAGAACACTTTTTATGTTTGCTTTATGCTTGATGCAAGTAAATAATTCCATGCCACATTAAAAAGACATATCCAGACTAGCTGAACCAATGTAAGCCTGTCTAGCCACATAATAACACTCATTAAATTGGCTTTACCCTTGATGCCAGTAAACAACACTGTGCCACAAAAAGAAAATATATCTGTACTGTCTGCGCCAATGTAGGCCTGTCTAGCCATGTAGTAAATTGTAGCATGTTTACTTTACCATTGATGCCCTGTAAAACATGCCATACCACAGTGAGGCAATACATCCAAACTGGTGGACCATTGTAGGCTAGTCTAGCCACATAATATCACTTACCATGTCTGATTTACCCTTGATTCTCAGTAAAGGATACCAGGCCACAGTAAGAATGTTTGTTCAGGTTGGCTTAAGCAATCTAGGCCAGTCTAGCCGCATATCAACACGTATCATCATGTTTATTTTACCCTTGATTCTCAGTAGAAAATACCATGCCAGAAGCATCCAGGAGCTCCCACTGCTAAAATAAGAGGCCCCCTCCCCTGCCCATCACACGCACAGGCACACACATCCATATAACATACACTCTCTCATTCACTCATGCATTTAAATAGCATTCAAACATCCTCTTGCATGTACACATACATAAAAAAACACGCACAAGTGCAGACTTATTCTTGCATGTGCACTCAGAGAACTCAGCGTGCATGCGCACCTTTATACAAATACACAACCACATTACATACACATTAATACCTACTTAACTAAACTAGCATACACACAGAACACCACCGCCACACACTGTAGGGTGGCCCACCCCTCTAACCCACTGTCATTCGTCATGGCTCTGGACCCAAATACACTTTTAGCGCAATAATGAGATGTGGATTTCATAAGCCACACCAGCCTCTCATTAGTGTGTTATTAAGGCCGAAAGAATGTACTTATTGATGGGAGATCTGCTGATCAGAGGCAGGCAACACAGCCATCTGTGCAAACAAATTATCTCTGTTGACTGTACTTCCTGTCTAAATGTGGATCTCATCACTAAAAAAACAAGGGGGGAGCACCTTTCCACCCCAACAAAGCAGCCAGCGCTAGCCACATCTGAACACAAGAAACTCAACACATTCCTCTTGTTAAAGGTTTTGGGAACCAAGGAGATTTCCTGTCTAATTTGCTGCCAGTTCAATGTATAAGTTCATACTTTTTTAAAAAAAAATATATGCGTGCAGCATTCCTCGAATATTTATATTGGGGTTAGGAGCCATCAGTGAAAGTAACTGTTAGAGACACACATCAAGCACGAGAATATACGCGCCATACTCAATCGAGTGGGTAGATGACCTGGGCCATGTGAATGCAGTAATGAGTTTAAGGTCAGGACCTTTTGTTCTTTAATTGCACTTAGTCAGAAAGTTATTTTGATTACACAAGTGGATAAAGATCAATGTGCCGAGCAAGCAAGATTTAAGGGTCGCAGTTGTAGGCCGAGCAAGTGCAATCCTTTATTCGCGTGCAGAATGCTTTGGCCTTGGCATCAATTACCAGATGAAGCACAGTCACTTTGTGTTTGCTTGTTACCCTTTTGATTGTCAGTATGTTTTAAATGGAGAAAAATAACAGCTTGATAATGAGTCGTTTTCTGATTTTGCAAATGTTATTTAGAGGTTATTACATCTTAGTAAGTCTCAAATGGGAGCCTACAGCGGGAATTAAAGAATGGCATAGCAACTATAACGTCGTGTACTGGAGGACGGCAGCCAAAAGGCAAAAGAACACACACCTGTCTTTCTGACTCTTTCTGACTCTTATGACTATTATGACAGGTTCACTGGTCGTCCATCTTATATCATATTACATTTTATCATATTATACGATATCAAACAATACTGGACTATATTAGACTGCATACAATATGATACTGGACTATACAATACTATGTTACACTACATTTAACCATGTTTTCCAAGGAATATGTCCTGTTATGAACCCGGAAGCCGAGCAATGTGATGATGCATAAGTGCGGTCAAAGAGCTAATCTAGTTCAATATTTCCTGGCGGGCAAGTGAGTGTGGTTGGCTAAAATGCATGTTTTGACCAAAAGTTAAATACAATGAAGCAACAAGCCATTTAGTGATGGCCACTGAGAAACAGATGCTCGGTGGCTGAGGGTGTTATGGCCACTCTCCTGTTTCACTACATTGATTGGGGCCAAGAATATGGGAGACGGTGAGTGTCATGGCCCGGGTGAAAACAGACTGCTACTGGAGCACGAAATCGATTAATCTGGGCAAATGGCAATATTTCGTGTAATACAGGAGAGCATTGCCAGGCGCTTGCATTCCTGATTGGCGCAGAGGAATTCCATGTTATATTCGACCACGGGCTAATAAATTGAACTGTATTTTACAGATGTGTACGGCTTCTATGGGAATCTCTTCATAACTACTGTCTTCCTGTATCCTCGTACTGTGATATCATGGCAGGCTCTTTCGTTTTCATGTTATGGTTGCTCTGATGAGAGAGAACCTGGTAGTTGTTCTGTTGCATACAGTCCCCTCTTGCCTTTCCTGTCATAGAGAGAGAGGTCTTACACAACATACATTTACAGATAATGATAAGTTGTTTTCAAGTGCATGGTGTATTCCAGTTGGTATTCCGAGTGGCAGTTTGTTGTTAATTGTTGTCTATGAGATATTACTCGGCACTCTCGGGTGCAATATTTAGTGGGGACATACAGGAAATATTTTTTTTTTCCATCTAAGTCTTAACAATGAACATGATTAACATCAGGAGCTTGAAGCACTATTATGCAGACAAGTCTGCTTGTACTACGAATAGCTGCTGGCTTTGATAGGTGGGACAAAAACAGACACCTGTTGGGTACCCATTTTGCAGTGGAACAACCCACAATGTGTGAAGGCAGCTGGTGTCCATTAAGGCTACCTCTAAGGTAGGGCAGTGTAGAAGTATCAACAGCTACGCGATCAGAGGAAGCAGCAGGCGAAACAGATATAAACAGGGGGCAAGCTTCCTGAAGAGACAGAATGCACCTTCCCATTTCTTGTAACATTCGTAGACTGAGGTAGTTCTGTTAATAGGCCCTTCATCATCTCCGAAAAGACAACAAAGGTTCGGCTTTATTCGTTAGACCGTGTTGCTTATTTTAGTTTGTTTAGGAGACATGCTGCAGTTTATTGTAATGCATTCGTATGTTGTTATCGTATGTTGTTATCGTATGTTGTTATCTAACTCTATCCATTGCTTCATTTCTAATATTGCTGTGTCGACTTTGTATTCGTCCACATCATCAGTGTAGTCTGTACCTACACCTCTATGAATCTAGAAATACACTATGCACGATGCTGTAATTCATGTTTGAAGATAATATACTATTACATACTCTACTATATAAAGCAATAGCATAAGCCAGTCAACTGTGAAATAAACAGCTTGACTGGACTTAATTCAATCCCAGCATCAGTGGCGGCTAAAAATTTGGTATGATATACCTGGAAGGTGGGAGGAAGGGAAGTGAACCTCGACTACATCTTTGCTAAAAATGTTGATAAAATACAGTCCATCAAAATAGAACATACAGCCTATAGTGACCATGCAGGTAAGATTGCTAATGAGTTTTGACTGGGAAAAATGCCGGTCCCGAAAAATAGGGGACGCGGAAGTAAATACGGGCAGAAACACGATAACCAGGTCTCTAAGTCCACTCGGAAGCTATGAACGAAGAAGTTGTGGACAATGTCACATAGGTGTTATCCGATAGTCCTAATAATCTATCTAGGGGTATTATTGTTAGGTAGAATTAAATGCAGTACCCTTTGGGACCACCACACACAATTAAGATTACAAGTGACAGTACAAATTCACCTTTGGTACAAGCCTGTACTAACACAGTAAAGTAGTAGCGATGGCTGAGCAGCCAGACCTATCTCAAGAGCAAGTGAGCAGTATCAATAGTTACACAAAGGACAGTAATTACTCTGATAATGTTAGCATTTGCCACACTTAGATGGAATTCTGAACCTTAGCCTTCCGTGCAGCTATACAAAACATGAATGTTAGAACACTTAAATGAAACTGTGAATGATGACACTGCAACACTAGAATGGAATCGTGATCACTAGCCTGTCTCACATCTAGACAGAATATTGAAAATGAGCAAATAGTGAATGATAGTAGGCATCACACCTAGACACAATTGCAAGGACAGCAATGCCAACTAACCAATCCACTAACAATTTCATCCCTCTGCATACTCCTCTCAAACTCTAACCAAACACAACCACAAGCCTAAAACGCAGCAAACCGGACAAACTTCACTACACTGCAACAACAAAACAAACTGTACATAGACTTGCACAACAGCACACGACGACTATCGACCGTATAACACCAGAAGCCCAGCCAACAGACCCACCGGGCTGAGACTGTCAACAGCACATCACTGCTATCTAGCACTTTTACTGCTCATTACCACTAACCCCACCCCCCCTCTACCTCTTTCAGAGCACCATTGCGCCAGGGGACCACTCCGGTTGTGATAGTGTGCGGTACAAATATCCTTTAACATTAACATTAACATTAACATGATTCAAACAAACATTGATTCAAGGTTTCTGAGTAAAGGTATATACCTTTATTTACACCATCAGTTATAAAACAGTCACTATCATAGAGCAACAGAAAATCACAATCTTAATATACCACAACAACCCCCAATCAATTCTGGAAAAGTTAGGCTCAAAATTAAGTGTGAGCAAAATGGCACTCCTGCAATTTAAAAATGGCGAAAAGGCAAGGTTATTCAAAATCCTCAACACCAAAAAGTTATAGGTAGGGCAATCTAGAAAAGGCTACTACAACTAGGAATCAAGTCAATAGGCAGGCCTGGGCCAATGTTAATGGTTCAGAGTCTTTTGCAGAGGATCACACAGCTCAGTGTAGTTTGCAGTTAAGTCTTTGCCAAGAGTTCAAAACAGAGTTGGTCAGAGGAAAAGTTATTCAAAGGAGAAGAGAAGGACAAGCCTTCAGAGAGGCAAAAGATTTCAAGCACTTTCACCGCGGTTGGACGGAACGAACAACCAGATTTGCACAGTGCCTTAAAAAAGAAGAATGCTGTAGCTGAGGCAGTTGTTCCTGGCAGTTCCTGCAGGCTCACGGTTCCTGAATCTTCAGTCGTGGTGATAAGAAGGAAGACGTTTAGAGGGTCCTGCACTGCCCAGGCAAGAAGCCAGCAGCGCAGCAAAATGCTGAATAAAAGTTGTGCTCCTTAAAACCCAAACTGGATCTCTTCCTCCTGGCTATTTGATCTACTGCAGCGATGCACAGCAAATTCGACCAGGATGAGGACCAGTGTCTGGCGTTTGGTGAGCTGGTTGGTCCCACTGAGCTCAACTGAAGAAGATTTCTTGCAGATCTTCTCTGTTGTTGAAGTTTCGGGCGATTCGGACCTGGAGCAGGGCTTCACTTGGATGTCCAGTATTTGTATCAGTCATCTTCCTTCAGCTTCTCTCGGTTCTCTCAATCCAGTTGCGACTCTGCCTTCCAGTCCCAGAGACTGGCTTTTTATGCACCAAATCCCCCATTCACACAGCCTAGCTGTCAATCACACAGCAGGGTGGATGTCCTGGCAGGACAGCCACCCAGCCAATAAAACTATAGTGAGACTTGGGTCTCCAAGGAGACCCTGTGCAGGGGGCCTAAAACCCCTCTCTCACATCCTGTCCACCCAGACACTCAGTCACCTAAGGAGGGCTTCTGTGCAGAAGCCCGCCAAAGGACGGTGAACAAAGGAACCAAACCTGGTTTGGCGTGCAGAGTAAAACACTAGAAAGTCCTTTACAAAAAGATATTGTGAACAAACTCGACCGGAACCAAGTTAGAAAAAAGTGGGTTACCGGGTTTGAGTTCAAGGCTACCACCATAGCCTCAATGATACCAAAGGCTATTTTCATAGTCTGCAGTAAAATAAAAAGGGTAGATACCACTGCCACCAGCCAAATCTTAGAGAAAGGGGACATATTAATGTTCCATGAGAGTCAGACAAAAGGGGATAACTATTGAACCCTCCAGTACTCTATTGGAAGAACGGGTCTGTAAATTGTAAAAGACTAATAAAGTTAATGGTAACTTTACATGTTCTGGGAGACAGTAGTCGGTCCCAGAAAATGGAGTTTAAAGTGGGAAGTCGGAAAAGACAACCCTGTGTCACTGCACTGAAGGTGCTGGGTGACACACAGTAAAAAGATGATGCCTATGGGGTTGGTGAAACTCCATAGTCCATGAGCACAAAAGTAAAACACATTGAACATGAAAAGGTTCAAAGCCCCAAAATATAGCAAAAGAGCTGGAGGGCTCTAAGGTAGAGGGAATTAAGCACTTGTGTGAGAATCTCCCTATCAATTTTTGGTTGGCATACTCACAGTATTTCTTATATAGCATTGCAGGGAACAGATATGTGCATGGACAGGAGGGAAAGCACATGCAGTCTTAAGATCTTGTGATTAGAGATGCAAAGTCATTGCTCAAACGGATCCTAAGGTTCATTACGAGGCAAGCTTGGAACCATGATGACATTGCTGTTGAAATAAGGGAAGAAAAGTGTAAATATATCATTATGAACCCTATTGACGAAGACACTCGGGTCGATTACCTGATGAAAGTTTATGAGGGAAGAGATGGAATTATACTGATGATCAAAACATTGAAAAAATCTAGAGCATCTGGTGCAGACAGGCAAGTCTAGATTAGCCACCAATCCTAAAGTGTGTGATGAGATTGTACTGGTATTGTTCAAATACGTTGCGAGGAAGGCTGTATTGCAAGCTCATGGAGGCAGGTAATACTAATCCCTTTCTACAAAAAAAATCAGCTTAAGTATCCAGTAAACTATCGATTATTATTGATGTTAGATGTGCCTGGAAAAATGAATGTTTGCAAATATAGTCCTAAAGGATCTGAAAGATTGGGCAAAGGAATATAACATGTTGGGTTCATTTCAAACAGGGCTCAGAGCTGGTATTCTAAGACCTATAATATTCTTTTGCTGAGTGCACTGATAAACAGGGCACGCAAGAAAAACAGTCCTCCTTTATAGTTGACGCATGTCGACTCCAAGGCTGCATTTGATACTGGGCCAAACTAGAAAATTGAGACTTCAAAGGACATTGTTGAATGTTTTGAAGGAGTTCCATGAGGATACGAGTGTTCAGATTAGGTTAGATAACATGGACACCTGTTCTAAAGAAATAATAACATCTAGGGACCTGAAGACGGGCTGTGGTCTTGTGCCCATGCTATTCAACCTGTAGCTGGCTGATCTGCTCGAACATTTGGCTCGGATTAGATTCCGCCAACCCAGTGATCATGTGGCCTACACATAATAACTGGTCAAAAACACCTGAGTGCATCATCATCATTTGGCAACACATGATTCACAACATTGAATTGTCTGGTTAGTATTCAATATGTTGCATTATGTAAACTTCTTCAGGGTCTGTAGTTGGGAGATGTCAACCTTACAAATAAAAAATAAATAATAATAAGTCGTGAAGTATAGAGAAAAAATATAGCCCCTCTGCCCCCCTCCACCCCAGACCCCTACAGCCTGCAACAGTCTCCAGAAGCCATCACTTTGAAGAACAAGGCTGCAACTCTTAAAATGGCCGCCACCGCCAATACAAAAAAGCCACTCTACCAGAATTCCCTGCTGAGCTCCTTGCAAAGCCCTGATTTTGCAACTACTACATTTCACCAGCCTGAGGTAGGCCACCAGATGGCGGAGCCAGCCACATTTTAAGGCTGCTAAGTAAGCCTGATAGCAGTCTCTGCTGGACCAGTAGCCTCTCTGCCCCCCGCACCCTCCATCCTGCAAGAGCCTCCAGAAGCCATTACTTTGAAGAACGAGGCTGAAAATCTTAAGATGGCCGCTTCAGCCGATAGGAAAAGGCCACTCTACCAGAATGCACTGCTGGGCTCCTTGCAAAGCCCTGATTGGGCAAATGCTATTTTCAGCAGGATGAAGTAGGCCGCAGGATGGCAGCACCAGCAGCATTTCCTGGCTGCTTGTTACTTAAGACCGATTGCGGTCTCTGCCGGTCCACGGAACTCACCAAGGCCGCAGATCATTCCGGCCTCTACAAGGTAAGCCTTGTGATGCACTCTCCATGCTCTCTCGATCAATATCCTTTGGTGACCCACTGCCGCACACCATATTAATCCACCTCTCAGGTGCACTCCATATCCCCCTCCCATTGCCTACACCCTTCCTCACGCCACTGGCTCTTTCCTCAAGAGCCCAGCATTGTTTGATCAGTTAGCCACTAATGCTCCTCAAGAACAACGTCCATTCTCTCTCTCCAATAATACAGCGTGCCTCATAATGTCATCCACACGGCCGCAGACTCACCCTAACTCAACGTGCCCCCACTCCGTAAAACACAGAAACAGCAACTTGCGACTGAGAATGTGCCGCCAGCAGGGATGCACCCACACCCAAACCCACTCCACCAATAGCACAGGCACAGAAGCACTTACCTGCTGTAGTTCTGTACCTGTACAAACCCCCAAAATCAGCCTGCCTCGCACCACGTGTGCCCACGTCAGCCAGGTCAAAACAATACCACAAGGGAAAACTGGGCCCCTAACGTGTGCAATTCGGACAACTTGCCCCCAAACAAACCCTAAAAAAACATTGAATCATGCACTTTCAGCAAAACGAAAACAGAACATAATAAGGGCTCTAATGGACCTTGCCCCACATCAAAAGCACACAACAGTGCCCTACTAGCAGTCTGCACCTGATATCGAGTGGTACCAGTCATGCCACTGCTACTAGACATCAGGAGAGGCTTACACTAGACACCACACAAATGTGACTCTCTCTTGCTCTGCACCTTGTAAGAGGATTCAATTCAACACTACAGCTAAGTCAATGCCTAGTCTGGGATACTGAATGGAAACCCTTATTAATATATCTTTATGTCCAGTTCATGCGTTCTGGATGACTACCCCTATATAACACCCCTCTCTGGGAATCCTCCTGACCCCGCTGAGCCAAGAAGTAGTTCTGTTTTGCAAGTTTAAAAGGTTTATTTGATAATTTAAACAATATATATATATATATATCACGCTTTATAATAAATTAATAATTGAATATCACACTGAATCTGAGCAGTAATCAATAATGGATAGTCTGGCACTAGCACACTTGTGAATAATCAATGATTAGTGGTTATAGGATGGATAAGATAGCAACAATACTTTATGGTTTCAAATGGATGCAAGGTGGAATGAAAATGCAGTACAGAAAATACTCAATATGCGTTCAACAAAACAATGTAATCACTTTTCTCTGGCTATCCGCTCTCCCCTTTATGCAATGCAAGGAAATGGAAGAAAAGCACACAGTTCTCAGAAATGCAATCAACTGTAATTCAGTTCACCCCAGCAAGCTTAGACTACAGAAGTTTACAACACAGACCCAAAATGCTTTCTATATGTGCTGGCAATGAAGTGAAAAATATGCTAAAATGCTTTTAATTCCCTCTAGGAGGTTCAGGGTGAGTGAAATCTAGTTAATATTAGTCCAGGCTCACTTTAGCAAGGATCTAGGAGTAACTAGCAGGTTAAATGAATTTTTGGCAACTGAAAGCAAGAAAACTGCTGTTTTCACACATTGAGAAATTTGCAAATCGCGGCAAATTCGCAAGTGCGTTTTTCGCGATTGCGGCAAAAGTATCGGGGGTAGAATGCGGTTCTAGGTTCGTAGGAAAGCTGAGATTCTAAGCTTTCAGAGGAAAGTTACTGCAAGTCTCTAGGACAAACTGTTATGGAGATATGAGCGATTCAATAAAGGTAGTTTTTCGGATTTGGTTGACAGGTGACAGTTGGGAGGCAGTTCTACTTAGACTAAAATAGCTTGGATTAGATTATTTTAACTAAGAGATTGGTTCTGCACAGTTCTGCTAGGTACTCACACTATATTCTTGAATTAAATGGGCCTCGCCACGGATCTGGTCAGGTTTTAGACTGGACTCTGGTCTGGTCTCTGCACTTCACAGTGATCTGGGTCAGCTCTCTGGTTCTGCTAACAGTGGTCTGGGTCAGCTCTGCTCTGCTGGTCTGGTCTGGGTCTCTGGTTCTAATTATTGATAGATTTGAAGTCTGGATCTTTCTACACAGCTTTCTCTAGAGATTGATGGAGGTAAAGTATGGATTTTCCCGGCAGAGCGTCCCGCAGCAAATGGATTTGAAGGTCCCTATCTGTCCTGACTGTCTGCTTTTATGTGTTTTGAAAATGGGTGGAAAGGCTAGCTTCCTAGGCCCTACCCCTCTCCACTTGTCATTGGCCACTTCATCCTCTTCCCCTTGATTGGGGAATGAAATGAAGTGTCATCATGATGAGGTCTGTTTATGCTACAGAGAATCCACCCCTGTCAAATTACACACAATCTATATTTTGACCCAAAAGACATATTTGCACAGGTACACATTTGTTTAAAATTACATGCACCCTTCACATATCACAGGAGGTATACCCTGTCCAAATCTGCTCTTCCTGGGAGCTTGCATTCAGAAATGGCAACATTTGCACTTTTTAACTGATTTCGTAATATCGGACATTACCCCAAATTTATACACATGTGCGCAAAGAGTATGGAGATTACTTGATGAAGTATCAGACTTTTAACATGCATACATTTTAGGTAATACCCTCTTAACTGCTAGTTTGCCCCCAGATCATGCCACCGGTCCTAAAAACCTCTTAAAATGTGGGCAGAAAAATCACAAGAATTATGGTATCATTTAAATAATTATGACAAGTCCGTACTATGAGTTATTCATCTTTTTCTAAAACCATATTCTGGCTTCAGGGGTGTGGTTTCCCCCCAGCACAAGGTTGAATTTCTGGTTTTTCCAGTTCTGCCAAGCCAGCTTGCTCTCACAGGCAGTGCTCCTCCCCTTTACTTCCAGGAGGAGGCCACTTTTTACGGCCCCCATAATAAAACATTTGCCTGAGTCAGGACAGGGCTTTGTTCAATTTCCTGCAGAGCCCAGGTAATTCAATCAGGGAAGTGTCATATCCCTTTTGGTGGGAGCAGCAAAAGGCAGATAGGCCTGGGAACACAGCTGTTGTGCAAGTCTCAACTCATGTCGGGGGTAGCTGGTGGGCAGAATTCAGTTCCTTAAGCCAGGCCCCAGCTAATGTCACTTTTGTTCCCCAGTTTAAGTCAAGACAATTTTTTACATATGCAGCTAGGATGCTGATTCTAAGTTTAAAACTATGACATTTAAACAATTGCAACCTATGTGACACTCAAAAGTAGGTCACTGATTTCTTTTAAACATTTAGGTTTTTAGTGTCTTTCAGTCCAAATATACTTAAACTGCTGAAATCCACAGCTCAGCCAGTCTTGTTATAAACCTTCAAGTCACTTCAGAATATAACTTTAGATTGTATCCACCTCTCAGTAAGTCTTTCTTTGGCTTGCCTTGGGTTCATTTATTCAGTTTTAAACAAAATCTGGTGGTTTTAAAACGTCGGCTTTCTGATAGTGGTGAGTACTGGTACTTCACCCCTTTTTGGGATTTAAGAAAATGAGTTCCCCACAATTCTAGGTTGCTTTTGGCAATCAGCATTGCCATTCCCAATGGTTTCAGACTACTGTGTGGGTAGTCCAATGGTGGTTTTAGGCAGTGCCCTTCCGTGCCCATAACATCGGCAAAATGGGTGGCAGCCTATTCTTCATGCACTTCCCTGGGCATTTTCTGGGAAGCTCTGGCCATCATGATGTTTTCAATGCCAGTACTGTACAGTTTTTGAGGTAGGGCTTGGAAGCATGGATAAAAAAATTCCCACAAGCCCCCCTCTTGCGATGGCCATACTGTTTCACTGATGGGACTCGCAAGGCCTGGGATGTTTCCTCATCTTCTTCCAATAGATGGCACAGTTCAGCATCTTTTCCTCCATCCGGTCGGATCGATCGGTTCTCCTCGCCGGTCCTGATGGGAATATTGGGCGGTACCCCGGGCCCCTTGCGTCTCTGCTCCCGGTCTCCGGATCGTCCTCCTTGGCCAGCCTGCAGGTTTTTCCTTCTCCTAGGACGACAAAGGAAGAGCGGCAATACCTATTCATGGACATTTTTCCCCCACCATTGATATAGTGGGGTGGCATATAAATTTTAGAACTCAGCAGATATGAACATGCACATTTTTTTAAATTAAGAGACAGGAACACATAAACTTGAGAAACACATAATTTGATAGGCTATATGTAGGATCTTTTAAGTTAGAACTGAATTAATCTGAGACTGTACCCTCTAGGATTCCAGAGGATTCCTCCAGTTGTTGCAGAGTGTGCCTGGGATGGCAACACTTCAACTGATTAATGTGCACCCACTTGTCTTCCCCCTCTGCCAAACCGCCTTTGGGGATGCGGATCTTGTAGGCCACAGGGGAGATTTTGTCTATAATCTCAAAGGGTCCCTTCCATGTAGGCAAAGATTTTCGCTGTTTGGCCTGGTTCCTTTGGAAATTGTATAGATAGATCCGGTCCCCCACCTGATATTCCTTCCTGGAAGTTTTCAGGTCATAGTGGGTCTTCATACTCTCAGCTGATCTTTCTAGATTCCGCTGAGCATAAGCAAAAGCATGTTGAAGGTGTTTCCTTAAATTCTCCACATACTCATGAGTTGTGGAGGCATTTATCAGTGTCTGCTCTTGGGTCCTGTAGAGCAAATGCTGAGGAAGCACCATCTTGCGCCCAGTCATCAACTCAAATGGTGACATTTTGGTTGCAGATGAAGGGGTAGATCTGATGGCCATTAGGACCAGAGGTAATCGGATATCCCAACTTGGCCCAGAATCTGCCACACACTTCTTTAATATGCTCACAATGGTTCGGTTATATCTCTCTACTGCCCCAGAAGAAGCTGGCCTGTAAGCAATATGCAACTTCCTTTTGACCCCCAGTATCTCCCACATCTTTGTCATCACTTCACTGGTGAAGTGGCTACCTCTGTCTGACTCAATCCTTTGAGGTAGACCGAAACGGGAAAAGATGTGGTTAATCATCAGGGCAGCTGCAGTTTCTGCCTTGCAATTTGGGGCTGGGAGACATTCCACCCACTTGGTAAACAAGCTTGTCACAGTCAACATGTACTTATTCCCCCTAGCAGGGCGAATCACGGGGCCTACAAAGTCGATTTGTAAATCTGACCATGGCAGTGTCATCCCCCTCTTTTGGAGAGGCGCACGGTGCGTGAGGGATGATGGCTGAAATTGTGCACACACAAGACACCCCTTCAAGTATTGGTCGAGGTCCTGCCCCATGTGTGGCCAGTATGCAACCTCTCTTAAGATTTCCAA
This sequence comes from Ambystoma mexicanum, assembly GCF_040938575.1. Taxonomy (NCBI): domain Eukaryota; kingdom Metazoa; phylum Chordata; class Amphibia; order Caudata; family Ambystomatidae; genus Ambystoma; species Ambystoma mexicanum. The sequence goes on along the minus strand of NC_090930.1, from coordinate 228,318,258 downwards.
TATTGTGTGAAACCCCCTATGACCAGCGGTGGCCGCATCATGGGCGTGACTTAACATCAGGCTTCGGAATGAGGTAGGAACCACCCACTGATCGTGGCCCGCTTTGGATTTCCTTACCAGCAAACCGTCTTGGATACGGAACATTTTTGAACATTTCATCAACACTCTTAGGTCCTCTTTCCAAGTGTAATCGGTATCCGTCAGGGGAAAGTTCTCAGGGTCCTCAAGGTGCTGGTAAAATTTAACAATTATTGGATCCCCCTTCTGAGCGGTAATCAAATCAGCATCAGGGGTCTCCTTACTCCATTGTGCAATTGAAAGGTCGTTATGAGCATTTGTCTGGGACCTACTGATAGCAGTGACCTGGATTTCCCCCAACAGGGACTCAATCTCAATTAGATCCCCTTGGATGGCCCCGGTTTTGGCCAACTGATCAGCTAAGTCATTTCCAGTTTTGTCTGGTCCCTCTACTTTGGAATGACCCTTGATCTTCTTCCAATAGATGGTCATCTCATTCGAGGTGACCAGATCATCAATGTTTTGGATCAACTTCCCATGTTTCAAGGGTTTGTTGTTAGCACATAACATGCCTCTGGTTTTCCAATTAACCAGGTGCTCCACGAACCCATTCCGTACATAATCCGAATCTGTGATTATGACCAGTTCGTGGAGTTGATGCTGGACAGGAGTGAGGATGGCCTGATGCACAGCCATCAATTCTGCCACCTGACTACTTCGGGGACCAATTTTGTATCCAGCGGAGGGTTCTGGGGACTCATTCACCCATGCATTCCCTACGCCTGCCACCAGTTCTTTCTCCCCGTTGTTGTCAACATGGTAAGAGCATCCATCCACATAGACAGCGGGCATTCCCTCACACTTGTCTTCTTCAAAGACTTTGTGGGGGGAATTAAGGTATGCCTCAATGTTGTCCTTTATTTTTAGACTTTCGTCCTCGAGACAGTTTTCTCTGGTACAATCATGCAAGTCAGCCAGACCTTGCGCGAGGGGACTCTTCTTGTTTTGGCCATATCTGACCTCCACAGGAAAGCCTTGCATGGACAGAATCCAGGAAGTAATTGGGGAATTACTCACATTTCCGGCCCGGATTCTATCACTTTGGAGATATTGCAGAGGCTGGTGTGGAGTCCCCACTATGATGTGTTCCCCCTGGATAAACGGGCGGTAATTCTTCAATGCCCACACCGTTGCCAGGAGTGCCTTCTCACAATCGTTGAATTTTTCCTCCACAGAGGATAAAGTTTTGCTCGCATAGGAGATTACTTTATTGACCTTGTCATGCTTTTGGTATAATACTGATGTCAAGCGCGTATTAGAGAACCCCGTCTCCAGGAAGAACTCCTTGTTTCTGACAGGGTAAGCTAGGCAAGGCTCTTGTGAGAGGCTTCTTTTGAGTTGTTTTACCGCCTCGGCTTGTTCTGGACCCCATTCCCACTTGACCCCCCCCTTCAGGAGATGAATCAGGGGTTTGGTGATCTCTGCGTAGCCCTCAATGAACTTTCTGCTGTAATTAGTCAGTCCAAGGAGGCTCCTTAGTTCCCGCAGAGTTGTGGGGTCTTTAAATTTTTGGAGGGCTTCCACTTTCTTTTCCTGGGGACGGAGACCCTGAGGAGTAATCTCATGCCCCAAGAAATTAACACGGGTTCTACACCACTGTGCTTTCTGAAAGGAAAGTTTTGCTCCGGCGGCCCTCAACTGCGTCAGAACATAACGGATCTCCGCTATGTGTTCCTCCACAGATGGACTTTTGATGAGGACATCATCTACATAAGCCAGGTTACCCCTCGCACCCAGGTCGGGCATGGCCTTATGTAGGAAAATGTTGAATTCATTACCGGAGTTAAGGTATCCGAAGGGAGTCCGGGTCCATGTGTATTGCTGGCCCCCAAAGGTAAAAGCCAGCTTGTATTGGTCCTCCCTACTGACAGGCACGGTCCAGTATCCATTGGTCAGGTCTATTGCAGTGAATACCTGTGACCCCTGGATCTGGGCCAGCCCTTGGTCAATGTAGGGAAGAGGCCTTCGGGAAGTATGGACCCGTTTGTTGAGCTCCCTGAGGTCGGCGCAGAGTCTCCACTGGCCGTTTGGCTTTAATATTCCCAGCACCGGATTATTGAAGGTGCTGTGGACTGGACGGATTATTCCCCGGGACTCAAGGTTCTTAATTAGTTTAGTAAGGGACTCCATTGATGCGAGAGGCAAGCGATATTGCTTCACAAACACAGGAGTCATGCCAGGGTCCGTGGGGATTGTTGTTGTGTGGATGTCAGTGCGACCACAGTCATATGAGTCTACCGCAAAGAGATCTTGGAAATCCAAGAAAACTTGTTTCAACTTTTGCTTTTGTTCCAGAGTCACACAGGCATCAGCTAGGTTGACTCTCTCTTCCACCATCTGCCTGAAGCCTGGAAAGACTTCTGGTTTGGCTATTTCAGCGGCCTCCTCCAGCTGGGTGGAGAAGTCCCTGGTCAGAGTACTGATTTGGACTGGAGGCTTCAGGTGGGAAAGGCAGCCCTCATGGACCTGGAAAATCACCTCATCCCTCCTGAAGTCACAAGCCACCTCTTCCTTACCATAAGGGCAAGAAGTGTACACCAGGAAGTTCCCCCCATGCCGGGTAAAAATCCTGTCTGGTGTTGTATTGTCATCACTGTCACTGTCAAAGCAGTCCTTGGGGATTGGTCCTAACAGTTCATTACCTAAATCGATGGAAAAATGTCGGTCATCAACCGCCATTCCAATAATGGTGCCTGCGGCTAGAGTAATACTCTTTAAGTCGCTGTTATCCACCCCTATTAGAATGGTGTCATGTTCTATGTTGAATAATGGAGTTGGGTTTACCCCCAACCCTTGCTGTTGGAGAGAAGCGTTTAGATGTATGTAAGCATCAGGGTTTTTCAAATGTTGTCCTCTTTTAGCTTTCACTTCCAGGGAGAATTGTCGGGTCCTTTCTGGGAGGGTGACTTCCTCTTTGATCTGAATTTCAACTGCATAAGGTAGCAATTGAGCTGATCTAAATGCTTTTTCTGGATCATCAAAGCCCATGGGATTATCCACTAATCGGGACCAAGCTTTGAAGTTTATTAGGTCCAAACTAATGGCAAAGCGATTGAGAATGTCACTGCCTAAGTAAAAGGCGGCAGGTACTTCTCGCACGACCCAACAATTGTGGACTATGCTCTTGTTGGCAATGGAGATTTTGAGCATACACCTGCTTGGCAGGAGATGTTTGGAATTAGGCGCTTCCAGGTCCATTTCCCATTTGTCTATCAGTTTGAATGTGGGAATGGCTGGATCTTTTGGGAATTGGCGGAACAAGGCTTCGCTGATGAAGCTCTTACCGTTGTTCACACACACTCGAGCGAGAACAGAGTCCTTCCCATCATTTAACTGGACAGGGATGAACAACTGCTCTCCAATTTGCTGAATATCAGCCAGGCTCTGAGCTGATTTCACATCCTTCTGGACTATAGGAGTGGGAGTTTCTGATTGTGGATTAGTATAGAATCTCAGAGTGTTTCCTTCCAGCGTGGAGTACCACTTTAGACTGGAAGGAAGGTTGATTTTAAGAAATAGAGAGGACCCTCCATCACCAGTCTATTGTCCTACTGCTATTACTGTCACGTCTGGAATTTGGCTATTCTGGAAGTGAAATTCTACTTGGTCAGGTTTTTGTTCAACCATGTGGCAGGTGCCATTTAAACTAACATGGTTGACACTCTGTTTTAATTTTATTGGTCGGCTAGTCTGGGTCCAGAGGACCTTGTTTACACAATCTATTAGGGGTGACAACCTCCTCAGGAGGTCATTCCCCAGTAAGCAAGGGGTGCCCTCTGGAGTCACAACTATGACCGGGTGTTTCAACTTGTGTCGCCCAATTTTAATGACCAAGTCCGCCGTCCCCTCGACGGGAATTTCCTTCCCGTCAAAGTTCTGGAGTTGTTCAGGAAGTGAGGTGAGAGGAATTTGGTAATTCTCTCCCCTTCCTGCATTCAGTTCGTCAAAGGCCCTTCTGGACAGAAGGGTAGCTTGAGATCCAGTGTCCACCAGTGCCAAAATTGTACCCTCCCCTGTACTTGTACCGGGGCATAATATCTTCCCTCCTTCTCCTCAAGGGGGCACAGATAATGCACATTTTTGGACAACTGGTGGGCTAATTTCCTGGTTTTGGACATTGCTAGAGAAGAGATTTGGGCAGAATTCTGTGGAGAGCCTTGGGAATCTGAAAGAAAAAATTGGCAACTGGAGATCAGAGCCATTGTGGGTTCCCCTGGCTCCGGTTCCGGGCCGCCCCCCCCCTTTTTGGAGGCAGTCATCAGGATGGGTTTGAACCAGGGGATTTTCTTGCTGTTGGTTCTGGGATGAGATGGTGGGCGGTGGGAGCTCGGTCTCCACATCTCCCCAGTCTGGATTTGCATCCCTAGGGACCCATTTTTCTTTGGGAGGAGTTCCCCCCTCTCTGAAAGAGAAGATCCTTTTCCCAGGATCCTCTGAGGATCCCTCTCCCTCAAATTGGGAGATCTGTACCTCCTCCTCAAACTGAGTCTGTTTGGGTCTTTTGTTTCTCCTACCCCCCCTCTGTTCCTTAGGAGGCAGACTTTCAGGGGCAGGAGATTTTGTTTCTGGTTCCTGGGTTTCCAGGGGCTGTCTACAAGTGAGGAAGGAAGCTTCCTCCAAGGCTTAACACCCCCTTCCCCTTGTGCCTCCTCCCTGGGAACCGGTGAGTTATCGGGGTGCTGCCCCCGTCATTGTTCTGGAGGACCAGGTCCAGAGTTGGGTGCATTCTGCGCCGGCATGCCGATCTGAGGGTTCTGCTGAGCCCTCAGTATGTGACCCAGATCCCGCGCCATGTTTTGAACCTGGCGCTCTAACTGGGAAACCCGCTCAGGCTGATACGGGGCCCTGTTTTCTCCCCTGGGCTGATCCCGGGAAGGGTAGCTATCCCTTCTTTGGTAGTACCCCTGGTTGGGAAGATTTGGATACCCCTCCACCCTTGGCCTCCCCTCTCCCGGATTCGGTTTTCTGGGCTCAGGGAATTGGGGAAAGAAGGGTGGAGGATTTTGGGGTTGGAAGTTGAGTGGATACCTGGGGAGAAAGTTCTGCCCAGGATTTGGAGAATTTCTGCCCTCCTGTTGGAAGTTAGGAGGGAAGTTCCCTGGGTTAGGTGCTTGGCTGGATCCCCCCCTTGGGCTGGAGGAGTCCACACATAACCCAGGATGGGTCGATTTCCCTTGTAACGGGGACTTACATAATCAGGAGAGCGAGGGACCCCATTTGTGGGGCTGCCTCCCTGGCTCCATGTCTGTGACTGGCCCGAGGACCTTCTGGGCCTAGCATTATTAGGTGCAGGTAGGTTTTTAGGCCCCCCCATCTCCAACTCTAAAACGGGGGTGACCTTTACCTCTGCCACCTTGGCAGCAGCAGGGGTGTTGTTGGCTTTGGGGTTTTTTTGCGCATTATTTTTATTTTCTATTGGCTTCTGCACCTCATAGATCTGGGTCGCCTGTTCAATGACCCAGTATAAAGATCTTTTCTCGTGAAAATCCCTCACGAGCTGGGTCATTATGTATTTGGGCAAGGCATGGAAAAACATATTAATAAATTCTCTGCTATCCGTGCGCACCCTTCTTGTGGTCTGTGCAAAAGCACGCTTTAACTCCTGCACAAATTCTTGTGGGGCGTGATCCTCCCCACATTGTAAATTGTAGGCTGCCTTGCAAGCCTCTTGAGGATTTCTATGAGTAGAAAAATGTTTCAAGATGGCCGCCTTATAGGCGGACCATCTTAAGTGATTTTGGTCCTCCAGCCCCGCAAAGAAACTGGAGTATTCCGGGGAGAAGTTCCACTTTACATATTGAATACAGCTTTGGCTGTCCTTCAAATGGAAAGTCTCCATCATTTGCACATAGAGCTCCAAGTGTTCCCAAACAGAGTACTTGGCGTTCTTATGATAAGGCGTGATGACACTCCTGATTGCCTTAATCTGCTTCAATGGGTCCTTAAGCAAGGCCCTTTTTGCCTTATTGGCCTTTTTGGTCAGGGTAACCCTGGTCCATTCATCCTCTGACTCAGAGGCACTGCTCCCAGAGGTTCCTGTCTGATCTTCCAGGTTTTCCCGGATTCTGCGAGCCTGGGAACGGCTGGCAGAATGTGGGGACCTGGTCTCCTGTGTCCTGTACCGTTCAGAGGAGCCTTCAGATTCCTCTTTGCTGCCAGAATTTGATGGGTACCCCCCCCACTGACCTAACTGGGCAGAGGTTTTCAGGATGCCCTTAATGGGCCTACTCTCCTGGGGTTCCCCACTAAATTGCACTGTGCTTGGGTGCCCATACCCGGATGCCCGCCCCTCCATTCCTGGGTGGTACTGGCCTATGAGCTCCATGCTTCTGGCTGGATAGTAATCTGCCATCCCTATGGCCCTGTGCTCATGTGCGCCAGGGGACATGGGGGTGGCAGAGTCCAGGGACTGAGAGAAATAAAGGCCTCCGGTACTAGGGCTCCTGGGGTTATGCTCAGGAGTTTCTCTTTCCCAGCGAACCTCATCTCTATCCGCCCCTGCTCCCTGTTGCAATGCAAGAGCCTGCGCCTTCAGTTCCTCAGTTAAGGCCTTACTAGACTAAATCAGTCTCTCCTGCATCACTACCTGTTGTTGGAGTCTATCATTGTGCTGGCAGAGAGCCTCATTCTCTCTCTGCGTTTCCTGATTGGTCCTGGAGCACTGGGCCAGTCTTTGCTGTAGGAGGGTAACCTCCTGAGCTGTGTCCCTATTGGCCTGCTCCTGTCTTGCCAGAGCCTCCTCCACCCTCCTGGCATGCTCTAGCAAGTCCTGGTGTTCTTTTTGGAGGTCACCCAGTCCCTGGTGGGCCAGGTGATTTTCTTCCATTTTTCTCCTTAAGTGGCAGACTTCCTGGCCTAAGGTGTCCCTTTCCTGACCAAGAGCTTGAATTTGTGACGCCAAGTCGTCCCTTTGCCTTTGGAAGGCACCAGCTTTCTGGCGCTCCTGATCAAACTCTGCCTGGGTATCCAGGTCCTTCAGGATCAGTTCATTGCTCTCCTCTTTCTCTCTGTCTAGTTGGATTTGCAGGGTGGCTACCTGCTCTGTGCATGCCCTGTTGAAATTGATCTGTTGCTCCAGCTTTTTCTGGCTCTGCAGTAGGGAGTCCAAACTGTCTTGGCGTTCCTTCTGCAAAGCCAGAATTCTGGTATCCTGGTCTGTCTTTTCCAGTTGCAGTATATCCATGTCCCCTTTTATTTTAATGATATACTGCCTACTATCATTTTCTGACTCCTGGCTCCCCTGCAGCCTCTGCTCAGAAGAGACCAGGTCAGATGGGACCTTCTCTAACGTCATCTGTCGCTTGTTCACCAGATCTTGGCTTTCCGTACATTTATCCTGCATGTCTCCCATATATAGGTACAGGTATGCCGCTATCCTAACCATCTTGTCTTGTTCATCCTTAGCTTTAGGAGCCATGTATAGTTCACTCAGGGCCACATGTAGGGGACCCTGATCTCCCCATTATCTGACCCTGTTTCAGTGACCTGTTGCGTGATGGCCTGCAACCAGACCATGCGGTCCTGGTGAGTCCACTCACCTCTCACAAATAACTTATGTAAGAAGTGCTCTCTGGCTATTTTCATGTCTACTAAGGTCGTCATTCTAGAGATTGAGTTCCTTCCTGACTTACAGAAGTTTGTATTTTATTTTTGCAAAACAGACCTTTTCCTTAGAGCGTTCCTTTGAGGAGTGCTTTACAGCGTAACACAGCGTGGTGATCCGACCGGATATGTGTATCTGGTCAGCTGGCACGCTGTATTAATCTGCACAAATGGTAGATCTAACCCAAACGTCCCGCTCGAGCCCCCAATTTGTAAGAGGATTCAATTCAACACTACAGCTAAGTCAATGCCTAGTCTGGGATACTGAATGGAAACCCTTATTAATATATCTTTATGTCCAGTTCATGCGTTCTGGATGACTACGCCTATATAACACCCCTCTCTTGGAATCCTCCTGACCCCGCTGAGCCAAGAAGTAGTTCTGTTTTGCAAGTTTAAAAGGTTTATTTGATAATTTAAACAATATATATATATATATATCACGCTTTATAATAAATTAATAATTGAATATCACACTGAATCTGAGCAGTAATCAATAATGGATAGTCTGGCACTAGCACACTTGTGAATAATCAATGATGAGTGGTTATAGGATGGATAAGATAGCAACAATACTTTATGGTTTCAAATTGATGCAAGGTGGAATGAAAATGCAGTACAGAAAATACTCAATATGCGTTCAACAAAACAATGTAATCACTTTTCTCTGGCTATCCCCTCCCCCCTTTATGCAATGCAAGGAATGGAAGAAAAGCACACAGTTCTCAGAAATGTAATCAACTGTAATTCAGTTCACCCCAGCAAGCTTAGACTACAGAAGTTTACAACACAGGCCCAAAATGCTTTTATATGTGCTGGCAATGAAGTGAAAAATATGCTAAAATGCTTTTAGTTCCCTCTAGGAGGTTCAGGGTGAGTGAAATCTAGTTAATATTAGTCCAGGCTCACTTTAGCAAGGATCTAGGAGTAACTAGCAGGTTAAACGAATTTTTGGCAACTGAAAGCAAGAAAACTGCTGTTTTCACACATTGCGAAATTTGCAAATCGCAGCAAATTCGCGGGTGCGTTTTTCGCGATTGCGGCAAAGGTATCGGGGGTAGGAATGCGCTTCTTTGTTCGTAGGAAAGCTGAGATTCTAAGCTTTCAGAGGAAAGTTACTGCAAGTCTCTAGGACAAACGGTTACGGAGATATGAGCGATTAAATAAAGGTAGTTTTTCGGATTTAGAATGTTAAAATTCAAAGTGACAAGTGCAGCTTGCAACTAGAAAATGACAGGTGACAGCTTTACAAATGACAGTTGACAGTTAGGAGGCAGTTCTACTTAGACTAAAATAGCTTGGATTAGATTATTTTAACTAAGAGATTGGTTCTGCACAGTTCTGCTAGGTACTCACACTATATTCTTGAATTAAATGGGCCTCGCCACGGATCTGGTCAGGTTTTAGACTGGACTCTGGTCTGGTCTCTGCACTTCACAGTGATCTGGGTCAGCTCTCTGGTTCTGCTAACAGTGGTCTGGGTCAGCTCTGCTCTGCTGGTCTGGTCTGGGTCTCTGGTTCTAATTATTGATAGATTTGAAGTCTGGATCTTTCTACACAGCTTTCTCTAGAGATTGATGGAGGTAAAGTATGGATTTTCCCGGCAGAGCGTCCCGCAGCAAATGGATTTGAAGGTCCCTATCTGTCCTGACTGTCTGCTTTTATGTGTTTTGAAAATGGGTGGAAAGGCTAGCTTCCTAGGCCCTACCCCTCTCCACTTGTCATTGGCCACTTCATCCTCTTCCCCTTGATTGGGGGAATGAAATGAAGTGGTGGGAGCAGCAAAAGGCAGATAGGCCTGGGAACACAGCTGTTGTGCAAGTCTGAACTCCTGTCGGGGGTAGCTGGTGGGCAGAATTCAGTTCCTTAAGCCAGGCCCCAGCTAATGTCACTTTAGTTCCCCAGTTTAAGTCAAGACAATTTTTTACATATGCAGCTAGGATGCTGATTCTAAGTTTAAAACTATGACATTTAAACAATTGCAACCTATGTGACACTCAAAAGTAGGTCACTCATTTCTTTTAAACATTTAGGTTTTTAGTGTCTTTCAGTCCAAATTTACTTAAACTGCTGAAATCCACAGCTCAGCCAGTCTTGTTATAAACCTTCAAGTCATTTCAGAATATAACTTTAGATTGTATCCACCTCTCAGTAAGTCTTTCTTTGGCTTGCCTTGGGTTCATTTATTCAGTTTTAAACAAAATCTGGTGGTTTTAAAACGCCGGCTTTCTGATAGTGGTGAGTACTGGTACTGCACCCCTTTTTGGGATTAAAGAAAATGAGTTCCCCACAATTCTAGGTTGCTTTTGGCAATCAGCATTGCCATTCCCAATGGTTTCAGACTACTGTGTGGGTAGTCCAATGGTGGTTTTAGGCAGTGCCCTTCCGTGCCCATAACATCGGAAAAATGGGTGGCAGCCTATTCTTCATGCACTTCCCTGGGCATTTTCTGGGAAGCTCTGGCCATCATGATGTTTTCAATGCCAGTACTGTACAGTTTTTGAGGTAGGGCTTGGATGCATGGATAAAAACATCCCACAAGCCCCCCTCTTGCGATGGCCATACTGTTTCACTGATGGGACTCGCAAGACCTGGGATGTTTCCTCATCTTCTTCCAATAGATGGCACAGTTCAGCATCTTTTCCTCCATCCGGTCGGATCGATCGGTTCTCCTCGCCGGTCCTGATGGGAATATTGGGCGGTACCCCGGGCCCCTTGCGTCTCTGCTCCCGGTCTCCAGATCGTCCTCCTTGGCCAGCCTGCAGGTTTTTCCTTCTCCTAGGACGACAAAGGAAGAGCGGCAATACCTATTCATGGACATTTTTCCCCCACCATTGATATAGTGAGGTGGCATATAAATTTTAGAACTCAGCAGATATGAACATGCACATTTTTTTAAATTAAGAGACAGGAACACATAAACTTGAGAAACACATAATTTGATAGGCTATATGTAGGATCCTTTAAGTTAGAACTGAATTAATCTGAGACTGTACCCTCTAGGATTCCAGAGGATTCCTCCAGTTGTTGCAGAGTGTGCCTGGGATGGCAACACTTCAACTGGTTAATGTGCACCCACTTGTCTTCCCTCTCTGCCAAACCGCCTTTGGGGATGCGGATCTTGTAGGCCACAGGGGAGATTTTGTCTATAATCTTAAAGGGTCCCTTCCATGTAGGCAAAAATTTTCGCTGTTTGGCCTGGTTCCTTTGGAAATTGTATAGATAGACCCGGTCCCCCACCTGATATTCCTTCCTGGAAGTTTTCAGGTCATAGTGGGTCTTCATACTCTCAGCTGATCTTTCTAGATTCCGCTGAGCATAAGCAAAAGCATGTTGAAGGTGTTTCCTTAAATTCTCCACATACTCATGAGTTGTGGAGGCATTTATCAGTGTCTGCTCTTGGGTCCTGTAGAGCAAATGCTGAGGAAGCACCATCTTGCGCCCAGTCATCAACTCAAATGGTGACATTTTGGTTGCAGATGAAGGGGTAGATCTGATGGCCATTAGGACCAGAGGTAATCGGATATCCCAACTTGGCCCAGAATCTGCCACAAACTTCTTTAATATGCTCACAATGGTTCGGTTATATCTCTCTACTGCCCCAGAAGAAGCTGGCCTGTAAGCAATATGCAACTTCCTTTTGACCCCCAGTATCTCCCACATCTTTGTCATCACTTCACTGGTGAAGTGGCTACCTCTGTCTGACTCAATCCTTTGAGGTAGACCGACACGGGAAAAGATGTGGTTAATCATCAGGGCAGCTGCAGTTTCTGCCTTGCAATTTGGGGCTGGGAGACATTCCACCCACTTGGTAAACAAGCATGTCACAGTCAACATGTACTTATTCCCCCTAGCAGAGCGAATCACGGGGTCTACAAAGTCGATTTGTAAATCTGACCATGGCAGTGTCATCCCCCTCTTTTGGAGAGGCGCACGGTGCGTGAGGGATGATGGCTGAAATTGGGCACACACAAGACACCCCTTCAAGTATTGGTCGAGGTCCTGCCCCATGTGTGGCCAGTATGCAACCTCTCTTAAGATTTCCAATGTTGTGTGAAACTCCCTATGACCGGCGGTGGCCGCATCATGGGCGTGACTTAACATCAGGCTTCGGAATGAGGTAGGAACCACCCACTGATCGTGGCCCGCTTTGGATTTCCTTACCAGCAAACCGTCTTGGAAACGGAACATTTTTGGACATTTCATCAACACTCTTAGGTCCTCTTTCCCAGTGTAATCGGTATCCGTCAGGGGAAAGTTCTCAGGGTCCTCAAGGTGCTGGTAAAATTTAACAATTATTGGATCCCCCTTCTGAGCGGTAATCAAATCAGCATCAGGGGTCTCCTTACTCCATTGTGCAATTGAAAGGTCGTTGTGAGCATTTGTCTGGGACCTAGTGATAGCAGTGACCTGGATTTCCCCCAACAGGGACTCAATCTCAATTAGATCCCCTTGGATGGCCCCGGTTTTGGCCAACTGATCAGCTAAGTCATTTCCAGTTTTGTCTGGTCCCTCTACTTTGGAATGACCCTTGATCTTCTTCCAATAGATGGTCATCTCATTCGAGGTGACCAGATCATCAATGTTTTGGATCAACTTCCCATGTTTCAAGGGTTTGTTGTTAGCACATAATATGCCTCTGGTTTTCCAATTAACCAGGTGCTCCACGAACCCATTCCGTACATAATCCGAATCTGTGATTATGACCAGTTTGTGGAGTTGATGCTGGACAGCAGTGAGGATGGCCTGATCACAGCCATCAATTCTGCCACCTGACTACTTCGGGAACCAATTTTGTATCCAGCGGAGGGTTCTGGGGACTCATTCACCCATGCATTCCCTACGCCGGCCACCAGTTCTTTCTCCCCGTTGTTGTCAACATGGTAAGAGCATCCATCCACATAGACAGTGGGCATTCCCTCACACTTGTCTTCTTCAAAGACTTTGTGGAGGGAATTAAGGTATGGCTCCATGTTGTCCTTTATTTTTAGACTTTCGTCCTCGAGACAGTTTTCTCTGGCACAATCATGCAAGTCAGCCAGACCTTGCGCGAGGGGACTCTTCTTGTTTTGGCCATATCTGACCTCCACAGGAAAGCCTTGCATTGACAGAATCCAGGAAGTAATTCGGGAATTACTCACATTTCCGGCCCGGATTCTATCACTTTGGAGATATTGCAGAGGCTGGTGTGGAGTCTCCACTATGATGTGTTCCCCCTGGATAAACGGGCGGTAATTCTTCAATGCCCACACCGTTGCCAGGAGTGCCTTCTCACAATCGTTGAATTTTTCCTCCACAGTGGATAAAGTTTTGTTCGCATAGGAGATTACCTTATTGACCTTGTCATGCTTTTGGTATAATACTGCTGTCAAGCACGTATTAGAGAACCCCGTCTCCAGGAAGAACTCTTTGTTTCTGACAGGGTAAGCTAGGCAAGGCGCTTGTGAGAGGCTTCTTTTGAGTTGTTTTACCGCCTCGGCTTGTTCTGGACCCCATTCCCACTTGACCCCCCCTTCAGGAGATGAATCAGGGGTTTGGTGATCTCTGCGTAGCCCTCAATGAACTTTCTGCTGTAATTAGTCAGTCCAAGGAGGCTCCTTAGTTCCCGCAGAGTTGTGGGGTCTTTCAATTTTTGGAGGGCTTCCACTTTCTTTTCCTGGGGACAGAGACCCTGAGGAGTAATCTCATGCCCCAAGAAATTAACACGGGTTCTACACCACTGTGCTTTCTGAAAGGAAAGTTTTGCTCCGGCGGCCCTCAACTGCGTCAGAACATAACGGATCTCTGCTATGTGTTCCTCCACAGATGGACTTTTGATGAGGACATCATCTACATAAGCCAGGTTACCCCTCGCACCCAGGTCGGGCATGGCCTTATGTAGGAAAATGTTGAATTCATTACCGGAGTTAAGGTATCCGAAGGGAGTCCGGATCCATGTGTATTGCTGGCCCCCAAAGGTAAAAGCCAGCTTATATTGGTCCTCCCTACTGACAGGCACGGTCCAGTATCCATTGGTCAGGTCTATTGCAGTGAATACCTGTGACCCCTGGATCTGGGCCAGCCCTTGGTCAATGTAGGGAAGAGGCCAATGTAGGGAAGAGGCCATCGAGAAGTATGGACCTGTTTGTTGAGCTCCCTGAGGTCGGCGCAGAGTCTCCACTGGCCGTTTGGCTTTAATATTCCCAGCCCCAGACTATTGAAGGTGCTGTGGACTGGACGGATTATTCCCCGGGACTCAAGGTTCTTAATTATTTCAGTAAGGGACTCCATTGATGCGAGAGGCAAGCGATATTGCTTCACAAACACAGGAGTCATGGCAGGGTCCGTGGGGAATGTTGTTGTGTGGATGTCAGTGCGACCACAGTCATATGAGTCTACCGCAAAGAGATCTTGGAAATCCAAGAAAACTTGTTTCAACTTTTGCTTTTGTTCCAGAGTCACACAGGCATCAGCTAGGTTGACTCTCTCTTCCACCATCTGCCTGAAGCCTGGAAAGACTTCTGGTTTGGCTATTTCAGCAGCCTCCTCCAGCTGGGTGGAGAAGTCCCTGGTCAGAGTACTGATTTGGACTGGAGGCTTCAGGTGGGAAAGGCAGCCCTCATGGACCTGGAAAATCACCTCATCCCTCCTGAAGTCACAAGCCACCTCTTCCTTACAAGGGCAAGAAGTGTACACCAGGAAGTTCCCCCCATGCCGGGTAAAAATCCTGTCTGGTGTTGTATTGTCATCACTGTCACTGTCAAAGCAGTCCTTGGGGATTGGTCCTAACAGTTCATTACCTAAATCGATGGAAAAATGTTGGTCATCAACCGCCATTCCAATAATGGTGCCGGTGGCTAGAGTAATACTCTTTAAGTCGCTGTTATCCACCTCTATTAGAATGGTGTCATGTTCTATGTTGACTAATGGAGTTGGGTTTACCCCCAACCCTTGCTGTTGGAGAGAAGCGTTTAGATGTATGTAAGCATCAGGGTTTTTCAAATGTTGTCCTCTTTTGGCTTTCACTTCCAGGGAGAATTGTCGGGTCCTTTCTGGGATGGTGACTTCCTCTTTGATCTGAATTTCAACTGCATAAGGTAGCAATTGAGCTGATCTAAATGCTTTTTCTGGATCATCAAAGCCCATGGGATTATCCGCTAATCGGGACCAAGCTTTGAAGTTTATTAGGTCCAAACTAATGGCAAAGCGATTGAGAATGTCACTGCCTAAGTAAAAGGCGGCAGGGACGTCTCGCACGACCCAACAATTGTGGACTATGCTCTTGTTGCCAATGGAGATTTTGAGCATACACCTGCTTGGCAGGAGATGTTTGGAATTAGGCGCTTCCAGGTCCATTTCCCATTTGTCTATCAGTTTGAATGTGGGAATGGCTGGATCTTTTGGGAATTGGCGGAACATGGCTCCGCTGATGAAGCTCTTACCGTTGTTCACACACACTCGAGCGAGAACAGAGTCCTTCCCATCATTTAACTGGACATGGATGAACAACTGCTCTCCAATTTGCTGAATATCAGCCAGGCTCTGAGCTGATTTCACATCCTTCTGGACTATAGGAGTGGGAGTTTCTGATTGTGGATTAGTATAGAATCTCAGAGTGTTTCCTTCCAGCGTGGAGTACCACTTTAGACTGGAAGGAAGGTTGATTTTCAGAAATAGAGAGGACCCTCCATCACCAGTCTGTTGTCCTACTGCTATTACTGTCACGTCTGGAATTTGGCTATTCTGGAAGTGAAATTCTACTTGGTCAGGTTTTTGTTCAACCATGTGGCAGGTGCCGTTTAAACTAACATGGTTGACACTCTGTTTTAATTTTATTGGTCGGCTAGTCTGGGTCCAGAGGACCTTGTTTACACAATCTATTAGGGGTGACAACCTCCTCAGGTGGTCATTCCCCAGTAAGCAAGGGGTGCCCTCTGGAGTCACAACTATGACCGGGTGTTTCAACTTGTGTCGCCCAATTTTAATGTCCAAGTCCGCCGCCCCCTCGACAGGAATTTCCTTCCCGTCAAAGTTCTGGAGTTGTCCAGGAAGTGAGGTGAGAGGAATTTGGTAATTCTCTCCCCTTCCTGCATTCAGTTCGTCAAAGGCCCTTCTGGACAGAAGGGCAGCTTGAGATCCAGTGTCCACCAGTGCCAAAATTGTACCCTGCCCCTGTACTTGTACCGGGGCATAATATCTTCCCTCCTTCTCCTCAAGGGGGCACAGATAATGCACATTTTTGGACAACTGGTGGGCTAACTTCCTGGTTTTGGACATTGCTAGAGAAGAGATTTGGGCAGAATTCTGTGGAGAGCCTTGGGAATCTGAAAGAAAAAATTTGCAACTGGAGATCAGAGCCATTGTGGGTTCCCCTGGCTCCGGTTCCGGGCTGCCCCCCCCTTTTTGGGGGCAGTCATCAGGATGGGTTTGAACCGGGGGATTTTCTTGCTGTTGGTTCTGGGATGAGATGGTGGGCGGCGGGAGCTCGGTCTCCACATCTCCCCAGTCTGGATTTGCATCCCTAGGGACCCATTTTTCTTTGGGAGGAGTTCCCCCCTCTCTGAAGGAGAAGATCCTTTTCCCAGGATCCTCTGAGGATCCCTCTCCCTCAAATTGGGAGATCTGTACCTCCTCCTAAAACTGAGTCTGTTTGGGTCTTTTGTTTCTCCTACCCCCCCTCTGTTCCTTAGGAGGCAGACTTTCAGGGGCAGGAGATTTTGTTTCCGGTTCCTGGGTTTCCAGGGGCTGTTTACAAGTGAGGAAGGAAGCTTCCTCCAAGGCTTTACACCCCCGTTCCCCTTGTGAACCGGCGAGTTATCGGGGTGCTGCCCCCGTCATTGTTCTGGAGCACCAGGTCCAGAGTTGGGTGCGTTCTGCGCCGGCATGCCGATCTGAAGGTTCTGCTGAGCCCTCAGTATGTGACCCAGATCCCGCGCCATGTTTTGAACCTGGCGCTCTAACTGGGAAACCCGCTCAGGCTGATACGGGGCCCTGTTTTCTCCACTGGGCTGATCCCGGGAAGGGTAGCTATCCCTTCTTTGGTAGTACCCCTGGTTGGGAAGATTTGGATACCCCTCCACCCTAGGCCTCCCCTCTCCCGGATTCGGTTGTCTGGGCTCAGGGAATTGGGGAAAGAAGGGTGGAGGATTTTGGGGTTGGAAGTTGGGTGGATACCTGGGGAAAAAGTTCTGCCCAGGATTTGGAGAATTTCTGCCCTCCTGTGGGAAGTTAGGAGGGAAGTTACCTGGGTTAGGTGCTTGGCTGGATCCCCCCCCTTGGGCTGGAGGAGTCCACACATAACCCAGGATGGGTCGATTTCCCTTGTAACGGGGACTTACATAATCAGGAGAGCGAGGGACCCCATTTGTGGGGCTGCCTCCCTGGCTCCCTGTCTGTGACTGGCCCGAGGACCTTCTGGGCCTAGCATTATTAGGTGCAGGTAGGTTTTTAGGCCCCCCCATCTCCAACTCTAAAACGGGGGTGACCTTTACCTCTGCCACCTTGGCAGCAGCAGGGGTGTTGTTGGCTTTGGGGTTTTTTTGCGCATTATTTTTATTTTCTATTGGCTTCTGCACCTCATAGATCCGGGTCGCCTGTTCAATGACCCAGTCTAAAGATCTTTTCTCGTGAAAATCCCTCACGAGCTGGGTCATTATGTATTTGGGCAAGGCATGGAAAAACATATTAATAAATTCTCTGCTATCTGTGCGCACCCTTTTTGTGGTCTGTGCAAAAGCACGCTTTAACTCCTGCACAAATTCTTGTGGGGCCTGATCCTCCCCACATTGTAAATTGTAGGCTGCCTTGCGAGCCTCTTGAGGATTTCTATGAGTAGAAAAATGTTTCAAGATGGCCGCCTTATAGGCGGACCATCTTAAGTGATTTTGGTCCTCCAGCCCCGCAAAGAAACTGGAGTTTTCCGGGGAGAAGGTCCACTTTACATATTGAATACAGCTTTGGCTGTCCTTCAAATGGAAAGTCTCCATCATTTGCTCATAGAGCTCTAAGTGTTCCCAAACAGAGTACTTGGCGTTCTTATGATAAGGCGTGATGACACTCCTGATTGCCTTAATCTGCTTCAATGGGCCCTTAAGCAAGGCCCTTTTTGCCTTATTGGCCTTTTTGGTCCGGGTAACCCTGGTCCATTCATCCTCTGATTCAGAGGCACTACTCCCAGAGGTTCCTGTCTGATCTTCCAGGTTTTCCCGGATTCTGCGAGCCTGGGAACGGCTGGCAGAATGTGGGGACCTGGCCTCCTGTGTCCTGTACCGTTCAGAGGAGTCTTCAGATTCCTCTTTGCTGCCAGAATTTGATGGGTACCCCCCCACTGACCTAACTGGGCAGAGGTTTTCAGGATGCCCTTAATGGGCCTACTCTCCTGGGGTTCCCCACTAAATTGCACTGTGCTTGGGTGCCCATACCCGGATGCCCGCCCCTCCATTCCTGGGTGGTACTGGCCTAGGAGCTCCATGCTTCTGGCTGGACAGTAATCTTCCATCCCTGTGGCCCTGTGCTCATGTGCGCCAGGGGACATGGGGGTGGCAGAGTCCAGGGACTGAGAGAAATAAAGGCCTCTGGTACTAGGGCTCCTGGGGTTATGCTCAGGAGTTTCTCTTTCCCAGCGAACCTTATCTCTATCCGCCCCTGCTCCCTGTTGCAATGCAAGAGCCTGCGCCTTCAGTTACTCAGTTAAGGCCTTACTAGACTCTATCAGTCTCTCCTGCATCACTACCTGTTGTTGGAGTCTATCATTGTGCTGGCAGAGAGCCTCATTCTCTCTCTGCGTTTCCTGATTTGTCCTGGAGCACTGGGCCAGTCTTTGCTGCAGGAGGTAACCTCCTGAGCTGTGTCCCTATTGGCCTGCTCCTGTCTTGCCAGAGCCCCCTCCACCCTCCTGGCGTGCTCTAGCAAGTCCTGGTGTTCTTTTTGGAGGTCACCCAGTCCCTGGTGGGCCAGGTGATTTTCTTCCATTTTTCTCCTTAAGTGGCAGACTTCCTGGCCTAAGGTGTCCCTTTCCTGACCAAGAGCTTGAATTTGTGACGCCAGGTCGTCCCTTTGCCTTTGGAAGGCACCAGCTTTCTGGCGCTCCTGATCAAACTCTGCCTGGGTATCCAGGTCTTTCAGGATCAGTTTATTGCTCTCCTCTTTCTCTCTGTCTAGTTGGATTTGCAGGGTGGCTACCTGCTCTGTGCATGCCCTGTTGAAATTGATCTGTTGCTCCAGCTTTTTCTGGCTCTGCAGTAGGGAGTCCAAACTGTCTTGGCGTTCCTTCTGCAAAGCCAGAATTCTGGTATCCTGGTCTGTCTTTTCCTGTTGCAGTATATCCATGTCCTCTTTTATTTTAATGATATACTGCCTACTATCATTTTCTGACTCCTGGCTCCCCTGCAGCCTCTGCTCAGAAGAGACCAGGTCAGATTGGACCTTCTCTAACGCCATCTGTCGCTTGTTCGCCAGATCTTGGCTTTCCGTACATTTATCCTGCATGTCTCCCATATATAGGTACAGGTATGCCGCTATCCTAACCATCTTTTCTTGTTCATCCTTAGCTTTAGGAGCCATGTATAGTTCACTCAGGGCCACATGTAGGGGACCCTGATCTCCCCATATATCTGACCCTGTTTCAGTGACCTGTTGCGTGATGGCCTGCAACCAGACCATGCGGTCCTGGTGAGTCCACTCACCTCTCACAAATAACTTATGTAAGAAGTGCTCTCTGGCTATTTTCATGTCTACTAAGGTCGTCATTCTAGAGATTGAGTTCCTTCCTGACTTACAGAAGTTTGTATTTTATTTTCGCAAAACAGACCTTTTCCTTAGAGCGTTCCTTTGAGGAGTGCTTTACAGCGTAACACAGCGTGGTGATCCGACCGGATATGTGTATCTGGTCAGCTGGCACGCTGTATTAATCTGCACAAATGGTAGATCTAACCCAAACGTCCCGCTTGAGCCCCCAATTTGTAAGATGATTCAAGTCAACATTACAGCTAAGTCAATGCCTAGTCTGGGATACTGAATGGAAACCCTTATTAATATATCTTTATGTCCAGTTCATGCGTTCTGGATGACTACCCCTATATAACACCCCTCTCTTGGAATCCTCCTGACCCTGCTGAGCCAAGAAGTAGTTCTGTTTTGCAAGTTTAAAAGGTTTATTTGATAATTTAAACAATATATATATATATATATATCACGCTTTATAATAAATTAATAATTGAATATCACACTGAATCTGAGCAGTAATCAATAATGGATAGTCTGGCACTTGCACACTTGTGAATAATCAATGATGAGTGGTTATAGGATGGATAAGATAGCAACAATACTTTATGGTTTCAAATGGATGCAAGGTGGAATGAAAATGCAGTACAGAAAATACTCAATATGCGTTCAACAAAACAATGTAATCACTTTTCTCTGGCTATCCCCTCCCCCTTTATGCAATGCAAGGAAATGGAAGAAAAGCACACAGTTCTCAGAAATGCAATCAACTGTAATTCAGTTCACCCCAGCAAGCTTAGACTACAGAAGTTTACAACACAGGCCCAAAATGCTTTTATATGTGCTCGCAATGAAGTGAAAAATATGCTAAAATGCTTTTAATTCCCTCTAGGAGGTTCAGGGTGAGTGAAATCTAGTTAATATTAGTCCAGGCTCACTTTAGCAAGGATCTAGGAGTAACTAGCAGGTTAAACGAATTTTTGGCAACTGAAAGCAAGAAAACTGCTGTTTTCACACATTGAGAAATTTGCAAATCGCGGCAAATTTGCGAGTGCGTTTTTCACGATTGCGGCACAAGTATTCTAAGCTTTCAGAGGAAAGTTACTGCAAGTCTCTAGGACAAACGGTTACGGAGATATGAGCGATTAAATAAAGGTAGTTTTTCGGATTTGGAATGTTAAAATTCAAAGTGACAAGTGCAGCTTGCAACTAGAAAATGACAGGTGACAGCTTTACAAATGACAGGTGACAGTTAGGAGGCAGTTCTACTTAGATTAAAATAGCTTGGATTAGATTATTTTAACTAAGAGATTGGTTCTGCACAGTTCTGCTAGGTACTCACACTATATTCTTGAATTAAATGGGCCTCGCCACAGATCTGGTCAGGTTTTAGACTGGACTCTGGTCTGGTCTCTGCACTTCACAGTGATCTGGGTCAGCTCTCTGGTTCTGCTAACAGTGGTCTGGGTCAGCTCTGCTCTGCTGGTCTGGTCTGGGTCTCTGGTTCTGGATATTGATAGATTTGAAGTCTGGATCTTTCTACACAGCTTTCTCTAGAGATTGATGGAGGTAAAGTATGGATTTTCCCGGCAGAGCGTCCCGCAGCAAATGGATTTGAAGGTCCCTATCTGTCCTGACTGTCTGCTTTTATGTGTTTTGAAAATGGGTGGAAAGG